>NC_060121.1:476978514-479378514 GCF_021461395.2 Schistocerca americana
GAGTGAAGCAACGGACGCTAAGCTAGTACACTACACAAAATGAGAAGGGTTGTTAGCAAAAATCTCGAAAAGTTATTCATCGATTTACTTCACATTTTTGGACAACAATCTAATAAATTATACATAAATTATTGACCAATTTACTTCAAATTTCCTCTCAATACTCTAATAAAGATTCGGACACACATAGGGCACATATTTTTTACATGCATATTGCACATAAGTATGTGTGTATTACGTAAAGTGGAAAGTATGTTAAAAGAAATGTGAATAAGTTGTTGACCGATTTACTTCGAACTTTTACACAGTATTCTACTAAATGTTCAGACGGACACAGGTTACATATGTTGGAATAATGTGGTATAAAAATATAATTAAAATATAATAAGGGAAAACGTTGTTAGCAACAATCTTGAGAGTTGTTGATCGATTTACTTCAATTTTTACACAATATTCCATCGGATGTTCCTATGGAGATAGGCTATATATTTTGTAATACATATCGTATACAGATATATGTATAATGTACGAAGGGGAAAGATTGTTAGGAAAATCTTGAACGTTGTTGGCCAATTCAGTTCAAGTATTTTACAGGATACTCTACTAAATGCTCAGACTGACAGAGGTAATGTATTTCTTTTAAAATAAACATTTGATATAGATATACTGTAATATATCAAGAGGAAAAGTTTTCAGAGAAAAATTCGAAAAGTGCTTTACCAATTTGCTTCAAATTTTCATACAATACTCAAATAAAATTTCCATGGCCATAGACTGTATATGTTTTAAATATACATAATATATGAATATATGTAAGATACGTTAGGCAAACATTGAGACAAAAATTTCAGAAAGTTCCTCCTTGACTGATTTCAAAATTTTCCACGGTAATTCTAATAAACATTCAGGCTGACATAGGCTACGTATTCTTTTAAACGACAGTGTACGGAGGTTCTGTTAAAACTGACTGCAAGAAAAAGATGGAGTGCTGTGCCGAGCTGTGGAAATGTGCCGTTTTTTCTTTCTCGCAACCAGTTTAAATTACGATTGTGGGGCATTCAAACTGTTGGACAAATTGTTTCTCCTATATCTATTCTTTCTCCGTTTACATTTTAAACGAAATGTGGATATAAAGCTATGTGCTGTTTCGTTTTACTCCTAGCAGTCGGATTTAACAGAAAACGGGAAAGTTGTATTTATGGCTTGTTGGCACACGATTTGAATACCACTATGGAATCTGAATCATCCGAATCTCTGTAATCTTACCCATTCGCAGATTACTATCGTTAAAGCTACTATCCTCACAGATACAGCAGCTGGAGAGGTACCTCTTAAATCCTTACACAGTTATCCCGACTGATTTAACCACTCATTTTAAGAGACTTCGGTGTCAATCATGGTTTCCTTTGCAATGCCAATAAACGAGGATCAAAGTCAGAAAGGGGGGGGGGGGGAGAGGAGGTGGACAGAGAGTGGTTAGGTAACGAACATAGAGAGGGGAAGCAGGAGATAGACAGGGTGAGAAAGAGTGGAGGTGGACATAGAGAGGAGAGACGAGGAGAACGACAGAGAAAGGGAGATGGAGGAGATGTACAAAGAGAAAGAAGGTGCAGGAGCGTGACAAAGAGAAGGGGGAAACGGAGATTATGACACGCATCCAATTACCATATATATTTAGCAATTGCGAAGCATCGCCGGGCTCGTCAGTTATTTATATTACCCAGTGATTGCAGTTCTTACATTATCAGGTTACCTTCCATTAGGAACGTGGGTGCACTCAGCGACTGTGATATGATTTATAAATTATAGAGCACAGCAAGCAGTCGTCCTTTTTCGCAGGTTTTATTTGGTAAACTCAGATTCCGGCTAGTGCCTAGCCATTATCAATGCACCCCTCTACTCTCAATGCATATCAGTTCCCTGTTGTTCGGGCGTCAGTCACAGTTCTTTGAATACTACTGACGCCCGAACAACAAGGAACTGATATGCGTTGAGAGTAGAGGGGGTCACTGATAATGGCTAGGCACTAGCCTAAATATGAATTTTCCAAATAAAATCTGCAAAAATGGACGACTGATTGCTGCGCTCTATAATTCATAAATAAAATCTTACGTTATGTTAAGTATTTTTGTCTGGTAGGGCCATAACTGATGGCAGCGTCCCACGGCTTCAAAACGCGACTTAATTTCCCTGCTCTCGCTGACTCTCAGATGTTATCTACAGCGATATGTGTACTCCAAGGAAGCCCCGCTTTCTACAGTTCTGTTCATAAATGCGTCCTTCCAGGTCTTTGCCAGAAATGGCACATTCCCACCTTCCACACGCGGATCGTTTAAAACGGATGCTAGTGGCCTGGCACCACGTGAGCTGATATCTGCATTGTGAGCCTTGGCGACCAGCATTCGGTGTGGTTCTTCAAAGTGCCTCGTGGACTACTCTCGTCCGTTGGCTTTCAGCGAATTCCGGCCAAGGCCAGCTATCCTCACCGGCCTTTATGGCCCACCTGTGTCCACTCACTCACAGTCCAAGTCCAGCGCAGTTTACTTCCGTATAGGAACCTCTTATTTAGGAGAATCAGGCATTTCAGTACGAAACAGTGATTTACGTTAATTAAGTACTGGCAATCACTGGTACTAATACACATTTCGTTTATCAGTGACGATTAATAACTCTGATTTAATTGGTGTTTTTGATTCTGATTTGATATCTGTTACAAGGCAGTTTTGAACAAAGCAGTCGTTACACCATAACTGCAGGTTTGAACATGGATCTCTGAAATGGATAACATGTACGTGTTCGTGACAACGTCAGTCACGATCGCAGTGGGCACGGGTATCATCGAGATAGGACGGTGGATCAAAAGTAAGTGTTGGTTGGTAGGATAAACCATGTCTTGTGTTAGATCAAGTCGATGGTTGTTTCCAGATACGCTTTCGTCGAAGCAAACGGCTGCTCGAAACATGCACTGTGCCAAAGAAGCTTCCCAGTGGGGCAGTATTATATTATGATTGTCACTCTTCTGGTCTTACAAGGGACCTGTGGTAGTAGTCGAACGCACTACAACACGTGCACCTTAGTGAACATTATTACGGACAACTTGCATCCTTTTATTTGATTTGATTTCTTAGCCCATGACCATGGAATCTTGCAGCAGGCTAACTGTCCAAGGCCTGAGTCGTGCAACATTCCATTGAGGACCGTGATATTGCGCTCACGTTGATGTCTTGGCGACTTAATTCTCTTGATATAAATCGATGGAACAAGTCTGAGGTGCTATCGTGCGCCAGCTCTGCTCCCACAAACCCCCGCCCTTAAATGACGGGGGTTTATGTGATCTGTGTGCAGCCATCAGATACCAAATATCTTCAAATATCTATCTACGACTTGAAACTTCCTGCTGAAAGTGGAGATGTTGAGGAGGGGGCATGAGTCGTGTTTTGGTAGCTCAGATGGTGGAGCACTTGGCCCCGAAAGGCAACGGTTTCAAGTCTCGGTCCGGCAATCAGTTTTAATATGCCAAGAAGTTTCCTATCAGCACACACTCCACTGCAGGGTGAAAATTTGGTTCATATCTAGCACTTTTCAAATGAATACTTAATAACATCTTCACTCACTTTCTGAACGCAATTCAGCAGCGATTCTGAATGGCATACGTCGAAAAAGGCCTTGAAATATTTCCAGACATGCAGTAGGACTCTCATTTTCGGATATTGACCATGGTTCAGTGAGAATCTGAGAGACTGGTGGTGGTAAACAAAAAACGTGCTCAGTGGGTCTACAATCGGGACCTGCGAACGTCATACCAGTCGCACCAACGGAAGGAAAGGATACTAAACAGACAACGAATAGGACAATGTCCACTGACGAACAACTGGAAGTGAAGCTCTTTCGGCGCAAGATATTTTCACTACATGGCTCTGAGCACTATGGGACTTAACTGCTAAGGTCATCAGTCCCCTATAACTTAGAACTACTTAAACCTAACTAACCTAAGGACATCACACACATCCATGCCCGAGGCAGTATTCGAACCTGCGACCGTAGCGGTCGCGCGATTCCAGACTGTAGCGCCTTTAACCGCTCGGCCACTCTGGCCGGCTTTTCACTGCATGTTCTTCATATGCTGTTATAAAGGCAACCCTCAGCTTCTCTTGGGAACTGTCCACCATCCCACAAGACAACAATAATAGAGCAATACGCAGTTTAAAATTTTGCAAAAAAAAAGAGCCTCCTACTTAAAGTACTGTGTAGAGCATGTCACCTTGGTAGCTCTGGTGCCGTTTTGTTTTATTAAGTGGTCAGACATCCACATATAACGGACAGTTTTATTATTTACATTAACCTGAATCTATATTCAGGAGCAGTACAGCTTTATTCTATTACGACAAAACCAGTCAGAGTGGAAACACTAACACTGTCACGAGATTTACAGACACTGGCTATTTTTATACGACGTCAACAACCTTTCAAGCATCTTGGCTTTCATGCAGGAAAAAATGTATGGACATAGTTACGTAGACATTAAGTACACTAACGTCACCACTAATTAACCAACTACCATGGATACAGTAAACTGAAAATGTTTCTGTGTCATAGCGTGTTATATGGACATTTTTCCAAGATTTTAATACATGACAAAGGAACTGATGAATTGTTTGTGTCAGTAATGAATCACATGTTTGTGTCGACTTCGCCATAAGAGTATATGCTGAAGAAAACTAGTAATTAGTGTCCGTGAGAAGGCGTTGCAGCAATTCCGCGTTCGAGATACAGACTTCTTACAACTCACGAGATACGGTGAAGACTATGCTGTTGAGAGTCGTAAATCCCCATCACTGTCATCATCATCATCATCATCATCATCATCATCATCATCATCATCCACATGGATGTTTGAATCTCATTCCTCCCGGATGCAGGTCTGATTCAATAAGAAGTGAGTCACAAAGTGCGATCCATCCTCAGGTTAAACAGTTCTTTCCAGATTTGTAGTTCGTACACCAGTATTTCGCTATTGAGCGTTGTCGGTATCCAGTTTTAGCGTATGAAGGCATTACGAAGTTGTTCTACACCTATGTCGCACTTTCGACTTCTTGTTTCCTTTTAACTGATGCTGCCTCGAAGTAAACCAGAGCTCTAAGCATACGCCTATACAATAATAATCCATAAAAATACCAGCGGAAAAATGCTCATGTCGGAGCGTAAACAATGTCTATATGTTCATCTTTAAAAGACTGTGATTAAAACAGGGTAACCTGCCACCTTCCTCACTTCAAATTTTGGCGTGAGAACATATCCACGCTCTTTTAAAACAGGTAATTCTTAACCCTTCTCCACAGTCTCTCTTTATAGTTAAATCTTCATATTCAGCATGTTTTTCTCACTCTCACTGTCTGCATATGCCTCTCTCCCATTGTCTCCTTCTATTGACTTACAGTAAATCTCACTGCAACTGTCTCCTCTCCCGCTTACACTGTCTCCTTTCGCCTTTCTTAACTTTCTTGCCTTTCTTGTCTTTCTATCCCACTGCCATTGTCTACACCATCCCTCGGCACCTCACAAATTCTGGAGTTACAAATCATTTCGCCTCCACACCCACAAGTTTAAAATTTCGTTCCGAAATACGCCCTCCCCTGTACCTACGTGTTAAAGTTCACCAATCTGGGAGTGTCCAGACCTCAGAAACTATACATTGCATCCGCTCATCTCTTTTTCATTTACACTGACTTCTCTCTCTTTTCCTCTCACTGCTTCTACCTCCATCCATCTCTCTTTGTCTCTCTCTGATCGTCAGTATCCCCTTTACCTCTGGCTCACACTGTTATTGTCTTCATCCATCTGTCTCCTTCACTTCCCCTTTCTCTCTCCCGTTATCACTGTTCCTCTCTCTGTCTCTGCCATTGGCTCTGTCTCCTCTCTCTTCCATCGTAGCTGTTTCTCTGCTACTCTCTACCGGAGCGAAAAAGTGCAGATACGTTGGAATGGCAAAATTTTTGGAGAGGAAGGCAAAATGAGGATTAAGGCAGCTGGTTCCGCACTTTTCTGTCAGAATCTTTTAAAGACGAATATATTTGCCTTTTTTGTCATAGAAGGCAGCAGCCAGTGCTTTTTGACACTTCTCTACCCTGGTGTACAGTTCGTTGTCTGTGCCAGAATGTTGCCTTCTGAGGCAGCGGTTCACGAGAACAGAGATGAAAATCAAAGGAGCTAAGTCCGGACTGCGCTCACCACCTGCATCATCGACGATAGAACCGACAGTGGTCCTTTGGTGCAGTGCCGAGTGGAGGGTCTGAATCAGAGGCTCAGGTGGTTCTGTGACCGTGCAGGCTGCAGATTCCTTGACTTGTGCCATCGGGTTCCGCTTAAGAGGTCAGGAGTCCACTACACACAGGAAGCGGCTACACGGGCAGCGTTGGCTGTGTGGAAGGGACTGGGAGGTGGTGGAGTATTTGTTGCTGTCAGAAGTAGTTTACCTTGAAAACTGAAGAAAGTAGCTAATGCGAAATAGAATGGGTAGGGGTTATATTTGCCAGTCGACCTAAACTACTCGTATTAATTGGATCGATCTACAGACACCCCCCCAGATTCAGAAGATATAGTTGCCGAGCAGTTCAAAGAAAATTTGAATCCCATTTCAAATAGGAACCCCACTCATACAATTATAACCCGTGGTGACTTCGATGTACCCTCGATATGCTGAAAAAATTATGCGTTTAAAGCCGGCGGCAGGCATAAAATGTCATCCGAAATTGTACTGAATGCTTTCTCAGAAAATTATTTGTAACAGTTCATGAGCCCACTCGAAGGGAAAATGATTGCGAAAACGTACTTGACCTCATAGCAGCAAATAATCGAGAAATAGGGAATACGGATTAGCGACCACAAGGCAGTTGCTGCTAGGCTGAGTACCGCAACGCCCACAACCATCAAAAAGAAACGCAAAGTATATCTATTAAAAAAAAGCTGATAAAATGGTCTTAACGCCTTTTTAGGAGACAGTCTTCACTCCTTCCGATCTGATCATGTAAGCGTAGCAAAGATGTGGAATGATTTCAAAGAGATAGTATCGACGACAATTGAGAGATACTGTATATACGACGTAAATTAATAAGTGATGTTACTGATCCTCCATGGCACACAAACGGTTCAAATCGCTATTGCAGGAGCAATGAAAGAAGCATGCCAAATTTAAAAGAATGCGAAATCCCCAATATTGGCAAAGTTTGCCGAAGCTCGAAATATAGCGCTTACTTCAATGCGAGATGATTTAATAATTTCCACAACGAGACGCTGTCTTGAATCTGGCAGAAAACCCAAAGAGATTCTGGTCATACACAAAACACACAAGTGATAAGACGCAATCAATACCTTCACTGCGCGTTGATAGCGGTGAAGTCAATGATGACAGTGCCACTAATGCAGAGTTATTAAACACGGTTTTCCGAAACTCCTTCACCAAAGAAGACGAAGTACACACATCCACGCCCGAGGCAGGATTCGAACCTGCGACCGTAGCAGTCGCGCGGTTCCGGACTGCGCGCCTAGAACCGCTAGACCACCGCGGAATAAAGGCAAGACTTCGGGTCCAGATTGTATACCACTCAGGTTCCTTTCAGAGTATACTGATACAATAGCTCCATATTTAACCATTACATACAACCGCTCGCTCACAGAAAGATCTGTACCTAAAGACTGAAAAATTGTTCAAGTCACACGAATACCCAAAAAGTAAAGTAGGAGTAATCCGCTGAATTACAGGTCCATATCAATAACGTCGATTTGCAAAAGGGTTTTGGAACATATGCTGTGTTCGAACATTATGAAGTACCTCGAAGGAAACGATTTATTGCCACATGGTTAGCACGGATTCAGAAAATATCGTTTTTGTGAAACATATCTAGCTCTTTATAACATATCTAGCTCTTTATAGTCATGAAGTAATGAGTGCTATCGACATGGGATGTCAAATTGAGTCCATATTTTTAGATTTCCAGAAGGCTTTCGACACCGTTCCTCACAAGCGTCTTCTAACCAAACTGCGTGCCTATGGAATATCGCCTCAGTTGTGCGACTGGATCAGTGATTTCCTGTCAGAAAGGTCACAATTCGTAGTAATAGACGGGGTAAGTAATACCCGTCGTTCCCCAAGGAAGTATAATAGACTCTCTAGTCCTGACCTGGTCGTTAGTGTAGTTTTCTGGCAGTGTGCCTTTCCTCGCCCTGTTGATGCTGTCCAGCACGGCGTGTAGTTCGACGGCCTTTTAAGTTGTTTAGTTCATATTTTGCTTAGAGTGGCTATTGTTCCCTTGGCTGTTTTAGACGCAAATTTCTCAAGATGTAGTGCTGTTCGTATCCTCGTCCTTGGCCGATATTTTCCGTCGTTGTGCCGTTGGTCGGACGGAAGGGAATTGGTTAAATTTTTGGTCGGTCCTAGAATCGTCCCTAGTTTGGGCTGCCATGCGATTATTTAACTTCAACTCTTGGCTGCCTGTCTCACCTTACCTTACGTTTGAGCCACCTTCTCAGGCCGACCCTTGGAACACTTCTGAGCACCACTTGTTCTGTTTGTTTTAGATTGTGATTTTCACTTTACTTTGAAATATTGTGTGAGGCCTTCGGCCATGTATGAATTTAGTTCTTTTTAAATTTTACATAAAGGCCTTCAGAGACGTTAAATTAAAATTTTGAGGATTGAGTTTATTTTTAAAATAATTTCCTTAAGATTTGTTCTGTCTGAAATTGTTTGTTATCCACGCCCTAAGCCGTTTGATGTGTTATGTGGGGCCTTCAGCCGAGGATTTACGTGAACCCCTTTTAATAAGGCCTTCAGCCACGTGTATTCCTTAAAGGAAAATTCTGTATACGAAGGAAGGGGTTTATTTTAAATTTTTTGTCTGACTTGTTGTTGTGGCCTCCAGCCGTTCTTTCAAATTTGTATGTGGCCTTCAGCCGTGCAAATAAGTTAATGTTTCTTTAATTAGGCTTTCGGCCATTCTGTTGTAAGTTTAAAAAGAAATTTCTAGGCTAGAAAAATTGTTTATTATTGTGTTTTATTTATAGTTGTCCTTCAGACGAGTGCTGTATTCCTTCAGCCGCTAATTGTTTTCGATTGCTTTTGAATTCTTGTTGTGGGTGTGGTTTTGGGCTTTCTGCCCAAAAAGAATCTCAATTTTTGTTTAACTAGGCCTTCAGCCGCATTGTCTAATTGTGATCTTTTAAAGCAATGTGAAGATAAGTGGTTCTTAGAAAAATAAAGTTTTGTGTTTGATTGTCCAACTCACAGCAACTGTTTACGGCCCCATCCAAAATCGTAACCTTATCCTTTCCTCTCTCTGAGTACCTACCAACCAGGTTTCAATTACATAGATAATGTTGTGGGTAGAGCAAACAAAAGACAGCCATTCATTGGCAGAACACTTAGAAGGTAAACATGTCTACTAAAGAGACTGCTTACACCACACCTGTCCGCTCTATTCTGGAGTACTGCTTTGCGGTGTGCGATCCTCATCAGGTGTGACTCACGGATGACATCGGAAAAGTTCAAAGAAGGACAGCTCGTCTTGTATTATTGCGAAATAGGGGGAGATAGTGCCACAGACGTGATACGTGAATTGGAATGGCAATCATTAAAACAAAGGCGTTCTTCGTTGCGACGGGATCTTCTCAAGAAATTCCAATCGCCAGTTTTCTCCTCTGATTGCGAAAACATTGTGTTGGCACCCTCCACCATACGAAAAAACGATCATCACGAAAAAATAAGAGAAATCAGGGCTCGCACAGAAAAATTTAAGTGCTCGTTTTCGCATGGCGCCTTTCGAGAGTGGAAAGGTAGAGAGACAGCTTGAAGGTGGTTCGTTGAAACCTCTGTCAGTCACTTTATCGTGAATAGCAGAGTAATCACGTAGATATAGATGCAGATGTAGATGATCAAACACTTCATGTCAATAATGTTGCGGGGGCGTCCTCATCGTCCCTACAGCGTGCGGCAGAGAATAGTCATGAAGAAGAAAATGTATGACGGCTACGTTAAGTAGGGTTGCGTGAAATCAGGTGAAACCTCTCAATACGTACCCATACACCTAAGGCCGAATATTACATGAATGTTTTACCTACTTTGAACCTCTATATCTCGATAACGGATAATGATACTAAAAAATGTTTAGACATTCCCCGAGAATATCATCTTGAGAACACAGGGTACAAATTACGAAAATTTGCCATGAACAGAAATTATAGAAATGGCCATCCCCACAACTGGTACTTTATATACCCAAAAATCGTGATTTTTTTTGGGTTTCATCAGTTACCGCCCACGAGGAAATGGTGCTTTTATGTGCCGCTAGAGGGTCACCCTACACCGAATTTGTTTAATTTGCTGAGTTGAAGGATGTATGAAAAGTTTAAATTTTGACACTGTACTGTAGAATCTACATTTATATCTAATTAGATACTCCACAAGTCACCGTACGATTCGTGACGGTAGGTACCCAGTACCACCACTTGTCATTTTCTTTTCTGTTACACTCTCAAATAGAGCGATGGAGCAACGACTATCTAGTGCCTCCATATGGGACCTACTTTCTCGCATCTTATCTTTGTGGTCCTTATGCACAATGCATGTTGACGGCAGTAGAATCGTTCGGCAGCCAGCTTCAAATGCCGGTTCTCCACATTTTCACAATAGTATCTTTCGAAAAGAACATCGCCTCCCCTCTAGGGATTCCCATTTGGGTTCCCAAAGCATCTCCGTAGCACGTGTTGTTCGAAACTACCGGTAACAAATCTAGCAGCCGGCCTCTGAACTGCTTCCGTGTCTTCCTTCAATACCACTCGAGCAGTAGTCAAGGACAGGTCTCATTAGCACCCCGTATGCGGTCTCGTTTACAGGTGAACCACACTTTCCTAAAATTGTCCCAATAAACCAAAATCGACCAATCGCCTTCCCTACCACAGTTCTCACATGCTCGTTATATTTCCTATCGCTTTGAAACCTTACGCCCAGATATTTAAGCGACTTGACTTTGCCAAGCACGACACTACTAATACTGTATCCGAACATTACAGGTATGTCCTTCTTACTCATCCGCTTTAATTTACATTTTTTTACGTTTAGGGCTAGGTGCCATTCATCAGACCAACTAGATATTTTGTCTAAGTCATCTTGTATATTCCTACAGTTACTCAACCACGACACCTTACCATACACCACAGCATCGTCACCAAACAGCCGCATATTGCTGCCCTCTGAGCCAAACTTTTATGTAGTATATAGAGAACAACAGCGATAATGTCACTCTTCTCTGGTGCTACCCTGACGATACCTTGTCTCTAACCACGGTATTCCCGTTTTTCCCTTTCGTAAACAAATGGACGCTGAACCAAGAACTACCAAAAACACTTCTTATCTCTGCGATCAATACAACCCGAGATCACATTTTCGTGCTTGGCTTCTTGGAACAGATTGATACCGCTCACTGTCCCGCATGGACCGATTTCAGACAAATGCATGTTAACTTCCTATCTTCCCAAACACGTCTCAAGATCCTGTTTTACTTAGACGAGCATGACACCAATTTATAAGAAGTAAAGCTCACGTAGCACCCAGGCTTGGGCACACCTTCGATGTCTCAAATGTCAGGTCCACTGCTTATTAAATGAGGGAGGTTCTAATTTGCCCACACGATGCTGAATACTTTCTATCTCATTCCAAGCTACCTTTAACAATTCGCAAATACCTTCGCGAATCGTATCCTCCCCCTCCACTTGAATATCCAGCAGCTCCACCACTAGACTAAAAGAAGTGCCTCAAAAATGTGTGCATATGAAACTGAGATACTAGAGGGTATCAGATAGATTATATAATGGTAATAAAGAGATTTAGGAACCAGGTTTTAAACTGTAAGACATTTCCATGGGCATGTGTGGACTCTACCACAATCTATTGGTTATGAACTGTAGATTGAAACTGAAGAAACTGCAAAAAGGTGGGAATTTAAGGAGATGGGACCTGGATAAACTGACTAAACCAGAGGTTGTACAGAGTTTCAGGGAGAGCATACGGGAACAATTGACAGGAATGGGGGAAAGAGATACAGTAGAAGAAGAATGGGTAGCTCTGAGCGATGAAGTAGTGAAGGCAGCAGGGGACAAGTAGGTAAAAAGACGAGGGCTAATAGAAATCGATGGGGAACAGAAGAAATATTGAATTTGATTGATGAAAGGAGAAAATATAAAAATGCAATCAATGAAGAAGGCAAAAAGGAATACAAACGTCTCAAAAATGAGATCGACAGGAAGTGCAAAACGGCTAAGCAGGGATGGCTAGAGGACAAATGTAAGGATGTAGAGGCTTATCTCACTACGGGCTAGACAGATACTGTCTACAGACAAATTAAAGAGACCTTTGGGGAAAAGAGAACCACTTGTATGAATATCAAGAGCTCAGATGGAAACCCAGTTCTAAGCAAAGAAGGGAAAGCAGAAAGGTGGAAGGAGTATATAGAGGGTCTATACAAGGGCGATGTGCTCGAGGAAATATTATGGAAATGGAAGAGGATGTAGATGAAGATGAAGTGGGAGATACGATACTGCGTGAAGAGTTTGACAGAGCACTGAAAGTCCTGAGTCGAAAGAAGGTCCCGGGAGTAGACAACATTCCATTAGAACTACTGACGGCCTTGGGAGAGCCAGTCCTGACAAAACACTACCATCTGGTGAGCAAGATGTATGAGACAGGCGAAATACCCTCAGACTTCAAGAAGAATATAATAATTCCAATCCCAAAGAAAGCAGGTGTTGACAGATGTGAAAATTGTCGAACTATCAGTTTAATAAGTCACAGCTGCAAAATACTAACGCGAATTCTTTACAGACGAATGTAAAAACTGGTAGAAGCCGACCTCGGAGAAGATCAGTTTGGATTCCGTAGAAACGTTGGAACACGTGAGGCAATACTGACCTTACGACTTATCTTAGAAGAAAGATTAAGGAAAGGAGAACCTACGTTTCTAGCATTTGTAGACTTAGAGAAAGCTTTTGACAATATTGACTGGAATATTCTCATTCAAATTCTAAAGGTGGCAGGGGTAAAATACAGGTAGCGAAAGGCTATTTATAATTTGCACAGAAGCCAGATGGCAGTTATAAGAGTCGAGGGGCACGAAAGGGAAGCAGTGGTTGGGAAGGGAGTGAGACAGGGTTGTAGCCTCTTCCCGATGTTATTCAATCTGTATATTGAGCAAGCAGTAAACAAAAGAAAAATTTGGAGTAGGTATTAAAATCCATGGACAAGAAATACAAACTTTGAGGTTCGCTGATGACATTGTAATTCTGTCAGAGACAGCAAACGACTTGGAAGAGCAGTTGAACTAAATGGACAGTGTCTTGAAAGGAGGATATAAGATGAACATCACCAAAAGCAAAACGAGAATAACGGGATGTAGTCCAATTAAGTCGGGTGATGCTGAGGGAATTAGATTAGGAAATGAGACACTTACAGTAGTAAAGGAGTTTTGCTATTAGGGGAGCAAAATATCTGATGATGATCGAAGTAGAGAGGATACAAAATGTAGACTGGCAATGGCAAGGAAAGCGTTTCTGAAGAAGAGAAATTTTTTAACATCGAGTATAGATTTAAGCGTCAGGAAGTCGTTTCTGAAAGTATTTGTATGGAGTGTAGCCATGTATGGAAGTGAAACATGGACGATAAATAGCTTGGACAAGAAGAGAATAGAAGCTTTCGAAATGTGGTTCTACAGAAGAATGCTGAAGATTAGATGGGTAGATCACATAACTAATGAGGAGGTATTGAACAGAATTGGGGAGAAGAGGAGTTTGTGGCACAACTTGACTAGAGGAAGGGATCGGTTGGTGGGACATGTTCTGAGCCATCAAGGGATCACCAATTTAGTATTGTATGGCAGCCTGGAGGGTAAAAATCGTAGAGGGATACGTAGAGATGAATAAACCAAGCAGATTCAGAAGGATGTAAATTGCAGAAGTACTGAGAGATGAAGAAGCTTGCACAGGATAGAGCAGCATGGAGAATGGCATCAAACCAGTTTCTGGACTGAAGACCACAACAACAACAACAACAACAACAAAATGAAACTGAAAAGAAAATGACGATGTAAAGTCAAGTCGACTAGGATATCATTATAGAGGCGGAAAGATATGGATAGAAATCAACCATGTTTCTTTTGAAAGGACCATCCCGAGGCGGTGCAGTGGTTAGCACACTGGACTCGCCTTCTGGACGACGGTTCGAACCCGCTTCCGGCCATCCTAATTTAGGTTTTCCATGATTTCCTTAATCACTTCAGGCAACTGCGGGAATGGTTCCTTTGAAAGGGCACTGCGGACTTCCTTCCCCATCCTCTTCTAATCCGATGGTCTCCTCGCCCACATCAACCAACTATGTGAGGAAAGCACGGAAAAGCCTAAAACTGAATGGCTGGACAGGGCCTTGAAATGCCGTCCTCCCGAACGCGAGTTAGAATCCTGGTTAAGAGACTTCGAACCACTCTACCCAAAACGAATGTTAAAGAACACTTGTTCAGCAGTAAGAGGTCGAAAAAGCAAATCTACCCGTAACGTGACATGTTTGTAATTTCGTGCACCTTCAGAAGTAACACGTTTCGCGATTAAATATACCCTGCTGAATCTCAACTTCAAAATGAGACGTAATGCAACGAAACCTTTAGGTTATGTTAGATATCACATTCCCTTCTTCCCTACAGTGTGGCCGTTGATATCAAATACGAATTTTCCTTCCGTCCTAAGTTTTATGAAACTACAATGAAATGAATACCCCTAGCTGCATACAGGCGTTGATATAAGTCAACGGGAACAGCTGAAAATGTGGGCTCCGACCGGGACTCGAACCCGGGATATCCTGCTTACATGGCAGACGCTCTATCCATCTGAGCCACCGAGGACACGCAGGATAGCGCGATTGCAGAAACTTATCTCTGACACGCCTCCCGTGAGACCCACATTCGCAACTTACTGTCCTGCACTATGTTCATAGTGTCCCTGCCCATCATACTCATTACTCGTGGCTTTACTGCCGATTCCAGTAAGAGTTCAGGCACTGTTTGTGCATCCACACAGAAGAAGACAGTCAATGGCCGGTGAGCCTTATATATATATATATATATATATATATACATATATATATATACACTCCTGGAAATTGAAATAAGAACACCGTGAATTCATTGTCCCAGGAAGGGGAAACTTTATTGACACATTCCTGGGGTCAGATACATCACATGATCACACTGACAGAACCACAGGCACATAGACACAGGCAACAGAGCATGCACAATGTCGGCACTAGTACAGTGTATATCCACCTTTCGCAGCAATGCAGGCTGCTATTCTCCCATGGAGACGATCGTAGAGATGCTGCATGTAGTCCTGAGGAACGGCTTGCCATGCCATTTCCACCAGGCGCCTCAGTTGGACCAGCGTTCGTGCTGGACGTGCAGACCGCGTGAGACGACGCTTCATCCAGTCCCAAACATGCTCAATGGGGGACAGATCCGGAGATCTTGCTGGCCAGGGTAGTTGACTTACACCTTCTAGAGCACGTTGGGTGGCACGGGATACATGCAGACGTGCATTGTCCTGTTGGAACAGCAAGTTCCCTTGCCGGTCTAGGAATGGTAGAACGATGGGTTCGATGACGGTTTGGATGTACCGTGCACTATTCAGTGTCCCCTCGACGATCACCAGTGGTGTACGGCCAGTGTAGGAGATCTCTCTCCACACCATGATGCTGGGTGTTGGCCCTGTGTGCCTCGGTCGTATGCAGTCCTGATTGTGGCACTCACCTGCACGGCGCCAAACACGCATACGACCATCATTGGCACCAAGGCAGAAGCGACTCTCATCGCTGAAGACGACACGTCTCCATTCGTCCCTCCATTCACGCCTGTCGCGACACCACTGGAGGCGGGCTGCACGATGTTGGGGCGTGAGCGGAAGACGGCCTAACGGTGTGCGGGACCGTAGCCCAGCTTCATGGAGACGGTTGCGAATGGTCCTCGCCGATACCCCAGGAGCAACAGTGTCCCTAATTTGCTGGGAAGTGGCGGTGCGGTCCCCTACGGCACTGCGTAGGAGCCTACGGTCTTGGCGTGCATCCGTGCGTCGCTGTGGTCCAGTCCCAGGTCGATGGGCACGTGCACCTTCCGCCGACCACTGGCGACAACATCGATGTACTGTGGAGACCTCACGCCCCACGTGTTGAGCAATTCGGCGGTACGTCCACCCGGCCTCCCGCATGCCCACTATACGCCCTCGCTCAAAGTCTGTCAACTGCACATACGGTTCACGTCCACGCTGTCGCGGCATGCTACCAGTGTTAAAGACTGCGATGGAGCTCCGTATGCCACGGCAAACTGGCTGACACTGACGGCGGCGGTGCACAAATGCTGCGCAGCTAGCGGCATTCGACGGCCAACACCGCGGTTCTTGGTGTGTCCACTGTGCCGTGCGTGTGATCATTGCTTGTACAGCCCTCTCGCAGTGTCCGGAGCAAGTATGGTGGGTCTGACACACCGGTGTCAATGTGTTCTTTTTTCCATTTCCAGGAGTGTATATATATATATATATATATATATATATATATATATATATATATATATATATGAAGATGGTATCTGTTCTTTACGACATGTCCGAAAGAACAGGTACCATCTTCATATGTACAAAGTCTTATGAATGGCCTCTGACTTTTCATTAGAACAGCTAGAAGGATCAAGCGCATGTTTTCAAACTTCAATGGGAATGTGATGTAGCAAAATATCTCCACTACATTTTCATCATCTCTACAGAAAGAACATACAGCTACTAACCTTTCTTCGTCATCTTCAAAAATTAACCAAGGCTTTCCCTAGACCGCATTACTTGCTGTATTTAAAAAATTATATCCTCTCACAGTGAATTCTGCTTTATTTTATGGCAACCCATTAACGTAAAGTTGAGGTCAGTAGCGGCTGGAAACTGGGTTACACCACGTATAGAATGCTGAAGCAAAATAGTTTACAAGTCCCCGTGGATACTTAAAAAGGCGAGGATGCCCTGGAAAACTGCAGCCATTTAATGAAACGATCACTTAGGGAACAAAATGAAACCCCTCTGTGGCAGAGGTAAAACTTTATCGAAGCTACCTTTGCCGAGACCATTTCCGCGATAGTAAATGTTACCTACTTTTTTTTTCTCCTGGACCGTAGAAGGTTAGATTCCGCTTTAACTTCATTTATTGGCATTTGGGAACTGAAAACTCTTGAGATCGCTAATTTTCAACTGCAAATGCAGCAGAGCTCTCCTGGTAACATTACCTCGAATTTGTTCTCGCTTGGAAAGATATTCGCAAAGAAAAATCAAGCTCCATATACCTCACTTTGTTTTAGTAAAGATTAATGCTTCTGACTGTTGTGTTTGTTCTTCGCAGAGTATTTTGTACAATATTAATGAAAAAACACACGACATTGGTGTACCAGTCTATAATATTTATTGTTTTACTAATCGTTTTTCGGCAGTTACGCTATCGTCAGACACAAAGATACTCGTAAATTGAAATTTTAGTAGAATCAAAGCTTTGAAACTAGTACATCTACGCTCAGTACTCAGTACTAGTTTCATGCTCGATGTATCATTTGTACGATAAACGGTAATGGTGTGGAACGAGTCACTATATAATATCAATGTTTCGTAAGTATGCCTCCATGCTGATTATTTACTAATTTTTAATTTTTTTTACCATTTCGATCACGAATTATTTTTTTCCAGAAAAAAAACATGGCCTTGATATCCAGATCTTCTAATTAAATTATGATTTGTTAGATGCATAAAATATTCCAAGGTGCCCCCTAAGAGGAGATTCAACGCATCCCCAAATCAGGGTATTGTGTTCAAGACGGTGCAGAATAAGACTAAAATTCTAAGTATTTTATTTCATTTTATTTCACCGGAATACGTAAATTACACAAATGACATTTGCATAACGAATGGAATTCATGATATCCAGTGTTTTATGGCGCTATACGATAAGTTCGTTTATTTGGATAAAAGTGTATGGGGCCTGAAGATAGCAAAATGAATTGCCGAAATTGGTTGCTTTCTGAACAAAATACAATGTCCTAAAGAATACGGCTGTTGGTGAAGTTTATTGACATTGAAAAATTCATTTTATGTCGATTTTGAGACAGGCACACGGCCGTATAGATTTTTTCAACGTCTACATGATGGAATATGTTTCAGGTTCCAAAACCGGCTATAAATCGTGTTCGGTATCGAAAGCAGCTAACTGCATGTTGCCTTCGGGTGAAAAGCCCGCTAAATGTCCAGTAGGCATCGCTGTCGCCGTGCCATGACCAAATGCAAAGCACGTGAACAGACATCAGACATACCAATCTAGACACTCAAAGCTATCTTTCAGTCTGTTACTATTAGAATAGATATTTTTCTTATTGAGCTTTAGGTTGGCTGCAATGTAACAAATTCGTACACAATGCTAACATTCTCGCTGCCAATGGGAAGAGTGTTTCGTGATTATCTCAGTGTCACTTATCATGCAGTTAGCAGGTTTTGCGTCTAGGCTACTCAGCTTTAAATAAACCATATGACATAAAACGTCTAACATTACCTCCATCATTATCCTCTTGTTCAAAATTATCGCCTGCATCATCGGATAGATGATCAATTTCAGATGAATTAAGGAGCTCTGTGACTTCTTCTTCTGTAAGTGGCCTTCGTCTATTTTGGGGTGTGCGCAATGTGAAATCACCGTCACATGACTAAAAAGACACCGAAATAATGTCCTAAATTTCTACGCTATTACAACCTTTCAGTTACAATGTCCTCATTTGGAAACGTATAAAGTTATAAATAAGGCACTTATATTTCGTTCTGAAAGACACCTTTAGTTTTCACCTTCAAGAATGCACCTTTCTAGGCACAATTTTTTTTTACTTAAACTCAGACGATATTAACCGGCTGATGGAAGGTAAAAAGATTATTGGGAAGTGTCCATGCGACTGTGCACATTCAGTTTTGTTTTGTGCTACCACAGATTGACAGGAGATGTCGACGCTGTTCTCAAATGAACTCTCTGGTTGTGACAATATGAGGACAAAAATCACAAATGGTAAAAATAACGAATTTTAATATACTAAGCATTTATTTAGTACGTCCTTATATGACGACACCTTGACTGAAAGGGTTAAGCAAAGACAGGCAGATGTTATTAATTCCTACTCATCACCATTTCGACATTAGAGTAACAGATAGTCTTCTGCAGAGTCACATGAGTTGTCAGGCAGTTATCATAGGCTCCACCAGCCACTCCTTTCGTCTCCATGATTTCTACCTCTCCATTTATGGTCGTCCCATCCAGCTCACCCCCACCCTGAGATATCTTGGCCTCACTTTCGATCGGCACCTTACCTGGACCCACCACCTCTTGACCATCCAGCAGAAAGCCCACTCCTGCCTCCACCTCCTAAAACTCCTGTATGGCCAGACTTGAGGATTGCATACTTCCACCATCCTCCATACCTACAAATCCCTCATCCGTCCTATCCTCTGTTATGCCACCATTCCCTGGATCTCCGCACCCACCTGTCTTTACAAGGCCCTCCAAATCCTCAAATGCCATGCACTTCACCTTGCCTTCCGTATCAGCCTTACTTCCCCCACACAGCTCCTGTATGACCTCATCCCCTACCCCCACCTCCTCCTTTTCCTCCAACATCTCCACATCCTTTACACTGTCCACAGGCTTGATCCCCCCACCCCCTGGTTTCCTCCTTCCTCTCCATCCCCCACCCATTGCCTTGTCTGTATCACTGTATCCCTCCCTCTCTCCACCTCCACACCCTCCATCTCCTTCATTAGGGCAATTTCCAGCACCTCCCCCTCCTGGATGTTGCACTTCACTGTGACAGCTACCCTTCCTTCCAACTGTAACCTGGTCTTGTTCCTCCCCTCCCCAGGGCCCCCTTTTCTTCCTCTCCCCTCCTTCCCTCAGAGTGGATTTTTCTCCTTCCCTCCCTGAGTACCTGCATCCCCTCCTCGACTGCTTCCCTCCCACATCCTTCCCTCCATGGCCCTCTTAGGCTCACCCCCTGCCCATCCCCCACCCCCATTTCTTTCCTTCCCTCCCTTCTTCCCTTCTTCCCTTCTCCCCCCTCTCCTCCCCACCTTCCCTCCTCCCTCGTCTGTATGCCCCTGGCAGATCTTCACTGTTTGCTCACCGTCATCATTGTACTACGTCAGTGTTATGTTTTGTGCTGTTCTCCTGTGCGCCAAGTGCCGTGATTTTAATTGTGGGCTGGACTTGTACATAGTGTTATTGTCAGTGATTTTTATGTGTTACGCAGTGCGTCGATACTTTTATGATCCAGTGTGTAGTTTTGTTTTGTGTGCACCTATTTTTATGGTTTTTATCTCCATTTTACAGTCCTCCCCTTTTTGTCTGTTCTCTTCCGTACTGTTCCCCACTTTTTTGTATATATGTAAGCCATATTTTCTCCATTCTGTTATTTTGAATGTTTTCTTTGTATAATTACTGTCTTTCAGCTGAATAGCAGCGCATGTGCTGCTGTTTGAAACACAATAAAGGGGAAAAAGAGCATCAGTTGCTGTCTGTAGGGCATTTTATATCACTGGGTAGATGATCAGAACTCTTGGTTGCAACATTGTGAACCCCTGTTTGGTACTACAGACGACCTAAATGTGACGCAACAGACGTTTTTTCTGGTATTGTAATTATATAAATCATTCTTCCTTTGAAGTACAGTGAATTATTTACTACAAAATTTCATTCGGGAATAAATATACTCTGAAGCGGATGGACTGCTACTCACACGGCGAGCACCAGACAGGCACGACGAAAAGAGTGTTCACATAAGTTTTCGGACAAAGTTTTCACCTGAAATGATGCAAAGTGCTCACCCACATTCATACAATCATTCACACAAAATTCACGCATGCATGACCGCTATCTCCGTCTGTTATACCCGGAATCTTTTTTACAGAGGAAGGAAGTGCAATGAATAACTATCAGCGAGAGGAATTTAGGGCATGGAGATGCTGCACCAGCAATCAACGCGGTCATGTAGCCTTGTGTTATGCAGGGACGAGACCATTGATACAGTGTGGCTCGCATGTCGGCATGTTTGAGATTTGGAAGGCAATGAAAAACACAGGAAAAGAGGGAAGGAAAAGATACTGAGTAAATTAAAACTTCAGAGGACAGTAACAAAGGAAAACATCACTGGTTTGTGGGAATAGAAGAACAGGCGTTAGGCAAAATCAAACAATGGGGGGTGTCCAGGTTGGAATATCAACAACAATCGCCAGTTCTGGCAACAGCAACCGGTGACGGCGGTCATGTGTGCTTGAGTTTTGTGTGTATGGTTGTATGAACGTGTGTTTGTGTTTTCCTTCGTTTTTGAAGAGGGGTTTGGCCGATAACTATTGTGAACACACTTTGTGTTATGTCTTTATGTTGCTCTACGTGTCTTCTTTACGGTAAGTAGCAATCTATTCTTCTCACTTTTCTCAAAATTGTTGATATTCCAATCTGTATTTTCCCTTGTATTGTCTGATACACTGCGAAGCAGTAGTCAAAATGCCTAACTTCGTATACAGACATCTTCAAGCTGACCGTTGGTGAGTACCACATCGTATTCTTACAGCACGATTTTGAGCAATGAATATATTATTTCATTAAGATAAATTACCCAAGAGC
This sequence comes from Schistocerca americana, assembly GCF_021461395.2. Classification (NCBI taxonomy): domain Eukaryota; kingdom Metazoa; phylum Arthropoda; class Insecta; order Orthoptera; family Acrididae; genus Schistocerca; species Schistocerca americana. The sequence goes on from NC_060121.1 coordinate 477,000,278, forward strand.
ATTATTCCATAAGCCAAAACTGAATGGAAATATGAAAAACATGTCAAAGCACTGATCTGACTGATCATAAGATTTTCAATGATTCCAAGTGCGAATGTGGCTGAATAAAGTTTGTTTTAGGAGATCAGAAGCGAGCTTTATTCAGTTTAAATCCCATTAATATGAACACTATGCTTTACGCTTCTCGTTGGAGGACTACCTCTAGATGTAAGAAAGTAAATATCTTGTGCCTTTTCGAGATCAAGGGTGAGATCATTTGCAGAAAAAACAAGTCTATGATACTTTTAAGAACACTGTTTACCATACCTTTTTTTCTGTATGTATGTATGCATGGATAGATTATAATACTAGTGTCCTCAGAAAGAACTAATTCTGGTGAAGACACATATCTACAACATCATTTGCTGATGAAACTAAACCACCTCTGCTCTCCCTGTGTATGAAAGAGTAAACATTATGACTCCCGTCACCTCGCAGCATTGAAAATCAAGTCTCACATAGTGAACTTTCTAAGAGCAGAACAATATACACAACAACATGGGCCACCACTTCAAAGAGAAGAAAAACCAGCTTCGCATAGTCGTGCAAGTGAGTCCCAAATGGCTTTCCACATTTTGTGACCATGAATTATCTGAAGCGACACTGCTTTGTTTTTCAATACTCAATCCTACATAATTAAGAGTAAGAATTTCCTCCAGCGTTACATAATTGCTTTTGTCAGATTTACGAATTACATTGAGTACTAATAGTCTCCTGTAGTTAGAAACAAACTGACGAGTATCTGGGCTATTGATTCATCCAACACGAATCGAATGCTACTTAAAAATATATTTGTTGTTCTGAGGGCATTTGTAAGTGGGAAGAAATTTCAGTACGGATGCAGAAGACTGAGCCTCAACTGACGTTACACAAAAGCGTAAAACATTTGAAATATTTATAAGGAAACCAACAAATACAGTCTTCTTGTTGGAGTCCACAACTCTTGAACCTTGACGTAATGGAGACACTGCAAGTACTTTGATGTACATCTGTATATCCAACAAAAAATCTTCGAGATCTATAGTAATGAAGTATCAAGCGTTTGCTTCCACTGATTCTGGATAAGGCTCCTGGAATTCATCATACCAAATAGGCGGTTGAATATGTGAATAAATCTGATTGTTGCAGATACAGGTCACAGCAATCTGCTACGGAACTGCTGAGCAGTTGCCCTGATAACCTCACTTTCGTTTTATTATTGACGAAATGAAAGTGGCTACTTGTAAAGCTGTTGCCTAAAAATGGAACTCTTCTTTTATCTGGACTTTATGAAGTAATGATATCGCCTTGCTCGTCCCACAAGTGTTCCATTTCTCCCAAAGATCTCTTTATGAGTTTCAACAGATGTGCAGTATCTAATGTAAATGCCACTTCATAGTTGACACATTCAAAAATGTTGTCTTCAGATCATGAGGGCTGAGACTGCACCCTAAGCATTTGGTAACTGATAGATTAGTGGCACAGCCATCAAAACATAGACACTGCACCCGAATGGCACTGGCATTGTCAAGGCTGATGCGCTGTTGCACTAAGTTAGCTTTCTGCTTCCCAGCTATCCCAGAAGTAAAAAAGTACCCCACTGTAAGTTTCCAAGAGCCTTGAATAGCAACCAGCATCAGTAAAAATGTCTCTTTAGCTGCAAGTAAATCATCCACAGCCAACCAGAGTGGCCGATCGGTTCTAGGTGCTACAGTCTGGCACCGCGCGACCGCTACGGTCGCAGGTTCGGATCCTGCCTCGGGCATGGATGTGTGTGATGTCCTTAGGTTAGTTAGGTTTAAGTAGTTCTAAGTTCTAGGGGACTGATGACGTCAGCAGTTAAGTCCCATAGTGCTCAGAGCCATTTGAACCATTTTGAACCAAATCATCCACAGCAATAGAGAACCTCATATCAACATAGCTAATAGTATTGAGCACAATCAAACTCAATGTGTTGCCTTATTGTGATCTCACTAACTAACAAGCTGCAGAGAATGACATTACTGGATCCCCGATGGAAAGCTTTTGATATAATTATGGCAAAAGCCTCTGAGGTAAAAACCAGGTGCACCACCCATTCACTGGTACCATCTAGCTATTGTTCTAGGAAGTGGCATGCATATGCTAAAGCAGCGTCTAACACAGTTTTATACGCTTAGCGGGTAACAATGCAAACGAGGACAAATGAACGGAGTTTTGATTGGTACGATTTTGGCACACTCTGACAGGTAGGCTCTGCCTTTTTCCCACGGAGCCCATTCCAGTAAAAATGCCGCAGTCCCCTGACGTCATTGTGAGGCTGCGTAGTGCAGTGCAGCAGTGTGATTATAAGGGAAATGCGGCGTACCACAGACGCTATGAGGTGTTACTCGTTCATTTTACTTTCTGTTTTGTAGAATACACAGTCAGACAAATCAAATCAAGTGATATGACAGATGAATCACACATTAGAATCACATAAATGACAATCAAAATAAAAAAATAACTCACTCGTTAGATGAAATAGCACATTTTAATGTAAGCTGTTCGCCATTTCTATTGCCTTTTACGAGATGAAAATGCAGTCGGTAGCTGTTTCCGCCTTATGGTACATCTCTTCGTGGCCTTCAACTTCGCTTTTTCATTCAGATACATAATATAAACGCTCTTCTTCTTTAATAAAGAACAGCAACTGTGTCATGAACCACAGGACACTTTTGTTTCAAAATAGAGGACAGAGATTTTACACTTTTTACTAGCAAAATCCATTTCCATAAAAAAACAGAAAATTTTTCTTCAAACTGCAATACTTTGTTCGTGCATGCTGACGTTGGAGAATAACTACCACCACGAGATATAACTGATATCCACTCTGCATTAGTCTCTCCTACTTCACTTTCTGCTGCTGGTATACCTAGTGATTTATCAACGTTTAGGCACTTAAATGGGGACAGCGAATCTAAGCCACAGTGAGAAGATTCTTCGTTTAATTCTTCAGTAACCGGCGATTATCTGGAAACAGAAGTATCACTTGCGTTACCCGTCATTATAAGGAGACGCACTCTGTTCCTTGCTTCTAGTGGCGTAGCGCTATTACGAAGTTCACGAAGTACACGAAGTGTACTCTCAAAAAATAATTTTAGAAGAAATTTTGATTGGTTTGAAAGTTAATATGTAGCTGAGTTTCATTCTTTTCAGGCTTTCTAAAAGACCAAAGAAAGATTGTATTGACTTAAAGAAACCATTTTCGCATTGCTGAACAAACGGTCAAAGAATCTTTGTAATGTATTCTCCTGAATTGCGAGATTCATTCGAATTCCCCATGACATTCATCTTTCGGAATGCTATAGCTCAAGACGTCAATGACGTCACTAATGAGTTCAATATAACTATTTTCGATTTCCTTGTGAAGAACTATTTAAGGGCCTAAGCTATTAAGAAGATAGGCATGCTCTCGTCCAGTTAGATTTAAGAGCGCTTCGGTAGTGCGGTGGGTTATTGTTAGGTAACTTTTTCATGTTTAATATGTTCTTGTATAGTTCCCTTAGTTGTTTTGGACCCATTAGGTAGCGTAAAATGGTTCAAATGGCTCTGAGCACTATGGCACTCAATATCTGAGGTCATCAGTTCCCTAGAACTTAGCACTACTTAAACCTAACTAACTTAAGGACATCACACACATCCATTCCCGAGGTCGGATTCGAACCTGCTACCGTAGCGGTCGCGCGGTTCTAGACTGAAGTGCCTAGAACCGCTCTGCCACACGGGCCGGCTAGGTAGCGTAACGAAGTAGTTCCTCAATAAGTTTAATAGATGCGGTACATCGAAAAGAACCCATACATTCCTTCTAGATTAACGAAATATGTTTTATATGTATCGACACGCAATTCTGTCCAAAGTTTTATATTTTTTCCACCTGTGTCACATGTCACAGCTACAATATTTATTCCCGAGTCCTCAACTGACTTAATGATACTCTGAAGCAAAATACAAACATTGCTTCCAGTGCTTACACAACCCGTGGATCATGAAAACTGGAACACTGGAATGTGGACCGATTTCTGTATCCTCTGACGAATCGTAAAATACGCAGACATTAACATTCATTTACCCAAGAGTCAAAGCTGCTAGTCTCTTTTAAGAAGTAAAAGTTTTTGACTTAGCCTTCAATAAACTTGGGATATCTTCGAGAATGCCGGGTCTCTTTTAAAGTCCTTCGTTCATTTCTGAGGTCTTCGTTTTTCAAATAAGCGTGTGCTTTTGACGATAGAGCCCTTAAAGTCAATGCATGGTTAACATCCCCTGAATTCCGTTTTACTTTTTTGCTTTCGTTCAACAGACATCTGTGCTGGTGTAAATCATTTTGACAACACATTACTCACATTTCACAATTCTGCGTAATATTCTTCTTTTCTTCAGATGATATTTTTCTCCGCTTTCAAGAAAGAACACGGCGCAGAATATTTGTTTTATTTCATAAGTCTACATCGCTTTTCTTTAGTACTCCTTCTTTCTGTCCATTTAGATTGATTGAAAGTTAAATCTCCGCACTCAGCTTCTAAATCCGTGCTTGCTATTTTACTGGACCCACGAAAGAGCTCATTAGCTGTGGTCTGGTCGGCTTTCTTTCTTTTTTTCACTTGACGCAGTTTATAAGTCACCAAAGCTCATTTTTGCAAACGTCTTGCATAGCAGTGTTTTGCACGACTTCCAAATCTCTGAGGAATGAATATACTTTTATTACCGCTGGAATTATTTACTAAGTACTACACAGCCACATTAATTTCTCTTTATTAATCAAATAAGCAATAGACAAAGGCGATAAGATATCAGTAAAATACATCGATGCAATAGCTCATTTCGATAGAATTTAAAAATAAAAATTGAACCAATCAATAGATTTAGAATTCACAACATTCAGCATGTTATGCAGAGTCCCTGCCAACTGGGCTATAAGCCCCCTTCACTAACACCTTCATTGTGCTTTAGAGCACCCAGGTTTGAGAGTTAAGTAGCAAGTCTTACTATATTCTTACATTGAAATAGTTGACACATCTTGAGAATCTCCACCAGAAATCAAGCTATCGTATCTATTTATTTATTTCTTACACAATATAGCGAGTCATTCACTGTCGTAGAGTAATCCAGTACCTCCTGAAAAAAAAGCATTAAATTTAAGTGAATTAATTTAATTTACAGTAATTTTTGAGTTATAATTATGTTGAGCGTTATTTATGTACTGAATTCTCATCTTTTCATCTGCATCGCTCTTACCTGTAATTTTTGCCGCTTGCCAGTTTGGAATTTTTATGCTGGTGATTGTTATGGGTAGTAACTTCTTTCTTGAAGGTAACCCTAAAAGTTTTTTCTCAAATCTCGTTCATAATCTTCAGGCCGAAAATGAACTGGCCACACAAGTGAAATTTTCATTCTGTCCACTCGTTTCTATCGAACTATCCATTCAAGTTGCAAGTTCTCATCTTTGGGTAAACGGGGATAAATAAAGTCTGTCGTATTTCGAGTAACTATAGTTACTGACACGAAACGATTCATTTCCTCTGGACGTACACCACGACTCCCTCGTTCTGCCATATGCGCAGCCGAGAAAGCCCTGAAAGCGACGTCAGGGCGCGCAGTGGTGTCTGAGAATTGTTGCTCGGTAGGCCCCGGAATGGCCTACCTCCTTTTACTGTATACCTTGTTTTCTGCAGCTTGTCGTTGCAACAGCCCCTTGTTCATTCCAGGTATGTTTTCCAGAGCACTAAGGTCACTTCCGTAAAAAAGATGTTTTCTTCTCAGTTCTCAAAAAGAAGTTTTCTTCTCATCCGTCAATTCAGTCAGTTCTTCTTTAATTCTTTTCCTGAGTTCTTCATTTTTTTGCTAACAGAACACTGTTAGCCCTCTTAAAATTTTTACAGCTACTAACTCTTCATCGGTCTTTTCTCCCAAACTGAGACGCTGTAGCACCAAAGACGACACTTCACTGTCAGTCGCAATGGCAGGATATATATCGACAAATTTACATCATCCTCCTGCTGCTGCTGTCTTGGTGGTGGTGGTTGTGGTGGTAGTGGTTCTGGTGGTGGTGGTGCTCTCACAATTAACAAAATGACAAAATAAAAATCGCTAAAACCAAATTTAATTAAAGCTGTTACATGTTACTTAAACTTTCAAAAACTAGATCGTATGTAAATACGTATCAATTCTGGAATAAAGTACATAGCAACAACAATAATGGCTCATGGCCTTGCATAAAGCTTTTATATACTAATTCTATAGAAGTTGAATTCGGAACTGATATGTTACACTTAACTTTTGTAAGTGGGAAGAGCATTTTTACTAATATGCACAGTCGGAAGCGATGTTCAGTTCATGTCAACCTGCCGGCCGCGGTGGCCGAGCAGTTCTAGGCGCTTCAGTCTCGAACCGCGCGACCGCTACGGTCGCAGGTTCGAATCCTGCCTCGGGCATGGATGTGTGTGATGTCCTTAGATTAGTTAGGTTTAAGTAGTTCAAAGTTCTAGGGGACTGATGACCTCAGATGTTAAGTCCCATAGTGGTCAGAGCCATTTGAACCATGTCAACCTGCTGAAAATACTGCGAAAATATTTTGCTAAATCTGGTTGGTTTATCTAAAGTCAAATGACAGAATAAAAAACACTGCAATAAAAGTAAACAGCGCAGCCATAATTCATGTACACAAAAAAAGATATTGCTTGAACGGCTCCACTTACGGATGAAACGTGGTTCCTTTAAAGTTAAGATTGCGATCGGATCGATTAGTACACACGTAAATGATGAAACAACTACGCCTCTACTCAGTCAAAGCACCAGATGCTATTTCGGATATCCCCAGTGGGGATGGACGAAGGATTTTAAATGCAGAGAGGGTACTCTCGAAGATATCATACGTTTATTAAAGGCTAAGTAAAAAAACTCGAAGATAGGCTATGTTTATTGAAGGCCCCACCAGAATGTTGGATGCAAGAATGCAAATTTGCAGGCATTGTGTTATACAGGTGGCGGATGTACGTTTGTGGGATCTATTACCGCGGCTGTTGCACTTGGACGGTTAATACTGTTTGTAGATGACACTGGAGTTGCCGTACGATGATGTCCGACATGTGCGGGATTGGAGACTGATCTGCTGATAGAGCAGGCCAAGGCGACAAAATCGACTCTCTATAGAGCATGTTGGGTTATAACAGCGGTATGCGGGCGAGCGTAATACTCCCCCTGAAACACTGTTCATGAATGGTAGCACGACAGGTCGAATCACCAGACTGACGAGCAGTTTTGCAATTAGGGTGAGTGTGATAACCACGAGAGTGCCCCTGCTGCCATACGTAACCGCACCCCAGTGCATCTGCAGGTGTAGATCCAGTGTGTCTAGCAGTCAGTCAGTTTGTTTTCAGGCACTTAACTGGCCTCCTTCTAACCAACAGACGGGCGTCATGCACAAAGACACAACCAGCCTTCGCCAGAAAACACTACAGGCTTCCATCCTGGCTTCCAGTGAGTTCTCCCATGACACCACCAAAATCGCAAATGGCGTTGGATTGGGATCAGTGGAATGCACGCTACACGGCGTCCGGCTCGGAGCTGTCTGATTCGTAACAATTCACTGTGTCACTGTGATCCCGACTGCTATTCAAATTGCTACTGCGGATGCCGCATATTGCGCCAGTCATACGTAGAACACTGTGGTCTTCGCTCTCGTTGGTGCCACGTGGCCGTCCGGAGCCTGGTCTCCTTGTGGCCCTGCATTCTCGTGACGACCGTTGCCAGCAATCATCTATAGTGGCTACATTTTTGTCGGTTCCTACCATGCCTTTCTGCAATGTCGCAGAAGGAACATACAGTCCTCGTAGCACCATTAAACGATCTCGTTCAAATTCAGTAACGTGTTGATAATGGTGTCTATGTCACATTAAAGCCATTCTTGACTAGCAGCAGCTCACGGCGTCCGATCACAAAGGTAATTAACGTTTGCGACCATTGCAGCATATTGTTGTTGTTGTGATCTTGAGTCCTGAGACTGGTTTCATGAAGCTCTCTTACAGTAAAGGTGCATGCGCTCGGGAAAAATTACGGCTGTAGTTTCCCCTTGCTTTCAGCCGTTTGCAGTACCGCCTCTCAACAGATACCCCTCCGTTGTGGCTGCACCTACGGTACGGCTATCTGTATCGCTGAGGCATGCAAGCCTCCCCACCAACGGCAAGGTCCATGATTCATGAGGGGGTTGCAGCATATGAATGAAGCAAAGAGGCATGCAAGCCTCCCCACTAACGGCAAGGTCCATGGTTCATGAGGGGGTTGCAGCATATGTATGAAGCAAAGATGTGGAGCTACTAGCGCCACTCTTAAGCGACTGGCGACTAGCGAATGGCGACGTCTTGTTTCAGATCTAAAAACACTCCCACTTGCTTTCGCTTATGTCGCACAACTCCTTCTTTGTTACGATTTTTTTTCCTTCAATTTATTGACAGGAAATTCCTCAAACCCCTGTGTCATACGAACGGTATCGACCGATTCTACTAACTAACTACAAAATAAGTTTTGGGTACCCTGGGACTTACACATGTGCAGTGTGTGACAAGTTTAGATCCTACTGTTCTGCACTTGATCTCTAGATAAACAAAGAACGTGCAACTTGTGTAAAAACTGAATAAGCAGACACATCATTTAACCACATAAAATGAATTACAACACAAGAAACCAAATACGTTTTACAGGAGTAAACATTCCTAACGTTTGAAGCCGAAAAATTATGTGATCAAGAAAGCAGTATGCATGGACTAGCAGAAAATCTTCGGCTTCCTAGTATTTCGACGAATGAAGAATATTACCGCAGGCAGCTATCATTTTATTCATTCAGTATTCAGTTTCTTTTTTCTGAGAAATCCCTATTTTATGCAAGTGACGAAACACTTTCCAACAAGCGATCTGTGCGTGAACTCAGTATGTTCTATGATTCCTCTTTGAACAGAATAAAAACACAGCGGCAGTGGCACATCTCTCTCTCTCTCTCTCTCTCTCTCTCTCTCTCTCTCTCTCTCTCTGTCTCTCTTGTGTCATCTGGGTTCTCAAATCGAAGATCTGTGAATAAACAAAAAACTTTTTCTCTAGTACTATGAAAAGTATTACATCTGGTCCACCTACTGAAAAAAAAAGATTATTTGTGAGTTGAATTCCTTGCCAGATATAGAGAACGTCAATATCATCTGTAAAAGATAACTTGTTTTCAGAATGCTTTCATTTTATTAGTTTTATTGTTCGACCAATACAGAATCTCACCTAAAATATCTTGAGAAAGAAGTAGACCCCGTACGTGTCCAACACATGGATTCCTATCCAAGTCATTAACCCTAAGTCACTGACAAGGAATCTACTGCGCAATGGCATGTTGTCTTCTTCTGACGTTAGTTTCATGGTTGTGGTCGATTTCATCTGAAACTGTTTCCCCTACCATAAAAGTAGGAACCACGGCTCTATGGCTGTTTTATATTTAGGCCATTTTCAACTCTTTCTACCTCCTTCGTTTTATCATTACCATCAACTTCAAATTTCTGTCATCATCACTTTTTTGTCTTGTAATCTGGAGCAATATCACTATCTTCCGAAACTTCAACAATAATATCTTCCAAGATCTTTTCGAAGCATACTTCACTTGCTCTCAGATGTCATTCAGAGTAACCAGTGTGTTCAGGCTGTTTTGAATTCTAATGCGGACGTGGTAGAGGCTCCATACTTCGCAAATTAACTACGGGAGAGTGTCGGAAATAATCATAACACACCACACCATAATTATCATAATAAACACGAAATGAAAACAAGTCTACGAATGACGCAACTGATATTACATCTGCGAGATTTCATGTCGGGTTTATTGTGCATTTACTGAAGGTCAGATAGGATTAACGGCACTGCGGCTTCACAGGGAGAAGACTGCACGCCACCTGAAAGATAAACGGAGTGAAAAGGTGACACGATCCTAAAAGGGGAGAAAGTTACTTCAAAGAAGATCGACAGCGAGCTTGCAGAAATATGTAACTAATTAAGGATTCAAATACCTAAGTCCTTTAAGAAATCCTAATCTACGCCCGCGGGTCAACACGACACATTCTTCTTGCAGCTCGTTTCCGTGCAATCAGTACTTTCTGTATAGGTGAACAGTTAACCCCGAAAAATTATTCCGCAAGATGAATGCCGATTTACTTGCCATACCAGTATGAGCGCAGAGCAAATGTTTAAAACTTAACCCATCTAAAATCTCAGCAATCTCAGTCGCTCAAAAAAGATTCATTACCCCTCAATTCAGATAATCTCTTCCACCGTTAATCCTAAACGACATAGAACTAACCTTTTCTACTTCTGCAAAGTACTTTCATACTTGATTATGGTGATGCCATTTTCCGAGTACTTTCGTGCGAAAGCTTACGTAGATTGGAAATGGCGATGAATGCTTGTCTGCGATTCACTAGTGACATTCGCTTTTTCGACCATTCGCATTTTCGAACTTATCACCCCAGTCTACGAACAATTAACGTGCTAGTAAGTGTGGAGACTACCATACTCTACATTTGCTTTGTCGTCTTTTCAATAATTGCACTCGTTCTTACTTGTCTTCAACACTTACTTTATTTTCTTAGCAGTACAGCAGGAGCATTCATTCTCGACAAAGTAAAATTGTCTCTGTCCCATCACACAGCATTTTCCTGTTCGGTGAATAAATCACACAGCTTTTCCATGTTCTCTAAATCACTTTATGCCTCAGGAACCCGACTTTGGAACAATCTTCGTCAAAATAGCAGAGAAATTAAATTCCTTCCGAACTTCAAGAGACAGCCAATGCCCCACCATCTATCTCCTATGTTCTGCACAACTCATTCTGGTCAGTCCCAGTCCCCCAGAACTTGTTCCTAACTCCCGTCGGCAGAGTTTCTCTGTTTATATCCTGTTCTTTCCTAACAGCCACTTTCACCATCGTTTCAATCTTCTCCTCTTTCTTTATCCAATCCGATTCTGATAACACTAAACTCAGCTTCAAACATGTCAAATACCCTTTGTTGTCATAATTGTTATTATTTTCATTGTTGTTATTAGTATCAGCTCTTACTATTATTGATAAGATTTGTAGTATCTATTGTATGTGTCGGTCTTTGTCAGATGTAAGAGAGGGCCTGAAAGCCCAAATCAATAAATAAATAAATAACTAAATTACCGATTGAAAATATGGAAAATACGGCGGGAGTCTCATCTGCTTATTTGCAAGTCTAGCAACTATACGAAGAATAAAAGTAGAACAGCTTAGTAGTCCCTTGGCTTTAAATCAAGTATGAAATACATTTTCATTTGTTAGGTCCATTAAAAGACTTTCTTATCCTAACTGAATATTTGCTAATATCTCGTACAAGACAGTGAGGGGACTGCCAGGTACACATTTTCATGTTTTAAAATTCTTTGCCTGCATACCTTCTTACGAAGCAGACTTGGTAAAAGATTGTCATAATTTGAGGTATTCTCTATTTTTTTAAGCTTTCTGCAAATAATTTTGCTTGATCCATTTGCATGGCTTTACTTCTACTAAAAAACCTTCGACTCCTGTTCCCTACCGTCAAGTGTCGAACGGCTTTATACAGTTCTTAAGTTGTACCTTAAGCGCCGTCTAAGGTGGATCTTCAATGTCCAGCTAAAGTAAAGAAATGTACTACTGTGTATTTTATTGTGTACTGTGTTTTTATTGGGTAACAATCATCTGTTAAGTGCTACATATATGGACGTGTCCACGTGCACAAGGTGCTTTTTGATTTTAAATGTTCTATTTATGACAAAGTTTTATGTAATGTGTTACATTACACGTACAAAACAACTTGACGAAAGGTACAACTCAAAATGAACATATTTTGTAACAAAAATTTTTCAAACCTGAAGTCAACTATAGTCTCTCGAAACGAGTTGTTTGTAAATAATGAAATTTTTGTGCAATCTTGGCTTTAGAAAGCTTTACCAAATAAAACAGATCGCTCCTTCTGATTTCTCATCTTGAAAAGTAATGAGAAAATTCAGCAACTTTTTCAGGCATTACTTCCACAATGTCATTGTTGTAACCATAAACTATCTGTGTTTCTCACCATTTTTTGAACAGCGTAAACATTTCAAGAAATCTTTCAGTGTGCACAATTGCTTATCCACAGTTACTTCATGGCCACCGTTCATATGAAACGATGAAATATGGTGCCTAGGAAATATAATTTTTTTTTTTTTTTTTTACTACAATATTGTTGTTTTCGATGTTTGTCTTTCATTATCTTTTCTCTGCAGATTTTCGCATCTTTGCAGATTCTGTTACGAATAGTCTTGTTTCATTAAGCATATTCCGTTGCACTGGGGTGACAAAAGTCATGAGACAACGATATGGACATGTACAGATAGTGGTGGTATCACGTACACAAGCTAGAAAAGAGCAGAGAATAGGTAGAACAATCATTTACACTCTGGTGATCCATTTGGAAAGGTTTCTGACGTTATTATGGCCGCACGACGGGAGTTAACAGACTTTGAACGCGGAATGGCGGTTGGAGCTAGACACATAGGGCAGTCCATTTTGGGAATCATTCGGAAATTTAGTACTCAGAGATCCACATTGTCAAGAGTATGCCGAGGATGCCAAATTTCTGACATTATCTTCCATCACGGACAACGCAGTGGCCAACGATATTCACCTAACGACCGAGATCAGTGGCGTTAGTGTAGAGTGGTCATTGCTATCAGACAAGCAACACTTCGCAAAGTAACAGTAGAAATCAGTGTGAAATGTATGACGAACGTACCTGTTACGACACTGCGTTTGCCATTGATGGGCTATGGCAGCAGACGACCGACACAGCTGCCTTTGGTAACAGCACGACATTGCCTGAGTGTCTCTCTTGGGCTCGTGACAATATCGGTTGGACCCTAGACGACTGGGAAACGGTGGCCTGGTCAGATGAGTCTCGATTTCAGTTGTAGAAGCTGCTGGCAGGGTTCGATGGTGGTGAAGGCCCCACGATGCCATGAACCCAATCTGTCAACTAGGCACAGTGCGAGGAGATGATGGCTTCACAGTGGTGTGGGTTGTGCTTCATGTACTGGAGTGCGGTCTGTGTTTACATGGAGTTGACTGGGTCTTCTGGTCCAACTGATATGATCATTGGCGGGAAATGGTAATGTTTGGCTACTCGGAGACCATTTGCAGCCATTCACTGACCTCATGTTCCAAACTAAGGACGAAATTGTTATGGTAGACAATGCGCCATGTCGTCGGGTCACAATTGTTCACGATACGTTTGACGAACATTCTGGACAGCCGTGACGAATGATTTTGACACCAAGTTCGCCGGACATGAAGCCCATCAAACATCTACGTGAGATAATCTAAATGTCAGTTCGTGTGCGAAATCCTGTACCGGCAACATTTTCGCAGTTATGAACGGGTATAGAGGCAACATGGCTCAATATTTCTATATTTCGGCAGGAGACTTCCAACGACTTGTTGACTCTACGGGCATCAGACGCCATATTAAAAGGTATCCCATAACTTTTGCCACCTCGTTATAATCCCTAATATCCTTCCCACTTATTTGCTGGTTCCATTTGATTTTTTTTTTTTTTTTTTTTTTTTTGGAATCTTCATACCTGTTTTATGAGCCGTGCTACAGGAATCGAAACAGAAATCGTAAAAATTAAATAAACAAATGTGTTTAATCACGTTGCTAGAACTTCAGTTTACTTCCTTGTACACCAGTTAAATTTACATCTCAAAACGTTCTTCTCGGTTAACGTCTTTTTTGCACATGTATCTCACCCTTCCCGATTATCACGCGAGAATAAGGTGACTTGTAAGTAAAATGAAACTCTGCAGGACTGCCCCCTTGGCAACTAGAAAGGCGGGCGATAGAAACAGCACGGGATTTCACTCGGCGCGCGACGCAAACTTCCCCGGCTCCCCCGCACCGCTGCAACAAATTGAATTCTTTCCGCCTCGCAGTCGGCGCGCTCGCAGCGCCCAGGTGCCGGTTGGTTTGCCTTTGTTTCCACGCCTGTGCCCGTCACTGACTGCGCGCGCCGCCCCTACGCCACACCTGCTGGCAGCCGCCGGTGTCGCCTTTCCCCCGGACTTCTCTTGTTCGCTCGGCGCTGTGCACAGAGGGCGAAAGAGGTGGAACTTGACAGGCTACACCTGAAGCGAGGTTTCTACAGAATACGCTATGTTCACATTAGACAAGCGAAAGATTTAGCGCTCAGAGTCACTTCCTGCGACATACCAGACGCTAGTTGTCCCACAATGACAGAGCAAGTTTCATCTCTTCCATAGAAGTAGTATCGCTACATTTTCTCCTGTGTGACTTAGCAGCCGCATCAGTTTTACAGGTTCAAAAGTGTTCTTTTGTGAAAGACAAATTTTGCCTTACGACAGCGACGGTGTATCTCTCCTTTTCACGCTGGAAGGATTTTTCTGTAGGTAGACAAAGTAGACTTCTTTTTGTGTAGGGACCATTCCGACGTTAAGACATAAGGGAAAAAAGACACTGGTTGCCAGTGTATAATGATTTATATCAACAGCGCAAGTTGAAAATTTGTGGGCGGATTGGAATTCGTAGCCCGCATCTCGTGGTCGTGCGGTAGCGTTCCCGCTTCCCACGCCCGGGTTCCCGGGTTCGATTCCCGGCGGGGTCAGGGATTTTCTCTGCCTCGTGATGGCTGGGTGTTGTGTGCTGTCCTTAGGTTAGTTAGGTTTAAGTAGTTCTAAGTTCTAGGGGACTGATGACCATAGATGTTACGTCCCATAGTGCTCAGAGCCATTTGAACCATTTTGGAATTCGTATCGGGGTCTACTGCTTCCGGAGCAGTTACGCTGACTACTACGCCAACCGGAGACATGTCGGGATATCTCCAAAAGAAGAGACACAGGATATATATGTATAATTAAGGCAATGGTGGCCGATGTTCCCTTCAGTACAGATGCACACCAGATTCGAACTCTCACCAGAATCGGTGCGATGCAGCGATTAATGAGGCTAATGGGCAGGGATACTACATCAATATTGTGTGGTATTCGCAGAGAACTTTGGTGTGATGGAAGGCGTGTTAGATTAGTCCGTACGGTTCTGTTGACTATTGTGTCCAGATGGCGGAATAGTCATTGCAACTTGGAGCCATTCTTTCTTATTGTAAGTGAAATATTTCTTTTTATTTGTTTTGAGTTATTTATGTGAGTCATTATGTCACTTTTTGTTTGAAATCTGTAAGTTTATTAATATAATAAAATAATTTAGATTTTTCAAGGAAGCTAAAGGCTTCAGAATAACAAGCACGTGTTACATTGTTCAATGTTTTGCATTTAGTATTACATGTTTGAGACCGTAGTGATATCTTCTGTTCTGTTAGCTCTCTTTCAGTGAGAATCTCGGTTGCATTTTTTTTTTTTTTTTTTTTTTTTTGTCGGAGTGTGTCATTTATGAAAGATTCGTTTCGTACGAGTTACGAATAAAACAAAATCAAAAGTAATCTCTGGTTCAGCTCCGTTATTTATGGATCTTAGTATGTACCATTATTGAAGTGTTACGTTTTTATATTTTAGGCTGATTGGTTTGAAAATGCTAGACAGCACGTACTATAATTTTGAAGTCAGTCTCTATTCAACAGTAGTTAAACAATTTTTGTAAAAAAGTTAACTTCCGATGGTAGCACAGACCGATCGGCTGACAGTCATTTATTTGAAGAATTTCACAGACTACACTCCAGCAACCTCTTTGACTTCCAGCGTGTAATCTGGCGTCAAAACTTAATTACGACGAATACAAGGTGTCAAGACACTTAATTTCAATTCTGAATGCTTGAAATTAATTCTAATTAAAGCAAATAGAGTTTGTTCACGGAGTTAGACTGAGCTTGCTTAATAAGAGGGTTTGTGAATAAACAGTTTACGACGATGTCAAGCTACGTTACGTCCGGTATTACTGTTTCAAGACATTTCAATGAAATTTGTGACTCGTCCTCCCAGCTTTAAATATCAATAAAGTGAACTCGACCCTAGAGATCGAAGACCTCGTCACCCCCCAACTTAATGAACTAAAATTTAGAACCCACGACAGAATATAAAAAGGAGGAAGAACCACAAACTGCTTAGTAAGGTGGAGACCTAGGTTCGAATTACGCTCTGGCACAAATTTTCAGCTTACCCGAATGATGTAAATAAATGCCGATGGGTACCTACGTCTTCAGTTTCTTTGTGTCTTGATTCATAGAGACTGCGGGATAAAAATGGTGTCTGTTCTTTTGGATATGTCTGAAGGAAGAGACACTACATACACAGCGTGCCCATTTTAACTGAAGACATCGAAATATCTTGAAAACAACACATTGGCTCAGAAAAGCTGTAACATCAGTTTGTTTCCCCGGTGGGGTACATCCAACAATGCCACACTAGACTCGCCACCCCACCTCTTGCGTGGACGACTGGGGGCAACTTTGAAATCTTCAAAGGGAACTCCAGCTTTTATTTCAGATTACGATTCTGCAGTAAAATCTGCATACGTTTTGTCTGAAGTATTTTTTTCGTTTCTCCACAGATGGCACCGTGATCGGAGGAATAGAAATGGATACACAATTGCAATTTACTACATGCTCCTTAACGGCCGTTGAAGTGGATCCATACCTCCACGTTGCGACGTTAGGACAGTCCAGTATTTCGTAACTTCCAATTGGAAACCTCATTCGCAATGTTGTATTCCTCTGTGATACTCGACGCGCCACCGTGGCCGAATAGAGAACTTCGACGTATCATAACAGGCGGTACACTGCGACCGGAGATCACGTATCGCGCATACGTAGAAGAGATAGCGGCCTTACATGTTACAGCACTTGTGCAACTTTATTGCCTGCACACCTACCTATCATTTGGAGAACAAATATGCAAGTGGACGATCAATGTTGCAACCACAGAAGAAAATATTGAAATTATTCTGATTTACGGAGAACGTAGGAGAAAAGTCGAGGTTGCTGTTACTTGTACGCCCTGTATTTTCCAGAGAAAGTTCCCTCTCGTTCATTCTTTTATAAGTCGCTTATGTCTAATGGTAGCTTAGAGACTGGCTAAAGGAAATGAAGCAAACGTGTTAGAGGAGAAGTTAATGAAATAGCTGTACTAGCGGCAGTGCACCACAACCTGCAGATAAGCGCCCGGCAATTACAACTGGACTGTCCTACCCTCGCAGCATGGATGTGGGGTCCCATGTGCCATTGGATATTCAAGGGCAACTGAGTAGCATGTCGTAAATTGCGACTACGTACCCATATCTATTCCTTCGATTACAAAGCCAGCTGAGGCGCAACGAAGTAAATGCTTCAGACAAAGTATATATTGATTTCGCCGAAAAATCGTGATCTGGAACAATAAACGGGGATTCTCATTCAAGAATTCAAAGTTGTACCCCGCCACCTACACACGTTTTGGGATAGTGGGTCGAGTGTGGTATCACAGGATGTTCCTCCTCCGAGACAATCAAATTGGAATCATAACTTTATTTGACCTCTTGCCATTACGACGGGATGGTGGATTGCGGCGCTGTTATCTTGTTACCGAGTACCACGTCAGTGAAGTAATCCTCTTTTCAGTTTCACGGGAAATGTGCGTGTGTCCGTTACAGCTTGGAGATAGAAATTTTGGTTGCTTTGTAAACAGACACGATCACAGTGAAATTTGTATACCTGTTTTTTTCATGAATACAAACAGAAAGGCAACTGAATTATTTTAAGCGAAGCTTTTTTTTTAAAATGAAACTTGAAGAAAACCATCATGGGATAAGCACACATTTAAAGTGCCATTAAAGATCGATTTTACATGGAGTTCATAATTTACAAATAAATTTATAGGGTCTCTGATGGTCCGAAGAACTTAGAAGTAATCGAATTAAAAAGGTTAAGAATAATTTTGAGTTTGTCATTCAGAATCTTATCCCGTTGTTTTCATGTGTGATATACTCCTATAAAAATACCTTAACTGCAATTCTTCGACATTATTCACAATGGCGACGAGATATCATAGTACACACCAAGTTTTTGGCAAGATGATCAGAGAATTAATTGCCTATACTTTATGTCGATGTGGCCTGTTGTCCGCTGGAAACAAATCAATATATGGAAATCTTATCATCTCATTAGTTATTGGATGTCCTGCATCATGTAGACCGAAATTTTTCCGGAAGTTGCTCTTCCAAGGATAAAAAGAGCACTCACGTAATTGATACATATTAGGAGTATTTAAATTTCGATATCTCCCCTTCGAAGTGGTTATCTGATAACTTTGTTTTAACAGTCGGTCGTCGTTCACTTTACGGTACGATATTTCCACTGGACATCTGTTTGTCATTCTCAAGTAGAGAAATGCCAAATAACTCGACGAGACCACCTTTCAAACTCTGCCGTTTCACATGTGGTTTATCGGTGTTTCTCGATTTCCCTTTACGCAGATTTTGGCATTATTTATACAGCTTCTGTACACCAGCATGGATATTCTCCACCGTCTTAACAGAGATATTTGCTTTCCTCCACAGTTTCTGCAGTTTACTTACGATAGATTTAGTAGCATCTGAAAACCTTTCTTTCCTTTCCTTGTAATGGTAAATAAAAATGAAGGACATTTTCCTATGATCAGATCCGAGCTCCTAAAAACTAATCGCTAGGCACCTTTTCTAGCAAATACCTCTTTTGGTTCCCATTGTAAAGTTCAGTTGCCTTTAAAAGATGAAAGACATACATGAGAAGCTCAGTAGCGCACAGCATTTCAGTATTATAAATTTCAGTGATTTGAAATAAAAACGATCACTGGGTGCAATTTTTTTCTCACTTTGGCCCATTAGTGCAAAACATTTCAGTATCATACATTTCAGTGATTTGTGATAAAAGCGATCAGTTGGTGCAATCTTCTTCCTCGCTTTGGTCGTTTTCCAGTCTGATTTTTGTGACTAATGTTATAATTCAGCCGTTACAGGATACTGATGTGTTGCCATGGCAGCTAGGTGGTGGGGTTTCCACCTTTAGGTATCTGACACACCTATATTTTCTTTTGCGGATGTCTCCCTTGGATGGTTGCCAGCACTACAGCTATGGATCCATCTCTGAATCCACCTCTTCAAGTTTGGTAGAGTGTCTTTCCTGTCTTTGATCAAGATTGTCTCCTCTGAGATTGTTGATTCCTCTACGTCCAAGAGACCCCTCGCCTACTCTATGGATTAATAATAGTCTGACTCTGGCTCAGGAGACTTGGATTGCTGGGTTGGCGTTGCCAGGAACTTAAGTCCCCGCCAGCATAGATCTCTGGGTCACAGTAGGGTGCGTGAATGCCTCGCCGCGGTGAGGAGGCAGTCCTCGAGGAGAGGCAGAGAAGTATTACAGTATTTGTTGTCAAACTATCCAGTTCTATGGCTCAAACCGAAATGTGTTTCACTGTTTCATTACTGGCAATCTTTTCGCTAGGACCACAGCTCCAGTTACCACTGTTCTCCATTACCCTAACATCTGTTACAACAGACGAAGCCGGTGCACGAGTATGTATGGAAACTTGTTGCTTCTTAGCTGCGGCTCGGGTCGCATACGGTACTCCTTTGCACAATGTGTCCAGAGCATTGTGCGGCTACCACCACACTCTGAGCAACAATAGCACACCGAAACACAATCACGAGACGGGAACAGAAGTCCCCGCATCGCACACATTCAGCTGCTCCATGAACAGGATGTTCTTAATTAAAGTATCAGTTTCAAAAAGAGAACCACAGCTCAGAATGACGTCAATATGAACAGCATTTAATTGACACAGGGAGAAACGTCAAGGTACAAAAAAGTTTTTGAAAATTCGACAGATAGATGACACTGTAAAAGTCAGAATATGCACATTAACAGACATGCGGCACACGGCTGTTCCTCATTTTGTGTCCGAGACGCTCAACATGAGTGTCTGAACGATGGATAGCGCCCTGCGGGTAAAGCCCTTTTAAAAGAGTGGTGACGGTGCGCCAGTAGCCCTGCAGCAGTTCCGGGCACTCAATGGTATTAAAAAAAGGCAGTTGATCCGACCTCTGTCGAAGTTGTGATCACAGCCTTGCAGGAGTCGACTGGTGGTATGCAAACATTCAGTGCACGGAGAATTGCCCAGACGTTGAATATGCCTGCGAGCACGGTGCATAAAATCCTACGAAACATCCTGCATTGATATCCATATATATCTTTTACGTTCAGGAGTTGCTAACGGCAGACCTGCCAGTAGGACAAACGTTCGCTCTGGAAGTTTTTGCTCAAACGAAACCCATTTCAAAGGACAGGCCATTAGGCAGAAACCCGCACGAGCATCAACCGGTACCACTTCATTCCGCAAAGGTGACCGTGTGGTGCAGGTTGACGGCATCGTTTATCGTAGGCTTTTGTGGAAACGAGTGCTGCGGGTTCTGTTACCTTCGCCGTCACTGGTAAACGCTATGAAAGTGTTTTGCACGCCACCGTCATTCCAACCATTCAACAGCGTTGATGTGTGGGTAGGATCATTTTTATGCGTGATGGCGCTGCTCCGCACATTGCACAGCCAATGAAACGGCTGCTGCAGAGGCATTTGGAAATGCTAGAATTATAAGCCGTCGTTTCCCTACAGCTTGACTGTCCATATCACCCCATCTTATTCCGTGTGAGTTCTGGCTGTAAGACTACTTGAAAGATGTTGTGTTCAGTGCTCCAATTACAACCGTATCTGAACTAAGGACACGCATTGCCTAACGCATTCTGAACTTGACTCCGAGACATTCCGATCTGTTGAGGAACATGCAGTTTCTCTATTTCAACTTGTGGAAAAAAGCGATGGGCGATATATTGAACATGTCTTGCTCCTGTCTTACGACAGTTAGAAACCGATGTCATTTTGCTTTCTACTTTTTTGGTCACAGGACAATGAAAATCCGATTTTTCCCATCCGATGTGGTACTATCTCGTTGTGGTGGATGGGCTTACCTCACTAACAGTGCCATAACTGTTGATTCCGAACTAGTGCAGTCATACACATTGGATAGTTCGTATGGTTTAACGTACAACTCAAGCCATAGCCATGAAATTGTTATTCATCTGTCATTTGTAGTCGACCATACTTACATTAAGACATTTGATGTGCCATCTGTCGGTAAAATTATCATTAAATATTTTTTGTCGTTCCATGACGTTTCTCTCTGGGTCGGTAACATGTTGATATGTTTCAAATTTGACGACATTCTGAGCAGTGGTTTTCTTTCTACAGCGTTTTGAACCTGGAGTTTTAATTGTGAACACCCTGTACATGACTAGCCACAGAGATAGGTGACAGAATGCTGTCTTGGCACTTGAAAGGCGGATAAAGATCGCCTTGACTGAAAACTGCTGGTACATGCTGGTGCACGTCCATGGTAGAGTACAAATACGCTAGAAACCCCTTGATGCTCCGTGTCTCATTTGCCAAGAGGCTGATGTTCCGATTAGTGGTGTAGACAATATCCTGTGGGCAGTGTTCATGTGGGATAAATTTGGCCTCTGATACAATGACCTATTGAAGTGTATGTTTGCGTAAACAATACTGCATTTTGGAACTGTTTCTTGCATATTAAGTTCGTGCAGGTCCGGTTTAAGGCCAAAGTGGCGCAAGCGGTCACTTGGTGCCCCAATCTGTGTAGAGGGTGTGTCATAATTAGACGAGAAAAGAAGCAAAATATAATCCCTGAAACGAGCAACCTCTGACTTCAGTATCAAAAGCAACCTACTTAGTGTAAACGTAAATCGAGTGTAAGCTTTTAGATTTTTCTCTCTTCGGATTCTGTCCAAACTTCACGCAAACACCACCGCATCATCTTGTAAGTCTTGACAACATTATGCAATTCACTGTTCCACTTACTGAACCGCATAAATATGGATGTTGTAAAATTTACCCTCGAGAATACCATAGAAAGAAGAAACCGGGTTGCAGAGACCAAGTGACCTGGGATGTGAAGGTTAGACACGGCCTCATAATATACTAACCAAACTGCCTGGGGTAGTTGGAGACGCAAAGAAAATGGTAACTGAAATTCACTGCTGGAGCCTATTCATCAGTAGTGATATCCTAGATCTAATTGTGGTCAACACTAACAGGCGTATAGCTGATCTAAAAGGAAACTTTGCTCGCGAGAGTGACTGCAAGGACACAGACGCAATTGAAATAAATGCCTTTCTTGGCTTGTTGTACCTTGCTGGTATGTTCCATGGTGGGCGACAGAATGTTCACGATTTCTGGACAGCAGATGACCTTGGTCTGAATATTTTTAGAATGACTATGTCCGAAAAACGTTTCCTGTTCCTAATAAGATGTGTTCGTTTTGATGATGGAGCCACAAAACAAGAACGGCGCAAGACACACAAATTAGTAGCCGTGAGGGAAATGTTCACCATGTGTTTGAATAACTGCAAGACACATTACTCCCTCGGTCAGAACGTCACAGTTGATGAGCAGCTACCAGCACTTCGAGGCCGGTGTGGATTTGGCCAGTTCATACCATCCAAACCATCTAAATACGGCATCAAAATTTTCTGCCTATGTGATGCCAATCTTTATTACACTTACAACATGGAAATACATTGTGGATTACAACCAGAAGGACCCTTTCAGAATAACAACACCGCCAAAGAAGTAGTTCTGAGACTTGCCTGTGGTGTCACCGCCAGACACCACACTTGCTAGGTGGTAGTCTTTAAATCGGCCGCGGTCCGTTAGTATACGTCGGACCCGCGTGTCGCCACTACCAGTGATTGCAGACCGAGCGCCGCCACACGGCAGGTCTAGAGAGACTTCCTAGCACTCGCCCCAGTTGTACAGCCGACTTTGCTAGCGATGGTTCACTGACAAATTACGCTCTCATTTGCCGAGACGATAGTTAGCATAGCCTTCAGCTACGTCATTTGCTACGACCTAGCAAGACGCCATTATCATTTGCTATTTATCTTGTGATGCATGTACCGTCAGACCAATGTTCACCAATTATGGATTAAAGTTAAGTATTCCAGAAGCTACGTACTATTTTTGCTACTATAAGACCTTGACCTGTTCCAGACCTCACGCCAGCCTGCGTGAGCTAAACGAGTGCCTTTCGGCTACCCGTCATTGTGGATTGGCTGTCTTGCCAGTCCACAACATTGCCGAACCAATATATGGGACAGGTAGAAAGTTTACAGCAGATAACTGGTTCACTAGTTTGGAGTTAGTAAGAGAACTGCATAAAAGGAGACTGTCGTTTGTAGGCACGATTAGAAAAAACAAAAAGGAACTGCCATCGAATTTCGTAGCACCAAAAAGTAGACAGCAATATGATAGCGTATTTGGCTACGGCAAGAATGAAACCCTTGTGTCGTATGTCCCGAAAAAAGGGAAAACTGTAGTCCTCCCTTCGAGTATGCATGTATCGTCAAGTGAGGTTTCCGAAGGTTTAGAGAAAAAAACCAGCAATTATTCTACACTAGAATGACACCAAATCAGGAGTTGATGTAGTTGACAAACTCTGTGCAACCTACAATGTAGCTAGGTCAACAAGAAGATGGCCTATGGTGATTTTTTCCACCTGTTGAACATTGCAGGCATCAACGCAAGAGTAATTTTCTTGGGAAACAAGATTAAATACTCAAATCGGCTCGAGTACCTCAAAACCTCGGCTCTGACTCTACTACAAGATCATCTCAAAAGAGGAGCTCTTATTATGACTCTACCTGATGATATAAAGTCAATGCTAGTAAAGTACAAACCTAAAGGAAAAGAGCAAGAAAACGCTGAACAATCCTTGGGATCAGAAAACAAGAAAAGAAAAAGGTGCCAGTCATGCTACAGGGAGACAAAAAAGACCTGTCTCAGCAAGTATACATGTGAAAAACGCGGTACACATCTTTGTTTGCAAAAGCACACAAAAATAATTTGTGAACAATGTCTTTCTGTAGAGGGCAATCAGTAAAAAGAGACATGCTTTGATTAGTTCAATAATTTGTTTGTATCTATAATAAAATCAATTTTTAAAAGAATTTCATGTACTTCTCCATTACAAAATGTCAGATATTTCTGTTTATTTGAAAGTGTAATGAGCCTGATGTTCACTTCTGTATTTGTAAAATCTGTAACAATAGAGGTAACTGCAATTTAAAACAAAAACAAAAGAAAAAGAACCTGTAAACAAACAAAAAACCACAAAAATCGGCGCATGTATCCACGATATACATCGCGACTAGTGGCGTCACGAAAGTTGACGCGCCTGCTGGAGGGTTAAGATTTTTTTTCATTCTAGTACAAAAATCTGTAATAAAATTTATTAAAATATAAATCAGTTAACTCTTCTAAGATGAATGAACTGACTCACTATCAAAATTCGTCCCTCAGGAAGTGACGACACGTATTAGTGGGTAGAATTATTGATTGTCCGGAGAAAAGTTCTCAGGATAAGTTATTATTGCTTCCTGGCGCAGTGGTGAATGATATCACTGTGACTTAGTGGGAAACACTCTCTATGGGAACGATAATTACAGCCATAGTAAATTGAAGTGTACACGTTGTTTCTAGATACGACCACGTAGTTCACCAACTAAACACGCCGAAAGAAGTCAGATAGCCTGATGAATATTCAGATAAATACTGAAGGGGATGACATGACTAAGAGATTGCAGTTTACTCTAAAATTGTGTTCAGAGTATCAATGTTATTGCTTTTAGCTGCGTCTCAATGGTTTCATACGATAGACAGCCAAGATACTAGAAAGGTCACACAGCTAACTGGCGCAACTACACACTCGTAATAAAAAACTATAAGAGAATGCTGTACTTACGAGTAGAAAAGAAAGTGTAGGGTCGTTCTAAAGGTAGAACGAGTCAGTACGTCTAGCTCTTTCCCCTTTAATGGAAAAGTTTTAAACATCTCAGAAATTACCTTGTATGGAAATGGATTTTTCGTGTTTTAATACGTTCCACCGTTATAAGATTTAGAAATTTTGTTTCCTTATAGATGAATGTCTATGAAGCAGTAATTTAAAAGAAAAACACCTAATTTCCATGATCAGTAGATTTTGGATCTTTTTACGAGTCGTACCAAGAGTTCAAGGAATGACATCAGACGTCCAAGGTGGAAAGGAGTGGACTCAAACGATAATTGCGTGTGTTGAAATATAATCTCGTACCAGACCTTGGTCCATGGCATCATTGATCGGGACTCCTTTGCAACCGCTTCCTGCAAATGAGAGTAAAACGAACTGAATAACCCTCATCTTCGTTTCTTGCATTTAATTTGTGTGTATCTCGCTCTCTGTCATACACTCATTATCACAACACACCTTGTTTGGTCGGCTAGTAACTAGTACTGGCATTACATTTTGACTTCAATAATGTATGTTCGCTAGCTTAGGGAAACTAGAAAAATGTACATCAGAAGGAGAAAGTGGTGGGCATTACGTAAAAATGTAGGGAAGTAATTTCAGCATTAACAGTAATTATGGTTTCAGGTTTTACTTCCTAATTTCCAGTCATCAAGGCAGCTGATAGTCAACAGCGCTGCGCAGTGTTCACAAACAACATTTGTGAAGCCACCATTGTGATAAGGCAAACAGACAGATTGTGTTTCACGGAAGTTTCTGAGATAATCCTCTTCCTTCTTGCTTCACCTAAGAACAGTTGTTCAAACGTGAGCCGATGATGGTGACCTACACTCGAGTGCACTACAGAAGCGGTGGAATCCTAAATAATATGTGATAAAAACTCAGAAAAAAAGCTTTACATGTGGGTTTGACATCTCATTTCCACTTTTGCTCATGCTTCTGGTCCATTTATCAGTGGCAGAATATCAGATTCCATAGTAAACACAGCAATCGGTGCAATATCTGGGGATTTAACATCAATTACTTACAGCTGGACAAGCAAATGTTGATCAGACGTGGACAAAATTTAAAATAATTGTACTATACGTCGTAGCCAACTACACGAAGAGAAAGGTTGTGAGCAATGACAAAGTCCCAACTGTGGTTAAGCTCTTGTGTCGAAAGTTGTTACTAAATTAATGAAAGCTTTATAGCAGGTTTAAGCGAATCAGTGCCTGTTGACAAAAGAAAACCAAATCCAAGAGGAACATAAAAACAACAAGGTAAGGAGAACGTAATGAATTATAGAGGAAAATAGTTTGAGTAGTTCAGATCAAAAATCCTAAGAAGTTCAGTCAGTAACGAGATGAGAAGCATCTACTCAGTCACTCTGCGTCCATACTGCCAAGGCAAAGAACGATGGTGGACTAAAGTCCGAAATAATGGGTTCGGTATTCCAAAATTACTTATGGAAGGTATTACGGCTTTTCTATTCACTCTCCACGCGAAAGCTGAAATGGCAGATACTGCAGATATTGATATAGGAGTATAAAAATGTAAAATAATCTAAAACTGAAACTGCCAGAAGGTATCTGGACCGTTTGAGATAAGTGTAACAAAATGGCAACATGCCCAAAAACGTGTAGCAGTAGGTAATTCAAAATAATGGGATATTTAAATCCAACTAATGACAGAAAATGTGACAGAGTGTCATTCAGAAAATTAATTCAAACAGTTCGTCTTTCAGAGCCAGCAGGCTGCAGACAATGGCTATTTCAACTGTGTGTGACTTTAGTTGGAGAGTGATCTGCCAACTGAGGTTCCGGGTTCGAATAACGATCTGGCACGCAACTTTAATCTAACAGAGAGATTCAACAAAATACAGGCCTACCGAGTACTGGGACAGATTTGTGACTGAATTCAGGACTTCAGCACGGGAGAAACTCAACATCTTCTCTTCAGATTGAAATGTACATTCAGTAATTCCACAGTACACTGACACTGAAGCTCCAGGTAGAGGATGCAACCCTACGTGCTCGTTGGGTAACGTATTGCATACCAGTAGTTTCTAGGAATTTGTAAAGAAGACCCCATACCGAAGTCTAGCAAACGTGTGTGTTTCATCGCTAGGTGTGATCATGCTAGGGGACTCGCTGCTGATTATTATGTTGGCAGGATTCTCGCTAGCTGTTTAACGACGACTGTGCCTAGAATTGGTTCTAAATTGGCCTTGTTCTTTGTATAAACTATTCTTTCTTGGGTTCAATAAACGTGTAGTGCACAAGGTGACAACTGTAAATAATGTTCAATGCTCAGTGAAGCTATTTCTTGTAGGTTCAAGACTGAACACTGTATCGAAAAGAAGGAAACGCCTATTGGTGCTGTTGCCCGAAAGAGAATGTAAAGTACTGCTGATAAATTAGCGATCGCTTTTATTACTGTTCGATTACACTTTTGCTGGAAACAGTAAAAATTGTATAATACACAGAAATAGCTAGTCTACGCGACCTACAGTGAAATGGCTACAAAAAACCATTACTAGAAAGATCAAATACGAGGGTAGTGTCAAGTGAAAGAAAAGTCAAGAAATGTAGTTCATCCACGAAAGAAATTACTTACAGTGCACTCCTTCATTCGATTACTGAGTGTTGTTCATCAGCCTACGACTCTTGCCTGGTCGGATTGTAAGAAAGGTGTAGCAGATCTAACAACAACTCTTCACCTTTTCATTATGTAAGATCCTCATCAGTTCCATGTGGTACACTCTGTAGTAGAGATCAGTGGTGCATAACGAAGAAGAAATTCGTTGTTAAACTTCCAAGATAATGCATTCCAAGAACAATCAGGCAATATGTAACTGCCAGAGCCCCCCCCCCCCCCCGACACACACACACACACATGTTTCGAAATGATCACTATGAGAAACTCAGATAACTTTGACATTATATGATGACTTAGCGATAGAAGTTACTCCTTCGCAATTTTGTGTATGGAGTGCAAAAGAGAAGTGATTATGGTGTATGAAGAATGCTAAGAAACACTTCGTAATGGTGCTCGTAGACTATAGATGCAGATGTAATGTAAAGAATAAATGAAATTAACAAAATTAAACCAAATGAAATAGTGATACTAATCAGAACCAAAATATTTAAAGTAAACAAACCTATGGCTAATGTTAACACAAGTGTCATGCAAATGTTGTTGTAAATATCTTCACTAATACCTGACACTTACAATAAAGGAGAAATGAGATTCCTATTTTAATCTATGATTTCGCATTTTAACAGCATTCTATAAATTTACTTTCTATATATCATAAAGATTTACTCAGTACAGTAATCGAGTAAAAAACTAAGGTTGCAAATGTCCTAAATTAATGTTTCCAGCGTAATGTTGCATGACATACTAGGAAACACAACACTGAATAAACAGCAATAATTCATCATTAAATAATAAACCCTGATATTAATCAAAATACACAAATTAATTAATTTATTTCACATTTAAAGCAAGATGCTGAATAAAATAGCAGGATACAAACAGTAGTCATTGACAGAAATATGGAGAGAATATACTACAAATGAGATAGCATCGTTTGTTATAAACATGTTTGAAGCAAGAAATTATTTTTTGCAGTTAAATGATGCACAGCAACATACTTCTGATATCACCACTAAAATCTCACAAAACTGTATTCATTTATCACACATTTGGCAGCTGTAAGGTTTTGTGTCATTTCATGCACAAGTGTCACTGATGGAGATACGAATTTCTCAATGCATGTTGGTGGTGAAATGTTAATTCCTGAACATATAGTTCCCTCTGATAGAATGTAGAGAGATGTTATTATTTTTTCCGATTCTCCATTAAATTTGAACTTATAGAATATCCTTGGGACTGTATCCACTCAAGTCTAGTCACAAAGAAAGCTACAGATCCAACACTAATATATCTGCAGACGATTTTGTATTGTTTTCAGAAGATACCACCTTCTCACTTCCAAAATCGAGTGCTATGGGTGTGTTGTAAAGAGATATCGATTTGAATTATAAAGTTTGACATGCTCTAAGTTTGGCTGAAACTCCTCCGAGTATTATAAACACACTTTTGCATTTTATGCTGTACTGTATCGCAAATCTACATTTCTAGCATTTGTAGACTTAGAGAAAGCTTTTGACAATGTTGACTGGAATACTCTCTTTCAAATTCTAAAGGTGGCAGGGGTAAAATGCAGGTAGCGAAAGGCTATTTACAATTTGTACAGAAACCAGATGGCAGTTATGAGTCGAGGGGCATGAAAGGGAAGCAGTAGTTGGGAAGGGAGTGAGACAGGGTTGTAGCCTCTCCCTGATGTTATTCAATCTGTATATTGAGCAAGCAGTAAAGGAAGCAAAAGAAAAATATGGACTAGGTATTAAAATCCATGGAGAAGAAATAAAAACTTTGAGGTTCGCCGATGACATTGTAATTCTGTCAGAGACAGCAAAGGACTTGGAAGAGCAGTTGAACGGAATGGACAGTGTCTTGAAAGGAGGAAATGAGATGAACATCAACAAAAGCAAAACGAGGATAATGGAATGTAGTCGAATGAAGTTGGGTGATACTGAGGGAATTACGTTAGGAAATGAGACACTTAAAGCAGTAAAGGAGTTTTGCTATTTGGGGAGCAAAATAACTGATGATGGTAGAAGTAGAGAGGATATAAAATGTAGACTGGCAATGGCAAGGAAAGCGTTTCTGAAGAAGAGAAATTTGTTAACATCGAGTATAGATTTAAGTGTCAGGAAGTCGTTTCTGAAAGTATTTCTATGGAGTGTAGCCATGTATGGAAGTGAAACATGGACAATAAATAGTTTGGACAAGAATGGAATAGAAGCTTTCGAAATGTGGTGCTACAGAAGAATGTTGAAGATTAGGTGGGTAGATCATATAACTAATGAGGAGGTATTGAGTAGGATTGGGGAGAAGAGAAGTTTGTGGCACAACTTGACTAGAAGAAGGGATTGGTTGGTAGGACATGTCCTGAGGTGTCAAGGGATCACAAATTTAGCATTGGAAGGCAGTGTGGAGGGTTAGAATCTTAGAGGGAGGCCAAGAGATGAATACACTAAGCAGATTCAGAAGGATGTAGGTTGCATTAGGTACTGGGAGATGAAGGAGCTTGCACAGGATATAGTGGCATAGAGAGCTCCCTCAAACCAGTCTCAGGACTGAAAGCCACAACAACAACAACTCTACCCACTCTCTCCTTCCTTGTGAGTGCTCTGGATAACTGAGCCTCAAGTTACTTTACTTTCTTTTTACTCCTTGTAATCTAAGATGTACAGAATATGGCTAAAAATGCATGAAGCTTGCTAATGGTGTGCTTACAGTTCATATACTGCACAAACCCTTTCCTAGCCATGTTCATAAATATCCAACAACAAAATATTATAACTATTTATTGAATATAGACATTTCTCAGGATAAAGTGATTGTGTGGAATTTGTGTAGAAGTATTACATTGATTAGAGCTCTGGACCAAAGATCATGTTCAAGTAAAAATCACACCTTGCTAATAAAGAACCTTATTTAACAGTTTTTGGCCTATGTCGAAAAAAGCAAACTCTGGTTTCCTCATTTAAAAATTTTCAAATGCAATAAATTTTATTTTTCATAAATAACAACCAGAAAAACTTATTTGCCTTTATTGAAAATAACTTAATTCTCATATCCTCATTTAAAATTTTTCAATTTAATGTACTTTTTTTGTATAAATAAGGGCCTTCAAATCTAAAATCACAAAGATATATTTTAAGTGAAACAGTTTGAATCAAAATAAAATCTCAAATTTCACTTTTTATCAATACAATGGGAAAAATGATAAACATACCTGAACTATTTAAGAACATAGGAAATTATAGTAAAAGAAAGCTTATATTTAGATATCAAGACATAGAAAATAATTATAAATAAAATGGTAATTCAAATATATACAGAGAAGATCTCTTGCAATTTACAGATAATTTCAATAGGAAAGAAATGAATAAGGAAATAAAGAAGACAGAAATAATATATAACACTTTAAAAAACTTCAACCAGTTTCAAAAATATGAAATTTGAAAAAAAATTCCAAATTTAATAAAGAAGAATTAATAATTACTTTTGTAAATCCTGTTGACAGTATTAATAACAATTACAACAATAATGAATTGAATAAAAGATCTTTAAAAGAACCTCAACAAATCAGTAAAATAAAAAAAATAAAGACTTATTGTAAACTTATAAAAAGTCATATAATCCATCTCATCAAAAAATCTGATAGTATAATAAATGAAAATATCGATTTAGGTAATAAGTGTATAAGTTACTTTGTAAAGTTAAAAAACAAAAAAATTATAAAATTATTCTACACTTAACTGACATCAATTAATGAATCTTATCAATAGATCTGAGGACAAAATTGGTAATAACAGTACAAATTGGAAAAATGAGAATTATTTTCAAGAACGTCTAGTAGAAAAATACGAACAAATGAATGAAAATAATTATCAGAAAAGTTTAACAAGTTTCAATATTCTAAACAATAAAAATGTTTTTACTCAGAAAAATAAATTTTGTAGGAAGGTTTCTAAAAATATTGTTGAAACATAAAAATTTTTAATCGAATTAAAGAGGAAATAAACACAAAATTAAAGAATATGTGAAAACACGGAAGAGCAATTCAAAATAATGTTAAATTTTACTGTAATTTTAGAAGACAAGAAGAAATAAAAGAATCTAATTTTTGAAAACAGCTAAACAAGTATTACTAAGAACAATTATTATCAAAATCAATGAATGAAGTGTCAACTAAAATGGAAGATATTGAAAGCAAAAAATATGAAAAGTCCTTATTTTATATTGATAGTTTAGTATTAAATATTAATAAGAACCAACCAAGTTTTGCCTCATTATATCGCTTGACCAGAACTAATTAAAATTTAAAAATCCCTAGTTAACATGAAAAACCAAGAGCATACCTGTTTTTTTTCAATAAAATCAGCTTTATGAAAAGTAAATGATCATTTAGAAACAATTAATAACTACAAAAATATTAGATCGCAATTAGAAGAAATTTTTGAAACAAACAAAATTAATTTTCCTGTTACATTAACAGATATTCCAAAATTTAAAAGAAATCTGACATTCCAGTTAATGTTATGCACAAGAAAATGATGAAAAAGAAGAAAAATTAATTTATAGCTTCTTTACCACACACAAAGATAACTAAAAAAATATAGCAATTCTCTTTTAATTCGAAATTAAAATAATTGTTATTATTCACTTAACTGTCTGATAAAAAACTTTCTAGATTAATTAGTTCACAAACAAGCAAACACAATGGAAGAATTTATCTTTGTGATAGATGTTTAAGATACTTTGATTCACAAGAAAAATTAGACATTCATGAAAACCATTTTTCCAGTTCTTTCAGTTATTATGCAAAATATTCTACCGTAAATTATAAAAATCCATTTGCTTACACAGTTACAGACACAGCATAAAAATCTCTGAAATATGAAATGAAGAACCAAGCGAAATAAGTAGAAAATGCAAAATGGCTAAAAAATATCTAATCAAATATAAAAATTCTGAAAATTGTCATATTTGTGCAAAAGAGTTTAATTTTGGTGGAAAGAAAGTTAGAGATCACCCATTTAACAGGAAAATATCGAGGAGTTGCATATGAAGATTGCAATCCTAATAACCAAAATCCTAAACCTATTCCAGCTTCTATTTTAAAAAATTACGATGTTCATTTCTTTATCAAAGAATTAACAGTTGACAATGAATATATTGATGCAATTGCAAGAGAATGAACAAAAAGATATTCAATTTAGTGATCATATTTAATATGGATTAACGTTAAGATTTTTAAATAGATTTAAAATTATGGCTTCAAATATTGAAAAATTATCTTTTAAGCTTGTAAAAAAAAAACAATTTAAAGAAACCAAAAAATACTTCGAAAGAATTAGATTTGATAAATAAAAAAAAATTCACCCATATGAATATATGGATTCAGGAGAAAAATTACAAGAAACCAAATTCCCTGAAAAGGAATGTTTTTATTCAAAACACAATAAAGATATAATTTGTGATGATTATGAAAGAGGAAAAAAGTTCAGAAAAAAATTCAATATTATAAATTTATCTGAAAAGACAAAATTATGTAATGTATCAGATGTTTTAATTTTTGCAGCTATTTTCGAAATTTTAGAGATACGTGTATTAAAACATAAACTTGACTCATATTGGAATTTTATATTTCCAGCATTATCTTGAGTTTCTCTGTTAAAAATGACAAATATTGATTATATTTATTACATGAGTATACAATTATTTTCTTTCTTGAAATGGAATATATGCTGGAATTTCTCAAAGTGTTAAAAGAGTTGTAAAATCAAATAACAACTATATGAAAAATTTTCAACCAAAAAACAATCAAATTACATTGCATGATTAGAAGCAAATGATTTATATGGTTTGGCAATGTCTCAACTTTTGACATTAAGAAATTTTGAGTCGATTAATCCAAAATGTTTTAAGTAAGAAAATATAATTAACATTTCGTACGAAAAAATATTTCTTTACGTTTTAGAAGTTGATATAGGATACCCAAAAAATTTGATAATTTACTTACAGATTTAAGTTAAGCACCTGAAGGGAGAAATAAGTAATTTACAACATTAAATAATAAAGAAAATAGCTTTCTCATTATTGAATCTTAAACAATGTTTAAATATTGGTTCAAAATGAAGAAATTTTAGAACTTTACTGGAGAAAATACATACAATTTTCAGTAAACCAGATTATATTGGAATGAGTACTCTAGATATTTCGAAAATGAAAACGTGTCATTTGTCACTATATAACATCAAAATATGGTGAATATATTTATTTATGTTTTATGGATCCTGATTATTTCGTTTAAGATATTAAGAACACAAGATTTCTAGTATAAAGCTAGGATAAACGAAGTTCATACATTGATTATCCAAAACAAAACATTTATAAAGTTCAAAAGTAAGAAAGTTTCATAAAAAATGAAAAATGAAAATTGTGGTAAAATTGTATTAGAACACATGAGCTTAAGACTGAAAATATATGCTTATAATGTGTGTAATAAGGAAGATAAAATATTCAAAGCAATAAAGTAGTCTATTCAGAAAAATGAAATTACTGTCGATTATTATAAAAAAATTCACTGCTAAAATAAAACATTGCAGAAAAATGAATGTGATTAGATCACTTAAATATGAATTGTATGCAGTTTATGTAATAAAATTGTTTTATTATGATGACAAACATTTTGTGTTATAAAATTGGGTTATTATGCAACAATGTGCTCATTATAAATTAAATCAAAATAAAATAAAAGATGAAATAATTTCTTGTGAGGATTAAACAGGTGCACAGAAGACAAAATAAAAAATAAAAAAATTAAATAGTTTTTAATATTCTTGCATGATATCATAATTTTAATGTCTTAACAAATAAAAATTACAAAAAAGTTTTCGACAGCAAAATTCGAATTTTTTCATGATCTTCCTATATTACAATTAGTATTTCATCTTTTGAATGATCGCAATTATGAATATACTTGGAAGAGATTCTAACTTCCTTTCCACATTTTTCACAGGTAAATGTATTAATACACCAATTATGAAGATGTCCTCTTTGTTTAATCCTTATACAATTTTTACAATCTGATTTTGAAGGGAAAATTATGTCTTGTTATTTTAATCTCTGTGTGAATTTCATTTTATTGGGTGCAACCTGGACAAATCATTTTGTGTGAAGTATTTTAGGGGTCAAGAAACAATCCATACCTCCTCTGCACAATAGCAATGGAGATACTATTGAAGATAGTGCTGCCAAAGCAGAGTTACTAAACACAGCCTCCCAAAATGCCTTCATAAAAGTAGACAAAGTAAATATTCCAGAACTCGGATCGAGAACAGCTGCCAACATAACTTAGAAGTATATATGCTCAGAGTAGTCAAGCAACATATATCCCATAGTAAAAACAAGTCTTGTTCAGGTTGTATACTAGATAGGTTCCTTTTGGAGTATGCTGATGCATATGCATGATCATATACAACCGTTCACTCAACGAAAGACCATTACCTGAAGACTGGAAAGTTGCACAGGTTACACCAATATTCAAGAAAGGTAGTAGGAGTAATCCACTAAATTGGAGGCCCATATCGTTAATGTCTATAAATAGCAGGATGTGTGAATATATACTGTGTTCGAACTTTATGAACTGATTCGAAGAGGACAGTCTATTAACACATGGTGAACATGGGTTTAGGAAACATAGTTCTTGTGAAACACAACAAGTTTTTTATTCACATGATGTGTTGAATGGTATTGACAAGGGATTTCAGACCGATACTGTATTTCTGGATTTCCGGAAGTATTTTGGTACTGTACCACACAGGCAGCTAGTAGTGAAATTGCATGCTTATGGAATTTCATCTCAGTTATTTGACTGGATTTGTTATTTCCTGTCGAAGAGGTCACAGTTCGTAGTAACTGATAGAAAGTCACTGAGGAAAACAGAAGCTATTTCTGGCGTTCCCCACGCTACTTTATAGGCCCTTTGCTATTCCTTATCTATATAAGCGTTTTGGGAGACAATCTGATGAACTGCCTTACGTTATTTGCAGATGACATTGCCGTTTATCGACTAATGTAGTCAGAAGATCAAAACAAATTGCTCAATCACTTAGAAAAGATTGTTGACCCTAAATAACGAAAAGTGTGAAGTCATGCCCATGAATGATAAAAGGAGTTCATTAAACATCGATTACACGATAAATCACTCTAATATAAAGCCGTAAATTCAACTAAAGACCTAGGTATTGTAATTATGAACAACTTAAATTAGAAGGAACACACAGAAAATGTTGTGGAGAAGGCTAGCCAAAGACTGCATTTTTGGCAGGATACTTAGAAAATGTGACAGATCTACTAAGGAGACAGCCTCTGCTACCCTTGTCCATCCTCTTTTAGAATACTGCTGCGCAGTGTGGGATCCTTACCAGATAGGATTGGCAGAGTACAAAGAAAAAATTCGAGGAAGGGCAGTACATTTTGTATTATCATGAAATAAATGAAGGAGTGGGCTAGATATCATTAAAAGAAAGGCGTTTTTCATTCTGATGTAATCTCATGAAGTTCCAATTAACAACTTCTTCCTCCAAGCACTAAAATCTTTTGTAGACACTAACCTACATAGAGACACCATCGTCAGAATAAAATGGGGCAAATCAGAGTATATAGGTGTTCATTCCTTCTGCAAACTATACAAGATTCGAATAACAGAGAATGGTAAAGGTGGTTTGATGAACCCTCTCTTAAACATGATTTGCAGTCTATCCATGAAGATGTAGATTTCGCTTCCCATTTATAAGGAAAAACATTTATTAGAAGTAAAAAATATTTTTAAATATTTTATGTATAAATGGAGTCTCTTGTGGATCTAAAAGATTAGAAACTTGATTACAACAAGAAAATAGTTTTAATAATCACTGATGAAAAATATAAACAATGGCTTAAAGCTAAAAATATTTCTGATATTTTGGAATACACGAATTTTAGAATAGCTTTAAGTAACTGTGCTAAAAGTAAATTTTTAAAAAAATACAGAAGCATTCCAAAATATTACACTTAGATTAACATGCAAATTTTATAAATGAGCCCATAGAGATTATTGTGCAATGACGTCATAAAGGGCAAATGAGTCACTCAAATGAACTGAATAAATTTAACAATTATTGTATACAAAATTTAGATGAAGAATTTCATAAAGCTAATTTAAGAATTAATTTATGTCAAGGAATGAAAGAAATTTTAAGAATAGTTTGCTACTGAAATATTTCAGTAGTTGGTTGACCCTCCAACAAAACAGTTACTTGAAGATAAAATAAAGTAACAATCATATTGTAGATATGAAATGAAATTTCCAAGCACTTTTTTCATATTCAAATTTTAAATAAAATTGACAAGATTTTTTTATTCGATTAATACACAAAAATTTATGAAAACCATGACTGTATCAACTCATATTTGAAATTTCAGTTTAACATTAAATAGCTTTTGTTAACTGTAATTTGAATACCAAAATACACTCTATCTTATTTAATGAAACAATAAGCATAATGAAAATTCCATTCAGTACCAAACATGTTTCAAGTTTCTTAGCTAATTCAATTTATATAGTATACACTTTTTATTAATATTTTAAAAGAACTACATTACATTTATTTACCCAACTACTATGTGAATAATCAAATAATTTAACATAAGCATTATTTCCAATCATATATAAAGATTTATCACCAAGGTAAACATCTGGGGCATTAATTTCCAGTTGTTCTTGTTCAAAAAACTTCATTAAATTTGTTCACCATTTAATTCTTTCTATTATTTCAATTTCAAAAATTTCTGTTCACTAGTTGGTAGTATATGCTTTTACAAACAATCCTTTCAATGTACTTCTTCTTACTTTTTCACCAATCTTATATTTAGGTACTGTAACTCACTAATATCATACATAAAGAGTTTTCAATAAGAAACTGTTGTTCTCTTTATTTACCTCTTCCACTGCTTTCGTATTTTTGAATGTTTTGTGTTATTATATTCATCAATTAATTTAGAACCTTAGTCAACTCGTTTATCCCTTCCTTGAAGAGAAAATTTCTTCCACATTTTTTTTCAATGTTCTGTTGAATCATTCAACAACTGTACCTACTATTTCACAAAAAGTTTAATAATAATTAATGTCAATTTTTTCATTAATTGTTGACATGTTTTATTACAAAGTTTTTAGTCATTATCTGTTTGAAATTTTTTTGGTTTTCTTGACTCAAATATTTTTTCGAAAGAACCAACAACATTTTTACCTGTTTTATCTTTGAAAAGAATTGCCAAAGCAAACTTCGGAAAACCATCAACAACATTTAATAAATACATATATCCTTTAATTACTTTTGACATTCCTTTCGACTTTGGTGAATCTATTTCGACTAGATCAGACTGCGAATGATCATCAATTCCATAATAAATTGGACGTTTTCGTCAAAATTCTAGTTAATTTGTTCATGTAATTGACTAATATTTTCTTCACGAAAATTTAGAGGTTCACTTATAATTTCTTTAACACATTTAATGTTTTTAACTTTAGAAACTGAATGAAGACATTCAATTCTGGATTTGAAATTTCAGTTATTAATCTATCAGGCTGAAGTATATCAGTAAAAGTTTTGTACTTGAAACAATAAATGTGTCTATCATATTTCAATTGCATAGAATACAAAGTATTAAATTATTTCACCAAAATCAGTTATCTTGATATCAACTGGAACAGTTTTGACAGTATCTTCTAGTGTTAGAAGAAGAAAACATGATTTGGAAACTATTTAATTCCTTGAATTTCAGCAGATGTTTTATTAAGGTTGTTAGCAACAGTCAATGAAAGATCTAAATCACCAAATATTATATATTTGTTTATGTTTTCACCAACAACAAGACCTTTTCAACAAAAAATCACATTCACTGAAATTGTGCAATTATTTTCATATGCTTTACAATTAAGTTTTCCAAATCATTGAAGTATGGAGTTCATCTGTTTTTGAAAAATAATCTGGTAAAACATTCTCAATGTCTTTCTTGGAATAATAATTTTGAAACATAGATAACATATTTACATGTTGTTCTTAAGGTTTTGAAAGTCTTGTTTCGAATTATTGTTTAGTAACTGCATGCAAATCATCAAATGGATCATAGGTATTAACTATTCTTTTCCTTTAAAACAATTTAATATTTCGCTACTTTCCGAATGTTATGTAAATCTTTGTGAAATAGTTTAATTACATTAACGATTTTTGAATCTACTGGTGAACGAATATTTTTGATCTTTTAAATTAATCCATTATTAATTTTTGGTTGTAATGATTAAAAATCTTTAATTTTTCCTAAACTGTTATTGAGTTTATTTCCAAAAATGACCATTTAGTAAATTTGGGTTATCACTAAAATTATAATACATGTCTAATAGTTTATAAACAAATATACACAACTCTCATCGAAATTTTCAATGCTCACAATATTGTAGCACAAATTATACTTCCCAAATGGTTCACTAATTGTTTAGTTACGTTTCCTCCATATTAATCAAAAATTAATTTAAAATCTTTGTTTTTATACTAACTAATCCAAAGTGTTCCAATATTATTCAGAATATCTAGATTAACTATTCGATATTCTAAGCCTTTTGGTTCAATAGGTAATTTTCATCAGTCACAAAAAGCCAAGAAAAACATTAATTTTTCATTGTTTAACTAATTCTGTTTAATATCAACATTAGATCAAGGAATTGCTTACTCCTTTACCTTTCTTTTCTGTTTCCAAATTAGATCTTTCTTGTTCTCCTAATTCGTTATCACCTTTTTTCTGAAATATACCTGCAATTGGAATTGCTGTAGTTCCACCATCAAGTGAACCAATTGCTAAATAAGGCGATGCAGCAAAAATAATGATAAAAATCCATCTTCATGTTTTGTTTCTCTTTTGTTCATTAAATATTAATCAATCTTTTTCACAACAGTAACAGTTCATGAAACATGTAAAATTCCAACAGTTTTTTCCTCTCTGTTCCTTTTTTTAACATCAGCTAAAATCGTTCAATAACACTTAAGTTAAATTGATTTTGGTGAATTTTGCAACTTTATTGCAAATTACTATCAACTGAGAAGTGATTCATGTACATAAATTAAAATAGTAAAATTTTTTTTTTATAAACAACATCCATTTTCACAAATCACAAGCTTATACTTGCTTCAGCTGGCACAATATTTAAACACATTCCCAATTCTCGTTTTCCATACATTATTCTTCTAACTGCAATGTGGCAACATTTTTTCCCAATGATGAATCATTTGCAAACATTTATCCTCTTCCAAATAATTGTAATTTTTTCTACTTGTTGACTTTTTCTAAATATTTATTATTTCCCAAAAATCACGTTTTTTAAATATTACATCTAATGAATAAATTCTTTTATCAGTTGTATCTGATCATTCTTCTAATTTTGTTCCTCGACCCCAAAAATTATGAGCAGGTAAATGTATTTCACATTGCAATTTATTAATTAATATATTATCTAAACCTTTTCAGATATTTTCACTTTTCCAAAATGTATGTGTTAAATTATTCAAAAATCTGATTCAGTACAGATCTTCTTTTGATCATTCACTATAAAATCACTAAATTTGTTTGTTAACATTTGTGTTATTCCATCATATTCATTATCATAATTTTTATTTCCTACTAATTCTTCACCATGAATTACTGTTAATATAGCGATTAATTCTCGAACGACTTTCACCCCAATTTCTTCAACTAGTTCTTCTGAATACATTTTTACTAAAACTCCACCAACTTAATCAAATGAATCACTAAGATTTCTTTCTGAAAAACTAGAAAAATATACTTTAAATACTGTATTTATCGTATTATTATATATCCACTAGTAGATTTTAATTTATTAGAATTACTTTAATCGGATACAGCTCTTGAGTTGAAAAATTCTTGTATAAGTTTGTAAATCAGTAGAATAAAATTCTGTTCCTAAATCATCCACATTTGTTTGTTTTCTAGTTAATACTTTCATTACTCTGTGTGTTCTCTAATATTGTCATGCCCTAATTTTTGATTTGTGACCATTGAATTCTATTAGTGATTTTCCATCAAATTTAATTTGACCATTACGTCTAAATCCTAAAATTTTATCTTCACTATGATTCTAACATTCCATCACATATATTTATTTCTTTCACATCATTTTCTTTTAATTTTCTCTGTCAAATTATTTATTTATTATTCACTTATGTTATAATCTCTTTTATTACTCTCATAATGTTTAACTTTTGTAACATCAATAGATTATTGGAAATAATGTTGTTTATAAGGAACCATTTGTTTCACAACTATTCTCTTCAATTACTTTTAAAACGTTTTCTCCTTATCCTTCATTTCCTTGGTTGACTGTTCTATCGCATTAATAAGTGATTTTTCTTTTTCAAATTTGCATACTCTGTTCTTGATTCTTTTTTCCATTTCTTAGACTCTTCTTTTAAATGTTATTTCCTTTTTTATTTCGATTGGCTTTTTTAGCAATTTGTCGATCATATTTTGCAAACATTTACTAAGAATAAAAATGGCATAATCATTGTTTTCATTTTACATCTAACGTTTATATTTAACGTTCACATTCATTGTTTCTAATTTAATGTTTATGTTCAATGTTTATGTTGTATGTTTACACTCAGTGTTGATGTCGAATGTTTAAAAAATTGTTAAACTTTATTCTATATTTACCTTCAATAACTTTTGTTTTTATACATATTGTGAAGAAACCTTTATTCCTACATTTAGTACACAGTTCTTTAAATTCATCAAACACTAAACTGCGACCATAAATTCATTATAAATGACATTCAAATCTGTATCATCTTGCCTAAAAAGTAAAAAAACTGACATCATCTTTAAATAACTGTTTTGGAATTTTTGGATAAGCTTAACTTAAATAAAAACAATGTCTTCCCTTCTATCTTCCTCTAATATAATATTCTAGAATTGTATCTTGATTTTCAAGAGTGAAGGCATCAAAAACTACAACTGAATTAACTTCATATTCATCTAATGGAATAAGTTCATCAGTATTTTCTAAAAACTAACAATTCTGTCAATAGTTTTAACCTCAACCTCTTCACATCTTTTGATAAATTCTTGTTACTTTGGTTGATCTATCCTTTTTGAAGGAGAAACAAATGACTAATTTTTTACAATTTAACCATTCTGGTGCTAAAATGTAATTATCGTTATTATTATTATTTTTCCAAATCCACAAGTGCCGGTCATTGCACATTGAACTGAATTTGGTAAAATTTTATCATTGATCTTTTCTCATTTCTACCCTGCAATACTTTTTTCTGGTTCAAAATACATCATTTATTTACATAATTTTTCTTTATACAAATTTCTATATTATTTCTATTTGGTGATTTTCTGATCTGAAAAGAGTGTAACTGTTCCAATAAGAGAAATTCATGAAAAAGGTGTTACACTAGTTGCCTTTTATTCAACCCATTTTGCTCCAGATGTTACAGTGAAAAACAATAATCTTTACTGTGATGGAGATACAAACTGGTTTGAAAAATTTCAAAAAATTTATTCATTCGAAAAATCCAAACATTCATATTAAAGGAGATAAAATTATAAATGAAACTAATTTCAGTAGTGAAAAAAAATTTATATGGATAAAAAAGTTTGTGTTGGTTAAGTTTTAGGTTTTAATAATCAAATTATTGAACCTAATAAGAAAGTTATTGCAAAAGATGTTCCTAAAATCATTCCATTAGAATTAATTTACATTAATTTTAATTTGGCTGGTGGAATGTTTGTTAAACATAATCATCATTTTCATCAAGATACTAACATTACTGCTTCATTTAGACCTAATTCTGAAAATGGTGGACTAATGATTTATTAACCAAATCGTCCTATAGAAATTCCAACTTTCGATGCTATTCAAAATTTAGCAATTACTGTAGCTGATGAAAATGATAATATGATTAACTTTAATGTGGCTTATGTAGCACTCATTTATGAAATCAATTAATAAATTTTTTTCTTAATAAAAAGTGAACCAAATAGAAATTTATCAATTTCACTCTTTTCCTATTACTGAGGAAGCAAAAAATAATAGTTTGCAGGGTAACTGAATTTAAAATTAATATTGGTGACCACTGTATTCAACCTCATTTTTGAAAACTTTATATGGCTTTTGATGTTATTCACACAGAAGGCTTAAAAACCCAAACTGCATTTTCTTTCTTCAAACTTCAAACAACAGAATTTGCTGGTTTACTGGAAAAATATATTTTGAACTAAATATTACTAATTTTTGTAACTCTACAGAATCTGGGGTATGCCTTACTTTGTTTTTGTTGTTTTCCAAACTACTCAAAAAAATACTCAATTACCGGTACCTCATTCTTCCTTATTCACGTATGTTAAATTGGAAAATAACTGTTTTAAAAATGAAAGAAATGAGGTTTTTCCTCAAGAATTATTGAATCTCGATACAGCAATTAACTTCTTAAAATCGTATGCTTCTTTTATATTTTAAAATACTATCTCAATTAAATAATTATGTAAATGTACAGCCTTTCACTTTTATCTATAATTATCTTGGTTATGTAATTAATATGTCTAGGAGGATATATGTTTTAACTACTCAAGAAACAACAATGAAATCATTTGGATTTTTCAATGAAACTATTCGACTTGATACAACTGCATATGTCATTGTGTATGACAAAAGGAACTTAAGTTATGATTCACAACACAGAACACTAACTGAAAATTTCTAATTATATAAATGAATGGAAAATTGTAAGAAATTAAAGAACCTTCAATATTATGATGGAATTTTCTTTTGAAATATTTCAGAAAACTAGAGATGATAAAAACTGAAAACCTTAGTCTCGAAAATGTTTTACAAATATTTGGAAAACATTTTAATTTTGATTCAGTACATTTTTTCTGGGTAAATAAAACCAAACATGATTGGTAGCATTGAAGATCTAGTAGCTGAACTTAGCAATTACAATAATGGTTGGTCAGAAGTGTTCTCTAAATTATCAGAACTTCAAAAACATTAATCTTATATTATTTCAAATGTTGAAATTTTACCAACTAAATTAGGAGAAAAATTTTTATTACTTTTAGACGATAAATATAAAGTTACTCTTCCAGATCATTATACTAAAGTCTTTGCAAATAATGATGACCTATTCATATTATTAAATTTGAATAATTTTGCAAAAAATTGTATTTTTCTTTTTATTAAATTCAAAATTTCTCTACTCAAATGGTCTAAGTTTTTAAATAACTTAACTTCATTGGTTGTTCAGTTTGCACTGTATTTATGTAGAATTTAATTGGGATAAACTGCAAAATTAGATACTTAGTTCGTAACCTGGAATTTTTACTCTAAAATGCTCTTTTGATCAGAGTGCTCGTAAACTTACAAAAGCATGTTTCTTGCTGTAATCTAACATTTGTGTAACCTGTTGCCAAGTCCACAACACTACAGTACTAATCTGACAAGTCGCATTTTATTAATTAATTTGAAACATTTTGGGATATCCTGAACTGAATAGTACATTGGCTCTCACACTTCTCTTATATGGTTTGGGGGAGATTTTATCTCTCCATAACAAAATGGGAAGTATACAGTTTTGTGTGTGACTATGCAATACTTCATGAGAAACTCCTAAAATGTTTTCTCTAGAAATTTCCTATAAGATGAAGGCTGAGTAACAGAGTCTGAGACTGATTATTTTTCTATAGCGTCCATGACAGTTTGCTGTCAGTACCATGAATATTTGAAGAAAGAGGGTTTTGTGTATATAGTCTGTAGGTGGTGCCTCTCTCGTATGGCTAGGTGGATATTGATGCTCTATTTTCTAGACGCTCTTTGCCTTTCTGGTATCAAGCAATCAAGATGCCATGATAGGATCAGTATGGCGCTGTAAAATTTTGTGTTCCTTTAAACCATATAGCCACTGGAACTTACGAAAAGCTCCAGCTAGCGTACGGTGAAGATTTACTACCTTGTGCAGTAGTGTATAGGTGGTTCAAGATGGCCAACTTGTCTGTGTTAAGCAAGGTGGGCCTCGTGTTTCGACTTTTGCTGTGATAAAGTCAACATCAACACACCCACTGTGGTTGTCTGTGAAGATCAGCGGATAACATTAGGTAATCTCAGTGAAGAGAATTTCATATGGCACCATCTTTAGATTAGGCATGAACATCTCTTTGTGACTGTTTCACCTGCTGGGAAA
Organism: Schistocerca americana; assembly: GCF_021461395.2. Taxonomy (NCBI): domain Eukaryota; kingdom Metazoa; phylum Arthropoda; class Insecta; order Orthoptera; family Acrididae; genus Schistocerca; species Schistocerca americana. The sequence continues at coordinate 477,045,123 of NC_060121.1, forward strand.
GTGGTGGTGATCACGTTTTATGACTGTCATGGGTGATTTATCGGCATGCACTTGCTCCTCACACTACTGTTACAGCAGCAGTATTTGCTAAAGTGAAGAAGCACGTTATAAAGCAACAATCGGAACTTCCTTGGACTCGCTGGCGCCTTCATCATGACAATGCTTGGTCTCAAGTCGCAAAGTAGTTCATGAAGTTTCTGGCTCAATTCAACATTACCTATGTACTGCGCATCCTCCTTATAGCCCCAGTGTTGCACCCTGTAATTTTTTTTATTTATGTCTATCAGTAAAGGTATAGCTTCAGGACATTCGACTGAGATTTCTGAGAAAGAAAGTGAGGCGATTCTCAAGCATCCGACAAGGAATGGCCTGCACCATGCATCCTAGGACTGGCAGAGACCCTACAAAAAGTGCATAGAAGTAGGACGGGAGTAATTTAAAAAATTTCGTGTAACACTGAAAGGGAGTAATAAATTTCTGTAGAAAAAAGTCTATCTTTGTTGATCATCAATCGCAGGTAGTATGGAACTATACCCACATCGAAAATAAGATAGATTTACAAGCTGCACGGCTGCACCTGTCTTCAGGCATACACTTGTCTTAACTGTGCTGCTGAACATCTTACATCCATTTGGAAAATACGGGCAGTGAGATTAAGCATTAATTTATAGATATTTACCAGCATATAATAGATATAGGAAACATAAGGTGGCAGCACACAAATGTTCACTTCTGACTGGTTTTATCCGGTTCACCTCTAAATTCTTCCCTGTGCCAACCTTCTCATCTCAGAGCAGCAGTTGCACGTAATGGCCTCAGTCATTTGATGGACATATTCCAATCTGATCTTTCCATACAGGTTTTCCCTTCCACAATGAAAGCTAAACCCTGGTGACATTTAAAAATGGTTCAAATGGCTCTGAGCACTGAAATGAAATGAAATGTGAAATGTTGAAATGTGTGTGAAATCTTATGGGACTTAACTGCTAAGGTCATCAGTCCCTAAACTTACACACTAATTAATCTAAATTATCCTAAGGACAAACACACACACCCATACCAGAGAGAGGACTCGAATCGCCACCAGGACCGGCTGTACAGTCCATGACTGCAGCGCCGAGACCGCTCGGCTAATCCCGCGCGACACTCTGAGCACTATAGGACTTAACATCTGAGGTCATCAGTCCCCTAGAACGTAGAACTACTTAAACCTAACTAACCTAAGGACATCACACACATCCATGCCCGAGGCAGGATTCGAACCTGTGACCGGAGCAGCCACACAGTTCTGTGCTGAAACGCCTAGATCCGCTTGGCCACAGCAGCTGGCAGTGACAAGTAAGGCTTCCCATGGTGGGAGGGCTGGAATGGGGTGCACTCACCTTATGGTGCTTGTTGAGGAGCTACTTGGTGAGAAATAATGGCTCTGAGTCCAAAACAACTGACAACAGTCGTGAGAGAGATGTGCTGACTACACATCCCTACGTACCACATCCTAGACCTCCTACACAGTGTAATAGGCTGAATCGACTGCTACGTTTTCCTCACTTCGGGGGATTCGACAATGTTTAGCAACCTATTCACACTACTTTTTACAATATTAATTACTGTTTGGTATACTTCATGCATGCAGTACCACATATCGTATGACTGTGGATGTTTGAATTGTAATGAACAGTGATTAATACATATAGGGATATTTAGAATGCTCTTTTCATATAACGGAGAAACTGAAAGCAGTATCACACAGTTATAGAGATGTAGGCTCGGAACTTACGTTGTAGTTTGTACACTTTATATTTGATAAGAAATTGCTCAAAATGCCTTCAAGTATGGGCGTTAGGCAGTAACAACCCATGGCTATTTAGTAGTTTTTGCCATTTTGTAGACACTTGCGAAAGTGGTGTTTATTTTTTAATCAGAAGTAGGTATTTTAAGAAATGCAGCATTTTTTTACTGTAGAGAATGGGAAGAAGTACATTTTTCATGTTGCAGAGAAACGAATTTTTTATAACAGTTGCATCTGTTATTTAACCAGTATTCATTTAGTGTACTACATGATAGGTTAGTACAGCTCAGTGAAGAAGTGGTTGAGGAATATCAAAAAGAGTTTTGTAGCTCTGTTTCCTATCTAGGTATAATGTAAGGAAGTGGTAAGTGTCCTAATGTATCATAAAAGCACGCAAGTCTGTCTCATCCACATCTCCAAGATTGCCAGTTTATGTTACAATAGCTTAAAATCCGCTTCCACAGAGTTAAAGCCTGTAATTTAGCTTAGATGACCATTCAAGACGTGATTGCACTGCTTCTTTTGAGTTGGTAACCCATGGAGTTAGTACCTTTATAGAATTAGTGTCTGTAACATTATGACTCTGATAACCATTTTTAAAATATTCATCAATGAATGAGGTCTTCTATATACTCTTTCCACATATCCGCTTTCTTCTTTGCGGGTAATAACAGATTTTCTCTTGCGTTCTTAAGGTTAACGCCTTTGATTTTTATTTCTTGTAAGATTTAGTCCTATCAACGACCAAATGACGTCTTTACATTTTACCTTGCATTTCTAAGTGACATATCGCTGACTTCCTCTATTTAACTTACAGTTTCAGTATTGCCTTCCTTCGTTTATCAACTGAAGTATTGCTTCTGTTTCCAAGGTTTCTTCATAATTAGATTCACTGTAGCGGGAAGACAGCTGCTCAGATTGATTCTTTAATCGTTTGTATCGATAAGTAACAGCAGAGGACCTGTAATATTGTCTTAGGGAACGCCTGAAATCAGTTCTGTTTTACTCGATTACTTCCCATCAGTTACTACGAACTGTTACCTCCCTGACAGGTAAACACGAATCCAGTCACATAACTGAGACGATATTCCATAAGCACACAACTTCACTGCAAGCTGCTTGTGTGTACAGTTTCAAAAGCCTTTTGAAAATCTAGATATAGGGAACCAATTTGAAATCCCTTGTCAATAGCAGACAACACTTCGTGTGTGTGAAGAGCTAGCTGTACTACACAACAACGCTGTTTTCTAAATCCGTGTTGACAATGTGTCAATAGACCATTCTCTTCGAGGTGATTCATAATGTTCGAATACAATATAATTTCCAAAATCCTGCTGTACATCGACGTTAATGATATGGACCTTTTCAATACATTGCCTTTAAGAAAATAAATGGAACGATTATTTGAAAGAGTCACAGGAGGGTCTATGCAGAGGAGAGGATTATCTGAAGTTGAGCACGTAACACTGCAGATGCAGTGATATGACATTAGACATATTGTGACAAGACGCAAGTCAAGTTTACTTTTAAGCAGTAATACATTCTGAGAAATTTATTTTTCATATTAATCTCGGTATTTCATAGTAGTAGATAGATTTTCGCAAGAATGAATTATTTGCCAATGGTAGTCAGCATTCCCTGTCCTCCTTGCTTCATCCATCATATGTTATTTACCTCCCAAAGTAACAAAATTCCGTCACTTTGTCTACTTTGTGAATCCAGGTTTGATGTTAAACTTAGCTCGAATTTCATTTTTGTTCGTTGTCATGAATTTATACTTCTTATGGTAGACTTTCAGTTAGTAGTATGGGCTCATTAGGCTGTTCCTTACATTAAAGGGACCCTTCAGTACTTCCTCATTAGTATTTCCTCATCCTCATCCGGCACTGAGATACGCAAAAGGGTCTTGCAAGCTACAAATCCACGAAGAGTGATTAAACACTAGCACACAGAAGTATGAATTGGTGGAAAAGGTAGACCCTCACACCCAGCGTTTCTTCAACCATTTGTGGTGGACAGATTGTTTTTTTCATCATTAGCAGGTTGTACAAAACTACTGCAAGAAAGAATTAATTGTTAAAAGTTATGCAAGAGCCTGCAGATTCCACCTATTGGCATTAACATGCTATTTCGGTCGTGTCAAGTAATTTACCACAAGGTCACCACAAGCAGCAAACTACTATCGAACTTCTAGATTAGATGTTTGTGAACATTTTCGTTGTTGTGGTTTATTGCAATTGTATGCAATCTCAGGTTTTAACGAAACCTCAAGAGCTTCTCAAATTTCTTTGTGTATTTTAATATATTATTGTCTCATATCTTACATCATACAGTTGATATATGAGTGCAGCGCAATACAATAATCGCTATACAAGAACAGCATCTCAAAATAATTTTGAAAGTTATTGTGAATTTTCACATTTTAGCTACACAGATTAAGTGTTATGCAGTCGTTATAGGAGTAGAATGTATGGTTCAAATCCCTGTACGCTGAAAAATTTAAGACACCATAGCAACATTTTATAGATTTCTGCTAGTGAAGTTAAAAAAACTTTCATGCTGAAGTTCTGTTTGAACACTACACTACTTAATAAGACACGGCCCTACTTGAGGCGATTTGTGACCTGAGAAACACATCACCCAGACAGTTGTGTAAAGACAGAATTTAATGTAGAGTCTGAAGCACAGTGTAGCTCGGTATTTCTGGATATATTCGCAGCTGGTCATATTAACTGCAAAAAGTAACACCAGAACAGTCAAGGAATAGTATTTGCCAGATGAAGTCAACTCTGTCTGTAGTTTACAATGAAAATTAACTGTCAGGAAATAAAATATTTTTCAGAGAGATTACTAAGATCTGCTACTGAGGAATTTCTTTAAGGAGTATTGAATGCTAATGAAGGAAATATTGAAAAGTTAAAATGGAGGAAATTGGAAAAATTTTACTTCAAAAACTTACACAAGCCACGATTTTGTCACTGTACTTTTACTTACGAGTCACTGTTAATGCCTATTTTTCATTTCGATGAAACTCTAAAACACTCTGATTTCCATCTACACAATGAAATAGCCTCTCTAAACTTCTGATAAAACAGCATTCACTACATTTGAATTCTATCTTCTACATATTGACATTTGGGTGAACATAAACAAATAAATGAAAGTAAAAACGCTTTCACTCAACGATAACCGAAAACATTGGAAGAATGGGTTACTTTGCTATGCTGCTTGAACTGCTGAAAGATGCTAATAAAATTAGAAGCACCCCATTATATTTACTATCTGTAGAAAGTGTAAAGAATAAAATCCTAATATTTGATTCATAGCAATTTACAGATGCTTTCTAGTATTACTCATATGTCTCCTCCTCCCTAGTTCAGTAGTCAGCTTGGCCGGCTACTCTGCAAAGGGCCAGGAGTCAGTTCCTGGTATTACAAGTGAACAAGCTAGTTGAGCGAGACGTTGCAGCTCCTAGGTCAAGATAGCCAACAATGGCCAGATGAACGGTTTGCTCGCCGTACGCCCCTCCATAACGCAACCAATGATGGCGTAGGCAGAAGATGACATGGTCGTCTGTCGGTTCCGATTGGGCCATCAGGACTAAAGCTCGGATCTTTCTAATAACATAGGTATGTAATTTAAAAAATATACATAAAAAGCTACGAACGATCAATAAAAACAAAGAAGTTATAGTTTCGTTTCCTAGAAAACACAATTTTGGTAACGCTACAGAAAAACATTAATTTCAGTAATGCGAGTATTCAAAAATATTGAAATTTGTATCAATGTCCGCTAAGTTAATCGTGCTCCCTGCCGCCGTTGGATAAGCAGCTGCAGCAGCAAGTCGTATACTCCTAGCTCACTCATTTGTTACATAGTTTAATTCTTAATTTCTTGACCGAGCGAGGTGGCGCAGTGGTTAGACACTGGACTCGCATTCGGGAGGACGACGGTTCAATCCCGCGTTCGGCCATCCTGATTTAGGTTTTCCGTGATTTCCCTCAATCGCTCTAGGCAAATGCCGGGATGGTTCCTTTCAAAGGGCACGGCCGACTTCCTTCCCCGTCCTTCCCTAATCCGATGAGACCGATGACCTCGCTGTCTGGTCTCCTTCGCCCAAAACCAACCAACCATCTTAATTTCTTTGCCTGTTTTTGGCACTTGCATTGTTTAATTCATAGATTTTGGGCGTATTATAGTATTTGAGAGTTGTAGCATCGCGATTTAGTACCTGAATAGTGTAAATTCGCATAGTCGTTTGTCTTCTGTTTTTGTTTTGAACGGCCAGTGTCGGTTGGTCACAGTCAGTGTGCTCCCTGCCGCCGTTGGATAAGCAGCTGCAGCAGCAAGTCGTATAGTCAAAGCTCACTCATTTGTTACATAGTTTAATTCTTAATTTCTTTGCATTGTTTAATTCATAAAATTCGGGCGTATTATAGTATTTGAGAGTTGTAGCATCGCGTTTTAGTACCTGAATAGTGTAAATTCGCGAAGTCTCCTTCCGCCGCCGAGCAGTGTCAGCAGTGCGCAAGTAGCAGCATTACTGCATTTACTGGGCAATTTTGTGTTTTAATAACCGTTTAAATTTTGTCGATTTGTTTGCGCTCTATGTAGATTAGTTCAGACATTCTTTGCAAAACAGTTTTTAGCACAGATAGGGACTGCAACTGCTGTGTTCGGATGCAGGCTGAGTTGGCATCCCTTCGCTCCCAGCTTCAGGCCGTGTTGGCTTCGGTCACACAGCTTGAGGCTGTTGCCAATGGGCATCACTGTGGGGGTCCGGATGGGGGTTTGTCGGGGACGGCCAGCTCGTCCCACGCATCCCCTGATCGGACTACGACTGTGGTTGCCCGGGGTACTGCCCGCATTAAGGCTGATCCCTCACCTGTGGTACAGTGGGAGGTCGTCTCAAGGTGTGGCAGGGGGCGAAAGACATTCCGGAGGGCTGAACGGAAAGCCTCTCCAGTTTGTCTGACGAACCGGTTTCAGGCTCTGTCTCAGGCTGATACTGATCTTCGGCCTGACATGGCTGCTTGTCCTGTTCCAGAGGTTGCCCCTCAGTCCGCAAGATCCGGGCAGTCGCAGAGGGTGGGCTTACTGGTAGTTGGGAGCTCCAACGTCAGGCGCGTAATGGGGCCCCTTAGGGAAATGGCAGCAAGAGAGGGGAAGAAAACCAATGTGCACTCCGTGTGCATACCGGGGGGAGTCATTCCAGATGTGGAAAGGGTCCTTCCGGATGCCATGAACGGTACAGGGTGCACCCATCAGCAGGTGGTAGCTCATGTCGGCACCAATGATGTGTGTCGCTATGGATCGGAGGAAATCCTCTCTGGCTTCCGGCGGCTATCTGATTTGGTGAAGACTGCCAGTCTCGCTAGCGGGATGAAAGCGGAGCTCACCATCGACAGGACTGACTGCGGACCTTTGGTACAGAGCCGAGTGGAGGGTCTGAATCAGAGGCTGAGACGGTTCTGCGACCGTGTGGGCTGCAGATTCCTCGACTTGCGCCATAGGGTGGTGGGGTTTCGGGTTCCGCTGGATAGGTCAGGAGTCCACTACACGCAACAAGCGGCTACACGATTAGCAGGGGTTGCGTGGCGTGGGCTGGGCGGTTTTTTAGGTTAGATGGCCTTGGGCAAGTACAGAAAGGGCAACAGCCACAACGGGTGCGGGGCACAGTCAGGACATGCGGGGACCAAGCAGCAATCGGTATTATAATTGTCAACTGTCGAAGCTGCGTTGGTAAAGTACCAGAACTTCAAGCGCTGATGGAAAGCACCGAAGCTGAAATCGTTACAGGTACAGAAAGCTGGCTTAAGCCAGAGATAAATTCTGCCGAAATTTTTACAAAGGTACAGACGGTGTTTAGAAAGGATAGATTGCATGCAACCGGTGGTGGAGTGTTTGTCGCTGTTAGTAGTAGTTTATCCTGTAGTGAAGTAGAAGTGGATGGTTCCTGTGAATTATTATGGGTGGAGGTTACACTCAACAACCGAACTAGGTTAATAATTGGCTCCTTTTACCAACCTCCCGATTCAGCAGCATTAGTGGCAGGACAACTGAGAGAAAATTTGGAATACATTTCACATAAATTTTCTCAGCATGTTATAGTCTTAGGTGGAGATTTCAATTTACCAGATATAGACTGGGACACTCAGATGTTTAGAACGGGTGGTAGGGACAGAGCATCGGGTGACATTATACTGAGTGCACTATCCGAAAATTACCTCGAGCAATTAAACAGAGAACCGACTCGTGGAGATAACATCTTGGACCTACTACTAACAAACAGACCCGAACTTTTCGACTCTGTATGTACAGAACAGGGAATCAGTGATCATAAGGCCGTTGCAGCATCCCTGAATATGGAAGTTAATAGGAATATAAAAAAAGGGAGGAAGGTTTATCTGTTTAGCAAGAGTAATAGAAGGCAGATTTCAGACTACCTAACAGATCAAAACGAAAATTTCTGTTCCAACACTGGCAATGTTGAGTGTTTATGGAAAAAGTTAAAGGCAATCGTAAAATGCGTTTTAGACAGGTACGTGCCGAGTAAAACTGTGAGGGACGGGAAAAACCTACCATGGTACAACAACAAAGTTAGGAAACTACTGCGAAAGCAAAGAGAGCTCCACTCCAAGTTTAAACGCAGCCAAAACCTCTCAGACAAACAGAAGCTAAACGATGTCAAAGTTAGCGTAAGGAGGGCTATGCGTGAAGCGTTCAGTGAATTCGAAAGTAAAATACGAGGGCAGTTCAATAAGTAATGCAACACATTTTTTTTCTCGGCCAATTTTGGTTGAAAAAACCGGAAATTTCTTGTGGAATATTTTCAATCATTCCCGCTTCGTCTCGTATAGTTTCATTGACTTCCGACAGGTGGCAGCGCTGTATGGAGCTGTTAAAATGGCGTCTGTAACGGATGTGCGTTGCAAACAACGGGCAGTGATCGAGTTTCTTTTGGCGGAAAACCAGGGCATCTCAGATATTCATAGGCGCTTGCAGAATGTCTACGGTGATCTGGCAGTGGACAAAAGCACAGTGAGTCGTTGGGCAAAGCGTGTGTCATCATCGCCGCAAGGTCAAGCAAGACTGTCTGATCTCCCGCGTGCGGGCCGGCCGTGCACAGCTGTGACTCCTGCAATGGCGGAGCGTGCGAACACACTCGTTCGAGATGATCGACGGATCACCATCAAGCAACTCAGTGCTCAACTTGACATCTCTGTTGGTAGTGCTGTCACAATTGTTCACCAGTTGGGATATTCAAAGGTTTGTTCCCGATGGGTCCCTCGTTGTCTAACCGAACACCACAAAGAGCAAAGGAGAACCATCTGTGCGGAATTGCTTGCTCGTCATGTGGCTGAGGGTGACAATTTCTTGTCAAAGATTGTTACAGGCGATGAAACATGGGTTCATCACTTCGAACCTGAAACAAAACGGCAATCAATGGAGTGGCGCCACACCCACTCCCCTACCAAGAAAAAGTTTAAAGCCATACCCTCAGCCGGTAAAGTCATGGTTACAGTCTTCTGGGACGCTGAAGGGGTTATTCTGTTCGATGTCCTTCCCCATGGTCAAACGATCAACTCTGAAGTGTATTGTGCTACTCTTCAGAAATTGAAGAAACGACTTCAGCGTGTTCGTAGGCACAAAAATCTGAAGGAACTTCTCCTTCTTCATGACAACGGAAGACCTCACACAAGTCTTCGCACCCGAGAGGAGCTCACAAAACTTCAGTGGACTGTTCTTCCTCATGCACCGTACAGCCCCGATCTCGCACCGTCGGATTTCCATATGTTTGGCCCAATGAAGGACGCAATCCGTGGGAGGCACTACGCGGATGATGAAGAAGTTATTGATGCAGTACGACGTTGGCTCCGACATCGACCAGTGGAATGGTACCGTGCAGGCATACAGGCCCTCATTTCAAGGTGGCGTAAGGCCGTAGCATTGAATGGAGATTACGTTGAAAAATAGTGTTGTGTAGCTAAAAGATTGGAGAATAACCTGGTGTATTTCAATGCTGAATAAAACAACCCCTGTTTCAGAAAAAAAATGTGTTGCATTACTTATTGAACTGCCCTCGTACTATGTACCGACTTGACAGAAAATCCTAGGAAGGCTCAAATGGCTCTGAGCACTATGGGACTCAACATCTTAGGTCATAAGTCCCCTAGAACTTAGAACTACTTAAACCTAACTAACCTAAGGACATCACACACACCCCTGCCCGAGGCAGGATTCGAACCTGCGACCGTAGCAATCCCGCGGTTCCGGACTGCAGCGTCACAACCGCTAGACCACCGCGGCCGGCAAAATCCTAGGAAGTTCTGGTCTTACGTAAAATCAGTAAGTGGCTCGAAACAGCATATCCAGACACTACGGGATGATGATGGCATTGAAACAGAGGATGACATTCGTAAAGCTGAAATACTAAACACCTTTTTCCAAAGCTGCTTCACAGAGGGAGACCGCACTGCAGTTCCTTCCCTAAATCCTCGCACAAACGAAAAAATGGCTGACATCGAAATAAGTGTCCAAGGAATAGAAAAGCAACTGGAATCACTCAATAGAGGAAAGTCCACTGGACCTGACGGGATACCAATTCGATTCTACACAGAGTACGCGAAAGAACTAGCCCCCCTTCTAACGGCCGTGTACCGCAAGTCTCTAGAGGAACGGAGGGTTCCAAATGATTGGAAAAGAGCACAGATAGTCCCAGTCTTCAAGAAGGGTCGTCGAGCAGATGCGCAAAACTATAGACCTATATCTCTGACGTCGATCTGTTGTAGAATTTTAGAACATTTTTTTTGCTCGAGTATCATGTCGTTTTTGGAAACCCAGAATCTACTATGTAGGAATCAACATGGATTCCGGAAACAGCGATCGTGTGAGACCCAACTCACTTTATTTGTTCATGAGACCCAGAAAATATTAGATACAGGCTCCCAGGTACATGCTATTTTTCTTGACTTCCGGAAGGCGTTCGATACAGTTCCGCACTGTCGCCTGATAAACAAAGTAAGAGCCTACGGAATATCAGACCAGCTGTGTGGCTGGATTGAAGAGTTTTTAGCAAACAGAACACAGCATGTTGTTATCAATGGAGAGACGTCTACAGACGTTAAAATAACCTCGGGCGTGCCACAGGGGAGTGTTATGGGACCATTGCTTTTCACAATATATGTAAATGACCTAGTAGATAGGGTCGGAAGTTCCATGCGGCTTTTCGCGGATGATGCTGTAGTATACAGAGAAGTTGCAGCATTAGAAAATTGTAGCGAATTGCAGGAAGATCTGCAGCGGATAGGCACTTGGTGCAGGGAGTGGCAACTGACCCTTAACATAGACAAATGTAATGTATTGCGAATACATAGAAAGAAGGATCCTTTACTGTATGATTATATGATAGCGGAACAAACACTGGTAGCAGTTACTTCTGTAAAATATCTGGGAGTATGCGTGCGGAACGATTTGAAGTGGAATGATCATATAAAATTAATTGTTGGTAAGGCGGGTACCAGGTTGAGATTCATTGGGAGAGTGCTTAGAAAATGTAGTCCATCAACAAAGGAGGTGGCTTTCAAAACACTCGTTCGACCTATACTTGAGTATTGCTCATTAGTGTGGGATCCGTACCAGATCGGTTTGACGGAGGAGATAGAGAAGATCCAAAGAAGAGCGGCGCGTTTCGTCACAGGGTTATTTGGTAACGGTGATAGCGTTACGGAGATGTTTAATAACCTCAAGTGGCAGACTCTGCAAGAGAGGCGCTCTGCATCGCGGTGTAGCTTGCTCGCCAGGTTTCGAGAGGGTGCGTTTCTGGATGAGGTATCGAATATATTGCTTCCCCATACTTATACCTCACGAGGAGATCACGAATGTAAAATTAGAGAGATTAGAGCGCGCACGGAGGCTTTCAGACAGTCGTTCTTCCCGCGAACCATACGCGACTGGAACAGGAAAGGGAGGTAATGACAGTGGCACGTAAAGTGCCCTCCGCCACACACCGTTGGGTGGCTTGCGGAGTATAAATGTAGATGTAGATGTAGACATGAGAGTAACTGAACCAGTAGCCATTAGATGAAACAAATGATATATCTGCTACAAAGCTGGTTATACTTGAATATAAAAAGTGAGTAGTTACAAGCACAATCTGTAACACAAACTATCTTGCTATTAAATACGGTTTTACAAAGAAATTTTCTGGTGTCTGAATTACTATTTATCCCTTTGATGCCTGAGGGGCTAGACTAGCAAAAACGCTGGAGAGTTGTCTGTGAGACCCCTAATTTAAAATAAGTACTAAGTGTTGGTATTAAAGGAAATGTTGACTTAATGGTACACAGAATGAATAAGAAATAATTTTTAAGATGTTCTGACTTTTATTTTAGTGCAATATAAAACACAATATTGCAAATAATATCACTAATTTTCTAGAGTTGACTAATGAACTATCAGTTTTACTGATCAAGTATATTTTCTCTTTAGAATTAGTACTATTCACAAACCATTACACTATGATCTTTGCACATATTTTCGAGCATTTTCAGAAGAATTGTCCGTTTTTCTGTCTTATAGGAGTGGGCATATAATGATCTTTCAGCTATCGCAATCTTCGTCCACTGGCTACAAATTCCACGATGGAGCTAACAGTCGGGGGATGATGGTTGAAGGGATCGCTATAGCAAGCGGATGTCTGCTAATACCAGTACTGCAGGCCCCTGTTTTGACGAGAACAGAGGTGGAATCTTCCTACACGACGGTCAGGGACCTGAAGGTCGCGTAGTAAATTGCCGAAACTGGCAGCCAAATAAAATAAGTTTCGAAACTTGACGGCTGAAAGGTGTTTGATTTGATATCCTGTATCGAAAAGCCGAATCCATCTCCGAGATGATGGACACACAGACATTTATTATTTTTGGTACACAGTATACAACTGCTAAATTGTCATTCAGACTAAAATTATGGTTATAAAATTCTCAACTCACGGAATCCTTCATCTTTAGTGGATTTTGCTTTTTGTTTAGTTATATTGTCTCTTATTGGACTAGCTGAAATGTACCAAGCACTCATATACTGTTCAGTGGTGGCAGCGATTTACTCTGTTGCGTTCCATCATGACAAATAAGGAAATCGGCAGTTCTGTAGACTTTATCATCTAACTCTTCACTGCTTGTTTCACTTGGGACACGTGTCTTCAACAGAGCATTGTACGAAATTGATAACATCTATAACTAATCTAGCTACTTTAACACATCGTCCTGGTAAAATATAAATAAAATATCCGAAAGACAGCTGGTGTCGTAACACAAACTAATCATTTTGATATATAGAAAACAATAATCCTTCAGAGGAAAATCGACTGTATATTCAAGTATTACATAGGCCAGCAATTAACATATTAAATTTTAAGATAGTTTCTTGAGAGAATGGAAGGTTTCCAGGTCTAAAAGGCGACTGTTACGCATTCATGTGTGAAACTTGATAAAAGGTGGCTCAAATATGGATATATCACGTGGGTGAGCTGTAAAGTAGGTCTCCAAATTTTTTATTCTGCTCTGAATGTCGGCTTAGGTACTACATCTCATGGATATTACTCGGTCGACATTCCCACTTCGCTGGCACAAGTTGAAAACTTCTGCCGCTAGAGGTCCCAGAACATGTAACATACCAACGTGTAAAACAATTATGTGCATGCAAGAGAAAGAGCATGCTATAATCGAGTTTCTCACAACAGAAAACGTACCTGCAATTGAAACACAGAAGACTGGACATCTGTCAACAATTTCATTTACGTTTTGAGTGTCACTGCGAAGGGTTCCTTCAGGGGGACGTTTATAAAAAAAGACACTCCAAGTTCACAACTTTGAAGATACGACACTGAAATTTTTTACCGTGCTTTACATGAAATTAACACTGTTACTATTAAGTTCATTAGATTATATGTATTTATCTTTTTAGGAATTTAAAAATTTAATTTTCCAAATATAATTTATGTAGATTTTTCTCAGAAACTGTTGAATAGATTTCCGCAGAAGTTTCTCTGGTTAAGCTCTTGGGATACAGTAAGGCTTCCTCGCGCAGTTTTCTGAATGTAATAATTTTTAATTATAATATTATAAATATAAAATTCACACAATATTACATGCACTTTCCCCATATCTCAGCTTACACTCAGAATTCCAAAATTTACTCTTAAAACAACATTTACTGGGTTTATGTAAATAAGTGTTCAAAATTTCATAATCCTAGACTTCATAGAGTCTGAGAAAAAGGTATATTAACTATGAAAAACATAATTTGCAGGAAATGAGGTTTAAAGTTCAACCTAATGGTTTTTCTTACGTCACCTCATCAGAAAGCTCCAGATTTGCACGAAGAGTACTCTTTCTCTTCAAGGCTACTCTTCTGGTTTCTTGTTTTCTGCCTTCTTTCTTCCATCTGAACTTTTTCAGTTGCAGTTAGGCTCTGTAAATATATTTCACTCAACGTATCTTGTGTGAAACTTCCGATCTCAAAGCCTGTCTTCTCTCATACCTTCATCATCCCTACGTTCCCATAATAAATATAAGAACTGAAACATAAGTTGCAATTCTGACAACCGTAGCAGACGAAAATATGGTTTTCGGGCACCGTTCCCATATGAGTGAATTTAGAAACTCACTTAGAATCTGTGTTTTGGCAGGAACACTCTACTTTAGAAGGTCGTGGTCAGCCGTTAACATGTATGTGGCACTGACAACAACCAGCATACAATTTGAAAGTCTCTCCTTGTGAGTGTAGGTGTTGTTACCCCACTGAGCCTGTAGTTACTGAAGTGCAGCTTCAAAAAGTTGACAGAAAGGTAAGTTACACTTTTAATTATTTTTCACCCACTTCGGATTTCGTAAGTAAAACTTTTGGAACCAATTTACCATCGGTTCTACTAACAAATAAAAAATAAATTGAAAATTGACATTTTCGGCCAATTTAATGAAAGCTCCCCCAAAGTACCCCCCACCCCTCTTAGAAACATTGTGAATAGTGATGAAAGCTAGATTCAGCATTTTGCCCAGAAAACAAGAGAACACAGTCAGCGTGCTCCCACAAAAGTTCATCAACACAAAAAAAGTTCAAGAGCATGCCATCGCAGGCACATTCCTGCTCACAGTGGTCTGGGATGTTCAAAGTGTGGGAGATTTGTAATTCATACCTAAAGGCACCACCATAACCTCTACACGATACTTCGAGGCCCTCAGAAAACTGAAACCACGACCTGGAAGATTTTTCCATACACAGAGCACCCGTTCTTTCAGTACGACAATACCAGACCACACACGAGCACTGTAACATCTGCAACAATCCAACGCTTTGGGTTCACTGTCATCGATCATACTCCATACTGTCGGCCCCATCCGACTTTCATTTGTTTCCAAAACTAAAGAACAGCTTGAAGCATTTCACTTCGGCAGAGATGAAGATGTGAAAGCAGAGCTGATGTTGTGGCCCGGCAAAATCGCAAACATTCTAGAGCGACTGTATCAACAAACTAGTCTCTCTTTGAAAGAAATGTGTTCGTCGGCAGGGCAACTATGTTGGTAAATAAATATCTAGACATGACGGGTAAAAGATGTAGAATATTAATACAGTTTGTTTTATTTAAAAAGCTTTAAGAAATTTCACATAAAAAATTCGGAAGGATTACTTTTCTCCACGTCCTCTTATAAGCGAATCAGCAAAAAATTCTTATGGGGCGTTCGGGGAAAAGTAGTCCTATAATTTTACTGTGCTTGATTCAGAAGCAAATTGAATCCTCCACTTGCGTCACATAGATTTCACCTGGCCGCATTTCAATTTGCTGGAGGCACAAGAAATTTTATCACCCAAAGGCGTCCCTCCCTCCAAGCCGTTTATCGCTCTTATCAGGAAACGGCAACCTCCTGTTCAATCAGGCAGATTCTGCATACTGAAATTCGCTTGAGTTAAAGGACAGTACCTCAGGTTACGCAAGGACAGTAACAGTTCTATATTTAGTTTAAATGGTTAATTTATATACCGGAGAACGGCCGTCTGAAGCTCCTCCGTGAACTTCAAAAATGGCTCTGAGCACTATGGGACTTAACATCTGTGGTCATCAGTCCCGTAGAACTTAGAACTACTTAAACCTAACTAACCTAAGGACATCACACACATCCATGCCTGAGGCAGGATTCGAACCTGCGACCGTAGCGGTCACGCGGTTCCAGACTGAAGCGCCTAGAACCGCACGGCCACACCGGCCGGCCCTCTGTGAACTAGCTCATATTCATTGACATTTATATTCCGTCAGTGGAGTAGCTACGGAGTTTGGCAACCAGGGCGGAGTATTAACTTATGACCAAGTCCCACTCCCTCGCCCCATCCCCACCAACCCCACAAAAACCATTAAATAATTTGTTTTTGGAAAGCGATGTTTTGATATAAGTGGTTATGTAACCGAAATACAATGTCATCTTTTTGTAAAAGGTTTTTATGAATACAAAGAAATACGTAAGACATATTTTTTAATAACAAGTGTAACTGATTATTAATTAACCAATATAAATAACCTTCTTTTTGATACTTGAATTGAACACGTAGCTTATAACTTTATCCTAACTTTACTGCAGGAGATTTTGCACTTGTGTCTTAAAATTCTGTGTCTTTAGATCCGCTATATGCGACTGCCAAACTGGAGACCCATCTTTAATTAATCGACCTAACATAGTTCTTAACTATTTCGGGTTTTGAAAAACTTTTGAGAAAACTCTTAATGTCGCAGTGAGTTTGGGAACAGATGCGAAAAATTCATATTCAGCCACTTAGTGTAAGACTCTGAAAGACATCCAGCCAAAAGACTCTTCTTGTGGAACGTTAGAAACTTGCAGAAATCTTATCAGACGTGTAATTTCTGCAACGAAACCATCTGCAGAACTCTCCTCAAAACTGTAAACTTAAACTTTAACTACCAAGGGAATTTTAGTTTCTGGGGTTTTAAACAGATTGCAAACAACGGAAAAGCGATCCTTGGTTTAGCAACGTCTGTCTACTTCTTGACCTCCTCGCTTCCTGGTGCAAAGTCAACGTCTCGTCTGCAGCTTTCTCTCCAGCATTATTTCCTTCTTCCAGATGGTTCTACTTATCTCCACAGGAATACTCATTCGTCGCTTGTATTCTTCACAATTCCGCTTCGACAGCATTATAATTTCTCTTTTCTTTCAAAATAGCTTTAAAATTCTTGGCTTAATAATACACACTTCGAAGCTTATTCCAAGATTCTGTGAATACTTGGGAGCTTGATATTCCATTAACAAAGTAAATACAATCCAAAAAACAGAGTCTGAGCAGCTGCTCTGGCTTTAATTGTTTCCAAAGAATCATATAGTTCTTCGTTGGGTACGATAACCTTTTTAAAACAATGAAACATAGGCTTGACAGCTTCATAGTGAGCAAACTATCTGGTATCTGACTGAACTGTGCGTTTAACTTTTTCGGATGGATAGTCCATCTGTGGATGGAAGTTGAGTGAAACACAAACTTTCTAAGGTCCTTACAATAATCCGATTACGATATTTCAGACACGTAGATCAGGAAAGAAAAACATTGCAATACAAAGTATAAGAATAAGGAAAAGAAAATTCTTTCAGGTCATTCTGATCTGACGGGAGAACTTATCTAGTTGCATTACATATTTAAAAAATGTGTAACGATTCTGGAAAGAGCGCCGCATTCAAGGACGTGCTATCTTCATTACATGATTCAACAAAAGTAAGAGCCATGTCTTTGCTGTAAAAGCCATGTCTTTGTTGTGAGCACTGAGAGGTGCCTGTTTAGTCTGCATTTTCATTTCTTCCTGTTATATTATGTTTCTAGTGGATCGCAATGTTTACTTTTACAATGCTCTTAGCGTGTCTGCTAGAATCAGTTTCAAGTAATCGATAGAAGCACTGTAGCTGCCTCTCTGCATAGTTATTCTAGAAGTTCTAAGTCTTTGGAGGTCAGTTTTACTTTCGACCAATAATATTCGTAATGTTCTGCTCGCTTTACGCCTTTCTGGCTCCTGATTTCGTATGACTAGTCACCTCTGTATTGTGTTCTGATGTTGGGAAGACATCTGTGCTCTTCTGCAGGTACAACAATGACTGCGTAACTTGGCGAGACTACTTCAGTTTATTTACTGTGCTGAAACATATTGAAAGTGGCGAACTTCGACTTGCGTTGTTTAGCAGCGATTACTCCTCGAGTAGGGACGAGGCGATGTGCTTGCACGTAGTGAAATGAGTCCTCATCGGTTGCCCGTATTTAGTTGAATAGAAGCTGGTTACAACACCGTAAATTATGTGTTCTCTTCGTTATGTTGTACACTAAAGGTTGTCACCCCCTCTCACGAAAATAAAAAAAAGAATCTGCTTGTTGAAGAGCCGTGAGATGCGAACATGATGTTCTGTTTGTATGTCATTAGTATGAATCTGATACCTGTAGGATTGAAAGCCTGTGCTGGTATTTATGTTTGTTTATTTGTGTTCTGAGACAATCCCAGTCCTTACTGCTCTAATTCTTTCGGGTTTATTAAAGAAAATAAACGGTAATTGTCTGTTAATTATTGCTGGAGTTCGTGCTACATTACACGGTAGCCATCCTGTTATTGATGTGAACTCTCTTCATGGCTTATGTAGATTCTGATGGATGGCCAATCACCAATTGAGCGGCCAATAAGAAATATTATTAGTAAGTAGTTCTTCCTTGTATGCTCTTAGGTTCCACGCTCTGATGATGAGTAGTTTTTCTAATTGTGACTTGCCAGACATTGTACGACGTGATCTTGTCTGCTACAATGGTGTTATGTAGCAAAGAGAATCAGGTTGTAGTTGCTCACTCAGATGATTTAATCATTTTTAGCATCAAACTGATGACCACAAAAATAAGAAAACATATTCACAGAACAGCTGAGCGCTATCAGCAATGTTCAATTTGGTCCATTGCCTTTGAGAGTCATCACTCACTGTGCAGTATACAAGCATGAAATATACAGGTACCTTTCCTCTCGTTGTAATGAATTTTAGAAAGTATGTGTGTGCGTAATTATTTCCATCTTACTTTATGAGTCACAAAGCGTTCCAGACGGTTTTTCTGCGGCATTAGAATAATAAATTTTGTATATCCTGAAAGTATCATGGTTTGATTACCACTAATTATGGGAGAAGTTCTTGCTTTTATAAAACCAAACACATGTCTTTCAATACACACAACCAACTCGAGAAACTGCTCTTGAAGGAAAGTATATTTTAATACACTTACATCGTCACGTAAATTCAGCTACACATCTTGCGGAAAAACTGTTGTTTTTTAATCCAGCAAATCCTAAACTGGAAACCCCTCCATCCACGATCTCATTTTTTCTGTGATCACTTTACCTTCGCTAATATAGGATTATTATTCTTCATCTTACAATTTGTACTTTCTACTATATAACAACAGTACCAAAATCTTCGCAGTACAACTAAATCGTAAAAAAGGTTTAGTGACTGGCAAGCTACGTTAACAATGCGTCCTGTACAAAAAAAAAATCTTTATCAAACCGAGACTATTGACATCACTGTCTTTAGTACTGTATGAGAATAGCTTTTGCTAACACTATAGCTTGATGGTAAAATACTGATCTGCATGTAGATGGTCAAGCCTAGACCATCAACTCTGTGGTTGCCCGCCCGTTTCCATTAAATCACGAAAAAAGTATCTTTATATCTAGTGCCACTGAGCCTAGCAGGTTTTGTCACCCCCACGCAGCTGACATCCGGTACGACATGTCACCTCCCTTACAGGAGACAGCTCGTTAAAGCCTGCGCCATATGTCTCTCTGTATTTGCATTTATTTCTTCCTTCCACTTAGTAATATTTCCCTCAAAGGGTTCATTAACATAACCTCTTACATACAGGGTGTTCTGAAACTATTCGTTCAAATTAATACAGAAGATAGAGAACATCAAAACAAACATATTTACGCTGTAGCGCCAAAGAAACTAGTACAGGAATGAGTACTCAAATACAGATGTATGAAAACAGGCAGAACACGGTGTTACATTCGGCAACGCCTATATAAGACAACAAATGTCTGGCGTAGTTCTTCGATAGATTACTGCTGCTACAATGACAGGTTATGAAGATTTAAGTGAGTTTCAACGTGATGTTATACCCGGCGCACGGACGGTGCGACACAGCATCTCCGAGGTAGCGATGAAGTGGGGATTTTCCCGTACGACCATTTCACGAACACACCGTGAATATCAGGAACCGGATACAACATCAAATCTCCAACATCGCTCCGGCGCAAAAAGATCCTGCAAGAACGGGATCAACGACGACTGAAAAGGATCTCAACGTGACAGAAGTGAAACTCTTCGACAAATTGCTGCAGATTTCAATCCTGGACCATTAACAAGTGTTTGCGTGCGAACCATTTAACGGAACGTCATCGACATGGGCTTTCGGAGCAGAAGGCCCACTCATGTATCATCGATGACGGCACGACACAAAGCTTTATGCCTCGGCTGGGCCCTTCAACGCTGACATTGGACTGTTGATGACTGGAAACATGTCGTCTGGTCGGACGAGTCTCGTTTCAAATTGCATCTAGCGGATGGATGTGTACGCGTATGGAGATAACCTCATGCATCCATGGACCTTGCGTGTCAGCAGGGGACTGTTAAAGCTGGTGGCGGCTCTATAATTGTGTGCGGCGCGTGCAGCTAGAGTGAAATGGGACCCCTGATACGTCTAGCTACGACTCCGACAGGTAAAACGTACGTAAGCATCCTGTTTGGTCACCTGCATCACCTGCATCCATTGAAGTCCATTGTGCATTCCGACGGACTTGGGCAATCAGCAGTACAATGTGGCACCCCATACGTCCAGAATTGCTATAGAGTGGCTCGAGGAACATTCTTCTGAAGTTAAACACTTCCGCTGGCCAACAAAATCCCCAAACATGAACATTATTGAGCATATCTGGGATGTCTTGCAACGTGCTGTTCAGAAGTGATCTCCACGCCTTCGTACACTTCCGGATTTATGGATAGCCCAGCAGGATTCTTGGTGTCAGTTCCCTCCAGCACTACTTCAGACATTAGTCGAGTCCACGCCACGTCGTGTTGCGGCACTTGTGCACGCTCGCGGTGGACCCGATACGATGTTAGGCAGGTGTACCAATTTCTATGGCTCTTCAGTGTAGTTATGGTACATTTGTTCCCCGATGGCAATTTCTGATGCTAGGGAGGATTTATACAGAAGTTAGTTTAGCAGTCTAATTGCAGTAGGAACTGCTCGAATTCGCGACCACTGGACTATATACACCCAGTACATCGTCGGACCATTTATTTTCATGTCGGATCGAAGATACCTGGCGTGTTCAGTGGTACTATCAGCGGCGCCAACTCTAGCGCCTACGTCATCTTCTATTCCTGCAACGGTTTCACACACCAGATACTTAACATTCCACCAGAGGAAGAAATCCAAATCACATAGGGTCAGGTAACCTGGGTGGCCAGGCTCTAGGACGGCCTCTGTTGATCCATTGATTCTCGGAGATGACTTTGTAATGATACTTCACAGCAGTACTGAAATGGACTTGTGCTCCATCGTGCTGGAAGTATGTTCTTCGTCTAATATTCCAAGCAGATCTCAGAGTCAACCATCCAAACACGGAGCAATTTTTAATGTCAGTACCCATTCCCTATCAGCGACACTGACACAACAGTTTATGTCAGCACCACCAACAAAATATTTTCTAACATCACAAGCTGACTTCAGAGACCATATGTTCCTTTTCTCTGCCTCGTGAATTAATTTGAACGAATGCTATCGGAATATGCTGTATACTTACTTCGTCTTTCTTATTGGCTTCTGTTTCGGCCAATTCTCTTTTTAAATACAATTATTTCATAATGTACATGACATTCTGTTTTAAAATTTGGGATAAACCTCTTCAGTCTTTTCGCCAATCAGAACGTGCTCGGAATCGTAATCCTGTTTGGTCATATGAGAGATAACATGTCGTCGCTCATTTCGCGTACCACAAGATTACATCATAATTAGATCCTGTATAAAGCCGAGAAAAATTATTTTTTTCGGAATACAGAATAATCGTTGCGGTATGTATGTGTCAGTCCGCTGTAAGATGAGTTGATTTGGAGACATGAAAAATTTTTTTGTTTATTTACAGACAAATTCACATGTTTATGACCCAGTCATAACCTGTGTTCAGTGTAAGCCACCTTTAGCATCTGAAGATGGTCATTGTATGGCCGAAACTGGTTATGACTGAGTCATAAACATGTGATTGTGTCTATAAATAAACATAAAATTTTTCAAAAGAGTCAATCACGCACTCCATAGACAAAATGTCGTTTTTTCAAAAAACATGAGAAAATGGCAGAAAGGATTCAATGTGAGTGGACATACCCAAGTCGACACCGGAATGAAGTTAAATGATTTGTTGGTATATCAATGTAGATGTACCAACACTGCTGTGCACTCGTAGCCATGGAGTATGGGAAGAACAAGAATTTGCCTGCGTGCAGTATGGTGGTGCTAGTGACAGTCTCAGAGTAGTTGCATGCGTTTGCGTGTTTAACAAGTTTGGTTGAGCAAATCCTTGTCTAAATAGCAACAGGGCTCGTTTTTAGTTATTTTCTCTGTTTGATAGTGGGGTTGATAGGAGTATGCCTGCTGTGTGCGGAGCAGGAAGAGCTGACCAAAGCTAGCGAACAGCTGGAGCCGTTGTTAGCCACAGTCAGCCATCAACAGGCTGCTGCCTCGGTTGTTAACGGTGACGGGAAAACTAGAGCTCTGTGTGGGTCACCTGAAGCGTCGCTTGTTTCCCCCGTGAGCTCTATTGGCACCTCCCCACGTGCTCCACATGAGAGAAACACTCTCACCACAGGGTGAATGATGAATTGTAGCCTGTTTGCGTCGCTGGCAGCCGATGGTAATGTGGCGACTGCCCATATGGCCTCCCACAGTCACCCAATGAGTGGACAGGTGGCTGCTAACTGTTCAGCAGTGTCATATCAGGCACAGGTGGGGTAGACCTGCTAGTTATTGGGAGCTCCAATGGTTGGTGTATTGTGGAGACCCCTTTGGGAAACAATATTAAGGGCTGGAAAGAAATCTATTGTACGCTCGGTACGTCTGCCAAAGGGCCTCACCAGAGGTGTTCAGGAGGCCTGCCTGCTGCTATCTAGAGTAGAGGAGGATGCATTACTCTGCAAATTGGGACTCATGTCAGTACCAGTGATGCCTGTTTCTTGGGTTCTGAGGCCAAACGCAGTTGATAAGGGTGGCCCACGGAAGGGGTGTAGATATTAATCTGCAGATTGGGACTCATGTCAGTACCAGTGATGCCTGTTTCTTGGGTTCTGAGGCCAAATCAATTGATAAGGGAGGCCAACAGAAGTGGCAAAGATTGATGGCCTTGCTCACGGGATACAAGCAGAACTTAAAATTTGCACTAGCATACCCATAACTGATCAGGCTCCCCTGGTGTTGTACCGAGTAGAGAGTTTTAGTCATAGGTCCATCGATTTTCTGACGGTCTTAACTTTAGATTTCTGGACCTGCATTTTAGATATGTAGGACATCTCTTGATAGGTCTTGGATGCAGTGCACAGGAGAAGTAAGTACTCTGGCTTCAGAGTGCTTGCGGAGTGCACATGCCTTTTTTTTAGGCTAGGTGACAATTTGAGGTCCTCTGTTGAATGCTCACCAGTCCATACACAGAGAGAAAAATCAGATCGCCAGCAAAGAAACATACTTCGAATGCCAAAATTTAACAGTAAATTTCTGAAGCATTTTTAACAAAGTCACTGAATTTGACAACCTCCAGGAAAACTCCAACCATACTTAGGATGAAACTCGAAGTAGAAAGCTCTGAAATATTGGAACGAGTGTTGGAAGATGTATCGAAAAGTCAGGTTAAATGCTGCAGAATGGTAAGTGTTCACTGTACTTGAGAAAAATATTGAGTCTATCAAAGTCGAAACGGACAATGACCACGAAGTTATCTAGACACGAGTAACTGGCCTAGGTGAATTCAAGTTGATGGTCGAAAGTTTTTACCGGCTAATCGGTTTCTTCTTAATGGTTGTAGAAGTGTTCAAAGAAAGTCTATGTTCAGTAGTGCAAAAGTACCCCAATCATGCGACTTTAACATACCGAATATAGATTGGGACATCCACAAGTTCGCTGCAGTTGCAGGAGAAAAGTTATTAGAAATTCGTACACTATAAAAATATCGATGTGTAGTGCATACAGTAATTTCCAGTATCATAGATTAGTGAAAGGTCTTGCCAAGAACCTGACAATATTCTGGTGCTGTGTAAAATAGCAAGGCTTCTGTCCAGTCACTCTTTGACCAGTCTGATATAGCAATAGAAGGCGGCAAAAGGGAAGGTGAAGTTTTGAATTTCACGTTTAAAAGTAGTTCATGCTCGAAGATGTACATCCCATCGTTTGACCCTATGGAGGGCAAAGAAATTAGTATTGCTGGTGTTGAGAAACAACTGAAAGATTTGAAATCATATACCTTGATAGATTCGAGTGAAATTATAATTTGGTTTTACAGACAGTAATCTGTGGCATTCGCCCCTTATTTAGCTTGAATTTATTGCGAATCTCTCGCCCAGTACAAAGTCCCAAACCACTGTAAAATTGTGTAGCTGATTCGTGTATCTAAGAAGGGTGCATTAATGGCCCTGTTAAATTACAGACCAATATCCTTAGCAGCGAGAATTCAACAGTGACGAGGCTATCATCAAGGTAAATGTGAAAGGACCGCTTTTGTTCCCTATGTACATAAACTGCGGTATCGCATATCGATACCAGTCCACAGGCATCACAGCAGTGGAACCGGAAGTTTCTGTGAGAGAGCGATAGTAGTTGTGTGGAATCCGCCGGACCCCATGGCGCATGCCTGCTGAGCCATGCCTCTAGAGGCTCAGTACCTCGAGCGCCCTCTACCGGCGCAGAATAGGAAGAGCAGCGGCAGCAGCTCAGCCCACTCGCACTCAGAGTCACATGTGACGTGATGCTTTGTAGATACCCCCTGGATGTGGCTCTATCTTCATCACTCGGGCCTTAGTACAGAGAGACGTTTCCTTGTGAGCAGTGTAATCGCTAGTCTCTGTTTCTTGCTGCCTCATTTATGAGTCTTGATACGTTTGGAGAAATACTTTTACACTAACCATTTATGCTCCTGTTCAACATTCCTATGACGATAGTCGCCGCATCAGTTTGTAGCCTACCCCTGTACAAAGTCGTACACAACATAAATTATATGACCGACAGCATGAGCAGCAATATACGACTGTTTCCTGTTCACACGGTACTATATGGTAAAGAGTCATCCTTGAGTGACTGTAGGAAGATATGGGATAACAGAGTTTGCATTTTGTGTGGTGAATGGGACCTTACTCTAAATGTATAAACTCTAAGTTAATGGAGATGACTAGTAAAACATTATTGTAATTATAGTATCAATAGTGTGCTGCTTGACACTGTCACATCCATTAAATATGTAGGCACAGCAATGCAAAACGATATGAAATGGATAAAGCTTGCTAAGGTTCCCCGTTATGGGATGGTACGCGCATGAAGAAGACAGTTCCCAGGTAGCCTTAAACTACAGAATTTAATTCTCCAAGGAAGAAACAAGAAAACATTAAGAGCAGAAACTGAATCTGTACAATGAGCACAAGAGACTGTCCCGATCTGATAAGGATAACTGTCACTCAGTGAATACAGTTCTACGAAGGTGTAAGAGAAAGCACACAGTCTGTCACCCTCGATTAGTTTCCAAGGTCGGAATCAGTTGTGGTCACGATCGGTGGTGCACTGGTGTTGTCTTCGTCCAGTAGTGCTGTGTCGGTGAGTTGTGGCGTACTCGTCGGTTGACTCGGCGGCAGACTACTGGAGAGCTGCAGGCGGAAGTCGTATATAGGCCGCCCGGCGTAGGGATATCTGGAAATGGCGAGCATCACATGGCTTAGCTGATGCGAAGTAGTGCCGACTGTAACCAGTGATCGTGGTGCCGTACGTGCTGCAGCGGACGCGCTGTGAAGTCAGTGTCGGCTGCAGGCACCTGGTGCAACGGCAACCCGCAGGGCATTCCTGTTTGGCAAGTGTGCCGGATCATCAGGCACCAGAGTTACACAGCATTTCTCTTCCCTACGGAGGGAGATGGCGAAGTCATCTCGAGGTGTAGACGGCGGCCGTAGTGGAAGCGACAGCCTAGGACGTAGCACTTGTGAGATCATTTTTAGGCAAAGGGGAATAGAGGACTTTGATATATTGG
Organism: Schistocerca americana; assembly: GCF_021461395.2. NCBI lineage: Eukaryota > Metazoa > Arthropoda > Insecta > Orthoptera > Acrididae > Schistocerca > Schistocerca americana. The sequence goes on from NC_060121.1 coordinate 477,071,258, forward strand.
GAGAACTGTAGGAAAGTGTAGCTCATCTGTAAAGGAAACGGCATATAGAACACTTGTACGACACATTCTTGAGTACAGCTCGCGAGTTTGGCGTACCCACCAAGTCGGATTATTGAAATACATCGAATCATTTGATAGGAGTGCTGCTAGATGTGTTGCCGTTACGTTCGATCACCACTTGAGTATTACGGAAATGCTTCATGAACTCAATTGGGAAACCCCGAAGGATAAAAGGCCCTCTTTTCGCGAAACACTTAAGAGAAAGTTTAGTGAACTGGCATTGCACGTCTATACTATTACCAACGTATGTACATATCCCGTAATGTCCACAAAGAAACAGAAATTACGGCTGGTATGGAGTCCTGCAGGTAATCATTCTTCCCTCGCTCCCTCTGTGAGTGAAACAGCAAGGAGAGTGACCAGTCGTAGTAGTATACAGTACCGTCCACCGTGCCCCATCTTGGGCCTTGTGAAGTATGTACTTGAATGTAATTGTAGACGTAGCTTCTAACCAGTAGGGCACAGAGTGTCGCGTTTTTGTAAATGACCGTCGATTTCAAACCTAACAGAAACTGTGCCTCTAAGTGACTGCTGGTCCATCTCAACCAGCTTCCGAGCGAACATTTCGATGATAACGAATGTAATTGACATTTAGAGTGAGGAATCTAGCAAAAGATGATTTCTGACAGCAGCACACAGAGCGCACGTCTACAATGGGCCAAACATCACAGAAATCAGATAGTAAGCTGACTGGAGGCTTGTAACAATTTCGGCTCTTTCCACCTGATGCAAGGGGGTCTAGCACAAAGACGACCCAATAATGTGTTTACCACTCAGTGTGTGGCGAGTATTAGATTTTTCTTGTGGGAGGGGGGGGAGGGGGAAGGCAGGAGGTTGTTGTTTTCCGCTTTTGTCCTGCGACCACTCACTTAGCTTACCTTGAGCATGTACAAGGGTGTACATTTCAGTATCCTTGGTGACCAAGTACATCCTTTCTTGTCACTCTTCATGATGGGTATCCTGCGGATACTCTTATCTTCAAGATAACAGTGGTGTTAATGTCGCTACAAACAAATGTTCCTGGCTAGACCATCACACACTCTGGTCCTCGACTGATCCGCGAAATCAGTCGATCTTAATCCGATGGGTAGTAGTATCTGTGATTACTTGGTACCGCGGAAGCGGAAGAAACTTAGCCACCGGAATGTATTACCTCTACGGGATTTAATTAACGAGCACCTTCAGCTGGATGTGATATACCTACAGCAATTTGAGGGGCCTCTTCGTTGCCGAGTATAAGTATTGTTTTACAGTATTTGCGTGATGTCTCCTCTGGATAGCAAATTCTTTATACAGTATGATTATTTACAAATATCTGCAGTGAAATTGATTGGTAGCTGAAAATTCTTCTTTGTGTCCACAGTCACTACTATCTGATACTGCAGAATTATTGTGCTTTGTATCAGGCAAATGGCGGTTGGGTATAACTAAAGACCAGGTACTCCTGAAGCTCCAGTGTGGGCTGTAATTATCGTATGGCAGAGAAATTCCGTAAATATGTTAATGCGCTCATGTGGAACCATCTGCATGACGTCGACGTCTTCGGTGCCCATTTTGATCAAACTATATTAGCAGCGGTTAATAATAAAATCACCCTTCTGCGTTTCTCAATTGTTTGGTATTTTATGCCGTACCCCATTCCTAATCCATTACATACGGAAATATTTCTATACGCCCTATTACATTCACAGCGTCGCATTTGCTCCTGGTGGCCAAAATTGGAACTAATTTTCTTTCTTTTTTCAGCGTAAATCGTTTCTGCATTAATGCATTAGAATATCTACTAAGTTTTGCTGCCATGCGATAATTACAGCCAACAATTGACCTTTGTGAGTAACTGCACTTTGAAACTTCCTGGCAGATTAAAACTGTGTGCCAGACCGAGACTCGAACTCGGGACGTTTGCCTTTATCGGGCAAGTGCTCTACCATCTGAGCTACCTAAGCGCGACTCACGCCCCGTCCTCACAGCTTTACTTCTGCCAGTATCTCGTCTCCAACCTTCTCAACTTTACAGAAGCTCTCCTGCGAACCTTGCAGAAATAGCACTCCTGAAAGAAAGGATATTGCGGAGACATGGCTTAGCCACAGCCTGAGCAATATTTCCAGTGCAGGAAAGGTCCCGAGTTCGAGTCTCGGTCCGGCACAAAGTTTTAATCTGCCATGAAGTTTCATATCAGCGCACACTCCGCTGCAGAGTGAAAGTCTAATTGTAGCTGCACTTTAATTGTAACCACCTGGTAATTGGCAACTAGTACTCCCCTGAAAGTTATTTGGAAGTATTGGGACAAATCACGCACGATATGTGGTATAAAACAGCTTTGACACCCATTCAGTATTTATGTGCATCGATCCTAAATAAAAAACCGAAACTATTTTGCCTTTTAAATCCGGCTGTATCGCGTATTATGTGGCCAGTTACATTATTCTTTGCAACTTTGTAACCATCATTACTCAGTCAAAATTATAGGGGAAAAGTTTTAGCACATCTTACGTAATTCTATGACAGCCATGAAGACACGAATAGTTGGGGTGAGGGGGAGGTATCTTTCCGGAGCAAAAGTGCCAGTTACTTGCGATTCGAAGCGCCTTACGTTTACATTTTCTGCGCAAAGTGACTTAAAATAGGGCCAGAGGAGACGAAAGCCAGTCTGCAGTGCGGACGTGAATTTGCATTTAAATGTGACGTCTCGCGCAACCGGATAAAGAGCGGCTGCGAAGGCGGTTTGTCTCTTCCTCGAGGAAACACACAAACAAAACAGGCTCCTCCTCCACGCACCGTGAAAGTAAATGGGCTGCGCCGGTTCCGCCCGCCCCGCCGGCGTTTCCGGCTCGCTCTTCCACCACCCCAGGCGACAGCAGCTGCATATCCAATGACAAATGGTACTCTCCCCAGTTCGTCCACCATCGTGGCTGAAGTGCTTCACTTTTACACTCGCTCATTCCACACGGTCAACGTTTCTTTAGAATATTCAGAACCCAACTATGTAAGCTGGTAAGTATCTAATGAATTGAAGAAGTCGGTGGCCGACAGGTTGCTAATATTTATTGAAAATCGTTTTGCACCTCCTCTAATCACTAACCGTGATGAGGCGCAGAAGAAATTTTCACTTACACTACCTGTGTAGATACAAATGTGGTTTTCCATACCGCTCCATAAGTTAGTAACATGATCTATTGTGAGTTATCCTGCCAAGTTCGTATGCGGAGGGGGAGTGAAAATCGTATGATACGGTTCAACGTGCCGCAAGACTTACAGTCCCGGCAGAAGGGCGATATCGCTTTTCCAGCGTAACGGTTTGCTGACGTGTCACGGTGTCACACACCTGGCAACAGCGTCCTCGCTTGCTATTGGCTAAGCAGAACTCCACCAATTATAGTAGCTCTATATTTTCTTCGCTGAGTTGGCTGAAACGCTCGAGGCAGAAGCTCTCTTGTATCGGCAGATACTCCGATGTCGTTGTTTCTAGCGGGGGTCTAGAGGAGTCAATCACAGTGGTTGATTGTCTGTGGCTATCCATGGTGTAGAAATCGACAATTGTCACGATACAGTATTACCTGTTTATTACAGAGAATATCGGGGTGACGGAGAAAGGAAACGGTTCCGCTTTTGATGGCAGTTGTTCAGAAAATCGCGTTATTAAGCCTGTCGTCATCGGAAGCGAATGTGAGAGCCAAACTTAATGGCCACCACGCAGAATACGTTTTAACTAAAGTATTCCCAAAGTCTATCATCGATAAATATTATAAACTAGATGTATCTGTACGTAGGTAGATAAGTAGAAATGTTCCACGCCTCCTCCTAAACCACTGAATCGATTGCAACCAAATCTGATAGACATATCACTTACTATCTGAAAAGAACCATTTTCACAATGAAATGAGACGAGGTACTGGCGGAATTAAAACTGTCGTGCTTGGGTAGCTCAGTTGGAAGAGCACTTGCCCGCTAAAGGCAAATGGTTCAAACGGCTCTGAGCACTATGGGACTTAACATCTATGGTCATCAGTCCCCTACAACTACTTAAACCTAACTAACCTAAGGACATCACACAACATCCAGTCATCACGAGGCAGAGAAAATCCCTGATCCCACCGGGAATCTAACCCGGGAACCCGGGCGCGGCAAGCGAGAACACTACAGCACGACAACGAGCGGCAGACGAAAGGCAAAGATCCCGAGTTCTAGTCTCGGTCCCGCATACAGTTTTAATCTGCTAAAGTGCGCGTCATATATCTTGGCGGCCGAGTTTAGGTTCGTTCTGCGCATCTGACGTCACAAAACACAGTCAGCCAATGAACAGAGAACGACGTTGCCAGATCTCGACAGCAGTGCAGAGCACGGACGAGTGTCTTCAGTTTTAGAAACGTTTAGTCATAAATAAAGTAATAGAACAAAAGCAATGTCTTGATAGCAGACTTTCTTTTACAGAAAGTTTGGAAAAAGCATTCTTTATACCAATTGCTTCATATTCTATTAATTAATTAAATCAAACAAGCAATAAGACTCCTAATTCAGGCGATAGCAAGGAAAGGTGTTTGTTTCAATCTCAGGAACTGGTTTTTCGCAATAAAGAACAGCGGTAATTGTTTATTTCCTATTGTACTTCGACGAAGCGTGAGTAATTCATAGTCATACCAACAGTGTTTATAAGTAGTTGCATCAGTGTTAGAGTCCTTATGGAGCTACACTGTTCAGTGAGCTGTGGTAGCGGAATGGTTAAGGTGTTGGGCTGCCAAGTGAAAGGTTATGACTTCAAACCTTGTGTGGTGCTTAATATTTTCTTTATTTAAAAAAAATATTGGAGTGCCTTACTTCACGAATTTTGTTCGTTTGAATGAAATTTCTAGTGCTTTGCCTCTTCATTAACTTTTTCGGTGCTGCAGACACGTGCTCCCCGCATTCCGCGCTGTGTGCGATTTTGTCATCACTGCACTTCTCGCCTGTGCAGACACATGGTGTTCCCACTTCTTTGACACACTTATCGTTCGATTTCACAAAAACTATTTGGCCAAAAAATTTGATTTTTACACGTCTTCTTGCCTGATACCTTCCCCCCATAAACGACTTAATTTTGTTTTGATGTGCAGCATTAAATGTAGAAAACCATTACACGAAATTTTGAAGAGTTTGCAGAGGTAAAAGTATGGTCGATTTTAGTTGCCACAATGTTGAGAATGAAATGTGGACAAGATACCTAAATTTCATATAATATTTACTGTATAACAATATCTCATTTAATTTAAGTACCACGTAGGTGTCGTATGTAATATTGAGAAATATTCCGTCTTTCGCGACTGTATAAAAGTTTTATATACACATGGCGCGTTTGGCTTTATTTTAAAGCACTTCCATCGGTGAAAGGTATGGCACATACACAATGGTATTCATGTTCTATTTCTTGTTTTTGTTCCACAGTCGCAGTTTTACCAATGGTATTGAAATATATCCCTCTTCTGCAACTGTAATAAGCGACTTATTTAGACCAGACGCGTTTCTCTCTTTTGAAGCATCGTAAGAGGACTGTATTTTGTGTCCTCCATTGACAAGTCACCTTTCGTAGTTTTGTTCTGCGGTAGCACAATATTCAACGTTTGTGTTGGCTCATCAGTGTTTTAGCAAATAAATGCTGTTTGTGTGTGCCACACACAAAATTATATTTGACATAGCTCTGAGCACTTCACTGACAGACGGTATATTCAAGTCCTAATGTTTTTGTAAGTCCACAGTTTTGTTTAATGTATTTTGTCTACTTCCTTTTGATTGATTGAAGTGCTTTAAAATAAAGCCAAACGTGCCCAGTGTAAGTAAAACTTTTGTTACAGTCACGAAATGTGGATTATTTCTCAATATTACATACTACACTTATGTGCTACTTAAATTAAATGAAATATATAGGTATCTTGTCCACATTTCATTCTCAACATTGTGGCAACTAAAATCGACCATACGGAAAGTATACTCTATGGACTTTTACCTCTGCAAACTCTTCAAAATTTCGTGCAAAGGTTTACTATATTTAATGCTGCATAATAACTGCGTTGAACATCGAAACAAAATTAAGTCATTTATGGGGGGAAGGTATCAGTCAAGAAGATAGGTAAAAATCTAATTTTTGAGCTAAATAGTTTTTGTGGAATCGAATGATAAAGAGTGTCAAACCAGTCGGAACACAATGTGTCTGCACAGGCGAGCAGTGCAGTGACAAAATCGCCCACAGCGTGGAATGCAGGGAGCACGTCTTTGTAGCAGCGAAAGGGTTAATGCGGCCGTGGTGGCTTTACTTCATGAACTGCGCGCTCCCCCCTACACGTAAGCTTGCGAACTGAATGGTTCAAATGGCTCTGAGCACTATGGGACTCAACTGCTGAGGTCATTAGTCCCCTAGAACTTAGAACTAGTTAAACCTAACTAACCTAAGGACATCACAAACATCCATGCCCGAGGCAGGATTCGAACCTGCGACCGTAGCGGTCTTGCGGTTCCAGACTGCAGCGCCTTTAACCGCACGGCCACTTCGGCCGGCGAAGCTTGCGAACTATGCTATACTATGGCGCTGCTTCTATTGGCGCGTGCGTCGTGTGCAACTGGCAACGCAGCAATCTCCCGCGTCTGGGCGGGCATGCGCGAGCCGCCAAGATGAAAGAATTGAAGTATAGGATGTTTCAAGAACCACTTTGGCGGTAACAACCAATTCCCTCTCAAAGGGGTGGGGGTGACGGTAAAAAAGTATCGTAATTCACGACGCTCAAATATTCAGACTAAAAACTGATGAGCCAAAACATTATGAACAGTTACTTAATACATTCAAACTTCATGGCAGATTAAAACGGTGTGACGGACCGAGACTCACAGCTTTACAGTACTGCTTAATACAATGTTTGTCCGTACACCTGTTTAACAGCTTGATTGTCCATCTTTGGAACGAAATACATCACTGATCCTGCGTATCAGGGATCCGAGAGATTGTTGGTAGGTTTGTGGAGGTATGTTGCAATAGAGATGTCTACGGACGTGTCATGTAATTCGCGAAAATATCAGGCAGCCTCTTAGCATACGCGGTGATGGCGCCCGATAGCGAGCTATAGGACATGCATCAGACGAATTTGGTCACCGAAGCATCAACGTGAGTTCACGGTAATGCTCCTCAAATCACCGCATCACTTTTCTGTCTCAGACACCAGAACAAACACACTGCTGAAAGGTGACAGCGCCGTCGGGGAAGACATGATGCATGAAGAGATGCAAGTGGTTCGCAGCCGTCAACACGTCTTCAATTACTACCACAGGTAGCATGCAAGCGCAGGGGAATGTCTCCCACTGGCCCACGTCCGTGGCGCGCTGCATGTTTAGAGCTACCGTTTATCTCGATGACGGCGTTTATGGAGACGAATAGTGACCTAGTGTAGGAAAAATGTGATGCACCCGAAGAACCGACCGTTTTCCTTTGATCACCGGTGGAATCCCGTTGGTTCCGTGCGCACTGCAATTGTAATTGACGATGTCGTTGGGTTAATATGTGAACACATAGGGATGGCCTGCTGTGTAATTCCATATTCAACAACGCACGATGAACGGCGTGCTCCGAAACAATTTTGCGAACACAAGCATTGTGCTGTTTCGACGGAGATATCATTATCTGTCCAACTTTACAGAGTACCGAGTTCCGAACCCCATGTTCTATGAAGAGTCGTGGACGTCAGGAAGTTTCATTTAGCGCCTAGTTTCACTGTCCTTCTACCTCTTTTCGTAGATGCTCACGATTGTAGCACTTGAATTTTAGGCCAAATTCGCCGTCTTAGAGATACTTGTTCACAGGATGTGCGTAATAATAGTCTGCCCTTTGTCAAAGTCGCTTATCTCAACGGGTTTCCCCATCTGCAGCCCATATCTTCGCTAGGGTCATCCCTTGTCATGTCTACCCCGCTTATATACTATTGTTACCGCGTCACGTGTTCGCAACGCCACCACACGGCATCCTACGTCGCTGTTGGCAGAGTCCGTAATGTCTTACCAGCATTTCATCAAGTATTTGCGAATGAGAGCACTTAGTAATGCAACATAATTTACACATAATTTTAAACCGGTAGTAGACTTTGCTCGCTGACACCCCCGCAACATGATGAAAATGAAAAAGGTAATCTCATGCCACAATTTCACTGTTCATACATTAAAAATCCCGCATGAGCTATGTGTTTTAATTTATTATTTTTTTATTACTAACTCCATTCGCTATACGTTTCGCAGCCACAATCCAAATATGCCACCAGATTTATCTGCGAAATTATTTCATACACATCGTTCAGGATATATGACGCAAAAACAGTGAGCTGCGTGAAAAAGAAGCTACAGGACGTAATTCGCTACGGATACAGCTAAAATATGTGTACAAATGAGTCAAATATGTTAAATATTTGTGAAATATATGTCACAAGTGGTTACGTTGGCAAAGACGCACGTCCGAAGGTCCTCCTAAACTGTATCGACTTCAACCAAACTTTGTACACATAGTAGTAACTATCTGGAAATAAATACTGTGGGGGTAACAGCTAGCAACATCCTTTTGGAGTGCAGGTGTTATGTTGAGAGAGAAGATCGAGGACCAGATGGACAGAGAGTGAGGGGAAAGGAGGACACGGACAGGAAGGGTGGAAAGAGGAGATGGGTAGAGAAAGGGAAGAGTAGGACAGAGAGAAGTGGAAGAAGAGATCGACTGGGAGATGGGAAGAGAAGATGGAGAGAGAGAGAGACGGCAGATGAGGAGGGAGGAGGAGCTGGATTGAGGGGGGAAGGAGCAGATTGAATGAGTGAGGGGAAGATGCAGTTGGATGGAGAGAGGGGGAAGGAAGACATGGACTAAGAGATGACTGGAATAAATACATACCCGGGCAACACTGGGTACTCAGCTAAATGGTGGATAGACGTTATGGTACGGCTTTATTGGATTAATGCACGATAATGCGAGCTAGAATACGATATGTGTGTATGTAATCAAAGAGCGCAGAAATAATGTTGTTTTAACACAGTACTGTGGCAAGACTTACAAACCGTAATAAAAGATGATATCCCTTTAAATACATGATGCAGACAAGCTTCTCACTTTATTACAGTTTTAACCTAACGACACCAGAACATCTCAATAAGGCCTCGACCTGGCGCTGTCATCTGCTGCGAGAGTGACATATTTAAGTAGAAGTCTTCTAGAGAAAGTTAGCGAAATGTGACGGATATGTGTGTCTCCAACCACAGTCCTCACATGTACTGTCTGTCTCTTAGAACCAGACACCAATTGAAAAAGTGGTGATGATTAATAGTAATCGAAACAGGTAGCAATAAGAAAGGCTTTCAGAGCAGAAATTGATCATGGTACACTATGATCTTCACTAGTTATGGACTGCTCCACCTTGGTCTGTTTTATTGTATAAATTTTGCAAATGAGAAGCAGTAATCATACAAAGCGCAAAATGTTATTGTGCTGCGATTCCGCCGCACAGTTGAAATCCCACCCTCTTTGGCAGGTGGCGCCAAGGTCGTTTTGCTGAGAGAGCGAGTGATCAACAGTGGTACACGCTCAAGCACCACCTTTGTCCACAAGCGGGCGACTGTAGCGAGCTTGGCGAGTCTGTCAGGGAGGGACGCAACAGACGGGCCTTCAGGGGTCGCCTTGGAAAACGACTGGCGGCTGACGACACACAGACAGTGGCCGAGAATACAAGTAGCACGGGAATTCTCTTGAAGTCCGACAAGTGTTTTCTTAGAGTACTGTGACAGCCTATTGTACTGCGTGCACCGTTCACAGTATTCTGTGAGGGACCAGCGCGAGTTTTATATTTAAGTCTACCGTATATACATCTGCCCGCTTACTCACAGGAAGGATTACATTGCCTTTGACTGAGTTTATGTGTAACCAGTCTAGTTATAAGCCTCCCGTCTGACATTTTTTCATGCTGAACTGGAAAGTGTTATTGGTCCAGCGGATCCTTTATGGTGCCTGGTTTATGCACGTGTCTTGAAATTGCGCTGGGTAATTTAGAGCTATAACTCGATCGTGTCATGCGTTGTTAGTACATGAGGTCTGATTTTGGTTTCTGTTAATTGACTCATAGACTCTGCTTGTTTGCCCAGTCACTATAGTCTTTCCCTAGTGATCTTACTATTTTATTGAAACGGAATCTGTTAAGGTTTCGACAAATCGTCAGTTGACACAGTATCATGGCTCAAATAGTACAAGCGTTATGTTCCATCACTTGGACTGTCGACGTCAGATTCTATGTCTTTGATATCCTCATTCAAACCTACCACATCAGCGTGGTCAGGTGCAACACAACCTGCGTTTTCAGTGCAGTCGTTTATACCAAAATATAGATCTAAAATGTGAAACTCCTAGACTGAACCGTATCATTTCACATTCTTCTCTGACTGAACTGGTCAGCACGGATCACTTCACTCAATGCGAATTTTTGACAGCAGCCAGCGACGCATGGTGTGCATAGAATGTATATCGTTATTCAGATGTTACTAAACGTGGTTATTAAAATGAAATCTGAGGTGAGTGGATGATAACTTTCTAATGAGAGCCGCGCAGGTTAGTCGCCCGGTGTGAGGCGTCTTGTCACGGTGCGCGGAGACCCCCCGTCGGAGGTTCGAGTCCTCCTTCGACATAGGATAGGTGTGTATCGTCGTTAGATTAAATAGTGTGTAAGTTTAGGGGCCGATGACCTCCGCAGTTTGATCCCATAACATCTTATAAAAAAAATTCTAATTAGAGGATTTGTTAAGTTTAAAAAAATATTAATATACGTTAGGGATTGTCCTGTTCATTTTTGGAACACAACCTACGACCAGCTTTCTGAGAGACCTGACATTCATTTTGCACGACAATGCTCAAACACGTACTGCTCAGGTTGTTACTGTTTTGTTTGACTGATGGGGCTGCTAAGTACTATACCACCTTCTGCACTCCCATGACTTAAGCGCTCGTGAGCTCAACTCGATTTCTAAACTGGAGAAAACACTTTCACGGCATTCGCTTCAGAACTGCTACAAATTCGTCGGGAAATAGACAGCACTGCTCGAATTGTCAACACAACTGGCACTGCTAAGAGTATCCTACGACTTCCACATCGCTGACAACGGGTTATACACAATGCTGGTGACTACTTTGAAGGTCAGTAAAACTTCGAAACGCGTATCTACTTTGTACGAGCTGTAAATAAATAGTTGCCACTATTAATGTTCCAACCCTCGTAGAATGTACACCCTTTGACATAAAACTTGACCGGCGGCCGGCCGCTTCAGAGGCTAAGTCCGCGCCGATCGCGACATGGGACAAAAAAACTGGCCAACTCACTAATTTTCTAAATCCGGTTATCTGCACAATCTGGCAACACTGTAGACTGCGGCACTTCCTGGAGGAAAACTTGTCCCATGATAGAGAAACTCTAGGCTGGTTACGCCTGTGGTCTAGAGGTAGCGTGCGTTGTTTCTGTTCATAATGTCAGTGGATCGAGAGCAGCTGGCATAAAATATTTTTATAGCCTCTTCTGTCTGAATGCTGAAGACGTGAATGTAATGGTAGCGCAGATTCGATCTATTTCGCTTTGTGACACACCGATATCAAAATTTTATCCAGTAACGATTTTGCGGCAGATTTCCTGTAGACTGTCCTCCTCTGGACGCCGTATGCGGCAAAGCTTCGGGATCCATTTGCTGGCTACTGGCAGCGGCCGTGGCGACAGCAGCGGCGTTGCACTCCCCCGTTCTTTATCGAAAGCGCCTGCTACCGCTCATCGCTTTTGATGATTTAAAACTCTTTATTATTAAATGTTGCTCCACAGAAAATTTCTACAATTTCCATTCACGCTCAAAAGCAACGGAGACAGACGCCCTGATTAGTAGGCGGGTATTATATTACATTAATCGGCAAGAGCTGAGTATGGCCCGAAATTAATTTTATAGACTGGGACGAAATTAAACCACCTCACTACATTCGATGAATTTATAAATGCTTCATACCTCGTTTCTTTTCCTTTCAAACTCAATTATTTGTGCACCTTTTGGTCAATGTTTGGATGTTTTCGTCAAACCAGAGTTAGTGTAAAGTGTATTACAGTTCTTGTTTCATTCCTTATGGTAAGTCTATGCGATAAACTGTGTGAACACCTTGCAATGCATGCTCTGTAGCAGTGCAGGAACACTGCACATTTGGAGTTCCATGTATGGGTTCATGAAGTATTTATTGTTGATCGGAAGTGATAGTTAAGGTCATCAGATTTAAACCAGAAAAATTTGTCGTTTTGAAGGTTTCAGAGAACGGAAAGGAATTGCTAACGCCGGTGTTAGAAAACGTCTACAGTTAAATGCTATTGCAAAAATTTAGAAGAAGGGAACTACATTAATGAACATGTGCACTTCATAAACAACCTTCTGACATGTTAGACCTATATGACGAACAAAGCTCAAATTTATATCGTTGACAGTCGGTCCTTACAGTGAAGCACCTTGGAATTTGCAAAGCAGAAATCCATGATATTAACTTAATTTACTAAGTCGAAATCGTACGAAGATTGATGTTTAAAGGCATTCTTCAGATTTCGCACAAGAAATTTTTACTAACAGTTTGCAACTCCATTAATTAAAATGGAAAATAAAAGGTTGTAGTCAGCGGCTTCTACCGTGAGTCGAACTGCTATGTCTTATAGTACAACCACTGCAACGCACAAGGGAACCTCTGAGCTAACGACACACTGGCGGCCAGAGGCGGAATATAGTCACTGCGATGTTGCCTGAGCCTCAAAACGCAACCTTAAACACACGAACAGAGGAGGTGGAGATTACTGTTTTAACGTCCCGTCGACAACGATGTCATTAGAGACGGAGCACAAGCTCGGATTAGGGAAGGATGGGGAAGGAAATCGGCCGTGCCCTTCCTAAGGAACCATCCCGGCATTTGCCTGAAGCGATTTAGGGAAATCATTGAAAACCTAAATCAGGATGGCCGGGCGCGGGATTGCACCGTCGTCCTCCCGAATGCACACACAAACAGGTGTTACTTATGTGAAGAACGCCGTTCTTGGAGTCCAGAAATTAAATATACTTTCTAATTGTGTCATCTTGCAGTGGATTATATCGTACGAGTCTTCGATGTGGAAAACGAATGTCAAGTGAATTTAGCGAGGTAACGCCGACCTACACCCGGAAGTAAATGCACTATCAGAGTGTTGACAAATACTTGCTACGACGCTGCCATTTCTAGGCTCTCTGACGAGGCAGCTCTTCAGCGAAATGCTTGCCGTGATTCTCCGATACGGTTCTTCAGAGTGGAGACGCGCGCGCACGTTTGGTTTTTATGCGGCTTTCTCCCCTGATGGTTTCTGACGTCGCCTTGTGGGCTATGTATACATATGAGACATTCAATTATCATTAATCCAGAATGATACAAGTTTCAGCTTCCGGCGTGGAAGAAGGCTGTTGACGCCGACATTATATCATTTCAACGTAGGGAAAGCAAAACGGATCATTCAATGTTTCTCATTCAACATAAAGCATGTGAGATAATTTTCCGTAACGTTCATAATCATCTAAAAATACAAACGAAGTAAAAATACACCGGAAGCTTATTCGAATTGAATATAACGCTTTGCACCTCGATGTCGAATTTGTCCACTTGCAATCTTTTGCAGCATACACATAGAATGTCATGATTACCACGAGAATGAAGAAATATGTTGGTAAGGATGGAAGCAAGAAGAGACGCAGTCAACAAATATTCTATTCCTCATGGCATTCATTTCATTTGACACGTAAGAAGAGGTAAAGCGGGAATTTACTTTCGTTAACACGAAAGATATGCCGCACATATTGATAACGAGGAAGTCTGCGTCTTCATACGTTTCCTCCTTGAAATCTGTATGCTCTATTATATACTAAGTAGCCCGATCATTGTTTCAGTAATGTTACCCTCTTGTTTGACCCCGTAACGATGAACAGATTCCAAATGCATATCTCCCTTCCTGGGTTGCTTTTTGTGTTTTATTGCTTGGAATTCCTGAAGCAGACCACTGTGCCTTCCCCCCTCGTGGGTTAGGTCTCAAAACTAAACCGCTTTGTATCCAATGGCATAATTTATTCAGACAGCATCAGCATAGGATTATCAAACAAAGCCTTCCATTTACAGTTGCAGCACTCTAACCAGCACTGACCAAAGTGTAATCCACGGTCATGGTCCTAAATTACCAGCTGTCTGCTACTGTGGCAAAGTCCGTACTACTCTGTCGATTCCGCAGCACCATTTTATCTGGTAACACTGTGTAGTTGCACAGTTGTGCTACCAGGTCTGTCCTCACACTGTCAACTTTATGTATCTCACTTCTCCTGTAGCGTAGATCACGAGGAGCCGAAGTAAATGAGTGTATTCTGCATGACGTAACATTCAGTATTCCCTTCTTTCATAGCCACTCTTCATGTGCATCGATACCAAATAGAATGCGAAAACTCTTGCGAGTGAGAGAATGACAATAACAATCGTAACAAGAACAAGCAAATAATGAATGATGTTTATTCCAACGCAGAACGAGAATGGCTTTAAATATAAAAATCTGTATCTATATCTATATCCATATCTATTGATCTTTGAGTTGGCACATTGCAAATATATTCTTAGCATTTAGTTACTGAATTTAGTTCTGGATGTTTGCAGAGAAAAGGAAAAGTCGGTACTTCTCGCTAGTGTAATATAATGTGAACCAGCAACTACCCTTTCCTTAGAACACGACTCAAGCAGGTCCTCAAGTAGGTAGCAAGGCACTGCTGCATACTGTTCCCTGACATTGCTCTGATGACGGTTAATGCAGATAGTTCCGATTATGAAATACAAAACGTATTGCAGGTTAGTTCCTAGGATAGTAACATTAAATTTGCGTTGTAGACGGCACATGAACGTGACGACTATCCATATTACTCATCAATATAAAAAGACAATATTATGGGAATTTAGCAGGATTACTCAAAATGAATTCTGAAATTGGGTGACTGACTGCACAGATGCTAAACGTCGTCAAGAGTATACGATGTCCTAATCGCATTAGGAATATGAAGAACGTCTTCGACAGCTCGCAACTTTCACATTGCTATCTCCACCCTACTCCAGACAGCCCTCGGTGGAGTTGCACTACGTTACCGATGTTATGGAAGGCCTTCAAACCGACAACAGACCACATATTGAAAAATACAAGCTAATTCTCTTGCAGCGTAAGCTTATTGTAACTAATCTAAAAATTATTGGAGAGGAACATTGTCCTATTCAAAAAAAGTAAAATGTTACACACTGTTGACGTCAAACGGACATTATCTATGTCCTGTCTTGTGTCCTACTCATCTATAATATCAAGTGTACTATGAAAATGATTATATATAATGGATGATAGGGTAATGCATTGATACCAGATGGTGGGGACCGGCCGGTGTGGCCGTGCGGTTCTAGGCGCTTCAGTCTGGAACCGCGTGACCGCTACGGTCGCAGATTCGAATCCTGCCTCGGGCATGGATGTGAGTGATGTCCTTAGGTTAGTTAGGTTTAAGTAGTTCTAAGTTCTAGGGGACTGATGACCTTAGAAGTTAAGTCCCATAGTGCTCAGAGCCATTTGAACCATTTGAACTATTTAACACAAAATGACATTAAAAATTAAAGTTATTCACGAGCAGCTAGTTGAGAATATGTATGAACATTAAATGACACGACGAACTGAAATAATATGACGAAGAGTTCAGCGCTCACTGGGAATAGAGCCCCACACATATCGTTGTTGACTACACACAAAGAGACGTCAGCTACCGAATTTTTCTCCACCAGCTGCTCAGAATAGCATCTTGAACTTACAGTCATCTCGCAAATAGTTCTGTGTCTCACTGGGAGTTAAAAACGTCAGATATCGTTAGTGTTGACAACGAATGAAAATACATTAAAAATCAAAATTATTATCCACCAGCAGATAGGTGTTCTCATGATAGAGCTTGATAATACATAATTAAATCTTTAGTGCCGGGCCAGGATTCGATCCCATTCACGCGTAATATGTGAAGGTGTTGAGGAATCTGCAGTTTTGAACAAACAGAAAATTGTAGCCGAGCTGTATTGCCACGAAGGGATCAAATTCCGCGTTAAGGGCGGTCTGAGTTGCATTCCCAGTTTAGAACCAATTTTATCGACATACAGAAGCTCAAATAAAAGATGGAATAAGTGTCCTGTGACCATACATAGCGTTTGTGTCGTCACTTGAAATAAATAACTAGTATAAGAAAGGTTACTGGTGATAGAGTTTCTACATGTCGCCACTCCAGACTTTATTGTGGTTCAACCTACCGTCCACTTGGTAAAGGAGGAATATCATCTTTAATGTGAATTTTCAGACCACGCAGCCATTATATCTCCTTCACTTGGTGTAGCCAGGAGAGAATGGAATCTGTCTCTCCCTATCTAAAATCATTGACGGAAGTGGGAATCGAACCCAGACCATAGGTATAACAACCTACCATCCGTCCAACAGACCACGAAATCCTCTTCTCTGCGAGTCATTTTTCTATCGTAACGCAGTTGCGCCACACTGGATGAGAATTCTGACACACAGGCTCCCTGTAGTAATTTGCAGCATGTTCAGTAAATTCATTTACTTGGTTGACCGAATCACCATGAACTAGCTGCCTCGGCTACCCAGTGCATACATTCGACTATTTTGTAATCACAGAAACAAAATCACGTAACTGCCACCTACACACAACTGCCAACAGTGTAGGATGCAGAAGTTTAAATAGGAAGTGTTCCTTTCCACTTGAGCTATTCTATTGCGCTATCTGTTACTAGAAAACGTCGTTCAGTCCAAAAGAAAAGCTGTAACTGTTTGTCTCTCAGAAGTCAAGACCTGGCCATATGCATAATCTCACAGTGCTGTGGAATCCAAAAGTTCTGGAGGAATAGTTGCCGAGCTCTGGAGCTGCTGTAGCTACGTGGCAGCTTGTAGCATAGATAAGATGTCGCGAGTTCCAATACATTCAGTGCTACATTTTTTAAAACGCAATTCTGCTCTCTGCTGAAGGTATCAATCTAATGGAATTTTGAACATAATTCCCTTCACTTCTCAACCCAAAGTAGTTGCATGTGGACAAAGGGCTAACTACTGTGACATTTTGTTCTATTCAGGTTTAATAGACAGCAGGCAGCAGATGCATCTCGAAGATGTGCAGGGAGAGCGCATCGTGCCATAATATGTCAGAAAAGTATTTTCTACATTAGCCGTCGTGTGGTAGTGATATTTTATTCTTCTTCAAACTTTGTTTGACAGCTTTAACTCAGAACAAGTTTTCTACATGCATGTAATCAATAAACTGCATGTGCATTGTCAGACTGTCATAGGTAACATCTGAGAATTCGCATATATCGTTGATGATTAATTTCTCTCTCATGTTTACTATTGTTTTAACAACACTAAAGGAAACCTTACGAAAATTGTGCACTGTATTATAAGAAATGAAATAAAACTAACCATGATAACCTTACGACGAAAGTATCTGTACACAAGCATGCCTCTATCGACACGAATTAGTAAAATACTACTCACTTAGATTTTGATTGGGTCTGTGTTTAATTGGTATGCTGTGTCATACTCAAGAGGTATGCAAATGTGGCATTTCAGAAATATAGTTACGTATTCCTAGAAACCCAAAATTCGCTTGTCAGCAGCGGAAAGAGGCCTTACCTGTTGTGCAGCATTGTAAGTTTTTCAACATTGCACTATGAGCCGAAAGCATTTTCTTGCGATTTCCGTATTGATGTTTGATCTGACTGCTTGTAGCTCTTTCACAGAAGGGATAAAAACGTTACAGTCAGTGAGACTGGAACTGCGAACCGTAACAGACGCTTCTTCACAGGTCAGCACGTTACCACAGAGCTGGCGAGGAGGTATGGGTCTTAGCTTCCTATTACGAGGGCAATTGTAACTAGAACTCGTAAACCGCTATTTGAAGGTCGAGATTAGTTGCGGTTTCCACCTGCAACGACTTTCCTGGGCTGAAAACCGTAAATTTTCAATCTTTTGTTACCCTTCAAGCGATAATAACTCAGATTATTCAATGGAAATGACAGGTAAAATCAAGTGAACTTTGAGGCTTAATTCCGTGCACACCAGGAAGTAACTCGTCGATCACAGAGTTGCCAAACATACGTTGCCTCGTTGCCAAATCTCAGTTACAGTACCAGCAGGAAGAAGACGAACCGATGTGATCCTACAGCGGTCTGGGAAGTGACCATAGCTGGTGTCTCCAAGTCACGGCTGCTACGGCCTGGAATACGTAATGCGTCTGATTCGCTTTCTGTAACTAGGTTTAGGGACTGGAGCGTAGTTACTAATAATACTCAGAACTGACTGCAAACTGAGCATCATAAATCAGTAACTTTCATTGTTGTTTTTATATTTCTTTCGTAAGTGTACTCAAAACTAAGAAAGTCATTCACAGGCGTTTTCGTGCCTCGCCGATAGTCGAGCACAACATACAAATAAAAAAAAAAAAAAAAGAATGTGTGTGTGTGTGTGTGTGTGTGTGTGTGTGTGTGTGTGTGTGTGTGTGTTTTTGTGTGTGAGAGAGAGAGAGAGAGATAAATAAAAAGCAATGAGAGAGAGTGTAAAAAATTGTTGTAAAGAAATTGAATCATGGTATTTAAAGAAATCTTTCATTAAAATGACACGTTCCACATCATTACGAAATGTCGTATTCATGATCTATGGAACAAGAGTTAATCTAATGTAATCTAATCTAATCTAATCACATCATATTGATGATTAGCCATGAAGAGTCATGACTTACCGAAATTTTGGCCAATATCAGTAACCAAATCTAAACTTGAAAATAAAAGACGACAATTTTTGTAATAAACCGTGACTCCTATCAAGACCCTTTCGTCCCTGTAATCTAACCACGAAAGATGTCTGATATACCTCCATTCTGAAGTAACAAAGTGTGCATGCATTTAAAGATGAAGTGCATGATGTGAGGTTCTGTGACGGAGATACGAACCCAACACGTAATCCGATTGTTAACTAAGAAAAATCAAATGTTACGTATCGGTTTTTCTTACGAGCCGCTAGGTGTCTGAATCTAAAATAAGGATACAAACTTTTGTGCCTAAGCGACAATCGAACTGCACACCTACCGTGCATCCACGAATATAGCTTAAGTATCAGTTGCTTACTCATGAACAGTAAGATGTGTGCGTGTTTGACCAGAAATAACGACACCTGTCGCGATTGTTGGAAACACATGAACAGACATTGAAATTGCGCGTTAATTTTCACTAGCAGGTGGGTGTGCACTTGATAAAGCTAGAAATGAAATTATGAATATTTTTGTACTGGATCAGGTTTCAGACCCACATACTTACCTTTGGAGGAGACCTAGAGAAGATTGCAGTCTTGGGAAAAGGAACGAAGTGACTGAACTATACTGTTCCGAGAGATTCAGATCCTCGAAAGAGGAGATACGAATTCGAATCACAGTCCAGCACCAAATTTTTAAACGTCTCTAGTTCAATCAAGTACAAGTAAAATAAGAGCCCTGTCCCTTTAAATGGCTATCGGTTCATCAAATAAAATAAAATTTTCTAATGTAAGTAAGCTTACTGGCGACTGTATTTCTGTTTACCATGACTTCCGCTGTGTCATTTCCCAACGTAAACCGGCTCTGCCCAGTTGGTAATGAAGGAACGTGATGTTTAATGCGGATTCTGGATTATAACGTCTTTCTCTTGAGGTTACCAGAGGTAAAATAAATCTGTTTGTGCCTCTTAAAAGTAAATGCCTGAACCCACGCATTGCACCTGTGATAGCTCGTTCCACCATACCATTGTGGCCACATTACCCAGCCCCAAGAGTGTGCTGTAACGGATGACGTGCTTAGCTTACAAAATTAGTCACGGTGGAAAAAATGCGAGTCTATTAAATGGTCAAGTAGAAGCAAGCTTCTGACGCAGAGATTACGCTATTCTCATGTCAGCAGGATGTAAAGACTCTTCTAGGCATCATAGGCTGGATGTAAAGCCATTTTGATTTTTCACAAATTCAGCAAATTTCTTAGTTCGAGAAAATCCACTGTGAAGTCTGAAGTTGCCGGACAATTCGATTATTACTGTTATTATTACTATCATTTTATTCGTACCGCTGCTGGAACACGACCGTAGTCTTCAGGTAAAACGCGAGACCAGCTAATATGACGTCTGGCGACCGAAAGCACATATCGACAAAATATTTATCGCCCCTTTCCTCTCGGTGCTGAAGCTATGAGTGTAATTCAAGCGAATCTACAATATCATATTAGCTGGTCTCGCGTTTTACCTCAAGACTACGGTCGTAGTCAAGAGTAATGCACTAAGACTGGAGTCAAGACTTCCTCTGGGAAGTGCCGCAGTCTACATGTTGCTAGATCGAGCATATTGCCAGACATAGAATTCTGAGAGGAGCACGACTGTATTGTCCACCTTACGTGAACGACTCGGCGGTCAATTTTTTGGTCTGAGACTGTATCTACAACACATATTGCACGCTGAAGACCCAGAAGAATTAAAAAAACAAAAGTAGTTTATGAGAGCAACGTTAACCATAGCGTTCGAAGTATTCATAGTATTGTATACGTGTGTGTAAACGCCTTCCAATGACCACTCAAGAAAGACAAGGATACACAGTCTAGCTCCAATATTATAAATACGCCTCAGTTTGTGGATGAACTCAGACTTAGGTTGATAATAATTGTGAAAATTTAGCAGCACTGTACCCATTGGTATTAAACTCGTTTTCAACCAATGATTCCCACAGCTACAGGGATACTACTTGTGATACCTCTTAGACAAAATACTTAAGCAGTGTTATCAGACGAAAAGATCAACTTGACACAAACTGTGGGAAGTTTGTTTTACAACCTTCGTACCTGGATATTCAGCTTTTTCCTATTAGAGATATCTGTGAACGTTGCTGCTTAAGACGATTAAAGCAGAAACTAAATACCCTCAGCTTCGACAATGTTTAAAGAAATCGTCTTATTGGCACTAAATCGTGGTTTGTGAATTGTTTACCGGCCGTACTCTGCCGTATTTTGCCGGTTGGAAGGCAAAAGCTTACTGACAAATTTCACACAGAAATTACTGTTACAGTGTACTTATGGAGCCAAATGAGTGAATTGCGTATTTTCCGGTGAGAAAGAGCACTGTCAAACAGTCTTCGCTACATTAGGTTATTTAAACTGGTGTCACTCTGAGCTAGAATTTATGGTCAGCGACTAAGTGTAAGGTCAACGTTTCGGATGCGAGTTTTGCGACTGTGAAATACTTTCCTACATTATAGAAGCGAATATTAAATTTGAACTAATATTGCGAAAATTTTGTACTTGGACAGCTTAGAATGAAAATACTTCTGTTTATTTCAAAGGGAAACAATAGATTTTCTAAAACACTGTCTGTCATACACAACTTGAAACAGGTCATGTCGACCAAATCATGTGGAAGAACTAACAGCAACGTATATCGGAAGGCAGTAAGATCTCTTGCCTTTTGGTTTGTCAGTACTCGATAGCCATTTCTAGGCGAAAGTAAATGAAGAAAGGCAGTGCGGTTTTGTTACCAAGTAACGTCTTCGTCAATTACTTTAGTTTTAAAGTAATCTACGAGTAATTGCTGGTGTTTGATATTAACATGAAAAGGATTCCGTAGACAGGAAAAGAACCTGTTCTTGGGAAACTACATCTATAGTGACCAAAAGGCATTAAATGATGTTCAAGCACGTGTGTTACAGCAGCGGTTTGAATAGAATGATAGTAATAATAACAGTAATAATCGAATTATCCGGCAACTTCACACTTCACAGTGGATTTTCTCGAACTAAGAAATTTGCTGAATTTGTGAAAAATCAAAATGGCTTCACATCCAGCCTATGATGCCTAGAAGACTCTTTACATCCTGCTGACATGAGAATAGCGTAATCTCTGCGTCAGAAGCTTGCTTCTACTTGACCATTTAATAGACTCGCATTTTTTCCACCGTGACTAATTTTGTAAGCTAAGCACATCATCCGTTACAGCACACTCTTGGGGCTGGGTAATGTGGCCACAATGGTATGGTGGAACGAGCTATCACAGGTGCAATGCGTGGGTTCAGGCATTTACTTTTAAGAGGCACAAACAGATTTATTTTACCTCTGGTAACCTCAAGAGAAAGACGTTATAATCCAGAATCCGCATTAAACATCACGTTCCTTCATTACCAACTGGGCAGAGCCGGTTTACGTTGGGAAATGACACAGCGGAAGTCATGGTAAACAGAAATACAGTCGCCAGTAAGCTTACTTACATTAGAAAATTTTATTTTATTTGATGAACCGATAGCCATTTAAAGGGACAGGGCTCTTATTTTACTTGTACTTGATTGAACTAGAGACGTTTAAAAATTTGGTGCTGGACTGTGATTCGAATTCGTATCTCCTCTTTCGAGGATCTGAATCTCTCGGAACAGTATAGTTCAGTCACTTCGTTCCTTTTCCCAAGACTGCAATCTTCTCTAGGTCTCCTCCAAAGGTAAGTATGTGGGTCTGAAACCTGATCCAGTACAAAAATATTCATAATTTCATTTCTAGCTTTATCAAGTGCACACCCACCTGCTAGTGAAAATTAACGCGCAATTTCAATGTCTGTTCATGTGTTTCCAACAATCGCGACAGGTGTCGTTATTTCTGGTCAAACACGCACACATCTTACTGTTCATGAGTAAGCAACTGATACTTAAGCTATATTCGTGGATGCACGGTAGGTGTGCAGTTCGATTGTCGCTTAGGCACAAAAGTTTGTATCCTTATTTTAGATTCAGACACCTAGCGGCTCGTAAGAAAAACCGATACGTAACATTTGATTTTTCTTAGTTAACAATCGGATTACGTGTTGGGTTCGTATCTCCGTCACAGAACCTCACATCATGCACTTCATCTTTAAATGCATGCACACTTTGTTACTTCAGAATGGAGGTATATCAGACATCTTTCGTGGTTAGATTACAGGGACGAAAGGGTCTTGATAGGAGTCACGGTTTATTACAAAAATTGTCGTCTTTTATTTTCAAGTTTAGATTTGGTTACTGATATTGGCCAAAATTTCGGTAAGTCATGACTCTTCATGGCTAATCATCAATATGATGTGATTAGATTAGATTAGATTACATTAGATTAACTCTTGTTCCATAGATCATGAATACGACATTTCGTAATGATGTGGAACGTGTCATTTTAATGAAAGATTTCTTTAAATACCATGATTCAATTTCTTTACAACAATTTTTTACACTCTCTCTCATTGCTTTTTATTTATCTCTCTCTCTCTCTCACACACACAAAAACACACACACACACACACACACACACACACACACACACACACACACATTCTTTTTTTTTTTTTTTTATTTGTATGTTGTGCTCGACTATCGGCGAGGCACGAAAACGCCTGTGAATGACTTTCTTAGTTTTGAGTACACTTACGAAAGAAATATAAAAACAACAATGAAAGTTACTGATTTATGATGCTCAGTTTGCAGTCAGTTCTGAGTATTATTAGTAACTACGCTCCAGTCCCTAAACCTAGTTACAGAAAGCGAATCAGACGCATTACGTATTCCAGGCCGTAGCAGCCGTGACTTGGAGACACCAGCTATGGTCACTTCCCAGACCGCTGTAGGATCACATCGGTTCGTCTTCTTCCTGCTGGTACTGTAACTGAGATTTGGCAACGAGGCAACGTATGTTTGGCAACTCTGTGATCGACGAGTTACTTCCTGGTGTGCACGGAATTAAGCCTCAAAGTTCACTTGATTTTACCTGTCATTTCCATTGAATAATCTGAGTTATTATCGCTTGAAGGGTAACAAAAGATTGAAAATTTACGGTTTTCAGCCCAGGAAAGTCGTTGCAGGTGGAAACCGCAACTAATCTCGACCTTCAAATAGCGGTTTACGAGTTCTAGTTACAATTGCCCTCGTAATAGGAAGCTAAGACCCATACCTCCTCGCCAGCTCTGTGGTAACGTGCTGACCTGTGAAGAAGCGTCTGTTACGGTTCGCAGTTCCAGTCTCACTGACTGTAACGTTTTTATCCCTTCTGTGAAAGAGCTACAAGCAGTCAGATCAAACATCAATACGGAAATCGCAAGAAAATGCTTTCGGCTCATAGTGCAATGTTGAAAAACTTACAATGCTGCACAACAGGTAAGGCCTCTTTCCGCTGCTGACAAGCGAATTTTGGGTTTCTAGGAATACGTAACTATATTTCTGAAATGCCACATTTGCATACCTCTTGAGTATGACACAGCATACCAATTAAACACAGACCCAATCAAAATCTAAGTGAGTAGTATTTTACTAATTCGTGTCGATAGAGGCATGCTTGTGTACAGATACTTTCGTCGTAAGGTTATCATGGTTAGTTTTATTTCATTTCTTATAATACAGTGCACAATTTTCGTAAGGTTTCCTTTAGTGTTGTTAAAACAATAGTAAACATGAGAGAGAAATTAATCATCAACGATATATGCGAATTCTCAGATGTTACCTATGACAGTCTGACAATGCACATGCAGTTTATTGATTACATGCATGTAGAAAACTTGTTCTGAGTTAAAGCTGTCAAACAAAGTTTGAAGAAGAATAAAATATCACTACCACACGACGGCTAATGTAGAAAATACTTTTCTGACATATTATGGCACGATGCGCTCTCCCTGCACATCTTCGAGATGCATCTGCTGCCTGCTGTCTATTAAACCTGAATAGAACAAAATGTCACAGTAGTTAGCCCTTTGTCCACATGCGACTACTTTGGGTTGAGAAGTGAAGGGAATTATGTTCAAAATTCCATTAGATTGATACCTTCAGCAGAGAGCAGAATTGCGTTTTAAAAAATGTAGCACTGAATGTATTGGAACTCGCGACATCTTATCTATGCTACAAGCTGCCACGTAGCTACAGCAGCTCCAGAGCTCGGCAACTATTCCTCCAGAACTTTTGGATTCCACAGCACTGTGAGATTATGCGTATGGCCAGGTCTTGACTTCTGAGAGACAAACAGTTACAGCTTTTCTTTTGGACTGAACGACGTTTTCTAGTAACAGATAGCGCAATAGAATAGCTCAAGTGGAAAGGAACACTTCCTATTTAAACTTCTGCATCCTACACTGTTGGCAGTTGTGTGTAGGTGGCAGTTACGTGATTTTGTTTCTGTGATTACAAAATAGTCGAATGTATGCACTGGGTAGCCGAGGCAGCTAGTTCATGGTGATTCGGTCAACCAAGTAAATGAATTTACTGAACATGCTGCAAATTACTACAGGGAGCCTGTGTGTCAGAATTCTCATCCAGTGTGGAGCAACTGCGTTACGATAGAAAAATGACTCGCAGAGAAGAGGATTTCGTGGTCTGTTGGACGGATGGTAGGTTGTTATACCTATGGTCTGGGTTCGATTCCCACTTCCGTCAATGATTTTAGATAGGGAGAGACAGATTCCATTCTCTCCTGGCTACACCAAGTGAAGGAGATATAATGGCTGCGTGGTCTGAAAATTCACATTAAAGATGATATTCCATCTTTACCAAGTAGACGGTAGGTTGAACCACAATAAAGTCTGGAGTGGCGACATGTAGAAACTCTATCACCAGTAACCTTTCTTATACTAGTTATTTATTTCAAGTGACGACACAAACGCTATGTATGGTCACAGGACACTTATTCCATCTTTTATTTGAGCTTCTGTATGTCGATAAAATTGGTTCTAAACTGGGAATGCAACTCAGACCGCCCTTAACGCGGAATTTGATCCCTTCGTGGCAATACAGCTCGGCTACAATTTTCTGTTTGTTCAAAACTGCAGATTCCTCAACACCTTCACATATTACGCGTGAATGGGATCGAATCCTGGCCCGGCACTAAAGATTTAATTATGTATTATCAAGCTCTATCATGAGAACACCTATCTGCTGGTGGATAATAATTTTGATTTTTAATGTATTTTCATTCGTTGTCAACACTAACGATATCTGACGTTTTTAACTCCCAGTGAGACACAGAACTATTTGCGAGATGACTGTAAGTTCAAGATGCTATTCTGAGCAGCTGGTGGAGAAAAATTCGGTAGCTGACGTCTCTTTGTGTGTAGTCAACAACGATATGTGTGGGGCTCTATTCCCAGTGAGCGCTGAACTCTTCGTCATATTATTTCAGTTCGTCGTGTCATTTAATGTTCATACATATTCTCAACTAGCTGCTCGTGAATAACTTTAATTTTTAATGTCATTTTGTGTTAAATAGTTCAAATGGTTCAAATGGCTCTGAGCACTATGGGACTTAACTTCTAAGGTCATCAGTCCCCTAGAACTTAGAACTACTTAAACCTAACTAACCTAAGGACATCACTCACATCCATGCCCGAGGCAGGATTCGAATCTGCGACCGTAGCGGTCACGCGGTTCCAGACTGAAGCGCCTAGAACCGCACGGCCACACCGGCCGGTCCCCACCATCTGGTATCAATGCATTACCCTATCATCCATTATATATAATCATTTTCATAGTACACTTGATATTATAGATGAGTAGGACACAAGACAGGACATAGATAATGTCCGTTTGACGTCAACAGTGTGTAACATTTTACTTTTTTTGAATAGGACAATGTTCCTCTCCAATAATTTTTAGATTAGTTACAATAAGCTTACGCTGCAAGAGAATTAGCTTGTATTTTTCAATATGTGGTCTGTTGTCGGTTTGAAGGCCTTCCATAACATCGGTAACGTAGTGCAACTCCACCGAGGGCTGTCTGGAGTAGGGTGGAGATAGCAATGTGAAAGTTGCGAGCTGTCGAAGACGTTCTTCATATTCCTAATGCGATTAGGACATCGTATACTCTTGACGACGTTTAGCATCTGTGCAGTCAGTCACCCAATTTCAGAATTCATTTTGAGTAATCCTGCTAAATTCCCATAATATTGTCTTTTTATATTGATGAGTAATATGGATAGTCGTCACGTTCATGTGCCGTCTACAACGCAAATTTAATGTTACTATCCTAGGAACTAACCTGCAATACGTTTTGTATTTCATAATCGGAACTATCTGCATTAACCGTCATCAGAGCAATGTCAGGGAACAGAATGCAGCAGTGCCTTGCTACCTACTTGAGGACCTGCTTGAGTCGTGTTCTAAGGAAAGGGTAGTTGCTGGTTCACATTATATTACACTAGCGAGAAGTACCGACTTTTCCTTTTCTCTGCAAACATCCAGAACTAAATTCAGTAACTAAATGCTAAGAATATATTTGCAATGTGCCAACTCAAAGATCAATAGATATGGATATAGATATAGATACAGATTTTTATATTTAAAGCCATTCTCGTTCTGCGTTGGAATAAACATCATTCATTATTTGCTTGTTCTTGTTACGATTGTTATTGTCATTC
This sequence comes from Schistocerca americana, assembly GCF_021461395.2. Lineage (NCBI taxonomy): Eukaryota > Metazoa > Arthropoda > Insecta > Orthoptera > Acrididae > Schistocerca > Schistocerca americana. The sequence continues at coordinate 477,098,840 of NC_060121.1, forward strand.
TCTCACTCGCAAGAGTTTTCGCATTCTATTTGGTATCGATGCACATGAAGAGTGGCTATGAAAGAAGGGAATACTGAATGTTACGTCATGCAGAATACACTCATTTACTTCGGCTCCTCGTGATCTACGCTACAGGAGAAGTGAGATACATAAAGTTGACAGTGTGAGGACAGACCTGGTAGCACAACTGTGCAACTACACAGTGTTACCAGATAAAATGGTGCTGCGGAATCGACAGTGTAGTACGGACTTTGCCACAGTAGCAGACAGCTGGTAATTTAGGACCATGACCGTGGATTACACTTTGGTCAGTGCTGGTTAGAGTGCTGCAACTGTAAATGGAAGGCTTTGTTTGATAATCCTATGCTGATGCTGTCTGAATAAATTATGCCATTGGATACAAAGCGGTTTAGTTTTGAGACCTAACCCACGAGGGGGGAAGGCACAGTGGTCTGCTTCAGGAATTCCAAGCAATAAAACACAAAAAACAACCCAGGAAGGGAGATATGCATTTGGAATCTGTTCATCGTTACGGGGTCAAACAAGAGGGTAACATTACTGAAACAATGATCGGGCTACTTAGTATATAATAGAGCATACAGATTTCAAGGAGGAAACGTATGAAGACGCAGACTTCCTCGTTATCAATATGTGCGGCATATCTTTCGTGTTAACGAAAGTAAATTCCCGCTTTACCTCTTCTTACGTGTCAAATGAAATGAATGCCATGAGGAATAGAATATTTGTTGACTGCGTCTCTTCTTGCTTCCATCCTTACCAACATATTTCTTCATTCTCGTGGTAATCATGACATTCTATGTGTATGCTGCAAAAGATTGCAAGTGGACAAATTCGACATCGAGGTGCAAAGCGTTATATTCAATTCGAATAAGCTTCCGGTGTATTTTTACTTCGTTTGTATTTTTAGATGATTATGAACGTTACGGAAAATTATCTCACATGCTTTATGTTGAATGAGAAACATTGAATGATCCGTTTTGCTTTCCCTACGTTGAAATGATATAATGTCGGCGTCAACAGCCATCTTCCACGCCGGAAGCTGAAACTTGTATCATTCTGGATTAATGATAATTGAATGTCTCATATGTATACATAGCCCACAAGGCGACGTCAGAAACCATCAGGGGAGAAAGCCGCATAAAAACCAAACGTGCGCGCGCGTCTCCACTCTGAAGAACCGTATCGGAGAATCACGGCAAGCATTTCGCTGAAGAGCTGCCTCGTCAGAGAGCCTAGAAATGGCAGCGTCGTAGCAAGTATTTGTCAACACTCTGATAGTGCATTTACTTCCGGGTGTAGGTCGGCGTTACCTCGCTAAATTCACTTGACATTCGTTTTCCACATCGAAGACTCGTACGATATAATCCACTGCAAGATGACACAATTAGAAAGTATATTTAATTTCTGGACTCCAAGAACGGCGTTCTTCACATAAGTAACACCTGTTTGTGTGTGCATTCGGGAGGACGACGGTGCAATCCCGCGCCCGGCCATCCTGATTTAGGTTTTCAATGATTTCCCTAAATCGCTTCAGGCAAATGCCGGGATGGTTCCTTAGGAAGGGCACGGCCGATTTCCTTCCCCATCCTTCCCTAATCCGAGCTTGTGCTCCGTCTCTAATGACATCGTTGTCGACGGGACGTTAAAACAGTAATCTCCACCTCCTCTGTTCGTGTGTTTAAGGTTGCGTTTTGAGGCTCAGGCAACACCGCAGTGACTATATTCCGCCTCTGGCCGCCAGTGTGTCGTTAGCTCAGAGGTTCCCTTGTGCGTTGCAGTGGTTGTACTATAAGACATAGCAGTTCGACTCACGGTAGAAGCCGCTGACTACAACCTTTTATTTTCCATTTTAATTAATGGAGTTGCAAACTGTTAGTAAAAATTTCTTATGCGAAATCTGAAGAATGCCTTTAAACATTAATCTTCGTACGATTTCGACTTAGTAAATTAAGTTAATATCATGGATTTCTGCTTTGCAAATTCCAAGGTGCTTCACTGTAAGGACCGACTGTCAACGATATAAATTTGAGCTTTGTTCGTCATATAGGTCTAACATGTCAGAAGGTTGTTTATGAAGTGCACATGTTCATTAATGTAGTTCCCTTCTTCTAAATTTTTGCAATAGCATTTAACTGTAGACGTTTTCTAACACCGGCGTTAGCAATTCCTTTCCGTTCTCTGAAACCTTCAAAACGACAAATTTTTCTGGTTTAAATCTGATGACCTTAACTATCACTTCCGATCAACAATAAATACTTCATGAACCCATACATGGAACTCCAAATGTGCAGTGTTCCTGCACTGCTACAGAGCATGCATTGCAAGGTGTTCACACAGTTTATCGCATAGACTTACCATAAGGAATGAAACAAGAACTGTAATACACTTTACACTAACTCTGGTTTGACGAAAACATCCAAACATTGACCAAAAGGTGCACAAATAATTGAGTTTGAAAGGAAAAGAAACGAGGTATGAAGCATTTATAAATTCATCGAATGTAGTGAGGTGGTTTAATTTCGTCCCAGTCTATAAAATTAATTTCGGGCCATACTCAGCTCTTGCCGATTAATGTAATATAATACCCGCCTACTAATCAGGGCGTCTGTCTCCGTTGCTTTTGAGCGTGAATGGAAATTGTAGAAATTTTCTGTGGAGCAACATTTAATAATAAAGAGTTTTAAATCATCAAAAGCGATGAGCGGTAGCAGGCGCTTTCGATAAAGAACGGGGGAGTGCAACGCCGCTGCTGTCGCCACGGCCGCTGCCAGTAGCCAGCAAATGGATCCCGAAGCTTTGCCGCATACGGCGTCCAGAGGAGGACAGTCTACAGGAAATCTGCCGCAAAATCGTTACTGGATAAAATTTTGATATCGGTGTGTCACAAAGCGAAATAGATCGAATCTGCGCTACCATTACATTCACGTCTTCAGCATTCAGACAGAAGAGGCTATAAAAATATTTTATGCCAGCTGCTCTCGATCCACTGACATTATGAACAGAAACAACGCACGCTACCTCTAGACCACAGGCGTAACCAGCCTAGAGTTTCTCTATCATGGGACAAGTTTTCCTCCAGGAAGTGCCGCAGTCTACAGTGTTGCCAGATTGTGCAGATAACCGGACTTAGAAAATTAGCGAGTTGGCCAGTTTTTTTGTCCCATGTCGCGATCGGCGCGGACTTAGCCTCTGAAGCGGCCGGCCGCCGGTCAAGTTTTATGTCAAAGAGTGTACGTATATGAAAGCAATAAAGCGTCAGAACCTATAAGAAAACGCGAAAGTTAGTGAAAAAGTGTTTGGATCTTGAGACAAGCGAAACAGCACCATAGCAATTCTGCGTTTCTGCTCATTACGCTACACCACCGATGAATGTTATATGACAACACTTTGAATCATACCACCTCCCGTGTAATTGTAGATTTCTTGTTGCTAGTCCCCCATCTGGCCCCTCCCCAGGTGGCGGATAGGGGAAAGACACCCAGATATGGGTGGTACCGGGGAAATGAAACACCCGGGTCGGACCAAAACTAGCGATAAGGGAGGCGTCTGTACTCCAGAGGGGCGGCCAGCCAAGGGCGTCTGTACCCCAGGTTAGGTGCGGCCTCAAAATAATATCGCCAATCCGTTCTGAAGCAGGTGTGGCGATTATGCTTCAAACCTTTAAGACTTATTTTTATGATGAGTACCGCTAATGCAAAAGATTCCGGATTAGAGTCCTCCAACTATCGAATCTCCGGGAGGGGACTGTTTTAGCGTCACGCATACAGAATACCATTAAAGAGGAAAACACCAATCTCTGTACATCTGCACATATAACTGCTTATCACTTGTGGGTGAATACAGACTAAGCGAAATTGAAAAACAATTGAAGAAAATTAAATGGACTGTAGTTGGTCTGAGTGAAGTACTTTGTAAAGGGGAAAAGTGTGTAACTCTGAAGACAGGAAATGTTCTGTATCAGTTCGGAGAAGAAGATGGTAGAACAAAGGGAGTGGGCTTCCCAATATATAAAGATGTAAAAGACAAAGTATCAATAATAGAAGGAAGATCAAATAGAGCAGCAAGGCTTGTTATTAAAATATCAAAAAGATACAAACTACGAATGGTCCAAGTATACGCTCCTACAGCAAGCTATTCGGATGATAAAGTAGAAGCATTTTATGAAGAAGTAAAAAATGCACGTAAAAAGGACGAGACTGCCACTTTAAGCTACTAATTGGGGACTTAAATGCCAAGGTGGGTATCAAAAATTAGGGTGATGTCTCAGTAGGCTGCCATGGAATCGATGAGAAGACCGCAAGTGCTGAAAGATTAGTTCAATTTGTGGAAGAAAACAAATTATTCATCATGAACATCCTTTTTAAGAAGCACCATAATGGACATGGAGAAGCCCAAATCATGAGACCCACAATGAAATAGATTTTATCACCTCAAATCACACCAAAATAATCGAAGATGATTCGGTTTTAAATCAATTTCATACTGGTGGTGACCATAGACAGGCAAGAGTAAAGTCTCCTAATTGAGGCTAACAAAACTTCACTTCCAATTTTCCACAAAGGTTCGTAGTAACACACACACACACACACACACACACACACACACACACATACACACACACACACATATACACACTAGTAACAATCCAATTCAGAGACGCCGGTCGCGGTGGTCTAGCGGTTCTAGGCGCTCAGTCCGGAACCGCGCGACTGCTACGGTCGCAGGTTCGAATCCTGCCTCGGGCATGGATGTGTGTGATGCCCTTAGGTTAGTTAGTTTTAAGTAGTTCTAAGTTCTAGGGGACTGATGACCACAGATGTTAAGTCCCATAGTGCTCAGAGCCATTTGAGCCAATTCAGAGACGAAGACGTAATCTTCAACAGTCGTTGTACACGAGGCCGGCGTCAGGCGTGAAATGAACTTCGGGCTGGTTCTAGCCCTTAAATAGCTATCTCCAGGCAACCAGGTTTTGGCTCGAGCTCCCCCTGCAAGAAGTAGTGCTCGGAATGTCTGTTTCCACTACCTTGTATGTAAATAGCCGATGTTCACCATGGTGCTTTTGGTATTATTGGTTGCCAGCCCTCAGGGGCTATCTTGGCTCCGGTATAACGTACAGAAAAAAGAAATTGTAGGTGTGGATAAACTCAACGAAAGGAAAAAGTATTATCAGTATGCCCTTCGAGTGAGATTACAAGAGTCAACAGAAGAAAATCTAGCTGAAACGATAATGGAAATTGCAAAACAAATAGGTGGACTGACAACAATTACTAACAAACAGGAAAAAGGCGGAAACCAAAGCTTTACTCGTAAAAAGAAGAGAGATGAAAATTAAAACTTCTTGTGACAAGATAGAATATTCTGAACTCTTTAAGTGTGTAAGGAAGAATTTGAAAGCCGACATACAAAGATACAATGAAAACACCATCAAATTAGCGTTCGAGAATAAAAGGAGCTGCAAGAAAGCTAAACAAAAGCTTATGATTGGTAAAAACGTAATCATAGCAATTGACGGTGATAATGGGTGCGTAACGGAAAAGGAAGAAATTCTAGGGCATGTAATGAATTTCTGTACTAAACTATATGAAAGAACACATGAACAACTAATAAAACCTTACGCAGATGATGATGAAGTCCTCAAAATTCTCCACGAAGAAAACGAAAAGCTATAAACGAGATGCAGAATGGCAAAGCAGGGGGTCATGATGGTCTGGCGATTGACATACAGAAGCTTACAGGGGAGGAAACATGAAAACATCTGGCTAAAGTCTTTACTTCGTGTATACAGAATAGCAGCATCCCAACCTGCTGGAACAAAGCAAACATAATCTTACTACATAAGAAGGGAAGTACACTCCTGGAAATGGAAAAAAGAACACATTGACACCGGTGTGTCAGACCCACCATACTTGCTCCGGACACTGCGAGAGGGCTGTACAAGCAATGATCACACGCACGGCACAGCGGACACACCAGGAACCGCGGTGTTGGCCGTCGAATGGCGCTAGCTGCGCAGCATTTGTGCACCGCCGCCGTCAGTGTCAGCCAGTTTGCCGTGGCATACGGAGCTCCATCGCAGTCTTTAACACTGGTAGCATGCCGCGACAGCGTGGACGTGAACCGTATGTGCAGTTGACGGACTTTGAGCGAGGGCGTATAGTGGGCATGCGGGAGGCCGGGTGGACGTACCGCCGAATTGCTCAACACGTGGGGCGTGAGGTCTCCACAGTACATCGATGTTGTCGCCAGTGGTCGGCGAAAGGTGCACGTGCCCGTCGACCTGGGACCGGACCGCAGCGACGCACGGATGCACGCCAAGACCGTAGGATCCTACGCAGTGCCATAGGGGACCGCACCGCCACTTCCCAGCAAATTAGGGACACTGTTGCTCCTGGGGTATCGGCGAGGACCATTCGCAACCGTCTCCATGAAGCTGGGCTACGGTCCCGCACACCGTTAGGCCGTCTTCCGCTCACGCCCCAACATCGTGCAGCCCGCCTCCAGTGGTGTCGCGACAGGCGTGAATGGAGGGACGAATGGAGACGTGTCGTCTTCAGCGATGACAGTCGCTTCTGCCTTGGTGCCAATGATGGTCGTATGCGTGTTTGGCGTCGTGCAGGTGAGCGCCACAATCAGGACTGCATACGACCGAGGCACACAGGGCCAACACCCGGCATCATGGTGTGGGGAGCGATCTCCTACACTGGCCGTACACCACTGGTGATCGTCGAGGGGACACTGAATAGTGCACGGTACATCCAAACCGTCATCGAACCCATCGTTCTACCATTCCTAGACCGACAAGGGAACTTGCTGTTCCAACAGGACAATGCACGTCCGCATGTATCCCGTGCCACCCACCGTGCTCTAGAAGGTGTAAGTCAACTACCCTGGCCAGCAAGATCTCCGGATCTGTCCCCCATTGAGCATGTTTGGGACTGGATGAAGCGTCGTCTCACGCGGTCTGCACGTCCAGCACGAACGCTGGTCCAACTGAGGCGCCAGGTGGAAATGGCATGGCAAGCCGTTCCACAGGACTACATCCAGTATCTCTACGATCGTCTCCATGGGAGAATAGCAGCCTGCATTGCTGCGAAAGGTGGATATACACTGTACTAGTGCCGACATTGTGCATGCTCTGTTGCCTGTGTCTATGTGCCTGTGGTTCTGTCAGTGTGATCATGTGATGTATCTGACCCCAGGAATGTGTCAATAAAGTTTCCCCTTCCTGGGACAATGAATTCACGGTGTTCTTATTTCAATTTCCAGGAGTGTATTCACCATCTGAAGAACTATCGCCCCATTAGCTTATTTTTTGTTATACGTAAAGTGTTCACTAAAGTCCTGTTAAGTCGCATTAAAATGCTAGTGGAGACTGCACATCCCATAGAACAAACTGGATTCCATATAAACACACTGCATGATGTAATTAGTCGAGTCAATGAGTATGAAATGCCACTACGCATATCCTTCATTGACGTCGAAAAAGCCTTTGATTCTGTCAGCCACACTGCAGTCTTACAAGCACTGGCCGAGCAAGGCGTAGAAACAAAATATATAAACATATTGTGCAACATTTATGACACGTCTGTAGTATCTATCAACATAGGAAACCACAAGTGCGAATTTCCCATTGGAAAAAGATTAAAGCAGGGCGATCCTGTATCCCCGAAGTTATTTATAGAAGTTCTCGAGATGGCTATGTCCAAAACTATTTGGAACAACAGAGGAATAAGAATAAATGGTAAAAAGATCACCAACCTAAGATTTGCTGACGTTATAGTGGTACTAGCTAACAGGAAAATGGAAATGCAGTCCTCTATAAAAGACTTAACAGATCGTTGTCAGGAAGTCGGACGTAACATAAATCCCTCTAAAACTAAAGTTATGCATAATAAGTGGGTAGCTGCAGAACAAGTAACACTGAACTGCAACATCCTAAACAATGTTACAGAATACGTTTATCTGCGAAAATTAATTGACTCAAAAGGGTATTTGCAACATGAAATTTTTCGTCGAATTAAACTGGGTTGGCGGGCTTAAGGAAGGAATGCAATAGTTTTCAAATCTAACATGCCAGTCTAATCAAGAAGGCAATTTTTGATCAGTGTCTCCTACCGGTTTTAACGTACAGGTGTGAAACTTGGACTTTAAATGAATTTTTCTAAAGGAAACTTAGAACTGCTCAGAGAGCTAGGGAAAAGCCAATGTTAGGTCTCACTAAGAAAGATCGACAGAAAAGTGAAGATATTCGAGCAATAACAGGAGTAAAAGATATTATAGAACGGGCTAAGACTCTAAAATGGCAGTGGGCAGGACATATTGCACGAACGAAGGATGGAAGATGGACCAAATCAGTTTTAGAGTGGAGTCCCAGAGAAAAACGAAGACCACCAGGGAGACCACCTGATCGCTGGGATAAGGAACTCGGGAAAGTTGCGGGCTTCAACTGGCAGAAGACAGCATCGGACAGAGATGCATGGAAAATCCTCTTAAAAAGGTATTTAATAACTTAAAGAGACTACATCGTGCATATATTGAATTAGCTGAACAATAGATAAAAATCTTATTAACTAAGATTTAATTACAACAAGTGGTACCAAGAAAATGCGTTTCTGATGGATCTTAAATGTGTCATCGTTTTGATCAACTGTAAAAGAAACACTTATCAACAGGCAAGTTTTTCTTATTGATTTGTAGATTTTTTTAGGTTTCATCTGCTTGATTTAACAACGTGTTTATCAAAATAACTTTTAATCATTTTCCTAAACTGCAGTAGAAGAAAGTTTTCATAAACATTCCTATTTTGTAATTTCTTCCAAATGTAAAGCGTCACACTTAACAGCGGCTCTTTCTTTGTGCCACCTCCAATCTGGTTTCCTTACGAACAAAAAATTGTCGTGAGTGATTTCTGAGCGGTAGGAAAAGGGGACGAGATGAATGTCTACATCTACATCTACATCTACATTTCTACATCTACGTTTATACTCCGCAAGCCACCCAAAGGTGTGTGGCGGAGGGCATTTTATGTGCCACTGTTATTACCTCCCTTTCCTGTTCCAGTCGCGTATGGTTCGCGGGAAGAACGACTGTCTGAAAGCCTCCGTGCACGCTCTAATCTCTCTAATTTTACATTCGTGATCTCCTCGGGAGGTATAAATAGGGGGAAGCAATATATTCGATACCTCATCCAGAAACGCACCCTCTCGGAAACTGGCGAGCAATCTACACCGCGATGCAGAGCGCCTCTCTTGCAGAGTCTGCCACTTGAGTTTATTAAACATCTCCGTAACGCTATCACGGTTACCAAATAACCCTGTGACGAAACGCGCCGCTCTTCTTGGGATCTTCTCTATCTCCTCCGTCAAACCGATCTGGTACGGATCCCACACTGATGAGCAACACTCAAGTATAGGTCGAACGAGAGTTTTGTAAGCCACCTCCTTTGTGGATGGACTACATTTTCTAAGCACTCTCCCAATGAATCTCAACCTGGTACCCGCCTTACCAACAATTAATTTTATATGATCATTCCACTTCAAATCGTTCCGCACGCACACTCTCAGATATTTTACAGAAGTAACTGCTACCAGTGTTTGTTCCGCTATCATAAAATCATACAATAAACGAGCCTTCTTTCTATGTATTCGCAATACATTACATTTGTCTATGTTAAGGGACAGTTGCCACTCCCTGCACCAAGTGCCTATCCGCTGCAGATCTTCCTGCATATCGCTACAATTTTCTAATGCTGCAACTTCTCTGTATACTACAGCATCATCCGCGAAAAGCCGCATGGAACTTCCGACACTATCTACTAGGTCATTTATACATATTGTGAAAAGCAATGGTCCCATAACACTCCCCTGTGGCACGCCAGAGGTTACTTTAACGTCTGTAGACGTCTCTCCATTGATAACAACATGCTGTGTTCTGTTTGTTAAAAACTCTTCAATCCAGCCACACAGCTGGTCTGATATTCCGTAGGCTCTTACTTTGTTTATCAGGCGACAGTGCGGAACTGTATCGAACGCCTTCCGGAAGTCAAGAAAAATAGCATGTACCTGGGAGCCTGTATCTAATATTTTCTGGGTCTCATGAACAAATAAAGCGAGTTGGGTCTCACACGATCGCTGTTTCCGGAATCCATGTTGATTCCTACATAGTAGATTCTGGGTTTCCAGAAACGACATGATACTCGAGCAAAAGACATGTTCCAAAATTCTACAACAGATCGACGTCAGAGATATAGGTCTATAGTTTTGCGCAACTGCTCGACGACCCTTCTTGAAGACTGGGACTACCTGTACTCTTTTCCAATCATTTGGAACCCTCCGTTCCTCTAGAGACTTGCGGTACACGGCTGTTAGAAAGGGGGCAAGTTCTTTCGCGTACTCTGTGTAGAATCGAATTGGTATCCCATCAGGTCCAGTGGACTTTCCTCTATTGAGTGATTCCAGTCGCTTTTCTATTCCTTGGACACTTATTTCGATGTCAGCCATTTTTTCGTTTGTGCGAGGATTTAGAGAAGGAATTGCAGTGCGGTCTTCCTCTGTGAAACAGCTTTGGAAAAAGGTGTTTAGTATTTCAGCTTTACGCGTGTCATCCTCTGTTTCAATGCCATCATCATCCCGGAGTGTCTGGATATGCTGTTTCGAGCCACTTACTGACTTAACGTAAGACCAGAACTTCCTAGGATTTTCTGTCAAGTCGGTACATAGAATTTTACTTTCGAATTCACTGAACGCTTCACGCATAGCCCTCCTTACGCTAACTTTGACATCGTTTAGCTTCTGTTTGTCTGAGAGGTTTTGGCTGCGTTTAAACTTGGAGTGAAGCTCTCTTTGCTTTCGCAGTAGTTTCCTAACTTTGTTGTTGTACCACGGTGGGTTTTTCCCGTGCCTCAAAGTTTTACTCGGCACGTACCTGTCTAAAACGCATTTTACGATTGCCTTGAACTTTTTCCATAAACACTCAACATTGTCAGTGTCGGAACAGAAATTTTCGTTTTGATCTGTTAGATAGTCTGAAATCTGCCTCCTACTACTCTTGCTAAACAGATAAACCTTCCTCCCATTTTTTTATATTCCTATTAACATTCAGGAAGCTGCAACGGCCTTATGATCACTGATTCCCTGTTCTGCACTTAAAGAGTCGAAAAGTTCGGGTCTGTTTGTTATCAGTAGGTCCAAGATGTTATCTCCACGAGTCGGTTCTCTGTTTAATTGCTCGAGGTAATTTTCGGATAGTGCACTGAGTATAATGTCACTCGATGCTCTGTCCCTACCACCCGTCCTAAACATCTGAGTGTCCCAGTCTATATCTGGTAAATTAAAATCTCCACCTAAGACTATAACATGCTGAGAAAATTTATGTGAAATGTATTCCAAATTTTCTCTCAGTTGTTCTGCCACTAACGCTGCTGAGTCGGGAGGTCGGTAAAAGGAGCCAATTATTAACCTAGCTCGGTTGTTGAGTGTAGCCTCCACCCATAATAATTCCCAGGAACTATCCACTTCTAATTCACTACAGGATAAACTACTACTAACAGCGACGAACACTCCACCACCGGTTGCATGCAATCTATCCTTTCTAAACACCGTCTGTACCTTTGTAAAAATTTCGGCAGAATTTATCTCTGGCTTAAGCCAGCTATCTGTACCTATAACGATTTCAGCTTCGGTGCTTTCTATCAGCGCTTGAAGTTCTGGTACTTTACCAACGCAGCTTCGACACTTGACAATTACAATTCCGATTGCTGCTTGGTCCCCGCATGTCCTGACTTTGCCCCGCACCCGTTGAGGCTGTTGCCCTTTCTGTACTTGCCCAAGGCCATCTAACCTAAAAAACCGCCCAGCCCACGTCACACAACCCCTGCTACCCGTGTAGCCGCTTGTTGCGTGTAGTGGACTCCTGGCCTATCCAGCGGAACCCGAAACCCCACCACCCTATGGCGCAAGTCGAGGAATCTGCAGCCCACACGGTCGCAGAACCGTCTCAGCCTCTGATTCAGACCCTCCACTCGGCTCTGTACCAAAGGTCCGCAGTCAGTCCCGTCGACGATGCTGCAGATGGTGAGCTCTGCTTTCATCCCGCTAGCGAGACTGGCAGTCTTCACCAAATCAGATAGCCGCCGGAAGCCAGAGAGGATTTCCTCCGATCCATAGCGACACACATCATTGGTGCCGACATGAGCGACCACCTGCAGATGGGTGCACCCTGTACCCTTCAAGGCATCCGGAAGGACCCTTTCCACATCTGGAATGACTCCCCCCGGTATGCACACGGAGTGCACATTGGTTTTCTTCCCCTCTCTTGCTGCCATTTCCCTAAGGGGCCCCATTACGCGCCTGACGTTGGAGCTTCCAATTACCAGTAAGCCCACCCTCTGCGACCGCCCGGATCTTGCAGACTGAGGAGCAACCTCTGGAACAGGACAAGCAGCCATGTCAGGCCGAAGATCAGTATCAGCCTGAGACAGAGCCTGAAACCGGTTCGTCAGACAAACTGGAGAGGCCTTCCGTTCAGCCCTCTGGAATGTCTTTCGCCCCCTGCCACACCTTGAGACGACCTCCCACTCTACCACAGGTGAGGGATCAGCCTCAATGCGGGCAGTATCCCGGGCAACCACAGTCGTAGTCCGATGGGGGGATGCGTGGGACGAGCTGGCCGTCCCCGACAAACCCCCATCCGGACCCCCACAGTGATGCCCATTGGCAACAGCCTCAAGCTGTGTGACCGAAGCCAACACTGCCTGAAGCTGGGAGCGAAGGGATGCCAACTTAGCCTGCATCCGAACACAGCAGTTGCAGTCCCTATCCATGCTAAAAACTGTTTTGCAAAGAACGTCTGAACTAATCTACAGAGAGCGCAAACAGATCGACAAAATTTAAACGGTTATTAAAATACAAGATTGCCTAGTAAATGCAGTAATGCTGCTACTTGCGCACTGCTGACACTGCTCGGCGGCGGAAGGAGACTACGCGAATTTACACTATTCAGGTACTAAAACGCGATGCTACAACTCTCAAATACCATAATACGCCCGAAATTTATGAATTAAACAATGCAAGTACCAAAAACACGCAAAGAAATTACGAATTAAACTATGTAACAAATGAGTGAGCTAGGAGTATACGACTTGCTGCTGCAGCTGCTTATCCAACGGCGGCAGGGAGCACACTGACTGACCAACCGACACTGGCCGTTGAAAACAAAAACAGAAGACAAACGACTACGCGAATTTACACTATTCAGGTACTAAAACGCGATGCTACAACTCTCAAATACTATAATACGCCCGAAATTTACGAATTAAACAATGCAAGTACCAAAAACACGCAAAGAAATTAAGAATTAAACTATGTAACAAATGAGTGAGCTAGGAGTATACGACTTGCTGCTGCAGCTGCTTATCCAACGGCGGCAGGGAGCACACTGTCAATTTGAAAAGTCTTGGAATTACATAAAATCGTATTTTATTTTTTATCTCAAGAAATACTGTCAACACGCCGCTTTTTAATCAAAAATTTTATTACTTTCAACTCCATTAATTATCCCGTTAAAGTCAATAATGCAGTGTATAAACGTACTACCTACTAAGCGTGTGAGACAAATACAAGAAAAAACTTTCTTTCCAAAATATTGTGGGATGAAGTTTTTATTTTTGCCTTGAATTTATGGCGATACTAAGACACAGCCTCAATTACATACAGCTTCTGTTCCTCGTTTCATTTAAGTTATTCATTACAAATCTGCACGAATTTGACGCCTGCCTCAACCGCATAATTTTGTATAGTAAATGGGTGCGAAGCGTTAACGACATCTTCATTTTCATGCCACTGTGCAGAATCTGTCTTAACGAACTTGTTGCTCAAATCGACGCTGTCTAAGGACACTCCCATTTTATAAGACACAAGCTGTCCAATCTCATTACTCATAATTTTTAGGCTATAATCGATTCCTGTTTGGGTCATTACATATTCCTTTGTTTTCTACGGTTCAAGTAGTTTTCAGTTTTGATTCAGAGGATTAAGGCGATAGAACAAAAAGCCTCTTGCTGACAGCAACATCAAATTTAAATGGTTCTAAGCAGCATGGGACTTAACATTTGAGGTAATCAGTCCCCTAGACTTACAACTACTTAAACCTGACTAACTTAAGGACAACACACACATCCATGCCCGAGCCAGTATTCGAACCTGCGACCGTATCAGTAGCACGGTTCTGGACTGAAGCTCCTTGAACCGCTCGACCATAGCGACCGGACACAGCAACATCTTCTCGCTTACTGCGTACAGCTTACTGTTGGAATCTGGCGAGCAATAAATTAATGTTTGGACGAAGCCGCTTTCAGAACAAAACTTCGCACGACAGCCAGGCACCCACTTGCTATTCCATCGCTAGTCCAGTCAGTGTGGTGAACTGCTGGCTTCCTGACTTCTGACAACACAGTTCTATCTCCCACTATAGAGGCCAATCATACCCGGCCTCTAGAATCATATTCTAGACATACACTATGTGATCAAAAGTATCCGAACACCTCCAAAAACATACGTTTTTCGTTAGGCGCATTGTGCAGCCACCTACTGCCAGGTACTCCGTATTCATTAGGCATCGTGAGAGAGCAGAATGGGGCATTCCGCGGAACTCACGGACTTTGAACGTGATAAGGTGATTGGGTGTCACTTGTGTCATACGTCTGTACGTGAGATTTCCACACTTCTAAACATCCCTAGGTCCACTGTTCCCGATGTGACAGTGAATTGGAAACATTTAGGGACACGTACAGCACAAAAGCGTACAGGCCGACCTCGTCTGTTGACTGACAGAAACCGCCGACAGTGGAAGACGATTGTAACGTGTAATAGGCAGATATCTATCCACCATCACACAGGAATTCCAAACTGCATCAGGATCCAATGCAAGTACTATGACAGTTAGGCAGGAGGTGAGAAAACTTGGATTTCATGGTCGAGCGGCTGCTCATAAGCCAAACATCACGCCAGTAAATGCCAAACGACGTCTCGCTTCGTGTAAGGAGCGTAAGCATTGGACGATTGAAGAGTGGAAAAATGTTGTATGGAGTAACGAATCATGGTACACGGCAGGGGGTAGGTATGGGGAATGCCCGATGAACATCATCTGCCAGCGTGTTTCGTGTCAACATTAAAATTCGGAAGCGGTGGTGTTATGGTGTGGTAGTGTTTTTCATGGAAGTGGCTTGCACTCCTTGTTGTTTTGCGTGGCACTATCACAGAACAGGCCTACATTGATGTTTTAAGCATATTATTGCTTCCCACTGTTGAAGAGCAATTCGGGGATGGCGATGGCACCTTTCAACACGGTCGAGCACTTGTTCATAATGCACGGCCTGTGGCGGAGTGATTACACGACAATAACATCCTCAATGCAGCACTCCGTGAAGAATGGGCTGCCATTCCCCAAGAAATCTTCCAGCACCTGAGAGAGTGGAAGCTATCATCAAGGCTAAGAGTAGGCCAACACGTTATTGAATTCCAGCGTTACCGGTGGAGGGCGCCACGAACTTTAAGTCATTTTCAGTCCGGTGTTCGGATATTTTTGATAACATAGTGTAAGTTTATTTAGTTAACCGTTTTGACTACCGCTTCATAGCATAAGTATTCCCTCATGAAGTCTTTTGCAACTACCTGAGTACTGTTCAAAAGCAACAGTGATATACACAATTACAGAGCCAAAAGATAAAAAGACATTTATTATTCCTCATTAAGATTGTCTTTAGCACATAAAGGCATGCAATGTGCTGCCACCAAATCTTTTATCGTTTACCAAATGATACAAAATGGCTGACAGACAAGGAAATTAAATTTTAAAAAGAACGATAAATCCTTCTAAGCTGTTGAAGAATTTCACTTTATGTAATACGTAAAAGATCGCAAAAAGGAATTACTGATTCGCATATGTATGTTTATAATAAAAAATTGTACATGATTAGTACGTAGTGATGTTTACGTATGAGTAAGTACGTACATCATTACGATTAATGATCCATGAAATATGAGATCAATTAACTAACCTATTTCAGCTGTAAGTATTTCATAATTAATATAAAATGCTGACTGATGTTGATAATGTTGCTTCGTGAAGATGAATATTTCATCAGCATGTCTTGGTGGTTCGTGAACATAAATTTGTTTAAAAGTTTTCTTTACTCATAAGCGAAATTGACAGTATAACATCACGTGTAATAATCAGTTCTACGTATCGTCTGTTTACTGTATTATGTGTAACTGCTAGACATTCTCTTTTCTTTAAATTCCTATATAACCTATGGTGTCGAAGAGAAAGGTAGTAGCAAACTTATTTTCCCAACCTTCTTTAAATGCAGGGAAATAAAACAATTTCATTCAAAGCACCAAGTGGTTAGGTGTTGTTACGTGAGTGTCCAGGTATGGTTCCGTAATTTCGCTGTTACATCCATACGTGGGAGGACTATTCGTTCATTAACGTCCGATCGGTCGTGAAATAAAAACCAAAACTGAAATTCCGATCGGCCAGTGCCTCTAGTACGACCGTCGATAGCACCACGTCGCTCTATTCAGCTCTGAACGCGTAGTGAGCACGTAAAAATGCCTAGAAAATATTGTCTCCCGCCAAGTATATGTGCCCGCTGAAGGATTTCCTCTACGCTAACGCAGCCAACGTAACAACTGTCATGCATTTCCTTCTTCATGACAATTCTCAGCCGCACACTCCAGGAGCAATGAAGACGCCTCTGCAACGTTTTCGATGGGTTTGATCACCCACCATACAGCCCAGACTCGGCTGCTTCTGAGTTTCATCTCTGCTCATGTGAACCGCTGGCTATGAAGACAACATTTTGGCATAGAGAGCTATCTGCAGACCAGCGTAGAGAGTTGGCGGTAAGCATAGGCGGCTTTCTTGTACTATGGGGGTATTGTAAAATTGGTGCAACACAAGGACAAATGTTCGCAGGAGAGCTCCTGTGAAGTCTGGAAAGTAGGAGACGAGGTAGTGGCGGGAGTAGAGCTGTGAGGACGGGACGTGAGTCTTGTTTGGGTAACTCAGGCAGTGGAGCAATTGCCCGCGAAAGGCGAAGGTCGCGAGTTCGAGTCTCGGTCCGGCACACAGTTTTAATCTGCCAGGAAGTTTCATATCAGCGCACACTCCGCTGCAGAGTGAAAATCTCATTCTACAAATGTCTAAGTCGCAGCAGCGACTATATAGGCAAGTAGCTGGCAGGTGTAGCAAATAAAATATTTTTGTTTCTCACTGTGGTTTCCATTTAGTAACCAACCGGACCTTAATGAACGAACAGACCTCGTAATTTCAGTTTTGTTGAAGCAATTTAATATACGTATTTGGCACAAATAGAATGGTCATCTTCTAATTCGGATGCGAAGTCTCTATTTGCCATTGTCTCATGTTCTGCATTAACTGATAGATTTAACTGTTAACTTCCCTTTCTCTGACATTAAAATCTATCCTAGGAAGATCAAGCAATCCGTCTTATTCCAGCGTCAGAGTGAGCGACGCAATCGGAAATATTACCGGAAATCTTCGTGAATCAGACCGTCATAAAGGTATATTTCAGCTGCCCGTCTAATCACACATTGCCAATAGTGTGAACCCTCCAAATTTAACTGTGTGTTCCTAATCAGTTCTAGCTCACCTCGTGTGTGTCTGGCTTCTTTCGTATTAGGCACAGAGTCGAGCCAGGTTGGACCAGTTCACGTTACAGTGGGATGCCAAGTCATCGCTTACTATTGCGACGTTCGTATTCACTGTTGGCCATTAAAATTTGCGAAACTAGGAGGGATAGCAAATTACAGAAATTTTATTTTTTGCGTGTATACTTTATAGGAAGAAACGAACATGATAAAATTTGTTGATGATTTACGGGAATACCGGATGCGAAATGTAGGACACACGAAGTGCCACGTCTAGAAACAAAAGTGACTAGAAATCCAGTCGTTCTGAACTTGAAAGGTAGATACAGCAATGTCATGCAGAACGTGTTCAACTAATTTTCAGATTTCATCAGTCGTAATGATGTTCCTTTCCCTCAAAAATCCATAACCAAATCTTTGCCAAGGCTGAGACATCTGCAGAGCGTGCTGGCCAAAGAAGTAATTGAACACCTTCTCTATCGAGGTATATAGTACAACACGACCAAAATGTGGTTTTGCGTTATCTTGGTAATGTAAATGCCACGATGACTTCGAAGGTGGGCCACAGACATCAGCCTTAACACGTTAGGGCTGTAACGCTTGCTGTCCAGAGTACCGGCTATGTGAACCAATGATGGTCATCCTGTCCTAGTGGCACTCCATACCACCACACTCTACGCTGAGCTCGTATTGCGGTGTCGAATGCAGTCTGCCAGTGTTCCTTCCCCTCGGATACGCCAATCGTGACACTGTTCACGGAACCCATATTCATCTTAAAAGACGAAGTAGTGCCAGTCCTGTGTCCACTGCTGTCTCTGGACGCGCAACTATCGGCACGCCTCTTTCTGCCACCGCGTCAGTATAAACCTCAACTATGGTCACCATAGTGACAGTAAGGCGTGCTCCGGACGGTGTAATGCTATCCGTATGGATACTCGTCTTGCTTTAGAGAAGCAGATTTCCAGACTCCAGGTACGTGACGTGGCTTTACGATCTCGCATGACAAAATAAATAATTTGTCTGTCCTCTCAGGCGCTGCTCGCGTGGCACTGTTGAGATAGTACTGACAAATACTATCTCGTGAATCCTTAGATTCCAAGTTAGCATAATAGTCGCGGGACCCTGTTAAAGGAAAGTAGCAATTTCGTGGAACGATAAACTATAGTATCGATAGACAACGTTCATGCAGCTGTCAAATTCCTACGCGCTTTGGTACAATTTTTTCCTTCTTAAGAGAGGCATAACACGATATTCTGATAATCAACCTATAGTTTTTATTAGAAATGAACATTGTTTCATTTCATTTTAACGTTCATTTTGAAGAGGAAGAACATTTATTGAACTTTTCACACTCGTAAGGAATTGAATAATTACGTGATGGAACAGCTTTTCGTGTGTGAATTGTGTTTTATTCCCAAAAACATTTTATTTTATTTAGTTGACAAATTACAAAATTTCGCACATGGAGCTTTGTAAAGTGACATGACACGATAGAAATACATTATGCTTACTGCAGATCATGAAGCACATAGTACTGTGGCCGGCCTGGGTGGCCAAGCGGTTCTAGGCGCTACAGTCTGGAACCGCGAGACCGCTACGGTCGCAGGTTCGAATCCTACCTCGAGCATGGATGTGTCTGATGCCTTTAGGTTAGTTAGGTTCAAGTAGTTCTAAGTTACAGGGGACTGATGACCTCAAAACCTCAAAATTTAAGTCCTATAGCGCTCAGAGCCATTTCAACCATTTTTGAACTTAGTACTGTGCAAAGAAAAACGCCTGAGAATGATGAGGCTTCAGTACAGCCATAGTAAGTATTGGCAGCACATTGATAGATCTTCGTTGCACATTATTCATTCTACATATGCAGGGGCTTTGTTTTAACTTGGAACGTCTAAAGATCTCAAAAACGAGGCCTCGTACGAAAAAAATGTTGTTGCTGAAAAACTAATATTAAAAAAAGGGAAATCCGCCTGTGGTACAACTGGACATCTCCTAACAATCCCTTCTGCCCGGGTGTGGTCAACTTAATGTTTCCGAAATGCAATTCCCCATATTTACTGCACATTTCGATTCCTCGCCAAAAAAATTGCTCACAGTTTACTCAAACCATCGTTTTTCATTCGCGGTAGATGGCACTGTAATCGACCAATATCAAGTGCGTCTGTTTTTGCAGTTCAGAACAGACACTTTCTTTACCAGTAAATGTGACCCTTTGTGTTCTAACGGTTCATATTTATGTTAGAAATTTGCTTTATTGTTCTACAGTACAATATGGTAACCCGTTTCTGAGTATGGTTAGTATCTACATTTATTTTTAGTTGAGTAATTACAAAATTTCACACCCTTGCATATTGTCAAGTGACATGATACGACAGAATTAAACTATGCTTACATTAGCCGGTTCAGTGTCTGATTAGAATCTACGGCGTGGATGTAATAGATCAAGCCGATGTCAAGCAAAGGGTCTCACTGAAATCAAGCACCTCAATGCTATGAGACATAGGAACTCACTGAAATCAAGCACTTAAGCTGGCAAGAGAATTCACCGATATCAAGCAGCCTGATTGGGACACAAAATTAATACATCCACGTCATTGTTCCTGGATGACGCTAAACGTAGTTTGTAACCAGACAACGAAACGGCATACCTTACTGTATTGTGCAATTAAACTTGCAACACTAAAGTAAATACTGAAAATAAATATCAACCGGTACAACACAAAGATTTACATTTACATCGTAAATGAAATATAAAGTCAAATGCGTTGGTTCTTGATTGTAAAAACAGCCACAACTGATATTTGTCGGTTATAATGCCCCACCGCGAATGGATAACAATCGTTTTTTGGCGTAGAATCCGAATGTGCAACAAAAATTGCGGGTTGCCATTGAAAATGCAAAGCAGACCAATCCACGAAGGAGGGCTGTTAGGAGGTGGCCAGTTACAGCGAACAGATGTCCCCTTTACTAATATAAACTTTTCACATAGAACAATTTTCGTACGATGGGTCGGTTTCAAGATATTTAGTTGTCTAAAGATAAAGGAAACAACCTGTGAAGCTCAGTGAAGTGGGTACTACGAAGAAACCTAAGTGAAAGAGTGTAATAATCTATGAACAAGCCATACTCATTTACACTTAAACAAGGAACGGACTATTTATCATTACAAAAAATTGTGTCACCTTCACGGAAAAACAGCGGTCACGATAAACACTTACTGCCTTTTTGCGAAGAAGAAGACGGCATCCATGTACTCGCGGAGCTAAAAATTCAGACTTTCTTCAACAAATGTGTATCACGTAAAAGGGAAACCATTAATTCCAAAACAGCACAAGTACACTTTTTGACACTTCAAGAGTTATTGGTATTAGTGTATTTATTCCATTCTAGGCGGGAAATCATTGACACATCAGAACAGCACAAAATTCTCAACTTAGGGGTATTTTATAGACACAATGACATTTATAACAGCACGGGTCCATGAATCAGTGCCGCTCATACCTGCCATGTGACTATAATTTCGCCATTACAGAGCTGAATAATAACCAGCAAGATACTGTCTACAGCCGGCAGCTGTGACCGAGTGGTTTTAGGAGCTTCAGTCGCAACCAAGTGGCTGCTACGGTCGCATGTTCGAATCCTGCCTCGGGTGTGGATGTGTGTGATGTCCTTAGGTTAGGTTAGGTTTAAGTAGTTCTAAGTCTAGGCGACTGATGATCTCAGATGTCAGGTCCCATAGTGCTTAGAGCCATTTGAACCATTTGAACTATCTACACATCGGATGTGCGCGTTAAGACAATCCAGGAAACTGCTGGTCGTATAAGCGTTGTTGATGTTGGGAAATGCATGATCAAAGATTGCAGAACCTTCGTCTCCAGTTTCAAAGAACCTGTTCCTCTGACAAATAATCAAGGAAATGTAAAGTGACGACATTAAACTCATGAGTACAATAAGAACCGTGTGAGTGTTAGCAGGTCACCGATACATTTCAGTCCCGACAAAAGCAGATTTTCAATCATTGGCGGCTTAAATGTACTTGCGAAGATGACGTACAAGTAATATGTCCTCAGGTATATCTCGTTAACTTAATTTGGCCTCTCTTATTGTAACGTAGCAGAACCTGGAATAAGACGACTTCCAAAACAGCACAAAAACAATATTTTAATATTTTTTCTCACTTAAACCAATAATTCCGTTTCACTTATATGAAACAAGATTATATATATATATATATATATATATATATATATATATATATATATATATATATATTAGCTAGCAGCACACAAAATGTCTGTATAATAAACAAAATAGGCCGGCCCGAGTGGCCGAGCGGTTCTAGGCGCTACAGTCTGGAGCCACGCGACCACTACGGTCGCAGGTTCGAATCCTGCCTCGGGCATGGATGTGTGTGATGTCCTTAGGTTAGTTAGGTTTAAGTAGTTCTAAGTTCTAGGGGAGTGATGACCTCAGAAGGTAAGTCCCATAGTGCTCAGAGCCATTTGAACCATTTGAACCATCGGAGAGGAAAGGAATATGTGGATAACACTGACAAGAAGAAGGGACAGGATGACAGGACATTTGTTAAGACATGAGAGAAACACGTCCATGGCTAACTATCTACAATATCCACAATCGAGGAAGCGCTCGACATGCCGTGTCTGACAACAGTGACCAGGTTTCTTCATCACAATTCAAGGTCTTCTATCGCCGTAGTGGCGGTGAACACCTGACCACTGCCGGCCGTTGTGGCCGAGCGGTTCTAGGCACAACAGTCTGGAACCCCGCAACCGCATCGGTCGCAGCTTCGAATCCTGCCTCGGGCATGGATGTGTGTGATGTCCTTAGGTTAGTTAGGTTTAAGTAGTTCTAAGTTCAAGGGGACTGTTGACCTCAGAAGCCATTTAAACTAAATAGTTTCAGAGATATAAAAAAATAATTGATTTTCTCAGAAGTAAGGCTAGTGTAGTGATTCTTCAATTTCTCCAGGCGTATTTTACGACGAAATAAATCTCGGATGAACATGTACTATGCACACTCATTGATTCACATTACATGTTGGATCGGTGTGTATATCTCCTTTGTTATCTTCTCTGTGACATAAAGATCTTATAGTAGTTGGGAAATGAGGACATTGCACGTTTATCCTTGTTTTCGAGGTGATTCCATCAATTTTTCTCAGGGAAGAATAACGAGCTGCTGGTTGTATGGTCCGTTGGTTCCCTCCAAATAATGGCAACAGCAAAGGACATAGATGTGATCTTTTAATCAGCCTGTCAGGAGTGTAGTAAATGAGGAACAGCATATGTAATTGGGCTGGTTCTTATACTCGTCGCCAACCTTACAACAGAAATAAATTTCGTAGCACTTTACAAGAGGCTTAATTTTCTGTTCCGTGATTTTCGAGTTAATTTCCCACTGTTTTCAAACAATTAAATCTGCTCCAATTTTAAGCCAGATTCAACGATATTATAGCGTGCCACAAGAAAAACTAGCCCGGGAGCCAAAAATTGATTTCCTTTTCGACGTAGCAAGGAATGGTATTCGAGTTGCAACAAAACAGCGTTATTGATCAGTGTAATTTGAGGGCTATTAAGAAATTATGGAAATATTCAAGAAAAATTCTAATTACATTCCTCTACAGATCCTTCATCTAACACTACAGGATTTCCTTTCCCTCTCTTGTATTGAAATTCTGCTAAGTTTCGTCCTTTGTGGAGATACAAAGCTTATTTTCTGTGGGAACTTCAGTACCAACTTATCGTTGACTTTCCACAGGGAACACACCTAATGAGTCGTGCCATACACTCAGACGCAGCAGCACAGTTATCTATAACTTTTTAGCTATTTCAATGAGTTAAGGAGCACACTAAACGAAAAGTTCAAAATGTAGAGATACTGTCACTTACAACATCAAGGCAGAGTCATACACCAAGGCAGCAAACCAAAGACTGGACCGTCAGTTTCCAAGGTAGACATCGAATTCCAATCACTAAATGTTTACTTGGTAAGAAGCTCATAAATTGCATAAATTGATAATCAATAGAATACATTTCTGTAGGACTACATTAATTTCTTTGATAGCTCTTTTATACGCAGAAATTTCGTCAGAAAATGAAGAGCTACCAGATCGATAATTAATGGAATTTGAGTATCAAATATGAAGGCACAAGAGATGTACCATAATGTGCAAACCAGTCACATCTTGGTCACATAACTTCAGACATTACGGCAATCTTCAGAAATATCTACAGAAACAATACGTAATATCAAGAGCTTTAGGATGATAATCCATATCATAAATAAAATATTCGGGCACGTGCTGAAGAAGCGGAAAAAATTTTAACTACTTCCTGTCAATAGATGACAAGCTAATAAAAAATTATTCTTGTAGTCAAGTATTTAAGGTTTTTAAAAAGTTGGTGCTCAGAGGCAGTTGTCACCTGCATCTACAGGAAATAAGCATAGAGAGAGCTGAGTCACTCAATAAATCACAGAAGGATGATGGTCATGATGAATACCGTATACTGCTACGAAGTATGGCCTTTTGGCTTTTGTCTCAGTATCTTCGACTGATGTTTATTTAAAGATTTTTCACTAGCGAAACATCGTTAAACAAACGGCAATGGAAGATCACGAGACAGAAGCTATCAGGCAATATACCAACTAGGTCGCCACGAGAAACTTCCAAATTTTTGTAGGTTTATGAAATTGACTGCAATTGGTATTACAGGTGCTGCCAGTCTACGCATAGAATATTCTTCAGCGAAACTCTTTTACAAAAGTGTCGAAAGGTAAAGTGTGGACAAATATATGGCAATATCCTAGCTCAAGATTTATTATATCTTTGAGATGACTCATATAAGAGAATACTAACTCGTTTCAGTAGACATATTTTACTGTCATGGTTCAGAAAAAGATGGTCATCAGCAAACACTAATTGTTGTTTCGCATGAGTGGCATGCATCATCATCATCTTCTTCCAAGGTTTACGTGTAACAGTCTCCTTTCCCGATCTCTGTCATTCATCCAACTCTTACAACGTCTTCCTAGTTCTCTCTTTCCAGAAAGTCTACAACTCATTACCTCTTATGGCAATCTGCCTTCTATCGTTGTAGGTATCATTTTATGCTATCTTTTCATTAACTGAAGAGATTTTTAAATGTCGTGTTATTGTTTCATTCCTTATTTTACTCATTTTATTACAGCCCCTTACCTATCTCGTAATTTCAACTCTACTACTTGTATACGGGATTCTCTTTTTTTTTTCTTGTTGTCCATGATTCGTAATCACGTACAAGAAATGGTGCAGGTATCACTTTCTGGTGTTTCATTTGTGTTTTCTTCTCGTTTTTCTTCCTGAAGTTATTTCGATTGTTCAGTAGACACATTGATATTTATTAATCTTCTTCTCAGTGTTTTTTCCATCGTTAACTCTAATATTACATGCTAGAGAACTGAAGTTGGAGACTTGTTCTAAACAGGACTTGAAGATAAGCTAAGGCATATCAAATGATCGGCTAAATGGGGTTGCTGTCGTCCATCCAGCCATGCTTTTTATAAACCAAAACTTTACGGATTTAGGAACAAATAGTTTATTTCAAAACGAAAGCAGAAGGTTACACTTCAGAGTCAAAATAACAGGGAACAGATATGACTCTGTGGCTGCTGAAAGCGAGCCGAGACGTGGGAGGTGGTGCTACAGTTTTGTTTCATAGGCGCGCTGCTTTTGTTAGGGTACATGAAAGATAAAAATTATACCACTAAACATGACAGATGATGTAAGAAATTTACATTTGAGGATAGAGCTGTAACGTAAATTATTTGCTGAACAGCATAGTGTGAATTACAAAAGACATCGCTTAAATGTAAACGAACACAGTGCTTGTAGACTGTATCTCGGAACTCCCAAAAAGCAAATTTTTATTTTATAACTCGGTAAAATAATAATAGAAGTCGGAAAATTTAAAATTCTTAAGACTGAATACAGATGAAAAGCTTTCATAGAAACATACATTTAGAATTCGTCAGAAACTTCGTTATGCTAATAACCTATGTTACTCATACTAAAGAAAAAACTGTGGTGTTTTATTTTGGTATATCTCTGGGCATTTGTAAAATATATTACTAACATCGACATGGGATACCATTACCATCTGCGCTTTCAGTACTAAAACTTGGCTGTTGAAGCGTCTCTCAATTTTTGCTCTACCGGATTTACCCTCGAGAGATTTGCGTTTTACAGTATGAATTCATTCAAAGTCACCTGAAACGTACATGTAGAATTTGGGAGAGAAAGATTTTTTGCAGTTAAAGGAGGTAGTATGACATTTTTCAAATTAATGAGAGCTATGGGGAAAAATCTCCATAAAATAGATTATTTGCGCTGGGACAAGGCTTCCCTAACCAATGTACGAAAGTATATGCACTATTATGCAGATTCAATATAAAACATGCTACTAGTAGAACCAAAAAATTTGAGTGATGAACACTATATTTTCAAATTAAGTTGAAAATTTTAATTCGTTTATTTTCCTCTGTACAGAAATAACTTGCACTATGTTTAGTCTCGCAGTGATGTACTCATATTACTGTTTGTAGCATTAGACACACACAGACACACATTATTTATATATATATATATATATATATATATATATATATATATATATATTAATTAAATACTGGGACAATGGTCAATATTACCCCAGAAACATGGTATTATAGTTCCAATCAATGATTTGCTACGAAGGTTCACGCGAGGTTTCCCTTGGTTTGGAGGAAACACTGAAACTGTTAATCCCACGTATTCTCAATTTGAGTGCCTCTGATCCACTGATAGCATGACTGGAAATTCGGGATTCAATAATGGGTCAGATCTCAAACAGCCCACTCTACTCCTTAGAACAGAGAACGACAGGTACATAAAAAGAAACTTTTGTTTCCTTGGTTAACTTCGTAAATGAAATGTTTTATTTTTTAAATTTTAATCAAGATTCTGTGTAAGTTCGTTACCTATTCAACATATCATTTGAACGTTTCTTCTATCGAAATGCGAAATGATGTTTAGCGAGTCAGGTTACTGGATATGTGTAAACGATTACTGTTAACATAATGAATACATTCTTTTACTTCTATCCGAGCAAATACATTTAAAAACATTTATTTTATTTTTCGTTTCGTTTATTGTATTTTAATTATTTATTTCTTTTACTGCTTATCAGTTTTTAAGTAGAAATTCGTCCTAGGAAATAGAAGGAGTTTTCCATGAGAAATGGTTTGAAGTTAGATTTACAACCTGCTTTGCTACCTGTCATACATTTCATGATACTGGGCAAATCACGGAAGTTTTTTTTTGTTGCTGTGTAGTAAACTCCTTTCTGAGGCACTAAAAGCGTTAATAATCGGTAATGAAGGATATTTTTCACTCTACTGTTGTGGGTATGGACATCACTGACATCTCAAATTGTGATGGTTTACTTATAATGAATTTTGTTACCGGATATGTGTATTTTTAAGTTGCAGTTAAAATCCCTAGACCCTTTAAGAGGTAACTAAGTGATGTCTGTGGTTGAGCACCATATATTATTCTCAGTGCCCGCTTTTGTGTAATCAATAGTGCCTTTCTAAATGATGAGTTACCCGAGAAAATTATTCCATAAGGCATTATTGACTGCAAATGTGGAAAATATATCAGGAGATTGATACATTTCCAAGATTAGCAACTATACGAAGAGCAAAAGTAGCTGAAGTTCATTGTTCGAGATGTTCAGTGACATGCCTCTTCCATTTCAAGTTTTCATCAGTATGTACACCTAAGAATTTGGAGAATTCTAGTCTGTTTACTGGCTCCTGCTCATGCATTACATCAGTTGTTGGTATGGCCCTGTTTGTTGTACCAGACTGAATATGGTGAGTTTTTTCAAAATTTTAGGGTGAACTCATTTTCTAAGAACTACTTTAAAATTCTTTGAAAAGTAACATTTTTTATCTCCTCTATTGTTTTATCTCTAATGGATTTTGTTTTAAGACTAGTACAGCCTGCAAAAGGTACCAATTCTGCTTGTTGAATGTTTATATTTCACATACACTGTATAAGAAATAGAAGTGGACCAAAAACTGAGCCCTGTGAGCCTCCCTCCCCAGGCACTCAAATTTTCTACCCTTCTGAGACTGTTTGAATGATTCAGAACAACATTTTCAACCTGTTTGTTGAAATACAAACCAGCTGTTTGTAAACACTTCAGTCCCATAAAATTTGAGTTTTTCTAAGAGACTCAGATAGATTTACATGTTTTGGAACGCTCGCAAAAAATACCAAATGGTGATATTTTCTTATTTAAAGTTTCTGCTATTTGAAGAGTGAATGTATAAATAGCATTCTCAGTCGAGCCGCTAATTTGGAATCCAAACTTGATGTGCTAAATAAATTGTTTCGACTTAAGTGTGAGGCTACTCTTGAGTAAATTACTAGTTCAGCATTTTGAAGAAAGACGTCAGTAACGAAATTGGATGATAACTTTAAGTCTATCTGGTGACTCTTCTTACGAATTGATTTGAGAATTGCGTATTGTAACCCATTTCGTAGAATTCCCTGTGCCAGTGAATCATTGCATATATATTGTTAAGACATTACTTACAAAATTGGAACAAATTTTTGAGAATTCGGTTTGAAATTCCATCAACACCACAAGAGCTTTTGTTTCCTAGAATTTTTCTAATTTTTTTAATTTCAATGAGAGCTGCTGTTGCTACCGCTAGTTGCTTAAAGTTTTGTGACATGAGATTTTTAATATAATCTCTTGCTTTGTTAACTGAATCATTTAATCCTATTTTTCGCTGTTACATTTAGAAAGTGACCGTTAAAAGTACTTGCAACCTGTGAGTTAACGGTCACTGAATTGGCACTGAGTTTAATTGTTATAGTATCCTACACTGCGATGGCATATCCTGTCTGCAATTAGACAATATCCCTTATATTGTTGTGTATTATGTGGTTCCTCGTACCAGAAAATAAAGTTTATCATTCACATTGTGTCACAGAACCAGACAAACAGAAAATCAAGAAAGAAATACGAACGGAAAGGACAACTCATTTACAGTGTGGCACGACCTGAAAATGAGTGGGTATCTAGCATGGATTCAGTAGCCATATTTGGGAACAACTGTCAGAAGTTACTGACTCACTATAGAGGTTCTAACAGGCAGTAACGTATAATCTAATGTTATATAAATTCTAAAAGGGCGAATTCGTAGAGCCTCCGAGATGACTGCTGTTACAGTCTTACTTACCAGTTGTAGTTGCTCAGCCGACAGCCGTAAAAATTTTCTGAAGTGACCATTTGGTTGCTGGTGCTCGACGCTTTCTTCCAGTTTCTCCGTCTGAATGATGTAACGTATCCTGTACTGGTACCACTACGTCTACAGTTAGCTGATTCTCTGCGAGTCCTAGAATGGTCCTTTCCCGATACTGTCACCGCCTTACCGAGTCATTGTCCGAATAACCCTATAGTATCCCCTGTGCTGCTCGAGCAGCGGCCAGTGTAAAAGTTGAGAGTTCTTTTAGCAACGAGTGGAATGACAGCCTACATTTTAAGCTGGGCTTGCCCATTATCGTCGCGTATATGAATTCAAACTACAAACTACCGTAACCACTCAATTATATTATTTTTTGCACTAGATGTTTCCACGATTACACTTCTTTCATTAAGTGGGTTTATGTAGATTATTAAAGTTAGGATGTACTGTATTTTGCGTATCCTTTGCCGTTGCAAGTAACAGAAGAAGAATGGCTATTTTTTAAATGAACACACCGCCATTTGACTATATTTTTGTTTATTTAATTACGACCCAGGTTTCGGCCTTTTATGCTATTTTCAAGTGATTGCTAAAAGCAAAAATTGTCTACAGTAAGGCCACGTCGACTTTCAAAAGATGTAAAATGTCTTAAACATTGAATGTAAATCAGTGCATAATTACGAAATATGTACTTACACTTTATGTCATTAACGTATATTGCAGGACATCAAGCTCAAGCAGGACATCAAGGAACAAAACGAAATAAAATTGAAACACAGCTAATCACAAAAGAGTATACTCCTAGTAAGTGCCGCTCATAATGTGTTCATCTTTTATACGTCCGCCCCCAGTAGCTAATGGTCAGGGCGACAGAATGTCAATCTTAAAGGCCCGGGTTCGATTCCCGGCTGGGTCGGAGATTTTCTCCGTTCAGGTACTGGGTGTTGTGCTGTCCCAATCATCATCATTTTATCCCCGTCGACGCGCAAGTCGCCGAAGTGGAGTCAAATCGAAAGACTTGCACCCGGTGAACGGTCTACCCGACGGAAGACCCTAGTCACACGATATATATACCAAAGTAAATGCTCCCATTATTATTTACTGGTCTTCTTACAAGATGATGATTTTCCATCTGGAATTTCTGGGCGGGGAATATTTTTCTTAATTTATGGTCAATTTTGAGCTTTTTGTCCTGCAATATATGTTAATGACATAAACTGTAAGTGCATATTTTGTAATGATACACTACTTTATTCATTGTTTAAGAGATTTTACGTCTTTTGAAATTTTACGTGGTCTTACTGTATGCATTTTTTTCTTTTAGCAATCACTTGAAAATGGCGTTAACAGGCCGAAACACGGGTCGTAATTACATAAATAAAAATAGAGTCAAATGTTAGTGTGTTCACGTAAAAATTATTGTACCACTGTTGCTCAGTAACATCAAAAACAAAAGGCTGTATTAGAACAAACCTCCAAGTTAGTTTGAATGTTTTCATTGCACATGTGAGCAGTGACAAAATGTAAATACCACCGACAATGTTGCTTCCGATCACTGAAATGTATTAAGATTTATACTACAAGATAATAAAAGGCGACGAACCACGAAGGAATTAACCGAATGTGGCCGGAATCTGGAGATGTACAGACAAACAAGTGAGTACCATTTCATTTATTCAGGAGAAAGAACTTCACAGATGGAGCAAGTCAGTAAGGAGTTGGTGCGCCTCTGGCCCTCGTACATGCAGTTATTCGGTTTGGTACTGAACATCAGAGTTGTTGGATGCAGTCCTGAGGGATATCGTGCCAAATTTTGTCCAACTGGCGCGTTAGTTCGTCAAAATCCGGAATTGGTGGGAGAGCCCCGCCCATAATGCTCCAAACAATCTCAGGCGAGAGGTGGTGCGGCGACCTGGCTGAACAAAGTAGTGACTGGCAAGCACAAAGACAAGCAGTAGATACTCACGCCATGTGTGACTTGAAATTGTCTTGCTGAAATGTGAACTAAGCATGGCTTGCCATGAAGGGTAACAAAACTGCGCGTAGAATATCGTCGACATACTACTATACTCTAAGGGTGCCGCGGATGACAATCAATGGGGTTCTGCAATAAAAATAAATAAACATCACCTCAACCATCACTCCTGCTTCCTGGGCGACTGACATGTTGGTATCCCACTGCTACTCGGGGTGTCTTCAGACACGTCGTCGCTGGTCATCGAGACTCATTTCGGAATGTGACTCGTCACTGAAGACCGGACTACACCAGTCAATGAAATTTCAGGCCGAAGAAGTGTATGGAGAAGCGCACATTTTCATCCGGAAAGGAAGTTCCTTGAAGGGTTTTCGATACAAAGCCGGAAAGGTGAAAATGTGACAGCACAAGAACAGGTCAGTAACGTGGTTATGGGTTGACTTCCCAATTCAACTAATCTATAGATTTTTTTTCAGTCTAGGAGAATGCAGGCGCCCATTATGCAGGTGGTCGTTATCGTGGAGGAGCATCACTTCACACAGTCGTCCTGGTCGTTGTTATTGGATTGCAAGACGTCTCCGTCGTTAACAATACATGTCAGCAGTGATGGTTACACCTCGTTGTACAACACACCGTCGCTGTACCATCAGTGGCGTAACATTATCTTTTGCGGCTATGCACAGGTCTTTGTACAGGAAGTTGCTGCTTTGTTTGGGCTCAACCATTCCTTTCTTTTCCTTATGTTAGTATAAAGACTTCATTTCTTATGGGCAATAAAAATGCAGGATATGAATGGTCGGTGTTGATCAAGAGCCAATTGATGGCTAGCAAGCAAAGATGCACATGTGGTCAGCAACTGATTTATGTGATTTTGGCTGAGGATGTGTGGTGCCCATACATACGATTTCTAAACCTTCCCCGTTGCAAGGGAAACGTCTCGCGGTGTTGGAATGTTCACAGTTCATCACATTTGACTGTTGTCGAGCACAGTGACGTGGATCATTGAGGATCTTCATCAAGCCCATATGGTCTTTCTGAACGTTGAGAGTCAATAAAACTCTCCTTAAAACGAGAAAACCATTTTCTTGCTGTGTTCTATCCATTAGCTCTATCCCCAAACACGACGCAAATGTTTCTGCCTGCCTCGGCTGCTGTCCACACAGACAAAAGAATATATTGAAAAGAATATATTGAAAAGAATACATTGAAAATGTTCCGATTCCTCCACTTGGTACTCCATTCTCAAGAATCCACAATTCCTCTCACTATCTCCGTTTAGCAGAATGACAATTCGTAATAACGTAGCAAACTAGAAATAAAAAATGACATAAAATAAATAAACACATAGCTGTCGGAATGCCGATATGCAAAACAAAATCTTTACGAACTTATGCACCAATCTATTACATTACATCCATGGATTGTTTATTAACAGTGATCCACGTGATGATGGCGATATAATCCTCCGAAACGTCTAGTGAAAATAGTAATATATGTAGCTGGTTTCAGTAATTTTTAGTTTCAAATGAAAGAGCGTAGTGTCGGCTCGCGATTTCGGGCTTGGTGCGGTGTGCAACTATGAAGCGCCCCACTCAGCGGCTTATGAATGGTGCAATTACTCATCGAAGCGGTACACTGTACATTATATTTCAAAAACTTTTCATCGTTTCACTTCCATCTTTCGCGCCCATACGCAGCTATATCCAACGGAGCACAGTATTGTGACGAAGAATAGTCAGGTGGTCACTGTATGTGTATAAGTAACACCTCGCAGTTGAAAATACGAAACATAAGAATTTCGGCTAATGCTGTGACTGGGAAGTGACAAAGGATATCTTTGAGGATACAAAATCTTTAATGAAAGATATTATTTATTGATACAACGTTGAAGAGCAAATAAATGACGGTATCAATGATCGAGCATCTTAAAACCCATTAGGAATGTCCGACAAAGTCACGAGTACACCAGAAGGGAGACGTCACAGCTCCATCTGGCGCTCGGCTCTGGAGATGTCGAAGGTGCAGGGCGAGGTGGCCACCACGCCGGGGCCGGGCACCATGTCATCCCCCGCCACCACCCCAGCAGCTCGCATCTCATCCCGCACCTGCAACACACACACCACGGCTGCGTAGTTCAATCCGCTCCCTCGAAGAACTGCATCGCCACTGTACCTGTAAAATATTAATGTAACATTTCTTATTACCAAAAAAGGGTGAGTTCTGTCCTAACCAGATAAACCCTTAAAAGAGTTTCTTGGTCACTTTTGGGCGCTATGTATGGTGTATTACTGATCATAAGATGTCATCTAATCCTATACTGCTGACATGGGTCATGACGGTGAAGTAATGTATATGTTTCTGTCGGTTGTATATCAGAGCATAATATGAGTCGAGATGTAAACGTGGCTGAATCACACAAATGAGTGCCTATGACCATAACGTGAATGAAATTGCACGATGTGTTGGTCTATCAACGCAGGGTGTCCAAAGTGAGTACTAGGAAAGGCGTACCACTCGAAGCTGTGTGTCATTGCGTAAAAACATCGATCGTATAAAAATGCAACTCATCTGAGACCGATGAAGAATGCTACGTCTTGTCAATGACACTCATCTATTAATGCAAGTCCTTATCAGTTTCCGAGTGGAGTGAAATATATACAGTGGATATTTGCAGTCTTGTACCTCTCATATGGCAGGTGCTCACAGCTGTGTGTAACGCTGTACGTCTTAAATGGACTAAACAGTACTGAAATTGGACAGCAGCTCAGTGGAGGCCCGTAATGTGGTCCGAGGCGTCATGATTTGAGCTCATTTCAAGCGGTTCAGGGTGCAGAATGCACCAAAGGACCATGAAGGTGTTTAAAGCCATAGTGTCTAAAGAATTTATGCAGGTATCTAGCACTAAATGACTTCGTACAGTTCACGTAATTATCACAAATTACAGGTGGTGGTTTGTGGATGCGGATCTGGCGTCGAACAGTGTCCAACATGTGTTCCATCGGGTTCACATCAGGCGAATTTGCTGACATCAAAGCAAGGTCACCTCCATTCACCTCCAACCATTATAGCACGATTCTGACTTATGCAAGGACAATTATCCTGATGGAAATGCCCTCTAACATGAAGCGATGCGAGAGGTCCATAATAACTTTCACGCAGTCCGCGGCTGTCATGATGCCTTTGATTACCAGCCCAACTCAAAAATGGAGCCCATGTGATGGTCCCCACTACCTTATGGCTGTACCTACCGTCCTTCGTCAGAGGTGGGTACAAGTTTTGAGCAGCCGGCCGCCCGGATGACGGCCTAGCTAGACAACATCTTCGACTTAGTGCCACAAGAAACGTGAGTCGTCCGATCAGGCGATCTATTTCTATTGACTCAGGGTCCAATCTTGTTGATCGAATTCTGATCCAGTTTTAACTGACGATGTCGGTGTGTCAACATCCGAGGACGTAGGTGTCACCTGCGGCAGAACTTTCCTGGTTAGAACAATACTATCGAACCCTTACATGCCCACTGATTCTCCTCGAGCTAAATACGCCAGAAAATATCCATGGCTATTTGGAACAGTGGATTAAACGAAGCGATCAATGTTCTCGTAATTTGTCTGATTTATGGCATCTGTCAACGAATAGCTTTGGATAGATAAAGCTTTCAGAAGAAACGGACTTTCTTCCTCGCCGAATTGAGGTCATTTCTGTACTGGAGATTCTGTGTTTTGCAATATCTCGTTGATGATTCCTGGTCATGAGTAATATTTTGTTCGTGTGCTTGTTTTGGTTGAGTTAAAAATGGTGGAATTATGTTTCCGCAGAGGTTATAATTTTGTGTTGCACTTTTATTTGCTATTGGCGCCGGCCGCGGTGGTCTAGCAGTTCAGGCGCTCAGTCCGGAACCGCGCGACTGCTACGGTCGCAGGTTCGAATCCTGCCTCGGGCCTGGATGTGTGTGATGTCCTTAGGTTAGTTAGGTTTAAGTAGTTCTAGGGGACTGATGACCACAGCTGTTAAGTCCCATAGTGCTCAGAGCCATTTGAACCATTTTTTGCTATTGGCCTATTTCAATCTCATGGCCATTATCTAGCATCTGCATGTAAGCTGCCATGTGTGTACTGTTCGTAGACCATTCACATTCACATGCATGTTATTGATAGTGACTATCAGGTTGAAACCGGTCCACAGCAAATATGAGAAATAGATAAAATTACAGCCTGAGCGAAAATATGTCTTCATTTAACTTGTTATTTGATGGTTGTGGAGCCACTGAAGAAGAAAGCAAATGACAAATCACACAAACATGGAATGCAGTGTAGCCTTACCTTTTCAACGGCGCGGAATACTCTCAGTAGGTTCAGTCCTGCGACCTTCTTCAGATCGTCCGGGGTCCAGTCGCCCCGCCGTAGCAACTCGGTAAACAGCTCAGGATACATGGACACATCCTCTAGGCCGCGCGGAGTCCTGCAGCAGCAAATGCTACTGAATTATTCAGCAAACCTTGTGTCCGCCATTCTCGCTTGCTTTTAGCACTCAAAAAGAGACCTGCGAGTACGGCGGCTTGTATTTTCACGTGAAATACATGTCTTTTATACGCCAAGTGAAATTTTAAGAAGTCAGTAACTCCATATAACTTAATACATCGTGGTAGGGAGAAAGTTTGTTGCTAATACAGACTGCAAAACTCAACTGCGAACATCATTTGGTATGAAACAGTGCATGAGGTGATAAAGAAGCCAATTACGTCAACACTACCGAAATCAGTACGTAAACGATCCAATAACTTCTTGCAGTAGATATTAATATAAACACTGTCTTTTTGAACCCTGTAAATAATAATTCGTTTCTGCATAAAATTGCACACATGAATAACACTGTGCTCGCAGGGATAAGACAACTGATGTAGTTTCATTTTTAAATTCAATTAATAGTGATTAATCGAATGTTGCGATCTCTGTTCTCGTTTAATGTTAAAGGAAGCAATATTAAGGTATAACATCTCGTGTACGATGATGCATTAGAATCGAGCGCAAACCCAGTTAGGAGATAGATGGGTAAAGATGGTAAAGATCTCGAGCGTGTCCTTTTCAAATGGACCCTCCCCATGACATTAAGCTTTAGCGAAGTAGAAAGGCCACGGGAAACGTAAATCTGAATAACCTAACTGGGAACTGAACCTATATCCTCGCGAATTCGTGTCCCTTGTCGTATTTCTTGCACCTCCTCACTCGGTGCTTTTATTGTTGATAGCCGCTGATGTGACATTTAACTGGTGTCGTAATTTTTATTTTCACCTGCATGCAGTTTCTTTGACAGCGAATTTCATTTGCTTTGGTGATTCAAGAACTCTGAGTACAGATATACAGGGTGTTACAAAAAGGTACGGCCAAACTTCCAGGAAACATTCCTCACACGCAAAGAAAGAAAATATGTTATGTGGACATGTGTCCGGAAACGCTTATTTTCCATGTTAGAGCTCATTTTATTACTTCTCTTCAAATCACATTATTCATGGAATGGCAACACACAGCAACAGAACGTACCAGCGTGACTTCAAACACTTTGTTACAGGAAATGTTCAAAATATCCTCCGTTAGCGAGGATACATGCATCCACCCTCCGTCGAATGGAATTCCTGATGCGCTGATGCAGCCCTGAAGAATGGCGTATTGTATCACAGCCGTCCACAATACGAGCACGAAGAGTCTCTACATTTGATACCGGGGTTGCGCAGACAAAAGCTTTCAAATGTCCCCATAAATGAAAGTCAAGAGGGTTGAGGTCAGGAGA
The DNA here is from genome assembly GCF_021461395.2 of Schistocerca americana. Taxonomy (NCBI): domain Eukaryota; kingdom Metazoa; phylum Arthropoda; class Insecta; order Orthoptera; family Acrididae; genus Schistocerca; species Schistocerca americana. The sequence goes on from NC_060121.1 coordinate 477,135,587, forward strand.
GCGTGGAGGCCATGGAATTGGTCCGCCTCTACCAATCCATCGGTCACCGAATCTGTTGTTGAGAAGCGTACGAACACTTCGACTGAAATGTGCAGGAGCTCCATCGTCCATGAACCACATGTTGTGTTGTGCTTGTAAAGGCACATGTTCTAGCAGCACAGGTAGAGTATCCCGTATGAAATCATGATAACGTGCTCCATTGAGCGTAGGTGGAAGAAACTAAAATGAGTTCTAACATGGAAATTAAGCGTTTCCGGACACATGTCCACATAACATCTTTTCTTTATTTGTGTGTGAGGAATGTTTCCTGAAAGTTTGGCCGTACCTTTTTGTTACACCCTGTATATAGGACCCCAGAGATTCTCAGCACAGCGAATACTGCAGTTCATCGAAGAGCGGACGGGATGATTATGAACTCCATTTCAGAGGATCTTAGGAATGTTCGCTGAATTTACCGGTACATTGATCCATGGTTTCCGAAGGTGCTTTACCAGTTAACTTGAACTTAGTACGTGGGAAATGAAAGGCATATTATTCAGTGTTTTACACTTAAATCACTGGCAGCTCGTAACCACACGTTCACAGTTACCTCTCAGACGATCCTGGAAGACCTATATTAGTTGGATCGTTTTTGCTTCTGTTTTCGTATAGTTACATCCGTCCTTGATGCCCTTCTAGTACGTGTGTCGGCACCATAGATGTATGGATATAGTCTCTTCAGAGTGTTAGTGCTTTTCACCGCATCTGGTGAATATATATAAATAACAGAAACCAAATCTAAGCAGTATTCTTCATTCCCTGAGTATGCATTACGTTAAAAACTGGTTATCAGCTTTTTGACTGGTTTCTTCGGGGAGCAAGGATTCCTCACTTGTCCCAAACTCTTCGTCTCTGAGTAGCACTTGCACTCTGCGTCCTCAATTATTTATTGTGTGTATTCCACTCTGCCATCCCCTACGCTTTTTACCCTCTACAACGTCACTTTCTTTACCAGTTCTGTGGAGAACCTCCTCATTCCTTACTGAAACACTTCAGGCTGTAGGCAGCCTCTTGCTTCACTGTGTGTAGTATTTTTTAATTTTTCGACTGATTTGATGCAGCTCGCCCGAATTACTTTCTTGTGCAAAAATTTTTCATGTCAGAGTAGCACTTGCAACCAATGTCTTCAACTACTTGCTCGATGTATCCCAGTCTCTGTCTTCCTCTACAGTTTTTAGCCTCTACAGTTCCCTCTAGTACCATGAAAGTTACTGCCTGATTTGTTATGAGCTGTCCTATCATCCTGTCCCTTCTTCCTGTCAGTCCTTTCCATATACGCCTTTCTTCGTCGATTCAGCGGAGAACGTATTCATTTCTTACGTCATCAGTCCACCTAATTTTCAACATTCTTCTATAGTGCTACATCTCAAATAGTTCTACAACACTGAAACACCAAAGAAACTGGTATAGGCATGCTTATTCAAATACAGAGACTTGTAAACAAGCAGAATACGGCACTGGGGTCGGTAACGCCTTTATAAGAACAAAAGTGTGTGGTGAAGTTGTTAGATCGGTTACTGCTGCTACAGTGGCTGATTATCTAGATTTAAGTGAGTCTGAACGTCGTGTTCTGGGCGATGCAGGAGCGATGGGACACAGCATCTTCGAGATAGCGATGAAGTGGGGATTTTCCCGCACGACCATTTCACGAGTGTACCATGAATATCAGGAATCCGCTAAAACATCAAAGCTCCGACATCTCTGTTGCCGGAAAAAGACCCTGCAAGAAAGTGAGCAGCAACGACTGAAGAGAATCGTTCAACGCGATAAAAGTGCAACCCTTCGGCAAATTTTACTGCTGGGTCATCAACAAGTGTCAGCGGGCGAACCGTTCAACGAAACATCACCATATGGGCTTTCGGAGCCGAAGTCCCACATAAAGCTTTGCACCTCGCCTGAGCCCGTCAACACCGACATTGGACTGTTAATGACTGGGATCATGTTGCCTGGTCGGGCGGGTCTCGTTTCAAATTGTATCGAGCGGATGGATGTGTACCGTTATGGATACAATCTCATGAATCCACGACCCTTCATGTCATCAGGGGACTAATGGCGGAGGCTCTAATGATGTAGGGCGTTTGCAGCTGTAGTGATATGGGATCCTGATACGTCTAGATATGACTCTGACAGGTGACACGCAGTTAAGCATCGTGCCTGATCACCTGCATCCATTCATATCTATTGTGCATTCCTACGGACTTGGGCAACCAGCAGGACAATGCGACACCCCACACGTCCAGAATTGCTAGTGTGGCCCCAAGAACACTTTTCTGAGTTTAACCACTTCCGCTGGCCACAAATCTACCCAGACATTAGCATTATTGACAATATCTGGAATGTCTTGCAACGTTCTGTTCAGAAGGGATCTCCACCCCCTCGTACTCTTACCGATTTATGGACAGGCCTGCAGTATTCATGGTATCAATTTCCCCGGCACTACTTCAGACAATAGTCGAGTCCATGCCACGTCGTGTTGGGGCACTTCTGCGTGTTCGCGGGGGCTCTATAAAATATTAGGCAGGTGTGCCGATTTCTTTGGCTCTTGAGTGTATCGTCAGGTTTTTCTGGAGTCCATGTGTCACCATCATACAATGCTGTGCTCCAAACGTACATCCTCAGAAATTTCTTCGGCAAATTACGAACTGTGATTGGTACTTGTAGACTCCTCTTGACCAGGAATGCGCTTTTTGCTAGCTTCTTATGTTCTCTTTCCCGCTTCCGTTCTGGGTTATTTTAATGATTAGGTATCAAAACTCCTTAACTTTATCTATTTCCTGATATCGAATTATGATGTCAAGTTTCTCGCTGATCTCATTTCTGCTACATCTCATTACTTTCTTTACTCTCAGTCCATATCCTGTACTCATTAGACTTATTTCACACAGCAGACCCAGTAGATCTTCTTCACTTTCACTGAGGATAGCAATGTCATCAGAGAACCTTAACGTTGATATCCTTTCACCTTATCTCAAAACTGCATCGCTCATTATGTAAAATAGTCTGATCATACGAGGGAAGTTACGTGTATCAAAGAATGGTGAGCCACTGTTCCCTAGTTTGCGAACGCCGACCAGCTATAACTCAGCCTCATTTTCCCGCCTAGATTCCACGTGGACGGTGTTTTCAATAGCGCGGAAAGCTACAAAGCTGGTCCTAGCAGCCGAGGTTTGTTCTTCCTAAGTTACAAAGCGATCTTATCTTGCTTTGATACTAGACCTCTCATGGTCAGATATGTCCCATTTTCCGGTGCTAATCTGCTTTTAATATCCTAGTTTCATCCGCTATTTGTTATTATGCTCCCATGATACCAGAAGTCGTTTGCTTTGTTTAAACTGCGGGTTGCAACTTTGATGCTTATTACTTTCACCTTTCTTTGGTTTACTCCCAGTCCAAACAAAGTGGTCTTTAGACTGTTCATTCCTTTCAAGAGATCCTCCAGTTCTTCCTCACTTTCACTGAAGATAACAGTGTTGTCAATTAATCTTATTATTGATATTCTTCCACCCTGGATAGTTACCCCACTCTCAGATCATTCTTTTATTTCTATGACTGCGTCTTCGACGAATAGGCGAACACTGGGGGCGAAAGTCTACATCCATGTCCTACACCCACTTACTTTCCCGTCCTTCCCCAATCCGATGAAACCCTTGACCTCGCTGTTTGACACCATTTCTCATCTTGACACTTTGTTCTTAAATCCTTTTTCCATTATCAGTCGTCTCTAAAATGGGCGATCACAGAATTTGGGAAGAAAAACGTAAGTACAAAGAAGGTAACTCCGAGGAAACCATTGGTAACAAAAGTAATACTTCAGTTGATCAGTGAAAGGAGGAAGTACAAAAATAATCCGGGAAATTGAAGAATACAGAAATACAAGTCGCTGAGGTATGAAATAAATAGGAAGTGCAGGGAAGCTAAGACGAAATGGCTGCATGAAAAATATGAGGAAATGAAAAAGGATATGATTGTCGGAAGGACTGACTCAGCATACAGGAAAGTCAAAACAACGTACTGTGACATTAAAAGCAAGAGTGATAACATTAAGAGTGCAACGGGAATTCCGCTGTTAAATGCAAAGGAGAGAGCAGACAGGAGGAAAGAGTACATTTGAATCCTCTACGAGGGGGAAAAATTTGTCTGATGAAATAGAAGATGAAGCAGGAGTCGATTTAGAAGAGATTGGGGATTCAGTATTAGAATCAGAATTTAAGAGAGCTTTGGAGGACTTAAGATCAAATAAGGCAGAAATGATGGATATCATTCCACCAGAATTTCGAAAATCATTGGGAGAAGTGGCAACAAAACGATTATTCACCTTGGTGTTGAATGTATGAGTCTGGCGACTTACCATCTCACTTTCGGAAAAATATCATCCACGTAATTCCGAAGGCTGCAAGAGCTGACAAGTGCGAGAATTATCAAACAATCAGCTCAACAGCTCAAGTTGCTGAAAAGTATAATATACAAAAAACAGAAAAGAAAACTGAGCATGTGCTAGATGACGATCAGTTTGGCTTCAGAGAAGGTAAATATACGAGAGAGGTAATTCTGAAGCATGACTAAAGAAAAATCGAGACACGTTCATACAATTTTTGGACGTGGAAAAAGTGTTCGACAATGTAAAATTGTGCAAGATGTTCGTAATTGTGATAAAAATAAGGGTAAGCTTTAGGGAGACAAGGGTAATATATAACGTGTACGAGAGCAAAGAGGGAATAATGAGAATGGACGACCAAGAACGAGAGCATGAATTAAGAAAGTGTGTAATACAGGGATGTAGTCTTTTGCCTCTACTGTTCAATCTGCACATCGAAGAAGCAATGATGGAAATAAAAAAAAGTTTCGCGAGTGGGATTGAAATCAAGGTGAAAGGATATCAATGATACGATTCATTGATGACATTGCTATTCTAAGCGAAAGTGAAGAAGAATTACATGATCTGCTGAATAGAATCAACAATCTAATGAGTATAGAATATGGACTGAAAATAAATGGAAGAAGGACGAAAGTAATGAGATGGAGCAGAAATGAGAACAGCGATAAACTTAACATCACGATTGATGGTCACGAAGTAAATGAAGTTAAGGCTCAAAAATGGTTCAAATGGCTCTGAGCACTATGGGACTTAACATCTGTGGTCATCACTCCCCTAGAACTTAGAACTACTTAAACCTAACTAACCTAAGGACATCACACACATCCATGCCCGAGGCAGGATTCGAACCTGCGACCGTAGCAGTCCCGCGGTTCCGGACTGAGCGCCTAGAACCGCTAGACCACCGCGGCCGGCTGAAGTTAAGGATTTGTGCTACTAGTCAGCAAAACTAATATCTCACTTAGCAAGGAGGACATCAAAAGCAGACTAGCATTGGCAAAAAGGACATTCTTGGTCAAAGTAAGTCTATTAGTATCAAACGTACGCCTTAATTTGAGGAAAAAATTTCTGAGGATGTACGCCAGGAGTTCACAATTCTATGGTAGTAAAACGTGGACTGTAGGAAAACCGGAACTGATGATAATCGAAGCATTTGAGATGTGGTGCTACAGACGAAAGCTGGAAATTCTGTGAACTGATAAGGTATGAGGCGGTTCTGCGCAGAATCGGAGAGGAAAGAAATATGTGGCTAACACTGACAAGAAGAAGGGACAGGATGATAGAACATTTGTTAAGGCATGAGGGAAAGACGTCCATGGCACTAGAGGAAGCTGTAGAGGATAAAAACTGTAGGGAAAGACAGAGTGTCGAATACATCCAGCAAATAATTGAAGACGTAGGTTGCAAGTGCTCTTCTGAGATGATGAGGTTGGCACAGGAGAAGAATTCGTGGCTGGTCGCATCAAACCATCCATAAGACTGATGAGCCAAAAGAAAAAAATGAAGTTATCGTGTGTCATTGATGGACGGGAGACCAGTCTGGGGAAGGTCGGCCGCCGCGTTGCAAGTTTTATTTCAGGTGACTGCAATGGGCGATGTGGTGAAGATGAGAACAACACCAGACCCAGTCCACGAGCGGAGAAAATCTCCAACCCATCCGGAAATCGAGCCCGAGGCCGCTGAATGGTAGGCAACCATTTTAGCACTCTGCTAAGCAGGCGGCCTAGAGAGCTGTCGAAACACAGTAACACCTAGAAGTGCTAAAAGGGAGGAGGTAGAATTGTGCAGACCATACAGCAACAATGTCGGAAAACAGACTATATAAAATAGAATTTAGCAGGACAATAGTTGGAAAGAGTTGAAGAGGAAGACCCAGAATCAGGTGGTGAAGTAACATCCTGGAGGACACAGCTAGGACGAACATCAGCACTGGATGGACAGACATCTTCTCAGTTTTCTTTGGCATTGTTATGTATATTACTTTTGATAAGGAAATGTGATCTGTTAAGCTGAACGCACGATAATGCTCGCTTTCATCTGCCTTTGTTATCTTTGGGATTGTGCAGATCATATTTTTCTGAAAGTTTGATGGTATGTCCCCAGTCTCATGGATTCGACACATCGACATGAATAGTCGTTTGGTTGCCACTTATCTCAATGATTTTAGAAATTCCTCAACCTCCCTATTACATACGACTATTCCTTGCGTTCACCAGTGGGCGTCGGTCAACTGTGCACGCCCAGACGCACTCATCCAGTACATGTCCTTTGTTTGGGCACTTTGCATATGAAGTAGCAAATGTCGTGGGTTCAATGTCCGGAGAGAGTGCCCTCCACTTTTAATAGCTTAGCTCCTTGAAATGTCCTGGCAAAAGCGTGAAGGACACATTCCCATCACTGATAATGGTGTGATCCTGGAGAGAAGCTATATGACAGGATCGGACTGCTGCTCCCCAGGTGCCAACCAAATATGCTCGCACCAGACCAGCACATGGGCTGGGCACGTTGTCTGGGATGCAAGAGGTGTAGCAGGTTTCGATGACAGCACCCAAGCAAGGTTTCGGCGAGACTGATGCCCTGACCATCCACCCAGTCCCTGATTTGGACGGCTAGTTAAAGAAGTCGGTGGTCAGGTTCAAATGGTTCAAATGGCTCTGAGCACTATGGGAGTTAAATTCTGAGGTCATCAATCCCCTAGAGCTTAGAACTACTTAAACCTAACTAACCAAAGAACATCACACACATCCATGCCCGAGGCAGGATTAGAATCTGCGACCGATGCGGTCGAGCGGTTCCAGACTGTAGTGCCTAGAACCGCTCGGCCACACCGGCCGGCGGTGGTCAGGTGTTCACCGCCATTACGGCGATAGAAGACCTTGAATTGTGATAAAGAAACCTGGGCACTGTTGTCAGACACGGCCTGTCGAGCGCTTCCTCGATTGTGAATATTGTAGACAGTTAGCGTGCATAGTCGATGACTACATTCGTGTCACAAAAAGGTAGTGAGAGTGAGCGTGAAATGTTCAGGAAAAATCAGCATAGTTTCTCTCTCACTGGCAGTCCGGATGTTGCCATGGAGGCAATATATGTTCCGTCGAGCTAATTCCTTCATGCCCGACATCCCCCACAGCGAGGAATGAAGTAGCTGGAGGATGGGATGGGGGAGGGGGGTGTTTGAAGCAGAGGCAGATTTACGAATCGGCATTTAGAGTTAGCTGAGGTTAATGTTACGACGCCGTTTGTTGCATTGAAGCTGTGCCGCATCGTAAAATAGTTACGAAATGCCAGGTCTGCTTGGTTTTGTATAGGTTTCGGATAATCTGACTGCACAGCCAACAAAATTTTGTGCAGTAATGGGTCGCGGGCCGAGCTGTAAGCATGAACTCTTTCGTTTTCTGGTGATCGTACTCGATGTCGGGACCACGGAAAATGCGATAAAGAGCGTGTGCAGTCTCATGTTGGATGGGTGGGGGTGGGGGAGCGCGGAAGCTGATTTCGCAGTTATAACCACTCAAAAACAGTGCCCACTGTTGCTGACACCGTGCTGTCCTTCCAGCAAAAGCATCGACTGAGTCCTAAGATGCGATATCAGTGGTTTGTGGTAGGATAATATTTCTAGTTTATACCACAAAAATACCCATACATCTTCTTCAGGCCGTAAATTATCACAAAATTCTCGTTACCAGTTTGGGATTATTTTTATTTGCTTTTGCCGTTAATGAAGTTAAATTCTTTTGGGTCATATATCTCCAAGCAGTCGACATTTCGACTCCTCTGCTATGATCTTCTTCAGGATCTTGTGGTGTACACTGTAGACTGAGAACTTTCAACCACCAGTGTCACCTTTCCTTTTAAAGGGAAGTTTCCCCGCGCTTGTACTGGAGAAGTGCGATTATTGGGCAAAAGTCTTGCACTAACATTGGTGGGCCATTATCGCTGGATAGTAAGAGTAGTTTTCCCGAGCTAATGCCGAGGAAGGGGGTATTAGCTAAAACTCCTGTGGCTACCGTTGGTGGACCAACGTCATTGATTAGAGAGGAAAGAACTTCAATAGAGAGGACGGCTATAGGCTTCCGGCATCATGGCTTCCCATCATCAACGAAGCGAATACGGGGCCTGGAAACCTATTCTGCAGACAATACAGTAATATCATGGATAAATGTTCCCCCTCTAATGTTCTGCCCTTTTCGCTTCTAGACAATGATGTGGGCCCGTCAGTAGCAGTAGGACGAATTTCAACCAGTAACTCTTCTCGAGCATAATTGCGGAAAAGACCCTTTCAAACCAACGACGTTGGTCCACCAATGGTAGCTCCAGGAGTTTTAGCTAATAACCCCCTCCGTCGACACTATCGGGGGAAAATTTCTCTTACTAACAGATGACGAAGCGCAGGCTCATAGTCATTAGGGCTTTTCAGACCACTTATACGACGGAGCCATCCCGTTCGCATTCTGTGATACATCTGTTGGAACCATCGTGGCTGAGCGATTTGAGCTCCTTGGGATATAACTATCTTTTCGATGTGATACTGTTGCTGCCGAGAATGTGTCCCAGATATTTAACGCTACGGGGAAAAATTATCCACTTTTCTTACTGGCAACGTAAGACATTTTCCGAAATCCCTTTGGAAAGGAATTCATGGTACGTCACGTGTGTCGTGTCTACAGCCCCTTTTATGACGGTAACGTCAAAGTAAATAGTGCGCTCAGGAATGAATTACTCTAAGTATTTCTGGAACACGGCTGGGATGCTACCAAACCCAGACGGTTAGCGGTTGCAATGGAATCTGTCGAATGGCACATTTAAGACCAAAAGCTGTTTTGGCTCGTTATCTAATGGAAATTGCAAATATGCGTCTTTTAAATCAATAATGTTGGGCTCTTGCTACTTTTATTTACAAACCTTTGTAGACATGGTATAGAATACAGATCAACGCTTGAGTGAGTATTTATTTGCTTTAAAGTCGCAACAAATGTGGATTGACCGGTTCGAATTTCTCATGACGACTACTGGAGTTACTCATTAAATGTCTGATACTGTCGAAATGACTTGTTGTGCCTAAAGTTGTGCCATAAGCATCTACAACTGCAAGCGCTTGACCGCGAGCTCTACTAAATTTACGCACTGCCAATGGTTACATGCATATACGAGCAGAATTCGGAACAACCGTCGGACTCGACATTTTTCACATCTACACGTCATTTCTAGAGGACTGGTGGTAAGGGGCAAAAAATACTCTAGCGTAAAAGAAAGTTTGCAACACAGTCTTTTTCGGATTTGTAGTCTAAGCGCTTACTCACTAACGCACGGAGTCAGACAATGTGGTATAGTACCAGCTCAGTTCATAGCCGTCATTTACGTCTCTTCATTCAAAAGAACTACTTCTGGACACTAGCTGAATTGTATCACTTCATACATAGACTGCAAGATGTCTATGATCTGTACACTGGTACGAAAAACTTAGGAATGAAGGTAACGTTTCCGTAATGGGTTACTGCCATGTAACAAAGTAAGAGAGATCTAGGAAACTTCGACTATATACGATAAGAACTACTACAGCATACTATAGAAGGTAACTTAAAGACATACGCAATGAAATAAATAGATATGGCACTTTATTCAAAGGCAGTAATTTCTCTAAAGTCTCCGCAACACATGACGGTCCCCTAGACGGTACAAATGGCTGGACATGATTCTTAATAGGGTGAGTTGTCTCCACAGATGCACTGATGCATCGTGCTCCCACTCCGGCCACAAGCTTGGTCTTACCAAGCTTTTATGGTAAGATGCTCCATTGCTCCACCACTGCGGTTGCCAACTACTGGACGGTCGTTGGTGCATGTGGACTTGCTGCCTTACGCTTCGCCAATGCATACCATACTTGTTCGATGTATTTACATAGGGGGAAGGAGCGTGCCAGTCCATTCACAGAATATTCTCTATAGCAGGAGCTCTTTAGTCTGCTCTGTTCGATTCAATCGCTCATTGTCATTCATAAAACTGAAACAAGGACCGAATGCACTCCTCAAAAGACGCACAACGAGAAGAAGTGGTGTGTCAAAATAACGTTGACTGGTGACTTTACCGTGCTGAAGTATTGGGAGGTGCAACATTATGCCTCCCCACATTATAATACCTGGATCACCATAACGGCCATGTTCGACAGTGTTGCGGGACGCATTACGTGTTCCCACCTTTCAGTATGAGAGGATATTTCCAGTATTGTCGAACTTGACAGTTTTTGTGGTTCAGGCGTTATGGTGGGCCGTACTTACCTCCAAATCTTTGTTCACGGCACATTCGTCGGTCGATGTCATTGAGACACTGTACTTCTTCCCCATTTGCGCCTTTCAGGACTGTATTCGGCCTTAAATTGAGTTTTTGAATGTCAGCGCGACAGCGTCGAAGAGGCAGTGGGAGAAGCTTTTCGAAGGAGACGATGTTTGGCGAATGGACTGACCTACCTGTACCCCAGAATTAAATCCGATCGAGCAGTTGTGGGATGCGTTGGGGAGACGTATCACAGCACTGTGTATATTTGAGTGGTGTATCTTCTGTCGGACATGTCTGTCAGGACATCACTCGTGACGACGTGGCTGCTGCATAGAGAATGGGGAAAGAAAAGAAAGGAATGGGTGGAAATTCGTGACTTTCAGCTCCACAGGGTTTTGTGGTAATGGAGTGGCGAAAGTTAAAAAAGTATGCCAGACCGGGACTCGAACCCGGATTTACCGCACCTCATGGACGCTTGCCTTAGATCACGCCGACACGTCACCGATAAACTTAAATTTTCAATGTATCACACGCCGCACTGCATCGTCCCTCGTCCATTAATCCCATACTCGCAAATTATTGATTTCCATAGGAGTTCGGACGATATTAGTGCATCCGCGCTGACGCATGTCCAACAGCAAAGACAACATTGAAATATATACAGGTCGCACAAGCGCATCTGCTCTTCGGCTTTTCTATCATCGAAGTTACACTAACATCGTCCGAGCTCCTACGGGAATCAATATTTTGCGAGTAGGGGGTTATGTACGAGGAACATTGCAGTGCAGCGTGCGGTAAGTTGGAAATATCAGTCACTGAGGGATTGTCTCCTGATGGCCGAAGTGGTTAAGGCAGCTGCTCATCAGAAGCGGCAAATCCGTGTTCGAGTCCCGGGCCAGCACAACTTTTCCAACTTTCGTCTTTGCATTATCACATGTCCTGTGCGGCTGGAAGACCAAAATTCCCACCCATCCATTCCCATTTTTCCCCATTCTGTAATTCATATAAATGTGTTACATCACGTGCTCATGTACCAACAACCATACAGCAGATGGAACCCCGCTGCTGGAGAAACGGAACGTCCTACCACAAGAACTTCTTACTAACCCTGTGGCCAGCGTGAGCACGTTACAGAGCACACACCGTGTATTACTTGGCAGTGACATATCATGAGACAGTTAATTTCGTTCTCATGTTTTGCACACCAGTGTTTTGCAAGGTGGTCATTTGCTTACTTCCGATGTGACAAGGGCCTTATCGACCGTACATCTGCTCTACTTGCCTCTCCCCTTTCTTTATTTCGATTGCATTGTCTGTCCATCCAGTGGTGATGTTAGTCCTAGATGCATCCTCCAGGATGTAATCTCACCACCTGATTCTGGGTCTTCCTCTTCAACTCTTTCAAACTATTGCTCTGCTAAATGCTATTTTACATAGTCTGTTTTCCATCATTGTTGCTGTACGGTCTGCCCAATTCTACCTTCTCCTTTTTAGCACTTCTAGGTGTTACAGTGCTTCGACAATTCTCTACCCCACCCGCTTAGCAGAGTGCTAAAATGTTTGCCTACCATTCAGCGGCCTCGGGCTCCATTTCGGTTCGGTTGGAGATTTTCTACGCTCGTGGACTGGGTCTGGTGTTGTTCTCATCTTCACCACATCGCCCAATGCAGTCACCTGAAATAAAACTTGCAACGCGGCGGCCGACCTTCCCCAGACTGGTCTCCCGTCCATCAATGACACACGATAACTTCATTTTTTTTCTTTTGGCTTATCAGTCTTATGGATGGTTTGATGCGACCAGCAACGAATTCTTCTCCTGTGCCAACCTCATCATCTCAGAGGAGCACTTGCAACCTACGTCTTCAATTATTTGCTGGATGTATTTCAGTCTCTGTCTTTCCCTACAGTTTTTATCCTCTACAGCTTCCTCTAGTGCCATGGACGCCTTTCCCTCATGCCTTAACAAATGTCCTATCATTCTGTCCCTTCTTCTTGTCAGTGTTATCCACATATTCCTTTCCTCTCCGATTCTGCGCAGAACCGCCTCATACCTTACCTTATCAGTTCACAGAATTTCCAGCTTTCGTCTGTAGCACCACATCTCAAATGCTTCGATTCTCATCAGTTCCGGTTTTCCCATAGTGCACGTTTTTCTACCATACAATGCCGAACTCCAGGCGTACAACCTCAGAAATTTCTTCCTCAAGGTAAGGCCTACGTTTGATACTAGTAGATTTGCATTGGCCTAGAATGCCCTTTTTTCCACTGCTAATCTGCTTTTGCTAAGTCAAATATTGGCTATTTTGCTGACTAGTAGCAGAATTCCTTAACTTCATCTACTTCGTGACCATCAATCCTGATGTTAAGTTTGTCGCTGTTCTCATTTCTGCTCCATCTCATTACTTTCGTCTTTCTCCCGTTTATTCCCAGTCCATATTCTGTACTCATTAGTATGTTCATTCCATTCAGCAGATCATGTAATTCTTCTTCGCTATCGCTCAGGAAAGCAATGTCACCAACGAAACGTATCATTGATATCTTTTCACCTTGATTTTAATTCCACTCGCGAACCTTCTTTTATTTCCATCATTCCTTATTCGATGTGGAGATTGAACAGTAAGGGCAACAGACTACATCACTGTATTACACCCATTTTAATTCATGCATTCGTTCTTGGTCGTCCATTCTCATTATTCCCTCTTTGTTCTTGCACACGTTGTATATTACCCTTCTCTCCCTAAAGCTTACCCTTATTTTTCTCACAATTACGAACATCTTGCACAATTTTACATTGTCGAACACTTTTTCCACGTCCACAAATTCTATAAACGTGTCTTGATTTTTCTTTATTCTTGATTCAGAATTACCTCTCTCGTATATTTACCTTCTCTGAAGCCAAACTGATCGTCATCTAGCACATGCTCAGTTTTCTTTTCTGTTTTTTGTATATTATACTTTTCAGCGACTTGAGCTGTTGAGCTGATTGTTTGATAATTCTCGCACTTGTCAGTTCTTGCAGCCTTCGGAATTACGTGGACGATAATTTCCCGAGAGTGAGATGGTATGTCGCCAGACTTATACGTTCAACACCAAGGTGAATAAGCCTTTTGTTGCCACTTCTCCCAATGATTTTCGAAATTCTGGTGGAATGATATCCACCATTTCTGCCTTATTTGATCTTAATTCCTCCAAAGCTCTCTTAAATTCTGATTCTAATACTGGATCCTCTATCTCTTCTAAATCGACTCCTGTTTCATCTTCTATTTCATCAGACAACTTTTCCCCCTCATAGAGGATTCAAATGTATTCTTTCCACCTATCCGCTCTCTCCTCTGCATTTAACAGCGGAATTCCCGTTGCACTCTTAATGTTATCACTCTTGCTTTTAATGTCACAGTGCGTTGTTTTGACTTTTCTGCATGCTGAGTCAGTCCTTCCGACAATTATTTCTTTTTTCATTTCTTTATATTTTTCATGCAGCCATTTCGTCTTAGCTTCCCTGAACTTCCTATTTATTTCATTCCTCAGTGACTTGCATTTCTGTATTCTTGAGTTCCCCGGGTAATTTTTGTACTTCTTCCTTTCATTGATCAACTGAAGTATTTCTTTTGTTACCCATGGTTTCTTCGGAGTTACCTCCTTTGTGCTTATATTTTTCTTTCCAAATTCTGTGACTGCCCTTTTTAGAGATGTCCATTCCTTTTCCACTGTACTGCCTACTAAGCTGTTCGTTATTGCTGTGTCAGTTTCGTTTCACAACTCTCCAAATTCTTCATTTTCCTTTACTCTCCATTCCATATCATTTTCACCAAACAGCGATCCAAAAATATTTCTTAGCAATATTGTTTCGAATGTTTACAGTTTTTCTTCATCTTTCTTTCCAAATGTTAACGCTTCCCAGCCCTATAAGTTGCCGGTGTAACTGACACAACTGGATTTTGAAGTTAGCAGTAAGTGATCTTATCTTTACGATTCTGCTGAAACTGAAATATGTTTTTTTAGGCGTTGTTGGATGGACATCTGTTTCTATATGTTTCTGTTGTTATTAAAAGGAAATCCTAAGTACTTCAAGTGGTTAGTCGTCTTCAAAGTGAATCCATCTGCAGACAAAGTGGAAATTCTTACCTAAGTCCATATATTCTATGTATTCTTCATCAGCATGTAATCCTGTTACCTCAGCGATTTTGTAATAATTTTGCATCATTGTGATTAACTCCGTTTTGGGACTACTTCTTAATGCAACAGCATAAACATTTAGTCATCGCAAATATCAAAATCACGGACTTTCTCTTCGACGTTGTCCCACACTTCCAGCGTAATGTTTCACGGTTGTCTTCTATTCAGGCAGCATTCATGATACAGGTATTGCATTTTCGAGGTTTACCTTACAACAGTACCTCATTCACATGCTGTCATAATCGTAAATATAGTACAGGTATATTAAAAAGGAATGTAGAAGCCAAGTATTGACACCAGAGGCAATGTGTAGAGTTTATAAAGATACATGCAATCCTACGTTAACGTAAGAAGCACTAAAATGTTCGGCTTTTGCCACTGTGTTGATTTTCGCTTCTTACTACCTGTATCCTCCATCTTCAGGTGTGCTCGGATGAAATATCACCTAAACACACCCGAAAATGGAATATAGCTGGCGATACTTGTTATGGGAGGAATAAATTAAATCAGTGGTAAAAGTCGATCATTTTGGTATTGCTTATCCAGATTTCGACGATCGTCGGTCATCCGTCTTTGGGGATGAACAAGTGTACTGCAGTAACATGTTGATCTCGTTTCAGTGGCACGTAGTGACAAAATAAACAAAAACGTCCGATAAGGGGTCAGGAATATAGCAACTGAGTTAACAGTGCTTGATGTTCAACGGGAAGTTTCCAACTTATAAATTAGTTGCTCCTACTCTCGGTGCACTCTCCGTTGACATGTCTCATTCATTCATATCAGTAACCGTTAAACTGGCTTACAATATTGAAGTAATAATGACAGTAATGACTTCTGTTCTCTTCTATCCGCAGAAATCATTACAGCTTTTTATAATCAATGTAGAAAGCGGGAGTGACACTTGTCACGACTGTAATGAAACCTAAGTTTTCCATTAGACGAGACGGTTACGGGTGTGTGGACGGTAAGATGAATATGCTAAGTCTAGAATAATATGAGAGCACTGTATTTTCGCGAACCATTAAGCTAAGTCTTTTGTAGAAGAATTACATCGCTGCCTGTGAGCAAAACAAGTAAAAATTCGGCTGATACCTCCTACTCACACCCAGAAAATATCGACCCACCAGAAATTAAACAACTGGTTTCATCGCATCCCTCTTTTTCTTTCATTACGTTTCCGCCTGCCGATTCACGGTGCACACACCATCAGATAGATGTGACATTTGTGGTTACTGAACACAACTTCAAAGATGGCACCGTGACAAGCAGACGGTGGGGTGCCGACAGAGACGTCCGTGGAACGGTGTAGGTGGGGGTGAGACGGGGAAGGTGAGGGGGGGGGGGATGCGGGTTGGTGGAAGTGGAACACATTCATCTCGTCCCTCTCGCCGCACTGCAATCATGCTCTCATCGCTGCTTTAATAAATCTGCCCGCTTTCGTACGAACCAATATCAGTCCTTCAGAGTGCTCTCAAACGATATTGCTGCAGGCAGACAGTAGCGGCACTGCGTGTAGCCTCCTCCAAACACAGGAATCCGGGACATATGCACGCGACGCGCCCTAACTTATTGTAGCACCCTTCAAATTGTCCTAAGTTGGCAATATTGGCATGAGTGGGTAAGCTTCGTCGCACAGCCGGTACGTGGCAGTTTCAGGCAGGAAATGCGACGTAGGGACGACGTATTTCTGAGAGATGTCGTCATCTTCGTTTGTGTGACGATGTTCCGAGGAGACATGCTGCACCAAGATCTAAACTGTGGAAATACAATGGTGTGCAAAAGTGAAGGACGAAAGTAACTTTCGACTGCAGTGTAACAAAACTTACCGAAACTTGGGCCATACACAGAAAGAACCGCTACAGTAGAAGCTATACAAGAAAAATACACAAAAATGATATTAAATGTGTTCTATCTCGGAAATAATGCTGAGAAGGGTATATTTACTTATGAATGTTCTGTTCTGAATCATTAACACAACACCTCTCAAAGCATGTACTTTTCCTCCTGACTCAAGCTGTATCAAGGAAGAATTCGCAGCAGGTTTCTCATGTACAAAACACATCTGATTTGAACTCTGACTGTATGTGAGGAGATTGTGTCACACCTCTTGTAAGGAAGAGACACGGTTATCACTAGGAAATGTACAGATGTAGGATCCTGGCCTATCGAGACTGCATCTTATCATTCTATGACATTGCTCCTCGCGTTGGTTGGGACGCAATGAGTGTCATTCAGATTTGGAATCAAAGGAATAAGGTGAACTATACTGTACGGTATGCAGGGTCTCGATGGCCCCACGCTACTACTGTTTCCTCAGTCGTGCTGTATCATACAGTCACTTCATGTTTATTGAGTTAGGAAACGAGTTTCTTTGCAGCAACGTAACTGCCCACACTGCGTGTACGACGACGCCTGGATCAGCGCAGGGTGTTAACACGGCCATCGTTTGCGGCTTCCCTTAACGCGGCAACAGAGAGACTTGTGAAGCCAGAGTAGTGCCCAACGACAACACACCTCACACAGGAGAGGTTCCAGCTTTTGTTTACAGGTGAGTGCCATTCCAGCGTACATTATCAAGATCGATGGATCCGTTTGCAGAGTCTGTGAGGAGAACAAAAGGTTACCAGATAGTATTCCTCATCGTTAGACACGTCTAGCACGTTGCTTGGCGGTATGGGATGCTACTAGGTACATAATACAGTCATTCCTCGTTCGAGCAGTTGGGAATTTGGACATCAGGCGTTATCGTTCTCCCATGTTAACGCCGGTAGCTGCGCACTATCTTCGAGTTTTCCCTTACGTTATCTTTCGACAAGATTACTCAGGGGTGGGTGGTTGCCCGTGATGTTACAGTCTACCGAGGTACAAGACATTCTCGTCTGTTACCCTGGTCAGCACGTCCTCCAGATGTCTCGTCCAATGAAAACGTCTGTTCATGGGTTGCCGAGAGTGTGGCACGCCACCTCTAGCCAGCCACTACAGGTAAAAAAAAAAATGGTTCTGAGCACTACGGAACTGCTGTGGTCATCAGTCCCCTAGAACATAGAACTACTTAAACCTAACTAACATAAGAACATCACACACATCCACGACCGAGGCAGGATTCGAACCTGCGACCGCAGCGGTCACGCGACTCCAGGCTGTAGTGCCTAGAACCGCACGGCCACTGCGGCCGGCCACTACAGGTAATAAACTCCACCATAGAGCTGAAACGGTATGGAATGAGGTACCCGAAACTATCATCTAGGCATATTAGTGTGTGCTCATTAGACTGTTCAGTTTAACAGGTTATGCAATTCTTCCCCACTTTCAGTGGGCACAACAAGGTCATCACCAAAGCCGGCCGGGGTAGCAGAGCGGTTCTAGGCGCTACAGTCTGGAACCGCGTGACCTCTACGGTCGCAGGTTCGAATCCTGCGTCGGGCATGGTTGTGTGTGATGTCCTTAGTTTAGTTAGGTTTAAGCAGTTCTAAGTCTAGGGGACTGATGACCTCAGATGTTAAGTCCAATAGTGCTCAGAGCCATTTCAACCATTTTTCATTACTGAATCTTATCACTTATATCGGTTCACCCTGAATTTTAACCCCAATCCACAACTTCCCTTTTAATTCCTTCATGTTTACATTGAATAGATAGATTACTTATCTTGACTTATACTATTTTCTAAATCCGAATACTTCGTTCTTGATCTTCAGTTCTGGATACTATACTGTAAACGCATTATAATTTGGTTGTTTTTTATCCCTCTTTGTATTGCACTTCTAATTGCAAGCAGAATATTAGATGTTTCAAATTCTTCTAGTTTGTCAATACATCTATTTTACAGTAATTAAACCGTGCGCTATCGATGCTGACAATATATCGGTGGTAAAATATGAGTATATTCCATATACTGTGTTATGATGTACATAAAAGGATGAGTCTTATCTGAATAAAAGTCGCTAATGTAATCTGGTATGGAGTTGCTCAGCCCGGAAATACCCGTTTGAATCCTGCTGGTGCAAAAAAGTTTCATAGCCAGTATTTGATTTGCAAATGAAGCAAAGGAAGTGACATATATATCGTGATCATTACGCTTTGTTCTAAGGCCCGGAGTGAACTCTGGACCTTGACAAGATTCTAATGTAGAAAAGGTACGTGATACTGGAGACATTGTCCATGTGGCGGATGGGGCGTTAAGCTCGTGGACAGCTTGATAATATAATAATATACAGAACACCATATTGACTCCACACACAAACCCATCTCACGAAATATGCAGACTTAACGCACTAGACTTTGAAGCTGCCAAAGTGACATTCTCTGCAAAAGATTGCACTGCCAGATAGAAATATTAGGTAGCAGTCTTGTGTATAGCCAAGTAAAAATATGGATAATTACGTTTACTGAGTACATAAATTATCCACACACATTAGGAAAAATGTCCTAGACCGACGAAGGCACGTTATCGTTGAACACACAACTGAGGTCAGTACCTGCAGTGGTAAACACAAAAAGCAGCCAGTCTGGCGAACATGGGGCTTTCAACACGGACAGGTATCTGTATTTCATTGTTGTACTAAGTGAGTTATTTCAGTCATATGACTCATATTTCAACATCAAGGCGACAGGAGTAAAGCCCACAGGCCATAGCGGGCAGTCGATGATCACTATCAACCACCGCTTGCTAAAGAAGTGTAGCTACTTATTTTCATTAGTTATCTTTCATAGTGTGATTACTTGGCGTATGTGATGCTTACTTGAAATTCATGAGTGAGTTAAAATACATCGTACATCATACTCATACACGCATTTTCTCTAATGGAGTGTCGAGTGACTCTACATGAGAGTGTAGCGGTAGATAGACATCGCAGAACGAAAATAAGCAGCTTAGTGTGGTGTAGGCATGGAAACGTCAGAGACTGAAGAATACTGGATGAATGGTTCTGCCCCAGTTTGGATATTTAGTTAATTTATTTTCCCCTATCTCCCAGTTTCGTTCGTTCTCGCTTTTCATTCGCTCTGATCTCATATTCCTTCGCAATTAGGCTATTCGTTCCATTAATCAGGCATCTTCATCTTCTTCTTCCCAAAAAGGACTAGAACTTTGTGACCTGTTACAACTTCATAGGATTAATTCCCATTTTTTCTTTGGTCTTCCTTTACTACTTCTTCAGACTGGCGTGTACCTACTTGTTGCTTTTGGTAGTCTTCTTTCACTCATACGTTCTAGGTAGTCTTTCCACTTTTTATGCAGTTGTATTTTATTATTTAAGTTATGCATTTGCAGCTCTTTTTTGATCTGTTCATTTCTAAATCGATCTCGTTTATAACATCCATTTACATGCCTTAGAAATTTCATTTCCGCTGTTTGCACGGGACTTTTATCTCTCTGACTATCCATGACTCATTTGAATTAAGCAGCCTAGGGACGGCCATTACATCATAGAACCTGAGCTGGATGTCCTTCTGACTTTTTAATGTTCTTCTTGCGGTTCTGCATATCATTTGGAAATTATTTAATTTAACATTCATGGTTCTGCTGTTGTCAAAAGATATATTATATCCAAGGTGGCCAAGATAAGGACTTGTTCAATTAGTTATTTGTCATTATTTTTTATCTTAGGGTATTACCTCCTAGGAAAATATTTAAATTATATTGAGTTGAGTACAGGTCCAACATAGATAACGCGCTTTGCAATCCATCTACTATTTTACCTATAAACCGCATGTCGTCAGCAAATAGCTGCGTATAAACAAATAGGCTTTGTGCTAAGTTAATGCCTTACGTTGGTAGGGTACTTTGCCACACAGGAGTGGCGTCGTCTAAATATAAAACAGCGTTGGAGAAAGGCTACTTCTTTGTCTTACTTTCTGATTTATAATTAATAGCTACTGTCTCTTCCCTTTTGCAGAACTGTCCGTGTGTTTAAATACAGGCTCTTTATTGCTGAAATAAGATGTTCTGGGTTTCTACGTCGTTGGAAAATTTCGCATAGGGCCTTCCTATCTGCACTGTCGAACGTCTTTTCCAACACGGTATACCTCGGAATGCTATATTCTCCTCGCTTTTCCAACATCAATTAGATTGGTTAGTATATCCATTGAGATGGACTGTGTCACAAGAAACTCATACTATATTACTCGTTCCCCTTGTACTTTTGATTGAAATATGAAAATGACGTTCGCTACCTGTATTGTTTCTTGCTAAATAGTGACTAAGTTTCAACACCTAGTTACAATCTTCTTAATTTGTCGTTTGCGAATTCTCATTTTTTTTTATCCTTGTTACAATTCGAAGCAGGTAGATGATATATTCACACACTTCACTGTTGCTGTCCTGGAAGAATGATCTGAGGCTTTCACTAAATTGCTTACGTTTCTATTTCCGATGCCAAAAGACAAAGTGAGGCCAGAGGAAACTTCGATCCATCTACCACAATCAGCTGCGTTTCATTTGAGGTAATGGTGATTATCAAACGAACAGGATGAAATCAAGAAGGAAGGAAAAGAACATTTAGGGTTTCATGTTGGCAATGATATTATTGGAAAAGGAGGACAAGCTCAATATGGGAAAGAATGCAAGACAAAAGCGACTGCTTCCTTTTCAGAAGAACCATCCCAACTTTTGTTTTACAGATTTATGTCGATGGAAGGGATTTGAACCCCGCTCCTCTCTGTCAGTCTTTTACGTTTTCGTCTTTCACTTAAGAATCTGTTGTTTTAAAAACTGCGCGCCCTCGTTCGGTGAGAGGCTGGCGCAAATGAAGCCGATTTGCTTCCTCATAATATACAACTTTGCGTTTACAGTGACGTTATAAGGAACACACAAGTAACGTGTCACTTTCAGTCCTTCACTACTGTCTTAGATATGCAGCGAAACCACACGAAACTTAAATTTCGACACACTGACGACATCCTCAGTGTTTTGAGTCCGTTATTAAGTTTGCTGCCAACAGTTAACCACAGTTCAAAATCAAAAAAGTAAAAAAAAATAAAAAAATAGTAACGTTCCAAAACATAATGCTAAGAGGAGAAATGACAAACACTGTCTATCGTCCAACATAGTGAGTCACAGGACGAAGAAAGCTACTTGAGCATAAAAATTCTTGGGCAGCTAGCCAATAGTGTAAAGAATTTATTAGGTACTAAAATTAACATCGAACACCAAAGTGAAATCGTACTGAAATCGTATCTGCTTGAGAACACCTACGCCGCAGAAATTGTGAATGTGTATTAGTAGAGTAATATAGCGTGTGTGTGTGTGTGTGTGTGTGTGTGTGTGTGTGTGTGTGTGTGTGTGTGAGTGCTAGAGAGATAGGGGATGAGAGGGAGATGGAAGTCATCACGGGATATCTCAACATATTGGAACATGGCAAGTGGCTGCCGCCAGTATGAATCTTAGCATGTAATGTCAATGTAATATATTTTTGTTTGGTTTTTTAGTACCTTTGCAGTCTGCATGTTCCGAGAATGTCAAGGTGTGAAAATGGTATGGATAGCCGGAAAGCAATATTTTCAGAATGTTTGTGTTAGTACTGCTGTTAAATATACACTCCTGGAAATGGAAAAAAGAACACATTGACACCGGTGTGTCAGACCCACCATACTTGCTCCGGACACTACGAGAGGGCTGTACAAGCAATGATCACACGCACGGCACAGCGGACACACCAGGAACCGCGGTGTTGGCCGTCGAATGGCGCTAGCTGCGCAGCATTTGTGCACCGCCGCCGTCAGTGTCAGCCAGTTTGCCGTGGCATACGGAGCTCCATCGCAGTCTTTAACACTGGTAGCATGCCGTGACACCGTGGACGTGAACCGTATGTGCAGTTGACGGACTTTGAGCGAGGGCGTATAGTGGGCATGCGGGAGGCCGGGTGGACGTACCGCCGAATTGCTCAACACGTGGGGCGTGAGGTCTCCACAGTACATCGATGTTGTCGCCAGTGGTCGGCGGAAGGTGCACGTGCCCGTCGACCTGGGACCGGACCGCAGCGACGCACGGATGCACGCCAAGACCGTAGGATCCTACGCAGTGCCGTAGGGGACCGCACCGCCACTTCCCAGCAAATTAGGGACACTGTTGCTCCTGGGGTATCGGCGAGGACCATTCGCAACCATCTCCATGAAGCTGGGCTACGGTCCCGCACACCGTTAGGCCGTCTTCCGCTCACGCCCCAACATCGTGCAGCCCGCCTCCAGTGGTGTCGCAACAGGCGTGAATGGAGGGACGAATGGAGACGTGTCGTCTTCAGCGATGAGAGTCGCTTCTGTCTTGGTGCCAATGATGGTCGTATGCGTGTTTGGCGCCGTGCAGGTGAGCGCCACAATCAGGACTGCATACGACCGAGGCACACAGGGCCAACACCCGGCATCATGGTGTGGGGAGCGTTCTCCTACACTGGCCGTACACCACTGGTGATCGTCGAGAGGACACTGAATAGTGCACGGTGCATCCAAACCGTCATCGAACCCATCGTTCTACCATTCCTAGACCGGCAAGGGAACTTGCTGTTCCAACAGGACAATGCACGTCCGCATGTATCTCGTGCCACCCAACGTGCTCTAGAAGGCGTAAGTCAACTACCCTGGCCAGCAAGATCTCCGGATCTGTCCCCCATTGAGCATGTTTGGGACTGGATGAAGCGTCGTCTCACGCGGTCTGCACGTCCAGCACGAACGCTGGTCCAACTGAGGCGCCAGGTGGAAATGGCATGGCAAGCCGTTCCACAGGACTACATCCAGCATCTCTACGATCGTCTCCATGGGAGAATAGCAGCCTGCATTGCTGCGAAAGGTGGATATACACTGAACTAGTGCCGACATTGTGCATGCTCTGTTGCCTGTGTCTATGTGCCTGTGGTTCTGTCAGTGTGATCATGTGATGTATCTGACCCCAGGAATGTGTCAATAAAGTTTCCCCTTCCTGGGACAATGAATTCACGGTGTTCTTATTTCAATTTCCAGGAGTGTATATATACAGAATGAACATTAATAAAAACGACGAACTGTAGGGACGGATTCCTGACTGGAAATGAAGGAAGAAAAGGTCCTTTGGATATGTGTCCGTAAATGAATGGGGTGCCTGCAACGGCAACAAGTAGTCCCGGAAGACAATGCAGAGCTGCATTGAATCCAGGAATTGTAGCTGTTGTCATGCAGGAGACACATAATTGTACTTTGGCTTACACAATGTTGGTAGGCCACTTGCCTGAACTTTCTACCAAAGTTCGTCCCAATGTCCTGTAGAACCTGACCATCCAAATCCCGTGTACGCACAATCCACCTCCTCCCTGCACGTTTGTCTGGCTGGAACGGCCATTATCACACAAATGCTCGAAAAGGGGTTGAAATGTTGTGTGGTGTGGTTGGTGTCTGTGAGGATACTTATTTTGGCATTGCCTTGCTGCCACTCGACCGATTCGATCTGATTAACCCTATACAAACACCATTTCGGGTTGTTCTCAATATGAATACCGGACCATTCTGCTGTTTACAGTAAGCTGCGTCAGTGACACAACATGCAACACACAAGCAACGCGTGGCATATGGGCAGAGGAACTGTCATTCGTCAGTGCTATCTACCGTAGTATCCTTTTTTCCTCATTTCCAGCGGAATCCGTCCCTGCAGTTTGTCGGTTTTATTTCTGTTCATCCTGTAGGTCCAAAAATTTTGTGGTGTGAGTTGGTGTTGACGAAAGGTGAACAATCGAGAACTCGCGCTGGGTTACTGAATTTCATGCCACGTGCAGTTTAACTGATGTACCGCCATAATTTTAGAAGGGGAATAAGTTAGCTTTAATAGTAACCAGCTCGCTTACATTTGGTGCCGCGACCGGGATGAAATTTCTTGGTTTAATAAACTATTTCAGTATGGTAAATGCAGCCTATATACGTGACCGGTGACATATGAAAGGTGCTGCAATAGAGTGACATCAAGGGTTTGGCCAGACACGCCAGCAGCTAACAGTCCATGAGCCCCAAGTACGAATGCACATGAAGGAGCAAAGTACCTGCTTCAGGGCAGTTCCACCATTCTCGAATTTTTCCCAGGAGGCGGAGTGTCCCTTCACTGCTCGTACGGGACTGGAGAGTTCTGACTGCGGTAACAGCGCTTAAGTACTATTGGGACTCTATGGACCACCCATTACGGACAATTCGCGTTTGCGCAGAGAGAGTATTTGCGTTTATTGCTAACTTCCAGACCAGAACTGCTACGACCTGCTGTCCGGCTTATCGGCAATAAATAATAAGTGTAACGGGGTGTTGGGTAGCGAAATTAACCAACGTAGATGTGAAAGGCGGGAATGTTTGGACGAGTAGAACGCACCAAGGGTAGGAGATCATTGAACAAAAATGAGTAGTGGAAGGCAATCGTAATGATGACAGTTTTTGTGTCATGGAAATAGTAATGTTGAAAGGAGTGTGATGGTATCTAATGCAAAACAACAGGATGTAATGCAGAAAGATAACGATTATACAAGGATTCTCAGCTGGGTCATACTGGTATAGATGCTTGATACTGTTGTGAAACACATAGGCTTAGTTAAATGTAATGCCAGTGCGGTTAAATATGAAGTTGGCTCAAGTACATCTGATATGAAAACCGGTGTTGATTCATATAAATCCGATGTAAAATTTAATTTGGACACCGACAGTTCAGGTACACACACCGACGTCGCAAGCTGAAGATGAAGACAGAGAGAGAGAGAGAGAGAGAGAGAGAGAGAGAGAGAGAGAGAGAGAGAGAGAGAGAGAGAGAGACTATATGAGGATACTGAAAAGGTAATACAGCAAATAAAGTGAGATGAAAGTCTAATAGTCATGGGGGACTGAAATTCAGTTGTAGGGGAAGGAGTAGAATAGGTTACGGGAGAAAATGGGCTTGAGACAAGGAATGAGAAATACTATACTATACTAATTGAATTCCGTAATAAATTACAGCTAGAGACAGCAAATACTCTGTTCAAGAATCACAGGAGGAGGAGGTATACTTGGAAAAGGTTGTGTGATATGGGAAGATTTCAGTTAGATTACATCATTATCAGATAGAGATTCCGAAATCAGATACTGGATTGTAAGGCGTACCCAGGAGCAGACACAGATCACAATATAGTAGTGATGAAGTCTAGCCTTAACTTTAAGACATAAGTCAGGAAGAATCCATACGCAAAGAGGTGGGATGCGGAAGAACTAAGGAATGACGAGGTATGCTGGGAGTTCTCTAAAGCTGTAGATACAGCAACAAAGAATAGTCCAGTAAGCAGTACAGTTGAAGGGGAATGTACATCACTAAGAAGGGGAATCGCAGTAGCTGGAAAGAAACATATATACAAAGAAGGTAACTATAAAGAAACCATGGGTAACAGAAGAAATACTTAAGCTGGTCGATGAAAGAAGGAAGTAAAAATGTTCATGGAAATTCAGAAACACAGAAATACAAGTCGCTGAGGAATGAAATAAACAGGAGGGAATGAAATAAATAGGAGGAAAGCTAAGACAAAACGGCTTCGTGCAAATATGAAGAAATCGAAAAACAAATGACTGTCGGAAGGACTGACTGAGTATATGGGAAGGACAAAACAACCTTCGGTGAAATTAAAAGTAAATGTGGTGACATTAAGAGTGCATTCGCAATTCCATTGTTTAGTACAGATGAGAGAGCGAATAGGTGAAAAGAGTACATTGAAGACCTCTGTGAGGGGAATATTTGTCTGATGTGATAGAAGAAGAAACAAGAGTCTATTTAAAAGAGGTAGGGGATCCAGTATTACAATCAGATTTTAAAACAGTTTTGGATGACTTAAGACCAAATAAGGCAGAAGGGACAGATTTTCTAAAATCACTGGGGGAAGTGGCAACAAAATGACTATTCACGTTGGTGTGTAGAATGTATGAGTCTGGTAAATTACCGTCTGACTTTCGGAAAAATACTATCCACACACTTTCGAAGATTGCAAGAGCTTGCAAGTGTGAGAATTGTGGCACAATCAGCATAACAGCTCATGCATCCAAGTTTCTGACAAGAATAATATACAGAAGAATGGAAAAGAAAATTGATCTTATGTTGGATGACGATCAGTTTCGCTTTAGGAAAAGTGAAGGCACGGGTCAGGAAATTTTGACGTTGCGGTTGGTAGTGGAAGCCAGACTAAACAAAAATCAAGACATTTTCATAGGATTTGTTGACCTGAGAAAAAAATTCGACAATATACAATAGAGCCAGATGTTCAAAATTATTAGAAAAATAGGGGTAGGCTATAGGGAGAGACGGGTCGTATACAATATGTACAACAGCCAAGAGGGAATAAGTAGAGTGGACGACCAAGAACGAAGTGCTCGGATTAAAAAGGATGTAAGACAGGGATGTAATCTTCTCCCCTTCTGTTCAATCCGTACATCGAAGAAGCAATGACGGAAATAAAATAAAGGTTCATGAGTGGAATTAAAATTCAGGGTGAAAGGGTATCACTGGTACGATTCGCTGATGACATTGCTATCCTGGGTGAAAGTGAAAAAGAATTACACGCTGCTGAATGGAATGAACAACGTAATCAGTACAGAATATGGACTGAGAGTAAGTGGAAGAAAGCTGATGGTAATGAGAAGTAGCAGAAATGACAATAGCGAAAAACTTAACATCAGAATAGATGGCCACGAAGTAGACGAAGTTAAGGAATTCTGCTACTAAGCAGCAAAATAACCAATGACGGACTGGGCAAGGACATCAAAAGCAGACTATCAATGGAAAAAGGGTATTCCTGGCCAAGACAAGTCGACTAGTATCAAACATAGGTCTTAATTTGAGGAAGAAGTTTCTGAGAATTTACGTTTGGAGCACAGCATTGTATGGTAGTGAAACATGGATTATGGGAAAACCGGAACAGAAGGAATCGAAACATTTGCGATGTGATGCTACAGATGAATGTTGAAAATCAGGTGGACTGATAAGGTAAGAAATGAGGAGGTTCTGCGCAGAATCGGAGAGGGAAGGAATATGTGGGAATCACTGATAAGGAGAAGGGAAATGACCTTCATCGTACTAGAGGGACCTGTAGAGAGCAAAAACTGTAGAGTAAGACAGAGATTGAAATACACCCAGCAGATAATTGAGGATGTAGATTGCAACAAGTGCTACTCTGAGATGAAGAGGTTGGCACAGGAGAGGTGACGGGTCGCATCACACCAGTAAAAAGACTGATGATTAAAAAAAAATTGATTCCAAGTTCGTGACTGAACTACGGATTAAGGACAAGTATCAATCCACTTTGGCGAATTTGGCGAATTCGTTCGAAGGGGAGAGATACAACCCTCAGAGTGGTAGCTTGAGGGCCTGTTTCCAACAACGAGTTAATAAAATTAAGTATCTTGACAACAGCTTGGTTACTGGAACATTTATACTGCCTGGAGAATAAACTGCCTACTCAGGCAAGGCAAATTGTGGTTGTAACAACCAGAGA
Organism: Schistocerca americana; assembly: GCF_021461395.2. Taxonomy (NCBI): domain Eukaryota; kingdom Metazoa; phylum Arthropoda; class Insecta; order Orthoptera; family Acrididae; genus Schistocerca; species Schistocerca americana. The sequence continues at coordinate 477,163,892 of NC_060121.1, forward strand.
CAATGTCGAGGGATTTACTAATTTCCTGAAAAGAATTCAAGACAGTCTTCCTAGCGAAGAGCCAAGGAACTATGGGAGATTTAAGAGATCAGATGATGGGAAGCAATAGAGAGTAAACCGAGAGTAGTGAATAATAGAAATGATTGATAGGGGATGCCAAACTGGTGGATAACGATCTCGGCAAGAAGTGGTCACAAAATATGGATATGAATGTTCGACTCGCATATAGAAATGAGGGCAGGCTTGGGAAAGAGGAATCAACTCCTGCTACGGCTGGGGCAGAAGCAACAGTATAGAAAAGAGAAAATAATGGAAATTCTGAGGGCCATTTGCGAAGTAGGATATTGATTAAAAAGGGAGTAGAGACGGAGTGGAGAGATCTTTTAGGGTTACAAAGAATGTGGTGGAGTCACTGTCATTAGAAGATAAAAGTAACCAGGCAGCTGAAGACATTATTTCATGTATACAACTATGGATCTACATTTAAGGTGTATCCATACGGAAATGAGGTATACTGAAGACTTTCCTCTCGGGAAGAAGGGTTGGAATTAGGGTTTTGAATAAACAAGTGGAGAAATAGAACGGATTCCTGGAAGCAGCATGGAGAAGGTGTACCAGCAGGGGTTTAGTGATAGCGTTGGTCATTTAAAGTAAAACCACAACTGATAGAGCATTAGTTGGCTTAATTGTGGCGCAATGAGAATGGAGCGGAAGATTATTTGAACAAGAGTATGAGACGGTACAGGAGGGAATGTCACTAGGGGTAGAGGGAATGGGAAGTGATGGTGAAATGAAAGTGTAAGATATTATGCAGACTTGTTTTTGACGAGGATGACGTGTTAATAAATCTGAATATTCTGGTTATGAATCAATCATGGACAAAGAAATAATAGCTAAAAAGCTAAAATAGAATTGCAATCTGATTATTTTGGATAGGGGGGAGGGGAGGGGGAAATCTCTTGATGATACAAGACAGTTGAGGAGAAGACAAGCTAGAGGTACTTCACTACAGTAAGAGACTGCAGATTAGTGCCAAGTTATTAAATGAAGACCAATCCTTCGTGGATGAAGTAAAAAAGAATCACCTAGTCATTGAAGTTAAAAGAGGAGTTGTTCCCACGAAAGCTGTGCTAGGCAATGGATATAAGGATATCACAGGCATAGTATGTGTATGGGGCTAAGCAGTTGGAGTTTGTAACCATGCCAGTAGCGCAAGTAAAGGTCGTTCAGTGACAGGCAAATTCATGAAATAAACTAAGTAAGACATTGTATTTCCAGTAATTCCTGAGCTAATGGCAAAATTCCTTCTTAAGGCAGACTTGTTCAACATATTAGAGGAAACTGAGTTTGCAAAAGGGTTGTTTTTCTGTGATTTAGGCAGAAGCATTCAGGAAGTTCTACTTGTTTACCAAGTAGAAGAAATATCTGGTGAACTGACCTTTAAGGTGTACGTATGGAAACGGGGTATAATGAAGAAATAACGCGACCGAGAACAACAGCGGTATTGAACGACCAGAAGGAAATGATCAAAGAGCAAGTGATGAGTATACAAGAGACAACAGAGTAATAGCGAGAATATTTTCTGTTAGAAAAAAATAGCATTTTCTGATATTCGAATACTGTTGAATATGTCTGTATGTAAATTGGGGCTGTCAGAGCATATTCCATTTCTTGTAAAGCCTTATAACATGTTGCATGATAAGTGGTGGTACGTAAAGTAACCAAATATTGGTAGACTGGGAGTGAATTTTTATTTCGAACCCAATTTAGGAAAAGCACTGTAATATGTGATGTAATATCTGCTTTGGAAATGGTGTGGAGTGGGGGGGCGGGGGAGAAAGTAGGGTTAGCAAAGTCAGAATTTTTCAAGAAGGAAGTAAAGTTTTTGGGACATATTTTAGTGAACTAGGGATAGCATCAGATCCGAACAAACTGAAGGCTAGATAAAAAATTGCAGCATGGTCAAATAGGAAGCAATTGAACTGTTGTATTCACTGATCACACGACAGTAAGATTTCTTAAAACTTGTATGTTGCGTCATAGTAGGCTAACTAGATGAGCGCTGTATTTGCAGAGATTTCAAATGGAAATACATTATACAAGAGGTGATGATAACCTTAGAGAGATGCTTTGTCTCATATGCCTAAAGTGAACGGGGAGTGACCAAGAGGGAGTAGAGCAGAAGGTTGAGATAAAAGTACTATATTTTGAAAAAGTAAAAAATGATAGCGTTATTAGGAGTTTGTGCCATAGAATTAGGAGTGTGCAAAATGCAGATGAAAATTTGAAGCTGCTTAAGCATTATTTGAACTTATATGATTACCTAAGGGCAAAAGTATGTTATAAACTACATAGGAATGTTCCTTTAGGAGGAAGAACAATAAAGTGGAAGACTGGACACTGTACTTCCTAGATCAGTACGTAGAGAAATTGATTTGAATGTTACCGATTTCTGAGCCACGCAGGTATATTGCCAATCTTCAAGTAAGTGTTATATTTGACAACTTTGGAAAGGCAGGGAGACGTTAGCCACGTGCAGTAAGTGTCAGAAAGTGAGCGAAACTACCAAAGTTTCAAAGAAAGACCTAAAAGACAATATTTGTTTGTTCCTTTTTCGATGTCAAGAGGAGGGTGCAGTTATACTTTTGTGGTTATACGCATATTTTCAAAATTTGTCAGACCGTATCCAATCATAAAAACGCAAGAACACTTTTTCATGAATTGTGAAAGGATTATATACTCCAACAGGGTAAACCAGAGGCCTTGCTATAGAACAATGGACGCCAGTTTGTGTCTAAAAGATTCAGAAAATGTAACGAGACGAATGATATAAAGCATATTAAAATTTCGGCTTATTTCTCTCAAGGGAAGGTGAGTGAGAGAGGATAGGTTGTGCAGGATCTACTATCATAATAAACATACTTCGTTGGCCATCTACATACCTACATTTGAGACAGCTATAAGTAATGTATGGTATGAGGCCACAGGGTTTCTTCAGATGAGCCCTTGCAGGAGGTGAAATCTGATAAAGAAAGAGAATGAGTTTTCAATTATTCAAGAGCTAAGTGCTCAAGAGAATGAGACAAGTGCATATGGTCCAATGAGGAAAAAGGCAGGACAAAGCAATAGATAGCATGACAGTTGGCCGAAACGAATTGTATTTGAAAATGGGAATCTAGTTTTGATTAAGACCAAGGAATGGTCAAAGAGGTTAAACTCTGGGATAAAGAAATTGTGACGCATGTACCACGAGAAATATCAGTTAGTGCAGAAACTCAAATAAAATTCACATTTGCTGGCGTACACGAAATCCATAGGTTTCAGAAACATCATAGACCTGAGACAATACATCCACGTAGCACGTATGTGATCCACGCTCCTGAAAGTAATATTTCTGCATGGCCACTTTATGAGAATATAAATGTACTAATAATATGTAAACATATTAGGTTAGACAGATGTTCTGGGGCAGCATAATATTTCTTAATACGTTTGTTTGCATAGCCATCTTCCGCAACAGCTGTTAAATCAATTATCATTGGATTTCCGTTTTGGGCTTAATGCAAATCAATTAAATAGAACTACAACAGACGCGTTTCGCTGTTATTTATAAAGAATCTTCCGTGGTTATTGATGTTTCTTCACACATTCTGCAAACCACTGCTTCTTCCCTCCTTGTTAGCAGCGGGTGACGTCGAAAGACTTCGTTTCACACATGCACTTGGCACTTTTTGTCATTCTGCAGTATTGCTTGCGCTGCGTTGAACTTCAGTTCGATTTACGAAGTGAAGTGTAAATAACTCAAAAGCAGCGCAAGAAATACTGCAGAGTGGCAAGAAATGCCAAGTGAATACGTGAAATGAAGTCTTTCGACGTCACCCACTGCTAACAATGAGGTAAGAAGCAGTGGTTTCGATAATATGTAAAGAAAGACTAATAACCATGGAAGATACTTAATAAGAACGAAACGCTTCTGGAGTAATTCTCTGTAATTAAATTACAGTGGTTTGGAGAATACGTAAAGAAACACGAATAATCATGGACTATGGTGTGCAAATAAAAGGGAAACGCGTCTGGTGTCATTCTCTGTAATTAAACTGCAGTAATCTCAAGATGGAAATCCAATAATAACTGACATTTCTTAGAATATTTTAGTTCATTCATTTAGTGTTTATTGGAACAACATCTTTAAGAAAAATGTGGGATACTTTTAGCAGCTGAAGCTGAATAAACTTCTAAGTTATGACGTTAGGTCAGTCGACAAGTTCATGATGAACTGAATTATGATCAGAATTTCAGTGTCAGTAGGTTAACCAAACAAGAAAAGACTGACAAATTAAGTGGTGAAGTGTACATTTTTAGGTATTTTCATGTTTGATTCATAAAAAACTTTCTAGTTAACGAAGTCTCAGTATATATTTGCCTAACTAACCCAGTGTTTTTGAGTAAATTATAAGATTCTGTTATTAATTGCATTGTGATATTTATTAACAGATACACGTTTTTTTGTTAACTTTTCCAAATTAAGGACGCTTCAGAAAATTGGAGGATGGAATTATCACATGCACGTGGATTTATTCGGTATGACTCACTATTTCCGCCGCTGATTAAATTCTGATTAACAATCGGGATTGGCGACCGATGACGTCGGGCATAAGAAGTCACCCTAATTCTTCCAACGGCCTTGTCAAAGAGGGCGGAGGAGCGGACATGGCTTCAGGGCACTCTTGTCCTCGGAGTGGGCCACTGCCCATAAAAGAGGAAGAATCTGCAATGATCAACGGCATAAGAATACAGAAGGCAATGGAAACCACTGCACTAAATACATGCAACGTGTATCCACAGGACATGTGGCCTGTAACTGAAGAAGTGTCATGATGATCTCTCCATTGGCAAAAGATTCCGGAATAGTCCCTCATTCGGATCTCCGGGAGGGGACTTCCAAGGCGGAGGTCATCATGAGAAAAAGATTGAATAATCAATGGAAGGATAAAGTCTACGAGTCAGGGCGTGAAATGTCAGAAACTTTAACATGGTAGGGAAACTAGAAAAACTGAAAAGGTAAATGGAAAGGCTCACTCTAGATATAGTAGGGGTCAGTGAAAAGAAGTGGAAAGAAGACAAGGACTTCTGGTCGGATGAGTATAGGGTAATATCAACAGCAGGAGAAAATGGTATAACGGGAGTAGGATTCGTTGTGAATAGGAAAGTAGGGCAGAGGGTGTGTTACTGTGAACAGTTCAGTGATCGGGTTGTTCTAATCAGAATCGACAGCAGACCAACACCGACAACGATAGTTCAGGTATACATGACGACGTCGCAAACTAAAGATGAACAGATAGAGAAATTGTGTGAGGATATTGAAAGGGTAATACAGTGCGTAAAGGGAGAGAAAATCTAATAGTTGTGGGAGACTGGAATGCAGTTGTAGGGGAAGGAGTAGAAGTAAATGTTACAGGAGAATATGGGCTTGGACAAGAAATGTGAAAGCAGAAAGACTGAGTTCTGCAATAAGTTTCTGCTAGTAATGGTGAATACTCTGTTCAAGAATCACAGGAGAAGGAGGTACACTTGGAAAAGGCTAGGTGATATGGGAAGATTTCAGATGGATTACATCATTGTCAGACGTAGATACCGAAACCAGATACTGGGTTGTAAGGCATATCCAGGAACATAGATTCACATCACAATATAGTAGGGAGGATGTTTAGGCTTAAGTTTAAGACATTAGTTAGGAAGAATCAATACGAAAAGATGTGGGAGACGGAAGCGCTAAGGAATGTCGAGATACTCTCGAAGTTCTCTAGGGCTATATATACGGCAATAAAGATTAGCTCAGTAGGCAGTACAGTTGAAGAGAAATGGACATCTCTAAAAAGAACAATCACAGAAATTTGGAATTAAAATATAGGTACGAAGGAGATAACTGCAAAGAAACCAAGGGTAACAGAAGAAACACTTCAACTGATCGATGAAAGGAGGAAGTACAAAAATGTTCCAGGAAACTCAAGAATACAGAAATACATGTCGCTGAGAAATGAAATAAATTGGAAGTGCAGGTAAGTTAAGGCGAAATGGGTGCAGGAAAAATGTGAAGACATCGAAAAAGAAACTATTGTCGGGAGGACAGATTCAGCACAAAGGAAGGTCGGTGACACTAAAAGCAAGGGTGGTAACATTGAGAGTGCGACGAAAATTCCACTGTTAAATGCAAAAGAGAGCGGATAGGTGGAAAGGATACATTGAAAGCCCCTATGAGGGGGAAGATTTTTCTGATGTGATAGAAGAAGAAACAGGAGTCAATTTTGAAGAGATAGGGGATCCAGTACTACAATCAGAATTTAAAACAGTATTGGAGGACTTAAAATCAAATAAGGCAGAAGGGATAGATAACATTCCATCAGAATTTCTAAAATCATTGGGGGAAGTGGCAACAAAATGACTGTTCACGTTGGTGTGTAGAATATATGAGTCTGACTATCGGAAAAGCATCATTCACACAATTCCGAAAACTGCAAGAGCTGACGAGTGCGAGAATTACCACACAATCATCTTAACAATTCATGCATCCAAATTTCTTACAATAATAATATAAAGAAGAACGGAAAAGAAAATTGGGGATGTGCTAGATGACGACCAGTTTGGCTTTAGCAAAGGTAAAGGCATGAAAGATGCAATTCTGACGTTGTGGTTAATAAAGCAAGCAAGGTAAATAAAAATCAAGACATGTTGATGGAATCTATCGACCTGGAAAAAGCGTTCCACAACATAAAATGGTGCTAGATGTTCGAAATTCTGAGAACGTAGGGGTAACCTATAGGGAGAGACGGGTCATATACAATGTGTACAACAACCAAGAGGAAATAATGAGAGTGGACGACCAAGAACGAGTGCACGGAATAAAAAGTGTGTAAGACAGGGATGTAATCTTTTGCCACTACTGTTCAGTCTGCACATCGAAGAAGCAATGGTGGAAATACAAGAATGATTCGAGAATGGAATTAAAATTCAAGGTGAAAAGATACCAATAATACGATTCGCTGATGACACAGCTATCCTGAGTGAAAGTGAAGAAGAATTACATGATCTGCTGCACGGTATAAAGTCTAATTTGTACAGAGGATGGAGTAATAGTAAATGGAAGAAAGACGAAGGTAATGAGAAGTAGTAGAAATGAGAACAGTGAGAAACTTAACATCAGTATTGATGGTCACAAAGTATATGAAGTTAAGGAATTCTGCTACCTAGGCAGTAAAACAACCAATGGAGGACGGAGCAAGGAGTACATCAAGAGCAGACTAGAATTGGCAAATAGGACATTCCTGGCCAAAAGAAGTCTACTAGTAACAAATATCGGCCTTAATTTTTCAGAATGTTCCTCTGGAGTAGAGCATTATATGGTAGTGAAACATGGACCGAGGGAAAACAGTAGTAGAAGAGAATCGATGCACTTGAGATGTGGTGTTACAAACGAATGTTGAAAATTAGATGTACTGATGAGGTAAGGAATGAGGAGGTTCTACGCAGAATCGGAGAGAAAGGAATATGTGGGAAACACTGATAAGGAGAAGGGACAGGACGATAGGACATCTGTAAGACATGAAGGAATCACTTCCATGGTACTAGAGGGAGCTGTAGAGAGCAAAAACTGTAGAGGAAGACAGATATTGGAATACACCCAGCACATAATTAAGGACGTAGGTTGCAAATGCTACTCTGAGATGAAGATGATAGCACAGGAGAGGAATTTGTGGCGGGCCGCCTCAAACCACTCAGAAGACTGGTGACCAAAAAAATTGCATTCTGCGTGGAGGATCCAATTCATTAAATGTTTAGTGTGTAATATCGAGTGTATACGTTGTCCTAATAATACTACCTGAAGAAATTTCTGTCTAGGACAAGAGGGGATCGTTATGTCGATTTAATACTAATGCCAGTGTTTGTCGTCGGCGGTTGTATTTCATGTTCTTGTACCTCTTAAGGGGGTACAGGATTAGAATTCTGTGGCAAGTCGCAACCGCCACAGCGTCACTGACATTGCGAAGGCAACCAAGGACTTGTTTGTACTAGGCGAACATTTTAACGTATTGAGAGAGAAGACGGTCAGAACCAACGGATGTGGTGTATCACATTTGTTACGTTGTGATAAAATTGGTGTTGTCACCAAATGGTCGCCTATTGGCTGCATGAATGTATCTATTATTTACTTTTGGTATGTGTGACTCAACTGGGTGGAAGATAAGGAGGGGGCTTGAATATTTAGAAAATTCAAATATTAGTAGGAAATTTTTTTGGTGTTGTTTAAAACTTCCTTGGTATAACGTGCCATGTGGACTCTTTTTTTTTCATTTCAGGTTTATTAGACGGTGATTGTGGAGCACTATTTGCATTACTCATAATGAAAAATAAGTGGGGGTTGGTGAAACATTACATGTGGCTGCCCCCAGTATGAGTCTTAGCTTTTATTGTTACTGTAAGAAGCTTTTTGTGTGTTTTATAATACCATTGCCGTCGATCAGTTTTGAGGATGTCTTTGGCTTTTCACGCCATCTGTGCATAATCATGTGAACATGCCATTGAGAGTAGGAACGAATATTCTGAGAACGTTTGTGTTGCTACTGCTTTTTCTGGTGTGAATTTGTGTTGATGTAAGGTGATCAATAAAGAACTAGCGATGAAATTTAAATTTGTGCTTGTTTACTCATTGTCATACCATGTGAAGAGAGACTAATGCTCTAAGATAACATTAAGAAGGGAAATAAGTTAGCATCAGTATTACTCAGCTGGTTTACAATCTGTGTTTTCATCCTGTCACTGTTTTGTATGTTCAGTCATTCTCTACTTCTGTGGAGAAACTTCTCATTCCTTATCATATCAGTCTACCTAATTTTGAACTTCATTTTGTCTCATAAAATCTCAAAGGCTTCCATGATCTTCTTTACCAGTATCCTCCATAGTCCATGAATACTGTGGTCCAAACACGTGTTCATAGAAATGTATTCCTTTAATTGAGACCTAAGCTAGATACAGGTCTTGTTTTAGCGAAAAATGCTCTCGTTTCATTTACTAGTCTTCTCTTTATGTGCTGTCCGCCTGCTTATCTGGGAGGTAACGTCCTCGTCTCCCATGCAAGCGGGCCCGGTTTCGATTCCCTGCCGGGTTGGAGATTTTCTCCGCTCGGGGACTGGGCCTTGCGTTGTTCTCATCATCATTTCTCCCTCATCGCCGGCGCGCAAGTCGCCCAATGTGGCGCCGACTGATTTGCACTTGGCGGCCGAACTACCCGAACGGGGTTCAAATGGTTCAAATAACTCTGAGCGCTAAGGGACTAAACATCTGACGTCATCAGTCCCCCAGAACTTAGAACTACTTAAACCTAACTAACGTAAGGACATCACACACATGCATGCCCGAGGCAGGATTCGAACCTGCGACCGTAGTGGTCGCGCGGTTCCAGACTGAAGCACCTAGATCCGCTCGGCCACATCGGGTGGCCAGACGGGGCCTCCAGGCCAACGATGCCATACGCTCATTTCCATTTTTCTTTATGTCCTCCCTGCTTCGTCCGTCACGTCTTACTTAGTGGTCACCAGTTTTGATGATAAGTTCATTGCTAATCTGATTTGTGCAATTCGTCTTTACCCTGAGGTGACATAAGTAGCAGGATAGAGATATGCCCATATACAGAGGACGATGGTATTGCAAGTGCAAGCTGTAAGAGAGCAGTGCATTGACGGGGTTGTCATTTATACGCAGTTGATGCATGTGAAAAGGTTTCCCAAGTGATTATGGCCTCAAGACGGGAATTAACTGGTTCTTAACGTAGAATGGTAGTTGCAACTAGAGGCATGGGACATTTCATTACGGAAATCGTTGGAAAATTCAATATTACGAGATCCACAGTGTCAAGAGTGTGCCGACAATACCAAATTTCAGGCATTACCACCCATTACGGGAAACTCAGTGACCGACGCCCTGCGCTTAACGATCGAGAGCATCAGCGTTTGCGTAGATTTGTCAGTGCTTATAGACAAGCAACACTGAGACAGTCACAGAAATCAATGTGGCACATACGATCAACCTTTCCGTTAAGACAATGCGGCGAAATTAAGTGTTAGTGGGGTATGCCAGCAGACGACCGACGCGAATTCCTTTTGCTAACAATACGACATTGCCTGCAGCGCCACTCCTGGGCTCGTGACCATATCGATTGGACTCTAGTCGAGTGGAAAACAGTGGCCGACTGAGACGAGTTAAGATATCAGTTGGCAAGAGCTGGTAGTAGGTTTCGAGTATGGTGCAGACTCCACGAAGCCGTGGACCAAGTTGTCAACATGCACTGTGCAAGCTGGTGATGGCTCCATAATGGTGTAGTGTGTGTTTATATGGGGTGGAATGGATCCTCTGTTCCAACTGAACCGATCATTGACTGCCAATGGGTATGTTAGGCTTCCCGGTAACCATTTTCAGCCATTCATGGACTTCATGTTCCCGGACAACGACAGAATTTTTGTGGATGACAATGCGCCATGTCACCGGTCCGCAGTTGTTCGCAATCGGTTTGAAGAACATTATGGACAATTCGAACAAATGATTTTGCCATCCATCCCCCAACGTGAATCCCATTGACCATTTATGGATATATCGAGATGTTAGATCGGTCACAAAATCCTGCATCGCCAACTGAGCACAGTGTAGAGGTCCGAAGTAGCTGAGGAAAAATCAGAGTGGAACATAAATAGTTTTTACTTGTCAGGACGTGCTCGAGACATTGGGCTTTTTATGGTTCATAGAAGGTTCGGACGACAGGTGTAACGTGTGGAGCAGTTGCAGACAAACCAGCAGTGAATATAAAACAATTCATTATCAAACACATTTAACTCGACTCTACAATGTAACTGGTCAGAAGTTTTTGCGGGCAGGCATGATGGAACACATGAACGAGTCTTTAAATACTCGATCCAACTTGTACGGCCATTCAATTGTGATTCTGTCCTTACGTTCTGGCACTGTAGCACCAGATGCAACCACGCAGGCTGCTTACACAGCGGAACTCCGTCACAGTGCACTGAGTCAACGGTGACGGTCCAGACACTGCACATAGCTTAGCTGTCGCACAGAACGTGCCGAGGTAGCAATATCTTATACCTTGCGGTAGATCACAGGTGGCCAGCGGTATGGTGATGACGTTGCCAGATTCTAAGTCTGGGCAAACAGCTGAGTAGCAAGTGCGGACGCTGTCAGATTGATGGCTGTCATGGCTGGGAAGACAAGGCGCAGGTCCTTTGTTTGTGACCCAGTCTCAGCAGCGGCGCGGCGTGGTGACGGCGAAGACTCTACTTGTCACTGATTGGGTGTCACATGTTGCTCAACTGGCCAGACACTGACGGGCTGATTTGGTCAGGCTTAAAGTCTGCTGCTCTCTCCTGACTCTGAGACAGTCACGGTGCACGTGTATCATGACGACCTTGGAAACAGGCAACGGCCAGCGGTCGTAACAGCTAGCAAGTCGGTCGTAGTTTTTTTTCTGATCGCTGGCCTGCTTTCATCACGTGGAGGGCTATGACATGGGATAGGTGTTAGTCCACTCAACACGAGTGTTGCTGACCGGCACTTGGCTGACTCTAGGGTGACCTCATATGCATCATGGTGCCATCACTGGTTCCTAGTCCACTTATAATTTTTCCCTTCAAAGTCCCCCCATCTACAAACAACTCCAGCCTAGGATTTTGCTGAAGCACATACTGGTTCAAATTAATTACGCTTCATTTTTTCCATCTTCACTCGTCATCCTTGTTCTTATCGTTACTTACACTTTTCTCCTTTTCATCCACGTTGGCACTTGGCTCACTATTGTGTCTGTAGGTTCTCATTTACACATTCTTCGCTTCCATTCACTTTAAGTCGTGCTTGCAGCTTCATAATTTCACATCGTGGGCCAGGAATGGAACCAAAAAAGGCTTTCTAATAGCTAGTCTTGCCACTTAACATTTACACGCTAAAACTCGCTTCCCACGCGTTTTTCTATTACGTACACCACATACGACTAGTAACTAACAAGGGAAACCCCAGAAAAGAGCTCTTGCATTTTTCTTTAAAATACGTCCTGTTTCTACACACACACCATCACGCCTTTTTCGGCACTAACACAGAAAACCCAAATGCTCGCTGACCTGTGTAACTAGTTTCCGGTGACTTACACAAATACTTTCACATTGGCTAATAATTATATTCTAATCACTAGTGAAAACTGAAACTTTCTGGAGGATTAACACTGTGTGCGGAACCGAGAATCGAAATCGGGAACTTTTGTTTTCGCGGGGGAAATGCCCCAGAGTCACCCAAGCGCGACTCATGAGCCATCCTCACATCGTTTCTTTCGCCTGTACCTCATCTTCACCTTCCAAATTTCACAGAAGCTCTCCTGCGATACTTACAGGACTAGCACTCCTGGAAAAATGATACTGCAGAGACACTGCACGTAGTACTTCAGTATCGTATTCCTCAGGTTTCTTCGTAATGAACCTCAATATCTTAACACATAGGTACCTCTCATTCCGAGAGAAAACATGTAGCCACGCTTCATGAGCTCTCCGATACCACGGACCTTCATCGTAGATCGCAGTCGCTTTCCACCTATACTCCTTTGCCCATAACAAATTTTCACCTCTCTACTTCGAATGACTATTTCCTGGATTACCATTGTGCCGTTTATACCTCTGGCGGTATAACTGGTGTCGCGTAACTATCATCGCGCATCCGTATGTTCCTCAGCATATTGTGGCTTCAGATCAGTCAAACACAATGTAAAGACAAAAAACCTGAACCATCCGATTCCCTTGCGACTCTCGGATCATTTTCTTCTTGACCAGTCCTGAACTACCGCTGGTTACATCTGCCTTATTATTCCCATTCCACCTATTCCATGTAAGCTAAGTCTAACCCAAATGGTATTCTAACCTTTTACCTAAACTTTCACTGTCTTAAGTTCTCATTCTCCTCTACAAAACTGGTATGTACAAGAAAATCTTAAGATTGTTTTGGCACCCATCGTTTTCCATGTATAAGCCTGGTACACTACCACCACTGCATTGCGCAGCGACCTTCTCGATGACAAACTCAACGTATCACATCATGTGACTTGTGGACGGGGCTGGATGCCCTGGCAAATTACACTGCGTGCCAACTCCCAGCGCTTGGGCCTTCGCCAAATACACAACCAAGTGTGCACCCAAAATAGTGAACAATGAGGATACAAGGTTTCAAGGTTAGAAATGTAACAGTCCAATATAGCTGCCGAAATCCCAGACTGACATATAAACAATTCTTGCTTGTCAGGCTTTGATCAAGTCTTCCATGGGAGTTGTAGTATTCATAGAAGATTTGGTAGACAGGCATGACGCGTGGGACAGCTGCAGACAGACCAGCGGTGCGTATTAAACAAATCTGTATTAAATTATTAAACTCTACTTCACCAGAAAACTGGTCAGAAGTGGATGCGGGGGGACATGATGCTGAACATCAGTAGGTCCTTAATTACTCTATCCAATTCGTACAGTCACTCAAGTGTGTTTCCATCTTCACGTAATATTGTGGCGTTGTAGCAGCAGGCGTAGCAACGACCTGAGGCGCTGGGATCCAAGATGTTTACTCATTGGACAGCCGACTCGGTGCGCTGATTCTACAGCAGCGGTCCGGACAATTCACGTGGCTTAGCTGTGGCGCGGTACGGGCCAAGGCCTCTTGTACTTTGCGGTAGTTCGCGGTGTCCCAGGGGCACGGCGATGGCATTGTCCAGAATCGAAAATTGGACCGACGGCTGAAGAGAACGGCCGGGTAGCTGATTGAGTGTTGGCTGCCAGGACGGGGCAGAAAGGCAGAAGTCTCTCATTCACGGCCCGGTGTCGGCAGCGGCACTAGTGGCATAGTGACGGCGAAGACACCTGTTGACGCATACTGGCCGTCACGTACTGCTCAACTGGCAGAAAGCTGATGGGTTTGTTTGCGCACGATTAAATTATGCTGCTCTCTCCTGACTACGATAGTCACGACATTTGTGTGTCACGCCGAATTAACGTGAAAAGAGGAAATGGCCATCCGTACAAAACCGGGAGCGGATTGGCTGTAGTTCTTCCTGGTGACTGCCCTGGGTTTGTCACCCAGAAGGCTGTGACGCGAAAGAGGCTCTGTTCCATTCAGCATGAGGGTTACTGACCAGCACTTGTGTGACTATGGTGTGACCTTATCACAGTCTTGGCGCGTCATTGTTGGCTCCAAGTCCTCTTATAGCTTTTTCACTGAATAGTAGCAATGTGTTAGTGAATCTTACACCCAGAATTTTAATCCCACTCTTGCGAGTTTACTTCCGTCATCGCTTCTTCTCTATACAGGATCCATAGTAGGGTCGAAAGACTGCATCGCAGTCTCACACCCTTTTTAATCCGAACTTATCACGGTAACTGAATCTCGGCTCCATCTTCCTTCTTGTAACGAGTCCTATTCCCTTTATATCAGTTTCCGATGTTTTTGACATTACGTTTTATTCATCTGACAAGAAATCCTTAATTTCTTTCCATTTCACTTCACTGACCGCCACTATACCTAAATCGAGCATCTCCTTTCAGACTTTCCTTTCAGAATTTCTAGCTTCCTTATCACATCCAAACTTCTCACATATCATGCTCCGAGCCGTACAATGTAATTTACTCATTCGTTATTCACTCTTTTTCTCATGGTTACCACTCCTTTGGCAGTCCACTACCAGAGATTCAAATGGAGGGCTAATGCTGAATCTTTTTTCCAATGGAGAAATCATGATGACATTTTTCAGTGACAAACCACATGTCCTGTGAGTACACATTATATGTCTTTAATACAGTGGTTTCCATTGCCTTCCCCAGCCTCATGCTGTTGAGGATTGCTGATTATTCCGTCCTTTAGGAGCAGTTCCTCACCCCAATGGAAACAGATTGTTCCTCTGGACAGGTCACAGTTAAGCGTAAATCTTAAGTAAAAGATCAGAAGTGCTCAGTGATTCACATAAATCGTCACTATCTTCGCATATTTTTCATTGAGAAAGTGTACCATAATTTTAAAACTGACTCGCTCCAAATCATAGCAAGAGGTTGCAGTTATATTACAAGGAACGAACGAGCACCCTCTTTACACTATGTTTGGGAATTACTATATGGCTCATTAAATTAGCAATGTGTTAAGTATACTACAGTTCGAAAATCTTTTTCCCCCATGCTATTGAAGTTCGTTCACTCATTCACTGACAGTAGTTTGTCCATTAAATTGTTTGTCTCTGTCGAGTGCATATTCCTATGGTTGGTACGCAAATGTCTGTTAGTGATACGTCCGTATTTCCGTGGGAGATAATTTAGTAAACTTGTGGCTAATAGGTTCGCCGATTTCTATTAGAATGCAGTCACAAAGGGAATGCAGTTTCTAGACGCATACCTGAATTGGCTCCAGTTCACCCTGCATTAACTGGGAGCTAATGTACGTCGGGCGAATTATCCCGAGAAATCACTGTAGGTGAAAACCAAAATTACCTCAGGTAATTTCCCCTTGCACAGACGCCGCTCCTTTTTTTGGATAATATTGCCGTTAAAACTACTCGCCCACTCGAAATGTTTATTTGTTGACAATGGCATCCAAATTCATTATTCCTTTCTTGTGACTCTGGGTCACATAATAACTAAAACTCTAGCCTTTCTCACTATTAACAGTTCTATAATGTTGGTTTAAAATCGTTAAAAACATTGACGTAAAATGTTGACCGAGGGAGAAAGGAATGGAATAACCAGGAGAATGCTTTTCACAGTGGACGACAACTCAAATGTTCGTGAGGGTGACTACCTATAGTTTTTCCATGGTTCCTGTAAGTGGCTAAAGGTAAATGCCAAGGTGTTTGAAAAAACGCGACCATTCTCCTTTTGCATCTTTCACCTGCTCCAAGCTTGTGAAAAGTATTGTTCTTTTACCTTCTTTTAGATGGATACTAAGGGCTTTTAAACATTTTGGTTATAATTCTTGGGTTCACTGAAATTCTATCCACATGAACATATCTCAGCAAGACAATTTCACGTAGTATACGAGCGCTTGTGTGAGGAAGTCTGTCGATGAACAAAACCGGCACGGTATTGACTGCAGGGAGTCTTTACATATAAAAGAAGACTGGATGGCTGATAGTTAGTTGACACAAGAACAATTGTTTCTTTCGTAAAAGACATGAGAGTCGCCTCTGAGTGCAAATTTATTTATTTACACTAGTACAATTGCACCCATATGGGTATTACCTAGTGGTGTAGCACAAATGTACTAACCGTCAGGTGGTATAACTGTACCATATGCTCCATAATGGCCACACGGATGTAATTCCAACAGTGTAACTTTTGCAGTCAAATTCTTCTATTACATCGTCTACAGAACTTTACGTAACTGTGAACCAAATAACCGAGTGGTATGCCAAGTGGTATTTTCGTCATCAGAATTTTCATGATTACAATGATACGTTGTTTAACTTGCAGCAAAACCTGTCTTAGTAAGTGCAAAACTACAATGAAATTCCCCTTGAGGATCACCAAAGCACAATATCTCAAATTCCTTACAAGACAACAATATTATTCAGAAGAAATTCATTGTGGAATTTCAGGACTAATATTAATTAGTTACGTAGTTTGATCCCATTGAGGACTGGTAAGGTGCCTACCTATTTATTCCGTCGAAGTCTCCTCCAATTCCGATGTGGTCAACACCGATCAGCGACCGTATGTAATGAATGTGGTCTGAAAAAAAGACAAACGCAGAATGTGATAATGCCGTTTATTCTCCCACACAATATTTCATATAGGTAGCTTGTATCTGTCCCTGTAAGATATGACTAAGCTATTAATACATACATAGTTTTATCAAAAGAATGAGAACATCTGAACAAAAATGATTACCACATTTATAACGTACCCGTTTAACTACATAAACTTGGACGATGGACAATTATTCTGTTACGTAGCCTGGTATACTGTTATGTGAATTTAAATTGGGAATTTATTACAGAAGATACTCTGTGTGATCAGAAGTATCCGGACACCACCAAAAACAACGTTTTTCATATTTGGTGCATTGTGATTCCACCTACTGCCAGATACTTCATATCAGCGACCTCAGTAGTCGTTAAACATCGTGAGAGAGCAGAATGGGGCGCTCCGCGGAACTCACGGACTTCGAACGTGGTCAGGTGATTGGGTGTCACTTACGTCATACGTCTGTACGTGAGATTTACACACTCGTTCTCTAGGTCCACCGTTCAAGATAGTGATAGTGAAGAGGAAACGTGAAGGGACACGTACAATACAAAAGCGTGCAAGACCATCACACAGGAATTCCAAACTGCATCAGGGTCCACTGAAAGTACTATGACAGTTAGACGGGAGGTGATAAATCTTGGATTTCGTGCTCGAGCGGCTGCTCATAAGCCACACATCACGGCGGTAATCGCGAAACGATGCCTCGCTTGGTGTAAGGAGAGTAAACATTCTACGATTGAACAGAGGGAAAACGTTGTGTGGAGTAACAGATCACGGTACACAATGTGGCGATACCATGGCAGGGTGTGGGTATGGCGAATGCCCTGTGAACTTCATCTGCCAGCGTGTATAGTGCTAACAGTAAAATTAGGAGACAGTGGTGTCATGGTGAGGTAGTGTTTTTCATGGAGGAGGCTTGCACCCCTTATTGTTTAGCGTGGCACTATCACAGCACAGGCCTACAGTGATGTTTCAAGCACCTTCTTGTTTCCCACTTTGAAGAGAAATTCGGGGATGGCGATTGCAACTTTCAACACGATCGAGCACCTGCTCATAATGCATGGCCTGTGGCCGAGTGGTTATACGACAATATCATCCCGGTAATGGACTGACCTGCACAGAGTTCGGACCTAAATCCTATAGAATACCTCTGGGATGTTTTGGAACGCCGGCTTCGTGCCAGGCCTCACCGATCCTCATCAGTACCTCTCCCCAGTGCAGCACTCCTTGAAGAATGGGCTGCCATTCCCCAAGAAACCTTCCAGCACCTGTCTGAACGTATGCCTGTGATAGTGGAAGCTGTCATCAAGGCTATGGGTGGGCCAACACCATATTGTATTCCGGCGTCACCGATGGAGGGCGCCACGAACTTGTAAGTCATTTTCAGACAGGTTTACGGATATTTTTGATCACATAGTGTATATCCGGTCGCCACCTGAAGTGACCCGTCACTTAATTACACAGAACGTTTGTTTAAAAAAACTTCTTAATGCAAGAAAAGTTAATGAAATTTTGATACGCTTTGACAGTTCTTGATTAATAGTGACGAAGTATTATCCTGAGAGATGCTCTTAAATATACTAAAAATCATATACATATGAGTTGGCAAGGAAGAGCTTCGATAGGAAGTTACATAAATAGCGGACGAGTTATTGAACATTAGGACTGCCGTTTACTATGTATTTATTTCAGGGTTAATTTTTCGTAAGGAAACAACATGAACAAACCTATATATAACAGAAAAACCTTAGCCTATCATGGAGAGTTGGTACTTACTACTTCTGGTAAAAACGGACTCAAATGCATAAATAAATAAAAAGGCCACAAGACCGAAATTGGGTTAGAAAGAGGTTGAATACATTAACAGAAAATTATTCCTAAATTTTATAAGAAATTACGCGAGACTGCAATTAAGAACAACGAGTAGGAACTACATTATGTGAACAGTTCTTCCAAAAGGTAGGAGCCACCGAAGATCTCTAGTTATCACGAAGCTATCCACTACAAAGAAAAATTGATAAGATATTTAAAAAATTCACGACAGGGAAGACCACGAAATCAAACAACACAACCCCGAGAATTTATTTACGCGAGGAAATTGGTTCATTGCAAGCTTAGAATACTAAAGCACAGTATATATTCTCCGGACATTTGTCAATAGCGCGATTAGGCGTTTGGAAATACTCTAATTTAAAGAAACATCACAAAAATTACGATAAACGAGAAACTATGTGGCGAATCTTATGAAGCCTGATATAAGTATAGAAGACAAAACAAACGACAAGTAAAATAGTAAGACCAAATTATAGATAAAGGAGTTAACGCTTGAACTTACAACGGGGCTAAATGTAACATAAAGATCCGAAAGAACTGAACTGAGTAGCGCCTGTTTTGCGTACAGCCCACATAACGTGACTTTTTTGTAGGTCCTGTGGTCTCATCTCCTTATAGTCAATGACTATAGAAAACGGTTAAGTCTGTTCTGTGTGACACTCAGTTCAGATGTAAATTAATACGCTATTGTAAATATCATTGAAACATGGAAACACGTTATTACAGGTCAGTCTGCTCATAACGCTTGTACACAGATGTTTACCACTGCAATTATCATTTAAAAATGTTACCACTCTCATCAGAATCTAAGACAATTAAAACCCGTAACTCTGTGACATAAATCAATCAGTATTGCTCAGTCAAAGCCAATTTTTTTGTGAGTAAGAGATTTTGACGGAATAATATTACGAATTATCATAGAACTTTTGATGCTCAAATATTCTTGCGAAATCTCTCACTCATAAAAAATTCAGATAGACTACAGATATGACTAAGGATTAGTGAATGACTTACGTGACAGAGTTATTGGTATTAGTTGTCTCAGATACTAATGAAAGTGGTAACATTTCTGAAAGGACACTTATTGTAATACATTTGAATTTACGAACTGCCTCGCTTCTAATAATGAGTTTCCTGATGTTTTGCAATATTGTGGTATTAATTCACATGTGGACTGATATCTGTACAGAACAGTCTTCCCTAGTGGTCTCTTGTGGTAATGATTTTGTGTTGTCAAACAGCTATAATGAAAAGTGATTGCAGGATCTGAAAGACAATTACGTTATGTGAGATGCTAGCAAATCAGGCGGAACCAACGTATATTTCTGAGCATGATAGTGCATCGTTATGAAATACAACAGAAACCAGTACCTAAACATATGAATAAGTGGAAGTCATCTCACAAACCACGCAGACTAATGAAAAATACAGTCACAAGCTTAAAGAGCAGTGAAACTCCCCAAAGTTTTACGAGTACGTAAAAGTTTGTTTATCCATGACATGTATGCTGATGATTTAATCGAATCAGAAAACGGCAGTACACAAACTAGTCCTTTTTGGTGCTTGTATAATTTTGCTACTGGAGGTTCATAATATGTCAAGTATGGTAACAGAATTTTAGTTTTCAAGTATTGTTTAATGAATGCAATAGAATTATCAAATATGTACCCTAAGATTTACCTGGAACAATATTGACCATTGTTAATTGCAAGTGAATGAAATTATAAGCACATGGGTGACTCATTCGTTAGCAGTATATTGAAATATTGTATTGTGTAAATGATGATTCCCACGTGAAATAAAATATTTGTGCTTCCATTAGGGTTGAAAAAATTTCATTTTCTCAATTTATGTGATTATAATTTAGTTTGTATTGTTGAAGGCTCTAGTAATTGCATTATAACCTAATTTCAAATAGAGCCTTGACCGCTGAGAGCAACCATGAGACACAATGAAAGTTAGTAAGTATTAACAGTGTTGTTATTAAGTTCTACAGCTAGTTTCAATTTCTTCAATGGCGCTAGTGTGTCTTTCAGTGTGTTTAAATAAATAAGTCTAAGGAAGAAGAATTATTACAACATCTATAAATTTAGTCAAAAATCTTTCGATAACAGTAACCTGTAGTACCGAGGAAAACCATGAACGGAATGCTCGGATTAGTAATGGTGTAAGTGTTAAGCCTATTCGTTCAATCTATACATCAACACTGAACAAGAAAGCACGGAAATAAAAGAAAGATTCACACTGGTATTAAATTTGCGAATGAAAGGATGTCAACAGTAATGTTCGTTGATGATACTTAGTGAAATTTGCTGCACGTTGAGTGGAATGAGTTTAATGAAAACATACTAGGATTGAAATTAAACAGATGAAAGACGAAAGTAATATGGAGCACCAGAAACGAAATTAGCGATAAACTTATCAAAATAGGATGCCACGATGTAGATGAAGCGAAGGCAATGTTTGCCATGGAAGCAAAATAAGACGAAGCAAGAAGGATGTAAAATGCAGTTTAGCCCAGGAAGTCGGGCCTTCCTATCTAAGGAAAGTCTTGTAGTTTCAAACAAAGACCTTGATTTGAAGGTGGAATTTCTCAGACAGTAATTGTGGACGACACTCTTGTGTGGAAGAGAATCATAGACTGAGAAAATAGGAAAAGAAGAGAATCGAAGTATCTGATATGTTCTGCTCAAGAAGCATGTAGAAGTGTAGTTGGGCTGATAATGTAAGGAATTATGAGGTTCTCTACAGAATCGGCGAGTAGAAGAATGTGTGGAAAACATTGACAAGAGGAAGGAATAGTAAGGCGGGACAGGTGTTAAGACGTCAACAAATAACTTTCATGGTACTAACGGGAACTTTATTGTAGGAGAAGAGAGAGAGATTGGAATATATACAAATAATTAATGACGTTGTGTCCAAGGGTCACTTTGACATGAAGAGGTTGGCACTGGACAGGAGTTCTTAACGGGTCAAATCAAATTAGTCAGATGACTGATGATATGAACCGTGATGAATATGCTGTTTCAAGTGGTGGACGGATTGTAGACTACAAGAACGACACGCAGAGAAATCACGACCCTTCTGGAGCAAAAGCGTATAGTGGATCACAGCCGACTCTATAATGGAGGGCAGCTGGAGATAGGGATGTAGAAGAAAATACAGCGCTAGTGAGGTAGAAGCTAGGTCGATTTGAAGTTGTAAAAAATTCACTGGGGTTCCAAAGGCAAATTGCCTTACCTACGTATCAGTTCATTCGTAGATCCAAGGATCCCCCTTTCCTTCAAACATCAAACACCGTAATGATCATTAAGTGGAGTACGTTTGGAAAAGCTACCTTCAGCAACCTTTGTCACGCCTAACAGACTGACTGCTCACTGAGAGAAGATTTTTTCTGACTGCTGATTATTTAACCTCTAGCTACACTTCGAAGGGAGTTGAGACCGTTCTGGAATTAAATGAAGGGTGTTAGACCTCTGATCAATTTTGTAACTCTTGTACTGTGTTTATACAGTGTTAGGTGCCGCTGCAGTTGAATTATCGGTCAGAATCACATTTTACTCTTTTTGCATTCATTATTGTAAATCTTACTAGACATCTAATGCATAGAGACAAACCAGTTTTTGTTCAAAAGATAACGCGATGAATTACTCAAAAACTACAGATTTGTAGTAACGCTACTTGGATAAGTTAGTTGTGAACGAAATATCGTGAAACTTATCAACTTTGCTTTCTTGAATAAGACTCCAGTGCATCTGACGACAGCAGTTGAGTAATGTTGGCTCACAACTTAAGAGGTACACAACAATAAAAATGTGTTTAAAAATGAGTAGATGTTAATTAGTTTATGATGTCAGAATAAACAACATTTCTGAAGCGTAGAAAAGATTATACCTAGCCTCATAATGTATTTGAATAAGTGTTAAAACAATACAATTATTAGCAAAGTTAGTATTTCTAGCTCTTCGAGTTTTATTTAGAAAATGAAATTAATAGATTAGCGATACGAGAGGTCAGGAGATTTTCTGACATTTTATTTGTAAGAAATTGAATAAAAAACCATTTGATTAATGAGAAATTTCCGCGATAGCTTGATGTATGAATCAACAAGAATACATAAGTGTGCGTTTAGGTAAACATGAAAGGTCATTTCGAGGGTCAGAACTATCTCTATCAAGTATGGAGGTTTGTTACGGAGCACACTCTGTTGTGGTTGTTCTATTCCTTATGGCCTTCGTGCGGCGATGAGAGCAGCCGCGCTGCGCTTGACGCCATCGCAAGTACAACAAAGAGACTACTGGACTGTATGCGGCTTCAGGGGATTATCAATGACTCGAAAGTGATATATTGCAGCGTGTTTGTTTTATCTGCAGACAACTAAATACCTCTAATGAAAAAAAAGATGTTCTAGGTGAAAAATTAATATCAGTAAAGGCGACATCTGGCTATGCTTCAATTGGCCACCTCCTGACCATTCCTGCTGCGTGGGCGGATCAGCTTCGTATTTGCAAATGGGAACTCCCCAGTTTTATTACATATTCGGATTCTACACGAAAAAATACTTACGGTTTACTCAAACAACTGTTTCCTAATCGCGGTAGATGGCGCTGTAATGGTAAAATATCAAGTGTCACATTTTGCAATTAGGAATCGACGCATTAGATATTACATTTCATCTACGATGTATATGTAAACCTTTGTGTTCTTACCTTTGATACTGACGTTCAGACGTTACTTGAATATTTCAAACGTGATTTTACAGCACAAATAATACGACTACACAATGGGGCGCTTGTATAGCAACATGGTTTCCTATTCCGTACGGGGCTGATTTTGGTGAGTACCCAAACCATCAGAATGCTTGAATTTGGTGGGCGCCCTCGAAGCCCACCACGAGGGTGACTGATTTCGGTGTGCGTTCCCACCCAACCGACGTCACTCTCGCGTTGGGCGCTATTCGGCCATGGGCAGAATACTAACCACAACCACTGTAAAAATGTATGTCTATGAAGTGATAGTGACAGGCGCAGGTGCAATGAATATTTACCGAAACCAAGCACTCCAATGGGAGAGGCAAGAGAACTTACCAAAATCAAGCGCCCCAATAAGGGCTTGGCGAGAGGCAGGAGAACAGAAAAGTTGTTATATTCACGCCGTTGTTCCTTGACCACATCAAACGTAGTTTTATACCGAACACAGAAATGGCTAACCATATTGTAGTGAACAAGCAAATTCGCATCACTAAAGAACATTTCGGGCATAAATATCATCCGTTAGAACACAGGGGTTCACATTTATATTATAGATGAAATATAGAAACAAATGCGTCGGTTCTTAATTGCAAAACAAGCACACTTGAGAATTGATCATTGCAGCGCTATCTGCCACGACTGGGAAACAGTTATTTGAGAAAACCGTACGTATTTTTTGGCACAGAATTTGAATATTCAATAAAAAAGAGAGATACCCATTAGAAAATACGAACTTGATCCCGCGTACGCAGGAGCAGTGGTTAGGAGATAGTCAACTGTACCTCAGACAGATGCCTTCTTTACTAATATTACCTTTCGTTCTACAACTTTTTTTTCGTTCAATGCGTCGCTTTCTAGATATTTAGTTTTGTAAAGATAAAACGAACATCCTGCATACTGAATCTTTAAAATAGTATTTTGTTTAGCTGATTGTCAGAGTCTGAACTCAATGTCGATCTTACATAAAGGAACACGCTAATTGGTGATCACTTGTCAGATGTAGACTTGACGCGTAATAAATTCCGATTTTAAATCCAAGTTGTCAGAATACTGATTTAGTAGACGTTGACGTTCAATCACGACTTAAGAATCGTTCATGTAGTTGTGATTTCAATTACAGAGCAAATGTGTAGTTTATTCGTAACACACATATTGACCGGACTCTCACAAAAGTACACCTGTTTTAAAGGAAGCTGATAAAAATGCTCTTAATGCCTTTTTAAGAGGCAGTTTCCACTCCTTCCGATCTGATCATGTAAGCGTAGAAACGATGTGGAATGATTTCAAAGAGACGACAATTGAGAGACATATACAACATAAATTAACAAGCCATGGTACTGATCCCTCAGGGTAGACAAAAGGGGTCAGATCGCTGTTACAGAGCGAACGAAAAATCGTGACAAATTTAAAAGAACCCAAAGTACCCAAGACTGGAAAAGTTTTGCAGACGTTCGAAATATAGCGCGTGCTTCATTGCGAAATGGTTTTAAT
Organism: Schistocerca americana; assembly: GCF_021461395.2. NCBI lineage: Eukaryota > Metazoa > Arthropoda > Insecta > Orthoptera > Acrididae > Schistocerca > Schistocerca americana. Next base: position 477,188,778 of record NC_060121.1, read on the forward strand.
AATTTCCACAACGAAACTCTGTCTCGGGCTCTGGCAAAGAATTTTAAAATTTAAATTTTTTGTAAGATCTGATGGGACCGAACTTCTTACCTCATCGATCCCTAACCTTACACACTATTTAATCTAACCTAAACTAACTTATGCTATGGACAACACACACACCCGTGCCCGATGGAGCACTCGAACCTCCGACGGGGGAAGCCGCGCGAACCGTGACAAGACGCGCAGACCGCGCGGCTATCCCGTGCGGCTCTGGCAAAGAGATTCTGGTCATACATAAAGCACATCAGTGACAAGACGCAGTCAATACCTTTACTGAGCGATAACAACGGTGAGGTCACTGATGACAGCTCCACTAAAGCAGTTATTAAATATGGTTTCCCGAAACTCCTTTACCAAAGAAGAGGAAGTGAATATTCCTGAATTCCAATAAAGAACAACTGCCGAGATGAGAAACATAGAAGTAGATATCCTCGGTGTTGAAAAGCAGCTTAACTCACTTAATAAAAGCAAGGCTTCCGGTCCAGATTGAATATCTGTCAGGTTCCTTTCAGAGTATGCTGATACAATAGCTCCATATTTAGCAATTATATACAACCGCTAGCTCATAGAAAGATCTGCACTTAAAGACCGGAAAATTGCGCAAGTACACCAATACGCAAAAAGGGAAATGGGAGTAATCCACTGAATTACAGGCCCATATCACTAACGTCGATTTGCAGTAGGGTTTTGGAACTATACTGTGTTCGAACATTATGAATTACCTAGAAGAAAACTATTTATTGACACATAGTCAGCATGAGTTCAGAAAATATCGTTCTTGTGAAACACAACTAGGTCTTTATACGCAAGAAGTAATGAGTGCTATCGACTGGGAATGTCAAATTGATTCCATATTTTTAGATTTACAGAAGGCTTTCGACACCGTTCCTCACAAGCGTCTTCTAAAGCAACTGCGTGCGTATGGAATATCGCTTCAGCTGTGCGACTGGACTGGTGATATTCTAACAGAAACGTCCAAGTTCGTAGTAATAGACGGAATGTCATCGATTAAAACGAAAGTAATATCCGGCGTTCCCAAGGAAGTGTTATAGGCATTCTGTTGTTCCTGATCTATATGAACGACGTAGGAGACAATCTGAGTAGCCCTCTCAGAATTTTTGCAGATGATGCTGTCGTTTACCGTCTTGTAAAGTTATCACGTGACCAAAACGACTTGCAAAATGATTTAGATAAGATATCCGTATGGTGGGAAAAATGGCAACTGACCATGAACGAAGAAAAGTGGGAAGCTATTCATATGGGTACTAAAAGAAATCCGCTAAATTTTGATTACACGATAAGTCACACAAATCTGGAGGCTGTAAATTCACATAAATACTTAGGGATTACAATTACAAATAACCTAAATTGGAACGATCACATAGATAATATTGTGGGTAGAGCAAACCAAAGACTGCGATTCATTGGCAGAACACTTAGAACATGTAGCAGGTCTATTAAAGAGGTTGGTTACACCACGCTTGTCTGCCCTATGCCCTATCCTGAGTATTGCTCTGCGGTGTGGGATCCACATCAGGTGGGACTGACGGATGACATCTACAAAGTTCAAAGATGGGCTGCTCGTTTTATATTATCCCGAAATAGGGGAGACAGTGTCACAGCCATGATAAGTGAATTGTAGTGGCAATCATTAAAACAAAGGTGTTTTTCGTTGCGACGAAATCCTCTCATGAAATTTCAATCACCAGTTTTCTCCTCTGCTTGTGAAAACATTTTGTTGGAACCCACCTACATTGGGAGAAATGACTATCACGATAAAATAAGAGAAATCAGGGCTCGTACAGAAAAATTTAAGTGCTCGTTTTCCCGTGCGCCGTTCGAGAGTGGAACGGTAGAAAGACATTTTGAAGGTGGTTAATTGAACCGTCTACCAGCAACTTTATTGTGAATAACAGAGTAATCACGTAGATGTAGATGAAATGGTATCGGCTGCGACATAGCTTCTCGTACTAATAGATTGCAGTCGATAAGAGTGTTGTGATGTAATTACACATGCCGAAACATAAATGTAATGTAATGTAAGATGAACGTTAACAATGCTCGCCCGCATTTTAAATTATGTTGTTTACACATCCCATCAACGGAATCTAAGGTCAACGAAAAGCTACGTTGAAAATTTGCACGTGGCGGTCATGTTGTGATGACATGACACACTCGCTCACTCCACACTCTCAGTCGCAATAAATTTCTGCTTTGTAATAGTGGCTATTCGTCCGTCTATGTTGCTATATTTTTTATAAGCTGCCAGGAAGCAACCCCGAAACTAACGAAGAACAGAACCGAAATCTGTAAAAAAAAAAAAAAAAAAAAAAAAAATGATAGCTGGTACCAATTTTCTGTCACCATTGACAAAACAACAGAAAACTGCGTGCAGTGTAGCGTTAAAGCAGTACTTTTTAAATGGTAAGCATTGTAGTGCTACCACTATTTTTGTAATTAATTCCGAAACACTTTTTATTAATTAATAGTTAATGTTATGGCTCTTGTATACGAGATAAAATCAAGGAATAGAATTTTGTTACTACACCTTGCGTCTTGCAAGATATAAAATACAAGATTTTCAGACTGCTACAGATGCTTTTCTGCAGATTTACGACCAAGAAGTGCTACTGTTCAGCGTATTTACCTAAAGATGGTATGTCACTATACCTGCAACATCGGAAACGGACGCTCGAGGACCACACTTGACGAAATAACTGTAGAAGGTCACCATGACCAGACCGCCGTTCACCGCCTAGAAACAAAAGAAAAAGCCGTCACCAATCAATCTACTTCTGTTTTACATTACAAAGCCCGTGCAGGTGAAGGACTTCGCTGTTTAATGTAATTTTCCAGCCTTTAACACAGGAAGCCTAAGATAAATGTCAGATCCAGGCATCAGATTTTCTACAGCAGGTAACGGCAGAGAGTGCATCTGAAATATGGTGTAGCACTACTAAACAATGGAAGTAGGAATGTAATGTAGTTCACCTTTTTATCCGCTTTCCATCGTTCTTTAGTTGCTTCATAATTCATGGAGATTTATTCCGTCCCTACAACTAAATGAAAATCAGTTTGTATCTGGCCATGCAGGTTTCGTTCCTTTTATTTCTGAATCATCTGCAGTGGCCTGTAACCACATGTTTCTTTTATGTTTATAATAAATTCGTTATGTGCTAGCTACAAATATGTTACTCTATCATAGTTCTCTCGCTATTTTCTTATTTTTCAGGTTAGAAACAATTTTTGCAGCACAATTTTCATAAGATTAAATTATCGTTTGGTGTTACTTACGATTTCTGATATTAAACCACGTGTGTCGTCGTGGAGATCTATTTACCAGGTCTGTATACTCGAGATGGCCCATTTCGGCGTTTATTTGGCCACATTTACTTCACCATTTCACTTCCAGTTTTCACTGTGTACTATATGTTTGTGTTTACAGTGTGTACTGATACCAACTGCCGTTGTGTGTTTATCTTTCGTCTTTTGTTTGTGTTGGGTATTTGGTGTGTGGTGTGTGCATGTGAGGTCTAAAATTTGTTCATTTAATTGCACGTACTGGTGTGTGTGTGTGTGTGTGTGTGTGTGTGTGTGTGAGAGAGAGAGAGAGAGAGAGAGAGAGAGAGAGAGAGGGAGAGAGAGGGAAAGGGGGGCTTAATTTATTATTTAGTCTTCTCTCTCTCTCTCTCTCTCTTTCTCTCTCTCTCTCTCTCTCTCTCTCTCTTTCTCACATACCACACACACACACACACACACACACACACACACAATAAATGAACAAATATCAGACCATCATACACACCACAGCACAAACAAAAGACGAAAGATAAACACACAACGGCACTTGGCAACAGAGTACACTGTAAACATACACCTTCAATACATAGTGAAAAGTGGAAGTAAAATGTTGAAGGAAGTAAAATTTTAAGGTCAAAAAGCACCGAAAATCAGTCATCTGAATTATTCACACACATGTATTACCAACATGAGAAATCGCAAGTAACAACTTAGCTTTACGGAACTTGTGTGTGTAAGTTGTTTCTAATCTGAAAAACAAGAGAAGAACCAGAGGAAGCGTCATATGGTAACACATTTGTAACTGCTATATCACGAATTTATTATAGACATAAGAAAAACATGTATTGCGGGCCTCTGAAGATGCTTCACAAATAAAAGAAGTGAAATGCGTATGGCAAAAAACAAACTGCCTTTCATTTAATTGCAAAGATGGAATACAACTCATGAATAATTTTACTGCTGGGGTCTTTAGTTGAAAGACTGGTTTTTTCAAGCTCACCACGCTAATCTAACCTGTGCAAGCCTCTTCATCTCTGCCTCGCTACTGCAACCTGCATCCATCTGTACTTACTGTACTCAAGCTTTCACTCCATAAATTTTGCGCCACATACATTGCAACATTACCTAACTGATAACTGTTTGATGCTTTCGCGTGTGTCCTACCAACCGACGCCATCTTTCAGTAATTACAGAGATCATATGAATTTCATTCGCTTTCAGGATACCAACGTTCAGGCTGCTAACGCTAATGATTTCACAGTACTGAAGATGTTTCTGCCAGGGGTTGATGACTTCTACAATTAATGTAGTTGACGTGGCAGCACCTTTTTGTTGTTTTGTATCAAATAACTTTAGTGACTCTAAATTCCTGTAGGAGAGACGTCTGGTGATGGACCGCTGTTTCGTTCTGCGCTAAAAGCATCTTTGTGCAATAGTATTGGAAGGACGTTTGGTTAATACATAGCACCCCCGTTGGCTGATATCAGTTTTTGATACCAGAGCAGCTACTTTTCCTTCAAGTAGCTTTTTATCTGCCTTCACGAAGCATTTCTCCAGACAACAAAAAATCCTTTATAGTTGCGATGATCGAATTATAACGATAAGACTCAAATGTAGATGATGATCCAATAATTCTGTGGCAAAGCAGACAGAGCTTAGCTCTTAAATATCTCCCATGAAAAGAGTCGGATAGGCACAAATCAACTGACAGGACGAAATACCAGAGTCACTCCACCAAGGAATCGGTTGGTTGATAGTATTCAATGGAAAACAAAACGTGTAGGTGAAGGACCCACACATTCTTTCCCAGTTCAGCTAGTATAGAATGTAACTACTTAAATTTCATGTCATAAGATTGGTTTACTGAAGAGTGGACGGATGAAGTGGACAGATGGAGTGATGTCTCTTCACATACTTGACTGAAACGCACTGAAGAATTTCATGTGTAGTGTTCAACGGACTTGTTCGCATTGTTATCTGCAATCCAGTACAGAATATTTTATCTCTTGTTATATGACGGAGATTAAAATTAGCCTCAGCAATAAATTGCCCAACAGATGAACAAAGAAAATATTGAATTATTCAATCCGTGCTTCGCAGCAATATGCTTTCATTTGAGTGCCGACAAACTCAGACTTTATATTACCTACTTCAATTGAATATAACGCCGTCTGCATTGAAATTTTGCTGTGTACTTTTATCATCGTTTTCGCTGGTTTGAGGTACTCGAGCTCTGATGAGTCCTCGAATATTTGAAGATGATAGCAGTGTCAGCATTTCAGAATCAATTAATTTCTCTCTGTTTATCCCATAACGTTCCTGTTTCCTGTGGCTGATGTTTATTACGAGATTCGGCAATCATTCCCGTGAGCAAATACCGGAAATGGCACCACGGATTACAATTTTACTTCGGCCTGGCAAGGGAAACCTGTTATACAAATAATCGGGCAGTCAATTTCTGGAAGCTAAAATTTCTTGGACATTTTACATGTTAATATTTCTACCTGAATTGATACTGTAGCTCCGCTGACTAACCTGTAGGACACACTGAGGGGATGGAAAATGTTACATCGGTTCGATAGTTACCAAATTCTCTGGAGACATTCATCGCATAATGACGAGTATTAAATAACTAAACTTTCATTCCATTCGAAACTGATACTCATTATGAACAACAGTACGAATTGTGACCGTCACAAAAACGAATACGCTCTTGTAGTAGGAAACCTTCTAGACAGGCCAGCCACAAATGTGACTTATCACAGCACATTGACTGGAGTTGTGGCTACACCGACCATTTGGACTTGCATCCTTAGGTCCAACTGATTACGAATCATTGACATACCACTATTTAGCATTTTACTAGTTTGGTCTGACTACAAACGTTGGGTTCCATCCTCCGGGCTACTTATATCTTATAACCTTGTTAAGTGTCACCTGAGGATGAGGTTTCTCCTTGTCATGAAACCGGTTACAATATTAAATATATTATATTATTAAATAATAACAATAAATAACTCCGAAACGGCCTTTTAATCCCCAAGACTCTTTTAGTAATTGTGACACGGAAGCAGTCAGCCTATGGAAGTTATCGTGTGGAATTTATTGCCGTGCCTGAAACACCTGCTGCTTCAATTCAAAGACTGCTGACTGGAAGCTGGTATGAATACATACATGTGTTCCCGTCGCATCACTGAAAATCTGGGAGACATATCAGGCCTTGCAAGACTCCATAAGTTCTTCAAGGCGTTTTTAGTGTGAACAACACTGTGGGGTCTTGCACTATCCAGCTGGAGTATACCATTTGGCACCCTATTCATGCAGGCTGTGACAAGAGGATTTACCATTCTTGCCGCATACGAGAATGGGATTCCATACAACCCTATTGTCACACCCATAGCTCATCCAGCAGTCGGAGGGGTAATCGAGACTCACTGTTTCGTATGCCATTTCACCAGGCCATCTACGGACTCGTTGGAGTCGATGTGAGAAAAACGAGACTAGTCGCTGAATACCACAGGACGCCACTGAATCTCCCATCTGACTCTGGAACTACATTACGCAAGTCTCTGTTGTCTGTGGCGCCAGCGATAAACGATGCATGGAAATTCGAGATGTCAGCTCCCAGTTATCTCTTTCTGAGCCTCCCTGTTAGCTCAGTTCATGTTTCCGCTGTTGTTACCTGTCTGTTTGTGCAGCCAGGCGAACAATCCTACGATCACCTAGTAGAGTCACCTTTCTGGATGGATCTGTGCCTTCTAGCCACACTCTTGTCCTGAGTCCACAATGACATTAGTCAATCTGCAGTCACTGCATTACAGGTTTGTCGATACGATTCCTCCATGTCATTCATGTCCGACAACGTGCACTTGCATGTCCTCTGGGCATACTATGGTGCGACATTCATCTTAAAATTTCCTGTACCGTTAGACACGTCCAACAGCCAGAATTTCTCTAGTGTAAATAAATTGGTGTAACGCTGAAATTTTAATTACCATATCCTACGTACATGGAAATTCTGGAGTGTCCGTTTCACAGCTACCGTCAAAAGTTGTGATCTTGCAGAATCATCTATAATGAAGCTGTATTGCAGGAATATACTGACACCGGATCCAGTGTCCACCAGAAATTTGGTTCCTGTTCACCTGTCTACCACAAATAGTCTTTCAGAATCATTTCCAACTGATGGTGGTGGTGGTTAGTGTTTAACGTCCCGTCGACAACGAGGTCTACATCTACATCTACATTTATACTCCGCAAGCCACCCAAAGGTGTGTGGCGGAGGGCATTTTACGTGCCACTGTCATTACCTCCCTTTCCTGTTCCAGTCGCGTATGGTTCGCGGGAAGAACGACTGTCTGAAAGCCTCCGTGCGCGCTCTAATCTCTCTAATTTTACATTCGTGATCTCCTCTGGAGGTATAAGTAGGGGGAAGCAATACATTCGATACCTCATCCAGAAACTCACCCTCTCGAAACCTGGCGAGCAATCTACACCGCGATGCAGAGCGCCTCTCTTGCAGAGTCTGCCACTTGAGTTTATTAAACATCTCCGTAACGCTATCACGGTTACCAAATAACCCTGTGACGAAACGCGCCGCTCTTCTTTGGATCTTCTCTATCTCCTCCGTCAAACCGGTCTGGTACGGATCCCACATTGATGAGCAATACTCAAGTATAGGTCGAACGAGAGTTTTGTAAGCCACCTCCTTTGTTGATGGACTACATTTTCTAAGCACTCTCCCAATGAATCTCAACCTGGTACCCGCCTTACCAACAATTAATTTTATATGATCATTCCACTTCAAATCGTTCCGCACGCATACTCCCAGATATTTTACAGAAGTAACTGCTACCAGTGTTTGTTCCGCTATCATATAATCATACAATAAAGGATCCTTCTTTCTATGTATTCGCAATACATTACATTTGTCTATGTTAAGGGTCAGTTGCCACTTCCTGCACCAAGTGCCTATCCGCTGCAGATCTTCCTGCATTTCGCTACAATTTTCTAATGCTGCAACTTCTCTGTATACTACAGCATCATCCGCGAAAAGCCGCATGGAACTTCCGACACTGTGTCGCTGCTTCCAGATTAGGTATTTGTGCCGTCGCTGCTGTACAGAGGCTTAACGCGTGCAGTGTGAGCAACGAACTTCACATCAATGCTTCGAAGGTGCCTAACGCACAGGGGACAATTTTTCCTGAAGACAGACGGCCATGTTCCGACTATCCACTAGGAGGCAAGGCAATCACTGCTATAGGCCACAGACCACGTGGATCTATTCTCTTCCGCAAGATACATAATCTAAAATAGGCCCGGCTGTATCCTTGCGCCGTGTGATATTTAGGCAGTGCTCCAGCCAGACCAGACGAGTACACTTCGACTGAGCTTTCCTGGGCCAAGCGCCGATTCCACAAGGATTCTGTCATTCAGGATTCTCACTCGACAGCTGCGTCCACTGTGTCGCTGCCACTAACGTCTGACTTCGTGACCCGAAGCAGCCACCTGTCGTCTTACAGCACTCATGACCTCCTCGCCGAAGAAAATGTGGGCTCCGTCGTTGTGGCAGACTTGAGGACTAGTAAATTTATTCCTCTTTAAATTTAAAACAAATACACGCTGGACTTAGTTTTGCACGTTACAGAACTTAAACTTTGTTCACTGTATTTTCACTTTAACACTGAGCGTCCTGCAGAACTCAGTGACAATCTAAGCGACCTTTAGCCACCAGAAGTATAATTGTTCGACTTCAGAGAGTGACTTACTTAATGTTTTGTTTCAGTACACGTTGGCCGGCCGGTGTGGCCGTGCGGTTCTAAGCGCGTCAGTTTGGAACCGCGTGACCGCTACGGTCGCAGGTTCGAATCCTGCCTCGGGCATGGATGTGTGTGATGTCCTTAGGTTAGTTAGGTTTAAGTAGTTCTAAGTTCTAGGGGACTGATGACCTCAGTAGTTAAGTCCCATAGTGCTCAGAGCCATTGCATTGAGTACACGTTGGGACATGCGTACTCTTAACCGTTGATAAAAAAAAGCGTTGTAAACTTTCTATAAAAGGTTTGTGTACATGTGTGAATACCGAATATTTTTTTCCCATAACGTTCACTTCGTGTAACTTGTATTTTAGACATCGTATTCAACTACTGAACAATACTGACTTGGCTGGCCGTGTGATGCGCATCTGTAGTGTTGAGAAACAAAACTTTCAACTTAACGAAATGCAGAAATTTAAATAATGAAATTGAAACAAATTAAGTGTCAGAGGAAACTAATTACTTGCCAGAATATACTAATTACGCGTTCAATGAAAACTATATAACTGAAACTCAATGCCGAAGTACATTATGACCGTTGCTTGATATGAAGTGCAATGTTTGATTTGGAATAACTACAAAAATAAATTATTCCTCTACTCAGAAAAGATAATTGTTTACTGAAAATTAATCCATTTCCTCATAAGACTGCGAAATGAGATCTGGTCTGAAAGAAAGTGACGTATCTCTCGCTCAGCATGCCATGTTGTGACTGATACTGACGTTCTCGAAAGGAAATACAAATCATTTAGTATCTCATCTATTCTTCAGAACTTTAGTAAGATTGATGCCAATGGCCTTGCTGCAGTGATAACATCGGTACCATCAGATCACCGAAGTTATGCATTATCGGGCTTGGTTAGCACTTGGATGGGACTGCCGAGCGCTGTTGGCAAGTGTGGTGCACTCAGTCCTTGTGAGGCAAATAGAAGAGCTATTTGACTGAGAAGCAGCGGCTCCGGTCACGAAAACTGACAGTGACCAAGACAGCCATATGCTGACCACACACCTCTCCATATCCGCATGCATTGATGCCTCATGGCTGATGATGACACAACGATCGGTCAGTGCCACTGAGTCCTCCGAGACCTGTTCGGACGGAGGGTTTTTTTCTTTTTTTTAATTAATAGTGGGTTCTTCTTTAAAGGAAATCGTTCTTGAAATAGACTGATTATTGACATGATGTACTGTACAACATAACAAGACTCTACCAACTGCGAAATTCTCACATTACAAAAATTTACAGACATCTCAGCTAACTGTGTAATTTGCGACATAATCAAATTAACACAAGTCATGAATATTATTAGTTATTTGATGGACAAAGATTTCCTTCAATTTATACTTCCAATAAACAAACATCTAATTGTTGTGCATGTATGAGCTACCTTTAAAAATCACTCCGAAAATCTTCTCCATTAATACAAAGAATGTAATAGGTTTACGAAAAGTTTTCATCTCCATAATGAAATATTCCAGGTAATTTCTCCCGGATTCACAAAAACAGATCTCCTGTGAAAAACTCAAGTGCTCGTTACTATTCCCCAAATAAGAATGCCCCAGTGCTGCACAATAGACTAGCAAGTAAACCAGCGATAAAACTAAACATAGAGTCAAATACCTCACTCCTCGTCCAGTGAATTCATTCGTCTTCGTTTTTTTACAGTAAAGGTGAATTATTTACAACAGCAGAAAACATACGAAAACCCTACAACTTGTTCAAATACTACTACTTGGTTATTCGTTGCGCTGCCACGTAGATGGCTCCTAAGCGGCCTACGAGCGGCTGGGTAGCTGTATCCATAGCTCAGCTTTAGAAACAAGCACATTAACACAATTATTGAGACAAGAACTCGAACGCGTTGGTGAATTAAAGAGTACAGAAAGTCGCTAGCTTGAGTTACAAGCATTACCAGCTGCCTGAGGACGTCGTCGGGCACGTTCCTGGTGCTGTTGCAGATGGAGTAGGCGCTGGAGTGGGAGAAGATGACGGGAGCCTTGCTGGTCTCCAGCGCGTCCTTCATGGTCCTCACGCTGGCGTGCGACAGGTCCACCATCATTCCCAGGCGGTTCATCTCGCGGACCACAACCTGCCAAGAGAAATCATAAGAAATACCACGAACAGTAATGTCAATGACGGTTATATTCTCTCTTCTATTCAATTTTATCACTACCCAGATACTAGACGTTTACTCATCATTGAGTAAAAGTATGGTACAAATGCTACAACTACGACTCTAGCTAAATTATTCATAACACGACCTCTGCAAAACATAAGGGAGCAGTAATGGAGGCTCATCAAATATGTGCCATTGGTAAAATAAACAAAATTTGTTTTTGGAAGAGCTGAGTCAAGAAAGGAATAGGTAAATAGTCTGTAATTTACTTAATAGTAGCGAATACATTTATACTTGACATGTGCGTGGTGGAGAATGCCTTCAACCTCCACATTATACTCACAGGTTGTGTACATTAAGAACTGCCTCTACTATAATGGCGCTGCCCAGTACTTTAAGTAAAAGTATTAAATCTTAGTGTAAGTCAATGAAAGTAGTACGGAAGCTGTCGCGGAGTATTACGGTAACAGCGTTGGCCGTTAGCTGTGCTATGTCGGCATACCGGGTACAGTAACAGATGCGCAAGTGAACTGTGAAGCGAGGATAGCTGAGCGCAGCATTAAACGCCCCCGCAGAAAAGAACGTTGTAGTAAGCCGGTCGTTGCCACCACACTCGAGCGAGTCTATTTGTTGCGCGCGACGTGACTAGACACCAGGTTGTAGAGGAACAAACGGATAGTAGCGTAATATAAATGAGGCTGAATTTGAGGAGAAGATGTCATTAGACTGGGGGGGGGGGGGGGGGGGCGTGGTCATCGCTGAGTACGCACACCACGACGCTGGAGCACCGCCGGAGCATGAGGTGACTACACAGCACCAGCACCAGTTCGTGACTAGGCTGTGTCTGCCGCCGCACTGCGTCCTTCACAGGACTTGGCGCCACAGTCCCGCCAGCCTGCTGTCCATGCCTGCTGTCTCCAACGCTGAGGTCCAAAGAGGGACTCAGCATCAAAACGCCAGCCGCCGTCGGCCGACTGTCCGAGGAGCGAGGTTTGAGACCGCGCGCAGTCGCCTCCACCACCGCGGAACGAAGAGCAGTGGGGCCAACGCCTGGTAAGTCGCTCTTCCGGTAAGCCCCGCTATCGCAACTCACCGTGACCTGCCTTCATCGCCGGACCAGACACCTGACGCAGCATCGCTGGACACCATCCTAGCAGCCGACGCCTGCTGAACCGTCCAAAGCTCACGAGGAATTAAAGATAAAATAAAGTTATGCTGTTAAATTGTCCACAGCGTTTCCACTGTTCCCCACCACCTACAGCATCACCACACATGAACCGCATTCTACGGAGGTGCCCCTACAGAGTGATCAATATGTATTGTAGGATGACAGACATCGTAGCAATAAATGGTGGAGGTTGTGGCACCCGTACAGCACGTTGTTCGAGTCACAGGCCTTAATGTCGTCATTGGGGTGTGCGAGACTATATATTTTTGTGTGGTGGTAATCATGGGGGAAAAGTTTGGAGGGCATGATTTTGTGAAAGTTTCTTTTACCAAATCAGAGGGACTGTTGATCTGTTGCAATTTAGGAGTAATGTTAAAGATGAATGGTTAGTACCTGTACATTGCTCTCAGTGTAATTTCCTCGGGCATTCTGCGCCTAATGCTGAAACAGAAGCGGAACTGCATTACTTGTGACTGTATTGGGTACACGGCTATGCAATATAGAGAGTCGAGGTGACTCATGATTAGAGAGAAGAAGTAACTTGGTAGAAGACTTCAGGACTAACTGTTGTGTTTGTACTGTTTTGTTGTAGTGTTATTTTTCTCGTGGATTATGGGCGCAGAGGAAAACTCTGAGACCCAAGGTGTCAGTAGTGAAGAAGCGGTGCAGTCATTGGTGGATCAGGTGGCGTAATTGACAGCGAGTAATGTGGTTATGTTTAATAAACTAGCAGGAAAGAATCTCGAGACTGTAGTGTTGAAGCAGCAAACTCTGGGAGTGGATTAGACTGTCGCGGATCTTGTTTCTCCTATCTCTTGTAGAGGGTCTGAGGATGTATTGGCATTTATAGAGGATCTTAAGTTGTTGCAGATCGTGATGTTACGTTTGTCAGGAGAAGCAAAATAATTCGTAAGACGAACATAAGCATTGAGAAATGCAGAAACTTTTGGCCAGTTGAGACGGTGGTTGGAAGAATGTTGAGGGAAGAGTAATAGTGCACGGCGTTTCTGCGAATAATTTGGAATGGTATACAGGAGAGCCACGCAGGGTAGCCGAGCGGTCTAGGGCGCCTTTTCACGGTCCGCGAGCAATAAACAGTGGAGGTTGTGGCACCCTCGTTGCAAGTTGTTCGAGCAATAGCCCGTAGTGTCGTCATTGGGGTGTGTGAGACTATATTGTTTTTGTGTGGTGGTAATCATGAGGCCAAAGTTAATTTACCATCGGGCACGGGTATGTGTGTTGTCCTTAGCGTAAGTTAGCCTAAAGTTAGATTAAGTAGTGTGTAAGCTTAGGGACCGATTACCTCAGCAGTTTGGTCCCATAATACCTTACCACAAATTTTCTATTATACAGGAGACATAACGAATCACTAGAGGACATTGCAGATATAATTAGGAAAATGAACTTTAACACGTGCGTGCTCTCATTAAATGAGGTGGTAAATAAAGTGGTGCTGCAACAGGGTGAACAATGAGCGCTCGATGCCTTTTTAAGAGGTATGACACCAGAAATGTCTAGGAGAGAGCACACAGGAGCTCTTGATGATCTTCATGAAGGATTTAGTTTAGCTTTGGAATACAAAGGAATCAGTAGGTTAGCAGGGGTAAGAGAGCAGAAACAGGTATTTACATCGAATATTAAGTGCGTTAATTTCGGTCGAACTGAGACGTATATAAAGACAATTCTACCAGTAATGGAATCCACAGCACAACTGAGTAACAAGGGCCGTCAACAATTTGGTGGGAATGCCAGTAGAGGGGGTTTTGCTCAACAGCAAGGCTGTAAGGAGTGGTAGAGGTGATCCAAGGAGTAGGACGCATCCGTTAAACTTAGAAGGAGCCCCAGGGCCGCCGACAGTAGGTCCTGGTAGCAATAAGTTCAATCAGAACGAAAACAGAGGCAAAGTGTGTCATAACGGATGTTGTGGATGGAAGAGAGTGTAAGGTACTGTCGGACAAAGAGCTAATGTGTCAGCAGCCTTGAGAGATTTTGTGGGTAGGGGCTAGTGGAATCCACCAAGATACGATTAACATGGTGTAGGGGATAATGATATACGACCATTTGCATCAGTAGTGGTGAATTTTCCGGTTGGTTCAAATGGTTCAAATGGCTCTGAGCACTATGGGACTTAACATCTGAAGTTATCAGTCCCCTAGAACTTAGAACTAGTTAAACCTAACTAACCTAAGAACATCACACACATCCATGCCCGAGGCAGGAGTCGAACCTGCGACCATAGTGGACGTGCGGTTCCAGACTGAAGCGCCTAGAACCGCTCGGCCACACTGGCCGGCTTCCGGTTGCTACCACCAACTTTAGGCAATGTGTGGAAGTGGTATCTCATGTAAGCGAGGGTACAGCATGATCCTGGCATTAAATTTTTTGCATCAACATCATGCAATGATTGACCTTCAACGATACGTAGTGGAACTGAGCAGAAAGATGTTCTGACTAGGGGAAACTGTCGTCAAATTTAATCTGCCACAAGGAGTGTCTAGTATACAATACGGTCCAGTTGAACCGTGAGCAATAGTATTAATGATTGATTCGCATGACTGCGTGTCGAAAGGTACCAGAAAATCACTGTAAGTACCGAACTTGCCACTAGGTGTGATATGTGTAACAGAACCACGGGAGGGTAATGAAGTATTAGACACAGCATGTTGTTTGGTGAAACGTAGTCTTGCACACATACAGGAAAGGGGCGGAAGAAAAGTGGTACCGGTCAATATCGATAATTTTGAGCTGAAGATGTGAAATTGTTGAAAGGAACGTTATTAGCTACACTCAGGATTCCGGAAAGGAAGATTTTCACACAAAAGGTGTGAGCTATAATAGGGCAAAGGACACTGCTAGGACTGCATTCCGTGAGAAGTTAAAGCCTCTGAAAGGAGCAGAAAGAGCAGAGATGGAGGACCCGTTGCTAGCATTCCAGGATCGGATTTTTCGAGAGTCACCGCCTGCAATGTTAGTAACACAATACAGCATTACAACAGGAAATGAAGCACCGGTATATTAAATACCATATAGAATGCCACAGTCATCGCAACCATTTTTACAGGAGTTCATAGATCAACAGTAGGCTGATGGAGTAATAGAAGAAAGTGATAGTGCTTGGCGGGTAGGAATTGTAGTTGTATCTAAGAAATCTACAGATCGTTCGCAGAAGTATTGGTTCTGTTGCCATTTGAATAGCAAAGCTACAACAGATGCATACTCTATTCAGAATATCACGGAGACCTTAGATAACCTACGCAAAAGTTACTAGTTCTCGACGTTCGACTTAAAGCGTAAATACCATCAGTTATAACTGCTATAGAAATAGACCAAAAACAGATTTTTCAGCAAATGGGGGACACTACCAATGTAGGACGACGCCTTCTGGGCGACATTCCAACGCTTGCTGGATGGAGTACTGAGAGGATTCAAACCATGCAAGTGCTTAGTTTATCTTGATGACATAATCGTCCATTCAACGGATATTCAGGAACATAGACAACGCCTGAAAGAAGCATTCAGCAGCGGATTATAGGTAGCATGTCTCACAGCCAATGCTGAAAAATGTCACACTGCACTGGAGGAAATTAGCTTTTTGGGGGCCATGTCATAAGTAACGATGGTGCAAGCACTGCAAGATTTTCCAGTACTAAAACCTACTAGGGAGTTACAATTTCTCCTGAGTCTCACGTATTATTACAGGAGTTTGTGAAGGGATTTGCGGATATGACCAGACCTCTTACGTAATTGCTGAAGAAAGAGGTTAAGTGTGTGTTGTGGCAGGAACGTCAGGGACTAGATAAAGTTGACGAGTTTTATGAGCTGATATCCAGTCTGTTTTTGGTGTTTCCGTAGTTTCAGAAAGAATTTATATTGTCATGTGTTGCATCAAACTACGCCCTTGGCTGAGTTTTGAGCCAGTGGGTCGATGGTCAAGAACATTCTGCTGCCTTTGCATCAAGACAATTGAACGCTACAGAAATAAACTACTCTACAATGGAGAGAGAGAGATGCTTAGTCTGGTATACGAAATTGCGTACTTGCGACGTTATTTGTATAGAATAATTGTTAAGGTGATAATGGACCATGAAGCTTTAAAGTGGATATTAGGCTTCAAGAGCTGTAGATTAACGGGGTGGGCATTGTAACTTAGTACTCAATTTCATTGAGTTTCAAAAAAACCCACAAGCTGGGAAGGAAACGCAGAAATGCGGACGGTCTAAGAAGAAGACAGCTGTAACACAAGCACTGGGTCACAATCTTGCAGAATGGCAAGCGGCACAGAACACCAACAAGTAGTTCAGGCAGTATAAGAAGCAGCAGCAATTTGATATAGATGAATTATTGTGAAGAGAGACAAAATTACGACCATGAGTGTTGGTGCTGACCAAGTTAAAATTGAGAACGTAATGTGAGATGCGTGATCACATTTTGTCAGGCCATGGTGGACGCAGCGCGATGAATATTAGGGTGGCAGAGAAAGGAAGGAAGAGCAATGTGGATTGATACGTAAAGAATTGTGTGGATTGTGCACAGATGGCCAGTTTGAGTCGGAAGTGTGTATTTTTATAAAGATTCAAAAAGCAACAAAACCTTTTAGTTTCATTGGAGTGTACGTGTTAGGACCATTCAACCGAACATCAGCGGTTAATCGTTTTGTGCTGACTGTAATAGACCATTTTCCTCATTATGTCGAGATTGTGCCAATGCTGGACCAACAGGCAATCACAGCAGGCGTCAATTAATAGGTGGATACTGACGTTTGGAGCGCCACTACGATGATAATAGGATAGAGGATGAAATTCATGTCAGAGATAATGAAGTAATTATGTTAATTGCTGAGAGTGAAGAAGTTGGGGACTAGCCCACTACATCCGCAAGAGAGACAGAGTTCATAGAACATTTGCGAAAATGCTTAGTTGCATAGATTCAAATCATTCAAACTGGGAGGCACACCTGGTTTTTGTCGTAACGCATTTAACTGTAAAATACATAGTAGCACTGGGTTATCGCGATTCAAGGTAGTGCATGGCAAGAAGATGCCGTCAGATTTCGATTGATTGACCAAAACAGACAGAAAGAGAGAAGCAGGCAATTTTGCAAGGAAAGTAGAGGAGTTGTGGAAAAGGACACAAAGAGTAAATACGAAGGTTTTGGAGAAACAGGAAGAGGCAATGAGGCGTTTGGGGACCTTACGGCAGTATAAAGTGGGCCAATGGTTGATGTTGTCGTGTCTATATACGCCGAATGGAAAGACAAAGAAGATTTTAACACTGTACCAGGGCTCGTATCAAGTTATCGAAAATATGTCGCAGGTGAATGTGAAGTTGCAGTTCCCAACAAGAACGACAGTTGTCCATGTGAGATATCTGCGGTCATTCAAGTGTCTGCCAGAGGCGACTCCAGGAAAAGTGCTACTAAAGGCAAGGAAGGATATCAAAAGGTAAAAGCGAAGCAATGAACAATGGTAGTTTGAACTTCAGATACTTCAGACTCATTTGCAGTCTATGTCTTCGCTAGAATGACCCCCAGTCCGTGTCTGCTCTGCTTACATACTTTTGTTACCGCGTCACGTGCCCACAACATTACTAGACGGCATCCAACGTCGCGATGGGCAATGGTCATAAGGGTTTGGCTCATAAGTGTATGAGATCACTACTTCTCAAAAGGGGAATCTCTGATTTTTTCCCCCTAACTATTCTCATTACGCTGATCAGACGAAGCTTATTGAGCAGCCACATTCATAGAAACCGTAGTAGTTAAAAGGTCAAATTATAAAGTCAAATAAAATACGACAACTCTTCTTCACGGTGACGAGGTTGGCGTTGATGAAAGTAAATTTGACAGGGTGGAAACAAAGGACGAAAGGTAGTGGTACTTCACTGTTTGCTTCTAGCGCAGATTAACTTCAACATCGAATGAAAGAACTTAACAGAGCAAGTTGCAAAGTAAGATCTGAAATCAAATATATATGTTTATATGATACTAAAAGCAACTGTATCGGTAGTCCTAGGCTAGGCGTAGTAATCACGTTAATGTACATGTAGGCTGCAGTATTAATGCAGAGATGAAGATATTTGCGCTGAAAAGATTATCTCGGAGAGCTGCAGCCTGTCAGGCCTCTGAATGAAGACCATGGCAACGTATAAAAATCGTCAGCACTTCAACCCCTCCCCCCTCCCCCCTCCCCCAGAAAGAAAGTTACAAATTAACAATTTATGAGTTTGTTTTTGGTACAGCTGGAGACCATAGCATGGGCAGATGTAGATGTAGATATAAATATTAAAGTAAAACTCGGTAGATTTCTTTTCGTACACTAATAGTATTATTGAAGAATAGAGAGTAATTTGTTTGAAACAATGTTTACGATCAATGTGTACTACTAGTTTTTACTTCTGGCGATAAGACATTGACCTTTAATGAGAAAAGTACTGAAATTAAGGGTTTCTCAGTGAACCACGGGAAGTTGTCTGCTGGGAATTACGCTCAAGACTGTCGTGCATTTGAGAGTCTAGAGAAAATGTTATTTGGTACTGTATGTCAAACGGATGACGACGACGACTACGACGATGACAACGATGACGATGTAGGTTTACGAAAAAATATTGCTTCCTCTGTGAAGCTTCACTCATTGGTCATCGTTGCAAGTGACTCACGCCGGCCAATGGATGAGGGATCGCTCACTACTCCAGCAAATGATTTAGCCAGAAACAAGTGTGGTTTACAGTAATACATGTTTCTTAGAAGTAGGTGGAGTAAATGTGGAAGATAGATTCATGTTATATAGCCTACTTTATTACAGTCAGTTATTTGATTTTCAGCTGTTACCAAGATTTCTTCTTCTCTTACATCACATACTTTATAGTCCATACGTCTCTGAGTCATTAAAACCACCCAACTTGATTAATAACCGTGTCCGCGTATACTACAAATAAATATTATTATGCTTCGATCAGATGACGAAGAGATATGAGGTAACAGTTTAAAGAAAGGAAATCCACAGTGCCAAAATTTTAGAGTTTTAGTTTCTAAGATTGTGGACATTCAATAATTCTGTACTCCGTCAGTTCTAAACAAAATCTATCGAAAGAGTCAAAGAAATATCGTTAAGTTTTTGGTACAGAAAGTGCTGTTAGTAAATCCATATATTTTAGCCCCTCCCCCCCCCCCCCCAATCGTGAACCATGGACCTTGCCGTTGGTGGGGAGGCTTGCGTGCCCCAGCGATACAGAAAGCCGTACCGTAGGTGCAACCACAATGGAGGGGTATCTGTTGAGAGGCCAGACAAACGAGTGGTTCCTGAAGAATGGCAGCATCCTTTTCAGTAGTTGCAGGGGCAACAGTCTGGATGATTGACTGATCTGGCCTTGTAACACTAACCAAAACGGCCTTGCTGTGCTGGTACTGCGAACGGATGAAAGCAAGGGGAAACTACAGCCGAAATTTTTCCCGAAGGCATGCAGCTTTACTGTATGGTTAAATGATGATGGCGTCCTCTTGGGTAAAACATTCCGGAGGTCAAATAATCCCCCATTCGTATCTCCGGGCGAAGAATACTCAAGAAGACGTCCTTATCAGGAGAAAGAAAACTGGCGTTCTACGGGTCGGAGTATGGAATATCAGATCCCTTAATCGGGCAGGTAGACTAGAAAATTTAAAAAGGGAAATGGATAGGTTAAAGTTAGATATCGTGGGAATTAGTGAAGTTCGGTGACAGGAGGAACAAGACTTCTGGTCAGATGAATACAGGTTTATAAATACAAAATCAAATAAGGGTAATCCAGAAGTAGGTTTAATAATGAATAAAAAAACAGGAATGCGGGTAAGCTGCTACAAACAGCATAGTGAACGCATTATTGTGGCCAAGATAGATACGAAGCCCACACCTACCACAGTAGTACAAGTTTATATGCCAACTAGCTCCGCAGATGATGAAGAGATTGATGAAATGTATGATGAGAAAAAAGAAATTATTCAGATAGTAAAGGGAGACGAAAATTTAATAGTCATGGGTGACTGGAATTAAATAGCAGGGACAGGAAGAGAAGGACACGTAGTAGCTGAATATGGAATGGGGGTAAGGAACGAAAGAGGAAGCCGCCTGGTAGAATTCTGCACAGAGCATAACTTAATCATAGCTAACACTTGGCTCAAGAATCATGTCTGAAGGTTGTATACATGGAAGAAGCCTGGATTTACTTCAAGGTTTCAGATAGATTACTTAATGGTAAGACAGATTTAGGAACCAGGTATTAAATTGTAAGACATTTCCAGGGGCAGATGTGGACTCTGACCATAATCTATTGGTGATGAACTGTAGATTAAAGCTGAAGAAATTGCTAAAAGGAGGGAATGTAAGGAGACGAGACGTGGATAAACTGACAGAACCACTGGTTGTAGAGAGTTTCAGTAGAGCATTAGGGAACTACTGACAAGAATGGGGGAAAGAAATACAGTAGAAGAACAATGGTTAGCTTTGAGATACGAAATAGTGAAGGCAGCAGAGGATCAAGTAGGTAAAAAAGACGAGGGCTAATAGAAATCCTTGGGTAACAGAAGAAATATTGAATTTAATTGATGAATGGAGATAATACAATAATTCAGTAAATCAAGCAGGGGAGAGGGAATACAAACGTCTCAAAAATGAGGTTGACAGGAAGTGCAAAATGGCTAAGCAGGGATGGCTAGAGGACAGATGTAAGGATGTAGAGGCGTATATCACTAGGGGTAAGATAGATACTGCCTACAGGAAAACGAAAGAGATCTTTGGAGAAAAGAGAACCACTTGTATGAATATCAAAAGCTCAGATGGAATTCCAGTTCTAAGCAAAGAAGGGAAAGCAGAAAGGTGGAAGGAGTATATAGAGGGTCTATACAAGGGCGATGTAATTGAGAACAATATTATGGAAATGAATAGGATTTAGATGAAGAGGAAATGGGAGATATGATACTGCGTGAAGAGTCTGACAGAGCACTGAAAGACCTGAGTCGAAACAAGGCCCCAGGAGTAGACAACATTCCATTAGAACTACTATACCCTTGGGAGAGCCAGCCTTGACAAAACTCTACCAGTTGGTGAGCAAGATGTGTACGACAGGCGAAATACCCTCAGACTTCAATAAGAATATATTCATTCCAATCCCAAAGAAAGCAGGTGTTGACAGATGTGAAAATTACCGAACTATCAGTTTAATAAGCCACGGCTGCAAAATACGAACACTAATTCTTTACAGACGAATGGAAAAACTGGTAGAAGCCGACCTCGGGGAAGATAAGTTTGGATTCCGTAGAAATGTTGGAACACGTGAGGCAATACTGACACTACGACTAAACTTAGAAGAAAGATTAAGGAAAGTCAAACCTACGTTTGTAGCATTTGTAGACTTAGAGAAACTTTTGACAATGTTGACTGGAATACTCTCTTTCAAATTCTGAAGGTGACTCGGGTAAAATACAGGGAGCGAAAGGCTATTTACAGTTTGTACAGAAACCAGCTGGTAGTTATAGAGAGGTACGAAAGGGAAGCAGTGGTTGGGAAGGGAGTGAGATAGGGTTGTAGCCTATCCCCGATGTTATTCAATCTGTATACTGAGCAAGCAGTAAGAGAAAAAATAAAAATGGGATTAAAATCCATGGAGAAGAAGTAAAAACTTTGAGGTTCGCCGTGACATTGTAATTCTGTCAGAGACAGCAAAGGACCTGGAAGAGCAGCTGAACGGAATGGACAGTGTCTTGAAAGGAGGATATAAGATGAACATCAACAAAAGCAAAACGAGGATAATGGAATTTAGTCGAATTAAATCGGGTGATGCTGAAGGAATTAGATTAGGAAATGAGACACTTAAAGTAGTAAATGAGTTTTGCTATTTGTGGAGCAAAATAACAGATGATGGTCGAAGTACAGAGGATATAAAATGTAGACTGGCAATGGCAAGGAAAGCGTTTCTGAAGAAGAGAAACTTCGAGTATAGATTTGAGTATCAGGAAGTCGTTTCTCAAAGTATTTGTGTGGAGTGTAGCCATGTATGGAAGTGAAACGTGGTCGATAAATAGTTTGGACAAGAAGAGAATAGAAGTTTCGAAATGTGGTACTACAGAAGAATGCTGAAAATTAGATGGGTAGATCACATAACTAATGAGGAGGTATTGAATAGAATTAGGGAGAAGAGAAATTTGTGGCACACCTTCACTAGAAGAAGGGATCGGTTGGTGGGACATGTTCTGAGGCATCAAGGGATCACCAATTTAGTATTGGAGGGCAGCGTGGAAGGTAAAAATCGTAGAGGGAGACCAAGAGATGAATACACTAAACAGATTTAGAAGGCTGGGTGTTGCAGTAGGTGCTGGGAGATGAAGCTTGCACAGGATAGAGTAGCATGGAGAGCTGCATCAAACCAGTAGTCGAACTGAAGACGACAACAATATCATATTTTAGCCAATAAATTCACTTTTACTTTGTGTTCGTAAAAATAACGCTGCAACGCGTAGTTCTGTCCCTGACATACATCGGAAAATCGTTTTTCTCTAAGGCATAACTATCTATTGGTTCTTTGGGGTACTACGAATTTAACAGTGTCATCTATTGATTCTCTGGCTTACTACGCCATGATGATCGTATCACTGTTGTAAACATCCAAACTATAACTTTGAGAAGACGTCTAAAATTTTAAATGGCGATATCTTCATTTCCGTGAACCAGTCTCAGTGAAATAGAGGATATATATTGGCCCAAGTTACCCTCAGTTAAAAACCTCATGAAAATTTGTCTAATAGTTTTGGAGACTAGCGTGTTCTGACAAACAGGCAGACACGATGGTTTTAGATAAAACTTTAAGCTACGACATCTGTTTTTCTTTTCGTGGTCCGATTTTAATGAAATAAAGCTTATGTTGCTCCAGCCATCTGCAGAAACTACAAGAAAATTGTTCTAGTACTTTTGGCGATTAGCGTCTTCAGGCAAACAGACACTACCGTTTTACAATGCTATTATTAGTTTAGAAGAAGAGACCTTTATCAGATAAAACAAAGGAATAGTAGCTAATAACCTGGTAGTCTCTTTGGGTTTACTGCCGGATCCTAAAATCAATATGATCCGACATTTCGGCGATCCATCTGTCCATCTTCAGGAGAAAGCTGGTACTGTTGAGCCCCGCTGTAAACTGATGTCAAAGTTACAAATCGTCGTCGTACATACGCCTCCGTATCGTACACAGCCCATGCGCCGCACATTACAGTTGCTGCCCTCCAAGACTGCGATAGCCCTAGCAGAACCCGGCGTCAACGCTACATCGCTCTCAAGAACTATATCCAAACATACGGAATGGCCGCACCAAAGGGAGTTGAATTTTGATTCGAGATAGTGCAGGGCTCTACATCCTGCCAAGAGGATAACCATTGTCTTTGTTAAACAAATTATCTGCCAATCTAATTTCAGTCACCTGTTTATATACACTGTTCCAAAACGTGGAAGAACTGGCTAGCAACAGTGTCTCGTCAGAATTCATCATAGGACCTTCGTCTGAACAATGTTTCGCTGCCGCTTATTTTTCAGGCTGCTGTAGCATCGTGTGACAGCAAAGTCCCACACACGTGTTCTGAAATGTCCAGATCGAACGGCCGATGTAATCCTTCCCACAATGAGTTCTGTATAGCCCAGGCTTCCTAAGCTCCAAATCATCTTTGAAAGTAGACGGAACACATTCTCAATGTTAAAACTCCTTAAAATTCTTCCATTCAAATTCCATGTCAGTGTTTCGAGGCTTACATCAGCCGTTCGATATGCACAATTCTGGAGAGTTGCGTGGAACATCGCCGTCACACGAGGCGGTAGCGGAAAGTTGTCTGAACGAGGGACACTGGATGTAACCTGAAGAGACTCTGATAACAGCCAGTGCTTCCGGGTTTTGGAGCAGTGTTTATAAAGAGGCAATGGAAATTCTATTGGCACATAATTTGATTAATAAAGTCAAGGATTATTCTTTATATGAATGTGTGTTGTCTGTCCTTGCGGTCATGTCCGAAAAAACAGACACCACATTCATGTAATTGATTCGTTTTGTTGGACAACGAATCCACCACTTTCAGTGCGGATGCACAACTACGTCCGACGTCCTGCGAGAATCTCTAAGTAGCGAGCATGAAGGACGTGGCAGGGACTGTGGATAGGTGGAGCTAGGTGGGAATATCGGTCGGCTGAGATGAGTGCCTAGAGGTTGCGATAAGCACTGTATCCGGGTGGCTCAAGTGGTTAACGAAACTGCCTAATATGCAAGAGACCCCAAGTTCGAATAACAGCCGGCACGCATTTTCACATGTCGCCGTTGTTCACGCGTAATGTCCCGACGCAACTGACATCAATTGTCCCTTTCGTTTCCTTTTTTGTTCTCGCTCCTCCACCTTCAATATACATATAAGAGTTCTTTAGCAAGACGTGGTACGGTGTAATATCTCGAAACAAAACCCAACGTTCCTTGGTCCTGCCGAACGGAGTGTTTGGAGATGGTCTTTCAGTGCCATATATTGTTGTTAGCGCCGGTGTTCTACTGAGGGCGGCAAAAAAAAAAAAAAAAGGTTCAAATGGCTCTGAGCGCTATGGGACTTAACTTCTAAGGTCATCAGTCCCCTAGAACTTAGAACTACTTAAACCTAACTAACCTAAGGATATCACCCACATCCATGCGCGAAGCAGGATCCGAACCTGCGACCGTAGCGGTCGCGCGATTCCAGACTGTAGCGCCTAGAACCGCTCGGCCACCCTGGCCGGCAGGGTGGCACCACCAGCCCAGTATTGGAGGGCAGAAACTTTGGCAGGCTGCGCACGCGCCATGTACGGTACGGTATATAGGATGCCGATTTGCAACCTCGACACCAGTTTTCAGTGGGCCCAGCAGCGCCATTTTTGTCTTGAAGTGGCGGACAGATGGATCGCCGAAAATTATACAGGTTAATTATAGGATCCGCCTGCGAACCCGAATGTACTACAAAGAATTATCAGGTCGGGAAAGTCTACAACATACGTTATTTCAGTTAGATCCATGTAATACGTTGCCATCAGAGAAACTAGATTTTCATAAAACTATCCAAACGATAGTTAGATTTATTATCATGCTCAAAAGTATGCTAATGACCTGATTTACGTTCTGCCTGACTTTCATGCACCTTTCTTGGTGGTTCTTATGGTTACCACAAGCGACCAGTAGAAAATATTGTTCTGTTGGGCGTCTGTCCACATGCACATATCAGGACACAGATTATAGATGAGACAGTTCTTATTGCTTGCTTTATTACAATAAGTGATGTTTCAAAAACTTCACATTCGTTAGCATCTGACGCAAATAATATCCGCATTGAAACTTTCTGTCAGATTAAAACTGTGTGCCGGACCAAGACTCGGACTCGGGACCAATGTATTTCGCGGTTAAGTGCTCTCCTGGTATTTCTTTCACATAAATCATTCAGCAACCCTTACTCAAAACTAATTTTTTTGTGAATGAGAGACTTCGTAAGAATATCTTCGCTCCCAAAATTCTTTACTAATTCAAAGTACTTTTACTCTCTAAAAGGTTTACCAAGCAAATCGTCGTTCATTTGTTGTGTCGCTTTGCGTTAACTAGTGTCACTTAGCAAGTCGGACCTTGAAATTTCATGACGAAAATTTTTCGTACTGGATCTGGGCTCCTGTCCAGCAACAAATTTTTCTATTACCGAAACTCGAAAGATGTAGTTTAATTCAAAATGAACAATGTGCATATGTTTAAACCTGAACGCCACGAATGGGCGTTAAATGTCTTCTTTCATCGGCAGCGAGATGTGTACATGTTTGAAACAGAAATAACATGACGAAAATTCCGATGCAGAATGCGAGACGAACCCCGAACGTACAGTCACCGGTGACAACACACGACAGGACGTTAACTACTGGATTCTTTTTCACCAGTAGGTCGGAGTGGGATGTTTAAACGCGAAATGACGTAATGAACACTTTCGTCTTTGACTGTGAGTTGAAACCGGCACCTCACGTTTGTGTCAATAACGCATGATGAGACATTAAAAATCTAACTGTGTTTTTGTCTAGCAGTTAGGTGTGCATTCTGGAGCTTGAAATAACATGATGAAAATTTTTGTTTCCGGCCAGTACATCAACCCAGCCACGCGCCTTTCGTGGACACATGAGGAGTTTGGAATCTTGGGGAAAAAATGAACTGATTGAACGCTACCGTCCCAAAGGCGTCCAATTCCGCGAATGGAAGTATTCGGGTTCAAATCCCAGCCCAGCATTAGTGTTTTCAGCATCTGAAGTTCAATAAAAATATGACGTAAGTGCTCTGTGTCCTGACATGACGATTGATTTATTAACTAAAATAAAATTTCAACAGTGAAATTCTTGCTGTTGACAACTTTCCCCGACTTCTGCCCATCATGGCCCAAGCTGAACCGACTCGGCTCCAGTCAGTAACGAAGGACATCACATGTAATGAGGATTTGGAACCACGGTGCAATCAATCTTCCTCGGTTGACGTTATCAGAGGTGAAATTGGCCAATTCTTGCCTGTTAATAATGGTCGCCTGAAATGGGAGTCCAACTCAGATCTTACACATACCATGCTAGCATCAGTTCAACAGGCCACCTGACATCAAGCTTTACTGGGTCATGACTACCTGGTAACGGAGGAACCAACATCGGATGAGAGTTCTGATTGTCTGGAGACCGATTACAGCCTGTTAATCAGGCGCTTTTGTGCATGGAAATACCATCATCCACAGAAATATCAGAGTGAAAATATTCGAATGTCCTGATTTGCATTTCAACTGATTTACATCCATCGCACATAATGTACCTTTCTTGCAGCTCTTCTATTCAATCAATATCGCAGAGGCCGTTAGAGACCACTGATTTGAATAACAATCACTCTAGATTTAAAATAACACCAAGCTGAAGTAAATACGATGAACCACTTAACTGGGGATGAGACAGAACTTAACACTTGCAAAACTCAAATTCATTACAATAAGCGACGTTTCAAAACTATTACTATTCTTACTCGTGTCTGAGACCTAATTACCTGTAACTCTGCCTCACAAATAATTCTCTATGATAATTCCAGCTATTATTAGTACAGAAGTTTTCGTCAAAATATTTATAGTCCAAACTCATGCCCATTTCGCTACTGTTGAAACAATTCACTATTTAATGTTTGTTCGATGATAGAAAGCAGCCAGCGTTAGGTAGCAGGTTAGAATATCAGTAAGTTTTAGTTGGAAATCCACAAAAATAAATTAAGTAGCTCATGGCAATATGTTAAAGTACCTTGCCGAAGGACGTCAAACCACCATGATGTGGGAACTTATCATCGTTGTGGTCTGACGAGGAATCCGCCCTGAAAACGAAAAAGAGACCCATGGTATTAAAGACAAAATGGAGTGTCCTAACAAATTATTCATAATAAAGCACATAAATTATGCGCCGCATCGTTATTATAATTTCTATTACACTGTTATTCACAAATAATACAAAAAATTACTGCCTTTTGCTGATCACAGTAATCGGTCAAAAGTAAAGTGAAGGTCCTGAGAAATCTTGAGGTCTACGGCTTGTCATATACAAACAGTACAAGGGCTACGTTACCACTATATTTCTGTGTAAGATGGGTCTACTTCTGTTTATCTTCCTGTCTCGGCGCCAGTGGACCCACGTCATGAAAGCCGAAACAACAATTCAGTGGAGTTAGTGATGTACTGAAGCGTTATGCGTAGCAATTGACATACTGTATCATATTACTTCAGATGAAATTAGTTATTAGTTACCATTAAGACCTGAGTTCTTAGAATTATCTTAAACGTTTCAGTTCAGATATTTCTGGAACAAAAATAGATACTGAAAAACTACTTTCGTGGGTATGAATCTAAGGCAGGGGCTGATAAAAGTAAATACTACGAGATAGCCTAAAACGTAATCAAATTTTAGTTTCACCACAAACTTGTGTATTTTTTAATAGACACAACATGTTATGTCTTATGCAATCAGAGCATGAAAAATCACATCAATTACATCCCGAGAAATTTCAAAGGGAATTTGACTCTTCAAATAAAGGAAACGTGCCGCTTTTGCGCATCGTGAGAGACAAGCGTTAACCCATGTTGCACGTAATCGCGGTGTTTGCTATACTATCTTACTTTCGCTGTTATCACTATGGGCGGAAGAAATAATAGGATTTCTGGGCACGAACACTGATATGTACATAGCGGTTTCCCTCTTGCGCATTTAATTTGTCTACAAACACACTACGGAACAGTTTACGCCGACCCGTTACATTATCGTATGCAACCCCTCGCCTCTGCAGTTCTGTGCTGTAAAGGACTGCAGTCAGCTTTGTATGTGGAAACAATTCACTACGAAGCAGGCTGATGTGTGTAGAGGTTTGTACAGATAGATGGCACTGCGGTACCGTACACTGTAATTGGAATCAATATTGAAAATTACCTGTTCATCCGTTCTAGGCTTTAGACATACTTTTCACAAATGAAGAAATGCTTGACATGTTATTACTTTACGGAGAATGTCTCAAAAGGCCCCACGAGGGTCCCGATTAAATCTGACATTCCACGCTCCTATCCGTAGAACGCCTGTTTTCTTTCTCCTGATAACGACGTCCTCTTGAGTATTCCCCGCCCGGAGATACGAATGGGGGACTATTTTACCTCCGGAATATTTTACCCAAGAAGACGCCATCGTCATTTAACCATACAGTAAAGCTGCATGCCCTAGCGAAAAATTACGGCTGTAGTTTCCCCTTGCTTTCAGCCGTCCGCAGTACCAGCACAGCAAGACCGTTTTGGTTAGTGTTGCAAGGCCAGATCAGTCAATCTTCCAGACTGTTGCCCCTGCAACTACTGAGAAGTCTGCTGCCCCTCTTCAGGAACCAAACGTTTGTCTGGCCTCTCAACAGATACCCCTCCGTTGAGGTTGCACTTACAGTACGGCTATCTGTATCCCTGAGGCACGCAAGCCTCCCCACCAACGGCAAGGTCCATGGTTCATGGACGTAATATTTTAAAACGTTCCTTCAAAGCGGCCTACATAACTGAGAAGCAGTTTAACTCAGCCAACTGTCACCAGGGCTTTAGTGAGAATAAGCTTGTCAAAAGGAACGGGTTGGGATCCAGTCGCACCTTTGTTGATGATTGAAATGGAAAGGTTGCTTTCTTTGAAGCAAGCCTTATCATTGTCATAATTGTTCCCTAGTTTGTTTAACCTTTAAACATAGGTGCGCATCTTAACCCCGAACCTTTCGACATACAGTTTCCAAATAAAAAACAAATATTTTACGTCATCTGTTTGAGTAATTGTCATCAATATAACTTATATGTTTTCATGTGTTGCAGTAGGGCTTTTATTAAGACAAACTGTGTCCAGGGCGTTATAAATACTGCTGTTTCAACCGGTAACGGCCAGGATACAGGTGCGGGTCCTTGTAATTATTGCCATATTGTTCTTGTTTTGCTTTCTCTTGCAAAAGCTTATTCGTTTCACAAATTTGTTAATCTGTAAAGAAAACAAATTTATGATTATATATTGTTAAATAAATAGGCTGTGTGAAAATGAGTTACATTGGTGGGTCCTCCCTTCCACGTTTTCCTTGATACCAGTAATTTCCACGTCTCAACCATTTCGCTAGTGTACCATGAATATCAGGAATCCGGTAAAAGATCAAATCTTCGACATCGCTGCGGCCGGAAAACGATCCTGCAATAACAAGACCAACGGCGACTGAAGATGATCGTTCAGCGTGACATAAGTGCAACCCTTCCGCAAACTGCAGCAGATTTCAATGCTGGGTAATCAACAAGTGTAAGCCGCGAACCATTCACTGAAACATCATCGATATGAGCCTTCGGAGCCGAAGCCCCACTCGTGTATCCTTGATGACTCCACGACACAAAACGTGACGCCTCGCCTGTGCCCGACATTGGACTGTTGATGACTGGAAACATGTTGCCTAGTCGGACGAGTGTCGTTTCAAATTGCATCGAGCGGATGGATGTGTACGGATATGGAGACAACCTCATGAATCAGTGAAACCTGTATGTCAGCAGGGGAATGTTCAAGCTGGTGGAGACTCTCTAATGCTGTCGGGGGTGTGCACTTGGAGTGATATGGGACCCAGATACGACTCTGACAGGTGACACGAACGTAAGCATCCTGTGTGATCACCTGCATCCATCCATGTCCATTGTGCATTTCGCGGAACTTGGGCAATTCCATCAGGACAATGCGACATCCCACACGTCTAGAATTGCTACAGAGTGGCTCCAGGAACATTCGAGTGGCTCCAGGAACACTCTTATGAGTTTAAACACTTCCGCTGGACACCCAACTCCCCAGACACTTTGCAACGTGCTTTTATGAAGAGATCACCTGCCCCTACCCCGTACTCTTACGATTTTATGGACAGCCCTGCAGGATTGATGGTGTCAATTCCCTCCAGTACTACTTCAAACACCAGTAAAGTCCATGCGAAATCGTATTGTGGCACTTCTGCGTGCTCGCGGAGGCCCTACACGATATGAGGCAGGTGTACCAGTTTCTTTGGCTCTTCAGTGTATATTGCCTGTATATGGGATAATTATCTATCTCACTATTTCATAGTGGGAGATGAAATACCTTGCCTGAAAAACGTTCTTGGTTTACATGTGCATCTTGAGGTGAGAGAACACTCATGGGAAACTTTTCAAGTAACCGCAGTTTTCAAAGTCGTACAGTTTGAGAATCGTTCCTCTGTAGAATTTTCTCTATCGAGAGGGAGCCTTTCAGCGCCATCATCGACAAACATCTGTTAACGTATCTGTTGACAATTTCAAGCAACGTATTTCGTGTGCACTGCTGCAAAACAGTTTACAAACTCTACTACAAACTGCAACTGTTCAGAAGAAGAACACTTGAGATGTGTTCATGTTAGCATTAGAACTTAAAATTTTTAAATGTCATTATGAAAAGAGATGGACGCAATATGTGGAAAGGATGAAAATTTAATACTAATGAACAATCACCACCTTTCTAAATTGCCTATATGAAACTTAAAGCCGTGCTGCTCTTGCCCTGTGTGACATACACCAGCTGACCATCTTCTACCTGTGGCGTATGTGGAGAACAGAACTGGATGAATGCATAGTCAGCACGTCGCTTTCCGGCGGGTAACGTCAGATTCAGATTGAAGAGTCTCTACTTCTCCTCAAAGGAGTTGCTCTGTAGGCACTCAACAGCTCGTTTGCTCCTGTCTTCGCCATCTCAACGAAGAGGAATCTTAAGGTGTTGCAATAACTCTGTCCTGGCACCTCTGCCTGCTTCTCAGCTACGGAGTTAGACTATAATGTATTTTAAGTAAACAATGCTGAGGACAAGTATAGCATCATATTCTATGCATATTAATTGTTGAAACAATTAGATAACTTACATTTCTACCACCGATATTGAAACACTTATACTATTCATCTCGACTCGTGTCACTGTTACATTAGAACAATGTCTTATCCTAAGCGGCATGCACGTAGATATGCTCGTACCGATGGTGATCTATCTTTGGCCTCTCAGGTAGCCGGATGTGTGATAACTCACAGGAGGTACTGTAATTTGCGGCAGTAAATCAGAAGTTTGCCGCGAGAATTACACTGCTTTACAAGCAAAGTGAAGCGCTCAGAAGACATGGTCGCACCTCAGTGTACCTTCGTACACGTACACACCATCGGTGGTTATGTAAATGACTTAGAGTCGCAATTCTCCGTGACAGGTAGAACAACCACCAAAGTGCATTATTGTCGTTCGTGTTTCATGCTGTTACCAAGCTTGGTAGGGTATGTAAAGGGCGTGAACAATGTCAGATGTTTAGTGGCCACTGTGAATGGCACTGAGATGCGACGTGCTTGCGTGGGACAGTGTCACCTACACTATGTTTGAGACTGTCTCGTTGTGGGTCTCCATTGGACCTCATGGTCGAATTGTGCAATGCTCAGATTTTTTTCATCGTTAGGATGTGTCAGTCGCCCTTTGTTGGACTACAAGGGAACGTGAGGACAGACAATCATTGTCATGGTTCCGGTCGACCACGTCTGATCATCACAATGAAGGTTCATCGTATTGTGAACCAAGAACATCGTAACATCTTCCCTCTTCGTGTGTGCGCCTGACGTTCGAGAACGAGTAACGTACTCCGTGCAGCATTCTGTGTCAAACCGCACCATTAGAAGGAAAACCAGCAGCAGCTAGATTAGGGCATTGAAGTCCGATGCAGAAGCTGCCTCTATCACCACATCACAAGTGGCTGCGTTTGCTGTGACGCCGTGACTGGAAAGCATGAAGTGTTGGTGAATGTCATCACACTGTGTTCAGCTAAGAATCACGGTTCTGTACAGTCCCGAATGACCATCGTCGCTGAGTTAGCGGCGACCTGGAGAAGGTCACGTTCTCATGTTGCTGAGAGGCGCAATGGTTTTACTGCTGGTGTCATGGTGTGGGAACCATCGGCATGGCCAGATCACAGTGTTTAGTTACTGAGAGAACTCTGACGGTCAACTGTATGTCACAAACATTCTGAAACCTCGAGTGTTACCTCTCAGGTGACAGTATCGTGCTGCTATTTTTCAAGAGGACAATGCTTGGACACACATGGCACGACTCTCTGTGAGCTGTCTGCATGATGCCGTGGTATTCCTACGGGCAGAGATATCCCCAGTACTGACCCCAATAGAACATGCGTGAGACTAGCTCGAACTCCAACTCTGTCCCATTGCGAATATCCAGGATATCAAGGACCAGCTACAAAACTGTGGGCCAGCTTGCCTCAGGAGAGGATTTAACTACTTTACGACACCCTTCCCAAACGAATGAGTGCATGCATCCAGGCCAGAGGCGGTCATACTGATAAGTAGGCTCATATTGCCAAATTTTTGTACATTTGACTCGATTTTGTAATCAATGAAACAACATCCCATACCCTCTCAGACCGGAAGGTTTCACTTAGTTTTCTCCCCCCTTCTGATTGTTTTCCCTTTACTGTCAGGCTGTATACGCTGAACTGTGGCATGTTATGAGCGCAGTTACTCTTGTGTCTGTCGTGATTCTGGTTGAACACATGTCGTCAGTTGGGGTGTACTTACAAGTGCATGGAATCATGGCGTGCCCTGTAGCAGAGCATGATCGTATTTCAACACGTGTTTACATGAGGATAATAGGAAGATCCGAAAACATGGGTGTATTGATACCAATTTTGCTAATAACTTGTTCTGTTAGAAACAACATCCCCTTCATATTTAGTTGTTGGGAACCTGCTGGTGGGATTGCTACACGCGTTGGGATTAAGCAAAGCATTGTAAATATAATCGCTTGTATTCATGTACGACAACTTCCTTTTCAGTTATTGCAATTAGAGCAGCAAATACTTTACCTTTTGCTTGGCTTTCCGACTTTAATCGGAGCTTAGTTCTCTGTGGATAGGTCAGACGTGTGCGCACAGTGGTCAGAATTGCTATCCATGGTCATACTGGGCAATCAACTCCTCTTTCAGGAATGCTATCCATGATCGTCTGAACCCTTCTCTCAATCAGTAACAGGTCATTTCGATTCTTGTATGTACTTAGTTCTTGTACGGAATTACTTTATGCGTCCTGTAAAGTGATCTCTTTCTTTTGTACTTGGTTTGCAATCTGAATCCGATTTCTGACCTTTTGTTTAAATTTGCTTGTTCTGTAAAGGATACTGTTTCTACCAGAAAAAGTTTTTAGCAAACCTGGTGTCAATACACCCGTGTTTCCGAATCTTCCTTTGAGCTTCATGCAAAGACAATTTAAAATACAATCATGGTTTTCTACAAGTCACACTATGGTACCGTGCACTGTTTACCTACAACGCAACTCACAACTGTCAGGATCATTCCCCAACGCTATTAGTATTATCATACAGTACGCGTCTTACAGTATATTTGGGTAATTAATAATACAGGACACTGTTGGTGTTGGCAAATGCCTCAGCGCTGTCAGAACTCTCTACACACCAGCTCTCGCAAAATGCTCAAATAAAAGTCCGTTTTGGTTTTGTATTCAACCTTTAGTGGTTATATTTACCTAGTGTTCAGAGTTGTAACAAACATGAGCGTGGTACGGACGATTTCCTTTAACACACCCGCCCTTACACCAAGAGTTCGTAATCTGTGCTCTTCCCAGTTCACTTTTTTCTTAGAACTAAGTAACCATAATCACGTTCAGTTGTAGCCTTCTGGCACTCAATTGGGAGGTTCAAATTTGTGCAGGAATTCAAGCATGCAACATAAGAATCAGACAAGAAAAGAAGAAGATCGGTCGTCATCAAGTCACTTATAACGAAAGTAGTCACAGATGTATTAGGAATAAAGAAGTTAGACTCTGGGAAGCGTTGGATGAACCAGTACTGGAATTCATTGCCAAAAGGAACAGACGAAAATAAAAAGATTTGATGAATATAAAGCAGTTGAAAACAACATAACAATAATGTTCCGTTTAACTCCGCCAAAGCCGGTCCCAAGCCCGGTTGAAAAAGGAGGAGGGGGAGGAGTAACAACCTCGTTAAAAAACCTTGGTTCACCTGGCCCGGGTGATAGTACCTCGTAAGGGTCCCTTGCTAGGGTAACGGTGAAGACCTCAACGGCAGTGAAGGCGGAGATGAAGATCATCGGAACGGTGGAACTGGCGGTAGAGGTGAAGATTAACCAACGGTCCAGAAGGCGGAAGAAGACACTATATGTCCCAACGGCTTTTGGAGCGGAAGAGTTATCTTCAATCAGCAGCGTCTGTACTTCAGAGAAGCGGCTGCGAAAGGCGTCTGTACTCCAGAGGAGCGGCCTGAATTAACTTCTTAGTGTAGCGAAGTAAGTCTTAGTGGAAGGAGGTGTATACCTCTGGAAACAACAGCTTTAACCAAGTATCAGAAATGGAAGGTGCAATGAGAAAGTTTCCTCCCCGTGGTGGTAATACCGCCGAAGCTGGGCATTCGGATCCGGGGGCCCAGCATCATTGCGCAACAGACCAGTCGGAGGGTCCTAGGATCCCTAACGCTAAACATAGGAACAGACATCAAACGTTCATAGGAACACTGAACGTGAACTCAATGCTGAGAACAGGTAAACAAAAAGAACTGACAAAACTAATGGATGAACACAAACTAAAAGTTCTGGCTATACAAGAAACAAGATACCCAGATGAGGATACAGTACAGGCAGACCAGTACAGGATTTATAAAGGGAAACCAGCACAGATAGTAAAGAATACAAAAGGTCTTCGGGTATATGGCACAGCATTTGTGATACATAACTCATTTTCTACTAAGGTACTAGAATTTAAATCTAAATCACCAAGAATATCATTGATAACATTCAGAAATAAGAATAAAAAGTACACACTTATAAATGCCCATGCACCAATAAATAAAGACAACCAACAAAATCCAGAGAAAGTGCAGACATTTTGGGAGGAACTGGAAGAAACAATAGGGAAGATCCCTGAGCAACACACTACAATTCTGTTAGGAGACTTTAATGCACAAATTGGAAGAAACGAATTATCAAAAAGCACAGGGAGGTTTACAGCACGCACTAAAACTAACATGAAATGCCAGAGATTAGTAGAGTTTTGTGAGAAATTCAAATTGAACATTATGACAACTAAATTCCAGAAGAATCCCAAAAAACAAACAACATGGAAATCACCGAACAAATTACTTGGCGAGTTCCAGATTGATCACGTGGCAATAAGTTATGATAATTCAAGGGACATTCAAGATATACAGGTGGTGAAAGGGGCCAACTTTGATTCTGACCATTATCTGACCAAAATTAAGATGAAATTAACACCAGAAAGAAGTCACAAGAGTGACGAAACAAAAATAGCCAAATACAGAGTACAGGACTTAATGCTCAATCAGCAAGTCTTAGACGACTACAAGGAAAAGACAGATAAAATCAAAAGTCACAAATGGGAAGAAATTGCAACCTCAATACGAGACGCAGCAGAACAAACAATTTTACTAACCAAAAAGAAAAAGCATCCCTGGTGGAATGAGGTCTGTGAGAAAGCACTACAGAAAAGAGCCAGAACTTGGGAGAAATACAGCTCAACCAAAAGGCCAACTGACTGGGAGCAGTTCAAAACGCAAAGACGTGAAACGACGAAAATCATTAAAAGTGAACGAAGGAAATATGACACACAACAAATACAGAAAATACAAGATGAATTTTCTAAGAATAATACACGCAATTTCTTTCAAACATTCAGAACTACAATAACAAGATATAAACCACCGACACACTGCTTCAAAGATGAAAAAGGAAATCTGATCACCAGCGTGGAACAAAATTGCCAACACCTAGCGAACTACTTTGAAACGCTGCTAAGCTGCAAAAGACCTGATGAAACCTTGACATTTGAGAAGCCTAAGAATAAGCTACCAGACTCTGAACCACCTAATAAAGAAGAAATTAAAGAGATCTTGAAAGGATTGAAAAACAATAAAGCATCTGGTAAAGATTCGTTAGTCGCGGAACTACTGAAATACGCAGGAGAAAACTTAATAAATAATTTCGAGGCGCTGTTTGAAGAGATTTGGAATACAGAGAAGATTCCGGAGGAATGGAAGACAGCATTGATACATCCGTTACATAAGAAGGGTGCCAAGACAAATGCAAATAACTACAGAGGTATCTCATTGTTATCAGTGGCCTATAAGATCCTATCCAAGGCACTACAAAACAGGATTGAAAATCAGGTAGAGAAAGAACTGGGTGAATATCAGGCTGGGTTTAGAAAAGGAAGATCATGCAGTGAACAGATATTCAGTCTACTCTCCATAATACAACTTCGCGCACGCACATCGACAAATCTAGTAATTACATTCATAGACTTCAAAAAAGCATATGATTCTATTGATAGACCAACTCTGATTAACACATTAGAAGAATTTGGGATTGATGATAAAAGCAAAAGTCTAATCCAGGAAACCCTTACGGGAACAAAATCGCAAGTGAAGTTTTTGGGTAGATTGTCACAACCGTTTGTAATTGGAACAGGTGTTAGACAAGGGGATGGGCTCTCCCCGCTGTTGTTTAACATTGTCCTTGAAAAAGTGGTCAGGGAATGGAGAAAGAAGATGGCAGAAGCTGGAGTGAAAAATGGGATAACGTTAGGAAGAAATAAAACAAAAATTGAATGTCTGGCATTTGCTGATGACATGGCAATATTGGCAGATGACATCGAAACAGCAAAGATTCAGATAGAAATGCTGCATGAGATCGCTGAGAAGACAGGTCTACAAATATCGTATGAAAAGACAGAACTGATGATACAGGACAAAACAGACCCAACACAGACATTGCAAACTAAATATGGAATAATTAAGAGAGTTCATAAATTTAAGTATCTAGGGGAATGGATTACACCGACAGGGTTACCAAATGTTTCACTACAGGAAAGAGCAATAAAGATGGAAACGGCATACCAGCTATGCCGAAATGTATACAATAAAAAGTCGATCTCCATCAATGCCAAGCTCAGGCACTACAATGCGGTAATAAAACCAGAAAGTTTGTATGCGATTGAATGCATCCCACTGAACAGAAAACGTCTGTTGGAGAAATTGGAAATAAAAGAGAGAAAAATACTGAGAAAGATCTTAGGACCTAAAAAGGATGGACAGGATTATAAATTGCGATCCAATAGAGTTATACGAGAAAATTGAAAAACTGACAACATCCTTTAAAAAGAGAAGACTGAGTTTCTATGGGCATGTCAAAAGAATGGCACCAGAAAGAACGGCAAAGAAAATCCTGGAATACATGGAAAGCAGAAAGACACAAATTAACTGGCTGAAAGAAGTAAAAGAAGACATTGCAGAAATGAACATTATACCAGAGACAGTTTACAACAGAATGGAATATAGGAATGCCATCAACAAAATACAGGGATTCAAAGACCGAACGCAATCAAAGAAGACGGGAACAACCTGGTCGCAAGAACGTAAAGAAGCCCACTCAGAAAAAATGAAGAAGTACTGGGAAGAACGCAAGAAAAAGCACAAGAAATGACTGATGCTTAGCGTAGTCCAAAGTTGACTGTAACGAATAATAATAAAATAATAATAATGTTCCGTTTAGTAAAAGGGAAGTACCAGCGAAAAATTAGCAACAGAAGACGATTTAAAAAATTGGAAACTGGATGAAGCTTAACTCGAAATTAGAGAGAACCAAGATTAACATAGTGAGAGATAATAACTGCAAGCTGCTATTTTACATAGAAGATGTAATTGACAGATATAAAGGTATATTAAAGACCTGCACAACGGTGCAGAAATTGGAAGTTTAGTTAAGTATAGTGAACAGGAAAACTAGGTGATGAAAAGAGCAAGGGATCATTAATGACAATAGCACAGAAGAGTTTTTCCCTGCACTAAATAGGTCAAAATAAACTAGAGCAACGGGTATAGAAGACATTCTTGATTAGGTCCTACAAAATAGAGGTCCTACAAAACAGTACTGACAGCATCAAAAGTAAACTGTTTACTATCGTACTTAAATGGAGATGAGTAGGACTGCTGAAGATGGAGGCAGTGCTATCAGGGACAAGCCGTAGCCTCTTGAAAGAAGTAGAAGATACCCAAGTGTGTTTTCCATTCTGTTTGTGAATGTTGTCGCCAGGTAAACAGATACTTCCTGAAGTAGGCATGCCAGAGAAACAATTTGAGTAACTTCAAGTATTTCAAATTTTGGTTCAGTTCTTAAGATGCCGAAGATGACAGTTTTCTTTCGATAATGGCTAGATTGTAAAGGGAAATGGGTCCAATTCTAAATAAATTCTTGTGTATGGCGTATTATTATATGATATGTTTGAAGCTGTGCATTCAATATGTTCGTAGTGGTCTCTGCTAGCTAATCGACAAACAAAGTATATTACAACTATATATGGTCAAATACATCAACCTAATAGTTCCTTATGGTGTTCAGTTCCTTACTTTCCTTAGTTCCAGAAACACGTTACACGATTTAACTTACGCGTTTTGTTCTGTAAAAACATGTTCCGTGCTCCATGTGTATATCTACTGTAGGCGATCACACAGATAACAACAGGGGTCACAAAACCGACATATTCGTCACGAAAGAACAGCAACTATATAGATGTTTTATACAAATCCCATTTATCTGAGATGCACAATTTTCAATCCAGGACATATTTAGATCTCTCTGTATCGGCTTCAGATATACGTAGTTGCATGAGCGGCCTCCAGAAGCTCATGTAAGTACAATACAGTACTCTGGTGTAAAGTTATGACACAGAAATGACAGGCTGCTGTTGCAATTAGTCCTCTGATGTGAGGGTCTGAGAGAGACATGACGGGATGCTGACGAAACTACTTGCACATAGCTCAGAGAGATCAAAACACGTCCTGTATTGAACAATGTACAACTGAGACTGAAGAATAAGAGAGAATCATTTCAAATTACTCTTTGTGCTAAATTGATTCGTTAAGTGGCCAACCAGTCTCATAACAATAAATTAATTTAATTGCAGATAGCGATCTGCATAGTAATGTAATGAAGGTCCAACAAAAAATAAAATTGAATGATCTCGTGGCATTGTTAGCCGGGAGGCCCCATCTGGGGAAGTTCGACCGCTGGGTTGCAAGTCTCCTTCCAGTAGACGCCACATTGGGCGGGTTGTTCGTCGGTAATGACGATGAAAGGGTAATGAGGACAACACAACACCGAGTCCAACAGCGGAGAAAATCTGCTGGGCCCGCTGCACGGTAGACAAACACGTTACCACTCAGCTGAGTAGACAGGCTGAGGTCCAAAACAACATATCCCTCTAAAGAGTGAGACTATAGTCATATATGTTCTTCAATAATTATTTTATTAAAACATATATGCATTTTACTCATAAAAAATCTACTGATGACAGGAAGGTGGTGAAATATGTCTGGCGCCGTCGGCTTGAGAGTCAAATTTGTCGGTGTTTACACAGTAACCGATATCGGGCGGCTTGCCTTTCAGTTTTTGCACTTCTCTCCTATACTTCTGCGAAATGTTTCAACACCAACATTAACACACGTTCTGTCACTGCCCTTTTCTTTTCAAGAGTTACCAAATGTCATAAAAATAGTATATCCTTCCACAAGAAAAATAGACTTGTTTCAATACCTCACTTCCTGCAAGAAATAAGAACCCCACTATCTCCTATCATTTACCAAAATCCTTGTTTTCTTCTCTTGAGCAATTCACGAAATCAAAATGGTGCAACATTTAACTGGTTCATCGTGTATTAGCATACATTTTCTACTTTTGTGCGTTGCCAACTAGGAGTAAAGAAACGGTGCTCCAGCGAACACTATTCATGCTTTGCAAACTAGAATGGAGGGGAATTTCACAGAACCAAATCCATGATCTCCCTGACATCAGTCGAACAAGTTCACAGATTCTGATTGGCAACTTGGCTGCTTCACAACATACTGAATTCTTTACGTCATGTATTACTTCCTGTTCTGAAATCCCTATACTTTGACTGATCTCATATACCTCATCAGTGACCATTTCTGTTTGGCTACAAGAATCCTTCTTGATGTTGAAATTTCTACAAATACGAATGCAATTAGACATAGCACGGTTCGATCTGAGGCAGAGCCCTATAATACAATGCAGCAGGCAGGCGTGGGCGTGGTGACGTACCAGGGCGTGTGGCAGGCGTGCGTGAGCGTCATGTAGCGGACGCCCAGAGTGTAGAGGACCCGCAGCACAGCCAGGCTGCTGCCGATGCTGTGGCCGCCCTCCACGCCGATCAGGCTGGCGATCCGGCGCCCCGCGTGCGCCGACACGATCTCTGCAACAGCAGTCGGCCGACGTCTCAGGCAGCTGGCCCGACACATCACGTGCATTGTACAGCCCGGGACATCTACAGACATGTCTTCGTTGGTCATCGGGGCTCAATTCGAAGCGGGTCTCATCACTAAAAACAATTCTACTCCTGTCGATGAGATTCCAGAGCGAAGATATGTCTAGAGATGCCCTGGACAGCGGTGGGATATCAACCTGACAGTAGCCCGCCATACAGCCTGGCAACCAGAAGTGATGATCTGGGATGCCATTTCTTTTAACAGCAGTACCGCTTTGATTGTCATCCATGGCACCCTTACAGCAGAGTGGTACGTCGACGATATTCTACGCCCTACTCTGTTGCTCTTCGTGGCAAGCCATCCTGGGCTTACATTTCAGCAACGCAACGTCTGCCTGTACAAGGCGAGAATTTCTACTGCTTGTTTTTTGCTTGCCAAACCATACATTCGCTAGCACGGCCTCCTGATCTCTCCCCAATTGGGAACGTTTGAAGCATTATAGGCAGGGCCCTCCAACCATCTTTAGATTTCGACGATCCAAAGAGCCAGTTGGATTTAATTTGGCACGATATCCCTCAGAAGGATATTTAACAACTCTGTCATCAATGTCACGCTGAATAAATGCTTACCTAAGGGCCAGAGGTGGACCAACACATTATTGGCTTCCTAAATTTGTTAAGATCTTTCTCTTGAACGAATCAAAATTTTTTTTCTGAAAATCTAATATGTTTGCATGTGCATGTACATTACATCTAACGATTTGCGTCCTTCGGATAATACCTTTGTGGTGCTTTGTGTTTTATTATTCACATAATTCTTTCATGGTGCTTCGTTCTTTTCTTCAGTTTTCTGACTGGTTTGATGCAGCTCACCATTCCTCTCCTGTATCAGACTCTTCATCTCAAAGTAGCACTAGCAAAATACATTCTCAATTATTTTCTGCATGTATTCCAATCTTTGTCTTCCACTACAGAGTTCTATCCTCTACAGATCCCGTTAGTATCATGTAAATTATTATGTGACATCTTAACAGATGTCCTACCATCCTGTCCCTTCTTCTTGTAAGTGTTTTTCGTATATTCTTTTCCTCACCGTTTCTGCAGAAAACCTCTTCATTCCTTACCTTACCAGCCCACCTAATTTTCAACATTCTTCTGTATCAGCACACTTCGAATGCTTCGATTCTCTTCTGTTCCAGTTTTTCCACTCTCCACGTTTCACTAAAGTACAATGCTGTGCTCCAAACGCACATTCTCGCAAATTTCTTCCTCATTTCACTACCGACTCACAAAAATTCGTTTAAAGACTGGCTCACCAATCACATTGGCAAATTTCGTTCGAAGCTATAAATAATTTGCCATTGAATATTGGAACAAGTACATAGCTTATTACTCTACAGACAATTAAAAAGCAGCATTTACATTTGCTTATAAATATAAATAATAAAATAGGAATTCGTATTTGTTGAAAATGTGTTTTACCTTGAATGCTACGCCACAAAACCTGAAATGTGAAATAAAAGCAACAAATTTTTCACATTCTACTTGCTGCTATCACCAGTAGATGGCTGTACTGTAGAAAATTAGTCGCTACCGACACCAGCAAATGGCTGCACTGTAAAATCGGGAAGTTTTCGATCTCTGTATCACGATTTCTTACTACCACTCTTCGATTCCTTCACAGCTAAAAAATGTAGCAGAGTGGTGAATTATTTACCACATCAAAGACGTTGGCAAAACTCTGAACGTTTGTGAAATACGTCAGCAATGCTACAACTGCGATGATTACATTGAATTTTGAGATTAATACACGGAAAGACGCTGTAAGACTCAAATCAATTAATGTGATGTCGCGATATTGCAAAACTATATCTATAATGTAAAATAATACGTGATTTAATGACCACTTATACACATATTTGCCAAATTAGTGGCCAGATTTCTAAAGTATGCACCCCAATGCTAGTATTAAAGGTCTAATAACAATTTAAATTTTAGGCGTAATAATTCGATGACATAAA
The DNA here is from genome assembly GCF_021461395.2 of Schistocerca americana. Classification (NCBI taxonomy): domain Eukaryota; kingdom Metazoa; phylum Arthropoda; class Insecta; order Orthoptera; family Acrididae; genus Schistocerca; species Schistocerca americana. The sequence goes on from NC_060121.1 coordinate 477,232,132, forward strand.
ACTAATCTTACCAGGCTAATCACTGCAGAAATATAAGCTAGCAAAAAATACTACACTAATCAGGCAAATAGACAGAATGAAAATAGCTTATTAGGCCAACTTTTGATGTAAGTCACAACGTAACCCCAACATACATAGTCACAGATTTAAATTGTTCTAAAGTACCTTTTCAGGAGGGTGAGAAGCGGCTGCACTGTAGAAAATGAGTCTTTATTAACACAGCAAAGGGCTGCACTTTAAAATCGAGTCATGTTCGATTTTTGTAACACGATTTCATACTATCACTCTTCGATTCCTTCGCACTTAAAATTCGCAGCCGAGTGGCAGTATCTTACTCACTAAGAAAATATAATCTATAATGTTGACTGAGAATTACTACTGTTGTTACAAATGACACAGGCCTACAGGATGCTATGTAAACAAGAGGAGTTTGGAATCATAAGGGTCTCAAAAGCATGAGAGCCTGTATTTGTCCTATATTATTTTCTCACAATATTCCAAAAATACGTCAGAAACTTGAAAATTTCGACGTTCGAATTGAAATGATATCTAAATATGTAAAGTGTATTCAGTCTGTGCAGCTGCCTTTCTGGAAACTACGGTTCACGAAAATAAAACCTGTAACCGACTACATCACCACAAACACGCAAGCAACTCAAATGTCTTATTAGGGAAGGAAGGCATAAGGTACTTTTATCACCAAATATCATTTAAACTCAAGAAGAACTTTGACTACCTGTAAAAACACGGTCAAAGATGGAATCAGTGAGAGATGTGATATTTCCAAAGACAGTATCAGAGACAATGTCTCGGAAAAGAAATGAAACTTCGTACCATATACTGTGAAACATGTTATACTTTGGAACCAGAAATTAAATATTGTCACATCTAAATTGTCTTTGTAACATATGAAAATTCATGTTAATCATAAATAAGCAAAACCGCTAGACAATTCAATTTCATGTACCGTGCAAGCATAACGAACCATTAAACTACACCTAATATAGAATGCAAGACGTCGTATGATCGCCCTCTATAGCGTCCCCAGTGCCAAATTTTTATCATGTAGCCGAATAATAATTTCTCTGTGTAGGTTTAGATTGCAAAGAAATAATTTATGACAGAATGATCTAAAGAGACGACAAGCTACACTCTTTTGTTAATTTTTTAGTCGACCTCACTTCTTTTTTTGTCTTGAATATGTCGACGGACATGTTGCGAGAGCTGTCGAATGTAAGCATATTTGTATGAGTTAAGCATATAATATACTAATTTAATATTACTGTGCACTTTTAATTTGTAAGAGGTGATCCCGATTTCATGTCCGCCTTCCTTGAATTAACCTGCATTCAAGTAATTTACAGTTCAACAATCGCAGCGGCCGATGCAGCCAACGACGCCATTACGTGGCGATATTAACTTATGAAAAATTAGCGGAAGCGGAAAACTCGCCCGCTATTAACATAATATTAATTTTTCTCCACAGCCGCCCGACGTTGCAGAAAATACTTAGCTTTAAGATTCTTATTTTCAGTACCATAGCCGAGACCCAGAGCCAGGACTCTGACTACAATACAATGGTTAACGGAGGTAAGAAAAATACTCTCGCGCGTGTGTGGGCCGCAGTTGTAATTAACAACTAAAGATCTTATGGTTTAAGGTGAACTGACTAGCCGAGGAAATTAATATGAAAACTTTATTACATTGTTCAACTTAAATATCATTTTTATTAAGGCCCACCACGTAAGTCGGCAACAATCAAAAAATAATAACAACAATAATAATATACATATATTAAGTTACGACGGCCGACGGACGCGAGACCTCCCATAGCTATAAATGCTACAAAAATGCCACAACACATATTAAAGTGATGCTGTTGTCCCTAACTTACCGATATATAGATGCAGACGTGGAAGTTGTTGAGTTCTAAAATATAGTGAGTCACAACAGGAAATGACGTTACACACTGTACCAACCCATGATACTACCTCAGCTGAAATATACTCTTAGTATCAAGCCCTCAGCTACATTTTTCATGTTACGACTTCCAATAAGCAAAGCTTAAACAAAATAGCTGTAAATATTACGAGATTTGCTAACTCAACATATCTGTGTGACAACATGACAGTGCCGGTTTGGAGAGACAAAGATATCGACGTTGCAACGCATGAAATGCACGGAAAACAGAAATGAATTAACGTGATTACAGCAGCAATAGCACTGAGGAATTACTAATAATTGCCGAAGTGATGTAATTTAATTCCATAACAGAGTACTTGAAAAGAGAGATGTAAGTCAATCTGTAAGGGGTCAAACACACGATCCATTATGTAGTGGTCTCCAGCCTAGCAATACCATTTTCTTTAGCCAAGGAAGGTGTAAAATGTTAACTGTAGTATGCATAATTTGCAAAATCTCTATGGCGGTTACCAATGGCTTTGCGCACGCCTGGATTTGTCATCTGACATGTACGATATATTACGCAAGTTTTATGGTATTTTTTTCAATTTCAACACTTTATAGACAGGAAACCTTACTAAATTTTATTAAGCGTTTATTAACGATACTGTCAACAGTTGTAATACTTATATTAGGAGACTAATTTCAAACCTTACAAGTTCATTTCCAAACCTGGCCTACTGGGTTTGCACTCACAGTGCCTGATCTTAATAATAAACATCAAAGAGGTGACACATGCCTTATAAAATGTTTGCAGAATGATTGTCACAATCCACACGTGCCTCTTAGCAAGTGAAAATCAGTTATTGACAGAATCGTTAATAAGCCTTCATGAAGTTTTAGTCTATGTTAAACAGTGGACCCTAACCATCTTATCGTGTAGTATAACCCTAACTGTCGCTGTACTGGCGAGCTGTCACCTCCAAGTCAATATTGGCTCCATCTAGGAAAAGCTTTGTAGAACTATCATTAAAGTAGACTTATAGAGTAGTTTCATGTGGCAGAATAGTAAGTAAATACCACAAGTGCTATGCATGAATTAATGATGTCGCAGCATGTTCGACAAAAAGATGGTTGTGAATAATAACATAATGGGATAATATAATGGTATATTCAACGATTTGTGTGTGACAGAATACCAAATCGCGAAGGGCGATTATGACGCTGACGTTATTGTGGCGAACACTGCTTCACCCACCGTTTTAATATAGAACTTCTGTCGGAATCTCCTATTATAGCCATATGAAGAGAGAGTATAGTTAATGGACCACCTCTACGCCAGTAGATAAACAGCGGAAACGTTCTTAAACACCATACAGCGACTGCTCTTTAAGTTATTCGTTAATTGGCACCACATGGAAACAACTGGCACAGAGCAGAGTGGAGCATATCATAAATACTGTTACATGGCGTTTAATACACTTAAGCCTGTTGTGAACGTGTATATACATCCTGCTACGCTTCTTACATTGCTCTGGGCGTGTGTATGCGCCCTGAGACGCCGATCTCTCATTGCTGTGCACGTGTTACTTCCATACCTTCGGTGAATGAAAACTTTTCGAGTATTTATCACACAAAAAGAAAATGGCTTTGAGCACTATGGGACTTAACTTCTGAGGTCATCAGTCACCTAGAACTTAGAACTACTTAAACCTAACTAACCTAAGGACATCACACACATCCATGCCCGAGGCAGGATTCGAAGCTGCAACCATAGCGGTCGCGCGGTTCCAGACTGTAGAGCCTAGAACCGATCAGCCACTCCAGCCGGCGTATCACACAAAACTCATGCCTCATTGGGCGCTAAAATTTGGAGAAAGCCGCGCTTGGATATCTTGACTCGTTTATGAGATATGATGATTGATATGACCACATGATTCCCGAAGCGTAAGAACGTGAATGAGCGCGAATATAAAACCCATTAACTCGAGGACAAAATGAGATATCGTTCTGTTCTAAATTTTAAATAAAATTTCGATAACTTAGCTACTTTTCAATTACAGTAATGAATGAACTAAAATCAACTACATGCAAGGTTTACGCAACGCGTTTTTATCCCTGCAAAAACTTTAAAATTTCGTGCAATGTTTCATTGAATGCTGTGCAGCGCAATAAATATTCAGTCCATATCAGGTGAAGATATGAGACTGCAACATGCGCAGGATCAAATTTTTTACCTAGTTCGAAAACCCGGTTGAAAAATATTTCGTATCGACCGGAACACTGCCTCTCAGCACAGACACCGGCACCTGTCTCGCAGCATAGCCATAACAAAAGCCGCGCTCAGCACGGATGTAGAGAGCACATCTGTAGCAGCGACCCCCGTCGCCTTACGCAAGAAACCGACCACGCGCACACACAATGGCGCAATTGAGCTAGGAGTTTACAATTAGACTGCAGGTACAAACAAATATAGAAGGAATGAGCGGAATATCACTTGATCAAAGGTTTGAAAGTGGCAACCGAGCAGTCTTCTTTTGTAGAGGAAAGTATCAACATGTCTTCCTCCAATGTGCTAAACATGTGCTATTAGGGAGGAAGACGAGACCAACCACTGAAAGCTTTGGTTTATGGTTATTATTAGAGAATCTGGACATTCTTGTTACTAACGTTGGTCGGCATAAATTACTCAGAAATGGTTCGCTTCTTAGCACGACGGATTTATGTGCGCTTATAGTCCCGGCTGTCAGGCCGTATGGCAGCCGACGATCAAGTTGGCATCCCACCACTGTCCTGGGCGTCTCCAGAGTCGTCTTCGCGGGACATTGGGTCTCAGTTTGATGTGGGACTCTTCACTGAAGACAATTCTAGTCCAATCAATAAGTTTCCAGGTCAAATGTGCCCGACACCACTGGAAACGGACTTGTTGGTGTACAGAGGTCAATGGTAGTCATCGCTAGAGGCGCCATGAGCTGAGTACACTCTCTGTGAGCCGCCTTTTAATCGTCCTTGTGGTCACTAAAGTACCAGCTGCACTTTATGTCGATGTTAATGATGAATTTGGGGGCTCTGAATGCCTCTTTGACGAGTACTCGGCGATCTCATTCTGTCATCTCTCTAGGGTCGATCTCTTTCGTCTTAGCATTGTGTTCTGCCATAGTTCACCCACTCTTGCCAACATCGACGAATAGTTTGACCGCTATTATTCAGATGTCGAGCGATTCGCTGATTACTCTAACCGGCTTCTTTGAGACAAACATGTCCTCTCCAAACGCTGACATCTGCGTAATGTTCTCGCGCCTGTCTGCGAGGCATAGTTGCCATCCAGTTGAGTATACGGAATGAAATTTGCAAATTATTTGTGACGTACTATCGACTTGTCCATGTTTAACACCCTTGCCAACTTTGTGGTGAAATTGTGCTGCAGCGTCATACTTTCATCCGTCGACCACCACAGTTTACAATTTTGCATTTTCCGTCGATACCCGTATGAACGTCAATTTGTGACCAGTTTGCATAACTCCGTCGTGGTGTGTCGTTTCTTTTATTTTTTTATTACTGTATATTAGCAAATGAAAAACCTACTTATGTTTCCTATAGAGCAAAACACTGGTCTCTTTGGGCCTCATAACTTACAATATTTTCTTGATTTTCAATCGTTTGTTGGTACATTCATGTTACGTAATATAATGTTGCAGAAAGAAAACGTCCGGCTGAAAAGCTGCGTATGTGGGAAACTGTGGGATGGGTTCTCCATTACCACAGCAAGTACAAAGTCTACTTATTCAACAAAATGTTCTTTATTATTTGTTTCCTCCGATGCGGAATGTCTTCTACAGCGATATAGACAACAACTGTGACTAATAGGCAGTGGATAACGAATGCCGAGAAAGTGGAATGCTGCGGCAGCACAAGAGCAGCTGGCGGAGACGATGTCCTTGCTGACTCAGGAGCGAGTCAGCACCGCGGCCCGACACGGCAGCGGCGGGCGCCTTCTGCCTGCGGCTAGTGGTTGCCGGCATAAACGTGCCGATATCCAGAAAAAAGGTAGCCTCACTTAAGCTGGTCCAGAAGGAAGCCCAGAACATTCACGGCTAACTCACTGTTCATACACTTCCTGAAAAACAAGCAATACTCAAACAGATGTAGTGTTCAGCCGCAACAGGGAATAATTTGTGCATACTGAGGACTTGCAGTGTGTTGAATGTAGAGGTGAAAAGACTTTCCAGAATTCTCTCGAGGTTACAGCCATGCGCCTCCAACGAGTACATAAGCCTATTCAACAGCTTATGCCATTTGAACTCCGTTGCATGGTGGGCCTGCAAGAAGCTGGAGGGACGTCTCGATGTATTGAGGGCGACACAGTGTATCGGTGGTGTGACGCTCCTTTCAGCAGTGGTCTGTGGAAGTCACACTTGCAGCTCAGACGCACGTCGAGAAGGAACATCATCCAGGCAAGAAATCTGGGCACACGTAGCAGCTGATGTCTCACCAAGGACCCTTGGGAACTCTGCTTGTAGCGGGACTAAGATCACGTGCGCCTCTATCCGGACTACTACCGACACCATGACACCACCAAGCATGACTATTATGATGTCGTGAAATAATCGACTGGAGAGTGGAATGGTTTTTTCTTACATCAAGTCACGAGAGTATGTTCCGTCTGAAGGCAAGTTATGTGTAAGACATGATCTGGTAGGTGACTTATTCTGGAGTGCATTCTCGCACAACACTCAGGTCCCACCCCAGGTTTCTTGGTGTGGGGGGCCGTCACTTATTGTCGTTATCACATTTGGTGCTTCTGCAGAGCAAAGCTGCAGAACTGCGTCGGTAGCAGGCTCACATATTTCTCGGACGTTTGTAGAGGCCCGCCTGACGCCTATACCACAACATATATAAGTGTGTACTGCACAGGGCGTCCTCTCCGTGTATACGGAAACGGCACGTGCCGAAAATACAGATAATTTGCAACCGACACGTTTTAGTAAACAATTTCATCAGGACTAACTGTAAAAAGACACTCAGGTGACTAAAGTCATGGGATACCTGCTAACATCGTGTCGGACTTCCTTTCCTCCTCCGTAACGCATCATCTTGACGTGGCACGCACAAACAAGTCGTTTGCAAGTCCCCTGCAAAATATTGAGCCACACTTCCTCTACAGCTGCCCAAAATTCTGAAATTGTTGTCAGTGTAGGATTTATTTTTGTGTCATCGGTCTTCTTACTGGTTTGATGCGTCCCGCCACGAATTCCTCTCCTGTGCCAACCTCTTCATCTCAGAGTAGCACTTGCAGCCTACGTCTTCAATTGTTTGCTAGATGTATTCCAGTCTCTGTCTTTCTCTACAGTTTTTATCCTCTACAGCTCCCTCTAGTGCCATGGAAGTCATTCCCTCATGTCTTAACAAATGTCCTATCATCCTGTGCCTTGTTCTTGTCACTGTTATCCACATACTCCTTTCCTCTCCGATTCTGAGTTACAACTTCCTCATTCCTTACCTCACCAGTCAACCTAATTTTCAACGTTCGTCTGTAGCAGTCGTCTGTTCTGGGTTTCCCAGAGCCCATGTTTCATTAAAGTACAATGCTGTGCTCCAGACGTACATTCCCAGGAATTTCTTACTCAAATTAACATCCGTGTTTGATACTAGTATACTTTTCTTGGTAAGGAATGCCCCTTTTACCAATGCTAATCTGCTTTTGATATCCTCCTTGCTCCGTCCGACATTGGTTAGTTTGCCACCTAGACAGCAGAATTCCTTAGCTTCGTCTACTTCGTGACCATCAATCCTGATGTTAAAAAATCTCGCTGTTCTCATTTTTGCTACTTCTCATTACTTTCGTCTTTGTTCTATTTAACTTCAGTCAATATTCTGTGCTCATTAGACTGTTCATTCCATTCAGCAGATCATGTAAATTTTCTTCACTTTTATTCTGGATAGCAATGTCATCAGCGAATCGTATCATTGATACCCTCTCACCTTGAGTTTCAATTCCATTCCAGAACCCTTTCTTTATCTTTCCAGGTAACAAATCCTATGAACGTGTCTTGATTTTTCATTAGACTTGCTTCCATTAACACCACAATCTCAGAATTGCCTCTCTGGTGTCTTTACCTTTCTTATAGCCAAACACAGTAACACATACTCAATTTTCTTTCCTATTCTTCTGCATATTATTCTTGCAAGCAGCTGGCAAGAATGAGCTGTTCAGCTGACGGTGCGGTAATTCTCGCACTTCTCAGCTCTTGCAGTATTTGGAAATGTATTGATATTTTTCCGGAAGTCAGATGGTACGTCATCAGACTCATACATTCTGCATACCAACCTCAATAGCCTTCTTGTTGCCACTTCCCCCAATGATTTTAGAAATTTTGATGGAATGTTATCTACCCTTTCTCCCTTATTTGATCTTAAGTCCTCCAAAGCTCTTTTAAATTCTGATTTTAATACTGGATCCCCTAGCTCTTCTAAATCGATTCCTGTTTCTTCTTCTATCTCATCAGACATTTTCCCCCCTCATAGAGGCTTCAATGTACTCTTTCCATCTATCTGCTCTCTCCTCTGAATTTAACAGTGGAATTAATGTTACCGCCCTTGCTTTTAATTTCAACGAGGGATGTTTTGGTTTTCCTATATGCTGAGTCAGTCCTTCCAAAAATCACTTCTTATTCGATTCCTTTACATTTTTCATGCAGCCATTTAGTCTTAGCTCCCCTGTAGTTTCTGTTTATTTCATTCCTCAACAACGTACATTTCTGTACTCCTGAATTTCCCTGAATATTTTTGTACTTCTTTCTTTCATCAATCAACTGAAGTGTTCCATCTGTCATCCATGATTTCTTTACAGTTCCTTCTTTGTACCTATGTATTTCTTTCCAACTTCTGTGATTGCTCTTTTAAGAGTTGTCCATTCTCTTCAACAGGCCGGCCGGAGTGGCCGAGCGGTTAAAGGCGCTATAGTCTGGAACCGCACGACCGCTACGGTCGCAGGTTCGAATCCTGCCTCGGGCATGGATGTGTGTGATGTCCTTAGGTTAGTTAGGTATAAGTATTTCTAAGTTCTAGGGGACTTATGACCACAGCAGTTGAGTCCCATAGTGCTCAGAGCCATTTGAACCATTTTTTTCTCTGCAACAGTGCTGTCTACTGAGCAATTCGTTATTGCTGTATCTGTAGCCTTAGAGAACTTCAAGCGTGTCTCGTCATCCCTTAGTACTTCCGTATCCCACTTTTTTGCGTATTGATTCTTCCTTACTAATCTCTTTAACTTCAGCCTGCTATTCATCACTACTATATTGTGACCTGAGTCTCCTGGGTATGCCTGGGTATGCCTTAAAATCCAGTTTTTGAATTCGGAACCTCTGTCTCACCATGATGTAAGCTAACTGAAATCTTTCTATATCAGCCGGCCTTTTCCAAGTATACCGCCTCCCTTTTTAATTCATGAACAGAGTGTTCGCTGTTACTAGCTGAAATTTATTACTGAACTCAATTAGTCTTACCTCTTTCTCATCCCTTGTCCCAAGGCCATTTTCTCCTGTAACCTTTTCTTCTACTCCTTCCCCTACAACAACATTTCATGGCCCATGATTATTAGATTTTCATCTCCTTTTATCTACTGTATTACCCTTTCAATATCCTCATACACTTTCTCTATATCTTCATCTTCAGCTTTCGATGTCGGCATGTATACCTCTAGTATCGTTGTCGGTGTTGGTTTACTGTCGATTCTGATGAGAACAACTCTACCGCTGATCTGTTCACTGTAACACACTCTTTGCCCTACCTTTCTATTCATAATGAGTCCTACTCCCTTTATACCATTTCCAGCTGCTGTTGATATTACTCTATACTCATCTGACGAGAAACTGTCTATCTATTTCACTTCACTGCCCCCTACTATATCTTTACATTTCCCTTTTCAGATTTTCTAGCTTCTCTACCATACTGAAGCTTCTGACATTGCTTCCCCGGCTCGTAGGACGTCATTCTTTCGTCGATTATTCACTCTTTTTTCGTGGTAACCTCCCCCTTGGCATTCCCCTCCTGGAGATCCGAATGAGGGACTATTCCTGAATCTTTCACCAATGGACAGGTCATCCTGACACTTTCTTCAGTTACAGGCCACATGTCCTGTGGATACACGTTATGAGTCTTTAATGCAGTGGTTTACATTGCCTTCTCCATCCTCATGCCTTGATCATTGCTGATTCTTCCGCCTTTGGGGCAGTTTTCCACCCCAAGGACAAGAGAGTGCGCTGAACCTCTATCCGCTCCTCCACCCTCTTTGACAAGGCCGTTGGCAGAATGGGAGAAAGAGGCTGACTTCCTGTGCCGGAAATCTTCGGCCGCTAATGCTGATTATTAATCAAAATGTAATCGGTGGCGGGTTTCGAACCTGGAACCGAGGACGTTTTGATTACTAATGAAAGACCACAGTTGCACTCCTATCAGCTCTTACCAACTGAACTGGAGACTCACCCCGCCAGGTCACTGTTTTACAGTCATCTAGGGTTCCACCGATATGGTCAAGAGTCCAGGAGAGGTGCTGCAGGCGACGTCGAGCTGTCAGCAAAGGTACACGCCTCCGTCGTCTGCTGCAATAGCCCATTGATGCTAAATTTCACCGTACTATCCTAACGGATACGATCGTCGTACGTCCCACTTTGATTTATGTGGCTACTTCTCAAAGTACTGCTTGTCTGTTAGAACCGACAACACACGCAAACACCGCTGCTCTCGGTAGTTAAGTGAAGGCATTCGGTCTCTACAATGTCCATGGTGAGAAGTAATGATTGAAATTTAGTATTCTCGACACACTCTTGACACTGTGGGTATCGGAATACTGAACTCCCTACCGATTTTCGAAGTGGAACGTCCCATGCGTCTGGCTCCAACTACTATTACAGGTCTGTTAACTTCCGTCGTGCGATCATAATAACATCATAAACCTTTTGACATGAATCACCTGAGCACAAATGGCAACTCCGCAAATGCAGTGCCCTTTCATACCTTGTGCATGCGGTACTACCGGCATCTACATATATGCATATCGCTATGCCATGACTTGTCATCCCAGTGTATTTTGTTTGTGTGAAAGAACAATAGACACCCCTGTGGCGTAAATGGCAGACTTACGCATATGTAGGAACAAACAGATGTGTTACAGACATCCTGGCAGTTACGAGGATGGAAAATTATGCCACATTCATTTGAAGACACTCGCCAAGTAACATTGCTAACGCCGCCCCGAATGAAATACAGTGTATCCCAAGTTAAAGCCCTTATTTCTTATGGTTCACTGCTGAAATGTTTCTTGTATTTAGCACCAAAAATGCTTTATGTAGATGAAACAGCTCCATGAACTCCGTATAACGTGATTTTCTGACGTACGAACTGCAACAGAGATTATTTAGCTTCAACTATCACTGCATAAACCTACTAGCAAACAAACGAAGAAATTTAATTAAATAATTTTATGTTTTCGACCATAACTTTAAATTATGATTACTCCTCGCATTTAATTTTACGCAGTGATACTTTAGTGGTACCGGTAGCAAGAAAACTAGTACATAACTTTTCGATTCGTTTTAACATTATCTGCATACGACTTTATTTTCTATACATATATGAAGACTTATTACTGTATGCAGCTACCTGAATTGCAGTTTTATGTTTAAAAACAAAATTTTGCTCTGTTTATGGCTGTATGAGGTATTTAATATTCCGATACTCTTTTGCTACTTTCTGCGAAGTGTAGTACAAGATGATTTGGTGGGCACCGTCACCTAGTCCAAAGACAAAGTGACTTAATTGGTAAAATTTCGCTACTGTTATTTTGTCCTGGCAAAACTGTTCCATTTTGTAATAAAACCACCTCACGAAATTTCATATCACTGTAATGCAATGAATATCAGCAACAACAGTCATAATATACACTCCTGGAAATTGAAATAAGAACACCGTGAATTCATTGTCCCAGGAAGGGGAAACTTTATTGACACATTCCTGGGGTCAGATACATCACATGATCACACTGACAGAACCACAGGCACATAGACAGAGGCAACAGAGCATGCACAATGTCGGCACTAGTACAGTGTATATCCACCTTTCGCAGCAATGCAGGCTGCTATTCTCCCATGGAGACGATCGTAGAGATGCTGGATGTAGTCCTGTGGAACGGCTTGCCATGCCATTTCCACCTGGCGCCTCAGTTGGACCAGCGTTCGTGCTGGACGTGCAGACCGCGTGAGACGACGCTTCATCCAGTCCCAAACATGCTCAATGGGGGACAGATCCGGAGATCTTGCTGGCCAGGGTAGTTGACTTACACCTTCTAGAGCACGTTGGGCGGCACGTGGCACGGGATACATGCGGACGTGCATTGTCCTTTGGAACAGCAAGTTCCCTTGCCGGTCTAGGAATGGTAGAACGATGGGTTCGATGACGGTTTGGATGTACCGTGCACTATTCAGTGTCCCCTCGACGATCACCAGTGGTGTACGGCCAGTGTAGGAGATCGCTCCCCACACCATGATGCCGGGTGTTGGCCCTGTGTGCCTCGGTCGTATGCAGTCCTGATTGTGGCGCTCACCTGCACGGCGCCAAACACGCATACGACCATCATTGGCACCAACGCAGAAGCGACTCTCATCGCCGAAGACGACACGTCTCCATTCGTCCCTCCATTCACGCCTGTCGCGACACCACTGGAGGCGGGCTGCACGATGTTGGGGCGTGAGCGGAAGACGGCCTAACGGTGTGCGGGACCGTAGCCCAGCTTCATGGAGACGGTTGCGAATGGTCCTCGCCGATACCCCATGAGCAACAGTGTCCCTAATTTGCTGGGAAGTGGCGGTGCGGTCCCCTACGGCACTGCGTAGGATCCTACGGTCTTGGCGTGCATCCGTGCGTCGCTGCGGTCCGGTCCCAGGTCGACGGGGACGTGCACCTTCCGCCGACCACTGGCGACAACATCGATGTACTGTGGAGACCTCACGCCCCACGTGTTGAGCAATTCGGCGGTACGTCCACCCGGCCTCCCGCATGCCCACTATACGCCCTCGCTCAAAGTCCGTCAACTGCACATACGGTTCACGTCCACGCTGTCGCGGCATGCTACCAGTGTTAAAGACTGCGATGGAGCTCCGTATGCCACGGCAAACTGGCTGACACTGACGGCGGCGGTGCACAAATGCTGCGCAGCTAGCGCCATTCGACGGCCAACACCGCGGTTCCTGGTGTGTCCGCTGTGCCGTGCGTGTGATCATTGCTTGTACAGCCCTCTCGCAGTGTCCGGAGCAAGTATGGTGGGTCTGACACACCGGTGTCAATGTGTTCTTTTTTCCATTTCCAGGAGTGTAGTTCAAACTAGGTCGTACAACACATCTTTTCAGTGTTTGCAAATAAGACTCCTTTTAAGAGGAATTTGTCGCTATAAAATTGTTGGGCAGGGGCGCAACCGCAGGTAGCGAGGCTGGAATTCTCGTTCCCCCAGCTCGCTTCCCAAGAGAGTTACGGGACATACATTTTTCTGTCGAAAGAAATGTGTAATTCTTCGCAGGAGCCTTTTAGCTAGATAAATGATCTCTAGACAGGTGTGGCTTCCATAAGGGTGTGTGAATGCTCATTACGATGTCTCGGAATAACTTTCGGTTTAAAGTTTTAGAATACAGACGTGTAATCGGGCCACACTGTCGTTTTCAGGACAGTGCGTGTTTTTTCACTGTGTCTACATGCGCAGCACCCGATAGGCCCTTTTCATCATTATATCATGAAGGGGGAGACGTTTCCTGCCTTCCCCTACACCTAACAGCAATGCTGATTGAACTTAGAGAAAATATACAAGAGTGGAAGATTGTTTAAAATCTACTCTTGATATAAATATTACAAAAATTCATTTAGTAATTAATAGTTCTGCATGCTGAATTTGTCACAGTGGTGAAATTAAAACATCAGGCAACAAATGTTATTGCTTGCTTGATGCGTTTCGTAATTTATCCATCATCAGATAAGCAGGAGCGATTGCTGCACAAAGAATGAGCGTTTCACGTTGTGTGTGAAAAGTCAGATCTACGTGTAACATTCGCTCCTGAATATCTCATGGTGGATAAATTCCGAAACTTATCATATGAACAATGAAGTCACTTATTGCCTGATGTTTGAGTTCCATCGCTGCAACATATTTAACCTGAATAGAGAACTACTGTTGTCTTCACTTGAGTTTTACTGGTCGGCATTCAGGATCTTTGTTGCTACTGGCCAGCGAGTTCCTGCTCTGATGAAAAACAGTGAAGTTCCAGAGCATCCAGAAGAAGAAAAATTTCGGTTTAAGGTTTTAGAAGAGTAAACATTTCGTTTTAGACCTTCGTAAGGTAATGACTTCACTGTGGTATTTGGTAGAGTATACTTCAGAGTTAAGACTTCAGGTTAGGACTGGAGAGGTGACGGATGAAACAACCCTTACTGCCACTGTAAGGACGTCTGTACTTAAACGCTAAGGGTGGAAATCATATTCTCCAGCCGCTGCTGCCGCCGGTCACATCATTCACCCTATGTGTTCTTGGGTAATTAGCACGTGCGGTCATCGTTCAGACGCGAAGTCAACTCGCTCACTTCCTTCAGGAGCCGAGTCGTGTTTTTTAAGTCAGGCATCCCGCTCCCTGCCTCACTGTCGATTTTTGGCAGTCTTATGGTGTTGGCTCCCATCTTTCTGTGCACTTTCTACTTCTAACTAACAACTTATGCAGTCACTGACTGTGTCCGCGAATTACTAACGTAACTGTGTTTCATTTTCCCCTTTAGCCTACGCCAATGTTAAACTTTCGAGTTATAATCGCTTGTCTGTTAGTCAATGTTTTTTTATGAATATTCGTGGGTAATTTTCATGTTTAAAGATAAGAAATCTATTTGTTTAGTGAACATTTGTTTCCGTCCATATCTAGAAGCTCCCTCGCCCCAATAATATGTCTATGTGAAGGGTGTGGTGCAAATTTTTTGGTTGATGCTTTATTGGGCCTCCCCCATCAATCTTTATTTGAATTTATGTTGTGTTACAGTATCCTTGTTTTTAGTTAATTTGCATGATCACTTTGGGTGCTTCCTCACTATCTTGGTCACGAGAGTTTTATCCTGTGCATCCTAAGGTGCGCTCCAATCACAAGCGATTGGAGACTACTAACGACTAGCACTTGAAAGAATCTATGGACAATAATTTTTATTAAAAAAGGCCATTGTAGAATCCTCAGTTTTGTTCAGCGTCTCCCGCATTTCGCGTAAACTCTGGTGTTGCCAACCACTGTTCTGCCGCGGTTGAATGTAGTTCCGAGGTTGCTGAAGGTTTTTGTCCACAAATTTAACATACTGATGCGTGAAGCACGGCTGTCCTGCAGACGTGCTGCCTAAAGTTTTCCGCTGGGCTGAATAGGGAAATTAAAACGACTGCTCGGCCGAGAAATGCGGTGCTGTTTCCGTCCCACGCACAGCTCGCTTTCGAATTCAAGTCAATACGAATGCTAGTGAGTTGCCATTTCCGTTGTCCAAGAGTTGGTCTTTAATACTTTTTAATTCAACCTTCACGTAACAATAATATGTTTTCTCGAACTCAGAATATTTTTCTTTCTCAAAGAAGTTTCCTTCTTTATATTCATCTTCCTCTGAATTTATCTTGAACTCTTAATTCCCTCCCTCAGCTTCTGACTTATTTCTCTCTAAGTTCTTATATATCTTTCCAAGACTTGTACTTAGAACGTAATTAAGGATACTCTTCTTTCATTTCGGCTACATAGACGTTTATAGGTTCAAATACTCTTCTCCATTTCTGCGCCACTTTCATTTTAAAAATACTGCTGACTCTTCTGACATACTTCCAAATAATGTTATTACAGGTTTCTACATAAAAAAGCCATCTTCAGTTGCTGAATGGACCCCAGTGCTGGACTGCCACATAGAGGATCCGAGTTTGAGCTACGTTACTGCCACTGATTTCTTCTCTGTGAGACTTTTGAGGAAAAGTCCTTTTATTGCCGTGAAGACAAGCGTACGACTACATAACTTGGAAGTAGTGGCTGTTCTTACCGAGGCCTACGTTAACCACAGGGAATCCACAATAGTTGCTATATGCTCTACGTTCTCCCAACTCGCTTTCGGGGACGTTTTACGCAGAATATGAAACAGCCATTGTCGGAGAGCAGTGTCCTGAAGGGAAGTAGCATCAATAAATTCAGATCTTTACAAAAAATCCTAATAATATATTCCCCAAAAGAAAACTGACATTCTCCTACCATCTCTCTTGTTTCTCTAAACACACTACTGGACATTAAAGTTGCTACACCACGAACATGACGTGCTACAGACGCGAAATTCAACCGACAGGAATAAGATGCTGTGATATGCAAATGATTAGCTTTTCAGACCATTCACACAAGGTTGGCGCCGGTGGCGACACCTACAACTTGCTGACATGAGGAAAGTTTCCAATCGAATTCTCATACACAAACAGCAGTTGACCGGCGTTGCCTGGTGAAACGTTGTTGTGATGCCTCGTGTAAGGAGGAGAAATGCGTACCATAACGTTTCCGACTTTGATACAGGTCGGATTGTAGCCTATCGCGATTGTGGTTTATCGTATCGCGACATTGCTCCTCGCCTTGTTCGAGATCCAATGACTGTTAGCAGAATACGGAATCGGTGGGTTCAGGAGGATAATACGGAACGCCGTGCTGGATTCCAACGGCCTCGTATCACTAGCAGTCGAGATGACAGGCATGTTACCCGCATGGCTGAAACGGATCGTGCAGCCACGTCTCTATCCCTCAGTCAACAGATGGGGACGTTTGCAAGACAACAACCTTCTTCACTAACAGTTCGACGACGTTTGCAGCAGCATGGACTATCAACTCGGAGACCACGGCTGCGGTTTCCCTTGACACTGCATCACAGACTCGAGCGCCTGCGATGGTGTACTCAACGACGCACCTGGGTGAACGAATTGCAAATCGTCATTTTTTCGGATGAATCCAGGTTCTGTTTACAGCATCATGATGGTAGCATCCGTGTTTGGTAACATCGCTGTGAACGCACATTGGAGGCGTGTATTCGTCATCTGCATACTGGCGTATCACCCTGCGTGATGGTATGGGGTGCCATTGGTTACACGTCTCGGTCACCTCTTGTTCGGATTGACGGCACTCTGAACAGTGGACGTTACATTTCAGATGTGTTCGACCAGTGGCTCTACCCTTCATTCGATCCCTGCAGAACCTTACATTTCAATAGGATATTGCACGACCGTATGTTGCAGGTTCTGTACGGGCCTTTCTGGATACAGAAAATGTTCGACTGCTGCCCTATCCAGCACATTCTCCAGATCTCTCACCAAATGAACACGTCTGGTCAATGGTGGCCGAGCAACGGGCTCGTCACAATACGCCAGTCACTACTCTTGATGAACTGTGTTATCGTGTTGAAGCTGCATGGGCAGCTGTACCTGTACACGCCATCCAAGCTCTGTTTGACTCAATGCCCAGGCGCGTAAGGCCGTTATTACGGCCAGAGGTGGTTGTTCTGGGTACTGATTTCTCAGGATCTACGCACCCAAATTGCGTGAAAATGTAATCACATGTCAGTTCTAGTATAATATGTTTGTCCAATGAGTGCCCGATTATCATCTGCATTTCTTCTTGGTGTAGCAGTTTTAATGGTTAGTGGTGTAGCTTTTTAGTATTCGTAATTTACAGCTCGGTCAGAAAGTTACTACCAAAAGAAAAGACGCACAATCTATAGCATCAGAGTAAGATGAAATAAATAAGGAATTATGATGATGTTTTCACAGTAGAGGTGTATAATCTGAAGTCGAGGCCCGAGTGGAGCGGGGCGGGTATCGTTGGGCATTGTTTCCTCCCGCAGCGGTCAGATCAAACTTATCTGACGATACGGAGGTCGACCTTTAGACCGAGAATTCAAAAGCATTATATCACAAGTGTCATCTACATAATTAAGTCACACTTGGGAAATTATCTAGACGACTGAGTATAGTGTTGGCTACGTAGCATGCCTATACTCCGACAGAGTAGCTTCATTTATTCCGATGACTACTAACAATGTCTATCTCGCACTGAGGATAAGGTTGTTTATTGACTCTTTGCAAGGCTAGCAGATCATATAGTAAAAAGTCATTACCAAGACGACCAACAAATTGTATCCGAATAAAATTGAATTTCGGGGCCTAAACGTCGATCTCGACCCTCCTATTACCGTTGTGGGTTACAGTGGCGAACAGCAGAACATACGCATACGCATACAAAAAACCTGATGCGCATCAGTAGCGAGGACTACCTACAAACAGCTACCTCAATTTGAGAACTAGTCTGCCACTTCAAGAACCACGTGATTTCTACTTTCTTCCATGTCTAATATTGTCAAAAGCCTAATAAGAACTTATTGCGGGAAAGAGTTCAGAACAACAATAGTCCTAAGTACACTACTGGCCATTAAAATTGCTACACAGCCGGCCGTTATGGCCGTGCGATTCTAGGCGCTTCAGTCTGGAACCGCGTGACCGCTACGGTCGCAGGTTCAAATCCTGCCTCGGGCATGGATGTGTGTGATGTCCTTAGGTTAGTTAGGTTTAAGTAGTTCTGAGTTCAAAGGGACTGATGACCTCATAAGTTCCATAGTGCTCAGAGCCATGTGAGCCATCATTCATTACTTCGTGCAAATAAGGCTCGTCTCTTTTTGAACTCCCCTTATATACACTAACGGCCATTAAAATTGCTACACCAAGAAGAAATGCAGATGATAAACGGGTATTCAATGGACATATATATTATACTATAACTGACATGTGATTACATTTTCATGCAATTTGGGTGAATAGATCCCGATAAATCAGTACCCAGAACAACCACCTCTGGCCATAATAACGGCCTTGATACGCCTGGGCATTGAGTCAAACAGAGCTTGGATTGCGTGTACAGGTACAGCTGCCCATGCAACTTCAACACGATACCACAGTTCATCAAGAGTAGTGACTGGCGTATTGTGACGAGCCAGTTGCTGGGCCACCATTGACAAGACGTTTTCAATTGGAGAGAGATCTGGAGAATGTGCTGGCCAGGGCAACAGTCGAACACTTTCTGTATCCAGAAAGGCCCGTACAGGACCTGCAACATGCGGTCGTGCATTATCCTGCTGAAATGTTGGTTTCCGCAGGGATCGAATGAAGGGTAGAGCCACGGGCCGTAACACATCTGAAGTGTAACGTCCACTGTTCAAAGTGCCGTCAATGCGAACAAGAGGTGACCGAGACGTGTAACCAATGGCACCCCATACCATCACACCGGGAGATACGCCAGTATGGCTATGACGACTACACGCTTCCAATGTGCGTTCACCGCGATGTCGCCAAACACGAATACGACAATCATGATGCTGTAAACAGAACCTGGATTCATCCGAAAAAATGACGTTTTGCCATTCGTGCACTCAAGCTCGTCGTTGAGTACACCATCGCAGGCGCTCCTGTCTGTGATGCAGCGTCAAGGGACACCGCAGCCATGCTCTCCGAGTTGATAGTCCATTCTGCTGCAAACGTCGTCGAACTGTTCGTGCTGATGGTTGTTGTCTTGCAAACATCCCCATCTGTTGACTGAGTGATCGAGACGTGGCTGCACGATCCGCTACAACCATGAGGATAAAATGCCTGTCATCTCGACCAGCACGGCGTTCCGTATCACCCTCCTGAACCCACAGATTCCATATTCTGCTAACAGTCATTGGATCTCGACCAACGCGAGCAGCAATGTCGCGATACGATAAACCACAATCGCGATAGGCTACAATCCAACCTTCACCAAAGTCTGAAACGTGATGGTACGCATTTCTGCTCCTTACACAAGGCATCACAACAACGTTTCACCAGGCAACGCCGGTCAACTGCTGTTTGCGTATGAGAAATCCGTGGGAAACTTTCCTCATGTCAGCACGTTGTAGGTGTCGCCACCGGCGCCAACCTTGTGTGAATGCTCTGAAAAGCTAATCACTTGCATATCACAGCATCTTCTTCCTGTTGGTTAAATTTCGCGTCTGTAGCACGTCATCTTCGTGGTGAAGCAAGTTTAATGACCAGTAGTGTATCTATGGATAAATCTTTATCCCACCATAGCGTACAGAAATCATTTTAAATTCACGTCAGAAACTAAAGATGTACAAGAAGTTCATGACAAAACCACGAAGTATCTTCTGAGAAACCGGTGCGTTCACGCCACTTAGTTTCGACAACACAAACTTCACGTTCAGATTCCCATTTCTGCGTGTTGTGTTCCGGTTTGATGAAACAGCTACCACTCATAAAATACTGTGTCCTTATTCCTGGAACGGCGAGAAATATTTCTCAGACTCCTACCAGCGTGATTCACACCTTAGGTATCATGCAAACTATACAATTTAGTCAACAAAAAACTATAGTTCGTGAACTAAATAAATTTCGTCTCCTCAGCCATCCACTAATTATCAGAGTTTATTGGATGACCTTACTCCATCAAATTAATTAAATCGATGAATATAGTAGCTTGATAAGGGACGTAGGTTCAATAACATCAACGAAGAATAGCGCAAGAGATCAGCCTAATTCCCAAATAGCCACAAAGATATTGTAATATCTTACCTAAGCCAAAAGGTGTCCAATTTGAAGAGGAATGTGTGAACTAGACTGAACTGATTGAGAACTGGGCGTGACATCCAGTATTGTAATATTCGAAATGACGATTCCGCAACTAATTCCTATTTGTGTAGAATTTTTAATGAAGTACTGATAGTTAAATTGACAGTTTATTCTAACTGTCAAAAATTTTCAAGAAAAAGTTGTACATGAATAGAAATTACGCGCCTTATAACAGTCTAACAATAAAGAGACAGGCGACAGTTTATCACTGGTGCAATATGGGAGCCTGTTCAAACTAGACGTTCACTTGAGAATGGCTCTGTAGCACGAAACAAGACTGTAGTAAGGAAGAAGCGCTGCTGTTCAAACTGTTTGCAGCTTGCCTGGAATAATTCATTAAAAAATGTCATATGACGTATTTCATGCTGCATCAGTTAAAAATCACTAAGATCATTTAAAATTCAGATCTGTACACTTACCACAGGTTGTCAGGGTACACATCACACGAGAGGATCGAAGCATACCTTCAGAATAAGAAAATCCTGACAACAGGGTCAAGCAATCTCAAGATCCCAGAAGAAAATATCTTACAGCATAGCACCTTGTGAACGAACTAGCTACAGAAAAACGGCACATAAACTACCGCCGATTTTTTTTTGGGGAATAAGTCAGTAATATGAGCCAGAGGGTACCTTTCCTCCACAAACATAAAAGCTGTCCCACCTGAAGAAATACGCAGGAGGTTGGGATAACAAACGAACGAAAAACGTATCACAGTACGTGCACATAGAGATATTTCAGTGAGCAGTTTCTCAATAACAGACAATACAAAACACTGCGAATGACGTAAAACCTCGCGTAAGTTAATCATAGCAACAAGAATGCACGTTTTAACGACGACGAGGAAAATTCTTTTCATGGAAGCACCGTGCGATGCAAGTAAACAGATAATTCTCCAAAAGAGAAGTCATTCACATTTAAATATACCGTAGAAAAATAAAAATGGGTCTGCATCAGTCCAGTGACTATGGCGGATGACGTAATTGTTCAATGATGCATGACCGATCAGTTGAGAACAGTTCTTACTCAGAAAAATACGTAAGATAAAGAAAAACTATCGGTAAATTAATCTCAGGCAGGTTTTGTCTGCGATTAAAGGAGATTTAACGATAGAACACGAATAGTGTTCAGGCGCTTCATCATCGAAAAATCCGCTTCCAACTTCTCATCGTCGGCCACTAGAATTCATTAAAATACAATGAAAATTACGTTCATGACAAAGGAATTGAGTATGGTAACCGATTCTGAAATAACTGAACACGGCTAAGTAAAAGAAATAGGTCAATTATTGCCAGCAAGCAGGAATGCAGTACACTTACATCTGATCTCTCTGAGCACACACAGAAAAAGGTGCAAAATCGCTTACAAGACAATTAAAGTTATATACATTCGTTTGTCATAAACAAAACAGCGAAGAAAATCTACAGGATTCCAGAAATTTAGCTTCTTTAATAAATATTATCTTTGATCACCTAGAAAAAAACTTAATTGTTTGATTTTTACATTTCTCTCACACACATAGTGGTTTAGATAGTACTTAAAACTGTAACGCTTCCTAGACTACAGTAGATTGCCGTAGGTGAAAAGATTGAATAGCTAGCGAAGACGTACTGAGTCGAATTAAGGAGGAAAGAAATTTATAGCACAACTCGACTAAAGGAAGGACTCGCTTGACAGAATAGGTCCTGAGGCATCAAATAATCATCAATTCTCTAATGGAGAGAAGTATGGCGGTTAAAAATTGTACAGATTATAAAGGCATGACTACGGTAAGAAGATTGAAATGATTGTAGGCTGCACTATTTATGCAGAAATGAAGAGGCTTGAACGGTATAGACTTGCATGTAGACCTGCTTCACACCATTCCTCGAAATGAAGACCACAACAGCAATAAAGACAACTGTAGCATTATCCGTCATTTGACACGAACCCATCTAAATATTTCAGAATAAAGAAGATTCAATCGGTCCATTGTGAATCTTTACCAGTTCGGAAATACGCCACTTACCACGGTTCTGATATCGTCCGCCGAATGTGCAGTGTCTCAAAAAAGTACAAACATTACTTCTTATTAAACAAGTCGTGAATATTTTGTGTTTTGTGGCCATTCATGTAACACGTTAATCAGTTTCTTTCAATTACAGCGATCTGGCATATCTAAAATCATAATGCGAATTTTTCTCAGTATTCACTTTGTTGTAAACAGCTCTGAGCTTAGTAAATTGTCCGTATTCGCTCTCCAACTACCAACATAAAATAGCGTTTTATTACTATAGTTCCATTCAGAAAAATATCACTAATGCGTCATTCTGTTATGCGATCTGTAATTATGAATGTCATGTGATGAACTATATTTTAAAACTTAAACTACAAATTTGCAAAGCAGTCCTACCAGTGCCTTCACACTACACTTGAAACTTCTCTTCCACTTCGCCTGCTGAATACCAGGGGTTCAGCTTTAAGAATCACGTCTTTCTCGCAGCGTCTGAGGCATTGTGGTAAATCGATACGTCCGATGGAGTGATATCTGAAGCTAAGAAGGAGGAGGGGGAACAGTGTGAATATCAAAATACGACTCGGAAGATGATCATTAGAGCTGAAGAATACTTCTCGGATAGCTCTCAACGAGGGACAGGACAATCAGTCGCCTACTGGAAACCAGCGTGGAGTGTTCGGTACACAACATAGGAGCTATAATTTAATTTTCCGGAGTTCAAGCTCATAGTAAAGAAAAAAAGTACTACAGGGCACTCCAGTTAGTGGAAATGTAAATACACTTCACTGTCAGAACAGCTAATGTTATCCGGACTGTATCGATACTTCCAGAAGAGTTTATTTAGTATGCAGTCCAACAAGCACCATTTAACACTGCATGAATTAACTTCCAATACTCTTTCTGTGTTAGGAGAAGTGGATTTCTGAATGAGGCGCACTATAGTGACGGTATCGGATACGTATTCATGAGGTGGGTGTAGAATTTAAATCCTTTTACAGCCATTCAGATTATATTTTTCTTTTTTTGTGAATATCGAAGTGGTTCATTAAACAAGGCTGCAATCCAATTCACCTCAACCTTGTCCAGTTCTTACTTGCCATCCGTTTTAAGTATCTTGATGTCGAAAAAACTTTCATTTAAGCTTCGGTCCTTCATAGGAGCCTCTTTACACTGAACACAAGTCGAGATTGAATATTTTCCCCACATCTAGCGGCTTGTAGGTTAGTTGTCTTCTGTTCAACGTGCCGAATGTTTATACATTTCGAGTAGAGCACCCATTCCAAAAAATAAGAATCAGATTAAGAGCTAATATACTAACGCCAAGAGAATTTCGACTAATGTTTTGCGAACTTCCACGGAAGGGAATTCCATGCGTAAATTGGGCTTAACGGTAATGAAATATGCTGTAATCTGTATAGTTTAATAAAAGTAGCCGAGGGCAGTGAAAAATTAATAAATAATCTGTTGGAAGAGGATATATGAAGAACGTAAATGACAAACTTGGCGACTAGTTCAATAAACTTCTGTGCAAAATCTATGTATAGCTTCGAGTAAAAGTAACTAAGAACATTTACACAGTTTCAGAAAGAGTCACTGTTGCGAACGGCATTAAAAGAGTGTAGTATGTGCCCAACACTTTCTAATTTTTGTTTATGCTACGTTCTACTACGAGGGTTGCAGAGGATTAAAACGATACACTCATTCTAAGTAATACCAAACGTAGAATAGCATTTGTATTTGTTGAAAAGCAGGTGATAATTGTTGACAGTGAAGAGTTCCTAGGAACAGTCGCTCGTGAACTGTTCTTGATAGTTACTGCGCTTAGCTGTTGCGCACAGTGTTCATTAGGTACAGTGGGTCAACCTGTTTGGTGTAAACAACTAATTCAAGTAATGTAGTAGAAACCGTACACTCCTTAAACACCATGGGATGTATTTTGTTTCCAAAAGACGTGGAAACTGGTAACAAATTATGAGTCTCAATAACAATACCGCCACGCTGTAAAGAAATGAAGGTGTAAAAATTAGAAAGAGATAGCATATGAAAGCCAGGTATAGATTCTAAATCATGAGAAAATAAGAAAATTACAAACATCCAAAACTTGGTTCGTAGAAAGGACAGCAACGCACGCAGTAAGGACAGGACATTAATTGTAGAAATTAAGAAAGGTTTACTAACACCAGATAACTAAACACTCGAAAATTTGCGATTGCATTGTACCAATTCACTGCTCCCGTTACCCCCAAACTGATATCGTCAGTATAGAATGTAAAACAGCACTGTTGTAGGTATTTTATTGTGTGTGACATACCATTTGAGATATTGTGATTAACTAATGTATAAACTATAAATTACGACTTCCTTTAATAAAATATGGAGTAGTAAGATTTTCGATGATTTTGTAATAATTTAATATTTTCCTCCCTTCAGTGTTCTAGGGCTAATAAAAGTATAAGACTGCGCATATGTGATAGTGGAACAAACCGAGAAAATCTTCAGATTTTAGGAAAGATCACATTCGTCTCTTTTAAAATTGACGAAGGACTTTATAATGACCTTGTAAAACATGCAAAAACCACAATGCGTTACGTAGCCTAATTTACGTAATGCATTATGAAGAAATATTGATATATTCGTCATTTATTAATCATTACAATCTCAGCAATGGCTACGGAGTACTAAACTAAAGCAAAAGTTAATGCCAGCGCACAATACGAGAGGAAAAAATTTCTTCACGCTCAATCAATGCCCTCTGCTCTGCTCCAGCAGCCTCGGCATTTACCGTGACCATATGGGGCTGAGCTTGTCTATGGAGTTTGCAGTCATTCCCGCACGTTGCGCCACACACTGGCGATCTCACGGTTTCCAAATCACATGTATTTGTGAGTGGTGTGAAACTGAATACGTAATACATGATTTGATGGGTTTATTGTGTTTCAAGATTATCACTTAACGGTAATCATCTTTTAACAAAGGTAAGTAATACAGGAATTATATGATGTTGAAAATATTCTTGTAGTATTTGGTTTCGTCCTAGAGTTATGTGTATTGCTGATATTTTGAACATCTGCGCTAAACGTACGTTGTCTCTACGTTTCTACGATATATAATAGTCTGAAATACACTCACTATTCCTTACAGATGCCTTACTGCTGTACGACTTTTGTAAAAATGAAATAGCAAAAACGGGTGACGTAAGTTACCAAGAATTTCCGGTTGATAATAATCTAAGAAATAAGTAGTTATGAATGATTCATCGAGAAAACTTCAAGCATTACGCTGTCAAATTCATGAGCAGTTTGTATCCAACATTTTTACCGAGGCAGATAACAAATCTAGTCCCAAAAGAAAGATTCTGAGTTTCCAAATTATCCTCTCCATAAAATCTTAATAGCAGCAATATGTAGACGACAAATTGAAATGCTGCCTCCCATTAATCTGGTGACTCACGAACGTAAAACGGAGTGGAGGCCCTACGCAAGAAACCCTTGTTTATTAAAAAATGTTTCATTAAATGCGTTCACGGAAGTTTAAATGCAAACAGAAGACGACGTACTTCACAAACTGAAAGCCTTGAAAAAAAAACTAATGTCACAAAAACCTAGAACCAGGAGACTAAATAACAAACTTATGAGCCTAGAACGTAACATTCGCGTGCTACCAGAGTGTAGTGCACAGTATGAAATCGACGCATACCATAAAAATTTGGTTCAAATGGCTCTGAGCACTATGGGACTTAACATCTGAGGTAATCAGTCCCCTAGACTTAGAACTACCTAAACCTAACTAACCCAAGGACATCACACTAAAAATTTGGGATCATTAAGATCAGAGTATAGTAACATGTCTAAAAGAGAATTTTTGCCGGAGCAAATAAAAATTGCTAAAAAAAAAATTGCCTCTCTGCAGCGAGGAAGCAATAAAAGAATGCTCTCCCGAAGGTTACAAATATACCAGAGATTTTATGCTAAAATTTCCCTGTACACATAATCGTTTTGTTGGTGACAGGAGTTACGCCTCTGATAAAGTCAAGATTGGAAGCAGAAGCTAGGTTTATAAACAGGGTAGAGTTCTATTTACCTTAGCAGTTGATGAGATGTTTATTAAGGAACTCCCCTATGACAGAAAATTGACTGCATTGTTCGGTGAACTTGATACAGTGCAGACGCAGCAGACTGAGAATGGTAGCGACCCACTGTTACGTGTGCATAGAAATTACGAGTTCTAGCCAATAATTATACCGCTTCATGAAAAGTGGACTTTCAACCAAGTTCACGTTGTCAGCAGCGTACTTCTTCTCTAAGCAGTTCTCTGGTGCACAGCAGTATGAGTTTACGTTGTCAGTGGTTCACGAAATAGAATAATGTGGTTTTTTATGCTACACATTGCAACAGACAATCAAAAAACATGCGTCACAATCATTAAAAGGTTGTGTGAATGTAACTCCTAATGTTCCACATCCAGCAATCTGTGAACGGTCACTCTTTCGATCAGTGTCACATTTTAAAGAATTCGAGATCTTCCTTTCTAGAAAGAAGTACGTTTGATGATGAGGGATGATTTCTGGAGAACACAGAAAACGACCGTACTAACTCAAGGCTTAAATAAATATAAAACCTTTCCGTTTTTTCACAAGAAAGCTTTGGATTTAATTTCTTCAGGGACTACAATTAAATATATGAAGCATGTGTACTTCACTGTTAGCAGTAAATAATACCATACAAGTACTCGCAGTAATGACAGAATGCAGTGTCTGTCAAAAGACGACCAAAGATTGGAATGCTACAAAACCAATTTCTAGACAAATGTTTTTTTTTTTTATTTCAGTCTTTGATCACAATATGAATTCTTTAGACGATGACCGGTTTCAGTCCGTAATGACCATCCTCAGATCTTTTTTACACCATGTCCTAAAGTAAAAAAGATCTGAGGATGGTCATTACGGACTTTTTCACTTTAGGACATGGTGTAAAAAAGATCTGAGGATGGTCATTACGGACTGAAACCGGTCATCGTCTAAATAATTCATATTGTGATCAGAGACTGAAATAAAAAACATTCGACAGTATTGGATAACTGTTTGTATACGCGACCAGGTCGTAATTTCTAGACTCCGTTAAAAAGAAAAGCCCTACAACTGAAAAGCAGTTCCTACGTAATTAAACGTATGAAACCATAAAACTAACCACCATCTGGACAGTCGAATATACAAAATATTTGCTGAATAGTGGATTTCACTTCATCCTTAGTCGCTGGTTTAAGAGCGACCGTGTAGAAACGTTCTTTAGTGGACTGTGGTTAAACGACGGCGATAACGGCATGCAGGATTACGGAGCAGTGATCTTTAGTATGAACAGAATTTTGGAAACTGGTTTATTATCGGTACTTTCATGTACTAACACAGACACGAAGGAAACAGCAGTTTCCGTATCGAAAATTCACACACAAAACCATCGCCGTCTCACATTGAAAGGCAAAGCAATGAGGAGGTAGAGATGCCTGCTGATATTGTCAACACACTAGCTGCTACGCGTGAAATACATCGTTAAGTCTTTGTCTGTAGAATAGTTATTGTTTTATGCACCTATCAGTATTAAAACAATCTAATATTAACTTCTTAGGAAACTAAACACTGAATTTCCCGTAAATAAATCTCTTCTTAATAATAATCAAGAACGAATAAAATATAAATTTTAAAAGAGTGAACTCGGGGTGATCCTAAACAGTTTTGTAGTTTTTTCCACACTCACAAATTACTACTGTTAGGTTTTCATCATTGGCCTATGTCAATGGATATGTCGTAATGAAAGTACTGAAGTAACTATCCTGCTCAACCTGCAAAAATCTGATTTCAAGAAATCCGCAAAAATCTACATTAACTGATTTCATATATTCTCGTGACATTACAGGAAACAGTATTTGTTACCCGTCAGTGTCCTAAATGCAACGTCCGATTTTTTGACAAGCGCTCTCCCATACTCACAAAATTATAGTGTAAGAAAACAGTTGTAAATACATATAGTGCCAAAAATAGAAAAGACAGCATGTTTTTTGTTGTGACAGTGGGGAAAACCATCAAATTCTTAGTGTTCTTCTGTGTAAATATTTTTTATCTGTTGTGCTGAAGCAGTTTGCTTTGCTATGGAAGCGTACCAAAAATCAAAGTTTTTGAACTCCAAACCGCTGAATCGAATGGTGCTGCGTCTTTCAATACCACAGAATTTCCACTCAGCAGTGCTCTGTTAACAGTCGGCGGTCAGCGCTTTGCGGCGCCCGGTTGAACTTCAGGTCGTAACAAGCCCAGGTAAGGAATGCTGAGGCCTGTAGACCGCACTAGCAGGCAATGCTCAACGAACCACAGGCACTTAACTTGAGGATGCGAAGTTAACTCATTCACTACATTTGTAGCCCTATAATATTGACCAATACTCTAGTGCCACCAGAGTCGCTAGACATAGGACGTACCCTGGAAGGGTATTCGACACACACACACACACACACACACACACACACACACACACACTAACGCGTGCGCAGAGAGAGAGAGAGAGTTTGTGCTTGCTGCGTTTAAGAACGTCTAACTTCCCTGCTCTGACGAATAATATTTCAAAGAAATAAGATGAGAGGCACAGAGTATCTGCCGGAAACACATCTCCCCCACACCTTCTATTACTCGCAACTAAGGCAGGTAATCGATGTGTGTAGAGAAAAACTTTTCCTACTTCTGTATCACTTGCCTACTTCTGTATCACTTGGAAGCTAAGGTTTCGCCTGTAATAAATCTGCGAATCATTTATAAACGTAGTAAATAAGTTCTCTCAGCCTTCAAGCCACGTCATATTTGTATAGGAGCTCGAGATTACTAAGATTTTCTTGGTCTTCGTTGTCTTAGAAAGACTCGATATTGAAAGGAACGGCAAAAGCTGTACTTAACATGGTGAATGCCAACAATGATTATGTTCCAAAACTTTATGTCTAGTCGTATGGGACGTGCAGTAAATGCTGCGAGAATTTGTGCCAGAATATCGTCACAAAACGCATCGAAGCCACTGACAAACGTAGACAAACGTCGCCTTGAGAATGGCTACACATTTTTCAACAGATTATGAGCTGTATAATGCTATTAGAGGGCTTAATAGTCACTGCTTTACGACAGAAACATGAATATGTCGTCTTAATAGCAAATTAATGGCTGTGAATACGTAATACTCGTAGAATTCAAACAGCAAATTTTTTACTTTCGTGGTACGACTTATGAAAGGCGGGCATGTTTACTAATGCTCAACTTATAGATTCAACCACAATAAGTGACTCTTGCCTAATAACGATGTAATGAGTGACATCCAGG
The DNA here is from genome assembly GCF_021461395.2 of Schistocerca americana. NCBI lineage: Eukaryota > Metazoa > Arthropoda > Insecta > Orthoptera > Acrididae > Schistocerca > Schistocerca americana. Next base: position 477,262,105 of record NC_060121.1, read on the forward strand.
AGGCGAAAGAGGTTTTCATCTCGCTGGGTGAATAAATGGGATACGTTCATTTCGGCAGCTGTTCTTCTCTTAAAGGAAGATCCCTGGAGAACGCTAATGGATATTGTAACTGCCAACGGAAAACTCAGGAGATAAGGTTGATATTGCCGTAAGTCAAGGCGAGTGTACGTAAGCAGACCAGAACGATGCTGCTAAGTGAAGGTTGCAACAGTTCGTGACTCACAAGGAACGCCTTGAGAGCGAGGTCGCAAGTTCAGTCTTTACTAAGGCTCATTTTAAAGTATTGTGTTATCAATTATGACATGAAAAATCTTAGCTGGTAATGACTCACAGTACGCATCAAGAGGGCAACAGAAAATGAGTGTCCAGGAGGTGCAGAAATCGACCTTCTATGGGTTGTATGTATCACATTTCACAAAATGGACATCTCGACATTCAAGAAATGTCCAACATAAACCATTAACTTGCACCAGGAACACAGAATGAAAAATGGCGCGCCACAGTGATCACAAAGGTCCGCACCGTCAAGATCGAAGGCCTAGTCCATGAGAGCTAGAAATCTTACAGGCGTTCAGCTAGGTATCCATTCTTAAAGGAGGCATACACAATCATACTGAAGTAACGGGGTAGTTGGGCACTGATGGAGTGTAATTGCATGCAACCTAATGCGAAACAATCTGTGTTGAACGTATCGTGAAACTGTCTTTTACGATGTAGCTGCAGAAAGTACGATAATATGTTTTATAGCCACGGAAAAAGCAAACATTCAGGGACTGGATTTGTACAGTGTTTCCAGGTGGTATGGAATGCAATATCATACACCCTGCAGGAGGGATAGTTTGCTCTAAAGGAGTAGGGTTTTTATACGAAGACCAGTAATCAAACAAAAGGAGGTTATTTTGATCGGCTACTGGCCTCGGGCAGGTACAAAAAGGGCAATAGTTTCAAAGGGTGCGGGGCAAAGTCAGGACATGTGGGGACCAAGCAGCAATCGGTATTGCAATTGTAAACTGTCGAAGCTACGTTGGTAAAGTACCGGAACTTCACGCGCTGATTGAAAGCACCGAAGCTGAAATCGTTATAGGTACGGAAAGCTGGCTGCAGCCAGGGATAAATTCTGCCGAAATTTTTACAAAGACGTTGTTTTGAAAGGATAGATTTCATGCAACCGGTGGTGGCGTGTTTGTCGCTGTTAGTAGCAGTTTATCCTGTAGTGAAATAGAGGTGGATACCTCCTGTGAATTATTGTGGGTGGAGGTTATACTCAACATCCGAGCTAGGTTAATAATTGGCTCCTTTTAACGACCTCCCGACTCAGAAGCATTAGTGGCAGAACAACTGAGAGAAAATCTGGAATACATTTCACATAAATTTCCTCAGCATGTTGTAGTCTTAGGTGGAGATTTCAATTTACCAGATATAGACTGGGACATTCAGATGTTTAGGACGAGTGGTAGGGACAGAGCATCGAGTGACATTATACTGAGTGCACTATCCGAAAATTACCTCGAGCAATTAAACAAAGCACCGACTCGTGGAGATAACATCTTGGATCTTCTGATAACAAACAGACCCGAACTTTTCGACTCTGTAAGCGCAGAACAGGGAATCAGTGATCATAAGGCCGTTGCAGCATCCCTGAATATGGAAGCAAATACGAATATAAAAAAAGGGAGGAAGGTTTATCCGTTTAGCAAGACTAATAGGAGGCAACTTTCGGGTACCTAACAGATCAAAACGACAATTTCTGTTCCGACACTGACAATGTTGAGTGTTTATGGAAAAAGTTCAAGGCAATCGTAAAATGCGTTTTAGACAGGCACGTGCCGAGTAAAACTGTGAGGGACGGGAAAAACCCACCGTGTTTCAACAACAAAGTTAGGAAACTACTGCGAAAGCAAAGAGAGCTTCACTGCAAGTTTAAACGCAGCCAAAACCTCTCAGACAAACAAACAAACGATGTCAAAGTTACCGTAAGGAGGGCTATGCGTGAAGCGTTCGGTGAAGTCAAAAGTAGAATTCTATGTACCGTCTTGACAGAAAACCCTAGGAAGTTCTGGTCTTACGTTAAATCAGTAAGTGGATCGAAACAGCATATCCAGACACTCTGGGATGATGGCATTGAAACAGAGGATGACACGCGTAAAGCTCAAATACTAAACACCTTTTTCCAAAGCTGTTTCACAGAGGAAGGCCGCACTGCAGTTCCTTCTCTAAATCCTCGCACGAAAGAAAAAATTGCTGACATCGAAATAAGTCTCCAACGAATAGAAAAGCAACTGAAATCACTCAACAGAGGAAAGTCCACTGAATCTGACGGTATACCAACTCGATTCTACACAGAGTATGTGAAAGAACTTGCCCCCCTTCTAACAGCCGTGTACCGCAAGTCTCTAGAGGAACGGAAGGTTCCAAATGATTGGAAAGAGCACAGGTAGTCCTAGTTTTCAAGAAGGTTCGTCGAGCAGATGCGCAAAACTATAGGCCTATATCTCTGACATCGATCTGTTGTAGAATTTTGGAACATGTTTTTTGCTTGAGTATCATGTCATATCTGGAAACCCAGAATCTACTCTGTAGGAATCAACATGGATTCCGGAAGCAGCGATCGTGTGAGACCTAACTCGCTTTATTTGTTCATGACACCAAGAAAGTATTAGATACAGGCTCCCAGGTAGATGCCATTTTCCTTGACTTCCGGAAGGCGTTCGATACAGTTCCGCACTGTCGCCTGATAAACAAAGTAAGAGCCTACGGAATATCGGACCAACTGTGTGGCTGGATTGAAGAGTTTTTAGCAAACAGAACACAACATGTTGTTCTCAATGGACAGACGTCTACAGACGTTAAAGTAACCTCTGGCGTACCACAGGGGAGTGTTATGGGACCATTGCTTTTCACAATATATGTAAATAATCTAGTAGATAGTGTCTGAAGTTCCATGCGGCTTTTCGCGGGTGATGCTGTAGTATACAGAGAAGTTGCAGCATTAGAAAATTGCAGCGAAATGCAGGAAGATCTGCAGCGGATAGGCACTTGGTACAGGGAGTGGCAACTGACCCTTAACATAGACAAATGTAATGTATTGCGAATACATAGAAAGAAGGATACTTTATTGTATGATTATATGATAGCGGAACAAGCACTGGTAGCAGTTACTTCTGTAAAATATCTGGGAGTATGCGTACGGAACGATTTGAAGTGGAATGATCATATAAAATTAATTGTTGGTAAGGCGGGTGCCAGGTTGAGATTCATTGGGAGAGTCCTTAGAAAATGTAGTCCATCATCAAAGGAGGTGGCTTACAAAAGGCTCGTTCGACCTATACTTGAGTATTGCTCATCAGTGTGGGATCCGTACCCGGTTGGGTTGACAGAGGAGATAGAGAAGATCCAAAGAAGAGCGGTACGTTTCGTCACAGGGTTATTTGGTAACCGTGATAGCGTTACGGAGATGTTTAGTAAACTCAAGTGGCAGACTCTTCAAGAGAGGCGCTCTGCATCGCGGTGTAACTTGCTGTCCAGGTTTCGAGAGGGTGCGTTTCTGGATGAGGTATCGAATATATTGCTTCCCCCTACTTAAACCTCCCGACGAGATCACGAATGTAAAACTAGAGAGATTCGATCGCGCACGGAGACTTTCCGGCAGTCGTTCTTCCCGCGAACCATACGCGACCGGAACAGGAAAGGGAGGTAATGACAGTGGCACGTAAAGTGCCCTCCGCCACACACCGTTGGGTGGCTTGCGGAGTATAAATGTAGATGCAGATGTAGGCAGTGCTCATACCATAGTTCTCTTACGTCTCTTTTCCCACTCTTGTTTGCTGTGACGTAAAAATTATGTACTGTTCTTGCAAGATCTCGCACACAAAGAATCGTAGGCGGCAGAATGTCTCCTACTTCTCGCAAAACAATCAATAACTTTGAGAAAATCCTGATTAACAGTTGTCCTGACTAACAGTTGTCTATTTTTTCATTCATCTACAAGACAAATAATGTCCTCCACATATCCCTGTCAACATGTGCAACAGGTTCAAGAAAATACATCTGAGACTCCATAAGATGATACAGTACATAAACTTCAACAAAACATACAAAAAGAACGATTTAATTCCAAGTTACATTAATGTTAAGGTTAAAAACAGTTCACAGTGGCACAAAATTCGAAATTAACTGCAGAACGATATTGGTTACTACATGAAATTAGGATGCTATATTCGAAAAATCAGTACTTAAATACGATGTTCTATGAGACTCATCTAGAATTGGCACAAAACATAGGAAACGCCACAGTTCTCATGGCACTAATAGGAAAACTGAACACAACACATACACAGCAGTGAATCATTTACAAAACAAGCATAAACAGAAGACAATGAAAGTAACAGTAAAAAAGGCACAAAAACACATTTTAAACGTGAAACCACAAGAACACCAACACACATTCCTTCTAAGTTTAGTTAACCTAAAAGAGAGAGAACGACACGAAGAAAAAAAATGCTCTTGAAAAAAGGGTTGAAACACTGTACCAATTAGCAATGTAAACGACCAATACATAGAAAATCTCATAGTAGAAACTGAACACATCCTTACACGTGAAGAACAATACGTGAAGAATACAACATAACTCACAAGCTGCAGACTTACAAACACACTCAACAAAGACACACAATGACAACACCACTCTGAGAAGAATCAGATGGCACACCATGACTTACACGCTTAAATTAACACACAGAGTTGCAAACATCCTAAAGAGGCAGGTATTCCAAATAGCATACAAGACTGGGAAAACCCTCCAATCACACCTAAGGCAACCAATTACCAAGAGGGACAAATTCCAACAATATGTATATATATGTAGTTGAATGTGAAAATTGTGATGCAGCTTACATAGGCATGACATGCAGGAATTTTAAAGCACGATACAAAGAACATACCAAGAGTTGGAAGTAGGAAACAAACCATTCCACATTTTCAGAACATATAAAACACCATAACCATCATGCTACAAACATGGAACAAGACATGAAAATAAGGAGAATAAGCTACCATGACAAACATCTTATACAAATGCAAGAAAACTTCCACATTCCGAAAGTCATCGCTGAAAACAAACTTGTAATAAATGAAGAAACACACATCAGCACAGGCTCCCTACTACACTTAATGAAGGAAATGATAAGATAAAAATTGTCCCTCACACAACCAGGAAAAAAATGTATACACAAACAGATCACAGATACTTCAATAATTACATTCGATCTTTGGCAATAACATCTGTCATTCGGCAACACAAACCAAAACATTGCATCAAATCAAGTGTTCAGTTCCTAGTGCTGTGAAATGTCGGGAAGAAATTCAAATTGGCATTTATAAGAAGAGGAACAACACGAAAAACACAACAGGATCGTAATATGTAGAAAATTGTCCCAGCAACCTGTAAGTACAGTTCAAAATATTACTAGATAATAGCAAAAAGCAACCACCACAACTGCTTATAACCTTTAGGTACATTGACCAAAACGTAAACTATATAGCAAAAGTATGTATATATGTACCTATGTACAGTTCACTGAAGATGCCGTGCAGGAATTAAAGGCGAAACGTGTAGGCATTAAAAAATGTATTTCGTTCATCTGTAGTCAGACGGTCCATAAAGTAAAAATTATCAGTATACCGTAATATTATACGCGATTGAGGAAGACACGACTACAAAAGTTGAAGATGCTCTACAGTGTTCACGTCTGGGGAGCTTGGTGGCCAACGGAAGTGTTTAAACTGAGAAGAGTGTTCCGGGAACCACAATGTAGCAATTCTGGATGTTTGGGGTGTCGTATTGTCCTACTGGGATTGCAAACTCCGTCGGAATTTACAATTGACATGAATGGATCCAGGTGATCAGACAAGATGCTTAAGAACGTATAAGCCATCAGAGTCGTATCTTGACTATCAGGAGCCCCTATCACTCCAACTGCACACACCCCAAACCATTAAGGAGCCTCCACCAGCTTGAAAAGTCTCCTGCTGACGTGCAGGGTTAATGGATTCATGAGGTTCTCTCCACACCCGTACACGTCCTTCCACACTATACAGTTTGAAACGAGACTCGTCCGACCAGGCAACAAGTTTCCAGTCATCAGGATCCGTATTGTTAACGTGAAAATTACAGTAATTGATTTCCGTTGAAACATTTCACTTGATGCAATTCTTGTGATGTGAATGAATAATACTAATATACCACCAAGAAATGTTAGAAATAGGATGAATGAATCAATAAATGTCGGTGTTGACGGGCCCAGGCAAGGCGTAAAGCTTTGTGTCGTGCAGTCATCAAGGACACACGAGTGGGCCTTCCGCTCCAAAAGCCCATATCGATGATGTTTCGTTGAATAGTTCGCACGATGACAATTGTTGATGGCCCAGCAATTTGCGGAAGGGTTGCACTTCTGTCACGTTCTACGATTCTCTTTATCCGTCGTTGGTCTCGTTCTTGCAGAATCTTTTTCCGGTCGCAGCGACGTCGGAGATTCGATCTGTTTTGACCTGTTTACATATTTCTGTATCTGAATAAGCATGCCTTTGTCAGTTTCTTTGGCGCTTCAGTGTGTATGGTGCGTCGAATGCCGTAAACATCATTGGCCTTTTGCGACCCCGTAATCAAGTGGTTCTTTGTCGCACGGTCGTTGGACTGGGTATGAAAACGAACTTTAGCTCCATCAAATAAACACTTTAAGGTAAATGGAATGCTGCTGAAAGGCGCATTACACAGAAGTAATATATACATTCAGCAGTTAATAGAAGTCTGCTGGTTTAACGTTATCTTATGATATACATTCAGATCGAATTTTACCTTCAATGTACAGACATGTTTAATTATTTCGAAGCTAACCAACCGCAGAAAGCATATTTCAGGAAAAAAGATACGAATTCATACATGGGGACCATTTAGTGATGCAATATTTGCGATAAAAGAATCAATGGAAAACATGGTTCAAATGGTTCAAATGGCTCTGAGCACTATGGGACTTAACTTCTGAGGTCATCAGTCCCCTAGAACTTAGAACTACTTAAACCTAACTAACCTAAGGACATCACACACATCCATGCCCGAGGCAGGATTCGAACCTGCGACGGTAGCGGTAGCGCGGTTCCAGGCTGTAGCGCCTAGAACCATGGAAAACATGAAGAATGTATTATACATCTTATTACATTTTTCTCAAATCATGGGATGGTTTATAGTAGTGTCAGTAGATAAAAATTATGCAAGGTATTGGAAGGAGCTTAAATTTTAAACTGAGTACATTTTACTTTCGTATCTTTTATTAATTGGTATTCTAAGAAGTGTAATAAATCTCATTATCTCCCTTTGTCTGAGCCAGAAGATGGGAATGATGCTCATCGAAACCTCACAGCATTTTGACATACGCACTCGTCTGGAAAACCGAGAGTTAAATGTTATTAAGTCACTAAGATGACAGTCGTAACTGTCAATAACAACTAACTGAAGCTTAATGAAGTGCTTAAACACGGATTTGAACTTTCGTCTGTAGTTTTTGGTATTTTTGTGGAAAATCCTTTAAAAATCCGTCTTCTGACTGATATGTAGCAGCCCGCCAAGAATTCCTCTCCTGTGCCAACCTCTTCATCTCAGTGTAGCATTTGGAGTCAATGTCTGCAATAATTCGCTGGATGTATTAAATTCTCCACCTTCCCCTACGGTTTTCATTCTCTGCTTCTCCCTCTAATAACATGGAACGTTTACCCTGATATTTTATCACATGGCGTATATATCATCTTTTCCTTTTTTTCAGTATTTTCCACATGTTTATTTTCCTGTAGAGTCTTCAGAGAATATCGTTTCTTATTAGTCCACCATATTTCAAAATACTTCTATAGCATCATCTCAAAGGCTTTGATATTTTCCTTTCCAATTCATTCCATGATTGACGTAAAATCCTACAAGAATAGAAACAGAGGAAACCCCTAAGTACGTATCTCGCGATCAGTAAGTTAGTAGACTATATCCTGTACCCTTTATGATCAACTTACATCAGCTGTTTAAGAAAGGGGGACTGATGACCTCAGATGTTAAATCCCATAGCGCTTAGAGCCATTTGATTAAGAAAGAAAATGAAACAAAGTATGAAAATGTCATTAAATGAAGTCCATGAGAATAGTATCCAGATAGGGTAAACAGGTTGCAACTCTTAAAAGTTATCAATTTCTTTTAGTTTACACGTCTATTTCCGTAAGACCAGATTTAGGAGCAAATCTCCCAGGTCGTGGAACGTGTCAGTACATAAAATTACAACATAAAAGCAATAATAACAGATCAGTTAAGATTTTCATGATTCCAGGAAAACGACAAGCCGTAAGTTTGTGTAAACGCAATCAACAATATATCAGGAATCAGATTAATTTTTTCCTCGATAGAATAGGAGGAGTGACCCATGAGGAAATTTCGTTTTAAATTTGTAAGCGCGTGGATTACTGTTAAGATTTGTTAATTCTTGTCGTAGCTTATTGAAAATGGATGCAGTAATATACAGTACATCACTCCTTTCTGCACAAGAGTCAATGAAGTGCTATCCAAATGCAGATTGGATTTATGCCTAGTATTAACTGAGTGAAAGCTTCTAATTCTTGGGAATAGGCTGATACTGTTAACAACAAACAACAGTAAAGAATATATTGAGAGGCCAGTCTCATAACACTCAGACTAATGAACAGGGAACGACAAGAGGTTCGCGAACTTACAACACCTATTGCCCGAACCACCTGTTTCTGAGGCAAAATATATCCATTGAGAATGCGAACAATTACCCCAAAATATAACACCAAACGTCATAAGCGACCGAAAATAAGCAAATTAGACTACTTTTCATGTCGAACTGTCACTAATTTCAAATATCGTTCTAATAGTAAAAATGGCAGCATTAGGCCTTTGAACAAGATCCTGAACATGGACTTTCCACGACAGTTAACTATCTACCTGAGCACCTAGAACTGTTCAGCTTCACTAATCATATGCCCATTCCATGTAAATTTTAATTGTTTGTTAGAAGCTGTAAAAACTTGGTCTTCCTGTGATTTAGAGTTAGTTTATTTTCTACAAGCCATGAACCTATGTCTTGAACTGCACTATTTGAAACAGTGCTACTGTTGCTTACAACATCCTTTACCACGAAGCAAACATAAATAATTCAGAATCACTTGTAATACTACTGGGCATATCATTTATATAAACAAGGAACAAGAGCGGACGCAGCACTGATTCCTGGGGCAGCCCCCATTTAACCGTGCCCCACTCGGACCCCGCGTCTAGACATGCTCGGTACTGTGAAGAATGACTGTTCTGTCTGTTGTTAAAGTAAGGGATGAATCAATTGTGAGTTACTCCCCGCATTCCATAATGGTCCAACTTCTGGAGTAGTATCTTGTGATCAACAAAATCAAACGCCTCAGCTAAATCAAAAAATATGCTACCGTTCGAAACCTTTTGTTTAATCCTTCCATTACCTTACAGGGAAAAGAATGTAGCATTTTCATTTCCTAAACCACTTCTAAAACCAAACTGTACATTTGACAGCAAAATTATCTGAAATAAAACTGAAGTGTCGAGACAACATGGAATTCCATCTTTTACGCAACGACACAAACTCAGCACAATAGGCTGTAGGGTGGTAGGACTCAACCAAAGTAACACATCAGGCAATCACCATGGACAGTTGCACAGAACATTTTATTTGGTTTTTTTTAAACAAGAGAACTTAAATATAGCCATCACATGTTTGAAACTACCACACACCCTTATAATTACCATTCAAAATAACTTCAATTTTAAACGTTCATAAAAACGCGGCACTTATGTTCTATTACGCATTTGCTGAAATGACTTAAATTTTATATACTCTGAATTGTAATCAAGCTGAAGAACAATTTACTAAAATTTAACTAATGTACCCTTTCATTACGACAGTGATTGTTATTACCAAAATAATTCAGAGTTCAGGCAACAATCAGACACCATAGCACACAACAGGTTACTTAAATGGTAGGCAACACATAAATTAGCATATAACATACAAAATTTCATGTGAGGAAACAAGCTCATGAGATTCAACAACGAAGGTCAGAAAACGGACGCCTGCCCGCTCAGCTGTTTCCAATACAGGCTCGACATGGAACCCCCAGACGGGAGCAGCAACGGTCACGAATGGGCAGGAGAAAATCTCAGAACTAGTGGGTATCTACAACAGACTGACATTTGCCATAAATAACTAGAAACACCATAACTCGTTACAACACATCAGTAAAATACATGAAACTAATTACAATATCGATTTGCTGTCATTGAAGGAATTCTGGTACCACCATCAATAGAATCGGTTTCAGGCTGTTAAACAGACAATAACAAAAAATGGTTCAAATGGCTCTGAGCACTATGGGACTTAACAGCTGTGGTCATCAGTCCCCTAGAACTTAGAGCTACTTAAACCTAACTAACCTAAGGACACCACACACATCCATGCCCGAGGTTGCAGACAATAACAACTGGCCTCTGAATAACTGGCAAGAATTTAGGAAACTACTGATTTCAAACTTATACACGTGTCTCTCAGACACTATATCAACAGCGACTGGCCATCTTAACTCTGTGGTGTGATATAAATACAATAACCAGACGGTACTTAAACAACGACCAGCAAACTGCTTTCAATGGTGGTTAAACCTTGACAGTAGGGATCTACAGCGGAATGTCTCAGCACTCCAGGCCCTCATAGATGTTAATGATCACGCCACATACACCTTAAAACATTACGTATTAAACTAATTAAAATCAACACACTGTAGGCCAGGCTCAGTAGGCGTAGCGACAACCGCCCAAGAAAATACTGTCAACAGCACGAAACCCAGTAGTGGATTCCAACCACAATTTACAGGAAAAGCAAGGCCCTTACCCTCTTGTTTGTTCGACGAAGCCAGCCGCCGCAGATCCCGATGCCAGGAGAGATGAAGCAAGCGGAAAAAACACCAACGACTTCCCAGTAACGTCTCTTTCCACGCCGGCGATATTTGCCACGGCGCCGGCACCCGGGTAAACAGCCCCTTTTAGACGTGCCCTGCTTGCTGGCTCACACCGGACCTTAGCTGTCTGCCATAGTTCCCAAAACTCCGTTACTGCTCGGCGTCCCAAAGCAAAATCATTCCCTCTTCCTCAGCTTTTTCTCTCTTCCGATCAGCCCGGTAGGTGGTGCCAGAGCGCGCTCTGCGCACACCGCTGGAAGGATGACCCATTCCGGCGCCGGGAATATCGCTGATCGTGCCACACGGCTCAAAAATGATCAATTACCCTTATATACGCAGCCTTTTCAATAACGTTAGCAAACTCTGATGGTATAAAAATAGGTATAAAATTGTAAAATTGTCCACAGTGCCCCTTTCTCTGCTTTAATAAAGCGGTTTTACTACTGAGTACTTTACTCGTCCAGGAAACCGACCATTCCGAAAGGAAAAATTACAAATATGGCTAAGTGCAGGGCTAACATGCGCAGCACAGTACTTTAATATTCTGCTAGATACTCCATCTTATCCATGACAGTCCTTAGTTTTCTGTGGTTTAGTTATTGACTCGATCTCCTCCTTGTCAGTTTCACTGAGGAGTAGTTCATATATGTCTCAGAGAGGCATTTTCCAAGGTAGTTATATGATTCCCAATAGAAACTAAGTTTTTATTTAATTCAGCAGCAATGTTCAGAAAGTGATTGTTAAGAAATGTACATGTATATGACTTACCAGTAACAGAAACATTTTTATTACGTACTGTCTTTATATTGCCGATCATTTGCTGCTGACTAGGCACTTCTTCCACGACCGAACAATGGTTTTAATTTCAGCCTGTGATTTAGCTATTCTGTTTGCATACCACTTACTCTTCGCTTTCCTAATAACATTTTTAAGCAACGTACAATACTGTTTGTAAGTGATTGTGACTGCTTCTAACATTTTGATATAATTCCCACTTTGTTCTACATGGTATTCTTATCACACTAGTCAGCCACCCAGGCTGCCTATTACTGCTAGTACCCTGTTTAGAACGTTCTAATGGAAAGCAACTTTCAAAGAGCATGAGAAATTTGTTAACGAAAGCATTATATTTGTCATCTATGTTATCAATGCTATAAACATCCTGCCACTGTTGTTCCTTAACGAGGTTTAAGAAACTCTCTGTTGCCGTTGGATTGGCTTCTCTATCTAGTTTGTAATTATAAATAACAGTTGTTAATCCGTTTAATGTTAAAATTTTGGGCGTCATGGTCTGAGAGGCCGTTCAACCTTTTGCTAAGGGATGCCCATCCAGTAATGAAGAATGAATAAAAATATTGTCTACGGCTGTGTTACTGTTACCTTGCACCCTGGTTGTAAAAAATACAGTCTGCGTCAGATCATATGAATTTAGAAGATCTTCCAACATCCTTTTCTTTGCACAATCACATACAAAATTAATGCTGAAGTTATCACATATAACCAATTTTTGATACTTCCTATAAGATGAACCAGGAACCCTCTATAACTGGAGCAGAAGTGCTCAGAAGTCAGAGTTAGGGGACCTGTGAATAACAGAAGTTTAGCTTCACTTAATTCCATTGTCCCTGCACAACACTCACATACCTGGTGAGTGCAGTGCTTTTATACATCTATGGACTGAAATGGAATACTGTTTTTCATGTGCCTGGGCACTTCCCCACTCCGCAAAGAACTTGAAAGAAAACAGCCAGCTAATCTGTATCCTGGTAAAGGAAGCCTCCGAAATTTCAAGTTATTTAAGTGGTGCTCTGATATACCAATAATGTAAGAGTCAACATCTAAAAGCGGTTCAGTAACTACTTTAAAACCTCTTATGTTTTGATGAAATACGCCAATCCCTCCGTTACTTCGGTACCTGACCCCCCCCCCCCCCCCTCTCCCTGGAGGCACCACCTTATCGTAGCACTGTCCGTGCGGGTGGGAGAGTTTTCGTGTTCCTGTGATGCTGAGAGCTATACCGGTGGTAGCGTAGCTACTGGCAGGTTCAACCTAGCCGGTCAGGTCTCAGCAGAGGAGCCAGACGAAGTGTGCCTCACAGCGACCTACCGTCCTTTCCTCCCTTTCCCTTCCAGTCCCTTCCCTTTCCTTCTTCCCTTCTGTCAGTCTCTTCATCGGTGTAGGAGGCGGGTAATATCGATAGGTAAACACTCACGGCTTCTGTAACGACGAAGCAAGGCACATGTGATGTGCCTTAAGGGCGTCAGGATACTTCCAGTGGCGTATGGCCATTCACTGCATCCCCTGCCTCTTGCCAGTCGTATCGGCCTTACGATCCACTGCCAACCAGAGGTAGAGGACGAGAGAGTGGATCTGCATCTGCGCAACTGCTTGTCCACTTTAAATACCTTCACGCGCAGATGACTCCGGCAAAGTTTCAATGGACTGTGAGCTTTGAAAGTCCTGCGGCGATGGAGTACTGATGGTGTGGCAAGGGTTTTGTGTACCTGAACCTTAGTTGGTGCTCTGCACGTTAGGCGGTCAGACGGTGATGGTCGTTCTGGAACTCGTGAGAGACGGGAGGACTGGTTCGGCAGCTGGTCAGACGACAAAGCAGCCCTATTTAGGATCGCTCTGCTTTCCCTAATCCAGAGAGGGGCCTAGAAAAGGTGGCCTAAACATAGCTCGTCTCAACCCAGCACAAGTGGCAAACTGCGGTCACTTGTTCACTAACATATGCGGTCAAAAACATAATAAAATAAACAGTTACCTTAAATATCTAATGATTGGAATCTGGAACGTCCGTACTTTACAGGATAACGACCATAATCAGTGCCCAGAGAGAAATACAGGACTTATCGCAAGGGAATTGGCTAGATATAACATCGACATTACCGCCATAAGTGAAACACATCTTAGTGACTCTGGACAGTTATGTGAACCGCTCGGAGGTTATACCTACTACTGGAGTGGAAAATCATACACTGAAAGGGCGGAAAGTGGGGTAGGCTTTGCCATACGCAATAAATTGGCATGTTCACTAACAGAACTCCCAAAAGGTATCAGTGACAGAATGATAACACTCAGACTTCACCTGGCATCCAAGAAATATCTTCACTTGATCAATGTATACGCACCTACATTGCCATCTCCGGATGAAGAGAAGAACAAGTTCTACCAAGACCTCCGACATGTCCTTAGGGATATTCCTTCTGCAGATAAACTTCTGTTACTTGGTGATTTTAATGCTCGTGTTGGGAATGATTTCAGTGCTTGGAATGGAGTCCTCGATCGCCATGGGATTGGAAAAGTGCAACTCGAATGGTTTGGATCTTCTAACTCTATGTGCCGAGTTTGAACTCTGTCTGACAAATACATATTTTCATCTGCCTGAAAAATATAAAACGACATTGATGCATCCGCGATCTAAACACTGGCACCTTCTGGATTATGTGATAGTACGGAAAAAAGATCTTGGTGACGTACTGGTCACACGTGCAATGAGAGGCGCTCAGGGATGGACAGACCACCGACTCGTGAGGTCCAAATTAAAGATAACTTAGAAGGCACCACGCCGAGCTTCACACAAAATACCAACAAAATTGTCCTGCAAAATCTTGGCCAATGATCAGACTATGAGAGCAAAACTGGATGAAAAATTTGGTGTCGATGGCCTTTTGATATCTGAATCTGCCCCTGTAGATGAACAGTGGAGTGCATACGCTAGCAGACTGCGTGGCTGTGCTTCAGAAGTCTTGGGAAAGCCTCAGGAGAAGCACCAGGACTGGTTTGACGACTCAGATCCAGAGATCATAAAGCTAATTAATGATTTCAGAACCTCTCTTCGCACCCCTGATGATAGCAAGCGTAGAGCAGCGCATTACAATCTGAAAGTGAAGGTACGTGCTCTCAAAGACAGTTGGTGGGCAAATTAAGCAAATGAAATACAGTTATATGCCGACACACACCAAACGGGCAGATTCTTTGAGTCCCTGAAAACTATCTTTGGTCCAAGAGTTGGGAAGATAGCACCAGTCTATAACAAAGATAAAAGTTGTCGGCTGACGCAACAGAGTGACATCCTGTCTCGGTGGGCGGAACATTTTAATGACGTTCTTAATCCCGACCATCAGACAACCGATATTCCATACATAGAAGCACTTGAAGACCTGCCAGTTGAGGAACAACTTGCGGATGCCCCTTCCTACGATGAATTCATTTCAGCACTGGCTAAACTGAAAAATGACAAAACAGCAGGATTAGATAACTTGCCATCAGAGCTATATAAATATGGGGGGCCAAACATCAAGAAACCGTTGTTTGCTCTGATCTTAAGGATTTGGGAGTACGAAATGACTCCACAAGACTGGAAAGATGCTTGTATTTCCAAGATCTATAAAGGCAAGGGTGACATATCAGACTGCGGCTCCCACAGGGGCATTTCTCTTCTCTCAGCAGCGGGAAAAGTCCTTGCCCACATAATTAACACCCGGTTAACACACTTTGCAGGAAAACTGCTACCAGAGACCCAGTGTGGCTTTCGCCCAAACAGAGGCACAGTGGATGCCATATTTGTTGTCAAACAAATGCAAGAGAAAAGCTTACAGCAACATCGGCCTTTGTTCATGTGCTTTGTAGACCTGGAAAATGCTTTTGATCGTGTCTTACGGGAAGCTCTCTGGATCATACTAAAGAAAACTGGGTGCCCTGACAAAATTGTCAGTTTGATTCGGCAGTTTCATGAAAACATGATGGCAAAAATCCGCCATGAGGACAAGCTCTCAGAACAGTTTCCCGTGACATGTGGTGTAAAACAAGGCTGTGTTCTGGCTCCCGCACTCTTCTCACTATACTTCGCAGTTGTTATGAGAGACGCGACCAAAGCCTGTAGTAATCAAATTAGTCTCGACACAAGGACAGACAAAAGTGTCTTCAACATCTCTCGCCTCAGAACAAAAAGTCGCGTAACCAAACTATCCTCTTAGAGATTCTCTACGCGGATGATGTATGCATGATGGCTAATTCTTGCGAAACTCTTCAGACTTACATAAATCTGCTAAATGCCTCCTGCAGAAAATTTGGCTTAGCCATTAGCATCACTAAGACTCAAGTTCTCAAACAGCCACTTAGAGATCTTAATGCAGATGACTCCAGTATTGAGATAAATAACAAACCCTTGCATGATGTGTCAAATTTCAAATACCTCGGAAGCCAAATTAGAAGTGACAACAGCCTGACAACGGAAATCGCAGCGCGTATAGCCAGCGCAGCTTCAGCCTTCGGTAAGCTTAATGACCGAGTATGGAAATCACATGATCTCAAACTACAAACAAAAATTGCAGTCTACAAAGCTGTAGTATTATCCACCTTACTCTATGCCTCGGAAACCTGGTGCTGTTACAAAGCTGACATTAAGAAACTAGATAAATTTCATCTTCGATGTCTGAGATCAATTCTGCGCATCAAATGGGAAGACCGTGTACCAAACACGGAGATTTTGCGCCGCGTGAAACTGGCTGGTATTGAAGCTTTAATAATGAAACAACAACTGAGATGGAGTGGTCACATAGTACGCATGGATGACAGTAGGCTACCTAAAGCGGTGTTCTACTCGCAGCTCTCGCGTGCGGGAAGAGGAGGAAAGGTGGTCAACACCTGCGATATAAAGACACCATTAAACGCCACCTTGCAGCCTGTGGCATTCCAAGCAACCGTTGGGAGGAGCTAGCATTGCGCCGATCGGAGTGGCGATCAACTGTACATAAGAGCATCGAACAATTCGAGCAAAAGCGTCTAATGAACCTGGATGCTAAAAGAGAGCTCCGAAAATCTCAGCTCAAGCCTGTCTACACGTATACTTACAACTCTGCTGGTCAACTTCACTGTGCTTCATGCAACAGGATATTCAAAGCGAAATTCGGATTCGCGAGCCACATCCGAGCCTACCACAACAAGGACAGAGAAGACTGAGGGAGTCGCTGTCGCCGGACACGGCGAGGAGGACATCACCTGACCCCCCTCTGAAGACGGTTCGTTCGTTAGAGAGACTTCCTTTAAGCAGGGATACCTATTAGCCGACTCCAGCCTAAAAAAGGTGCAGCTCTAACACGAGATACTACAGGAATTTTCCCACGAGTCATCCCACCACCGCCGATCGTCACCTAGAAGCCTTTCAATACTCCCCTTCCAAACTTATTGAGGTGCAGGCCACGCCTAGTGAAACCCAATCTATTGATAGACTCAAATGCCACCACTGCAATGTGAGTGGCTACTCCTGCCCCATGTTAACATGCCTATCATCAGCATTAAGATGAGGCAGATCATGACGCTGAAACAGTTGTACAAAGCGCACATTTGTACCACCAGTCTGAGTAGCTATCTTTTCCAGGTCACCACCTAAATCATACTCCACGTCCCTATCAAGACTGTTCCCAGCTTCACCCACAATCATTACTTGACCCTCTTTCGTAAAATTTCTACATAACTTCCATATGTCGACAGTCACCTAAGCCAATCCTACACTAGGCTCCACAATGATGGTGACCTGGTACTCACTCCACATCATTTTCTGCAACCGTTGGCCTACACCTCTGCCTTGCGAACCATCTAGTAGCAGGATCTTGTTATTTCTATTACAGTTTACAACTGACTTAGGCTCCCTATCTGCTGAGATCAGCAGCATGTTTCCAACACCTACAGTTACAAGAGGCTCCTCCCCACGAAACTCTGACAGTTGGTCAAATCTATTGGTGATACACAAAGTACAACTGTGTTAATAACTCCTCCTCCTCCTAGTTGACTTCGCACCAAGTGCCAGTACTCATTACCCAGCGCCCTTCTCCTTCCTCATCCCATCTATTTCCTCCTTTGTGTTTTGTAGCTGCTCCTGAAGGGCACAGATCTTACGCTCCCGCTCCTCCGTCAAATTATTTCTGCTAAAGATTGTGCATTTCCAGGAGAGTAACTCTCTAGAATCCCCACTGGCTTTGCCACTGCATTCCTTCCAGTGAAAATACTTTGAACAAATTTCACACCGTAACCGACTACTCACAAGCCAACACTTCTCACTCGTGGTAATATGTTAGCAATTACCGAAAAAAACTAGAAGTCTACGCTACCTAAGTTGAATTACTACAGACGAACGATTTAAATAATTAACAATAGTGATCTCGAATTTCACGCTCTACTAAGAAATCAACTACTTTATTAACAGTACTAAACCACAACTAACACAAATACCACAAAAACGTCACACAATTACAAAACTCAAACGTCCACTGGAACACTCAGCGACATTAAACACAGTGAACGTAAGATTTTACGGAAATATTTCACTAGAAACAGTAACAAAAGCCGGCTGAACACTGCAACCCCAAATTTAATAAATGACTACAACGTACAAACAACTTTATAAAACACAATGTGCGAAAGTTTCCGGAAGTTTATTAAACTGTTTTTTCACCAGAAGCAGCAGAGGACACCGTTTAAAACTACTAAATTTAATAACCGAATAACAGTGCACAAACAACTTTGTCAGTACTTAGCTTTAGAACCGCTGGCACCACACGCCGCGAAATGTAAACACAACGCTGAGACTTCGATGAACGACGTAAGCACACTCACGATGACAGACCGCTCGAATAAATAGCACAAAAAGAAAGACTGAGATGAATAAATTCACTAACAAATTTCTTTTACAGCAAATACTAACATCAGTAGTCCTTAAAACAAATATCTGAAATCAAAATCATTATAACATTTTGGCGAGCGATTTGGACAGCAGTCCAGCACATGCGATGTCATACTAAAGAATCAAAGTGAAACGAACAAGTTCATTTAACTGTATGGGATGGGAAATGTGAACTTACTCCGTCACCACGGATTTAGAGCAAATATGATAGGACCAAAAGAGCTACATGTATAATTTGTGAAAAATACGAGAAAAGAGGTGCAAATAAGATAACACTCTAATTTGATGTGAAAATCTGCAACATTATATACCACTGAAACGCAATTTCTGAGGCAAGGTGATACGTCGCCTAAAAGACGATTTGAAGCACTAGAAATGTGGTTCCTAAGATCTATACCAAGCATTAGTTTAATAGACCAAATTGTAAGTAGCATGTAGGCCACTGGAAGATGGGAAAGTGTACTAGCACAAATGCTCCAACACCTGTGAGAATGCGATCTGAAAGCCTACCACCGTAAACTTTAAAATAGACATGACAGCTGGGACGTGGGATTCGGAACTATGCAGGAAATGAGTGATAAGTTCTTGCCCTGACTTCTAAACAGGACATCTGTCACTTATAATGGGGAGGGGTGAGAAAAAGAAGAAGAAGGAGAAGGAGAAGCAGAGAAAGAACGCGTTTGTACTGACAGAATTAAAGGCACATGCCGACCAGCCAGAAGGAAGGGTCCGTTCGATGCTATTTTCTATAAACGAGAGAAAGTATTTCGAAATAAACTTCAAATACCATTTCATTTATATTTCTTGTTTAAGCATTTCTTCCGATCTACCCGCCCACATAGTCATGCGTGTTAAGAACCCCGCTTCCGACACGGGGAGATGCGCTGACACCGCAGCGAATCCAACCGGTGGAGTAACGACGAAGGTTGATTCGCCGGCAAGACTGGATGTATTTTTTAGGCAGTTTCTCACATTCCACCCGGTGAATGCCGGGCTGGAACTCGAGTCCTGCCTTAGTTACACGACTCGCAAACATTTAGAAAGGATTCGCTCACGTTCCCCTGAATATCACTACTTGTAGCTATCTGGGGCGCCCATATTCTCACAGGGGATAACGGGTTGGTAACAGGAAGGGCATCCAGCGATTCCTTAAATTACTATGCCAAATCCGTTAATAATAATGGCAAGTGTTTCTTATATTCTGTGTACTATTATTCAAGCTAATAATTTTATATCGTAATTGGAAGTACAGCGATTTTCTTCCGTAACTTAGAAAAATACTGATTATCCATTGCAACAGGTGTTTATTTTTCTGGTTGCCGGTTGCCAGTCGTAGAAAGAACATCTTCAGACCAGTGGCTCATTTCATTGGTGACAGGTGGAGCCCTTAGGTGGAACTCCATTACGTGATGAGAGACACCACTGTTGATAGAGACTTCTGCTGAAGCACCATACGAGCAAGAGAACTGCATTGAAAGATTTTGATGAGAATGCTAACTGTAGGCATACTGAGTCAACAAGGACACCGCCACTGACTAAGACACGATCTGTCGAATGGAACTGCACAACATCGAGTCCTCTGCATAGTCGCCACCATCGTGCCACTGCCTCTGCAGCTCATTACATGGAACTCGTGCTTACAGAAGTGAAAAATGCAGTTTGCAAATTTCCGCAACTGTACATCAAGCTAGGTTTGGTTCACGTAAGCAAACGAAGTTTTACAGGTAGCTTTAAATGAGGAATCTAGGAATACACTAACAATGTCTTATGTATGGCTCCCGTGGAGACAAGATTAATTATTGAGGCATTGAAGTAAAAAGTCTTCCCGCGGAGAATATCCGAATGGAACGGGAAGAAGTTCTAATGAGTGGTACAATGGAAAGTACCCTCTGCCACGCACTTCACAGCTGTTAGCAGAATATACATGTAGATATAAATGTGGATATACATGCAATGGTACTTTTATGTGTATACGTAGAGTGTTTGTACATTGTTGCTGAGTATGATCAAATTGGCTCGTGTGTGATTCATCTATAGGGCAAACTAACCGCTGTAATATTCTGAGAAAGCTGACAGCAGCCCTACTCAAAAACACATTGTTAACTTCGTCATTCAACGACGTTAAACCTGGTTTTAACCAAATCGAGTTACTAAGACTTGATCGCTGGCAAGTTTGTTCCTGAGAACACTACTGAAAGCACAGGATCTGAATTGTACCGTCACGCGTATATGCTGTAAGATGTAGTTCTCATGTATTGCTCATCCTGTCTGCAGTTGCCATTTCCACACACGACATCCATGCTCCGTAATCCACTATTCTGTTTGTTGAACCATTGGGAGCGTTACGAATCCTAGATGGTATTCGTCTCTTTTGATATCACTGGATACTATAATGTTATCGTAATATTAAACTAGCCCTGTCACTGAATTAATATGTACGCCGCTTTGGTGAAATTCGGCACCAAAACAGTGTTCAGCATTACATTTAAGATCCACATATTGCTTTCGAAAATTCAGTTTCAATCGCAAACCGCACACCGTAATTTATTCTTAACTTTCACAAAGTTCTCCCATACAATGAACGCCTATGCGTGATGAAATTATACCTCCGTTTTAAAATCGTTTCCAAGATTCCAGAATTCGAAATAAGCTTCAGATGAAACAAAGCTCTCTTTATGAGCAAAGGCAGCACTCTTGCGTGCAGAGATTAGAAATAAAAATTTATTTCTTTGTGCGACAGAGTCGTACGTTTTCGTGGTTCCTCTACAGCTTTTCATTTAGAGGCAGATCAAAGTTGACCATACATGCGGCACGCCAACCGTTAAATGCTTTTGAGCTGTATGGGTTACGTTAACGTGGATAAGGCTGCAACTACATTTTCCTAACCTGTGTCGAGGTGCTCTCAACCTGTTCGAAATCAATGTGTGTGTGTTTGTGTGTGTGCGCGCGCGCGAAAGAAAAGGGTACAGGGGAGTGACTGGAGTGCCCGAGCTGACTCACAAAGAGAAGGTACGAATTCTTTGAGTTGACAAACGGCGAATGTTTGCTTGTCTAATTTATTTTTCTCTGAAAAGTGCTTATTCTTTAGAAATGAATTCGACAAAAAGTATTTTACTTTTTTTTTCTTCTGCCTTAAGTTACCTCCGGAGAGTGGATTACGTTTTTACACTCCCTGACAAGAAAAGTTAAGCACCGAGACGCAGAGGAGGAAGCGAATTAAAACTTCATCCTCGATGAGAGGGTATGTCATGTTTTTTCAGTGGTTACAAAATCCAGTAAAATTTACTAACAACTTGGCAGCTGGATCTCACTTACCAATACGAGTTTGCACTCTCTATGGCCTAAATACACGCAATGCTTCGGTTGGAAAGGGTATCATAAACCGTTTTATTCTCTCCTGAGGCAAGCTGACCGACAGTTGTAACTGGCCCATGATATCCTGCATACTGACATTGGGTTACAGCTGCGTTTCTTGTTGTCCATGGTTGTATCGCAACATCATACATACAGTTCATAGAGATAAGCGCCGAGCGTTGCACAACGATGCTATCTCATGAGAGTTAATACATGAGAATACAGAATGTTTCTAACGTACCATTGTTCCATCAGAATTCCCTCAGACAGTACCCACTGTGATCTGAAGCTACACACGACGCCTCCCTACAAAACGATGCTAGGAGTAACATTCCAATGCCTCTCCACAGAATTTAAAGAGCGGCTTGTTTGGGGTAAGGATGTGGTTGGTGCACGTTACAGCGATCCTCTATTGTGTTGTTCAAGAGTGGTCGACCGAAATTTTGACCACGAGTCGTCCGTCCCCAAGTTCGCATACAGCCCATCATCGGCAAGCAACCCTTTCGGCAACTTTCAGGTAGGGTTGTCTCCACTGAGGTTCTAGAACAGCCACGAGGCACCACTCAGATGAATGGGTGTCGAAGTTTATGACAGGTACATTTTTAACATGCTCAACAAAGATGCTTGGCTAGCACCAAGGGTATTGCCGAGTGGGGGAGGGGATCAACAAATTTAGAATAACTCTGGAGCAGTATGACCATGTTGTGCGTAAGAGAAACTACGGAAGTTCAATGGAGGACAA
The DNA here is from genome assembly GCF_021461395.2 of Schistocerca americana. Taxonomy (NCBI): domain Eukaryota; kingdom Metazoa; phylum Arthropoda; class Insecta; order Orthoptera; family Acrididae; genus Schistocerca; species Schistocerca americana. The sequence continues at coordinate 477,284,919 of NC_060121.1, forward strand.
AGCGCACCAGCACAAAACTGCTGTTCGTGTACTTGATTGATGCTCCATACCATTTACAGAATTCTGTTCCGGTTTTCCCACAGACCATGTCTCACTGCCATACAGTGATGTGTTCCAAACGTACATTCTCAGAAATTTCTTCCTCAAATTAACGACTATGTTTGGTGATAGTAGACTTCTGCCAGGATTGCCCTTTTTCGCCACTACTGGTCTCCTTTTTATGTTCTCTTTACACCGTCCGTCATTGGTTATTTTGCTGAATAGGTAGTAGATTTCCTTCACTTCTCCAACTTGACCATACAACCTCATGTTAAGTTTCTCGCTGTTCTCATTTCTGCTAGTTCTCATTACTTTCGTCTTTCTTCGATTTACCCTCAATCCATATTCTGTACTCATCAGACTGTTCATTCCATTCAGCTGGTCATGTAATTCTTCTTCACTTTCACTCAGCATAGCAATGTCATCGGCGAATAGTATCACTGAGATCCTTTCACCTTCAATTTTAATTCCACTCCTGGACCTTCCTTTTACTTCCATCATAGCTTCTTCGATATACAGACTGAACGCTAGTAATTCTATGAATGTGTCTTGATTTTTCTTTAGTTTTTCTTCCATTATCAACTGCAAAATTGCCCTTCTGATGCCTTTATCTTTTCTGATGCCAAACTGATTGACCTCTAAGACCTCCTAATTTTCTTTTCCACTCTTTTGTGTATTATTCTTGTCAACAACTTGGATGCATGAGCTGTTAAGCTGAGTGCGCAATAATTCTCGCACTTGTTACCTCTTGCAGTCTTCGGTACTGTGTGGGTGATATTTTTCTGAAAGTCAGATGGTATGTCACCAGATTCATACATTGTACATACCAACGTGAATAGTCGTTTTGTTGCCGATTCTCCCAATGATTATATAAATTCTGATGGAATGTTATTTATCCCTTCTGCCTTATTTGATCTTAAGTCCTCCAAAGCTCTCTTAAATTGTGATTCTAATACTGGATCCTCTGTCTCTTCTAAATCTTCTCCTGTTGCATCTTCTGTCACATCAAACAAATCTTCCTTCTCATACAGACATTCAGTATAGTCTTTCCACTTGTCCGCTCTCTCCATTCCATTCAACAGTGGAATTTCAAGTGCACTCTTAATTTTATCACCCTTACTTTTAATTTCAATCGAATTTACCACACACATACACTCAAAGCCATGTGACGATACGCTGTTTCTCACTGGTGCAGGAAGTTCTGATTACTTCCAGTGTCATCAGCAGGGAATCGAAGTCGATCGGGAAAGTAATATATCCAAATGATCCTATCTTTGTGGGTTCCGATTTTGACCAGCATATATAACGTTACTCTGTTCAATAGTTTCTCTCCTAATATGTGATATAGTACCTACACAAATGGTAAAACAGACACGATAATACTGAAAACAAATACTTTACGTTAATAAGTTGATCTTCGTGTAAGAATTCAGTATAGCTTCTGCTCGTCTCTTTTAGGCTTAGTTTGGAATAGGTTCTTATCAAATAAGGAGGAATAAAGGAAACATATTGGAGTTTTCAGCTCAGTTCAGGAAAATAATAAAGAAAACATTGAGAATGCTACAACTGTGGTGAAGCACATTTGGGTGATAAAACAAAACAGAAATGTATGTACCTGCAATTTCGGGGGACCCATTCTTATTTCATCATTATGAATAAAACATTTCATAGAGATTTTATAACAGAACTCACCTAGGTAACAATTAATCGCTCTGACCTCAATCATGAATCATGATCAATTTTCGTTTTTTTTTTTCCACTGGATGCTGTGAACTGTTACCTAAGTGCTGAATAATTGCATCTTACAGTATACACACCAGTTTTAGTTCCAAAGCATCCCGTTCAGCGAATGGTATTGAGTAAGGCTTCATAAAGAAGCGTTCAGATCTCAGTTGCTCTATACGTTCTCTCCCATTCATCATTCCAGATTTCGATGAGAACAGCTCGACACACTTTTTATGTAGTACGTCTGTTTTATTCATACGCAGTTCTCCGACAATTTTTGTTGTATATCGCAATCTGTTCATTGCACTAACATTACCTACAGGGTGTTTCAAAACTGACCGGTATATTTGAAACGGCAATACAAACTAAACGAGCAGTGATAGAAATACACCGTGTGTTGCAATATGCTTGGGGCAACAGTACATTTTCAGGCAGACAAACTTTCGAAATTACAGTAGTTACAATTTTCAACAACAGATGGCGCTGCGGTTGGGAAACTCTATAGTACGATATTTTCCACATATCCACCATGCGTAGCAATAATATGGCGTAGTCTCTGAATGAAATTACCCGAAACCTTTGACAACGTGTCTGGCGGAATGGCTTCACATGCAGATGAGATGTACTGCTTCAGCTGTTCAATTGTTTCTGGATTCTGGCGGTACACCTGGTCTTTCAAGTGTCCCCACAGAAAGAAGTCACATGGGTTCATGTCTGGCGAATAGGAGGCCAATCCACGCCGCCTCCTGTATGTTTCGGATAGCCCAAAGCAATCACACGATCATCGAAATACTCATTCAGGAAATTAAAGACGTCGGCCGTGCGATGTGGCCGGGCACCATCTTGCATAAACCACGAGGTGTTCGCAGTGTCGTCTAAGGCAGTTTGTACCGCCACAAATTCACGAAGAATGTCCAGATAGCGCGATGCAGTAATCGTTTCGGATCTGCAAAATGGGCCAATGATTCCTTTGGAAGAAATGGCGGCCCAGACCAGTACTTTTTGAGGATGCAGGGACGATGGGACTGCAACATGGGGCTTTTCGGTTCCCCATATGCGCCAGTTCTGTTTATTGACGAAGCCGTCCAGGTAAAAACCATGTTGTCTACAGCACACTTGCACGTTGTGAACAGCACACGCTTACAGCAGAAAGACGACGTACAGAATGGCGCACCCACAGACTACGTTGTCTTCTATATCTTTCACATCACTTGCAGCGCCATCTGTTGTTGAAAATTGTAACTACTGTAATTTCGAAAGTTTGTCCGCCTGAAAATGTACAGTTGCCCCAAGCATATTGCAACAAACGGTGTATTTCTATCGCTGCTCGTTTAGTTTTTATTGCCGTTTCAAATATACTGGTCATTTTTGAAACACCCTGTATTTTGTGGCAACATCTTCTACCTTATCTTATCCGTCACACTGTGTTTCATCACCATTTGTTACAGTCTCCCATAAATGTGCTTGTTCATTAAATCCTAATTCCCTCTGTGTCTCCTCATCTTTTTCCAGTACTGTACCGGTGGAACTGCAATTACCTAAATTACACTATTCAACTGTCATTTTTCAAATGGGATGTGTAATATCAACTAATATATATTTTCGTGTGAAGAGTCCGAATCCTTAGTCTTTCTTCCATCATCAACCGCAACATCAGAATTGCCTCTCTATTCCTAAAGCCAAACTGATCGTCATCTGATACATCCTCAATTTTCTTTCCATTCTTTTGTATATTATTCGTATCAGCAACTTGGATTCATGATCTGTTAAGCTGACTGCACGAACATTCTCACGCTTGTTGGCTCTTGCAGTCTTCAGAATTGCATGGATGAGATTTTTTCTAAAGTCAGACGGTATGTCGCCAGACTCCTACAGTCTACACACCAACGTGAATAGTCGTTTTGTTGCCACTTTCCCCAATGATTTTAGAAATTCTAATGGGATATTATCTATCCTGCCTTATTTAATCTTAAGTCCTCTAAAGCTCACTTAAATTCTGATTGTAATACCGGATTCCCTATCTCGTAAAGACGACTCCTGTCTCTTCTTCTATCACATCAGACAAATCTTCCTCCTCATAGAGGCCTTCAGTGTACTCTTTCCACCTATCCGGTCTCTCCTTTGCACTTGTCAGTAGAATTCCAGTTTCGCTTTAGTGTTACCACCCTTTCTTTTAATTTTAGCTAAAAGATTGTTTTGACTTTCCTACATGCTGAGTCACTCCTTCCGATAATCCTTCCTTTTTCGGTTTCCACGCATTTCTCTTACAGCTATTTCGTCTTGGCTTCCCTGCGCTTCGTATACCGGGTGAGTCACCTAACATTACCGCTGGATGTATTTCGTAAACCACATCAAACACTGACGAATCGATTCCACAGACCGAACGTGAGGAGAGGGGCTAGTGTAACTGGTTAATACAAACCATTAAAAAAAATGCAGGGAACTATGTTTTTTAACACAAACCTACGTTTTTTTAAATAGAACCCCGTTAGTTTTGTTAGCACATCTGAACATATAAACAAATACATAATCACTGCCGTTTGTTGCACTGTAAAATGTTAATTACATCCGGAGATATTGTAACCTAAAGTTGACGCTTGAGTACCACTCCTCCGCTGTTCGATCGCGTGTATCGGAGAGCACTGAATTACGTAGGGATCCAAATGGAACGGTGATGAACCTTAGGTACAGAAGAGACTGGAACAGCACATTACGTCCACATGCTAACACCTTTTTATTGGTCTTTTTCACTGACGCACATGTACATTACCATGACGGGTGAGGTACACGTACACACGTGGTTTCCGTTTTCAATTACGGAGTGGAATACAGTGTGTCCCGACATGTCAGGCCAATAGATGATCAATGTGGTGGCCATCATTTGCTGCACACAGTTGCAATCTCTGGCGTAATGAATGTCATACACGCCGCAGTACATCTGGTGTAATGTCGCCGCAGGCTGCTACAATACGTTGTTTCATATCCACTGGGGTTGTAGGCACATCACGGTACACATTCTCCTTTAACGTACCCCACAGAAAGAAGTCCAGAGGTGTAAGATCAGGAGAACGGTCTGGCCAACTTATGCGTCCTCCACGTCCTATGAAACGCCCGTCGAACATCCTGTCAGGGGTCATCCTAGTGTTAATTGCGGAATGTGCAGGTGCACCATCAATTCTGATACCACACATATCGACGCGTTTCCAGTGGGACATTTTCGAGCAACGTTGGCAGATCATTCTGTAGAAACGCGATGTATGTTGCAGCTGTTTGGGCCCCTGCAATGAAGTGAAGACCAATGAGGTGGTCGCCAATGCTTCCGCACCGTACATTTATAGTCCACGGTCGCTGTCGCTCTACCTGTCTGAGCCAGCGAAGATTGTCCACGGACCAGTAATGTATGTTCCGTAGATTCACTGCCCAGTGGTTTGTGAAACCCGCTTCATCGGTAAACAGGTAGAACTGCAACGCATTCTCTGTTAATGCCCATTGACAGAATTGCACTCGATGATCAAAATCATCACCATGTAATTGCTGATGTAGCGACACATGAAACGGGTGAAAGCGGTGACGATGCAGTATGCGCATGACACTACTTTGACTCAGTCCACCGGCTCTCGCAATGTCCCGTGTACTCATGTGTGGGTTCATGGCAACAGCAGCTAACACACCAACTGCACCCGCTTCTCCTGTGACGGGCCTGTTACGGACCCGTTTGCGTGCTACGACCATACCTGTTGCATACAGTTGGCGATAGATGTTTTGCAATGTGCGGCACGTTGGATGCTCTCTGTCCGGGTACCGTTCTGCATGCACCCTGCAGGGTTCAGCTGCATTTCGTCGACACTCGCCATAGATGAGTATCATCTCCGCCTTTTCAGAGTTCGAATACACCATGGTCACAGTTCCTACAACACTACACTGTCACAGACGTCTGGTAACACGGTGTGGCCGGCCGAAGTGGCCGTGCGGTTAAAGGCGCTGCAGTCTGGAACCGCAAGACCGCTACGGTCGCAGGTTCGAATCCTGCCTCGGGCATGGATGTTTGTGATGTCCTTAGGTTAGTTAGGTTTATCTAGTTCTAAGTTCTAGGGGACTGATGACCTCAGCAGTTGAGTCCCATAGTGCTCAGAGCCATTTGAACCATTTTTAACACGGTGTACTACAGTTGGTCTGCGTGCGGAGACGAATGCAGAATAACAATAGCAGCAAGCGCTACTTGCGGACACTGCGACAGCTAGACCAAACCACAACAGTGCACTACAGCCACACTTGTAAACACGGCTGTCATCGTAAACATGTCCCTGCAGATGCTGCTCGCCGACCGTGGCCCGTGTTTGTTACAACACGCAACTGAACGTCGGAGGTTTCAAGCGTCAACTTTAGGTTACAATATTTCCGGATGTAATTAACATTTTACAATGCAACAAACGGCACTGATTACGTACTTTTTTATATGTTCAGATGTGCTAACAAAACTAACGTGGTTCCATTTAAAAAAACGTAGGTTTGTGTTAACAAACATACTTCCGTGCATATTTGCATGGTTTGTATTAAACAATTACACTAGCCTTACTCCTCACGTTCGGTCTGTGGAATCGGTTCGTCAGAATTTGATGTGGTTTACGAAATATATCCAGCGGTAACGTTAGGTGACTCACCCTGTATACTTCATACCTAAGTGACATATTTCTACAATCCTCAATTTCCCTGAAAATTTTTGTTGCCCTTCTTTCATCGATCAAGTAAAATATTTCTTCTGTTACCTGTGGTTTCCTCACAATTACCTTCTTTATACCTATGTTAATCTATGCAACTTCTGTGATTGCCCTTTTTGGAGATGTCCGCTCGTCTTTAACTGTACTACCTACTGAACTATTCTTTATTGCTGACTCTACAATCTTAGAGAACTTCAAGCATATGTCGTAATTCCTTTGTACTTCTGTATCGCACTTTTCTGCGTATTGATTCTTCCTGACTAATCTCTTAAATCTCATTCTACTCTTCATCACTACAACATTGTGATCTGAGTCTATATCTGCTCCTTACAATCCAGCATCTGATATCGACCACGCGAGCGGCCGCGTGGTTTGAGGCGCCATGTCACGGATTGCGCGGACCCTCCCATCGAGGGTTCGAGTCCTCCCTCGGGCATGGGTGTGTGTGTTGTTCTTAGCATAAGTCAGTTTGAGTTAGTCTGGGTAGTGTGTAAGTCTAGGGACCGATGACCTCAGCAGTTTTGTCCCTTAGGAATTCACACGCATTTGGACATTTATCTGATTTCGGAATCTCTGTCTGACCATGATGTAATCCAACTGAAATCTTACCGTATCACGCCGTCTTTTCCAAGTATACTTCCTTCCTTGTCATTCTTCAACAGAGTATTCGCTATAACTAGCTGAAATTTTTTACAGAACTCAGTTGGTCTTTCTCCTCTCTCATTCTTTGTCCCAAGACCCTACTCTGCTGTAACCTTTGCTTCTGCTCCTTCCCCTACAACTTCATTCCAGTCCCCCACAACTATTACATTTTCATCTCTCTTTATGTACCGCATTACCCTTTCAATATCCTCATATAGTTTCTCTATCTCTTCATCTTCAGATTCCGATGTCAGAATGTATACCTGAACTATCGTTGTCGGGGTAGATCTGTGGTCGATTCTGATAAGAACAACGGAACCACTGGACTGGTCACAGTAACACACTCGCCACCCTACCTTCCTATTCATAACAAATCCTACCCCCATTATTCCATTTTCTGCTGTTGTTGATATTACCCTACAGTCATCTGACTTGAAATCCTTCCTTATTTCCATTTCACTTCACTGACCTTTACCATACCTAGACTGAGCCTTTGTATTTCCCTTTTCAGATTTTTTAGCTTCTCTACCACGTTCAAGCTTCTGAAATTCCACGCCAAGACTCGCAGAATGTTATCCTTTCGTTGGATATTTAATCTTTTTCTCATGATCATCTCCCCAGTCCCTTCCCGGAGATCCAAATGGTAGATTATTCCCAAATATTCTGTCAATGGAGATGTCATAATGACACTTCAGATATAAACCACATGTTCTGTCGATAAACGTTCTGTGTATTTAACGCACTTTTTTCCATTACCTTCTGCATCCTCATGCCGTTGATAATTGCTGATTCTTCCGCCATTAGGGACAGTTCCCCACCAGAAGGACAAGAGAGTGACGTGAACCTTTCTCTGCTCCTGCGTCCTCTTTGACAATGGCGTTGGCAGAATGAGGGTCACTTCCTATGCCGGTGATGATTAATCAAAATATAGCGGTGGCGGGTTCTGAACTCAGGACCCAGATCGCTTTGATTACTTATCAAAGACGCTACCCCTAAGCAATTTTTAATTTGATTTCGATCGTTATTTTTCGTTGCATTTGTTCGAGGTGGACGTCCCATGGCACCCGTTGAAGTTGAAACGTCCTCTTTGAACAATTATAAATGACTGTCCTTAAACTGACACACAATATTTTTAGCGCAACGCAGTCTGACTTTCAATAATCCCTACAAAAGAGTGGCCATGACTAACATTAACCTATACCTTTCACAAATCACTTACCTCACAAAAATCTTCGTTACTCGAACTACTGCAATACAGCGAGCGCCACTACTGCCAGCTAAATGAAAGATTCAAACTACGGAAGGCACTAACTACTGACAGGCATAGTTAGCAAATGAAAGATTTTAATAGAGAATAAACAATGTATTTACCTTAATAGTGTTGAAAAATCATAATATACATAGCAGTTCATCACATCCAGTCTTACAAATTTCAAAACTCCGCCATTTCTCTCCCCACATCCACCACTGCTGGCGGCTCACCTCCAACTGCGCAACGCTACGCGCTGTTAACATCCAGCTGCCCAACACTACAATGGCAGACAACAATGCAAACTAGCCACAGACTGCACACAGCACAGCCAGTGATTTTCATACAGAGCGCTACGTGGCGTTACCAATATAAAAACCTAAACAGCCTACTTACAAAGTTTATTGTTGATCCATTCACTTAGTTTCTCTGACCCAACACGCTGAGCTACCGCGGCGGCGGTCACTGGTACACGGCTATATACATATCGATACTGTAGTTCAATTGCGGCTTATCCCTGTATGCAGTTAACACGAATTTCCCGCTTGTATTTCGAATAATAAGTTTCTGCATCCAAGGTCTTCCTGCCGTCCTACTTGGTAATGTACCTCTCTCCTTGGCGATACCTTGCTTGCGTTAATCATCCAGGTTTGGGTCACTGAGAGGGAGGCGCTGGCCAGTACGGGACACATAGACATCAGGTGATACGTCTTGTTATGTGTAACTATTACAGATGTAGTCGGTCTATATATTACGCCTGGTGCACCTAGTCTGCGCAACTAATAGGCAAAGTTAAGTTGTTGTTCGTTGTGGATGGAATGTGGATGGAACGTGGCCTTGGACCTTTAACATTTCATGTAATAACTGAAACTGGTTTTCCTGTATCATTGTTCTAAGAAGTTATTTACTGTATTGTTCTTTCATCTAGTCTGTTGCACTGCTGATTAGTAGTTTTACTTGCCTAACCTTGATTTAATTATACGTTATTCTCCTCTTATTTCTCTAAGGCCATATTATTGATCAAATATTCAATATTCTTTCAATTTTGATCCAATTAATTTTATTATAGGGTACAATGCTTTTGTCCAGTTAGTTGTGCTTAAGGTTCTGGCACCCCATAGCAAAGGAATTTGATTTGGTTTTATTTTTTATTTTTTAAGAAAAAATATTTTAATGTGTAATTTTATTCTGAGCATCAGCCAGTCTGTGAACCTTGACTCGATGTTATGAAATATTCACGTAACATAGTCTTGAAATTGGTAAAGCATATTTTGCATTAACTGATTGTTTAAAGCAACGTTTTTATAGTTGATTAATTATTTAATTAAACTGTTGTTTCTTGTGTGATTGTGATAAATATATGTTTGTGCTTGAAATTAAACTTCGAATGCAGTTGAAGAACATTGATGTCAAGTCCTTCCATGTGAATGTTTTCCTAGAAACTACTTGAGGCATAATTTTTGCGTTGCACTATTGGCGTAATGGCCATACACACATATTTTATAGGATTGAATTCTGAAGTCCTGACTACTTTTTTTCCAACAGCACTGTTTCTGAGTCTGCTGTGCATCTAGGAAATGTGACGCAATAGAGGAAAATCGATTCTACCGGTGAATTCAGCATCCTAAAATTTGATACATCCATCCATTTACGAAATACATATAGAAAACGTTAAATTTGTTTACCAGTGTTATCCTTCATCTTACCTGAAATCAAACAATCAGGTCCCACTATTAAACTGACAGATAGAGACGACACTTTGACTGATACTGCTGTAACATGGACGGTAACAAAGCCTCTCCTGATATTAGTGTACTTTTGTTACAAGTTGCGCTTGAGAACCTCACATCGCGAACTAAAAACGTTGGCTCCAGTATAGTTTCTCACAGCTGTTCGTTAGAAGCTGTGATCACTCATTCCAAATCCACTGGAGCTGTCAATTAAGGCATTCGCTTCTACTGCAGAAACTTGATTTCATATGTTTCTTCTTCACGAAGCCTTAGTCTCTTTAAAATTCTGTCTACAGTCCAAGTGCCAAAATGCTAGAAAAGGTTTCGATTATTTTAGCCTCTTTTTTATGGTTCACTCTTGTTATTTTCAATCAGTGTGTTCGGTATTCCGCAAACTTTCCCGGTGAATTTTTTTCAAACTAGGTCGAGTACATTATTACTGTGATGCTCATCAGGCATGTATATCGGGAAACAAAATCCATACATTTTCGTGCCAGATACAGCAGTTTGCTGCGCAAAGGAAATGTATTACAACGCACCGACGTATAATCTGTTAATGGACCACTAATTGGCCGAATTTGTCACACAGCAAAAATCAATAGGATTTTGTGGTCTACTCCTGCATTACAGTCGAGTGTACACACATGTAACAGCGCACGAAATTAAGGACATACGTCCGCGAAAACACAAGCAAACACACACACACACACACACAAATACACACACACACACACACACACACACACACACACACACACACACACAATGGCAAGTGCGCGCACTCGCTTACTCGTACAAGATCAGCTGAAAGGCATCGGTAAAAATTGAAAGGGGGATGTCATGTAGCTTACTTGTATAATTGCGTACGGTGAGCGTGTACAGGCGAGGCCTAAGCATTCTGTTACAGACACTTCTGTGCTAACATGGCAGCGTGTCATGAATTAACCGAATTTGAAAGTGGGATGATGATAGGTACACGTCGCGTGGGATACTGCACAAGAATTCGCTTTTCCAAGGTCAACAGTGCCCTAGAGACAAATTTTCCAAATGTGTAAGCCGCGAAACATTACGACCACAAGTGTTTGACAATGCTTTCGCACATCAATGCCAAGCGGGACGTGCCATGTTCTACGGCGATTCAAATCGTCTCCACTTTAAATGTGCATCGTCAGAAATCCTTTTCATTCACGACTGTAAAGAGACAAATGCACTGCACTACAAAGACCACAAAACCCGACGACGGACTCGTGCCCCTGCGCCTTCAAATGACCTTTGGTCACACAGTGTGTAATACAGAGAGAGAGGAAGGTACGTCAGACAACCAAAGAAATGAACCGCTTAGTAAAGAAAAGTGACATGGCCACATTTCCTACTTTTACAGCAGACAGATAAAACGGAACAAAACCAGTTTAACGCTGTCTATCTCCTGACATGTATTTGTGGTTTGTTGATGTAGTTATCCTTGCTTACTATACAGATGTAAAAGTCAAGTTTGACTTAAGGGGATATAGGGAGACGACCATGCTATTGTCGGATATGTTCCCTTTCTGCAGTACACTGGAGTTTCAAATTAATTTTAGGGTTAAGTTATGCGTTTTCAAAATGCAATTGTACATATAAGTGTCTTTTCTTATAATAAACATTGTTTGTTAGATATTTCTGAATACTATTTTGTGTTTTGCATAGCTTCATTACACAGTTATCCTCATATACATCACGAGGTGTCGTTGTTGTCGGCCATGATGCGACAGTTCTAACCTGCATCTTGTCTTGAGGGTATAGACCACATATTTCTTGATATTATCCAACTTCTTATTTTTAGGCAGAACAGATTGGTAGGCTTTCTTTGAAGGAGATTCAAAAAGTTGTACAACTTTTCTCAGCCTAAAGGTGTCCATCGTCAAGCCAGCAATATTCATGTTGCACGTAACAGGATACGGGTTTTCTGGTGAAAAAGTCATCTCATGGTATTTTCAAATGGTGAGAAACGTTTTCAGGTTTCTGGGAACGACTTTACAACATGAAGCATCGCTCAGGCAGGTTGTTTTATTGAATGTAGGCCACCAGGAACTGAGGCGATAAAACAGTCCACCTTCATTTGAATAACGGATAACCTGTTCTCGTTTCTCGAGGACTGTTTGAGAGATCAACAACGTCGTCCATTGTTAGTGTCTTACCTCCTTCCACCAACATCTCCCGGACTTATTCCCTATCTGCAGTAAACGGGAAATTGACAGCGTTGCCAGACCAATATCAGCGTGAAAATAGGTTTACTTTTTGCGGTAAATAAGGCATTGATCTACTCAGAACCATAATCGTCAAAAAATAATATTTATAAATTTCGAGTCCTTGCCTTTCTGCAGTAACCGATTCAATTAAATCCGAACCACTTAACATCATACGATGCTGTTTCTTCTAAAAGGGGGACGCCGCCTATTCGTTGTAATCGATTTCGTTCAAATTTATTGTGTACGCAGGGCTTGGACAGAAATGAAAGTGACTGAGGCGGGAGCTCAAGATGCCAAGCGCTTGAAAAAAAAAATGAAATAAAATAAAATAAACCCCAGTTTTGGCATAGGTCGGGCGAATCATGAGCCATTAATGTTAATATCGTTTATAGGGTACAGCTGCCACAACGGAATGACTACACAATGACTATCCGAGGATCGTAGGTACGAGTCCCTACACGGTAACTTTTATTTATTTTCAATTTTTACGTTACTTATACTAGAAGCAAACAGAAGTAATGCTGAAAGTATTTTATTTATTAATATTTTGAAAAAATGGCATCAACAGGGAAGGAAAATCTGGGACTGCAAACAAATTGCCAGGAAGGGATTGAAGGCGCACTCGAGAACTTCGTATACAAAATTAGATGTCTTATATTCTGCAGTTGAGAATCTACAAGTACTAGTGTGGTATTCCTCATAAAAACAGGGAAGCAGTAATTTTCTCGGCATCTTGTATACGTTATAAACGCAAATTTTTCACAGTTTCACGGTTGTTTTGAAGTTTATGTAGAAAAACAGACCTGGTATACATTCTGATTTGATCCATTATAAATGTTTTTTGAAAGCCTGCGACTGTAGATACAATAGGTTTGTTTATAAATAAATAAATCTTCTGCTACCAGTCACTATTTTCTGTCTCAAAAACTGAATAACATACTGGTGAAAAATTATACATATGTAACAACATATTCCATAAAAAGCAGCATGATTCTAGCCAAAGAACTAAGAACCAGAAAGCTCCCCGAAGATGCACAGTTTATATCACTTGACATCACCAACCTTTATTCAAACATACCCATACAAGAAGCTCTAACAGTAATACAAAAGAACCTTATGCAACACAAGAAACTTTCATACACAGAGATTGTCGAATTTATGGAACTCCTTCAGCTAACCCTAAGTTACAACTACTTTACCTTTAATGACAACATTTATAAGCAACCAGATGGCCTAGCAATGGGATCATGTATATCTGGTACCATAGCTGACATATACGTAAATCACTTAGAACAAAAATTATTTGACAGCCAAGAACCTTGCCTAAGGAAAATAGAATTTTATAGGAGATATGTAGATGACACACTACTGTTAGTTAAAGGAGATACCAAAGACATCACAGACATTCTTAATCATTTCAATAATCTAAATGAGAAAATCAAATTTACAGTGGAACATGGGCAAAATAAAAGTATCAACTTTCTGGACCTAAATATTACAAGACACAACAACACATGCACATTCAAAATTTATAGGAAAAACGCAATGACTGACACCACAATCCCTGCAACCTCATGTCACCCAAATATTCATAAACAGGCAGCTTACAGGTCAATGCTGCATAGGGCAACAAAAATACCATTGAACCAAGAAAATATGCAACAAGAAATAAACACAGTGAAGAAGATTGCAGTTGCCAATGGTTACAATGCTTCCATGGTTGGCACAATCTTAGACAAAGTGAAGAGAAACCCAGGTACAAACTGCACCACAGAAGAAAAAGAGAAAAACAAATATATATCTAGCATTCCATACATAGGCAATGTATCACAGAAGATTGCAAATATTTTCAAAAATCACAGAGTAAAAATTGGGTTTTCTACATCCAATAAACTACACCAAAAACTAATGCATAATATAAAGTGTAATCATGATCCATATTCAGACTCTGCAATATACAAGGTAACATGCCAGGAATGCTCCAAGTTCTACATAAGACAAACAGGCCGAAATATCAACACCAGGTACACAGAGCACATTAGAGCATACACACACAACAAACACACTACATCAGCAATAGCAACACACATACATAATACAGGACACCCATTTGGAAAAATAGAGCAAAATGTCAAAGTACTCCACCGACTAAATAAAGGACATAAAATGGATTTGCTTGAAGAACTGGGGATATATTCACATTACAGAAAATATGAAGATAAAATATTAAATGAAAAACTTGAAAGTGAATCAGTGAATTTCTTCAGATGTTTCGATAATATACTTAAATAAAAATAGTAAAACATAGAAATAAGCACAATTGTAAAATCAGTATAAGTAATTCATGAGCCAAATTGTAAAGATAAATTAACCTCTGTACAAAAGCATATCATAATCTGTGGAAGACGTATGTTATCTCTGTGAACTACCTATAAGAAGATCTTTGTAACTGTTTTGTTTATATAAGATATTTTCCATGTGTAAAATGTACAAGTTGTGTGTGATGTTAAGTGTGGGTGACTCTCTACACAAATGGACCATTAGAAAACTGTAAGTAAAATTGTTCTCAAACTTTAGCCACTAACCTCACAGAAAGAATTGATACCCAACTAAAAATCGCGTTTCTTATGTATTACAGTAAAAGTCAACAAAATGAAGCAGACTCACACACACTGACAACATCAAAAGAAATGGCTTAACACACATAAAAAAAACGCACTTGAAAATGGGATTATTTCTCGAAACGCGTCGTGCGAATAGTAAAATAACGAAAATCGTGACTGGTAGCAGAAGATTTATTTATTTATAAACAAACCTATTGGTATATAGTCATGAAAGGTTCTCCCTCAACATACGGCTTAGCAGCAAATCACGTGTAACGCATCATTTCGTCAATTTTGGATAATTCCATTATTTTTCAAGCTAATGCACGGTTGCTACAAATTAAGTGTTAATGTGTTTTCTACCAGATGCTTTCGGCTAGTACAAACCTGCAATGCCTGTTTCTATAGTTAGGTAAAGAATTTGATCAAAAAGCTTCAAAACCTCTCTTATCTCAACGAAATCGCATCTCGAAGAGACTTAATCCAGAGTAATTCCATTCTACGTCAATGAAATTACTCTGCACGCAGTCTTTCCGGAATGCGATTTCGTTGAGATAAGAGCAGCTTTAAAGCTTTTTTATCAAATTCTTTACCTGACTATGGAAACAGACACTGCAGGTTTGTACTAGCGGAATGCATCTGGTGGGAATCACTTTAACGCTGCTTTGTAGCAATCGTTCATTAGTTTGAAAAATAATAGAATTATCTAATTTTTATACGAAGTTCTCCTGTATGCCTTTCAGTCTCTTCCTAGAAAGTTATTTTCAATTCGAAATTTCCCTTTGGGTTTCGTTTTCACTCCTTTCATCAAAATATTAATCAACACAATACGGTATATTCAGCATTATTACGATTTATTTGTAATGTAAGTAACATAAATTTTTTAATAAGTTTCTGTGTAGGGAGTCGATCCCACGACTCTCGAATTACCGCCCTCATTCCGCAGCACCGACTGCAGGTAACGAAGTTAACATAAATGGCTCATGTATCGTTCGACCCACGTAAAACCTTCCATTTTATTCTAAACGCTCGACTATCTGTACCATGCTCTCGTACATTTGAACGAAATTGTTGACGACGAGTAAGCATGGTCCCCTTGTAAGTTACAATGGACACTACGGCTAATTTTTATGACATGCGGAATCAATATTTTGTGACTATAGCTTTCTAATTATAAGACAGACTCTGACTTTATTTTTCAGCTAGCTGTTCCCGTCCACACGTTTCTGTGGCGCGGAAAAGAAAGGAAAGAGAAAGCACACGTTTGTAATATGTGCGGAAATCTCCTTCTCCCTCCTTTCTTCCATCTCAACCTCGCCCTTTCATTGTCCATTACCTCCTTCTTCCCCCTCTCTCCGTCCATCACCTCCGCCCTTTCTCTCCTCCCATCTTCTCCTTTCTTCTCTCTCTCTCTCTCTCTCACACACACACACACACACACACACACACACATACACACACACACACACACTCTCTCTCTCTCTCTCTCCATCTCCTCCTGCCCTCTCTCTCTCTTCCCCTCTCTGTTCATCACCTCCTTCCCCTTTTCTCTGTCCATCTTTTCCTTCACCTGTCTACATGTTCTTCTGCCCGTCTGTCTGATACCCTTCTGCCCATCTCCTCTCCCCCCTCTTTCTGCCCTTCTTTATTCCTATTGCAAATTCAGATCTGTACAGTATTCTAATCATAAGCCATTTGAGATTTTTGGTAACAACGTTTCCCCTTACTACATTACATACAGGTATATTAAAAATACGTACATAAAACCACATGCAGATTCGAATGCAACGTTGGGTCAAAATTTCGAAGCAGTAGGAAAGAAACGGTTCTGAACAATTGAAAATTCGGAGTCATACTCGTTCTGCCACCGGGTTCGACGGAGGTCGTAGGAGCGACTACAGGTTCGGCTCTTCTGCTCGGCCTTGGGGTGGGAAGCTAGCCCTAAAAGGTGGGAAGAATCAGCAATGATCAACGGCATGAGAATGTAAAAGACATTGCAAACCACTGCATTAAGCAGACGCAATGTGTCCATTGGCAAAAGATTCCAGATTAGTCATCCACTCGTAACTCTGGCGGGTGGAGGAGGGGAAGGGGGAGGCTTCGAAGAGGGAGGTGACCATGAGAAGAAGACTGAATAATCTACGAAAGGATAACATTCTACTAATCGCAGCGTGAAATGTCAGAAAGGTGAAAATGCAAAGATATATGACGATTGCTGGGGAAAGGTGAGTGCTCAATTAAGTAAAACAGAAACAGGATAAGAATTTAAGGATTTTAGATGAAACGAATGCAGGGTAATATCAACAGCATCAGACAATGGTGAAACAGTAGTCCGTCATGAAAAGTAAAGCAGGACATAGGGCGAGTAACTGCGACCGGATTAGTAATGCGATTATTCTCGTCATAGCCGAGAATACGCCATAGCCAACAACAGTTCAGTTATACCTGCCGAAGTCGAAGCAGAGGACAAGGAGATACAGAAAATACATATGGAAACTGAACGTGGAATTGAAAGTGCGAAGAGAGATGAAAATCTAAGAATCATTTGACTGGAACTCTGTAGCAGGGGAAGACAAATAGTTGCAGGAAAATATGGCCTGGGTTGTAGGAATGAGAGACAAGAAATACTGAACTCTGGAGTAAATTTCACTTCGTAACAGTTTAAAATTTACAACAGGATTTACATGTACTCGGAAAAGTTCAGGAGCCGGGAAATTGAGGCTGCATTACATCATGCTCTGACAATGAGTCAAAAATCAGATACTGGATTCTAAAGAGTACCCAGACGCAGACGAAAACTCTGATCAAAATTTAATAATGGAAAAGAACTGACTAAAGACAACCATCTGGAAAAATCAATATGGACATAAATGGGATACCGTAATATTTAAGAATGATAAGGTATGTTTAAAGTTACCTAGGGGTGTAGATACTGCGATGATAAACATCACAACAGGCAGTTCAGTTGAAGAGGAATGGATACCTGTAAATATGGTATCACAGTAACTCGACAAATAAATGTAGCTAGAAGGGAGGCTACTACAAAGAAACCTTGGATAGCAAAAGAAACAGTTCCGCTGAAGGACACAAGACGAATACGCACATGGTCCATTGACATTATTGCGAACAACTATCGAAAGCCTCAATAATAATATTTTGCAGCATGGACGTCTGAGTCACGTGCAGGAAGAGGTCTGGGAGATACCGATGTAAGCCATGCCGCCTTCAGTGCGCTGTGTTTCTCGATTCAGGATCCATGACGCGAACAGCCCGATCGAGGTGGTTCTAAACATTATCGACTGGGTTAAATCTGGAGATTTTGGTGGTCAGGTAAACTCTACCTTGCGCTCTTCGAACCACGAACGTACACTGTGAGCTGTAAGATACGTTGCATTGTCCTGCTGGTAGGAGCCATAGTGGCGAGGAAAAACAAACTGCATGTAGGGCTGGACATGATCCCCAAGGATAGTTTTATATTTTTGTTGATCCATTGCCCTTTCCAGAATGACGGGATAGCCCCTAAAATTCCACATAAACATTCCCCAGACCACAATGCTCCCTCCTCTGCCTTGGACTTCTTTGCTTTCAGACGTTTAAAGGCCTACACGCCAACAGCCATGGGTCCGACGGAGTGTAAAACTTGATTCGTGTGAAAAGGCCATCTGTGGCCACTCAGTGGACTTCCGGTCGCGGTATCGGCGATGAACAGTAGTCAGCAAGGCTGCATGAACCAAGCAACTACTGCGGAGGCCCATATGCAGCAACGTCCGCTGAACAATCTTTGAGAACACACCGCTGGTAGCCTCTTGGTTCATCCGGCGGTTAGTTAATCAACAGCTGCACGTCTAGCCGCCCGGAACCATCTCCGGCGATGCGTAAACATTTTAAAAACTTGACGTTTTGGAAATGCTTCCGTTCTGACCCGAAAGCCAGCGATCATATCCTTCTGGAAGTCACATAAATCACTCCGTTTCCATATTACAACAACTCTACCGTTTTCCGCGTACGTCAGACGTGTTTTATATGTCCCCCACTACTAGTGCTGCCAACTGCCATGTCTGAATGTTTATAGCATGTTGACGTTGAACATTGGCAGTGGTCACATAAATGTTAGTGGACCATGTACAACTGAGTTTCCTATAGTTGATACGTCGCTGGTTTCCGTTGCACATCTAGAAAACATTTACAACAGCCTGCTCCATGTATCTGATACTGTATACATACAAAATCTTACATGTATCGCTACAGACATCATGGACATTAGAATGTACGTGAACGGCTTAGATACGAGCTCCGAATTTGGCGATCCCCAGAAGTTGCCCCCTGACACAAAGGCAGTAGGAAGGGTAATGTTTCGCATCTCGAAGAGGGCAGTGATATTGCGGACAGTGTATTATTTATGGTACTGATAGTATGTATCATTGCTGAACGTAAAGGAGGGCGATGTTGAGAACCTTTGAATTATTTGCCAATTTGGAGCGACAGTTGAACCTACACTGTTTTACACAACAAATCCGTCACAAAAGACTTTTTGGTTAAGACTTCTGCTACTTTCTTCCTAGATACGCAAGATGTGTACATCTGCACAACACGTGTTTGCTTTCATTGTAAAACTCTCCTCGTGTGGTCACCTTATCGCCATCTAGGCACACGTTTAATTTATCGCACGTTGCTGAATAAATTCTTTATTCGTTCCACGAACTTTAAGCGTGATTCATTGTCCCGAACGGCAGTACATCTGGCCTTACAACAGGAGGTGAAACTGTATTACGAAAGCATAGAAATGTCGCGGTATGAATTATAATGTCTCGCAAAACGCATTTGCTGCTGATTTGCGCAAAACGCGTTAGCGACCGACCCGAACCGTCATAAATCAACCCTCCCATGCGACAAATTTAAATACTGGCAGTCGACCGATATTAAATTTCGATTATGCTGATGAACGGCTCCCAGAGGGCGGCGGCCGAACGCTGCCCCCGAGAGCGACCCGTTCGCTTCGCTGCGGGCCTCGTCTGAGCACCCCAAACATTCCTAAATATAAAGTAACTCGCCGCTAGATTTATTCTTCCTCAGGGAGATCCGCAATTTTCCGTTCAAATATCTCCGGGTTTAAATGGGACATCACGGATTATAAATTAAGAACTAAGTCATATGTAGCTCGTGACGCAGATTTCATTCCTGCCGTACCGTACTCTTCATATCTCAGACGATACGTCACAGCAACAGCTCCTCACCACTCACCTATGCGTAGGATGATTGGGGGGGGGGGGGGGGGGGTTCAGGCAAGAGGAGACACATGCCTCTCCTTCTGGGACAGTGCGGTGCAAGCTATTAATTTATGAATTATCAAGTATTACGATAAATGATTTTCTGCATTTCTACTACAGCGCAAATCTAGCATTCCTGAGCGGAACGGAAAATATTGTTAATTTCTAATAAGAACAACTAAAATTCCATTTAAGGTATGTTTATTATGTCACAACTGGTTTCGTTCAATGAACGCCATCAGGTGATACTAAAAATTCACTAACGACTGTACCGATATCGTTAATCGCCTTACGTAACGTTTGTCGTAACGCGACGTGGGTCTCGACATAATCACTTAGGAGCTCGCGCTCAGATCAGAGGTGACGCGGGATTTTAAGGTCATCCGTTTCTTGGTACACGAGCGGCTGCGTACAGGAGTGAAATGGCGACAGGGTCAAGCTCAGATTTTTCATGTCTTTGTAGTTGGAGACAATACAGAGAGACTTGGATGTTAGGCTAAGGAGGTGTATACGGTTATGATAAGGAAATGAGACTCTGGGTTGGCATACTGGTCTGGTTTTTATGGCTTTTTAACATATTAGCAATAAACATGCAGGTGAGCACACACTGGTTTATAAAAACGTATAGGGCGCTTAACAGATTCTCCAGTCAGTCACCAGTACAAATGACCACTCCATCCAATGAATTTGTTAAGGTTCTGGTATACACAGTTACCTATGGTACTGCAGACCACTAATAATGGGAGTGACAGAGTCTATTGCTTTAACCGAACTCTTAGGTTCGAGTACACCTTACAATGAAAGTGACATACGCATAGGCA
Source organism: Schistocerca americana (assembly GCF_021461395.2). Classification (NCBI taxonomy): domain Eukaryota; kingdom Metazoa; phylum Arthropoda; class Insecta; order Orthoptera; family Acrididae; genus Schistocerca; species Schistocerca americana. The sequence goes on from NC_060121.1 coordinate 477,305,941, forward strand.
CATTAGACAAATGGATGATGGAAACCATCAACACTAGTCTAAAGGTGTGTGCAGGCAAGCTTTTGCAAGTCCTTCTTTGTGTACAAGGTTAACAAAGTTTAATTTTTGCTCACATAATATCTGCTGCAGGCTCGTCCATCCGAGGCTACTGTCACTGGAACTTTCGAACTCTCTAACTCGAATTCTACCTTTCTTTCCGTTTGAGGGTCTCTGTATACGGCGTCTGGATGTTTTCTTAGGGATTACTCGTGACTGGTCGCATTTTAGCTACAATTATTAATCAGGGAGCATGACATCAGCAGTTTCTCAGTGTGTGTGACCTCTAAATGGACAGACGAAATCGGCTTACACTGTGCGTCTCCATTCAAGTTACAACGCTTTCAAATAATATTCATACTTAGATGATTTTCTTTATTGGCATACTTAATCGTTGAAGGCACAACCGCCCCGACCGCTTGAGTCAAGCACAGTCAACAATAAGCGCAAAAAATTCTGAGGCAGTAGATGTCCAGTGAAATACGGTGGCTTTAGCGACCACTAAATACTCTGATGCGCCAGAACATTATGACTGAAATACAGTGTGTTATTACTCTTTGAAAACACGTTAAAACATCGATTATGCAAGCACTTTGGAACCAGGTGTCGCAATTCCCGTAAATTATGGGCCTGTGGTTGTGGGCCCGTATCTAGCACGCAGTAGCATCCTACATGCGTGCCATTGGTTTACATCAGGCGAGACTGGTGGTCAAGACATCAACGTGAGTTTATTATCATGCTCCCACAGTCAGTGTAATACAATTCTGGCTTTGTCACACGGGCAATTATCCAACTGGAAGTACCATCATCCTCTGGAAAGACATCGAGTACGAAGGGTTCTGGGTAATCAGCGACAATGGACACGTAGTCCGTAGCAGACATTCCGCCTTCAATTACTACCACTGGCCACATAGAATCTCAGGTGAATGTTCCCACCGGGCTGCGTCTGTGGCACTGTGTATGTTTGGAGCAGCCATTCGCATCGATGACGGCGTATCATGACGTTTTCACATGAAATCGAGTAACAAGAAGCTTCATTCATCCGACCAGAGGACACATTTCCCCGACTTAAGATCTAACCCCGGTGATTCGCTGCCAAATGGAGTCGCATTTTTTCTTTTTTGTCAATGGGTCAGCTTCTGTTTACGTAAGGATCGCCTGTCGAGACGCCCCATGTTAGAAAAGTGAACTGAACCATGTGCAGCTAGACATTTGTACCTGCACCAGTTCTGTCATCAGATCTGCCAGGAATCGTCATCCGTCGTGCCTTAGAATGCGGAGAAAGCACCGAAATCCACTTTCTGAGACGGCGGCTCGCAAACATCTAACCTGCTTCATCGTTTCCGAAATGCATGATCCCAGTCACTGTGCCAAAAGAATGTGCCGTTCTTTCTTCGATGTACGGATATCCGTCCCCGTTTAAAGTTGCTGCATTGTTATAGCGAAAAGGCTCAGTTCAGTTCACGATATATGGAGCTTAAAATGCAAAGCTCTGACGATGGTACGTATACATGCAAAAGGATTTTGAAATTTGTCATGTGATTCAACAAAGACGTTTGCAGTACCACATGTTAATATCCTTAAGGCAGAAATTTCAATTTTGTAATAAATGATTTCTAAAGTCAACGGCGAATATGATGTCCTTTAAAACATTCTACCTGCCTCTGAATTCCTACCATGAGAAGTTAACAATTTTCAGATTTATTCCCTGACTGTTCGATACACTGCATTCAATCATATGAAGATTTAACATCCGCCCATTATCTCAAACGCGTGGCTTTCGTAATTATGCCGATACTAAAAAAGATTAAATTTGCGTATACTAATTACACTGAAGAGCCAAAGAATCTGGTACACCTGGCTAATATAGTGTAGGGCCCCCGTGAGCACGCAGGAGTGTCACAACACGACCTGGCATGGACTCGACTAACGTCCGAAGTAGTGCTGGAGTGAACTGACACTACAAATCCTGCAGGGCTGTCCATAGATCCGTACTAATTCGACGGGATGGGGATCTCTTCTGCAGTGCACGACGCGGAAGTGTTTAAATTCAGAAAAGTGTTTTTGGAGCCACTCTGTAGCAATTCTGGACGTTTGAGGTGTCCCATTGTCCTGCTAGAATTGCGCAAGTCCGTCAAAATGCAAAATGGAGATGAATGGATGCAGTTGATCATACAGGATGCCTACGTTCGTGTCACCTGTCAGAGTCGTATCTAGACGTATCAGGGATCACATATCACTCCACCTGCATACGCCCTCATCATTACAGACCATTCACCAGCTTGAACAGTCCGCTGTTGACACGCAGGGTCTATGGATTCACGAGGCTGTCTCCATATCCGTACACATCCATCCTCTCGATACAATCTGAAACGAGACTCCTCCGACCAGACAAAATGTTTACAGTCATCTCCAGTCCATTGTCGGTGCTAACGGGTACACGAGTGTTTCTTCGCCTCCGAAAGCCCATATCGATTATGTTTCGTTGAATAGTTCTCATGATGGCACTTGTCGAAGGGCCAGCATTGAATTTTGTAAGCAGTTTGCAGAAGGGTTGCACTTCTGCCACGTTGAACGATTCTCTTCAGTCGTCTTTCTCGGGCCGCAGCAGTGTCGGAGATTTTATGTTTTACCGGATTCCTAATATTCACGGTAGCCTTGTGAAATGGTTATATGGAAAAATCATCAATTCATCGCTACCTCGGAGATGCTACGTCCCATCGCTCGTGCACCGTCTATAACATCACTTTCGAACTCACTTAATTCTTGATAACCAGCCATTGCAGCAGCAGTAACCGATCTAACAACTGCGCCAGACACTTGTTTTCTTATATAGGCGTCGCCGAGGGCAGCACCTTATTCTGCCTGTCTGCATATCTCTTTATTTGAATACGCATGCCTATACCAGTTTTTTTGGCGCATCGGTGTAAATGCGCTTAACATAGATTATAAAAGTAATCTAGCCCAAAAACTATATCCGTGGACCACTCCGTTTTATGTACTTCCTGATCTTCAAACTCACTGAACCATTTACTAAAAATAGGGTATTTTCGAATCTTTCCCCCTCTTTGATGAATTTCTGTGGACGTCCTTGCTTCCCACGAAGATGCAACGAGGTGATATCAATTGTGCTGTGAACAAAATACTGGTGTCATAAGAAAAGGTAAAATAAAATAAAGATGAGTGAAAAGAAATTATCAAGAACCTCGTATTATCAACTAAAAGAACATAGATTAATACTGTGCTTCCGTGTGTTCTGCCGAGTCGTTGTTTCCATTATTTGCACAATGTTACGGCGACCGACCCATCCGTCCTCTTCAGGTGCTGCCATTATTCATATTAGCTGCCTGAATTCCAACCAGACTGTGCAGGGGAAAGTCGGGAAAGAGTGCGCACTTAGTATTTAAGCGCTCATATCTAGTAGATGACAAGATTAAAACAAATTATTCTTATAACAAATTGTTGCTGGATTACTTGGGAACAACATATGAGTATATCAGACACAACAGCCTAACTTTTAACACAAACCTTAAATGGCAACGTATGTAAGAGACCGCTTGTTCATGCTCTTAGCCGCGTCGTCTGGTAAGAGTACGCTACACGCAGTCAAAGAATAAGCACTAACTTAAATCACGAAAAAATTCACCTTGCTCTTTATAACCTGTGCATTCTTCATGCCACGACAGGGGGTAATTATCACACTTAATCTAGTTTTCCGTGATAGGCTCCTTGTAGACTTTACCACACCATGGGCAGTTCAGAACATCAGATCCCTTCCTGGTGTTGGACTCTAGTGTTCCTGAAGGAAATGGAGCGGTTACGTTCAGATTAGCCCAAAAGATTCTGAGTTGTCGGTGCTGGTATTTTGCCTCCTTGTTTTTGTCTGGTTGAGCTTGTTTGTCTAACAGTGCATTTTTTTACGGAGGCCCAGACCAAATCTCTGATTTTCTGCCATTTTTTTTCTTTGTTGTGGGTCAATCACATTTTGGCAGTGGACAATTGCTGGATGATCGTACACCCATTCGTACATCAGGTCTCTGAACTTTATTTGTGTCACGTTCTTGTTTCTCTCGTGGTGGCTGAACACAGAAATGATCTGTCACTGAGGAGCAGCGTTTGTCAGCTTACTGCCGATGAACTCCTTTACCTTCTTTAGCTGTTGGAAATTCGGCTCTCTCAGTGATTTCTGATGTAGCGAACTCTTCTGGTGTGAAGACATCCGAATTGAACGGTAATACTCCCATTGACTCGAAGGAATTGAATTGCGGCTACTCTGTAATGTGCAACTCGAAACAAAACACTCACATGTGTCAGACTAATGGGTTTTTCTGGTTTTGTAACCGTCAGAAAATAAGGAGGAGGGAGGGGAGCGGGGTTAAGAGTAATCTCATTGTCTTTCCTCTGTATTACAGCGTAATCTTAACCGATGTGCCACACAGTTAAAAACATATCACAAATGGCAGTCATTGCCTGTTTTCGCTGTTTATAAAAAATGGTTCAAATGGCTCTGAGCACTATGGGACTTAACATCTATGGTCATCAGTCCCCTAGAACTTAGAACTACTTAACCCTAACTAACCTACGGACAGCACACAACACCCAGCCATCACGAGGCAGAGAAAATCCCTGACCCCGCCGGGAATCTCAAAAAAATGACTCAAATGGCTCTGAGCACTATGGGACTTAACAGCTGTGGTCATCAGTCCCCTAGAACTTAGAACTACTTAAACCTAACTAACCTAAGGACATCACACACATCCATGCCCGAGGCAGGATTCGAACCTGCGACCGTAGCAGTCGCGCGGTTCCGGACTGCGCGCCTAGAACCGCGAGACCACCGCGGCCGGCCCGCCGGGAATCGAACCCGGGAACCCGGGCGTGGGAAGCGAGAACGCTACCGCACGACCATGAGATGCGGGCGCTGTTTATAGTTCCGTGGTTTGTTCTTCAAAGAATAGTGATTCCTTTGGAAAATAATTTAATTTCTAGTACGGACCTAGATAGTGCTTATTGCTTACGATATATAACTTAAACATCACATTATTTTAAAGAAAAACTTATTTTTACCTCCTACAACAAGTAAATCTGGTGGAGCTGTTCAAGATTACATGTGATGGCGTCGCTATAGAACCAACAACAGAATGTAGATTTTTATTGTAGGTCAGTACTGCCAATGCAGAGAAAATGCCACGGCGAACTCTTACCAGACGCATTCTCTTACCCGACCTTAACCCTACTACTGTTGGTCTCATGGCTATGTTTATAGCCGAGTACGATCGCCGACGCCCTCTACGCCCTTTCAGATCTTTTGTTCTTCAGAGATCGCATTGATACCCCGTGAAACGAAAATTCTGTCAGCGTTTTCCTATGCTAGAGGCTGTGATAGGCGATGGCATTTTAATAAATTGAGAGCCGGATCCCATGCGTTATGTTAACTGAAACAGCCCTCTCTGTTTATTCGTTTTCCTGACATCTTAATTTCGTTAGACTCCTTAATTATGCCGTCTGAGAAACTTGGAGTTTGCACTACGATACTGGTCGCGTCTTATTGCATTTCACGATGGTATTCAACATAGTGCTCGGCGACATCTGACTTGCTTGATTGTTTTAATTGGTTACGTCGCTTACCTCCCTTGCATGTCTCCCTGAACTTTCTGATAATCTGCCCCACGTCGAAATATCGAGCATAAAACGCAAACAACGGTTCAGCAGGACAACCGGAAGCACACTACTAGTCAGTCACCCGAGAAATGAGAAATAACGACGTAGATTTACTGCGAATCAAGAAACTCCAGTATCTAGAGCTCACGATCATCGACGAAGTGGCACGATACAAACGATGTTATCTGTTTGTGTCATATAAGAGATGAAGTAGAAAGGGTGATCTACGGTTATTCTACCTGCCGCACTCTTAGGTACTCATTGCTAAGCTACTATGGTGAAGGTATAACGCTGACAGTGCCTCATGAATTTTCTAAGTTGGATATCCGATGCCAGTTGACTCTATCACGTACACCTCATAATTCCCGGGAACATGGAAACATTTCGGCATTGCAGCGATAGAACACAGGATAATACAATGGCGAAACTAGTTTACACAAGGTCCAAAACTTAACCATGAGCGTCCTGGATGGAGAAACCACTCAGCGACCCAAGGGCTATAAACTATACTTAGGCATGTTACAAGGCCCTAAATAGAGAATTGGTCCAAGTAGAAGAACCTGTGTGTGGGGAGAACCAAATATTCCTCAAATTACCAGAAACTTAAAAAGGTTGTAATAGTGTCTTCTTCCTGAAATGGGCACCTATCTTAAAGTCTCTTCCCTGACTGCTATCTAGACACCAGTTTCCTGTCGTACTTGCCGGCATAATTAATCTCTACATTACCAACAAAAATTAAAGACAGTAAATTAGTCATATACCGACTCAAAGAAAGAGATACCTTCTGATACAGGTACAAGAAGCTCACTTAATTAACTGATGTGGTAATAGTGAAGTGAGTATCAGAGTGTTCGACTTCTGCAGTTTATTGGATCAGCTGTGAAAGCTCGGTTAACAGGAGAAAATCGCACACAATAGTTGATGAAATATATGAGAAATTAATGCGTCTGTCAAATGAAGTTGCTGTACTAATGTAATCTTTAAAGATGTCTGAGTGACAGCGTGATTGACTTCGAAGCTCGACTGCGGTCGTACGTTCCAATTCTCATCGTAGTTTCTATACATAAAAGGCAATGTCCCGACTGACTGATTCACTCACTGGCACATCAGCGCCCAGCCCAGCGACTGTGGTCGTCCGTTCGAATTCTCATCGTAGTTTCTATACACAAAAGGCAATGTCCCTACTGACTGATTCACTCACAGATCATCAGGAGGCAATGTCCCGACTGACTGATTCACTCACTGACTCATCAGCGCCGAGCCCAAACCACTATGGATAGAAACTCGAATGGGTGTTGATCTTTTACTGTAGGCCTCGTTTAAGAAGGGATTTTTTGAAATTTCACGCCTAAAGAGTGAAATATGGGATTAAAGGCTTTTTGAAAATAAGCCACTATAACCGTAATTTTGAAGCTATACCAAGAAAATAGATATTTGGTTTCTCTTTCAGAAATAAAGAAACACATGTTTCAGTATTTTTGGAAATTCAACCACTAACGTGGTAAAACATTGAATGACAAGTTTTTGAAAATAAATACTTATTGAAGAACTACAAAAGCGTGGCCTGAGGCTTTCCCGGGTATATGCTGTTTGAATCGTTCTCGGGTGTACAGCCAGATACGATCGTCGAGTACCAACGACATGCCAGTGAATAACCGTTCCACCATCATCGCAATGCTCTGTCCGCTCTCTGCCGCTAGCGGCACGAAATATCGTGAGCATTCGACGATCGTATCCGGCGCGATACCTGAGAACCCTTCAAACTACAAAAACATTCTTAAAACTACAGCTATGCAAATTGGTATCATATTTCTGGGTCAGAAGTTTCTATGGAAAAACAGTCACAAGAACTCATAAGGTAGGAGTAAGAAAAAACTTGCACTGCAGCTAAGAGAATTGCTTTTTGGTCAAAAGTACATTCGGAAGAGACTATGCTTCTATGGCCATAATTAGTGTGAAACCCTTAGAAGGTGTTGCAGTTTGTGTACAACATAAAAAATCGATTAAAGAAAACCAAAACCATAAGTGCAAAGTAGTGGGCGCTAAGCTAGTGTGTTTATAAATGAAGTTGTTGCAACGAACGAGCAACAGTTTGCTCGTTGAAAGACCGGCAGCCTTTCCTAAACTTCTGAAGGTTCAGCGCTTAGATATACCGCTAGAACGAGGGGCCTAAACTGTTGCTGCATGTAGTCTGGAGGATGAGTGTTTCTATCGCAGAACTCTTCCTGGACGTAAAAAATCCGAGAAAGTGAAAACTCTGCTCGCTTTGAAAGCTATTTAAAACCTCGGTTCCCAAAATAAACAGTCGACCAAAAGTGGCACTACTCTCCGTGGTCACCCTCTGGAATGTTGAGTTTCTGAACGTTGGCATTTACCTAAGAGCCAACTTCACCTTGGAGGTGCCTCCCTCCATTTAAAAACCTTTCAAGTTACTACAAAGGCTTAGTTTTAAACGAAATTTCCATCTTTGTAACATTTAGCAATTTTTTACTACGTCTATATGTCAACTCGCAAAAATCAGGAAAATTTTTATACCTATGTATCTGGCTGTCCTCGTATCCTCCATGAAACCCACGTGCGAACTTTCCCACTCATTGTTTACTCGACTGTAAGTTAATTTTTAGCCGAAGCTGGTTATAAATTCAGTAACTGTATCGCCACTTCTTGAGGGTCTGGTTTCAAATGGTAAGGGTGTAGTGTAGTAATACTGGTTTTATACTTATTCTCTGCTGTAGCAGTTAACTTTTCCCTTAAAATCAATATTTTCCAAGTCTTTGTTTCATATGTTGTATCGCTCCCTAGAGGAGATGAATTAATGCATTCTATACGTATTCGGTAGTAGTAGGGTACAAACGACATGCCGACAAACGCTTTAGCTTTTCCGCGGTTTCGTGAAACTACTTCCCTGCAAGGCCGATTTCCTGCCAGGTTCTCCTCCAGTCCGTGCTTGTGTTACGTTTCTGACAATCTCTTTAAACTGTAACCTTAGTGTCTTCTTAGAATTACTTATAAAAATTTTGTGAATATGTTAGGTGAAAGTAAAATGTTAGGTGAAAGTAAACAAGCCTACAGAAGCGCTGTTTTGCAAGGAATACTTTCTCATTCAAGAAAGAACAGAGCCTGGAGCACATCTTACTCACGTGTAAGGGAGCGAGCATATTGACACGAGCGTCGATACAGGCCTTTCCGCGGTGAAACTGATAGCACTCAGAAGCTAATCGTTTTGACTGATCTCATAATGAAGCACAGTAAACATCGTGACGAAGTAATGCTCACAAACATTACAAGTCATACAAAGAATACAAACTGGTAAAAACAACTTGAGTTCTCTGCTGGCATATGATCAGCAAGCGCACTGTAAATCCCCGTTTCTGAATTTCAGAGGCGCAAAATTTTGACTGAGAGGATAGCTCGCCTAAAAATTAGCATCAAATGCCAAGGCAAGTTCTTTGGGCTCTGGCAGATCAGTATAGAATTTATAGTATTGTCAGAGGTTCCGGGACAACGGTATTTCAGGCTTGGTGACATGGCGTTGGCATAAATGTTCTGAGGGGCAATTACTTCAGTCTTAGAGGGAAGCCCAGCTACTTCTGCGTCAGCACGTTCCTGCACAAAGTTTGCCTGTACATGTAACATAATGATGTTAAACAGAAAGTAATAGGATTAAATCAAGTCCAGGGAGGAAATGACGACAATTAAACTCAGCACATATGTTTTATTACGGCGGAGCAGACACGGAGTAACTTCAGGTCTACCCTGTGCTATAAAAAAGAACTAAGGCCAGTATTAGAGATGCTCCTGTATCGAATACACTCACCGTAGTACTCACATGTGCTGAGAAAATAAAGTACCTCTACGAATAGTTGCAGAAACCAAAGTCGCGGTGAATGTAACTAAAAGATACTAATGGAAGATTTAACGAGTTTGAAACTTGTGGTGTAGTATCAGAAACGACGTAGTCATACATTAAAACAATTAGCCGAAATGGTCGGCATATTTACCTTTAGGATATTCTTCCAGAGGAGAACGAATGTAAATAGGAGTTTGTGCTTATCAAGCAGAACAAAAAATGGACTACACTACTCGCCATTAAAATTGCTACACCACGAAGATGACGTGCTACAGACGCGAAAATTAACCGACAGGAAGAAGATGCTGTGATATGTAAACGATTAGCTTTTCAGAGCATTCACACAAGGTTGGCTCCGGTGCAGACACCTACAACGCGCTGACATGAGGAAAGTTTCCAACCGATTACTCATACACAAACAGCAGTTGACCGGCGTTGCCTGGTGAAACGTTGTTGTGATGCCTCATGTATGGAGGAGAAATGCGTACCATCACGTTTCCGACTTTGATAAAGATCGGATTGTAGGCTATCGCGATTGCTTTTTATCGTATCGCGACATTGTTGCTCGCGTTGGTCGAGATAAAATGACTGATAGCAGAATATGGAATCGGTGGGTTCAGGAGGGTAATACGGAACGCCGTGCTGGATCCCAACAGCCTCGTATCACTAGCAGTCGTTATGACAGGCATCTTATCCGCAAGGCTGTAACGGATTGCGCAGCCACGACTCGATCCCTGAGTCAACAGATTGGGACGTTTTCAAGACAACAACCATCTGCACGAACAGTTCGACGACGTTTGCAGCAGCATGGACTATCAGCTCGGAGACCATGGCTGCGGTTACCCTTGACGCTGCATCACAGACAGGAGCGCCTGCGATGGTGTACTTAACGACAAACCTGGGTGCACGAATGGCAAAACGTCATTTTTCGGATGAATCCAGGTTCTGTTTACAGTATCATGATGGTCGCGTTCGTGTTTGGCGACATTGCGGTGAACGCACATAGGAAGCGTGTATTCGTCATCGCCATACTGGCGTATTAGGCAGCGTGACGGTATGGGGTGCCGTTGATTACACGTCTCGGTCACCTCTTGTTCGCATTGACGGCACTTTGAACAGTGGACGTTATATTTCAGATGTGTTACGACCTGTGGCTCTAACCTTCATTCGATCCCTACGACACCCTACATTTGAGCAGGATAATGCACGACCCCATGTTGCAGGTCCTGTACGGGCTTTTCTGCATACAGAAAATGTTCGACCGCTGCCCTGGCCAGCACATTCTCCAGATCTCTCACCAACTGAAAAAGTCTGGTCAATGGTGGCCGAGCAACTGGCTCGTCACAATACGTCAATCACTACTCTTGATGAACTGTGGTATCGTGTTGAAGCTGCATGGGCAGCTGTACCTGTACACGCCATCAAAGCTCTGTTTGACTCAATGCCCAGGCGTATCAAGGTCAGAGGTGGTTGTTCTGGGTACTGATTTCTCAGGATCTATGCACCCAAATTGCGTGAAAATGTGATCACATGTCAGTTCTAGGATAATATATCTGTCCAATGAATACTCGTTTATCATCTGCATTTCTTCTTGGTGTAGCAATTTTAATGGCCAATAGTGTATTTCACGTTAAATTAAGAAACAAGTAAAATTTCTTAGCGCACACACACAAATAAAGAAATAAACTACTTTGACAAAGAGCAAAACATGTTACAGACGCGAAGAAGAGAAATGATAGGAAAATGACGAATGAAACAAGGCAGCTGTGGAAAAGAATTGATAGTAACAAGGAAATAACATTACCAGTGTGATGTAACATTCTGAATTAAGCGAGACTGTCCGAAAATATCTCCGAGAAAATACGGCAAGTTACAACAAAAATCTGATAATAAAAACGAATGTAAACTACAGGAGAATGAAGAAATCAAAGCAGAAATTTACGTCAGGTGATGGTCATATTTCATCATTTCAAACAAAAACAGAAAATCGTTGAATCATCCGAATATGGCTTTAGAGGTGTATATATTGCAAAGAATTATTCAAAAATATAGACTTACATCTGGAAAGTCATTTTGATAGTTATGCCAGACACCGTATGTTGCCATTTGACTTACAACATCTAGTAAGTAGAAAGAAACCTAGAAAGTATGGCATTTCAATAGAAATTATTAGACGTAGAAGCAAAACAGTAGAAACTCCATTTACAGAATGTCCACCCAGAAAAATAATTTCCCAAAACTGAAACAATAACGTAATTTATCTCCTGACAAGAAAACGACAGTTAAAGCATGCCACCTTCCCACAATGTGCATGGTTTCCACTGTAGTCGTCAGCAGCCACTTGGATTGTATACTTTGCTTTAATCATACAAGGCTTTAGAAATGAATAGAGCAAAATACACAATCGTCCTCAAGGGGAAATGCGTACACATCACGAAATGTACTATCTACAATCTGAATTGTTGGAATTATTATATTCACTGAATTTGTAGAATGAGGCTGTCACGATGGATGTCATTCATAGATTTTAATACAGATTTGACTTTATTTCAAACAAATCTCGGGAAACAAATTGTTTCAACGGATCTGAGAAAGCAAACATTAATGTCACGGCTTCTATCAAACTTCTTCATTATAGTGGTGTAATGTATCGGATGCTGAAGACGCACACAGGAAAGCTCGTTTCACACGCACACGCCTTTCAGGGTGATTGGTGACAGACTAGCACAAAGGACGTACCTCAGGCTCGCCTCTTAGCTACCGCACAAACGGTAAGGCGTGAGAGAGACACAGAACATGTGGTGAAATTCCCTGCCACCAAGATACGTCGCATGCACACACATATAACGAATGGGTGAGGGGAGGGGAGAGGTGTTATAGCGAGAATTCCCACTAAACTAAATAAAATGTATCTACCTAAGAAACCTCCGATATCTAGTGTCACAGGATACAATAATGCTACATTAATTCTAAAGATACCAAACTGAGTGCATCGATGAGACGAGGCCATCGCCGTATCAAATGTTAATTACCTTTTACTCATAATTATCTTTTCCTCTCATTTTCATTACTGTGAAATTCTATTAGAACCTAAACTGCTGTGAACTCAAATGAGGTGGCAAATGGAATATACGTGTTCTTAGTATAGCCGGTGAATACTGTGTTTTTATACACTAAATAGTTTCAGCGCTGAAAGCAACAAACAGTTTTGGTGCTAAACAGTAACAGGTATTACGAAGTCAATGCAGTACAGTGTAGACACATACTGTTGTGATCTGGCGAAAATACTTTTGTTCAGTCACAACTGTGGGTTCTTTGATTGTTGTGGGTGAAGGCTCATCACACTAGAACACGTGAAATATTAGTTGACTTCGTCATACAAATGAATAAAAGATTTACTTAACTTTGACACAGCTTCTTTGCACAGGATTACTGGGTAATTAACACTCATTGACTAGCAACACATCACCCGATGCACTTATTAACGAACTGTTCTCTGGGAGTACAAAATGCCACCTTTACCAAAGTATGAGTACATTTCTTTAAAAACTCAAGTCATTGTCCTACGCAATGATGCTGACTGCTGTAGCTGAGGTCTCGAACTGGGCAGAGCTCTTGCTAGCTCGACACTATATTGACCTTAGAGTGAGGGCGCTGCTATGCTGAGAGTGCAATTGTATTCAGGAACGCATTCCGTACGTCGTTGCAAATTGTAGCGAGCCCTCACCTATGTCTGTGGTATCGACTCGCGTTGTCGATTCCCATGTGACGCTACAATCACTGGACGATACTACACACACACATTAGATGTTTCATGTCTCAGTGATCTTAGATTATTCAGTGTTCTCAACAGTAATATTACATTTATTTAAATCAGCAATTAGTAAAGCATTTTCTGGTGTGAGTATAGAGTATGTATTGTAAATTCTGAGGGACAACTGACCATTTATTTTTATGTTAATTAAAAAACCATTGTTGCAAACTAGTATGCAGCAGCAAATGACTGCAAGAAGCAAACCTATACCCATACATCCACAGCTTTTAATCGTTTATTTGCCAAAATCCAGTGGTTTTCGTAAAAGTAATCTTGGTTGTAACTAACACGACGGAATGATGTCAGCGACGCTGTGTAAGTGAGACGTGCCAGTGCTGCAAGATTTTTTCGCGGCCCCATTCCCGACGGTGAGTTTTCCAATAGAGTTTGCCAATAGCGCTTAAGAGGTATCTTCGTGTAGCCGCGCCGAGGGTAAAAGATTTTAAATGTTTCGCTAGTGTTGAACTCTGTCTTAATTCATCACTCGCCGGTGACAACTATTCACAAACTACGAGATCTGTAACTTTCGATGTATGTTAGATACCGAAATGAGATGAAACATTACGTTTTGCAGTGCGTCACAACGTGCTGCACATGAAATAAATCCTGTGTAAATTAATTTCTCGCAAACTAATAACGCTAATGAGAAATTAAATAGATATTACCGGACAGTTTCATTACCGCTTTTCAATGACTATAGAATCATTCAAAGAATAATTTCCGATTTTCATGAGGTTAGGGCGCTTTCGGACTTTCGGCGTTCGAGAGTGTGGCGCCAATATGGTGGTTCACTGTGTTCAAATCTGTAGTATTCTTACCTTTCCTGCACGTATATATGAACTTTGCCGTTTAAATTTTCACGCTAAAACTGTTTTTATTTTATTTCTTTTATGGTGATGCCACTATTCACAAATGGTTTCAATTTTATACAGTTATATTAACTTCGTTCAATTTCATCGTTTAACTTGCAGTCTTCAACTGCTTCACTCTTTTCTTTTATTAACTATTTGCAAATGTGGCTATATTTTGCAGTTGTCATCAACTGATAGAAAACTCAGGAAAAAATCTTCTACAGTCGATTTGTCCGAAGCTGATAAGGGGAGGCACGTAAGAAGTCAAAACAAAAACGCCTTCAGCCATCTATATTTTCCATTTTATTTTATTTTACTTCCAGTTTCGATGATTCATGAGGTGAGATTCTTCCTACACTTCGGACAGGGGGTCTGAAAATTGCGTAGTGTAATGATAGGAAAATAAAATAAAATTCGCAATATAGACAGATGAATGTTTATTTATTTATTTATTTTTTTATTTTTTTTATTTTTTTTATTTTTTTTTATTTTTTTTTTTTTTTTACAATTTTTATTGAACAGCCGACCATCATGTATAAAGATGGGCTCCAAGAGCGTTATACATGTGTTCGAGTCAAAATTTCTATTAACGCGACCCTCTGCTATTTTGACCATAAATCTAAACACTAATTTTATTAGTCGAAAGAGAAAGGGGAGCTCACAATAGGGAAGAGGAGCCAGATACTGAGGTTCGATTACCACCAAAACTATTTTCATCATGCCAGCCGAATTAACAAAAAAATTACAGAACCAGGTGGTGAGACCACATACTTCGGGTAATTGAAAGCAATTGTAAGATCGGCAGCAAATGAGTTTAAACAGAAGACTAACAATTACTGCTTTTGATAACCAAAACATATTTTTCAAAATTAAATTTGCGGTTTGTGTAAAACGTTAAGATTACAACCAGTATATGTCAAATTTTGTTTGTGACAGCGAGACTTTGGGTATAATGCTATAACTGTTCAATTACTGGAGGTTTCTCAGCGAGAACTGGGGAGCTGTTGGGGCCTACAGCGCACGTCGCGTCTGTACTACAACCCAGATTTTAGTCATTCTGTGCATCACCTCTATTAGACTGGCTAGTGAGATTCAGCCTTCCTCTGGAGTCATTGTAAGAGGCGCTGGACGGCAAAAAATGCTCAACTCAGAACGTGACGTCACTATACATTTGAAAACATGCAACATTATTCGTTCTTGTCTGCAGCAGCACTTTGTAAGGCTTGGCAACAGTGTTGAGACCTCTCTGTCAGCACGTGGAAGGTAAACTCCAGCTGCTCCTCCTTTGCCTCTCTGTCCAGAGACGGCTTCCGACGTGACTCTCACTATAGCAAATAGGTCACGAAACACAATGGAATGGAAGGTATAATTATGAGTTTGGCGGCAGTGAAATACAGGTAGGTGGAGTAGTATTAAGGTGGCCAGATGGGATTAGAAAGTGTGCAGTAGCAATAGGGGTACGCAAGGTTTAATATTTTGATGCTCTAGGAGAGGCTTTTATCCTTTAGCGGATGTCAAAGAATTGAAGATGATGATTGTGAAAATGAAAATCGCTTGGGAAACATAATGTGTTATAATATTCCTTTACATTAAGGTATACGCTGTGTAATCTTACCCTCTCAAACATCACTATTAAAATTCTCTGCCTTTGCACAAACTCTGAAAGCTTCGAGAGGCGTAAGATACACAAAAGAATAACTTTTTTACTCATCTTCATTGTTTCGTTGTTGTTGTCGTCGATGGCTCAAAGTCTTGTCTACAGGTACATTCTTGCAGCTGAAATTTTGGTTTTGTAGGTTCTTGATGGCTAAATAACTCATGAAGATTTGCCTGTATTATTATGAATTTTATTCTTTGTCACATCTTTCAACATCACACCGTATTTAAATTCCACATTAAAAGAAAAATAATAATTAAACTTAGAAAACGTCTATTTCCATCAAAAGCATGCACACCTACTTACATTCTGCGGTACTCACATTATTCAAAAGAGTTTACAAAACTAAAGCGTTCACAAACTTTCTTTACCAAAGAAGAATCGTCGCTAAGGTATAATCTTTTAAATCAATCTTGAAATAAATTTAATACTTGGCATTAGATTGTGCAATTAATAATATGAATGTTAAGTGTGCCACAAATTTTGTACTTTCAATTATTTTTAAAAGGAGAGTAATTTTAACTGTTAGTACATATCGATTGTAACACATTAATTTATCATTTATACATTTTATCCCGAAATATAATACATCGTATACAAAAACGTACGAATTCTTTTAGTGAAACAGCTGAGATAATTTTAACCTATGTATTAATCGATATTATACATGGTATCGGTTATGTCTATAAAAAAGGGTAATGTTAGAGGAGGTTGATTCGTTATAGCTGCCTGACAAAAATAGTGTAGCACCTAGAAAATACGGTCAGATGCTGGTGTAACTTCGTTCACGTACAGACTATCTGGGAGTATGTAAATGATTAGAGGTCCACTTCTCTGTGACAGGTAGAACGGCCACATGAATCTATTAGTATCTTTCGCGTTCAGCGTTGTTATCGGCCTGCTATAGTGTACAAGGTGCGTGAACAGCGTCATATTTTGACTGATCACAGTGAAGGCCACGGAAGTAGCTTTCAGTCCTGTGAGACACCGTACAAGCATGCGATATATTTCGTAGGGGCTGAACGAATATTGCAATATCCTGATTTTTGGGGCGTTCGGCCGTGTCAGGGTCCCGATGGCGGACAATTTGGGAACGTGCGGGAAGGCAGAGATGTCATCAAGGTTCCGGTCGACCACGTCTGACCACCACAATGGAGGGTGGTCGTGTTGTGCACCAGCCACATAGCAGACTCTTTATATTTGCGCGGGGCATCCGAAAACAGTTTATATGACTCGATGGAACATTCCCTGTAATTACGCCGGATTAGAAAATTACCGTCGCTTGCGTGGACTGCCGTTAGGACCACAACACATATGGCTGCGTTTGGATTGGTACCATGACCGGGAAACATGAACTTATGATGAATGGGATCACATTGTGTTCAACGATGAATCACAGAAAGGAACTACCCTAATGAATATCAGTGGTGAGTATGGTGCCTACCGGCGTGGCGGGGGGGGGGGGGGGGGGGGGGGCGGGGGGGAGTTTCCATTCTCCCATTGTTTAAGGTTTAAGAAGAGGCACGGTGCTTTTACTCCTGGCGTCACGCTGTGGGGGCCATCAGCTATTACTTCAAGCCACTGCTGGTAGTGTTTCATGGAACTCTGATGGCACAACAACACTCACAGACATCTTGAAAAGAAAAGAGATGATTAGGGTTTAAAACATGTCTTCAACATCAAGGTCACTAGAGACGGAGTACAAGCTCGTAATATTTCAGGGACTGGTAAGTAAAGTCGGTCGTGCCCTTTCAGAGGAAACATCCCGGAATGACTTAGTGAACCAACGGAAAACGTGAACCAGGATGAACGGTTGCGGATTTCAAACGTGCTCTTCCCAACTATGAGTTCAGTGTGTTAACCACTGCGCCACCTTGCTCTGCGCGGACATTCAGATTCCTCACGTGTTACCTCCCATGCGGCACTATCTTGATGGCATTTTTCATCAGGAGAATGCAGATCCACATGTGGGATGCATCAAGTTTCTTCGTAAATTTAATTATGAAATCACTGAAATAGTGTCACTCACTCCCCTCAAGAAGAGAAATTTGTTGACATAGAGTATAGATTTAAGTGTCATAAAGTCTTTTCTGAAAGTACTGTATGGAGTGTAGCCATGTATGGAAGTGAAACATGGGCGATACATAGTTCAGACCAGAAGAGAATGGAACCTTTCTAAATATGGCGCTACCCTAGAATAATGATTATAAAGAATCCGCCTCGATTGCAAATAGAAACCGGATGTTGACCTAGGTTTCGGCATGGATAACCACGCCTTCTTCGGAACACACTAAAGCTACAAACTGCCTAAAGAGGCATGGTCCAACATTAATTGGACCATGCCTCTTTAGGCAGTTTGTAGTTTTAGTGTGTTCCGAACGAGGCGTGGTTATCTGCGCCGAAACATAGGTCAACATCCGGTTTCTATTTGCAATCGAGGCGGATTCTTTATAATCATTAAATTATTCACGATTGCTGACGCGCTGCAATGTTAAAAGTTCTCTACACTAGAATGCTGAGATTAGATGGGTCGATCACGTAACTAATGAGGAGGTACTGAATAGAACTGGGGAGAAGAGGAATTTGTGGCACAACTTGACTAGAAGAAGGGATCGGTTGGTAGGACACATTCTCAGGCATCAAGGGAACACCAATTTAGTATTGTAGGGGAGCGTGGACGGTAAAAAATCGTGGAGGGAGACCAAGAGATGAATACACTAAGCAGATTAAGAAGGATGTAGGTTGCAGTAGGTACGTGGAGATAAGGCTTGCACAGGATAGAGTAGCATGGAGAGCTGCATCAAACCAGTCTTTGGACAGAAGACCAAACAACAACTCCCTCAACTCTTAAAATTTCATTTCGTTTTCTCCTATCCTCCCGGGTGCTTTACTCTTTATGCCACGTGTAGTTCTTTGCAGGAGCGAGTAATGTGGTCACAGGTTACTATGTTATTATACCTCATATAAGATTTTGCAATCAGTTCTTTAAGCTGATGGCTGCGTTATTGCATCTGAGGATACGACTGTTGCACCAAACTAGTAAAAACTTTTTCAGGGGTGACTAAAAACGGCATATACTATTCGTTAGTGCTTCCAAAAGTATACTTTGTAAGTGCAGTTCTAGCAAGAAGCTAGAAGAGAAGTTATTACTACAGCAATGCATTCAAATCACAGGGAAACACACGTTCCCCGTTCCGCCTCGAATGCTAACGAGATTGGGTGGAGGCAAGCGGCTTTCATATGAAGTCGTAAAGTTTCTCATCTCGGGCACCGCTCGTAATTTCACGAATCTCTTTACGTGAACATACCGGAAATGTCTCCATATATAACACGTACACAAGGAGCAGACACTTACTGTCATGTAGTATGCCATACAAATTACGCTAGGTATCGCACCTTACATTCATTGTGAAAGAATTAGGCTATCTTGGAACATATCTCTAGACCATATGACTTCATTCTCCACTCTTAACTGCGAAACTCAAAACAATATCTAATGACTACTCCTACCACACACCCACGAAGATGCAGTTTTCACAGAACAGTTTTTTTTATTGTTATTTAACACCTTACATAAGGTGAGCTGGCAGCAGCACACTACGCTGCTCTTCAGCCACAAGTTGTACAAAGAAAATACAATGGAGACACAGAATATACAGAACAAAGTGGGGGGGGGGCAAAAAACAGTAGACACAGAAACAAATAACACGTAGCCGGTCGCACGTGAAGACATCTAAAGAAACTGTTGGCACTGCACACGGACACTGATGACAGAGACGACACATGAACGATGGAGCGTGGGCGGCGAAAAACACTGAGGCACAAACACGACGGCACACACACGAAAATGATGGCGACGATCTCCTGCGCGCGAATGTCCACTTAACGTGTGCGAGTCTGGGGACCTGCCAAGAGGGGAAGAGGGTGGTGGGGGAGGGAGAGGGGAGAGCAAAGATGCCAATGGCAGAGGAGATGGTGGGAGGAATGAAGGTATGGGTGTAGGGGAAGCCTGGGTGAGGAGGGGGGAGAGAGGGAGGAAGGAGGGAAGGGGGAGAGAATGGAGAGAGGGTGCCCTTAGGAACAAACACAGGAAGAGGGAGGGGAATATTAAAGTTGGTAGGAGGGGTAGATGGAGGGGAGGAGGGCATCATCAGGGAGGGGAGCTGGCGGAAGCCACCTTGGGAGAGGGTATGGAGAGTGGAGAGATGGAGAGCAGGTGGGGCGTGGAAATACAGGCGCGGCAGTGGGCGGGGACGGGAGAGAATGGGAGAGACAAGCGGGTGAGGAGGACTGAGTTTATGGGAGGTGTAGAGGATCCATGTCGGATTCTTTCTCTTTCTATTTACAGGCCTTAGAATGCATTTATTTAAATTCAAACAGAGCTGCCATTCATTATACGTAGTAGAAATTCTTACCAGTCATTTCTGAACTAATATTATGTTGTACCTGCTCACATTTAAAGAAAGATGTCGTTTACTGCATCAAGTGGGAACTACATCCATACTTCCCCACATTTACTTACGATCGCTAATGACGATATTTTCCTAGAGACAGCTGCGTCTTCGCAAAAGATCTTGTGGACACCCTACCTGACAAATCGTTCATGTATATTGAGAAGAGGTCTTATTGCAGTCGCTTGGGGCAAATCCGAAGACTCTAGAACCAATCATACGCCTAGTCAAATCGTATAATTGTATGTTACTAGTTGAGTATGTACTATGGTGTTGAACATTTTTCGGACACCCCAGAAAATGCAGTATACCTAGTCACCTGCGTCTACTGTTTGAAATATATTGTGTATATGTATACGCCTACATCTGATAACAGTGTAAATGGGCCATGTTAACTGGCATGGGACTTCACTGCTTGTTGCTGGATTTGAATGTGGGTTCTCTGCTGCGCATAAGGAAAAGGATGGTGGGGATGTGTACACAGATGGTTTCTGATGACAGAATAACAACATTTGTTGATCAATTGCAATACACTGGTTGTGAGCCCTCTGGGCGAGGTTTGCTCCCGCTCGTAATACGAGGGGCGTTTGAAAAGACTGTGCAAAGTCCCATAGATGGCACCACCGGCGCGTATCGAGGTCAATTTCAGTTAGTAGCATCTTTGGAAAGAACGCACACCAAGTTTCAGCCATATTGGTCTATTTCTTTGTGTTTGGAATACGTGTGAATCAAGGAAGTCGAGTGATTGTCAAAAATGGACGAAAAAGAATTTCGTGTGGTGATTAAAGATTACTTTATGAAAGGCAAAACGCCTCAGGAGACTAAAGAGAAGCTTGATAAACATTACGTCGACTCTGCATCTTCGATTAGAACAGTTTATAAGTGGTTTCAAAATTTTCGGTGTGACCATATGGGCACAAGTGATGCTGAACGTTCTGGACGCCCTATGGAGCTTACGACTCCAGAAATCATTGATAAAATCCATGATATGGTGATGGAGAACCGAAGAGTTAAGGTGTGGAAGATTGCTAGTGCTGTGGGCATCTCGAATGAACGAGTACATGAGAAAGCTATCTGCAAGATGGGTTCTGCAATTGCTCACTCTTGACCAAAAACTGAATCGTGTGAAGGGTTGCAGGGATGGTTTGCAGCTGTTCAGGACTTCAAGTATCTTTTCGTCACTGTGGATGAAACATGGATGCATTAGTATACTGCTGAGACCAAAGAACAATCTAAACAAGGGAGAATCTGCACCAAAAAGGTGAAGGAAGACCCCTTCGGCCGGAAAGGTTATGGCGACTGCCTTTTGGGTTTCGCAAGGGATAGTCCTCAACGACTATCTGCAAAAGGCTAAAACTATTACAGGTGCATATTATTCATCGTTATTGGACCGTTTGAAAATCGAGGTGCCAGAAAAACGCCTGCGATTGTACCTTAAAAAAGTCTTTTTCCATCACGATTTCGCACCAGCACACAACTCAGCAGTTGTGGTCGCAAAATTAATGAAAATAGGATTCCAACTCCTTTCATATCCCCCATATTCTCCAGACTTGGTTCCCTCGGACTACTATTTGTTCCACAGTTTGAAGAAATGGCTAGTGGGACAAAGATTTATTCAAACGAGGAGGTGATTGCAGCAACTAATAGCTATTTTGCAGACTTTGACAATTCCTATTATTCAGAGGGGATCATAAAAGTAGAACAGCGTTGGACGAAGTGGTTGAATCTGAAAGGAGACTATGTCGAAATATAAAAAAGGTTTACCCCAAACACGTAAGTAGTTTTTATTTTTGCACGGACTTTTCAAACGCCCCTCGTATTCTCGGCAGCGTCGAAGATGCCGGCAGACGCTCACTCAAGTGCCCTCTGCTGTGCCTATAGTTGCGCTGGCGGTGTACCTCGTATCTGTTGCTTCGACAGAGGAACTGCGGCCGTGATGGATCGTACTGAGGCGGCTGGGACCATGCGTCGCGGGTCTCTGTTTGTGGCTGGGTGTGGTGAGGACGGAGGGGGGGGGGGGGGGTGCAGGCTAAGGTCCCCGGCTCCCGACACTGTCACGGCGTTTGCGGTGGCAGCGTCCCAGCACGATGGCGACAGTACGTTACCACAGTGCGACCCAAGCGATGACTCCCATGACAGGCGGCTGCTGTTGAGGGCGTCCGGCGGTAGTTTGGGCGGCGGCGTCACTCCGGCGCCTCCTTTGCGACGATCTGCATTACGACCGTGACTATTACGATGACTGCGATAGCAGTAACGACTCCGAACTGGTGGCGGCTCTGACACAGGCTATGCGTCACTCCAACGCCTCATGACGGAGAATGTTTACTGTCTGCCGGTCTTTAAATACGGCTTTCTGCGGCTGACGGTTGCTGTTCCTCTAACCCAGCGTTGCTCAGCTGGCATAACTGACCTAACTACCGCCCACCATTGTGATGCCCGGGGGTGCGGCGAGCTGCTTCTTGTCACGTCCTCTGCTGGCCGGTGACACAACGTACTCCTTCGTGTTGCTTACCTCGGCGATCTACCGCCCCCATTACGCCATTACGCCACGTTATCATAACACTGGATGGCGCAACAGAGTGTAACACACACACGATTTCTGGCTCTCAATATTTCGTCACATTTTAACTAACTTCCTTAATGCAAAACTACTACCTGTGACTAACTTAATCATACCATGTTGAGCTACCTAGAAATACTCTGCTCTATTGTCTTGTAGTGGTCACATCATAATCATTAGATCATTTCAAGCATTTGCAAGTCACGTTATGCATGACTGTCATCAATTACACGTGTGGTTTTTCTTTGCACCGATTTTTAGGGCAAGCAAGTTCTCCTCCAGAAACGTCATAACGTTTGAGTTCAGAATGTGCTCTGCAACACACAGACGTCGGCGGTACTGGTCCATAGCTCTATGCATCCAATCTTTTACCCTTTCTTTGTATATAATAGTGATCTACGGTATTTTCGGGTCATTCATGACTATTTGCAGTGTGGGCTATCGGCTTTATGCGCTCTGAATAAAGCAGAAGTATCAGACCTGTCCCTCACTCAGCATATGGAACAGCATGTGGAATAGGCTCCAGGTTTCACATGAGTAGCCAGAACAATGGTCGGACATTATATCCTGCTAAACCCGATCTGTATAGGTTCGGGTTCCAGTGCACTTCATACAAATCCTTCACATCTCAGTACGTAATTAATTTATATTTCACCCACGACATAAACATAAACCGCCGGGTGTTATGTGATTCAAAGAACCTCAAGGCCAACAGAAAATTCAAACTGTGAATACGTTCTTTCGTCATAATTGTTTGCAACATAGGAAATGATTGTGGCATTAAATGTGTCTTACCGAGAACTGCTCTTATGGAAAAAAAAGTGCAGAATAATTCTCTGTCCCGAAGTAATTACTCTATACACGGTCCAGCGACATTGATGTGGCCACCGCCTGTGTTTGACGTCAACATGTGATAACCACTAACAGACAGGAGGTGGAGAATACACAAAACGTACCGGGAGGACGCGGAAAACAGTGCAGTTGCTGTTGTAACGGGGAACAGAGCGATTTATCTTGCGTCCATAAGTGAATTTTCATTGCCTCTCGGGACAGGGCTGGAAGCATTTCCCGAATGGCTAAGTTTGTGAATTGTTCGAGTGCCGCCGTGCACAGCAAAATGGTGCTATCCAATAGCAGCGATGAGGGAACTGTTATTCATCACGGGCCATTGATGACAGCGGTGAATGGCATTTGCAGACATGGGCGCGGGCAAATAGAAGTGCCGCAGTTGAGAAATTGACCGTCCAGGTGAAACAAGAGGCTACCAACAGTGTCTCCTGGTGCATGCAACCGTGCTGACTACTGTTCATCGTCGACGAAGACTGGATTTGCACGCCAATACCGCAACTGGACGCCGCTAAGTGGTGACAGGTCGCCTTTCAGAGGAATAAAGTTTTATGCTCCATCGGACTGGAAGGAGACAGCCCTAAACAATGGTCGGAAGGCTCCAAGCCGGAGGAGGGAGCATTATGATCTGGTGAATGTTTTAGTGGCATTCCCTGCGTGATCTCGTCATTCTGGAAGGCACAATGGATCAGAACGTTTATGCATCTATCCGTGGGCACCGTTTCCACACCTGCATGCAGTTTTTTTTCCCTCAGCACGATGGCATCTACCAGCCAGAAAAAAAATGGCTCTGAGCACTATGGGACTTAACATCTATGGTTACCAGTCCCCTAGAACTTAAAACTACTTAAACCTAACTAACCTAAGGACATCACACAACACCCAGTCATCACGAGGCAGAGAAAATCCCTGACCCTATCGGGAATCGAACCCGGGAACCCGTGCGTGGAAAGTGAGAACGCTACCGCACAACCACGAGCTGCGGACTACCAGCCAGACAATGCAACGTGTCACACCACTGGCAGTGTACGTGCGTGGTTCGAAGAGCACCAGGATCAACTACCGTACTCTGTTGGCTACCAGACTTCAGAGAATTTAGACGCAATCAAGAATCTGTGGGACCACCTCGATCGCGCTGTTCGCGCTGTGGTGCCTTAACCGAGAAGTTTAGCGCAGCTGGCCACAGCACCGGAGTTGGCATGGCTCCAGATCCCTGTTGGTGCCTTCCAGAACCTCAGTAACTCTCTTCCTGCACGACTTGCAGCGGTCCGTGCTGCAGATGCTTATCCAGGCTTTTGCCACGTAATCACACTAATGTGCCTGGACAGTGTAGATCGAATGTGACTTTTTGTGTAATTCTGAATAACTTCAGTCTAATGTTTCTGATGAAGACATAAAACCTGTTTATCACTTCATGAAGTAATTTCATGTTCGGTTACATAAAATATTTAAGAGTTCACTAACATTCATTTGCTGCCCATCACTATTGTCATAAGAAGATGTAGTTGGATATTTCTCCCTCAGATCTTCTCCCATCGCTACAGAGCGAATGTTTGGTGGTACTAGTTCCAATCCTCTGTTCCATTCGCTTCTTTCTTCCATCACTCAAGCAGAAGTGAGAGTACCGTACATGCAGTGAGTGCTGTCAATGTCAAACTCACTGACACCTGTAACGGTAGCTCCCATTCTCGGAACTTTGGAAACTTTTACCCTAGTAACTATATGTATTACGTAGTATACATTGTGGATGGAAAAATATAGAGCGACTGGGTATGATATATTTGCTTTGATACATGGGTTGTAACTTAAATAGTGGCAACTATTTATTCACAACCGATACAAAAGAGTTACATGTTTGCACCTGTTACTGTCCTTCAAAGTAGTCACCAGCGTTGTGTAGAACCCGTTGCCAGCGATGTGGAAGGCGTAGTATACCGTTAGCAGAGCCTGTTCTGTTGATGGTGCGAATGGGGCGGTCTACTGCCTGTCGTAAAAGCCTTCAACGAAGCTCGGCAAACTGTGGCAGACATGCATCGGGCAGGTCGTCCTAGCGTCTCTGAAGAAGAAGTGCATGCTGTTGCCGCGTTAGTGGACAGTGATCGACGCCATACGATTCGTGAGCTCGCCCACGAAACCGGATTAGCGCATACGACTGTGCTTCGCATCCTGAAGGAACGCATGGGCACGCGAAAAATTGCATCACGATGGCTTCCACATGACTTGACGCAACTGCAGAAATCGATGCGTTACGACGCTGCTCAGACGCACTTGGAGCGCTATGAGCGCGAAGGACAGGCTTTCGTACGCCGTATCGCAACACTGGATGAAACATGGGCCACATCGTACGAGCCAAAACTGAAACGGCAATCCAACGAATGTCGTCGTTATGGGTCGCCGCGAAAGTCGAAAGTGCGTCAGAGCCCCAGTATAGTGAAAGTTATTGTGATTCTCGTGTACGACTGTGATGGTGTTATCTTAACACATTACGTTCCTCCACGGCAGACCGTCAATGCAGAGTATTACTGTTCGTTTTTGGAGCATCACCTGCGACCAGCTTTGCGAAAGAAGTGGCGACACTTTCTGTGCAACCCACCCATCACTTTGCACGACAATGCGCGGGCGCATACAGCGCAAGCTGTGGCTGCTCTGTTCGGTCGATGGTACCGGGAAGTACTGTACCATCCACCATACTCCCAGGACTTACGTCCTCGTGATTTGATTCCGAGGGTGGAGGAACCACTTCGTGGCATTCGCTTCAGAACTATTCCAGAGATTCGACAGGCAGTAGACCGCTCCATTCGCACCATCAACAGAACAGGCTCTGCTAACGGTATACTACGCCTTCCACTTCGCGGGAAACGAGTTCTACACAACGCTGGTGACTACTTTGAAGGACAGTAACAGGTGCAAACATGTGACTCTTTTGTATCGGTTGTGAATAAACAGTTGCCGCTATTTCAGTTACAACCCTTGTACATTGTATGTTTCCTTCCGTTCCTCTGAGTACGCGAAAGAACTTGCCCCCCTTCTAACAGCCGTGTACCGCAAGTCTCTAGAGGAACGGAGGGTTCCAAATGAT
Organism: Schistocerca americana; assembly: GCF_021461395.2. Lineage (NCBI taxonomy): Eukaryota > Metazoa > Arthropoda > Insecta > Orthoptera > Acrididae > Schistocerca > Schistocerca americana. The sequence goes on from NC_060121.1 coordinate 477,332,746, forward strand.
TGGAAAAGAGCACAGATAGTCCCAGTCTTCAAGAAGGGTCGTCGAGCAGATGCGCAAAACTATAGACCTATATCTCTTACGTCGATCTCTTGTAGAATTTTAGAACATGTTTTTTGCTCGCGTATCATGTCATTTCTGGAAACCCAGAATCTACTATGTAGGAATCAACATGGATTCCGGAAACAGCGATCGTGTGAGACCCAACTCGCTTTATTTGTTCATGAGACCCAGAAAATATTAGATACAGGCTCCCAGGTAGATGCTATTTTTCTTGACTTCCGGAAGGCGTTCGATACAGTTCCGCACTGTCGCCTGATAAACAAAGTAAGAGCCTACGGAATATCAGACCAGCTGTGTGGCTGGATTGAAGAGTTTTTAGCAAACAGAACACAGCATGTTGTTATCAATGGAGAGACGTCTACAGACGTTAAAGTAACCTCTGGCGTGCCACAGGGGAGTGTTATGGGACCATTGCTTTTCACAATATATATAAATGACTTAGTAGATAGTGTCGGAAGTTCCATGCGGCTTTTCGCGGATGATGCTGTAGTATACAGGGAGGTTGCTGCATTAGGGGATTGTAGCGGGGTGCAGGGGGATCTGCAGCGGATAGGCACTTGGTGCAGGGAGTGGCAACTGACCCTTAACATAGACAAATGTAATGTATTGCGAATACATAGAAAGAAGGACCCTTTATTGTATGATTATATGATAGCGGAACAAACACTGGTAGCAGTTACTTCTGTAAAATATCTGGGAGTATGCGTACGGAACGATTTGAAGTGGAATGATCATATAAAACTAATTGTTGGTAAGGCGGGTACCAGGTTGAGATTCATTGGGAGAGTGCTTAGAAAATGTAGTCCATCAACAAAGGAGGTGGCTTACAAAACACTCGTTCGACCTATACTTGAGTATTGCTCATCAGTGTGGGATCCGTACCAGGTCGGGTTGACGGAGGAGATAGAGAAGATCCAAAGAAGAGCGGCGCGTTTCGTCACTGGGTTATTTGGTAACCGTGATAGCGTTACGGAGATGTTTAATAAACTCAAGTGGCAGACTCTGCAAGAGAGGCGCTCTGCATCGCGGTGTAGCTTGCTCGCCAGGTTTCGAGAGGGTGCGTTTCTGGATGAGGTATCGAATATATTGCTTCCCCCTACTTATACTTCCCGAGGAGATCACGAATGTAAAATTAGAGAGATTAGAGCGCGCACGGAGGCTTTCAGACAGTCGTTCTTCCCGCGAACCATACGCGACTGGAACAGGAAAGGGAGGTAATGACAGTGGCACGTAAAGTGCCCTCCGCCACACACCGTTGGGTGGCTTGCGGAGTATCAATGTAGATGTAGATGTAGATTGTCTTCCTGAAATACCTAATCGTTAACATTCAGTTTTAATCTTGATGTTCTTGGACAGCTTTAAATACTAATCTAATAAGATGTAGATAAACAATGGATAATATTATCAAATCATTACTGTAGTTATAACTGTAAGAAGATGTTTTACCGATACAGGGTTGGTTTCTTTTTGCGGTTGCAAACATATAAGCTAAAAAGTAATAACAATATGTATGCAATCGCTGTTCATCAAGAAATTTTGTTAATTACAGCACCATATCAACTTTATTTTCTCAACTTAATTGTGCATCACGATATGGTATACTGTTAAAGTTTCTAGTGGGTCCTCTCATAGAGGCGTCAACCCTTATATTGCTTCCTCGTACGTATATCCCGCGCAAAGAGCATCAGAATAAAATCAGAGAGATTCGAACCCACGTGGATCCTTACCAGCAGCCATTTTTCTTGCGAACCTTATGCGATTGGAACAGCAAAAGGAGAAGTGACACTGATACGCAAAGTTCCCTCCGCCACGTACGGTAAGGTGGCTTGCGTATCACAGATGTGGATGTAAATGCTGATCTTCAGTCTTTGGCTAAAATTTAATTTTAATACAGATGCCATAACCCAGTCTGTTTGAAAACTGTGTAAACGGTGTAAATGAAAAAGTATAAATATATGTATTTCATTCAATATTTAAACTATGAGTAATTTATTTGCTTGCATTTTCCATCATATCCTTGTAATATGGCATTTCAAGATCACTTTTTAATGTTGACTTTATTAATTTGTAAAATAAGCTTAAAGAAGTGGGAAATAAAAACAATAGATACAGTCCTCACTGTTCTATACGGATCTTCATATTCTTCTCCCTAGTGATTCGGAAAATGTTTTCAGTTTGATTTTGTTGTTATGTAGCTGTAATTATCCCAATTAAAATTTATCTTAGAATTTTCCGAACAGCAATCAGCACTAGCAGGTATCATTTCCTTTCTCATTAGGGAAACACAGGTATACCACACGTAAAATATTTGATTGGATGATATTTCATTTACAGTGTGAAGCTTATGTGATTGTGTATTTATGTAAATACTGTAAAATTGTTATAACAATTTGACGTGTATTATATGAAATGTGAATAATGTTTGTTTAGACTAACCACTGATCCATTCTAGAGCAGTAGGAAAAATTCAACTCAGTGTAGCTTCTCAAAGTGTGGCTTATCTCTTCGTCATTTACCAAAGATTACGGGACAGTGCCGTAGATAGTAGATATGAGAGTATAGAAAAGGGTTCACCCCCTTCCACCCCCCCTTCCCTCAGCGCCTTCACTCTAGATTATTAGGTACAACGAATATGAGATTAAATTTTGCACCTTGAACACTCACAATGACTTACTTGGCAACATCGAAAAATGTTATTATGTCTGTAATTTGGCGATTCCAAGTTCAGTTTCAGCTTCCTAATTGTTATCTGCACAATTCTCGTCGACTGTCTTATGTTTACGAATGCCAGCGTCAGTGTTCTAACAGCTTCAGCACTACGGCAGCGCAGCGAACTCCTGTTGTGTCTGTCAACTGAAAAATAAATAGCGTAACGAATGTTTTTGAAGATCAACAACTCTATGATAGGCTTTCACATCACCTTGTTTTTTCTGGCGTAATTAATAGCATACCAGCTGATGATCTGTGCTCATTCCTAAAGTTGCACCATTTTATAACAGAAAGATAACATCCCCCCTTACGTCGCTCGTCTACGTGACGACAAAGTTCTTCTTTCTTTCTCTGTGCGTCACATTCCTATGAGGTCGAATCTTTTTTTAGCACCGACAACTTATATCGACTTCTGCCGATATCTACAGTGCGTATCTCTTGCTTTTAAGTTCACAGAAACTTGAAGGAACTTAGCTTAAACAACATAGTGGTCACTGAAACCTTGAATATTTTTAACGCTTTAGACTTTACAGTGGCTCATAGTTTCATCCGTATATTAACAACTAATACATGAGTTGGAACTAATTCCAGTGACTTAACAAGAGCCAGTAACACATAATCTGTGGAAGTTTCAAAACGTTTAGTCACATTGATAGCAAGAAGGGAGCTGCAATACTTAGAGCGTTGTTTATCCATATCATATGAAGTGATTTTTACAGTAAGTTTTGTTATTTGTATTTTGGAAGAGTGAAGTGTTATTAAATAATTGTGTTAATTTAGTCATGTTAAACTTAGCTGACCATAAATTTAACAGCTGTATCATGCATTCATTATTATGATTAGGGGTTACCATTAAAATAAATCATAAATAGTTTCTAGTGGTCTTTCAAATGCACTAAAGAAAAGGGCAATGCTCCAAAAGACAGTAGTCTGGGGAACAGCACTTTAAGAGCAAACATAATCCAACACTGTGTATGAGAGAAGCCATGAAAGTAGCTGAAGACACTAGGAAAGAACTGGAAGTTTTGAGGTCTGGTGCTGTAAGAACTTTAGGAAATGTTTCTGAGTGGATACCTGAAATTTTTCAACAGTTAGACAGCTCAGTCTCGGTTCCCAGGTGCTTAAGGTCCAAAATTACAGACGGAACTATTTCATGCATGATGCTGTTGAGTACTACAGAGGGGTGGTCGTTATATCATTTTTAGACTGTCTCATAATGCAGCTAAAGTTAAAGTATACAGTGTTGTGGTTGGCAGGAGAGCCAACACCGTTTTACTAAAGGAGGCCGAAATGCACGCGTTTTAGCTCACGCAGGCCGACGTGAGGTCTGGAACATGACAAGGAGATTAAAATTTAGAAAAACGGACGTAGCTGGTGGAATACTTAACTTAAATCCATTAATGATGAACGTCGCTCTTGACGGTACATGATTCACAATATCAATAGTAACTGAATATGGCGCCTTGCTAGGACGTAGCAAATGACGTAGCTGAAGGCTATGCTAAACTATCGTCTTGGCAAATGAGTACGTAAGTAGGCAGTGAACCATCGCTAGCAAAGTCGGCTGTACAACTGGGGCGAGTGCTAGGAAGTCTCTCTAGACCTGCCGTGTGGCGGCGCTCGGTCTGCAATCACTGACAGCGGCGACACGCGGGTCCGACGTATACTAACGGACCGCGGCCGATTTAAAGGTTACCACCTAGCAAGTGTGGTGTCTGGCGGTGACACCACTTACAGAACATAAGAAAGTGCTGTCTGAATTTTCTTCATTGTTACCGATTTCAGGCAGTGAAGTACTCTTAAATAGCGTAGAATGTGGAGATTTAAAGGCTTAAATTTAATTCTACGTTAAAGATACGGAAAGCGAGTTGACGATGTTCTTGTTGGATTACATTTATGGAGAAAGAAATATGCGAAGGAAGATTCCAGCCTTCATCTGTTTTGGAAGCACTGTAGTTACGCGGAACATACGTCCACCCAAATATCTACAAGGTTCTGAAGACACTGGACACACTTCTTGTAACTATAGTCACAGGAGAGAGATTATTCTTCGCTTTGAAGAGAATCAAGACAGTCCTGTAAAGTTGAACGGGACGTTTATTGCTTTGTAGTCTTCTAGGTATGCACCCGGATAGTTGTAGATGAATTTTTGACGCTGTAACGCGATCATCACGTTACTCTTTCCGACTGATATCAGCGGGAGTAAACTACGATGGTGGCACCGTTACACCGTCGAAAACTCGTTCTCCAACGATCAATCAATCCGGCTGCATGTCCGGAACACTTCCAGGTAGCCTATCCGCCGGGAAAACAGACGAACACAGGATGTTTATTGTCTCACGGTAAGTCATATAAAAGTTATTAGATTGTCATCCAGTAATATTTACAAGTTCTAAAAATAAATTATGTGTGCTGATGTATCAGTTGAATTAAATTTTTAAATGTATTTTATCTTTCCAGATAAGATTAAATGAATTAGTCCCCTCGTCCATTAGTCGTTTAATATATACTACGGCGTTGGAGGTTACGGACAGGCTTGCCAAAAGAAAGAAGAAACTGGACATGTCATTACATAAAAGATGTGTTTATTTGTCGGTAATTTCGTTTTATTTTTGCTTATTTATTTATATACTTGGTGTCATTGCCGCCAATTATTCATACAATGCTTCTTATATATAGTCCTAAAACTTTCAGAAACACTAGTCCTGAGGCTGATTAATGATTTGCCCCTTTATTCACACTCTGCCATGGGTTGTACAGTGTTCCTTTCTAGATCAGCTGTGCTGAGAAAGAAAGTAACTGAAGAGGACTGCCGCATAACATGCAGTTTATAGACACTAAAAACTCTCGATTTACTTGACCATCAATGAGCGTCGCAGTTTTCTACAACAGTGCTTCCATCTCCACTCATTTTGTATCTGTTAGTTCAATTCCGTCATGACACTGAGCTGTTTTGAGCACAAATTGTTTTAACTTCTCAATGTCACCAAGTAAAGCATTGTGGATTCATTTAGGAATGCATAAAGATAAGCCAATGATTTTCAGTGCGGTGGTAAATACAAGTAGCTAAAATATCATTGTGCTCTGTAGAGCAGCATTAATCATAGTCACATCACTTGTCAAGTTCCTGTTACATCAAACAACAAATCTGAGTTTCATTTAGAGCAACCCCACACATATGAGGATTTGCTATTTGCAGGTGAAATATTGCTAACATAAAGATTACATTTCTGAATAATGAAAAGCTATAGCTAGTCTGTATATGAATAATTTTCCTGCTGAAAAAATTTGATACATTTTGTTTGTACATGGGTCCACAACCTAGACATATTTTTTTAAAAAAAAGTTATCTGTTGTGAGCTGTAAAATTTACAGTTTATTTAGTTTTCATCTTTCTCTACTTACAAGTGATTAAATATTCTTTTGAAATAACTGATTGCTAATGGAATAAAATTTCATCATTGGTAGCTTTTAGGATGTTAATACCTACTGCAGTACTGTAGGACAATGTTCCATGTAAGCTTTTCGACGCCAGCAGTGCCTTTGTTCTCTTCAAAGATAGCTGTGATATTTGTTTGTCATTGACAGTGGAAAGAAATGCTATCCTTTGCTCACACTGGTGAAAACTGTATAGTTATTGTAGGTAGGCATTACTGAAAACATAAACTTGTCTCAGAGACCTAGATCCACTATCTTAAATTCACAGATTATTTGTATTGTTCACAACATTAATAGCACCTTTGAAGCTTTTACAGAATGGCGTGTGATTCTCCAATGAATGATTGAAAATCGTACTGCCATTGTTTATTAAAACATGTGTTACACCAAGCATCAGGTAAAAGCAGGTAACAGTAAAAATTACCATAACTTTCGGGTCAATTGTGGAATATTTTAGCTTTTCTGGCGAACATTTTGATTTATTAGATCAGTATTATGTTGCCGAATTTTAGACATACGGCATTCATTGATTCTCTGTCAGTGATATGTTAATGCACTAAACATTAATAAAACAGAATAGTACTGTGGTTGTGATAAGGTGCAGGCTACAATTAATTAGCAATTAACTGTAAATGTTTCCATTGTGATTGACTGGATTCCATGCCTAGTCACAATCTATCAAGCTATAGAAGACCATGGTCAATTTCATTAAAAACTGAATGAGCTGGTTAAAACTGTTCTAACAAAAATTAGTGAAATTGTAATTTCATTTTATTAATATGGCAAAATCAGATTTCTCTAGTGACAATTTTTCATTGAAATTTATTGACGGGATGTATGGAAATTGGTCAACGTTACACTCTCATTCTCTATTGCAGAACATGATTCATTGTGTTAGTAAACAACACATTCCAATGAAACGTCAAACACAACTACATTTTTGTATCTATGTTTGTAATATGGATATTATTTACATGGCATTGACACATATATCTTAACGCAAAAATGCATATAAAGACTGTTAGCACTCATGTCACACTGGATGAAAATTACCATGCCTATTTTACGTTGTGTAAATTGTGACATTTCCAGCTATTATTGTTTGTAGTAGTAATAGTACTCACATGCAAATGTCTTGAAATAATGAATTAAAAATTTGTTGTAAGTGAAGTTTTCCCGTTAAAATTTTAATGGTGGAACCACAGGAATATCTTTACTGTAATATTTTTGAAGTATATTTTTTGGTGGGAATTCTATCATGAGTAGCATACATGAACTGTAAGTTTGTCCTCATGACTGGATGTAGTTTGAGAAAAACAGTATTGAAAATGTTGATTAAAATGTACAACATAGAAATCAAAACCGTGTTCAATTTATTTGAAATGCATAACCGTGCTTAACCCTGGAATTATTTCTGCAAGCTGAAATATCATCCCTTCAGACAAAAATGTGCAAAATTGAGAGCAAGGAGTAACTGACAACAAATAGATGACAAGTGAAACCAAATTTATAAGTATTCAGACTTATATATAAGAAATGTCGAATCTCCATCTTGTATTTTTTGTCGAGATGTTGATAAATATGGATGCAAGCCATTTAATAGCGGCAGCTATGCGATTGTTTCAGTATAGTGCACGTAAAAGAGAGGTCAGAGGTGGAAGTAAAATTTAAAGAATCATTCTTGCCTCCAGCAGTCACTGAATATGACTGTTATACTCCAACTACATTGCACCATGAATGTATCATGGCTATTTCAGCAGTCATTCGTAGCTGCTGCTAGGAATGTTGATTGTTTTTAACTTATTTTCTCATATCCTTGAAGTTAATATCACAGCTGATTAATTTGAGGTTGCTATATCGACAAGACACATATAATTTTGACAACATTTTGTTTGTAATCACAACAAAAATGAAGCACTCGATGGGCACTCAGCTCAGCCTTTATGAAATATCCTATGACTCCACCTACATATTTCGAAAACAAAATTCAAAGTATCCTCGTAAATGTCAGAAAAGAGTCACGTGAGGATTCTTAGGAGTCCTAATCATGCGAGATACAAATTTCTGTACAAAATATAACATGTGAAATAGAATTTGTCATTAACAAATACTTTTAACTAATTTTAAATGTAACTATATTACTTATCATGCAATGTAAATCATTACATAGGCAGTCTAGAATGTAATGTTCTCAAGTTATGTTCAACTTCAATGAGGTGTTATGAAGGTATCTTTCAGACCCGGCAATGAGCCTACTGAGTTTTTGCTGTTATACCGGCACTTCTTCAAACACAAAATAATTTTACAATAGTATAGTAGATTGTAGTTTATCATAAACTAGACATATACTTCATGGCATATTTTAGTCATTATCTGGAGCAAAATTTCCTTTCAAATCAATTAAAGTGACATTATCAAATAAATACAAGAAATCTTCATGCTCTGAAGGGTCCAGTTTCTTTGTAATACATTGAAGTCCTTATAGAATGTCAAAAGAGCAAAGGATCATGTTATATCTCCATATTACAGAAATGACTCCAATAATAAACAATACAGTATAAAAAGAAGACGTAAATTAAAAGAGAAATATAAAAAATAGGAGATTGGAATAAAGTCTTCATGGAATTAGACATGTAATAGACTTCAAGAAAAACATAAATCAAGAATATCTTTTGTACAAGCAATTTAGCACAACTGCATTTCTTATACGTTTACCAGTGACATTGCAACTACATCCATGTATTAAGTATCAGTGGTCTTTATTATATAAGGGCTAAATGCACTGCATTCTTCCCACTTCTATTCTCCTGTCTTACGAGACTTAAGTTCTGTCCGCTCATATCAGCACCTTTTGTAATTTTTAGCATATAAATGCAGTACACTGATAATGTTACAATCAACTGATAATATTATTTCACAAAAATATCTAATCCCTTCATAGATGAAGTGTTTTAATTCTCTTGCTATCTAAGCAAGGTTCTTGATCTTAAGTACTGAGCATTATAGCTCTATCACTAAATGTGTTTTTATAATTGGACTTGTTTCTGTTTGGTAATGTTGGCTGTGTAGTTGCTCAATAATTGTAAATTCCAACAATTTATTCAAATAAATCGTATAACTAACGACCGCAGAGAATACTTTCAAGCAATATCGAAATTGCCTTCGACATATGAAGAAAACTGTAAGTAAACATTTTATACATAGCTTGAAACCTAATTTCATTTGAGAAGTATCCAGTGTCCCTTCATAGTGGCTAATTCTGAAAGTTATGAGAGGCGAAACACTACATCTGATTAATGAAAAGTAAATTTATGAGACTGAACAATTAATGACAATCAGGAGTACTTTAGGCAATAGACAAAAAAATTGGTCACAGAAGAGGCTAATACCACTAATAACCACACTGAGTGACATATTTCACAACTTGTATGTTTATTTATTACTTGTGAAGTATAGTACGGTTAAAGAAGCTAAGAAAAATATCAAGGCAGTGTGCTGCCAGAAAATAATCCAAAAATGTTATCAACGAGATATCTGTCATTTTTCATTTTCTCCCGGCGTATTTGTTGCTCGAACAGTCCACGGGAATACTGCCGGTTCATAGTGTCCAACGGGCACAATATTTCGGCGATCAGACATGTTGCCTCGTCAGGTGCGCTGAAACAGTGTGCCCGTTGGACACTATGAACCAGCAGTATACCCGTGGACTGTTCGAGCAACGAGAAATCTGTCTCAGCAACATTTCTGAAACGAGAAAAATTTTGAGTTTACAGGTTCATGTGGAGATTGGTATTTCCAAAGAATGAGCAGCAAAGTTTCTCATATAATGTGGCGTACAATACATCCGTTTAGCACATTTTCCCACACAGGCTAAAATACGTTATTTTACAACCCTGTATATGAAAGGTGTGTTTAAGGAGGTATATCAATAATTTGTAATCCCCTTCACTGCTTGTATGATGTTGTCCAAAAACTTTTGACTATCTAATGCATTCCAAAGGTAATAGAGCATATTTAGTAAATCATAATCTGAATTTCAGATTTCATACGATCATGTTCTGCAATGTTCCTGGGCACATTACGTTTTCCCACAACTCGCCATCTGACGGCACGTCCAGCTTTGTCGAACATGATCGTTTTGACGGTCCAGGTGATATGATGAGGGGAGAAGTAATTTGCACGGTCTTATTGTACTCCTAATCTCTGAACACTCTACACTCACAGGTCAACGTTATGACATTGTACTCCCTCCCTATGTGCGTCTGTTCATGGATGCATTCCGCCCAGCCTTCATTTTTGTGGATAACAGTGCGCGACCGCATCGAACAGCAAAGGTTGAAGATATTCGACGAATGGACTCGCCTGTCCGTTCCTCCGACTTAAATCCCATTGAGCACGTGTGGGGTGCGTTTTGAAGATGTTTTGCAGCACATGCACCAACGACCATCCAGCAGATGTCACGGCACTGGTGGAGCAATGCAACGCCCGACCACAGTAACTCATTATCAACGTTGGACCAGCATGGGAGCACGTTTCACAGCAAGCGTTGCAGTCCGTCGTGATTATGCACACTATTAAGAACCTCGTCTTTCCTTTGTAATGTCCAGGGGACCGTTATAAATCACGCTAACTTAAATGTAATTATTGTCTCTGAGTAAAAGTAATTTCTGTTCGTCTCGTATTTCTTTCTTATCTTCTGAACTGCTCTGTACTGTACTATGCAATAGCACTTCTTTCTATGTATGGTCCAAGTTCCATCGAACTATTTTACTTGGCAGTGGCACATCATGTGAGAGTTACTTTCGTCCTTTAGTTTTGCGCACCATTGTATATATGAGATTTGATCCTCTGTGGGGTGGATGGCCGCACAGCGATAAGATCGCTTTCAGGAAAGAAATACCTCTCCTGCATTGTTATCGTGCTCAGTCAGTGCAATGTTCAGTTAACACGCATACTCAGAATGGAGGCTGACACATACCGTCGGTCCAAAAATTTCTTGACTGATTTCATTCATAGCGCATAAGCGACATCAGAGCAGAAATGACTGTGGGAACATAAGCTAACAAATGTAAACAACTGATGTGAATTCAACCAGTCAGTTGTGAGTTGGTGCTGTTCAGTAGTGGATGTGCGGTCGCAGGTTGTCGACGTTGCTGTGGTGGGAGATTAGTGTTTAACGTCCCGACGACAACCAGGTCATTAGAGACGGAACACAAGCTCGGATTAGCGAAGGATGGGGAAGGAAATCGGCAGTGCCCTTTCAAAGGAACCATCCCGGCATTTGCCTCAAGCGATTTAGGGAAATCACGGAAACTCTAAATCTTGATGGTCGGACGCGGGTTTGAACCGTCGTCCTCCCGAATGCGAGTCCAGTGTACTACCACTGCGCCACCTCGCTCGGTCACTTTGTTGTGTCACAAACAGCAGTAGAATAGCATTTCTGAATGACGTGTCCGAGATATTCTCCAAACCTTTTGAAGAAGAAAAAATGTGTGAAAAGTTTATCCCGCACACCTGTACTCCAAAACAACAAAAATAGATAAGTGACGTGCAAATGATGGACAATTCTTGACAGGAAAAAGCATCACTGGGGGCAAGACCTGGTGCCATCGATACAAGCCTCAAATAAAGAGAAAAAAAGTAGCACTTCAGTTGAATAACATCCACAGAAGGATTTCGCTTGTTTGTACGAACGTTATGTTGTATTCAAGTGGTGGGAGAGTATATAGAACACCTGACGAATTAAAACTATCATCTTAGTGTTTATCTCTTTTTCATTAATCCACTCTTGAAACTTTTTGGATTGTTGGGGTCTCCTACACCACAATCCACCATACGGTGCGTGGCGGAGGGTACCTCGTACAACGTTATGTTGCATTCGAGTGATGGGAGAGTATATAGAACACCTGACGAATTAAAACTATCATCTTACTGTTTATCTCTTTTTCATTAATCCACTCTTGAAACTTTTTGGATTGGTGGGGTATCTCAAAGGAGCCTTCTACATCTACATCTACATACATACTCCGCAATCCACCATATGGTGGGTGGCGGAGGGTACCTCGTACCACAACTAGCGTCTTCTCTCCCTGTCCCACTCCCAAACAGAATGAGGGAAAAATGACTGCCTATACGCATCTGTACGAGTCCTAATCGCTCTTATCTTATCTTTGAGGACTTTCCGCGAAATGTAAGTTGGTGGCAGTAAAATTGTACTGCAGTCAGCCTTAAATGCTGGTTCTCTAAATTTCCTCAGTAGCGATTCACAAAAAGAACGCCTCCTTTCCTCTAGAGACTCTCACCCGAGTTCATGAAGCATTTCCGTAGCACTCGCGTGATGATCAAACCTACCAGTAACAAATCTAGCAGCCCGCCTCTGAATTGCTTCTATGTCCTCCCTCAATCCGGCCTGTTGGCGATCCCAAACGCTCGAGTAGTACTCACGAATAGGTCGTATTAGTGTTTTATAAGCGGTTTCCTTTGCAAATGAACCACATCTTCCCAAAATTCTACCAATGAACCGAAGACGACTGTCCGCCTTCCCCACAACTGAGTTTTCTACTTCTTGGAACCTCTTGTCCTGGAACTAATTTCCCTTGTGAAAGACAGGAAATGAAAGAAGGTCATCAGTGAGCTGAGCTTGCACAGAGGAAGTTTACTAGCATTAATATGTATCAACTCAAACGCGCCCGCATCCCCATAGATAGTCTTAATGCGACACTTGTGACAGCGATCTTATGCTGGTAGTGATTACTGAAAGAAGGTCTGTGGTCGTCAAGACGTTAAGAATTGACACAGATAGCTAGGTGTTACCATGTATGAAGCCCGCGTGCCTGGAGGTGGCTTTATCGCGACCTCAGCGGCAGCGCTCATGCTGGCGGTGATTACTGACCGTCTGCGGAGGCGGCGAAGGCGAGCTGCCCGGGGTACTTGTCGATGAAGCGGCGGATCAGGTCGATCTGCTCCAGCGTCAGCTGCACCGCGTTCAGCTGCTGCGACTCGCAAGGCACGTACGCCGCCCAGAACTGAAACACGCGCGCCACGCAGTCACGTGACAGGGTTCGAACCTGATCCTTTCTTACATACAAACTACGCAATGGGACGTCAGTCTCCAATAACGGAAACCAGGTGGTGAGCCCGCAACTTAGAATGGGTAACTGCACGAACTTGTGCTTTACACTATACAACGCCGAAAAAAATCGCAACACCAAGAAGTTGTGCGATATAAACCGAGTTAGTTGGCGTGTTTCTCCATCTGAAACATGATGCCTATTGAAATTTCGCCTTAGTCGCATAAGGATGCAAATCAGGTTTACCTTAGATACTCGCTGTAACGGTCGTGAGTTTTAGTTACCTTTGAGACTGGACCTAGAGACCTGATGTACAATGCCTTTCTTCATTATCATCATCATTATCATTATCATCCCCTTCCAAGGATTAGGTGTTGTAATCAACCGTTCTGGTCTCTATCATCTACCCATCCGTCTCTCACGAGGACTGCCTAATTCTCTCTTTCTAGAGGCGTATAACTCAATATCTTTTTTTGGAAATCTATTTTCTGTCATTCCACCAACAAAATCCTTCCATTTCATTCTATCCTCTCGTATCTTGTCATTAGCTGGAATGAATTCTGAATACGTTCTTACTGTTTCATTTCTTATTTATCCATTTTATTACAGCCTCTTACATACCTCATGAATTTAATCTCATCTGCTTCTATGAGTGATTTTCCTTTTTTTGCTATTTTCCATAATTCAGAACCATATACAAGAGGGCCATAACTGAATAGAATTTCATTTGTGTTTCTTTTCTTCTTTTTCTTCCCGAAGTTCCACTAATTGTTCCGCAGATATCTTTATATTTTTTTAACCTCCTTCTCAGTATCTTTGTCACAATGGAAACTAATACATACCCTAAGTAATTGTGTGCTTTTTCTGAAATTTCCTCAGTTATTACTATTTTCGATCTGACTGGATTCTTTCCTATGAAAGCCATTTTCTTTGTCTTATTTTCAGATATAGTGAAGTTGTAAAGTACTGTATTTTGTCTCAATCTATACACTGCTCTTTGAAAATTATCTTCTGTCACCTGTATAATTATCTGGTCATCAGCATATAACAGTTTAATGGCAAGCTTGATCCTGTTTTAATTCCTGTCTTTATTTCATCTTTCTACTTAATATGTATATCGTCAATAAATAAATTAATTAAAGTGGGTGACAGACTGCACCCTTGTCGGATACCAAGATTTATTTCATCTGACATTTTGATACAGGAACTTACAATTATTTTTCTATTTACGTATAGACTCTTTACGATATTAATAAGATGTTCTATCAAACCTTTTATTTCCAATATTTTCCATAAAAGGGGTCTTTTTCACTTATCAGAGGCTTTCTCAAAATCAATAGATGCTAAATGCGTTTCTAAGCCAAATTCCCGAGGCAACAAATACGCCGTTATCAACACTTCACTGAGTGTGAACGAGGTCTTGTAACAGGGCTATGAAATCTTGTGTTTCCCGAACATAATATTCCACGTTACTACCTGAAATTTATTGCAGAACTCAGTTAGTCTTTCTCCTCTTTCATTCTTACTACCAAGCCCAATATCTGCCGTAACTATTTCTTCTGCTTTTCTCCTACAACCGCAATTCAATCCCCCATGACCATTAGATTTTCATCTCCCTTTTCGTAATTTATTACCCGTTCAGTATCCTCATATGCTTTTTCTATCTGTTTACCTTCTGACTTCGATGTCGGGAACCCAACCTATTGCTGTCGGTGTTGGTTTGCTGTTGATTCTGATGAGAACAGCCCTATGAACGATCTGGTCACAGTATCTCACTCTCTGTCCTACCTTCCTAATCATAACGAATCACACTCCCATTTCTCATTTCCTGCTGCTGTTGATATTACTCCGTTCACTTCAGTGATTCCCACTCTATCTATATTGAGCCTTAGCATTTCTTTTTTTCTGATTTTCTAGCTTCCCTATCACGTTAAATCTCCTGACGTTCCATGTTCCGACTGGAAGAACGTTATCCTTTAATTGATTATTCAATCTTTTGCCCATGGTCACCTCCCGCTTGCAATCCCATAACGGAGATGCCAATGGGGGACTCGTACGGAATCTTTTACCAATGGAGAGATCATCATGATACTTGTTCAGTTACGGGCTAAATGTTACGTGAATACACACAACGTGTCTTAAATTCAGTGGTCTCCATTGCCTTATGCATCCCCATGCTGTTGATAGTTGCTGATTCTTCGCATTTAGGGGCAGTTTACCAACCCAAGGGCACGAGAGCGCCCTGAAACTCTATCCGCTACTTCGCCCTCTTTGACATGGCAATTGGCTGAAGGAGGGTAATTTCTTACATCACTGCCATTTCTTAAGATTTTTATTCAATATTTAAGCAATGGGGCGGTTCGAATTCAGGACTGAGGACGTTTTGACCACTGATCAAGGACGTCATTGTTCTCGTCATTTTATCTAGGCGGAAGTCACGGGATACCCCTTCAAGTTCATCGTTGATTATTTCACTCAATTTATTTGTTACAGAGGACAGCCACACACTGATCGAACACGCTGAGCTACCGAGCCGGCAACCCCTAGACCACAAGTGCTTAACACCGGGTGTTTATACAGTTGTAACGATGGTTATTAATAACTTAAGGTAATCTCTTAGGTAATAGTACTTGATGTTTATACAGTACTTTTACAATCATAAATTACTATGAAGTACTAATATCTACCTATACTGATAAAGATTACAACTGTTTTCTTAGTATAATGTGCTAAATATATGAGTATTATAATACTACAATCTAATACAAACACACATTTGATCTGTCGACGACGCCATCATTGATTTAATCCTGGTTATAATTGGCGCAATGAAACATATTCCATATAATATTTGGAAACCACGTTTTATGAACCTTATATAATGGTACCAACATTTTTTTTAAATTTTACTTTACGTATGATTTTCCTGTAGTTTAGCACTTCAACAGATACATATTTGTGAAATCACCTGAAGATTGTGCTTAAAAACAACAGCGACAAAAAAATAAAACCATCACAAGTGAATCGCAAAAACATAAATAAAACACTTTCTGTAATTATGTATGTACTTCACACAAAGGTTGGCAAAATTAAATTCAAGTAAACTGTTTTAAACTGTTGATGGCTGAAAAGAAACGTACAATCGTTACAATACAGGATTTCCAGTTGCTGGCTGTTGATAAGAGTTAAGTCCCCAAACCATACACACCTGCTTTTCAAATCATTAAAAAGTGTGTGGCAAAATGTTTTATATTTAATTATGTAATAAGATTTATTCATGTTTGATTAATGACTGGAGCATAATAAAATACGCCTCAGTGTAAAGTGTCACTAGTCTTTGTCATCATGGTGACTACCGGAGGAACATGTACAGGGCTTCAGAATATTCGTGATACCGCCCATTCCCTACCGCGTTTCTTTTATTTAGTACAGCAGAAACGACTTACGAGTAAATCTTTATTATATCTCTTGTCTACTTCTATAGGATGTAAAAAATGTCAGTATGTATGTTCAACATCATCTTCTTAGCTGCTGTATCGATTTCAGTTAAACTTGGTACACATATCGCTCGCTATCTGGAAAGAAGTACTGTGGTGGTAAGAACCACCCATACATTAAAGGGGTAGAGGTGAAAAAGAAGCGTAACCCACTGAGCGTAAATACGTAGACTATATTCATCCAGTATTTGAGAATAAGGGCACTTAGCTACCTGCAAAAAACTTTACACTCAACCATTACGCAGTTTTATCTCTGTGAGGCCACCAACAAAATGATGAAAGAAAAAAAAGTTTATCGCATAGTTTTGTAGATTTTCGTTGTTCATACAGTAAAACTGCCTCATGAAGCATGTCGTTTTAATTTAGTACTTCTTTATTGCTAGGCTAACTCTACTCGTAACACACTCCTCTGGCAGTATCCACTTACACAAATGAATGTGACTCTAAAATTATGTCATTACACGAAACACAGTTCAGGAGGTATGACATCATAAACACTGAAACACGTGAAAAACTTTCGCATCATGCCTGACGTTTTAGTTTGATACTTGTTTACATTTACTCTGTTCACAACATATTTGTCAGACAGAGTCCACATATACCAATGAATGTACCTGCAAAAATTATATGACTGTAAGATACATACGCAAATTACCCAGACTACACCCATCTAGTGTTTGAAAATGAGAGCACTTACCTACTTCCAACAAACTTTAAACACAGTTTCAACCTTTTTCTAAACTTTTCCCTGCTTACATGCTTAATGTCAGATACGTAAAACATCAACTAATTTGTAAGATAGTCTGAAGTTTGTAACAGTTTTATACAGGAGAGTTCGATTTTTTAAATAATTGGGTGTTTATTGGTTACTTACTATCTGGAAAGGGGCACTGTGGGGTGAAGAAACACCTACATCCCATAGGTATGGTAATGAAAAGGGGGTGACATAGAAGCATAACTTGGGAACACCTGGAGAATTTTGAACCAAAGGTACTTGACTTATTATTTCTATGAAAATATTGTGGGAGTAACGTTCCCCACTAACACTGTGCGTCGGTGTGTAGATGAGAAGGGATGACGTAAAAAGGTTCCTAAACAACCTATTTGCACTTAATTCTTGTGTTTAGTTTAACTCAATACGTTTAAGATGTTGTACCGCAACTTGTCTCTCATTTGTGCTGTTCCTGTATCAACCAGGCCGCGTGAAAAGTGACTGCAGCCAGCCATTTGTTTTGACAGTACGTTAAGGAACCTAAGATCAAGTCAAACGGCAGATAACGTTAACCTCCTTTCTGGAGCTGTGTGGTGTAAGACAGCAAAGAATCAGACTTATATGTGTGCAATGTGTGTCACAAATGTAGATCTTCAGAATCTTCTAAGTCCCTGGATTGATTTCAGTAAAGCATGAAATGCACAGATTATTTATTGTTTGGAAATATATTCTGTGGGCGTTAATACAACCAGCCTTCCATTCGGGTAAGGGGGTGGATGACAGCGGAGCAGTGAACAGAGAATGGAGAGAGGAGGAGGGGGACACACAGAAGAGTCTAAGGAGATGGACTGTGAGAGGGATGATGAAGAGATCAACAGAGTTAAGGAGAAGGAAGAGACGGCCAGTGAGTGGGGCGAGGAGGTAATCGACACAGAGAGGGAATGGAAGAGATGGAAAGAAAGAGGTGGAGTACCAGATGGAGAGACTGACAGAAGAGTAGGAGATGCATAGTGTGTGGGGGCGGGGGGGGGGGGGGGGAAAGAACACAGGCAAATAGAGGGGGAGGAGGAAATGTGATCAGTACGTGACATACGAATATATGGACGAACCCACCGGTAAAATCCTACTACATTTGTAAAACGAAGTGAGTGGTTTAGTACACTCTAATTCCACCCATATTCTAAGACTTTCATTACAAGTGAATATAAGCACTTTCGATGGAATTGCATGGTATTTATTTGTTGATTACCCAATGTACTCCTTTTTTTATTTTTATTTCAGCCCATTCTTGCTCCTGCTCCACCAGCATGAGAGAAATGCCATGTGGGCTTCCATCTATCGTCCTACGCTACAGGCCTTAGTAAGCTACAGTAGAGGCAGTAGCTTCCATGTCACCACATTCCTAACCCCAATCACATGAGGCTGAAATTACATCAAGCATTTCACATTTATGTTTTCATTCACCCTGGCATCCCCAATACTATAGATACGACACTAGTATTCGTCCTGTTAGAGCACTTTAATGTCATCCACTTCCCACAATTACTCCTATCCTCACCAAACTACAAGTGGTGAAATGTCATCGGAACAGTCAAGCTAGCAACACTGAAAACTACACATTCAGTGTTAATGTCAGCTATTTCAGATTGTATTAAGACACTACCTACACCGACAAATAGCAGGGCCTAGGGTTGTTTTAATTCAAAACATTTTTGCCTGTGTAGTATGCTGTAGGAGCACTAAGTTTTGCTGAAAGTCTTCGAAGCGATCCTGAGTTACGCTTTACTTGTCACCCCCATGCTTAAGTGTTAACTGTTGTCGGGAATGTTACTAATCAGCATTGTGACCCTGAAATTTGTGCATTCGACCATTCATACATTTTGCTGCCGATTACTTCTACCTATCACCCTTTTCACTCGCAAACACTGCACCACTAATGGCGATAGGGATATCTTACACAAACATGGTGTAAACGATAACTGGTTTCACTGTGCTACAATAGTCTACTCGCATGTTTCTCTATCTTCTGCCTCTGGAATACATCAGAGTACGTTTCAAACTTTCGCGTCACCTCTCCATGTGATTTTTTTTCCTAGACACAAAAAAGCAATACTTTTTTATTATTACGTGTATAAACACTTCTTGCAAACTGCTTTATCTGCAGAAATGAAATGAAATGAGCGTATGGCATTGTTGGCTGGAAGGCTCCCTCGGGGCATTCGGGCGCCGAGTGCAAGTCTTATTTCAGTCGATGACACACTGGGTGACTCGAGTGCCGGTGATGAGGATGAAAAGATGATGAGGACAACCCAACACACAGTCCACGAGCGGAGAAGATCTCCAACCCGGCCGGGAATCGAAACCCGGGTCCGCTTACAAGCAGAGATTAGAAGACATTAAAAATCTCTCGACAGATCTGACATGTATTCGCGACACACCAATACGCCGCGACACAGAGGTTGACAAAGAGTGGTCTAGAGGAAGTCGTGAGGAACAATTTGATGTAGAACATCTGTGGTCTATCAAGCCGGGAAATAGCCGCAAATTGTCGCTAAAAATCATACTAACCACACATTGTTTTTGCATTTACAAAATGTGAAACTGATGTTTATCCCAAAATTTTGTGAACTGTAACTGCATAGCGTTAACCAGCCCGGCACAGAGTTTTAATCTCCCAGGAAGTTACATTTGCAAATTAAATCTTCATGCATTAAGAGGAAACTCTTCAACATATATATTAAATCATATATAAAAAATGTATCATATTGTTTTACAGATCTTAAACGCTTCACATAGCCAGTCCAACAAGCACTCTAAACCTTAACAAAGTTGAATGGTTACCAAAACTATCAAATTAAACTTTAAGCCCCCGGCCACTGTGGCCGAGCGGTTCTAGGCACTTCAGTCCGAAACCTTGCTGCTGTTAAGGTCGCAGGTTCAATCCTGCCTCGGGCATGGTTGTGTTTGATGTCCTTAAGTTAGCTAGGTTTAAGTAGTTCTAAGTCTAGGGGACTGATGACCTCAAATGTTAAGTCCCATAGTGCTTACAGCCTTTTGAACCATTTAAACTTTAAATAATGATAGGTCTCTCATATACACGGTGCATCTTGCACACTCTGGTCATTACCAGCGTAAAAACACTAAAAACAAACAAATGAAAATGTCTTTCGCAATTCAGGAAATATCAGATTTTCTTACATTTCTTAAAGGCAAATGTAATGAAAAATGGGAAGCCACATTTAGTACTAATCAAAGTAGGGGAAGGACGAGGAATAATCTAGTCATCGTAAACAAACCCCATTCTTGTATTTGGTGCAAATACTTCATAATACATACTTCAGCAAGACACGAATTTACATCCATGGGCAGAGAACGCTCAGGGGTATGTCATCAGGAGAAACAAAACTGGCGTTCTACGCTTCGGGAAGTGGAATATTAGAGCCCTTAATCGGACGGATAAATTAGAAAATTTAGAAAGAGAAATGGATAGGTTGAAGTTAGATTTAGTGAGACTTAGTAAAGTTCGGTGGCAGGAAGAACAGGGCTTTTGCTTAGGTGAATAAAGAGTTATAAATACATCATCAAATGGGATAATGCAGAAGTATGCTAAATAATGAATAAGAAAACAGAAATGCGGGTAAGCTATTACTAACAACATAGTGAATATAGTACCATAGCCAAGACAGACACCCACCACAGCAGTACATGTTTATATGCCAACTAGTTTCACAGATGATTAGGAGATTAAAGAAATGTACGATGAGGTAAAAGAAATTATTCAGATACTTAAGGGAGACAAAACTGGATTGTGATGGGGGTCTGGCATTCGATAGTAGGAAAAGTAGGAAAAATAGGTGAATATGGAATGAGGGAAAGGAATGAGACAGAGAGTCGGCCGGTTGAATTTTGCACAGTGCTTAGTTTAATCATTGCTAACTCTTGGTTTGAGAATCGTGAAAGTAGGTTACATACGTGGAGACACGAGAAGGTTTCAGATTGATCATATAATGGTAAGACAGAGATTTCGGAACCAGATTTTAAATTGTATTTCCAGGGGCAGATGAGGACTCTGAGTACAATTTATTGATTATGAGTTACAGACTAAAACTGAAGAAATTGCAAAAAGATAGTAAATTAAGGAGATGGGACCTGGATAAATTGAAAGAAGCAGAGGTTGTTGAGAGGATCAGAGAGAGAGCACTAGGCAATGATTGACTGTAACAGGGGAATTTTTTAATTTAATTGACGAAAGGAAAAATATAAAAATGCAGCAAATATAGAGAGCGAAAGGGAATACAGACATCTAAAAACTGAGACTGATAGGAAGTGTAAAATGGCTAAGCAGGAATGGCTAGAGGGCAGATGTAAGGATTTAGAAATACATATCACAAGGGGAAAGATAAATAATGCCCACCGGAAAAGTAAAGAGGAATTTAGAGGAAAAAGAAGCAGCTGTATGAATGTCAAAAGCTGAGATGGAATACCAGTCTTACGCAAAGAAGGGAAAGCTGAAAGGAGGAAGCAGTATACTGAGACACGATCTTAAAGTCAATATTATAAAACTGGAAGAGGACGTAGATGAAGATGGGACGGAAGATATAATGCGAGAAGAATGAGACACAACAATGAAAGACCTAAATTGCAATAAGGCCCTGGGAGTACACGACGTTTCGTCAGATCTACTGGCAACCATTGGACAGCAATCAGATCTGCAATATCCATGAGACAAACGAAATATTATCAGGCTTCAAGAAGAATATTACAATTTCAATTTCAAAGGAATCAGATGATGACAGGTGTGAATACTAGCGAACTATTGGTTTAATTAATCATGGCTGCAAAATACTCATATAAATTCTTTACAGAAGAATGGAAAATCTGGTAGAAGTCGATCTCGGGAAGGTCAATTTGGAGTCCAGAGAAATATAGGAAGACGTGAGGCAACACTGAACCTGCAACTTATCTTGGAAGATAGTTTAAGGAAAGGCAAACCTACATTTATAGCATTAGTAGAGTTGTTGGCTGGAGTACTCTCTTTGAAATTATGAATGTTGCAGGGGTCATACACAGGGGAACAAAAGGATAGGAAGTACTCTCTTTGAAATTCTGAATGTTGTAGGGGTCAAACACAGGGGAACAAAAGGATATTTAGAACTTGCAGAGAAATCAGATGGCAGTTGTAATAGTCGAGGACCACGAAAGGCAAGCAGTGACAAAGAAGGATATGAGACAAGGTAGTAGCCTACCACTGGTGTTATTCAATCTGCACATTGAACAAGCTGTAAAACAAACCAAATAAAAATTTGTAGGAATTAAAATCGAGGAAGAAGGAATAAAACCTTCAAGGTTTGCCGATGACACTGTATCTCTTCAGAGGCAGCAATGGACTTGGAAGAGCAGTTGAACGGAGTGGACTGTGTCTTGAAAGAAGAACATAATATGAACATCAACAATTACGAAACAAGGGTGAAGGAATGTAGTGAGAGGATGCTGAGAATTAAAGTAGGAATGAGACACATTAAGTAGTAGACGAGATTTGTTATGTATGCAGCATAGTAACTGATGATGCCCAAAGTAGAGAGAATACAAAATGGACTAGCAAGGCAAGAAAAGCGTTTCTAAAGAAGAGAAATTTGTTAACATTGAATATAGATTTGAATGTTAGAAAGTCCTTCCTGAAAGTATTTGTATGAAGATTATCCATTTATGAAAGTGAAATATGAACGATAAGTAGTTTTGTCAAGAAGAGAACAGAAGTGTTTGAAATATGGTGCTAGAGAAGAATGATGAAGATTAGATCAACTAACTAGTGTGGAGGTACTTAACAGAACTGGAGAGAAAAGAATTCTGTGTCATGACCTGACTAGAAGAATGAATCGGTTGGAAGGACAAATTCTGAAACGTAAAGGGATCATCGAGTTAGTATTGAAGGGAAGTGTCAGGTGTATATATCACAGAGGGAGACCAAGAGATGAATACAGTAAGCAGATTCGAAGGTTGTAAGTTGCAATAGTTGTTCAGCAGAGAAGAGGCTTGCTCAGAATGGAGTAGCACGGAGAGCTGCATCAGACCAGTTTTCAGGCTGAAGACCACAACATATAAAATCTTGTTTCCAAAACGTAACTGTGAAATATACTCCAAAGTTGTAAGTGCATGCATGTCAAAGAAATTTTCTAATAGAACAAAACATAATGACCAATGCACTCCGTGAGACCAAATGCCACCTGGTGGCAATGTGAGCATGTGATGCAGTAAATAAAGTAAATATGCAACATGAGGGGAGCAAGTGGACAAACCCATTGGAACAACCAATTTGGGCAAAGGGTACGATTTTTAGGGATACAGCATTCCGAAAGCAGCGGCCTAGTCAGCTGTTCACCTGCTAGTGTACTGAGCAGCCATCGATAGCAGTTAAAGTATGGTGAACTCACGAGTAGGCGCCATGGTAATGGATGGCCATGTCTCATCTCAGACTGAGAAGGAGTATAAGTGGCAGTATTTAGCAGATCTGACGACGAATACAGTGCTGGTGAAGGCACAAGTGTTTTGTAGTACAGGGCTCTGTGCAGATTGTTGAACTTGAGACACTGTCAATTACAACTGCAGTGGGCGTGGGACCATCAATATACGACATTTGGTCTGTGGAAACGTGTCGCCTGTTCAGATAAACCATAATTTGTGTTACATTTGGACAATACCATGTGCAGATACAACATCACTGAAATGTGCACTGTGTCACAGATGAAGGTTGGTGAGGGTACTATTGTGCTAGGAGGGACATTCAGTTGGGCTAACATATGATCTGTGGTAGTAATCGAAGGCATGATGACAGCTGGAGACTACATGAATATTATTGTGAATCACCATGCCACAATGCCAGAATTGTGGTAAAGTGGTTGGAGGAGTGTTCGTGTGAACTCGCACTGACGATTTGTCCACCAAATTCACCTGATGTGAGACAGATGGGACTCATTTGAGCCACACCTCTACAAATCACTGCCCAATATTTTTCTGAAACTGCATGAATTTTTCATACAGAAATATGGTGCTACATTTTTATGAAGGCCTGCCAAGGGCTTGTCATATTCATGCCACATGGAATCGTTGCTTCATTGCATTCTAAGGATTACCAACTTCCTGTTAAGCAGGTGGCCATATTTTTTGTGGCTCATTTTGGTACCCTTGTAAAATGCTATAGCAGTGTACTGCTGTAAGGGGGCCTTCTAGCCACCAAGCCGCAGGAGTGCCTGCCAGTGGCAGCCAATGGCAGCCAGACACCAGTTTGATGTATGCTCCCTGGATGTCTTCACTCATCACCTGCCATGGTGGTGTGGGACTTAGTGGGCTCTGGCTGATATATCAAAAATAAATATCATCTGCATGCCAGCACTGATAATATTTTGCGATCCTAATAAATATGCAGGCATTGGTTCACAGGAGCAGATGGCTCATAATCAAAGCCACTTCCACAGACCAGTGTACAGTTTCATCGCCTATACTGTACGAGGACTATATCCCACAATCAGTCGCAAAAGAGGGCCTCTGTGTTGTTGTTTGCTGCACTGCTTTTTTACTGCTGTAACACATGTAAGCAGTTTATGACTACAGTTACATACACTGTCCTCATTTTGTTTTTTCCTCCATGACTTCGAGCTGTGTGTCAGGTGCTGAACCAACATTAACACATTAGTTCTCACAGAAAACTGGACATCGCACGGTGTACATTACGCTGCTACTGCCTCCACAACAGACACAGAATGATTTAAATAAAAGAAAGTTAGTGTCTCTTACTGACAAAAGTACCCTGGAAGTCATCATGACATATGGAAACTGGAAAAGTTTTGCAGCATTGTGGGGCGTTTCCAGACAGCTATCAGAGGTTGATTGATGACCCCTACATTTCAAATTATCTTTCACAGTGACAGAGTGGCAGATGTCTAGGTGTTCCATTTCGATTAATCCCTCATATTGCAGTCATGTACGTGATCACTGTTTTGGTGCAGATCAATCCTGGAGGGTGTTGGTCCTACTAAGACTCTCTCTGCATCTCAATCAAGTGATGTCTGTCAATTTATTATGTGATAATCAACAGCATACTGGTGGATGGATGGGATGGAAAAGACACTGTCGATGTAGTGTAATAATCACCACAGTTGATAGTGTAATCATTTTTAGCAGTTTTACCAGTTTTTTCATAATTTCAACATTGACCAATGATGTGGCAGCATACTTTTCAATTTCTGTATCATCGCTAAACCATCCTTTCACTACTTTGCGAGTACCATATACTAGACTGTGAATGTAGATAGATGACTGTACAGTATGCCCATTCACTGTCAATTCTCGGACATATATATACCAAAGTATAACCATACAGAGTCCTGTATCGATCTACATATTTCCAGTACTTTGATCGTTGTGTGTAATGTACGATTATGACTGCCCATCTCTCCCTATACGGATGGGAGTCACAGAGCATCCTCGCATTCAAAAATGGTTCAAATGGCTCTGAGCACTATGCGACTTAACTTCTGAGGCCATCAGTCGCCTAGCACTCACAACTAATTAAACGTAACTAACCTAAGGACATCACACACATCCATGCCCGAGGTAGGATTCGAACCTGCGACCGTAGCGGTCGCATCCTCGCATTCTTAGAATAAAGTTGGAGATTGGAAGATCTGTCTGAAATGTCTTTGACTAACCCTCGATCAACACTGTCATTGATTCAATTTGCAGCTGACCAGAAGTAGGAGGCTACTGTACACACTATATTCCACATCTCGCGAAGGGACAGAGTGAGACAAGTCTGTAACTGCTGTTCAGCAAAGACTGTTCTACATCAGTCTCACTCACGGAGCCCATCCAAGTGCACAAAATCTCTCCAGATGCAAGCATGTCAAGGAGGTTAGGACCCCTTATATAGCATCTATGAGAATGTTGTGATGATGTGATGATATAACAGATGGTTATGAAGAATAAAATTGTGGTTTATGCATGGTGGAGCTCCAGATGGACGTATTTTTCAGAATTTTACTAAGTCGACTGTGTCATCAATTCAGAGGTATTGTTCTAATGTCTGAGGTCAGTACCAACAAGGTGTTGGTAAGAGATAAATGTTCATAGAACATAAACACACAGATTCCTAAGGTTAAAAGTTTCTGGACAGCTGCAAGTTGAATTGTTCAGAATGTTGCATGGAGGGTTGGTCAAAGCAATGTCGGGAAATCTTTCAATCTCCAGCGTTACCCTAAGAATGCGAAAATGCTCTGTGACACCCACCTGCTTCGGGAGAGGTGGCCAATCTGATCATAAATTACACATATGACCAAAGTGCTAGAAATATGTAGACTGATACAGGACGCTGCCTGGTATACTTTGGTATATATATATATATATATATATATATATATATATATATATATGTGTGTGTGTGTGTGTGTGTGTGTGTGTGTGTGTGTGTGTGTGTGTTCGAGAATTAACAGTGAAAGGGCGTATTGCACTATCATCTATCTACATTCACAATCTAGTACAAGGCACTCACAAAGTAGTAGAGGGCTGGTTTAGCGATGATACAGAAATTGGGAAGCATCTTGCTGCATCATTGGTTGGTACTGAATTTATGGGAAAATTGGTAAAATTGATAAAATTGAATGCACTATCAACTGTGGTGCTTATTACACTACATCGATGGTGACTTTTCCATCCCATCCATCCATTACTATAATGTTGATTACCACACAATGATTGACTGACATCACTTGTTTGAGGTGCATGTAGAGTCTTAATGGGACAAACACCCTCCAGGGATGGGCTGCACCAAAACAATGATCGCGTACATGATAGCAATATGAGGGAGCAATCCAAATGAAACACCTAGACATCTGCTACCATGTCACTGTGAAAGATAACTGTAGAGGTAAGTGTAGAGATAATCAATCATCTTTTGACAGCTGTCTGGAAACGCCCCACAATGCCGCAAAACTCTTGCAGTTTCCATATGTCATGATGTCTTCCACATTTTTGTCAATAAGAAACACCACATCTACTTTTTATTTATCCTGTGTGTGATGTGGAAGCCGCAGCAGTA
The DNA here is from genome assembly GCF_021461395.2 of Schistocerca americana. NCBI lineage: Eukaryota > Metazoa > Arthropoda > Insecta > Orthoptera > Acrididae > Schistocerca > Schistocerca americana. The sequence continues at coordinate 477,360,322 of NC_060121.1, forward strand.
TAATTTACACTGCGCAATATGCAGTTTTCTGTGAAAGCCAATAGATTGAGATGTGTTAACGTCGATTTAGCACTTGACACAGACATCGAAGTCATGGTGGAAAAAACAAAATCATGGTGGTGTATGTGGCTGTAGTCATACACCAACTGGATGTGCTACAGGAGAAAAAAAGCAATGCATCAAACAACAACACAGCAATCCTCTCTTGCGATTGACAATCTGTGGGATATGGTCCTCCTACAGTGCAGGTGGTGAAACGTTACACTGATTTGTCGGAGCGACTGTGATCACGAGCCACCTCCTCCAATGAACCAATACCTGTATATTTAGTAGGATCGCCAAATATGGTCAATGCCGACGTGCAGACGGTATTTGTTTTCGATATATCGGAAGACAGGGACATGGTAACATCTTATTGAGTTCTCTACTGGATGACATTAGCAGAGTTTTTATAGTTAGAAGTTTTCCTCTGTTGGATGATACGGAATAATGAGGAGGAGAGAATGTTTGGGTGACAGACATGAATGCACTCTGAGAGACGCAGATCTCCTTTGGACTGCTTAGCATAATCCTCGTCCTTCTTCCAGTTCTTGTGTGATTTGGACTCTTCGAAATTTTTCCAATAAAAATCTCACAGTTACTGCTCCAACTATCTGTTCCACTACCTCATGTTGCAGGAGAAAACTTCATTTGATGCTGGCCTTACACATTGTACACAGCTGGCTGAGCTACAATAGCACGTTCTCATTTCCACCGAGTCGTCAAAACACGGTTCTGTCGCATGAAATCAGGTTATCCTGTTTCTCCACCGGATGCAGAAGGTCTTAGATGTAGTGCTCTCTGACTTCCGTTCAGTTCCGAGTTAAACTGGGAAGATTACATGGACGAAGCTGCAAGAGAGGATGGGGCGGAGACTGAGGATCAGTTACAAGATGCATTGGGACTGTCTATCGTTACTTAGCAAATAGGTTCGATAAAGCTGACTCGTTTCGAGACATGAGTGTCACAAATATCATTCTCCAGAGGCTTTAATAATTGAAAGACGTCTCCATAGGATCCAAAACAAGAATGTGGTTGAATGGATAGACTTGATTCCAAATCGCAGACAGCATTTCTACCAGAAATCATAACACTATCAGCAACTCGAGTGCGTGTCTATACAACCAAGACCGCTTTTCGTGCAGACTGACGAAAACATAGTTGTTGTGCTTCTGTGGTCAGCTTCAAATGTTGTTTCTTAATAGCGTTCCTCGAAAAGAACATCCTCTTCCCTCCAGGGGTTCCCATTTCACGTAACTGGTGAGTGTAATACGACTGATGAGAAAACAATTATCGCCATGCAGAGAGACTCTTATGCTCAATTTAGTTAATTATCCTATCTACTTGACATCAGTAACGTGCCGCTTGGCGGTTAGAAGCGATGGTTAGTGTGCAACGGATATGATTCTTGAGTTGGAGCGGTAAATAGGTGTTTCCTTCTTCCTTGCGGCGATATCATTTAAAGAAATATCAGTCCCTCGCCAGACAGGGAGAGAAACGTTTCTAATAAAATCAGATGTATTACCGAATTTGTGTCATGTGCTATAAACCTGATACTTGCTACTTCTCAGTGTTGTTACCTAACGATACTTCGTACGTGGCGAGGCACTTGACTACTTTAAGAGAGTGTTCGAAAATGAGGAGGGATCCTGTGACAGAGGTCGATCTTAGCACTCCATCATGAGCCAAAAGTGAGTTCAATATTCTAGTCCTGTGATGCATGACGTAACAGATATTAAGCTGATTATAACAGATTTGTCCCTACCTGATGAGAAAATACTTAGAAGAAATGTAGCCTGTGCCATACTGATACAGGATTTTCACAACTAGTAACGATACTTCAGCAATGTGAAAAAGCGTGTATACCGCCATATCTTCTGTCTTCGAAATAAGTTGTATGAAAGAGAGAAATCTACATTTCAATCGATTAATTCGAAATTTATTGTCGAGAACACCGCTGTCTCGGATTCGATTAAAGTGAATTTTTTAAACCGGGGGGAGGGGGGGGCCTCTATAGCTGGGTGGAATTGGTTAGAATTAGTGTATATATCCAAGCTGCAGCTGCTTGTTTCGCAGTGCGCTGCGGCTGGCTGCAGTGGCGGTCACGAGAAGTTGGCGACCGGAAGTAACAGATTAGCTCAAACTGTGAGGCGCAGTTTGGTACAAAGAATGCGCCGACCTGACTGATCTTGTCTACAGGCGTAGGGACTAGCGAACTGACCGGAGAACTGGGTGAGCTGCGACAGAAACGGACGTGTATGTTGCGTGACAGAAGATTCAAAATGACGGGTGTTTGCGTTGCACATATTGATATCATCCGAATTCCTACTTCTCCAATCATCCCAGGATGCCCTCTACGGCCGAGAGTGTTGCGCTCTTCCATGCATGTGCGTCCACGACTTCGGATGCGGCCGTGGCGATAGTTTTCATCGACATCTGACCGTTGGCGCCGGTGGCTTACAAGAGGATTGGGGTGCTGCGAGAGTACCTCAGGACATGGCATGTGCAAGTGTTTCAGCAATCTCCAACATCTGGCTATGACAACTACTGCTACAGACTGGGTGGTGGTTTAAGTGTGTCGTGTTCTCGATACATCGCAGAGGACTCTATCTTGTTGTGGTATTTGCTGTTGTCACTGTCTTATCATTCAGCAGATCCTTCCTGCTCCCCCCCCCCCCCCCACCCCACCCCCATCTGAATATAACGGAAAGAACCAATTTAGGAATTCTACAGTGCTTTAAAAACCCAGTGGCGAACTCAGATTACAGATTGATAGCGATTTCTGACATCTGGCTATGCCAGGTTATTACTACGGATTAGATCGTGGTTTAAAAAAAATGGCTCTGAGCACTATGCGACTTAACATCTGAGGTCATCAGTCCCCTATAACTTAGAGCTAATTAAACCTAACTAACCTAAGGACATCACACACATCCATGCCCGAGGCAGGATTCGAACCTGTGACCGTAGCGGTCGCTCGGTTCCAGACTGTAGCATCTAGCACCGCACGGCCACTCCGGCGGCGATCGTGGTTTAAGTGTGACGTGTTTAGTACTTCTCAGTACATGTCAGAGGACTCTGTCTTGCAAAGGTATTGCAGTTGTTGTTGTTCCTGACCCATCACGTTGTAGACCCTATCCTTCCTCCTACTTCGTCCTGATATAGTAGCCAGAACCGATTTAGGAATGGAATGCCACAGCGCTCTAGAAACGAAAATACATTTAGCACACGTGTAGTGCTCCCAAATTCCATAAATGTGGTGGTATATATTTATGACAAAATTTTAAATTCGAACTATCATTTCATACATCACCGCTTCCAATCGTAACGTCAAATAATAATAGGTTTTGATTATTTTATGAAATTTCTCGTTAAAAGAACAGACATTATTGTTTATACACGCAAACTACTGTGCAGTGTCGATGTTTTTTATGTCGAGTAGTTTTAAACTGTGGGAATCAAATTGTTTAAACTCCTATATTAATGATTTATTCAATATTTCCTGTGGAACATCTTCTGAAGCAACATTTGTGACATCTTCAAGGTGTGATATTCCGCACCAGATTTAATAAATCCTGAAACAATTCGTGAAGTTCAAATTGTTCAAATGGCTCTAAGCACTATGGGACTTAACATCTGAGGTCATCAGTCCCCTAGACTTAGAATTACTTAAATCTAACTAACCTAAGTACATCACACATCCATACCAGAGGCAGGATTAGAACCTGCGACCGTAGTAGCAGCGCGGTTCCTGACTGAAGCGCCTAGAACCGCTCGGCCACAGGGGTCGGCTAGTTTGTGAAGTGTACCACAAGAAAGTGCACCAGGAAGCCTGGGGCAGTTTAGTGTCCATGGCGGAATGAAATATCCCATGCCAGTTCCTATGTCATCTGCAAAGCAAACTTCAACTCTCACTCCCTCCTTCTCTCACTCCCTCCTTCTCTCTCTCTCTCTCTCTCTCTCTCTGTCTGTCTCTCTCTCTCTCTCTCTCTGTCTCTCTCTTAAAGTTTATTTCGAGTCAGTCTGCTACTAGTTTTGTACATCGTCATTTTGTGTGTGTGTGTTTGAAATAGCTACAAGGTCCGCCTTGTATTATCTACATGACGATCATGTTTCCGGAAATTAATTATTTATTAACTTCAGCCATATTTGAGGATCGACTCGCAGTCATGTATTAGGTTTGGAAGGAAGGCGCCACTGGCGTGCGCTGCTATCCGACAGGTTGGTTCACGCATGCCGAAACAGAACGTGACCACTTGAGAGGGCAGCCGTCAACCGACATCGGTGCGGCGAGCCCGGTGGTGCTTCACTCGCTCCGGCGCGCCCTGACCCCAGGCAGCCTGCGTCGGTGGCGAGACGCAAGAAAGTTTTTCAGATTTGTTTAAGCGATCTGTGACGGTGTAATTACGTCTTTCCTTACGCTATAGTAATGAAAACTGCTGCAGTTATTTAAATTTTCCATACACCACCTTGTATCGTATAAATTGTTTAAAAAAAAACAATATACCACTGTTGTCTAAGTTGTTTATCCAATATTCCAGACACTGCAATTAATTTCCCGCCGCACTCTTTAAATAAATGATTAAACTATGTTCACAAGCTGCTACATTGCCGCGAATGGAACAGTGACCCGAAACGTAAAATAAATTTGTTTTATTTCGCATCTATGATCATAAACTTGTAGGTCCTCAGAATATCGGTTTCGGTCAGAAATGACCATCTCCAGATCTGTTTTATAAAACAAATCTGAAGATGGGCATTGCTGACCGAAACCGGTAGTCCGAGGACCTAGAAGTTTGTCACTAGAGACGTAAGATAAAAGGAATAAACTGCATTGCATACTCTGCCTCGTGCCCCATTAATTGTTTAAATAAACAATATTCCACACATTGTCTGAATTGTTTAAACAGTGTTCCATACATTTCCAGCTAAATTCTTTACATAAATAAACTATATTCCAGACACGGTCTCTTATCTCACAAATCGTTTAAATAAACAATTTTTCACATAGGTCTAAATTGTTTAAACAATATTCTAACAATGTAATCGATTTCGCGCCAAATGACCAATTGAATGAATCTTTTTCTCTTCAGTTTCCAAGGGGTTTGGGGAGATATGGAGGGCTGGGGATTTCCCAGAGGGGCAGGGGTTAATTAATTGATCGATTTAATTAATTAGTCAACTAAACTGATATCAGAACTGTGCTTGTATCGGCGAGGAAAGTTCCCAGAGGTGTGTGGAGGAGGAGGGGGAGGGCCTGGAGGAGGGGTGGTGGTTTCTTGGAAAACCACTTAACCGAATAACAGGTTAGGAACATGTCAATCAAAAGGACGGATTATTCCCAGGGGCTCATAATCCTCTTAGCAGAACAATAGGTTAAGGGCCAATGAGCCAAAAGAGAACAATAGCTTTGTCTCGGAATGTATACCTGCTGCAGTGTGAGGTGATGCCCCCCTTGCCCACTACTGACATGTGCGCAAGTTAAAATCCATTCCACTTTTCTATCTTTGCTCACTTAGAAGATATAGTCTGGTGAAGTCGGGTTATTCTTTGCAAAATCACCCTATAGTCTCCCGGTTTCCCGATGTGCCTGTAGAGAAAGTTCTCTCGTAAGAGCATAAAGTGCCCGCTGCAGACTGCGCGAGGGATGCTGCGGTGAACCAGCGCTACAGCAGTCCTGTGTTCCCGATCCGGACGCGCAAACCGCACTGCCGCCGCTCAGCAAATACGCGAGCGCACGCGGTGCACATATTGGCCGCGGGGCGCACCCAGCCACTGTTTAACCGCGGCGTGCTCTGCCCGCCTCCTGCGGCTGCACCAGTTCCGTCTCGCCATGCGGAAACGCCCCGATTTGGCCAATTTTAGCTCTCGTCCAATTACAGGCAATGTGCTACACACGTTTTACGGCCGCACTAGTTCGTCCTCCGTAAATTATGTGATAGAGTGTCGTTAGCGGCGGTAACCTCTTCCTAGAGAAATAAATGTAGCAATAAAAATCAATCCCTTAATTAACTACGAAAATCACATGCATGTCTCACCACATCCAATACAATGAAAAATTATAATGACTTGCTGCACGCCGTTCATCAGCAGTAACACATTTGGTCGTTTACAAGCGCACAGTGCACAAATTCAGGGTAACACAACTCATTCTCTTGCGGGAGCTGGTAGTGAACAGATGAAAATCGCACGCCAGTAGTTCAGTGAATCGTCTTTACTTGATGGTTTGTGTGAGTGCAGTGCACATCAACTATCTATGGAGTGTGCAAGCAGTACAATAATTGTTACAATGTTTTCTCATTTAAAATGTGGGTAAATGTAGTACAGTACTGTAGTTCTTTTAGACGACATTTTGTTTACATTAGGGCAGCCCTTGATCAAAAATACTGTTCAAAAATGAGGCTCCATATATGAGAGACAGAGAGAATAAATGACAGTTGCCCGTTTTTTGAATGAGAAGCAAACGCTCGGAAATAGTTACACGATAAATAAATGGATCTATGGTGACTCCTTCGAAACATTTTGTACAACATTTCCAAACTTAATCAGCGTTCCAATCGTATCCGCATCATGTTCTCGAGGAATATCGTATAAAGTGGATGTAGACTGCCGAAGAAAATGTACGTTAAATCATGAACTGTGTGTAAGAGTCGATAGCGCTTAAAAAAGTTAAATTTTTACTAAAATGTGAATTATATAGGAATTGATTCCTAATTTTCTGGACTGTTGTTATAGTGACCAAATGTACAGTCACGGGCTTTTCATCCAAATTAAAGACAAGCTGGTCGTTTCACAGCGGCTACCCTCAGGGTGACATTTATGAACTATATGAAATAAAATGGTCATAACTTCTGAACGGTTTGCGTTAGGACGTTCGGACTACACGGTTGGCCGCGCAGCATGATGGGAATTAGTATGGTTTGGTTTAGCGACGAAGCCCAATTTTATTTGGATGAATTCTTCAATAATCAAAATTGGCGCATTTGGGGGACTAAGAATCCGCATTTCGCGATCGAGGGGTCTCTTCACCCTCAACGGGTGACTGTGTGGTTTGCAGTGTCTAGTCAGGGAATAATCTGTGCGATATTCCTTGACGACAAGGTGCCTACCGAAAGGTACGTGAAGATTTCGGAAGATGATTTCATCCCCATTATCGAAAGTGACCCTGATCTCAACAAGACGTGGTTCATCCAAGACGGAGCTCGGCCCTATCGAAGCAGGACACTGTTTGATGTCCTGGAGGAGCACTCTGGGAACATCATCCTGGCTTTCGGGTACCCAGGTTGCCCGCCACATGCTCCGGATCTAAGCACATGCTGCTCCACTTTGTGGGGCTATATTAAATACAAGGTGTACAGCAAGAAACACAACGCCTTGATGAGCCGTAAACAGCCACTCAGGAGGTCATCGACAGCATCAATGTTGCGACACTTCAGCGGGTCATCCAGAATTTCGCTACTCGTCTGCGCCACATGACGCCGATGATGGCAGGCATATCGAACATGTCATAACCTAAATCTGAATATCAGTGGTGACGTGATTCTTCAATTTCTCCCGGCGTATTTGTTGCTCGAACAGTCCATGGGTATACTGCCGGTTCATAGTGCCCAACGTGTACAATATTTCGGCGATCAGACATGTCGTCATCGTCAGGTGCGCTGACGAACTGAGCTCCTGAGGGCGGGCGGCCGATTTAAATCCCCTCCCCCTGCGAGCCGCTCTCTTTGCCGTCCGCGCGCCGTCGGTCGCGAAGACGTGGGCGTCGGAAACTGTCGTAGCGTCGATGTGCTTGCTACGTCCGCCCTGGTCGCCAGTTAGTACTTCTTGCTGAGAGTCTTCTTAATTAAATTCAGTCCCGGGTTCCAAGCCTTGCTGAGATTGTAGCCGCAATCTCGGTCGATAAGATCAGTAGTGACGTTTACACGTTGACGCCGTAATCTGTAACTAATTTACGTTTTTTTCTTGTAGTTCAATAATTGAGGAAGAGGAGCCAATACAATGTGCTCAACTGCATGGCGTCTTGTCACCATCTAGCTGCCAGACAGGAGCGGACAGTGTTGTTTTGCAGGGAATCGGTTTTGAGCCATAGGGAGGGTAGGTGCGAGTGTGTCAGTTAAAAAAATGGCGCTGAGCACTATGGCACTTAACTTCTGAGGTCAGCAGTCCCCTAGAACTTAGAACTACTTAAACCTAACTAACTTAAGGACATCACCCACATCCATACCCGAGGCAGGATTCGAACCTGCTACCGTAGCGGTCGCGCGGTTCCAGACTGTAGCACCTACAACCACTCGGCCACTTCGGCCGGCGAATGTGTCAGTTCTTTCGTCTTGTGCAGTAAATTGCCATTATGGTGGGTTGTTCATGTTGTGAGTCAGTTGTTCGAACTAGAGACGTTTTTACAAGAGTCACCCATATTGCGCTCACAAGTGGAAGGCTAACCGATTTGGCTCATGTTGGGCGCATCGCTTCCGTACAACCTGAAATGAAAGACTGTAAGGTTTTAGGCTGCATACCTCCCTGTTTTTGAGAAGACTACCCCTAATGTTCGTGACTCGCAGTCAAATCGGGATTGGCGGGATCGATAGATAATTGAAAACTGAACGTTTCTCATACACATGTATGGAGTCCACAGACGCATATTCTTCTAGAAATCGAGGACAGAAACTTTTCGATTGCTACCTATATGTCCACAACGTAAGAGCTGTTGAACGAAAACACCGCTTGTGTAGCGACCAATGCAGTTGGCGGCGGAGCTGACACCTTGTGTTCGATTCCCCGATGCATTCTGCAGGTTTCTTTCCATCTCAAAATTGTTAGTTACAGGATGGTTAAAAAGATAGGCAAAACAGTACTGAATAATAAAATTTTCAAACGACTTTGACTAATAAGGAATAAAAATTTAATCCTGGTGGCTACACAGTGACCATTTCTGTCACTGTTACACGTCCTCCACTTCCTTCGACCAAGTACGAGAGTGGTACTGGTCATACAAACATTCAAAGCAGATATACTCGCACGACCAAAAACATCAAACGAATGCTGTCTTCACGCTTTTGCTTCACTCCTTCCGAAGATTCGGAGGAAAAGAAACATTGTTTACATTTCAAAAATTTCTTTTTCCGGAATTAATTTTGATGCATACCACACATACCATAACATTGTCTCAAAACTCAGTGCCGAAAGTTGATCATGAATTAGGCTGAGGATCGTTACTGCATCCGCACGGTTGTGTTTTGGCAGCACTGTCTTCAACAGTATCTCCATTGCTATCGCGCAGAGAAGGCACTGATTGCGTCTTGCCGCTAACATACTTCTCATACGACCAGAATTTCTTTGGATTCTCTACCAGGTTTAGAGACAAAGTTCCATTGTGGGGAATATTATAAGCATCTCGCATTGAAGTCCGCGCTAAATTTAGAGCTTCTGTAAAAGATGGCCAAATTTAGGGATTTGGCGTCTGTTTGAATCTGGCATGTTTGTATTGTTGACTGCGTTTACTTAAACTTATGGCTTAACATTTTCGGGTTCATAAACATTTTATTTTTATCTGTTATTACTTTTGAAGAGTAATTTCATTTACTGACGCGTTCCATGACCTTGGAGATTTGCTCCTCAATTTGCTCCTACGGAACTTGACGTGGAAATAAATAAAATAAAAATAAAAAACTTGCATGGCGACGAGCCTACTGAATCCCTCAATTTCATATTCACAGGAGTCACGGAATCATGACCAAAGTGAGCCACAACATAACGAAACGATAAACGGCAGTCTCGTTCGGCCACTATCTGTCATTGTCGAATTGCGACTCTTGTTGGTAGACATTTTGCATCATGCGAGGCATAATGCAGAATTCTCGTAAGCAACCAACATTCAAATGCGATCTTTGAATGAGAAAGTCGCTATGTAATGTTTCTTTATGTATATAATGTACAAATGCGTGCTGAAAATTAATGCTTCCGAATGTTTTGTTCTGTGTTCAATATCGACTGAGATATTATATGTCATGCATTTAATTCCGTCGACTTTCCAGCTTCGCTGATGCAACTTGCAACCTTCTGCAGCTAGAATGCTCCGAATTGTAGCGTATAACATGGCCGTATGAAACGTAACTATGTCGGTGCGTGAGGAACAGCGAGCGGTATTGGAGTTTATGAATTCCGCAATTAGAACAGTTCGTCCACACAGAGAGCACCTTCTCCTTCAGCATGACAATGCTAGACCTCACAGGAGCGTTGCGACATCTGCAACATTCCGACGCCTTAGGTCCACCGCAGTAAAATATCTCGGACCAACCCTCGACCAGCAACTAAAGTGGAAACGTCACCTACTAACCATCCAACAGAAAGCCCACAATAAACTAAAACTAATAAAACTACTTACAGGCTGAACTTAAGTGCACACCTCTACACCTATAAAATCCTGAAGTGACCCACCCTCTGCTATGGCAATGTTGCAATGATCTTCGAAAGCTATGCACTCTTTCTCGCTGTTTGCATCCGTTTACCTACGCCAACAAGGATCCACTACCATCTTATCAAATTTCCACCACTCCTCACCCACATCGGACACCTCCACGCCTCTTATATTATCATCCAATGAGATTCCCCCTCCCCCCCCCATGCCCAATGTTATCCCTCCTGCTAACATTAACCCTCCCCCACCTATCCCACTACATTCTGGGGCTCTTCTCCCCTTTTCCTCCTACACCCACCCCCATTCCTTTCTCCTTGCATCACTACCTTCCCCACACACCATTACTCCTATTCACCCTCTGTCCTTCCCACCATCTGTATTCACACTACCTACTTCACCTCCTACCTATCAAGCTCATAGTTTCACCAGCTAACAGACCTCTATCGCTTTCCCACGCCCAAAACCTCTATGGAACATATTCTCTCCTCCCACAATACTGTCATCAAGTATTCTCCACACAGTCCCGACTTGGCCCCATCCGATTTTCAGCCGACCGAAGTGGCTGAGCGGTTGTAGGCGCTTCAGTCTGGAACCGCGCGACCGCTACAGTCGCAGGCTCGAATCCTGCCTCGAGCATGGGTGTGTGTGATGTCCTTAGGTTAGTTAGGCTTAAGTAGTTCTAAGTTCTAAGGGACTGATGACCTCAGATCTTAAGTCCCATAGTGTTCAGAGCCATTTGAACCATTTGAACCGATTTTCATCTGTTTCCAAAACTTAAAGAAAACTAATATTTTTTTCATGATGTGGAGCCACGGTCATAATATATTTCTTTAAAGTCAGTACCGTCATTTGACTGTTTTTTATTTGCAGTATTACATTCACACGATCATGATATCGGCTTTACATTGCCATTATCAAGTGTTTTAATGTTATACAGTACCTAAGACACATTGTGTCTAATAGTGATTTTAAGTACGCCAGTATGCCATCTTAGTCACTGTATAACACTAAAACACTTGATAATGGCATTGTAAAGCCGAAATCATGATCGTGTAAATGTAACACTGCAAATAAAAAACAGTCAAATTGCGGCACTGACTTTAAAGAAATTAAAGGAAACTCTCGAGAACTTCACTTTGTTAATGATGAAACGTTGCAATCAGAGGAGAGAGTGTGACTCCACCAACAAACGGGGCTCTCGTTGGGAGAATTGTATTCGTCACCAGGATGACTATGTTAGAAACAAATATGTCTACATGAAGGAAGAAGATGCAGAATGTTAATGAAATTTGTTTTATTTAAAAAGCTTTAAGATTCTTCACATAAAAAATTCAGACACATTACTTTTTAGCACGCCCACAATCATGGTGTTCCTCCTACGTACTTTGCGTGCTTGTGCCGAAATGTTAATCAGTTGCATATACAAATATGTACTACACTTCATGCCAGTTTTATGTTTGTTGCATCCAGCCTTCAATGTGCAAATTGATAATGTTCCGTGCAAAATAACGCTTGTCTGAACAAACTGGTTTCAACAGCTGTTTTCAGTAACAAAGTCATGAAATTGTTCAGTTGGTGCAAAAGATTTGAGAGGTTCCATGCCCTCTTTTGCATGTCGTCTCTCATTTTCATCAGTTTTATTAATGTTCTATGTCACTGCACGGTAGTAACAGACCGAATAAGGTTATTGTAATGAGAGTATTTGTACTGAGACGTGAAATATACTTTCACTTGATTCCTATGTATGTTGGGTTACTTCCTTGGGTGGCCTGTGCAAGGCATCGGCGGACGCGGCACACGGCATTTCCGATTGGGGGCTGCACTTCCCAGAATTCTGAGGCGTTCGTACAATGGGCTTAAGCGTCTGGCGGAACGACTGACATCAGTCGAGTTTCGCCTATTGTGTGCAGGGGGGGAAACGACCTGCGAGCCGTCTGAATGTCGCTGCAGTTTATGTGTTTACCGTTCTGGCGCGTCCGGAACGAAGACTCCTGGCACCAATTGACTGTATTGTCCTCTTGATTCTGAGAATACTTGTGGACCGTGCCCTGCTGGGTGCGACTAGCGTCGGATGGCCGGTTGTCTAAGCAGGTTGTTTTCGTGGCCGGTCAAATGGGAGGTTCAGTGCCCTCAGCTGACTAGCAGAGGCATGATTGATTAACTTAAACTGAGGCTAGTTGACGTAATAAAGCCCTGCTCGAAACTGGAGGGAACGGTCGCTAGTGGCGCGAATGATGTTCCGAGACAGTGTGGGGGAATTTTGGAATCAGCACTGAATTCTGATTCGCTGTTTTCGAGGAGAGTAGGGAGTTGAGCAATGCTGGTGGCTTCGCTCTGGCATCGCATCACAGAGTGGATTTAGGGATCTGATCTTCGTCGGAGTCAGACGGTCTTCCGACTTGATCGCGCTTTTTCGGAAGAACTTAGAATTCTCGGTCAGCCTTCGTGACCAGGGGCTGACACAGAGTTGCAGCACGGCAGAAGTCGGCGCCTACATCATCAGGACGCTGCCTACTGACGACGTGCTGCAGATTTCAGTACTGGTACAGTGTTTTGCGGCTCCGGCATTGTAGGACCTTATCAATTTTTTACTGAGTACCTCAGCAGCACGCGCGCTCGCTATGCTACAAGTCCACCCTGCTTGTTTCTCCATGTGATCCCATTTGAGTTCTCACTACTAATTGCGATACTGCTATATAGTCGGGAGATTAATATTTGATTCAGTAGGACCTCCAGTCATTGTCACCATTCTAGTGCATCACAGAGAATAGGATCCACTTGTTCTCGAGCCAACTCTTATTCACATAATAGTTCAGTATACCCCATCCTTTAACCTACTGTTTGTGTCGACAATCATGTGCATTTATATTCTGATGTGTAATAAATCTCATTGTCATATTGAATCCACATATCATTTCGTTGATATATGCAGAATCTTATTTCCTGTTGATTATTATGATAAAGTTCTCTTTTTTTGAGTAGATTACGATTTTTATTAAATTATTGTGAGTGTGCACTCCTTATTTTACCAACTAGCAGGGTCCACCATCATTTCCTTCCGTTACCGTTGTACGCATAATTAATTAGCTGATAGATAAGGAGGGGGACGAGTGCATGCCTCGTTCTCAAGCAAAATGCGTCTGAATTAAAGAGGTACAAACTCTTCTCCATCCCGGAACCTCGCAGATTTGGCACGATTATCATCTTATATTTATTATCTTATATTTTTAGTAGCAGTGACTGTATTCAAAAGAACTTCGTTGGTAAAGTGTATTAGTTATCTACAGTATTACCAGGTCTGTCGTGGCCACAGTTGAGGGAATTTTTTTGAAGAAACGTGACGGCGGCGGTCGCTGTAGGGAAAGCGAAAAATAACAGGCCATTATTTTGCTAGTATAGGGTTTAAAGGCGAGGCAGCTGAGAAAGCAAAACGCTGCCTACGCCCCGTGTGCAGGACATCTAAGGGGAACAAGTGAGAGACGGGTTCCTGCCCAGGCAAAAACGTTCGCGTCCGCATCTTGGTCGCAGTGTTTTAGGAGGCCAAGTTGTACTACTTACACCAAATTCACTTACTTCCGGTCACCATTCACGAAAAATTAAATGAAAATAACCTTTTAGGGTTACGTCAAGCAAATCATACAGTCAATCTATCCATCTACCCCATCTAATGTTTATTAGCAACTATTCATATTTTTCAGTAATTCTTCATTCAACATTTAATGTAAGATCTGTTTACATAGTCGTCAAATTTACTGTAATAATATGCACTCATATTGCAAATTTCACGAAATTTGTATTAAAATAATGTCACTGCAACCCAGAAACCGAAATCCGCTAACTGGTGGAAAAGAAATAAGGAGGAAATATTTTACCACGTACTTAACAACATAACGTATGACAAAGTATTGTAGGAGTATTATATATCGTTTTAGATCTTCCAGTAAACAGACACGTAGAGATGATGGGAAAACTTTGTACGTCAAGCAAAGCGATGTTATTCATCAAATCACATATTAATCCCTTAAATCATTAATAGTTAATTTGCCTGTTCGTATAGAGTAATGTACAGCATAATGGTTTTTGGGGTGTTCCCGTAGTTTTATGGTCAGATATTGGGTGGATTCAACATAGGCAAAAATAGAGCACTAGAGAAATAGTTTAAATATACGACAAAAAATTTACTGCATTCAGAGACAATCAGAGACACATCGCATACACGACTCTCTCCAATCTTAGGTAAACTAATATTTTGACAAAAAGATGGCATCTGATAACTAAAGTAAAATAATACTGAATCTAGAATAAAAAGTGGGTAAGAAAGTAGCTTTTACGCGATTTTTTTCAGCTGTTAAGACGGAAATTGAAATTCCAAAACTTCAATTTCCAAAACTTCTACTGGAAAACGGAACGTCGCCGTTGCTCGTAATGTGTGACAAAAGCCACCTCGACTTACTTGCCCTCCAACGAGTCCTGCGCGCATGCGCATCAGGTCAGTGTGGGACCACGGGCTCCGTGACCACGGCTCGACGTCGCGCAGGTCTTCGGCAAGGTTTAGGTCGCGCAGTTGGTTGTGAACAAACTTGCGGATGTTCCACGGAAGATCGTTGTGCCTACAACAGTAATATTATTTTTCCTCAAAGGCATGTACCAGTAGACATTCGTCAAAGTCTACAGTTTTGTAAGACAGATCTGTAGTTTCAAGTGTCACCACCACTGCAACTTCTAGTCATTCCTTGATTTAAAAAAAAAAAAAAAAATTACTCTTCTTCTCAACTTTTATTTCGTTTTTAATTCTCTTCTTTAGATAATAATTATAGCAACAGTAATGGCATAGCAGATCTGCAGTTATGGAACGCTACGATTTTTCAAAACTCTTCCTTAATAAACACACTGATGGATATCAGCACGGACATGTTCGAGTATTTTACAAAACAAATTCAGTCACAGCGGGCCGACACTCAGTCGTATCAACAAGAAACTAGGCACTGGAGGAAGCGTTAAGAGGTAAATTTTAACTGTGAAGCTTTCTTTACTGTATTAAACATTTAACCTGTGATTAATTATACGTAGGTAAGACTTTAGTGGTTTATTTCGATAAAGAAGTTGTGAAAAGGTGAAACCACATTCTGAGACGTGTTACTTGAAAACGAGCACCCGCTGTCATAATCCTTTTACTGGTCATGCCTAAAGCATAACATTCATCTCATATGAAAGGGCATTATGCGACCTTGTCTTCACAATTATTGTGGAGTAAATCAGCCCTAATGATGGAGTAAAGAAGAAGAGGACAGCACGACTCTAATTAAATGAGAGTCAACTACAGACATGATATATTATGTCACACACTTGAATGAGGTAAAAAGGCACTGAAACAAGTGACAAAAGTTGCTGATATAAGACTTTTCTGACTGGAGCAGGAGACGATGTTCGGTCAGTTACAAAAAATCGATATAAATAATCAGGGGACACAAAATGAAGAAATAAAACGCGTAATTGAGGGCGAGTGAGGGAGATACCATCTAATGATGCCACTTGGCAGTAGTGCATCACAGATTACCTTAGCAGGAGGATAGAGGCGTCGCCGGTCCAGATGCGATCGTGATTACGAGTTGTCATCGTAATTCTGGATGATCTCATTATTGCAGCTAATGGACAATAAGATCATTTTGTTCAATTAACTGAGAATATTTTACCAATATACCGCTGCCTACAGAACTCAGTTAAGGGGAGCCAGAGGTGCCTATGCTGCCCATGTTAAAATCACTAAGTTTGAGGAACATTTATGAATAAACTACCAAATAGAAAAATTTGAATTTTTTTTTTTTTTTGCATATAGAGTGGTTTAGTATTGCAGTTATGACAGAGGGATTTTGGAGTATCTTTTCTAGTTTCCTTCCAATTATTTTTTTTATTAATGCCCAAATTTTTTTACAGATAATTGCTTTATAATTAAACTGAAATGAAACTACTGAACATATTGCCAAATGGCTGTGTTACAATGTAAGTTTGAGCACTAGGAGTGCTCTATAAAAATTTCATGTCTCTAGCTTGAGTGGATTTTGAGAAAATGTTCCTTATATTCGAAAAATTCTAATTTACGGGAAATGGCTATCAAAGTTTCTCAATACATTCCTGCACTATATGATGGATTATCAGGGTCTTCTTCTTCATCCTCCAAAAACTTCCTCTTCTGTTTTCTTTTCTGGCCTGTTGTTCCATCATACTTCATATGCCTTTCTCTTCTTTCTGCTCCTCTTATCCTTTCTCTGTCAATATTTCTTAGTGCTCGTACAGTGTTCACCCCAACTGTAAATCCTAATGCTTTCAGAACTTCACACTTCACACTATTCCCTTGGTTGTAGGTTGTTATTGCATCATAAATGCCAAAGTGCAGTGTTTTTATGCTTACAAACACCCTTTTAGGAATCACTTTCCAAATCAAATTGTTTACGCTCTCATTAGGATTCTGCGTCTTTCCGTGTAGACATTTCTGTAACAATTCTGGCTGTGCTAAGTTATGAAAAATTGGTTTTATTGTTCCCTCCTGATTCTTGTACATACTGCATATTACCCGCTTTACACAAGAAGTATAATACTACCAACAACAGGCACAACACTGAACTAATTCGAAACGGTAAACAGCAAAGAGACGATGTTCCGCGCTCTTATTCATTGTAGTATCGCAACTTGGTATTAGTGTTAATTTTCTTTTCCCTACGTTCTTCCTCTTCTTATATACACGGTTACTAAAACGTGGAATCGTAACCAGAACAAAAGTGTACGACAATATTAAATGGAGCAAGATGTTCGAAATTCTGAGGAAAATAGGAGTAAGCTGTAAGGAAATACGGGTAATATTTGTCACAGAAAACAATGTAGCCAACCCTTGCACACTCGCTGTATGCGTAACATAAGGCGCTGTATGCGCAACAGGCCGAGAAAATCCCAAGCAGTTCTCCAGGAAGTCACGAGAGGGTGTTAGATGCATTAAGCGGCCGCCCATTTCCTCTGCAGGCGTGGGGGTAAATGGTAATAACTCCACTTCTAGAGCGAGTAGAACAATAATTCAAAGTTTACATTAAAGAGGAATGTTCCAATTAATTTTCGGTAGCAAAACAAAATCGTCTTTTTTTGGATTTGACCACCTCCGGCTCCCCTTAAACTCTGTCGATATGGCACCTAAACGACAGGACCGTGTGGCCTGGAGGCGGATAGTACTCGTACTTACCACCGAAAACGTGTGTTGATGGGCAAAGGAACTGGGATCTCAGTGAAGCAAAACGCTTGCTGTGAGGCTTACTTAAAACATCACGTTCTGAAGGAAACAGCCGACTGCGCAGAGTTCTCTGCGAAGTAACAGTGCTTATTTGTACAGTTTAGGGCAGGTTAACTTGCTATATTGGTTTGCTAGACATGGACTTCTTGTTGTGACCTCACGTCAGCCACGGGTAGTAGCTAGAGCTGCAGGACGACAGTGTTCCAGCGACGCTCCTCAGAGGTCGCCATGGCAATGGACTGCTTTTTAAGCTACGTACTTGCCACGTGCAGCCAATAGTGTGAAGATGTGGTATCACGACAGCTCCAGCCATATCGTGCAGCGGACCAATGGGTGGCAGTCTTCGACTGTGTTTATAACAGGATAGAAATTGCACTTACATTCTGAGGGGACTATTATGAGCTCACGTTGTACACTGGACTGGAAACTGAGTTCGAAGTTGAGTGCTTGTGCTCTTCTAATAAAGTACCTCTTCGGAATATTGCACTGTTATAATTTCGGCAAATTCAATTTCAGAAGGTGTGCCTGATGTGAAGTTTGAAGTAGTGTACCACTGACACTGACGTCAGCGACACCTTCATGAAGTTGACTCATGAAAGACAGCATTTCAGGGTGTCGACGAGGAATTTCGATTCCACGAGGATCTGTGGACCCTTATAGTAGTACTTTAGCATCGTCGACATACGGACCAGTGCAATATTCTCCGTGTGGTGCACTTAGAACAGACTGTTCTGATTGGTTTTAGACATCACAGTATCAAAAATAACTGAATATTTTTTACTTATTATTTTTCGAAACGTTTCTCTCTAGCCTGTGCACTATCTAAACACTTTTTTCTAGGAATTCTAGTTGATAACTACAATATAATCTGTGTTCAATTTCAAATGACGCAGCAAATCGATCTTGGGGGACTAATCCTGCAGTTCATTAGCAACTCTCAGGAAAAGCCGCTACCGCGGATAGTTTTAAACGGGACAACCTCAAGAGGAAAAAATGGCTCTGAGCACTATGGGACTTATCATCTGAGGTCATCAGTCCTCTAGAACTTAGAACTGATAAACCTAACTAGCCTAAGGACATCACACACATCCATGCACGAGGCCGGATTCGAACCTGCGACCGTAGTGGTCGCACGGTTCCAGACTGAAGCGCCTAGAACCACTCGGCCACAACGGCCGGTAACCTCAAGAAGAAGTTAGCAGAATATCGACGGTATTTAACGCACAAAATGGACAAGTTACTTTGTCCGAATGGAGTAACACTTCACAGCCAACGAGCTTTTTTGCTGTCTTCTGCCGCGGCAGACAGTTACTGGGTGGTCTCCACCTTCGAGCCGAATACTCCTACTTCAGGTTGCACAGGGATAAAGGACAAGGTGCCTAAATATTTGAGACGTAAAATTCTCGTACCAGCTGCACGCTATAGGTTCTACGGAGCTAGCATGAAGCCCGGCACAGACTTTCAAGAAGTGGATCGCCATGCTCTAGGATATCACTATGGACCTAAATTTACTTGTGAATATTCGGAATACATGGACATAGTCTATCCTCCTGACAACGGTTTACGGAACGACCTTCGTCAGTTAAATAACTCCATACTCGAAGAATATTAATCTATCATTCAGGCTTTGGAACAGACAATGCTAACAGAATGGGTTCTCAATCAGGGAGAGGCTAATGTTTTAAGAACGGAATTTCGTGGTCGTGATAAATCGCGAAAAAAACCATGGTCAAAATTATTGCAAAACTACCGCAAAACCAGGTGTAAATTGGAAATTAGTTGGGGAAGGCAACTCTTAATCGGCAAACCGCGGTGTAATTCTATGCTCAATGTCTTGTTACCCATAATACACAGCCCTTGTAATTACAAAACCGTGAAATTACATTGTCGGTAAAAGGGGAAAAAAGCAGAAGTCTCTCTGCAGAAACAACAACGAACCGTCACGTACACTACATGCACGATCGACACTGACAGTGCTGACGATGACTTTGAAAACAGAATTTACAAAATTGTATCAAATGTTACTATGGCGGTTTTGGCAAACTCAGAACTAAATGGAAACAATGTGCAATTACAAGTTCCTCTAAAACGATTATTAATAGTGCACCTCGTGATTTCATTGGCTCACCACAGTTAAACAACTTTCAGGGTAGTTTAAGAAGCTACAGTCATCAGCAAATCCGTATCAAAGTCTGTTGCACATTACCTGCTCGGTAAAGGCACAAAGTAATGCAAGCAATGCTGCTAGTGACGCACTCTCCCAAGGGTGTCAACAGAACAGTACTTGATCTTCTTGATCTAATAAGGTTCACAGCCCAGGACTCCACCCATCCGATCCACGTAGTGGACGATAACGTGGAATGTGCACAACTCTGTGCAAGTACATATTACTTTGAAATCCATCGTGATTCCGAAGTCTCGTAAAGTTGGCCCCATTCCTTACGCCCTGTGTGACGAAGTCAAGCAGGAAATAGACGGGCTACCAACGTAGAGCATTGAATCTGTTTCTAACAGTCTCTGGGCCACGCCCTTGGTGTTCGTGTAAAAGCCGATTAGTAAGCTATAGCTGTCTGGGGACATCAAATCGACCGTATATCCGCAATCCATTGTCGATACGCCCACTTCTGAGGGTCAAAGAAATAATGGCGAAATTAGGTCTAGAACTGCATTACTCCGGCGTTGACCTGATTGATACAAGCCTGTAATAACCTCTCAATAAGGCACGTCAGCTGGTGATGATAGTGAACACGCCTTTTGCCCACTACAGATACAAGAGAGGGTCTTTCGATACCATTTCAGCCTCACCGTTGTTCCAACGTTACCAGGAGCGCCTACTTAGAAAGGTTCTTGGAACCTTTAATTACCTTTGCGACATAAATGTCTCCTGGCACATCACGAAGAACACGTCCACAACTTGTACAGGTTTTCTTTTCAGATTTGCTCCAGGCGGAGCTCTTTGTTAACGAGAAGTAATGTTGTTGTTTTTTTTTCAGCATAAAATACAGTGTCTTGAACACATCCTGTCAGAAGAAACAGTCAGCCATACAGAAAAGGTAATTTCCCAGCCTTCCAGCACACACTAACGTCAAACAGTTGCAATCACTTTTGGATCAAATTGGCTAGTGTTGGAAATTGGTTCATGCAGCTGCCACAATAGCCGAATCACTCTACAGATCCCTCCGGAATGGCGGACAATAGAAGAGGACGATGACGATGGAGTGTCAATGGGCTTTCGAAAAATTGAAAGGGGCCTTACTGAATTCAAACTGGTTAGTCTCATATAATGCCAGAAAACAGTCGATAGTGGTAGCTGATGCTTCAGACAGCGTTGAGATGGTATTATCACACGTACTAGGTGCTGTGGCCAAAATCATTGCTTTTTGTCTTCAAAACATTGAATGCCATGCGACGGCGATACCAACAGAGAGATAAGGAAGAGATCGCCCTTATCTTTGCTATTAATAAGAGTTCGGGAACTGTTTGTGCATCCACACAGAAGAAGAAGGTCAAATGGCCGGTGAGCCTTAACTATGAAGATAATATCTGTCCTTTCGGACATGTCCGAGCCTTAGCTATGAAGATGATATCTGTTCTTTCGGACATGTCCGAAAGAACAGATACCATCATCATATATATATATATATATATATATATATATATATATATATATATATATAGTTAAGGCTCACCGGCTATTTGACCTTCTTCTTCTGTGCGGATGCACAAATAGTACCTGAACTCTTACGGGAGTCGGCAATAAAGCAGCGAGTAATGAGTATAATGGGCTGGGGCACTATGAATATAGTGCGAGATAATAAGTTGCGAATGTGGGTCTCACGGGAGGCGTGCCGGAGATAAGTCCCTGCAGTCGCACTATCCTCTGTGCCCTCGATGGCTCAAATGGAAAGAGCGTCTGCCATGTAAGCAGAAGATCCCGGGTTGAAGTCCCGGTGGGGCAAACGTTTTCAATGCCTGTATGCAGCTATGGGGTATTCATTTCATTGTAATTTCATTCTAAAGAGCTGCATATTCACCGGACATGTCCGAAAGAACAGATACCATCTTCATATATAGATGTTAGGTTTCTCTTTGTTCTCACTTCTGCTGCTTCTCATTACTTTCCTCTTTCCTCGATTCATCTCAATCCATACTTTGTACTCATTAGACCGTTCATTCCATTCAACATATCCTGTAGTTCTTCACTGCCAATGAGTGTAGCAATGTGATCAGCGAATCTTATCATCGATATCCTTTAACCTTGAATTTTAGTTCCGCTCTTGAATCTTTCTTTTATTTTCATCAGTTCTACTTCGACATATAGATTGAATAGTTGGGGTGAAAAACTACATCCCTACATTCCTGTCTTGCACCTTTTTTAATGCGAGCACCTCGTTGTGGATCTTTCACTGTTTTTGTTCCCTCTTTCTCCTCGTAAATATTATATATTATCCGTGTTTCACTATCGCTTACACCTACTTTTCTCAGAATTTCGAAAATTTTACTCCATTTGACGTTTTCAAACGCTTTCTCCAGGGCGATATATCCTATGAACGTGTCTTGCTTTTTCTTCAGCCTTGCTTCCATTATCACCCGCAACGTTAGAACTGCCTTCCCTAAATCTAAGTTGATTGTCATCTAGCAGATCATCAATTTCCTGCAGATAGAAACTCGATCACAGCACGCTGTTTCTCACACATCAAAATAGTTACGTCGCACACTGCCATCTTACACACTACAAGTAGGAGCCCTCTAGCGGAAGAGGGTTGCAACATGCGGTAGCAAAGCAGGAAATTCGACCAAGAAATATCCATTAGGTGTCATACCTCAACCGATATTGAGAACAGAATAAAATATTCGAAGGTATTACTTTTCAGCACGCCAATGTATATACTCTTCCTAAGTACTGTACCAAATGACACATCAAACCAAATGCTACACCCTGTAAGTATCTAAATGCATCTCAACATGAAGAGTCATCAGCAAGCCGAGTCGTAAACTCAACGGAGAGCCAATCAAGTATGAAAATACATCTAAATACTTACTAGTCTAAACTGACTGTACACTCTCCTACAGGTACTACCTAGAAGAAGTGAAGCAAATACTGAAATACAGAAACACAGTACTAAACAAACTAGAAGGCAGCTGAAGGGGAAGCGACGCGAACACATTGCGTGCATCGGCATTGGCACTGCTATATAAAGCTGCAGAATACTGTACACTAGTGTGGACAATGAGCGCCCATACATTAAGAAGTTTATGTGGAGCTCAATGAATCTATGAGGAACATCAGTGGTTCACTGAAAGCGACCCTAGCATCTGGCTACCAATGAGAGCCAATATCCAATCAACAAACATCAGACGTAAAGCTGAAATGAGAAAGAAGTGGAAGGTGATACTCAACCAGTGCGATCTTATAATTCATCATCATTTACACGCAAGGACACCTCTCTGGAAAACCATCGAAAGAAGTTTTTAAGGAAGAGAGGGATTGGCGGGATGGCTGGCGAAAAAACACCCCCGCAAAATAGATTCCATATTGCTAACGAGACCAAACAAGCTCTTGGTTTTGGTCTTCCAAGAAGACTCTAGCGAAGATTAAACAGAATAATTACTGGAATGGGTCGCTATAAAAGCGCAATGACAAAATGGGAGCTTGGAAATGATTCTTTCTGCGAGTGCGGTGAACTTCGAACTAGTGACCATATTTTAAATGTGTGATCTAAGGTTTAAAATGGGAAGG
Source organism: Schistocerca americana (assembly GCF_021461395.2). Lineage (NCBI taxonomy): Eukaryota > Metazoa > Arthropoda > Insecta > Orthoptera > Acrididae > Schistocerca > Schistocerca americana. The sequence continues at coordinate 477,383,794 of NC_060121.1, forward strand.
AATTAAAGACATGTACAGTGTTCGGGGAAATCTTCCAGAGATGGAGTAATCTTCTGAGTGCTATTAGACTGTAGTGTGTACAGCAGATATCTTACCTCATTAAAAGCCTTCTGTTATTCCTTTAGATTCATGTCGAATGAATATATATATAATTACTATAACGACTGTTCCCCTTTAGGAGAGCAATTGAACTTGGATTCATAATATCATCTCCGGACGTTTTTCTTCTTTGTTTTCCCAAAAACTCTTCATGCTCTTAGAATGCCCTTCTTCCGTTCTTCTGTTTATTTTTTTACCATCAAACTTCACACTTGTGATTCTATTCCGGCACACAGTGCGGTCTTCGAAATTTTTATGTTTATCTGCTGCAGATCCCTCTGGACTTCTTTCAGCCATTCTGTGCCGCATTTACTCTTTGTTATAATACTGAAAAGTTACCTTGCTGCTCTGGAGTCTTCCATCCTGTAGATATGTGTATAAAATTTGGCTCGGCGTTTTCTGATTTTGTCTGTTACTGTGCTGGTCTTTATACGGGGTGGTCCATTGATAGTGACCGGGCCAAATATCTCACGAAGTAAGAATCAAACGAAAAAACTACAAAGAACGAAACTCGTTTAACTTGAAGGGGGAAACCAGATGGCGCTATGGTTGGCCTGCCAGATGGCGCTGCCATAGGTCAAAAGGATATCAACTGCGTTTTTTAAAATAGGAACCCCCATTTTTATTACATATTGGTGTAGAACGTATGGAAATACGAATGTTTTAGTTGGACCACTTTTTTCGCTTTGTGATAGATGGCGCTGTAATAGTCACAAACGTATAACTATGAGGTATCACGTAACATTCCGCCAATGCGGACGGTATTTGCTTCGTGATACATTACCCGTGTTAAAATGGATCGTTTACCAATTGCGGAAAAGGTCGATATCGTGTTGATGTATGGCGTTTGTGACCAAAATGCCCAACGCGCGTGTGCTATGCATGTTGCTCGGTATCCTGGACGACATCATCCAAGTGTCCGGACCGTTCGCCGGATAGTTACGTTATTTAAGGAAACAGGAAATGTGCAGCCACATGTGAAACGTTAGCGACGACCTGCAACAAATGATGATGCCCAAGTAGGTGTTTTAGCTGCTGTCGCGTCTAATCCGCACATCAGTAGCAGATAAATTGTGCGAGAATAGGGAATCTCAAAAACGTCGGTGTTGAGAATGCTACATCAACATCGATTGCACCCCTACCATATATCTATGCACCAGGGATTGCATGGCGACGACTTTGAACGTCGTGTACAGTTCTGTCATTGGGCACAAGAGAAATTACGAGACGATGACAGATTTTTTGCACGCGTTCTATTCAGCGACGAAGCGTCACTCACCAAGAGCGGTAACGTAAAACGGCATAATATGCACTATCGGGCAACGGAAAATCCACGATGGCGGCAACAAGTGGAACATCAGTGACCTTAGCGGGTTAATGTATGGTGCGGCATTATGGGAGGAAGGATAATAGGCCCCCATTTTATCGATGGCAATCTAAATGGTGCAATGTATGCTGATTTCCTACGTAATGTTCTACAGATGTTACTAAAAGATGTTTCACTACATGACACAATGGCGATGTACTTCCAACATGATGGATGTCCGGCACATAGCTCGCGTGCGGTTGAAGCGGTATTGAATAGCATATTTCGTGACAGGTGGATTGGTCGTCGAAGCACCATACCATGGCCCGCACGTTCACCGGCTCTGACGACCACGGATTTCTTTCTGTGGGGAAAGTTGAACGATATTTGCTATCGTGATCCACCGACAACGCCTGACAACATGCGTCAGCGCGTTTTCAATGCATGCGCGAACATTACAGAAGGCGAACTACTCGCTGTTGGGAGGTATGTCGTTACACGTTTTGCCAAATGCATTGAGGCTGACGGACATCATTTGAGCATTTGTTGCATTAATGCGGTATTTACAGGTAATCAGGCTGTAACAGCATGCGTTCTCAGAAATGATGAGTTCACAAAGGTACGTGTATCACATTGGAACAACCGAAATAAAATGTTCAAACGTACCTCCATTCTGTATTTTAATTTAAAAAACCTACCTGTTACAAATTGTGAGCCATATGTTTGTGACTATTACAGCGCCATCTATCACAAAGCGAAAAAATATGGTCCAACTAAAACATTCATATTTATTTACGGACTACAAGAATATGCAATAAAAATGGGGGTTCCTATTCAAAAAAACGCAGTTGATATCCGTTTGACCTATGGCAGCACCAGTCTCTTTCAGTGCAGTGATTTTCAGGTCAAATTTTCCCATTATGTTCGCGAGTTGCTTTAATTTGCCTTATTTAGTGTGGGTGTTGACATCAATTGTGCCAATAAAGATTTTACGTTTCATTTTGAAAGAGTGGGAAGTCTTTGAGAAGTTCCGATTCCTCTCCGCATGGTGCCCCTGACCCCCCAGAATCCGATGATCGCCCTGTCACAGTCCGTTTTGCTCCCCCCGTCAAAGGTTGAGTCCTCCCTCGGGCATGGGTATGTATGTTGTCTATAGCGTAAGTTAGATTAAGTAGTGTGTAGGCTTGGGGACTGATGACCTCAGTAGTTTGGTCTTATAAAACCCTACCACTAATTTCCAATTCGATGATCATGTGAATCTAGTCTATCGACTGGTGCCTGAGGTAGTGACTTTGTTGTCGTCTTTTCTATCATGCGTTCAAGTTGGTTTTTGTTTTTTGGTTTTTGTGGTGATTTCAGTTGAGACCATAGGTATAAGACTCGATTTTTGAGTTCGAGATGATTTTAGTGCAGCCGCCTCAACTAGAGGAACAGACGCTGACCAGTGGCCGCCAGATGCTGAACAGACATTTGTAATATATATATCAAATTATAGTTCTCTGTGTTTCAAGCAAATTTTACTAATATAATTTAATGTCACGGCATTTCATTCAATTTTTTCTAATCAGTTCAATTCGTTTCATGTCAGTGAAATTTTATTAATATAATTTAATGTCACGGCATTTCATTCAATTTTTTCTAGTCAGTTCAATTCGTTTCATGTCAGTGAAATAAATTCAAATGGAGCAAGAGTATTGAACAGACATGACGTTGTTTGGAAAGTAGATGAAAGGTGTGTTTCAGTATCTCTAGCATCCTTATAATTCATTGAAAATTTCTAAATCAGCAAAATAGGGCTTGTTGTCATTAGAAAAACGTCGTAGTTAGCATACAGTTGTAGAGCATCACAAAAGCAAATGAAACCCTACAGTCGGACACACAAAAAGTACGTCAGCTTGCTATGCTAAAAGACAACTCAAGCTCAATGTCTCATTCACGTAAGAATTTTTTTCCCGTTCTGCTAAAACATTTGTATGCCAGTTAGTGTGAAAAAAGTAAAGGTTAGAAAATGCTGTTGCGATGTTTTGTTCAACGTTTATGGTGCTTTTGACTCAGGCAGTTTCATACTCTTCACTTCTTATTACAAACGGACGTGAGTTCCATGATTTTTTTTTTTTTTTTTTTTTTGCCATTTTGTTTACTCGCAAGAAAGCGTTTGCTTATGCCAAAAGTACAACTTCATCTAATTTCCAGCTCGCACTAAAATCTTATTCCACTTTCCATTAGCGTAATGTCGTGTTCCTCCCCTGTTTCGCTTCTGCTTTCGTATTTGATCTCTTTCGCAACGCAGTATCTTACGCACATCAGTTCTAGAAAAGAGAGAAAATGGTCTCTGGGAGGAAAGCAGAAGAACCAACTCCACGGGGACAAATTAAGTTTCCCGGAAGAAACGTGTCCTTTCCTGCAGCGAACAGAAACTGTACGATACAAGGACGTTCCCTACATATCACAAGCTTCTCTCAACGTCAACCAGTTACTGCAATCCAAGACTGCAAAAGGAAATACTGCACGATATTTAAGTGACTAAGTGATATTATTTTATTCAATATACATTCAAAATCACGTTAGGTGAAGAGAGCAGATGGACGTAATAACTAGATTCTAGAGCAATGACGAAATATGGAACAGTTAATGGTATTCTGTCAGCCTAAGGAATGTTACGCTCCCTGGCCACAGTATGCTTCATAATGACACTGCGATTAACTCTGCCTTTTCGACCTCAACAACACAAAAGTAACACTAAATACGACAAACATCCTTCAGTCATGAACAGTCAGCCGACACCTACACATAAGTCGGGCAGTCCTCATGTATTGTTTCCCCTTTTTGTTTCTACTGTTCATCGTATCTCAACCGCTCTCTCCCCGCCATTTCTTGAGTCACTGTCTTACAGGCGGTGCTACGCACGTCCCGTCCCATTCTGTCCATTCGACCACACTTTTTTTCGTGTTTTCTTGCTGCGCTTCGATAGAGATATTAGTCCTTGTACTCTCAAGGGAGCCATTTTTCTGCCCCACTGAGTGAATTAGTGGCAGTCAAAGATATTCTTTCTCTATTTCCTTATTTACGAGGCTTACATTGTTCTTCTTGGAAGTTAGCAGTTTTGTGTGAACTCTGTTTACGAAAAAAAAAACTTCCCTCACATCTACTACTGTGCTGCCATAGAAAAAAGAGCCAGCAGAAAAGTCATTTTTTTGTAATTATACAGATTAAGTAAAAGTACTTTTAACACTTCAAAATTAGGCTAAGCTTCTTTCGTCTTTTCGTAACAATTTGAGTCCAAATAATTGTCTTCGTGAGTGAAAAATAAAGCTTAAATATGAAGAGCTTATTTCAATAGCGGTACAAGTTCATTACCTCCACTTTTCTGTCTATAATGCTTCTGACATTAATGAGCCAAACAAACAGAAAGAAAGGTTCAACTCTAGCAAGAACCCATATGCTTGAATATTTCTGGTATCTCAACTGCAGATTTTTCAGGGCTCATTTAACTTTAGCACTGTGTATCCCAATATGAACAAAAATGGACTTGTGCCACAAACGAAATAAGCCATTCATATTATCATCAGTATTCTTCATCTAAATATACAAACAGTTCCTTCTCCAAACTACTGTAATGCAATATTCCCATAACTAGCAAACACATTTGTCGAGCTTTATTGTTACTTATCAGATGATAAACCACAGCTGACACGAAAAGGAAGTATTTAACACCACAGCAGTACTGTAGACCCTAAGCTTTACTTTTCCTCGGTGAAAGTGATGTCTTGTTGCTACACGCCATTTTCTTTCGATACCAGACAGGCTCTAACTCTCGTCTCTAACAGCATAAACCCGATATTTCTACAGCTTTGCTCCGCTAGGAACGTCAAGCAACACATGATATAAAATAAATAAAAAAATTGCGTCCAATATTAACTTACAGAGTTTCTAATTCCGTTCTGCGCTCCTGAACTAAAAAGAAATTTCGTGACTACTTTCTACTAAAACTGTCATTCTTGTCCTTCTTACTTGCTAGAAATCCTTGGTAGCAAATTGGCGAACTCTCTTGCTCAACAGAACATAGCCTTTCACATATACGAAAAGCCTCTTTCCCACACAGTCAGACGTAATAAATTAAAATGTAAGTTGGACGAATTTTATAGCTAGAGTCGCCATCCATGAAAATGGTTTTGATTTTAGACCACATTATTTTGTTGTAATTATAGACCAATCTGTCGGCCAAGATTGCTTGTGGGCTTCGTCAGGTTGTGTTATGGTCTTATACTTGCAACAGTGACTGAAACAATGGTTCATCATTTTAAAATATGACGCGTCTACAACCTGTAAGAACATTATGGAATCAAGGTTTATTGAAATGTTCGAAAAATGACGAAAGTAGTATGTTAACGACATTGCTCGGCAAATAAAAAAACTTAGCTCTCAGCAAAGTCTTCATTGAGCTCCATACATATCGTCGACCGAAATTTGTGCTGCTATTTTTATTCCTTTAGAAAAGCCAATTGTTTCCACTTCTACACTTTCCAAGCAGACATGATTTGACTGTCTGATACTCTGCATCAGATTTGTGAGCCACCTGCCATAATCTCGGCGGTAGCCCACAACTGCCCACGTGGTTTCCAGCGCATTACAGTCGACATTAAGCCGTTTATACAATTAACTGCTCGTAATCCGACGACCCGCGCGGGTGAAATCACCGAGGCTGTGGTCATTACGGGTGGTTGCAGCAGGGCGGGAGAGGCCGTAAAATGCGTAGCCGTCCACGTCTGCATGAGGACTGCTGAAAAGCAAAACACACCCTTCTACTGCGCAGTGTTCTCCGTGCACCCGTAACCTGCGTCGAGGAATATCCGTGGTTGCAGGTTCTTCGACAAAATGTTACTGCGGTCTCTGCTCTTTCGTCCGTACATTCATACTACACGCAACTTGATAAAAAGTTTCCTATTTCCTCTGTTACGAAAACGAATCTCAACTAAATACTACACATTGTTCTTTTAGTTCAAAAATACCTTTTTCTCGTCGTTGTTCGCTTTTGGGCCAATTCTCTTGTCTGATTCTTTTTTTTTTTCAGATGAGGTGCAGTTCCCAAAAGGTCTACAAAATAGCCATTTACTGTTTAGTAACATACTAAACCTTGGCCCAGTCAAATACAACCAGAGGTAAGTTACATATCAAGCGACACGATAATATCCATGATATTAAAATACAACATACTTCAGACACTATAGCATGGGGCCTAACAGCTCTGTTTTGCATTAAAAACAGTCTTCTTCACGCTCCAATGGTTATGTCAAAACCATTCACCAGTCGCTACCTATACACTGATCCCTCCGATCAGCCAACACTTATCTTTAGACATGCCATGGGATTCGAGAAGACAAACTGCTGTGTTTGATAATGATAGAGGATGCTATATAGCAATAGAGTAGTGAACGTTAGCGACATGCCAGTGGGACGTGAAGAAGATAGATTTTAATGTAAGAAGGAGACGGCTTAGTCCAACATTTTAGTATCTAACGTGTGTTATCCTTTATGATCTGCAGACTGTTGTATACATCAGAATAAGAAATTGCATATCGAAAAGCGTCGTTTGGCGTTTAATTTATTACTTATTATAAGTGGTCACCCTAAAGATAATATTATAATATTCCACTATTTACATAACAATGACCACAACTTACAACAGATCTATCTACTATCGGCATAACTTCGTATTTGAACAGATGTATGTGAAGGGCACCAAGTCTGGTGAATAGTACAGAACATGAAAAATTTGTACTGTAAAGCCCATTTGCAGAAGTTCCTTGGTGGTTAGGTGCACGACGAAACATGGTTTTTCTCTTCTTTTCCAGTCTAGGCTCTTGAATATTTTTCATCCAATTTGTCGTTAGTATTGATGTTATTTGCCAGTTACTGTTTATCTTTTGTCAGGTAATGGACAAGAAGAATCCCTTGCCAACCCCAAAGAACACAATCTTCCAGACAGACGAAACGTACGTTTACTTTTAAGGTACGCAGAACCAGTATCCACTCTTTACTCTGAGTGCAGTTTCGCACCCTGTGTTAACAGGTGGTTCGACAACACATTCACAGTAATAAATCGGTGTACATAACGCGTTTGACTTTTTCAACGATACGAACACTGCTGATAAATTAGTTTCAGTATTTACTTTCGACCAGCGCTCAAGAAACACGGAACCCCTCTTGCACAAAGTATTTCTTGCAGTCAGATCTTCCGGTATCAAACACCCTACTCTTTCTTCTGACTACTGTGTCAGCCACTTCATATGCCATTAGTATCCAGACATCCAATAACACATCGTGAACATTTTCCATGTTTTCATTTGTCATTTCATTTTCGAGGTCACTTTCAATTGGGATATGGCTATGTTCGATTTCAATCACTTATTTCGGATCAGCGAATCGTAAGTAATTACATTTTTACAAAAAATCGCGAAGTGAACTGAATCTATAACTAACAAAACTGTATCGTTATAGATACCACTGATGATGCCTTAGAACAGGAGAAGGCGAAACGCGTATGGATTAAATAAAATAACTAGCAGCAGGAAAAGGTAGTTTGATTTGCAAAACAAGTATTTATATGCTTGCTCCGGAGGATGGCCACACAAACAAACTTGTTATTTCTTAGGCACTTAAAATACAAGAATCGGCTTTTATACAGGCAGGCCAAAATAAAACTGGCTTACCCTAAGGTAAGCAACCAAATTTACATAAGTCTAATCCGCCCCAGGTGAGAATAGTACGTTTGATTGCCTATTACAAGTTCCATGAAGTATACTGATGGGAAAAATATCACAACGCCAAGGAGTTGTGGGACATAAACTAAAGTTTTTAGGCACCTCAAAAATTATAAAAATTTCGCGCCAGTCGCATAAGAGGTGGCGCTAATAGCACAACTATGAGGATATAAATCGGGTTTGCGTTTAAATACACGCTGTAACTTTAGTGAGCTTTAGTTGCCTTTGAGATGAGACGCCGTGCGTTTATGTTACTCTAAAACGTCTTTAAAGTGATAAAGACGCCATTATCAACACGTCACTGAATTTGAATGAGGTCGTACAATAAGGCTACGAGAAGCTGGATGTTCCTTCTGCGATGTTGCAGAAAGACTTGACAGAACTGTAGCTGCTATACATGATTGTTGGCGGCGGTGGTCGAGAATGTACAGTCGCAAAAAGATCGGACTCCGGACGGCCACGTGACACGACCGAGAGGGAAGACCATTGTGTTCTGTGTATCGCTCTGGCAGATTGTACTGCATCTAAAGCAGCAATGTGAGCAACAGTTGGCACCACAGTGACATTACGAACTGTTTCACGTCGGCAACTTCAAGGACAGCTCCAAGACAGATACCTTGCAGCGTGCAGTCCATTGACCCCGAACAATCGCCATTTTCGACATATGTGGTGTCAAGCGAGAGCTGATTGGAGGGCAGGATGGAGGTCTGTTGTGTTTTCTGATGGAAGCTGGTTCTGTCTCGGTGCCAGTGACGGTCGTGTGTTGGTAAGGAGGAGGCCAGTTTGGGGCTTGCAACTAACCTGTCTGCGTGTTAGACACACTCGACGTACACCTGGAGATATGGTCTGGGGTGCGATTTCGTATGACAACATGAGCACTCTCGTGGTTATCCCACACACCCTGACTGCAAATTTGGACGTCAGTCTGGTGATTAGACTTATTGTACTGCCAGCTTTGTGTTTTCAGCAGGGTAACGCTCGCCCATATACCGCTGTTGCAACGCAACATGCTCTACAGAATACCGACATGTTGCCTCGGCCTGCTCGATCACAGCACCTGTCTCCAATCGTATTATACAACAAAACGCTTGCACGTTTGCATTCTTGTATTCAACATTTTGCCGGCTACACCGGTTATTAATGTATAAGCAGTGCCTTATCTCGCGCTTACATTAACCCGTCATCCTCGATTGTTAATTACTTCCATATATTTCCTGGTAAATGTATTCCGGAAATTTCATTACTCTGAATTAATTACTTTCTCGTTTTGCGATTTTTTCCATGAGTATACTTTCCAGGCAAGTTTTTTATTCCTAAATTATCTTCAACAAGAGATGAATTTTCTTTAAGAAGAAAGAAAAGAAGATAAGGAGATAAAGTCTCGCAGAGGACGTGGCATTAGAGACGTATCCCAGTTCAGACGGGAATAGGTTAAAAAATGAAGTCAGTCACATCTGTTCCAAAAGTATCGTACCGGCATTTGCTTTGATTCTGGAAAAAACCAGGGTGACGTAAATCTGGACTATCAGACTCGTATTTCAAATACCGACCTCAGGGATTGATTTTTGTTCAGCTATGTAAATGGAGTCCGCCCTGATAGCTGAGTGGTCTGCGTGGCGGCCTGTCACACCAGGGGCCCGGTTTCGATTCCCGGCTGGGGCGGAGGTTTTCTCCGCTCAGGGACTGGGTGTTGTAGTGTCCTCATTATCATTTCATCATCTTCAGTGGAAGGCAACGGAAAACCACCACTGGAATCACTTCCCTAGACGCTCGTGCGGTGGACCTCTCCGACGAGGCTTCCCCCATGACAAGACCTGCCGTAAGGTAGAACACACAGTTATGTAAATGAAGGGAGGGATTAGCGATTGTGCGAGCTGATTTCACTTCTTACTCTTAAGCTTTTGTAGTCTGACACGGTTCTGGTTACATTCATCTGCTTTATGGGCTAACTTCGGAAGTGAGGAGTGCTATGAATATGAGATTGGAGACGTGTGGCGAGGCCCGGCGGAAGCGCCACAGAGAGCGGTGGCTGAGCCGCAGTTCACACAATTTTAACATTTCACGAGACCTGTAGTTCGAGGCTAGCTGGTGGCTGACTGAACACTGATTGGAGTGTTAGTAGTGACGTCATGAGAAATTAAGAGTCGGTGGGAAGCTTTTTAGAAAAGAGAGGAAGAAATTTGATTCATTGGTTTGCTGACGTTTCGCCGTTTATGGGCGAGGAATATTGTCAAAGAAACAGTTACGCCACTGGTAGTCTTCGGTGTTGATTCCAGACAAACAGTCCCTGTAAACGTCATAGACAGGTAACTGTACCTGTTTCAATGAATTAGAGCCAAAACTTCATTCAGTTCAATCTCTTTCAGTAACTCTGCCAACTCAGAGCTTTAGTTTCCAGTTCTCATAGTTAGCTAGGAGGAGATGAGGTACTGGCGGAAGTAAAGTTGTGAGGACGGGTCGTAGGTCGTGCTTGGGTAGCCGAGTCGGCAGAGAACTCGCCTGCGAACGGCAGAGGTCCCAAGTTCGAGTCTCCGTCCGGCACACAGTTTTAATGTACGAGGAAGTTTCAACTTGTAAGACAATTGGTGGCCGTGTTTTGTTGATGGGAAGACAGGAACAAGCTGGTGGGAGAAATATGAAAATGCATATCGTTGATCAAGGAGACTGAAGAGACACGGAAGTTTGAGTTCTTGGTCAGAAGCCGCGAACAGGTGATGGAGGCTCAAGTTGTGGTTGAGCTCTCAAGTATGTGCTTCTTATCTACTGATCATGTTCTCGGGAAGACGTCAAGCCCGAGCCTTCCTTCTTTTTATTAAACTTCGTAGGCTCCTGAGACGTCTGAATTATCGATAACTTGGACCATCGCTCTAAAATTCTGAATAAAATCCGAATCTACCGAATGTATTCTTGCTGCTTCGAGTAGTGTTGTGGACGTGCTGAGCAGTGAGGAGGGTGGAGGAGGGGAGCTGAGGAATTGGCGGGGGGGAGGGGGGGGCTTCGACGGTAGAAGATGTAGCAGAGCGGTTGGGAGTTCGGGGTGTCAGCTTCGGTTGGAAGGATAATGACACTTGGTCGTTCTGCAAAAGAGTGGCAGCTGTCACCAGACATTCCTGTGCCGAACTTGCCATGCTGGACTGCAGTCACGTGTCAGCGCCTCACCTCAGAGTGTTTCTCCAGCGACTCTGACGGCAGCGACACATTTGGATTCCATGGTCAGACGGGACTCGGCTACATCCTACTGTCTGCTGCAACCAGTGGAGTAGCACACTGGGTTGAAGTGTAGGCAATTAACTAACGCTTCCGCCAAGCTGCGAGTGCAACCTTGTACGTAGTAGCCGGAGATTTAACGTCTCCACCGCGTTGGTGACAGCTAATGTTTAAGTTTGACAAGTGTGTCTAAAATTCGATACAGGCAGCGCGTGCAATGACGCGGCTACGCAGGAACATGCGCTGCTAAAATGAAATGACATTCGACAAAGAGCAATTAATTCGAGAAAAGGTAGCCTAATAGCTAGGAGGTATGCCCATGCTCATCCGCACTGATTGTTTGACATAAACTTAGTCTCCAGCTGTAAAACACCTGAAGATAGCTGCCAATTGTTAGCCGAAACATCGTGGCAAGAAGTCTTTATCATCCAGCTGTCATCCAGACACCTCATGAAATGTCGTTCCTTTTGCCACACTCCTGGAAGAGCAACGATGCCAAGTTTCCGCCATCGTCCATAACTACGTGTAGCTATATAGTTTCCATTGTTCTTGGTAATGCCCAGCTATTCAGCTATTTCTGTCGTTTCAGAATGGAAATAGGTATTTTTGGGTAGTTGGACGGTGCATCAAAATCATAATCACATTGCGTAGAGCGATGGTCCTGTGACATCTTGAATACCTTGGTATGGGGGTTGTGGTGTGGGCTACTGTGTAATATCTCTGAAGATGAAACTTCCTGGCAGATTAAAACTGTGTGCCCGACCGAGACTCGAACTCGAGACCTTTGCCTTTCGCGGGCAAGTGCTCTACCATCTGAGCTACCGAAGCACGACTCACGCCCGGTTCTCACAGCTTTACTTCTGCCAGTGAGGACCGGGCGTGAGTCGTGCTTCGGTAGCTCAGATGGTAGAGCACTTGCCCGCGAAAGACAAAGGTCCCGAGTTCGAGTCTCGGTCGGGCACACAGTTTTAATCTGCCAGGAAGTTTCATATCAGCGCACACTCCGCTGCAGAGTGAAAATCTCATTCTGATCTCTGAAGATACCTCCTTATTCTTGCAAAACATATCATATCTTTAGACTAATTTCTAGGTATCTTCACAAATGTGCTGATATCACACAACACACATCTCTGTTTATAGCAATTGATGAAAGTGAAGTGTGTAACGTAAATATGATTACAACAAGAAACATCTGACCACGTTTCCAAAACCTTCATACTGAAAATCACCTAGGACCTCCCAAAAGTGTCATACTTAAAATCTCGCAGTTCATCTTAATTTCTAATGTGTAATCCACGGCATCAAGTTGCGAGAGCAAAAATATAGTTATTGGCTACAGTTATTAGCGTATTTTAATTTAGTTTCATAACTCACACTTATGCCTACATTTCGCATGTATTTGAACATGTCGACATTATTTCTTACTTTTATTTGAGGTATTCAATCTCAATGAGTTACTTACTATTTCGTGTACGAACATGTATATATGAGTAAAACGTCTGTCATGGCAATGTAGCATACATAGTTTCAACATCAGTTCAGTTGTATAGTAGTTAAGCCGGAGAGGCCAGTCACAGGTTTTTATATTTTTCGTCGAGCAAGGTCGGACAGTAGTCAACATACTGGACCCACTGGACCCATACTCAGGACCCGTGTGGTTCTAAGCGCTGTCTGGCCGTTTTATTTACGTCTCTCGGGTTTTCCCTTAAATCAACCTTATCAAGTGCTGGGATGATTCCCTTGAAGAGCAAATAGGCAGTTTTCTTTCCCAGAAGTACCCTACCAGAGTTTTATGCTCCGTACCTACTGATCTCGTCGTAAAAAAGGATAGATATTTTCCCTTCTTCTTTTCATGTTTTCTGCAATCTATTTCAAATACTTGTTCAAAATATGTACAGATGTCACTCGTAGAACAACTAGAGTGATATGGGAAATTGCTGAAACTAAAAACGAAGAAGAGCGAAGATCAGTATCGACACTGGAGGTCTCATTTTCTTTTTATTGAAACCACAAGGGCCTGAGCGAAGGCCATCTCAGATGCAAACGTTCTTATCCATGAAACGGTTTATACATCTGCTTACCCTAGTTGCAGCCCTTAATGATCAACTTACGCATTATCCTGTCTGCGCTGAATATCTGCACAGGAAACTGACATTCAACAGAATTTCACACTGTAAAAATACACTGGAATGCCACCTGGTTCATTGCAGGCACGAGACACGGTAAAAAAAAAAATATACAGCCGAACAGTCTAAAGCGCTGCAGTCATGGACTGTGCGGCTGGTCCCGGCGGAGGTTCGAGTCCTCCCTCGGGCATGGGTGTGTGTGTTTGTCCTTAGGATAACTTAGGTTAAGTAGTGTGTAAGCTTAGAGACTGATGACCTTAGCAGTTAAGTCCCATAAGATTTTCATACAAATGCATACAAAAAAGTATGTAAGCGTACCTGAGGCGAATGGGGATATATCATAACCACGACAGGGGCCGCAAATGGGAAATTCAGACAGAATTGTCTTGACAAAGAGTAGATTGTTACGTTCGGCGCCTTGGGATAAGTATCTGGGAAGCCTCGGAGCTGGTAAGATCTTCGCGTGCCAGTCTCGTCAGCGTATGGTTGAAGGACAGTGACTCCGCGAGTAGGCATCGTGGCGTTGGACGTCCACGTCTCCCGTGGAGATCAGAGGTTTGTCCGCTCTGCAAAATTAGATAGTAAGCGCTGTGGAAAATCTGAGGACAGCGTATAATGTTAATGTAGACACAAGTATTCCGGAGCACACCGTTTAGCGGTCACTGTTCAATATGCGACTCCGCAGTAGATGATAATTTCTTCTTCCCGTTGTGACGTCCTTACACCGTCAGTTACGACAGTAGTTTCCAGAGGATCATCGAGACTGACCCATGGATCAATAGAACCGTTTTGCCTTATCGGGCGAAACACGTTTCTCATTACACCGACTGTTGTGTCCCGATACATTGTCACCCAGTGAATGATTGCTCGAAACATGCATCGCGATAAGGACGCAGGCCAGTACAAGTGGTGCAAAGCTATTGGGGGACAATCACTTAAGATTCCATAAGTCCTCTAATAATAATCGAGAGCTCCTTGACAGCCGTGGACTACGTAAACCTTGTTGCTGGCTATCTGCATCCCATTGGGGCTAGATGTGTTCCCCGTCGGCGGTGATACCTTCCAGCAGGATAACTATATGTGTCACAAGATCAGATTCGTGCTGCAGTGGTTTGAGGAACATTACTGTTCTCACGTTGGGATACCGGCCAGCAAAACCGCCCGCTCTGATTCTGATGGAACGCATCAGGGACACTATCGGGATCAAAATCCGAACCCTCAAAAACCCGCGTGACTTGTGCATAGAAATCTGCTGCCACAAACTTCTAAACACCTTCCAAGGACTTGTGGACTCCATGACATGCAGAATCGCTGCTGGATTGGGTTCAAAGGGAGGACCAACAGGTTATCAAACAATTGGTCATGCAGTTTTAGCTGATCAGTGTGAGAAATTTTTCTTGAATAAAGTGCGACTACTTGTGCCAAGTTTCTGCTTTCTCTAGACATGGGACCAGCAGCCATTTTGAAAAAAACAACTGCATAATCTGGAAACAACATACATAACCAGGAATTTTAGTTCCCTATTTGTTTCAATCGTCGCAGAGACTTCCCAACTATGCGATCAGTTAACACACTGACGGAGAAAAAACGCAACACCAAGAAGCAGTTGAGCAAGATAAACGAAATCTCGTAGGCGTGTTTCTACATCTGAAAGACGACGTCTATTCAAATTCCACGCCAGAAACTTAAGAGTGTAAGGAGTAACTCAAATAAAGTATTGAAATTCTTGGGTAGGTATTTTGTTTCCAGGTAATGCAGTTACATTTTTTTTTTTCAAAATGGCCGTTGGTCCACTATGAGGATGAAAATCAGTTTTCCTTCAAAAACGTGCTGTAACGGACGTGAGCGTTAGTCACCATTGAGATTGGGCGTTGTGAGACCATGTTAGTCATGAATGCCTTTAAGGCGACAAAGATGCCATTATCAACACCTGACAGAGTTTTAACGGGTTCGTGTAACGAAGCTACGAAAAGCTGAATGTTCATTCCTCGATATTGTAGAAAGACTTGGCACAAATGTAGCCACTGCACATGATTGATAGCTCCGGTGAGCACGGGAACGTATGATCGCGAGAAGACATGGCTGCGGACGGCCACGTGGAGCGATCGAGAGGGAAGACCGTCGCGCTCAGTGTATGATGCATCGTATTGCTTCCGCAGCAGCAATTCGAGCAGCAACTGACACCACAGTGAGACAACGAACTGTTACAATTCGGTTACTTCATAGAAAGCACTATGCCAGACGTCCAGTTGTGCGTGTTCCACTGACCCCAAGGCACCGCCGTTTGCGACTTCAGTTGTGCCAATTAGAAGCTCACTGGAGGGCAGATTGGAGGTCTTTTGTGTTTCCTGGTGAAATCTGGTTCTGCCTCGGGGCCTGTAACCAATCTGTCTGCGGCCTGGACGCTCTGGACCTACATCTGGAGTTATTGCCTGGGTTGTGATTTCGTATGACAGCAGGAGCACTCTTGAGCTTATCCCACGCACTCTGACTGCAAATATGGACGTCATTGTGGTGGTTCGACATGTTGTGCTGCCATTCATGGGGTGTTTTCCAAAAGGATAAATGATGGGACATGTAAGGAAATACTGGCCCTACGACTTATCTTATAACACAGATTTAGGAAAGGCAAACCTACGTTTCTAGCATTTGTAGCCTTAGAGAAAGCTGTTGGCAATGTAGACTGGAATACTCTCTTTCAAATTCTGAAGGTGGCAGGGGTAAAATACAGGAACCGAAAGGCTATTTATAATTTGTACAGAAACCAGATGGCAGTTTAAGAGTCGAGGGGCATGAAAGCGAAGCAGTGGTTGGGAAGGGAGTGAGACAGAGTTGTAGCCTATCCCCGATGTTATTGATTCTGTACATTTAGAAATCAGTAAAGTTGTAATTCTGTCAGAGACAGCAAAAGACCTGGAAGAGCAGCTGAACAGAATGGACATAGCCTTGAAAGGAGGATATAAGATGAGCATCAACGAAAGCAAAACGAGGATAATGGAATGTAGTCGATTTAAATCGGTTGATGCTGAGGGAATTTTATTAGGAAATGAGACACGTAAAGTAGTAAATGAGTTTTGCTATTTAGGGTGCAAAATAACTGATGATGGTCGAGGTAGAGAGGATATTATATGTAGGTTGGCAATTGCAAGGAAAGCGTTTCTGATGAAGAGAAATTTGTTAACATTGAGAATAGATTTAAGTGTCAGGAAGTCGTTTCTGAAAGTATTTGAATGGAGTGTAGCCATGTATGGAAGTGAAACGTGGACGATAAGTAGGTTTGACAAGAAGAGAATAGAAGCTTTCGAAATGTGCTGCTACAGAAAGATGCTGAAGATTAGATGGGTAGATCACATAACTAATGAGGGGGAATTGAATAGAATTGGGGATAAGAGAAAGTTGTGGCACAACTTGACTAGAAGAAGGGATCGGTTGGCAGGACATGTTCTGAAGCATCAAAGGATCACCAATTTAGCATTGGAGGGCAGCGTGGAGGGTAAAAATAGTAGAAGGAGACCAAGAGATTAATACACTAAGCAGATTCAGAAGTACGTGTAGGCTACTGGGAGATGAAGAAGCCTGCACAGGATAGAGTAGCATGGAGAGCTGCATCAAACCAGTCTCAGGACTGAAGACCACAACAACAACAACCACTGTTGTAATCCAACATTCTCTACAGAGGATAGACATGTTGCACTGCTCTGCTGGACCACCAGATATGTCTCCAATCGAGCATGTATGTGACATCATCGGACGGCAACCATCATTAACCGTCCCTGTATTGACCGACTAAGTGCAGCAAGTATGGAACTCCAATTCACAAATTGACATCCGGCACCTGTACGGCAGAATGCAAGCACGTTTGTATGCTTGCGTTTAACATTCTGGCAGGTATACTGCTTATTAAAGTAACGACGTTTAACATTTGCATTGATTTTTCTCGCTCTTACGTTAACCTGTGATCTTTAAAGGTTAATCATTTAAATATGTTACTCCGACAAATGTATTCCCGAAATATCATTAGTCTTTGTTGATTATTTCTTGGTGATGCAATCTTTCTCCGTCAGTGTAAAACTCAGGTATCAGTGGCCCAGCCAAGCTGTCAACGAATAACTTCCTATTTGTGACGTGACGGCTTCGTCGCCGGGTGCAAGTCTTTATAGCTGACGCCCCTTAGGCGACTTATGTACCAGTGGTGACGAAACGACAACACAACGCCCATTCGCCGAGCGGAGAATAATCTACTCCCACGGCCGGGAATCGAACGCTGGTCTCTTCGGGTGGCCATGCTGACCCCGCAGCTACCGAGGCGGACAACGAGTAACTGAAATGCATGGTTTTTAACTTGTCTCACAACACAAATATGAGTATGACATACTGTATATATCACCTTAATCCACTACAGAACATACTTCGCGTTCAATGATGTGAAAGAACGTCATGAAACTGGGACACATACTTCATCCCTGTTGACGTTCCCATCACTTGTTTCAAGCGTAGAATTTCAACAAGTCTGAAGACGCCTGAGACATTCCATTCCGGTGCAACATCCATCTTGCAAGCAATCTCTCTCACTTTGCCCGCCCCCTCTCCATCCTCTCTCTCTCTCCCTCTCTTTCTCTCTCTCTCTCTCTCTCTCTCTCTCTCTTTCCCTCTCTCTTGCTTACTCACTCAGACTCCCTCTCGCTGCGCCTCCACAGATTGGACGCCGTTCCTGACATTTAATCAGCGAGTGTCGCTCCACGAGGCAAATCAGCAGCAGCAGAGAGAAGAGCTCCAGAAGGCAAGAAATAAATGGGATCGCTAGACTTCGTTTAGAAAGTTTCGTAATTTCACGAACGCTGCAGATACTTCAATTTTCTATCACCTGAAATAAAAGAAGAAAACACTGCTGCAGTAATCAGTACTAACACCTTATGGTACGACGTTATCCTATCGCATGACATAAGCGTTTGGCCCCTCCCGTCTGGGATAAGAGTTCGCGAAATATAAAATTGCAAGTGTGTGTTGAGAAATATTCAGGGTTATTGAATTAATTGATGTAACTGGACTTCACAGGAAGCAATAGGTGAATTCTTCATACGGTACTCCCAAAATGAGTTGAGTATTGTAACACTATTTCCAGGCTCAAACAGTTTGACGGTATCATGGCTGTTCGATTCTGTCACACAGAAATCGTTTTTATAACGCTTACATCGATGTCTTCTCTTTAACCGCTGTCCTATTAAAAAGATCTGTATACTGCTTGATCTGTTGGTAGTTCTGTCGACGGTATACTCTTTAACCGCAGCCTTTGTGAATATTATAGCTTGATAAATTTCTAACAAAATACAAAAATTGAAGAACACAATGTCCTAATAAATGAATGTAACAGAAGCAATCAATCCAAGTTAATGAATGAAACGTTACTAAGCTCTACATTTGTGGACTCCTGTGGAACTATAAACATGATATACATTTAACGCAAAAGAAACTTTTATTTCTAGAAAATTCCTACGGTAACTTACATTTTCTGTAATATACTGTATCCATACAGGTCGAATGAGACAATTAACTATGGAAAGTGCGCTTAGATGAGGTTTAGCACACTGCAGAATTGCACAATTAACATTTCCACGTTCTAGAACAATGGTTAGAAGTCCCGTTATCACTCTAATTTAATTTGAAATGCCTACTTCATGATGAACAACTCCTTCAAGGTAGGAAATGAAAGAAGATTAGGTTTAACGCCCCATCGACATCGATGTCATTAGAGACGGAAAACAGCTTTCAAGTTAATTTCATTGCGATGCACATTTAATTCATTAATTTAGGTGTTGTTTTATTTTTTATATATTGATTATAAAAGAATCCATAAGATGGAATACTTCAATTTCTTCATGTACCTTGGCTCTGCAGTACATATGAGAGATGTTCAGTATGATTTATTTGTACCTTGTTGATTTACTTATTGTGCACCTTAAACTTTTCGACAGTTGCGATTCCGAAAGTCTTAAGAGCTGGTAAAACATTTTAGGTTGTTCTTGATTTCAGACTCTTAACTAGGGTATTATATATATTATTCTAATTTCAGTTGCTTTTCAAGTGTCCTAAGCAGTAGGTCATCAGCAGCAGGTCATCAAGGAGCTACCTGTGCCGTTAGGTTTTGACAGTGCTGTAAATTAGTGGTGTCTCATCTTGGGCTGTCATATCTGTATTAAACTTTCGAAGTACATTTGGTATACATGAAGTTTTATGGAACCGAACACGTAATTTACATTGAAAACATGCAGAAGAAGAACAGGAAAGAGAAACTGAGTACGAGTATAACATATTTTTCACAGCGCAAAAGGGTTCAGCTGTCCTTGAGGCATCTTGCGTAATTCCTTGATAATTGTGAGATCCAGTTTCTTGTACTGTAACCACTAATGCTTCAATATACAGACCGTAACAACTTGGTAGTAATGGACAGGGATTTGAAATGTCATTATCTTTCCGTTTATTGCTGTTAATTTTTGTTGGAAGTTGTTCGCTACAAGTCATTTTTTAGTTTAGGATCATTTGAAAGCAGCGGTATAATTTGAACAAAAATTAGCTACTACTACTGAACCAAAAATGATTTGTAAACATTACGTCGAGGCTGAAGCACTCCATATACGAAAAGAAATGAATAGTTACACTGTTAACAACGATGACGGACAATGTGTTTTTTCGTATCTGTGCACCATTTCTGCAGCGTTAACGCACATTAGCATTGCAGTGGAGTTCTTTGTGTGAAATCTATCTCCCAGTCCTTACTACTGCAAAGTTTGGCATTTGAAAGATAAAGAAATTATTAGAACTTCTGAATCATATACGTTGGTTCGTTCGTTAAAGCTTACGCACCCCAAATAGTAGTTACTGTCCGAAGATACTCCAAATACAAATGATCATGTGTATCACTCATATTTTGCTCAAATTTAACAAGTTTTGCGCACGTAAACAGTTCACTGTTGTACTAAATATAACAATGGAATTCTCTTACAGCTACCACGGAAAATATTGTACCTTTAATTATGGTCCGAAAAACGTAAACCTGTTCCATTGGCAATTCAGACATTAGCGTCACTGTAACTTTCGTAAGAGATATAGTGCACGATGAATATACCACTTGGCCTTCTCTACATGCCTGTAATTCTTCTTACACATTTGTAACACACATTTTTATATAGTTCTATTCACAGGACGTTTTAGGTTCATCTCGTAGAAATTCCTCCAACAGCCATTTTCCTGGAAACTTTCTTGTTACCCATGGACATCTAATGCGGTTCAAAACAGATGTATAGAGGTCCAGCCAAGGAGTGACGAACAAAGAGTAATATATTCTTTCGGAGTCACTGAGCCCCATTTTGATAGAAGACATTAAAAACTAAAAATTCCGTCCACAGGCTCTAGCGGACCCAACGGTACCGACCAGCCGCTGTCTCAGCCCACAGCTGTCACCGGATGCTTATATTTTTTTTTTTGTTTATTTATTGATTTATTTAACCTGGCAAGATTAGGGCCATCAGGCCCTCTCTTACATCTAACCAGGCATTCTACTTATTTTACATTCATATGTTTTAGTAGGCATGTTAAACTACATCTAGTACAAAAAGTGAAATAAACAATTTGAAAGGTACACCTGGAAAAATACATACATATAGAGTTTATATTCTTAGGTCACAAGTACTGTTATAATTAGACATTATTGAAGAGACAGATTTTAGATAGGGGTGCCGGCAGCACGGAGTATGAGGGAGACTCATGGTGAAGGGAGGAGAAGAATAGAGACATGATGAAACATAATTAAGGAAATATAAAGGAAAAGAAGATTGCGTAGCTAATACAGAAAGATGAAGAGGAGGGCATCTCAGGAGCAAGATAGGAGATGCTAGCTTTGCTATTTGACAGATGAGGGGATTGTCCTTGTACATTAATTTTGTGGAGAACTTTGTGAGGATGATAGTAGGAAATGCTTCAACTTCTTCTTAAAAGCAGCAGGAGATCGAATTTTGCGCAAGGTAAGGGGCAGTTTGTTCCATAGGCGGACAGCGGCAACTGAGAAGGAGTTTGCAAAAGTTTTTGTTTTGTGAGTGGGCACAGTTAGGATACCAAATAAGAGTGACCTCGTGTTTCGATTATGATGACATGACAGGTTTTTAATCTCTGAAGCAAGGTACTGGGGTGCTTGCGCGATGAGGAGTCGGTGGAGTAGACATAGAGTGTGGTAGTCACGCAATTTGTCCGGCCGCAGCCACCCTAGCTCGGAGTATGAAGCACTAACATGATCATATCGGCGAATGTTGCAGGTGTAACGCACACAGGCATTCATGGTTAGCTCTAGCCGTCTTTTGTTTTCACTACTCATGCCTTGTTGAATCACATCACAATAGTGGAGGTTCGGTAGAACGGGTGCTTGCACGAGCTGGCGTTTCAAGTCCTGTGGAAATATGTTCCGAAACTTTTTGAGAGCATAGAGACAAGCAGACGTCTTTCGGCACACTGCGACTGTATTCTCCGCCCAGTTGAGATGCTCATCCAAAGTTACACCCAAGTTCTTCACTGTTTTCTGATATGGTATTGGAGTACCGTCGAGCAGAATAGGAGGTAGCCGTTCGCGGAAATCTGAACTTATTAATTTCTGATGGGCTATTAAGATTACTTGCGTCTTTTTTGCATTTAGTTTAAGCCCCAGGTTTTTCGCCCATCTCACTACTGAAGACAGATCATCATTCATCTGAGCGATTGCAGTGTTTACATCTTCAGGTCTGACGCTTAGGTAGAGCTGGAGGTCGTCGGCATAGAAATGATATTTACAGGAGGACAGAACCGACGAAATATCGTTGACATATAAAGAAAACAAAAGTGGTCCTAAGACTGATCCTTGTGGCACTCCCGAGGAAACATGTTTCCAGGAAGATTTTTCATTTACGCAGACAACACATTGCTGTCTGTCTTTTAAGTAGCTTTCAAACCATCTCATTGCACTATCAGAGAAATTAAGCTGTTGCATTTTTCTGAGCAATATGTCAAAGTTAACAGTGTCAAAAGCTTTGCTGAAGTCCAGTAGCGTCAATATTGTTGCCTTTCGATTGTCGATGGCATATTTCAGGTCATCAGTTACTTTAATTAGAGCAGTGTTTGTGCTGTGATGTTTACGGAAACCGGATTGAAATTTGTCATATAGGCTGAATTCATGCAAGTGTTCAGTGATTTGGTCATGAACAATATATTCAAGTGCTTTGGAAACAGCAGGCAGTATGCTAATTGGTCGGTAATCACTAGGCAGTTGCGGGTTTTCGATCTTAGGGATGGGTCGAATTAGGCTTCTTTTCCATGCAGTAGGATATATTCCGTTCACGAGGGAAAAATTAAATATGTCAGTTAAGACAGGTACTAAGATATTGGCAACATTCTTAATCATGGTTATACCGATACTGTCGTTGCCTATTGCATCAGAAGAGATTCTCATTATTGCTTTTCTTGCCGTATTTGTTGTTACATGTTTTAGATGGAAGGTATCGTTGTTAGTTATCCTGTTTGGGGATTCTTGTGGACGGTAATTATCAGCTGTGCTGGTATTCAGAGGTGCAGAGAAGAATTCATTTAATTCGTTAGCAGACACATGAAAAGTAGTTTCCGATTTTGCCTTTCCGACCCCCAAGCTACGGAGATTCTTCCATAGAGTCGTGGGCGTCAGACCGCTGCATACAAGGGAGCGAGCGTGCCTGATTTTAGCATTGCGAATGCATTGTTTCACTCTGTTCCGTAGCTTTCTATATTCTTCGAAACGCTCGGGTTTCGGATCTGCCTTGAAACGCCTGTGGGCAGCATCCCTATTAGTCATCATTTGACGTAATTCAGCTGTCAGCCATGGAGCAGGAGATTTTCTTACACGGATTGTGCGCACAGGTGCATGTTTGTCATAGAGGGCAGTGAGTTTATCACCAAGGTCATTAATTTTGCCGTCGATTGTGGGTTTTCTGATTATTTGATGCCATAGGATTTCTGAGCAATCGGCTGTTAGAGCGTCAAGGTCAATACGTTTCATGTTCCTACAAGTTATGTAACGCGATTTGATCCTTGGGGGCTGCACAGAGTAGGCCAGGAATATTACATCATGTGCTGAGAGGCCAGGGGCCGATGTTTGACCAACATCTCTTACTTTGTCAGTCTGTTTCGTTGCGATTACGTCTATTAGAGTATGACTGTGCGCCGTATGGTGTGTAGGTTGTAATGGAAGAACGTTCATGCTATTGCAACTAAACAGTATTCTTAGGTTTATTGCGGAGGGAGTGTCTCTTAGCAGGTCTATGTTCAAGTCACCCATTACGATGACATGTTCGTATTGACACTGAAGTGAATGTAATTCCGACTGGAAAGAACTCATTGAGCTTATTTTTGGCGGCTTGTACACGACGCCAGTCAAGAATTTCCGACTTTGTATATTTATTTCAATGAACATGAATTCAGCCTCTTTTTCTTCAGCAGGATTTGACGTACATAAGACTTTCGCTTTGAGATCTGTTCGTATATACGCGCCGACCCCGCCACCTCGCTTTTTTGATCTGTCTGCCCTAAGAAATGTGTACCCTGGGAGATGAAAAGATGCAGAGGATATGTGTGGTTTCAACCACGTTTCGGATAAGAGGATTACGTGGTAGTTTAGTTGGTTGAAGAGGAGGCTAAGTTCTTCGTAATGCGCAGGTAAAGACTGGACGTTGCAGTGAGCTCCTAAAAGCTCTGACGCGTTCCGCCGAGCAGCCTGGAGTAGGGTGGCAGACTGGTTTGTCCCTTTGTTAGGCACTACCTGCCGCGAGGGGCACTGGCCGCTGCTTCCGCCAAGTGACATACCACAGGGGTGTCCGAGATTTTGCACGCCCTGTTTGTGACACCGCGAGTGCCGAAAGAAAGGCGCCTGCTAAAGATTTCCTGAGGTTGCGGGAGTATAGAAAATGGATTAGTGGTATTCTGTGCAAGGAGTATATGACCAAAATAGTGACGGCTGTGTGTCACTGTGTATCCTCTGTCGTATGAGGAGAAATGTAATTAGCGTATTTGAAACAGCTTAGGGTGGAAATAAGGGAGAAGGGAGTGATTTAAGAGGCCGATGCTGCCAGCAGAGAGAAGTAAGCTTAGTAATTAATAGATTATCGTAGGAAGCTAGAATTAAATTGAAATTTACTAAAGTGATACTGGTAGTGATTATCGTAGGAAGCTACAATTAGATTGAAATTTGCTAAAGTGATACTGATAGTGATTTTTGTTATGAACAATTTAAACCGAAGAGATGGGTGATTAATGAACTAAAGGAGAGACTAATAATTGCAATAGAACTATTTCAGAATGGAAGAGAATAAACTGAGAAAATGAAAAAAGAATTAGCAGTAACTAAAATTAAGTAATGGTTAGAGCTACAGACACAAAAAAATAGTGAAAAGTTAATACAGTTACAAAAACAATTAGTTGAAGGTACAAATATGGGTATAATTTAAAAAATTAATACAATTACAAGACTATATCTGAGTATTGGGGCTGTTACAATTGCAAATGGTGTTAAGTTTGCACTTTTGGCTCGAGTAGCTTCACTTAATACTATTCAGATCTGTCATGTTTGTGACTGTCTTCTTTCCAGCTGCTGTCTTAATGATTACTCTGCCATCCTGAGTCCACACATTCTGAAGACCGAAATGGGATATGGCACTGTTTAAAATCTTTAGCCGTTCATGTGTCAGATCTTCCCTTATTGTAAGCCCTGTCCTTGCTAACTTCTTCTTCTGGGTAAAGATCTCTGCCCTCTTTCGGTACGAAACAAATTTAATTATTATTGGACGAGGTTTGGTGGCACCTGGTAATTTTCGTCCCACCCGATGGCTCCTGTCAATGTCTGCCTTGGTCACTTCAACGCCTAATTTTTCACGTGCAACTAGTATAAGCAGGTTGTCCGTGTCTTCTTCCTTATTTTCTACTACTCCAAACAGTCGTAGACTATTTCGCCTTTGGTACTGTTCTAGTTCGTCAGTTGCGGCAGATAGTTTGACTTCCAACTCTCGTGCCTTTTTCTCGTATTCAGACACAGACTTTTTTAGTGCTGTAATTTCGGCAGTACTGGCCTCAACAGTTTCACGCATTTTGGCCAATACTGCTGCCGTTACAGTATCTGATATAGTGCCTGCTATCAGATCGAGATTGTTTTTATCGCGAAGCGCAGCGTTTACCTCAGAGCGGACCAGCTCCGCTATACCGGGAGCCGCGGCCGCACCTTCCGCCAAGAGCGGGCCCGCCGCACCTGCTGCTTCCCCGCTGCTGGACGCGCTGCTGTT
Source organism: Schistocerca americana (assembly GCF_021461395.2). NCBI lineage: Eukaryota > Metazoa > Arthropoda > Insecta > Orthoptera > Acrididae > Schistocerca > Schistocerca americana. Next base: position 477,409,613 of record NC_060121.1, read on the forward strand.
CACTCTTCTGTTTACCATTTTCTCGAGGATATTGGCGGAGCACAGAAAAAAAATAGCACTACTGCACAGAACACTGTTGTTTTCACGATTTCCACTTGTACTAGACAACACCACCTGCGAGAACACCTTCGAATTCAACTAAATTTCGCGAGCCGAACTTAACACGTGTTACACTGCAGCCGCCATGACACCATTATATGGATGGGCATGTGATCAGCGCACTAGTGTCACGGCCGTATGTCAGTTTCCGAGACCGGAGCCGCTACTTCTAAGTCTAGTAGCTCCTCAGTTTGCCTCACAAGAGCTGAGAGAACCTCGCTCGCCAGCACAGCTCGGCAGACCGGATGGTCATCCATCCAAGTGCTAGCCCAGCCCGACAGTGCTTAACTTCGGTGGTCTGACGGGAACCGGTGTTACCACTGCGGTGAAGCCATTGGTGGCAGAAGGTGTAAGTGTTTCATTAAGTGTCCAATGCAGCAGCCCATACTATAGAGGGCTATTATCGGCATTGTGGTGTACAGTTGAGCATTATTTTAATACGCAGTCAGCTTAAAATGCAGACATTAAATATTAGCTTGCTTCTAATACTCGTTTTAGTAAAAATGTGTTAAAATGTATAAATACACACTAAGTCGAAAAGCGACGCACCACGAAGGAATTATCCGACTGGGAGAGAAATCAGTACATGAGATGTACATTTAAAGCCAAAAAAAATTATAGCAGTATCAGGAAAATTGGATGATTTAATCAAGAGAAAGAGCGTCACAAATTGAGAAAGTCAAAAACGCGTCTGGCCCTTATGCAAGCAGTTATTCATCTTGTCATTGATTGGTAGAGTTGTTGGATGTCCTCTTGAGGGATATCGTGGCAAATTCTGTCTGACTGGTGCGATATTACAAAATCCTGAAGTGATTGGAGGTCTCTGACCATAATGCTCCAATCGTTCACTGTTGGGGGAGATCTGGCAACCTTGCTGGTCAAGACAGAGTTTGGCAAGCAAGAAGACAAGCAGTAGAAGTCCTCACCGTGCGCAGAAGGGCATTATCTTGCTGAAATGAAAGCACAGGATGTCTTGCTATGAAGGGCAGCACAACGGTGTGTAGAAAATCGTCGACTTACCGCTGTGTATGAAGGGTTGCAGATGACAATCAGACGGGTACGTCTATGAACGGAAGTAGCACCTTAGACTATCAGTCTTGGTTGTCGGGCCATATGGCAGATGACAATCAGGTTGGTATTCCAGCGCTGTCTCGGGCGTCTCCAGACACGTCTTCGCTGGTCACCGTGGCTCAGTTCGAACCAGGGCTCATCACCAACGACAGTTCTACTCCAGTCAATGAGGTTCTAACCCTCGGTGGTCAGTGAAAATGTGTCTAGAGTCGCCCTGGACAGCCATAAGGCCCGACAACCGGGACTGATGGTCTTGGGTGCCTCTGCGGGACTCTTGCAGCACAGCGGTACGTTCAAGACGTTTATCGCCTCGTTTTGTTGCCCTCCGTGGCAAGCCATCCTGGGTTCACATTCAACAAGATAATGCCCGATCGCCAACGGTAAGAGTTCCTGCTTCTTTGCTTCGTGCTTGCCAAGCCCTATCTTGGCCAACAAAATCGTCGGATCTCTCTCTAATGGAGAATGTTAGAAGCATTGTGGAGAAGATTCTCCAACTAGCTCGGAATTCTGACGATCGAACGTGCCATTTGGCAAGAATTTGGCACGATATCCTTCAGGTGGACCTCCAACATCTCTATCAATCAATGACAAGATGAATAGCTGCTTGTATAAGGGCCAGAAGTGGAACAACTCGTTATTGACTTTCTCAATTAGTGAAGCTGATATTCTTGAGTAATTCAACAATGGTTTTGAAATTTTACATCTACATCTACGTGACTACTCTGCTATTCACAATAAAGTGCCTGGCAGAGGGTTCAATGAACCATCTTCATGCTATCTCTCTTCCGTTCCACTCTCGAACGGCACGCGGGAAAAACGAGCACTTAAATTTTTCCGTGCGAGCCCTGATTACTCTTATTTTATCGCGATGATCATTTCTCCCTATGTAGATAGGTGCCAACAGAATGTTTTTGCCATCGGATGAGAAAACTGGTGATTGAAATTTCATGAGAAGATCTCGTCGCGACAAGAAATGCCTTTGTTTTAATGATTGCCACTCCAATTCACGTATCATGTCTGTGACACATCTCCCCTATTTCGCGATAATACAAAACGAGCTGCCCTTCTTTGTACTTTTTCGATGTCATCCGTCAGTCCCACCTGATGCGGATCCCACACCGCACAGCAGTACTCCATACTCCAGAATAGGGCGGACAAGCGTAGTGTAAGCAGTCTCTTTGGTAGACCTGTTGCACCTTCTAAGTGTTCTGCCAATGAATGGCAGTCTTTGATTTGATCTACCCACAGTATTATCTATGTGATCGTTCCAATTTATTTGTAATTGTAATCCCTAAGTATTTAGTTGAATTTACAACCTTCAGATTTGTGCGACTTATCGCGTAATCGAAGTTTAGCTGATTTCTTTTAGTACTCATGTGAATAACTTCGCACTTTCCTTTATTCAGGGTCGATTGCCACTTTTCGCACCATACAGATATCTTATCTAAATCATTTTGCAAGTCGTTTTGATCAATAATCATTTGTTCATGTGTATACGTACGTCACATCTACCATTTTCGTCCCATTCACATAATTACATCGTGCTGAGTCCTTTGAGTGTCAGGCACATTACAGCTCAAAGATTTTGCTGTCAGATGTGCTGCCTGTTGTACATGCCCCCGCTGACGGGCGTTTGAGAGTTACGTTGTCGTGGCGCACTAGCAAGAGGTCGCCAGGAAAACGCCGAAAGCGCTGTAGGCGAGTGTCTGGCAGCTGATTGGAGGAAAGACAGAGCGATTTGAGAGAACGTGGCCGGCAACGCAAGCAGACCCAGGAGGAGAAGAGTCCCGTGGAGCTCGACGGAGACAGCAGGAGTTGGACTGAAACGATCAACACAAAATGTGGCCGGCTGCAACGCGGACTCGATGGGCTGCGGCTTGCTGACGATGTTTTCCTTCCGGCGTACCGAGGACACAGCAGCTGACAAACAGGGAGGAAGGACGGAGGAGAGATTCCATCACAGCGGTACAGAGCAAAGCATAATAGTTACTTGTGCTCTGGGTACCATAATTGCAGTTGGTGAGCATTGTAGTCTCCAGTGATCTATACATTCAAAATACAGTGTAGTGTTATTTCGCTAGGATCAGTGAAGCTGGGACTTGTATATTCCTCGAAGTGAATATACACTGTGAGACCGTGGGGAGTTTAGATCATATCATGATTATATCGGAGTACTGACTGGTCAGAAATAATAGAAATAATGTGTAGCTCCTCATGGAGGTCTAGTGTGTGCTGTAATATCGCATGGCCGCAAAACTTGGTAGATGTGCTAATTCATTAAATCAGAATTGCTTTACATTGAAAAAAAATTAGTTAAAATTTTGGCTATCAGGTGCAAATCTGGCGTTGTGAATGCAAGGAAGACGTATAGAAACGTTTCCATGTGCTATTGATTAGCAACGGGACGTGGGTAGAAAAAGTCAAACGAGGGACAAAGAGCTAGTGTTGATTTTATTATTAACCATCGCGCATGAGAACAGTGGTTTCCACAGAGTTGCACTCTTCCAGCGCAGGAATCACATGTTGGCGAAGGTGGTCTCGATAACATACAGACGTCACGGTACACCTGACTCGCGCTCTAGGTGTATTCTCTTCAAAAAGAAAGGACCGAGAATAAATGTGCTTCTGAATCCACCCCACACAGTCAAATACAATAGCCCTTCGTGCACAATACGTGGTTTAGCAGTATCCCAAATTTGATAGTTCTGAGTATTCACTGCACCATGCAGTGAAAAATATGTTTCATCACTCCATAGAAAATTGTCCGACCACATGTCATCAACTTCAGTCCGTGCCAGAAACCGAAGAACAAATTCAGAACATTGTTGCAGATCATGAGGATTCAGCTGCTGCCCGTTTGGATCTTGTACAAGTACCAGTGTAATATGGGCCAGTAAACTTCCTTATTGTTCACCATGGGATGGGCAGTTCTCGTGGCACTGAACGAATACTAGCAATACCAGAGGCACCTGCTGCATGGTCAATTACAGCAACAGCAACCTCGTCGATAACTACCACTAGGACAGAACGCCTTCTTCTTCCACGTGCCACACCAAGCTCACCCGTGTTTTTTTAATTTCGCTATCATTTTCCATAAACCATTTAATGACATTGGGCATTTCCTCAGAACTACAAGTCTGCGGTACTTCCTCGATTCAGCACTGCCATTTCAGCCTGTTGACATAAAGCAGATACACTAACAGCGCATGATCTCTCTTCTCGATAGCCATGGTGTCCACTCAAGTTATGGCTTGTAAAATGATAGCTTGGATGTCATACCGTCGTACAAACAGTATACAGCGCCAGATTTTCACATAGTGGCCAAAATTAGAACTAATTTTTTTCCAGTGTAAATCTGTTCTGCATTAACGCATTAGCATATCTACGCAGTTTCGCTGTCGTACGATAGTCACACTGGACCTCTGTGAGTAGCTACACTTTAATTGTAACCACCCGGTATATTTGCATAGCAAGGCCTAGTGCGATATGAGTGTATCATTATTGTTCTTAAATTTGAAAAAATGGCAAGGTTGGTTGTGAGAGAACTGTGTTTTACTGGTACGATCTTGTGCTCTTATTGCTTGTTTATTCACTTTCTTTATGAATTCTGTAGTAGATTGTACATCTGTTTCGATTGTGTTCTCCTGTATATTGTCTGATATATGGTCGAGGTGTTTGTCTCAGTCGGCTGTAGATTTTTCCAGTGCGCTATTCTGCTTGTTACTATTTTATTTTAGTGCCTCCTTATAAAGCAAATCGACGGCAGAATCAGAATTGATTTTATTTGTATAATGTATACATTAATCTTACAATAATTTTTTATTGTACGTTTTTATCTATCTTTTTCTGAAACCTTACTACTTTGTTATTGTAGGGTGAGTTATTCCAGTTTCTCGTGTCAGTTGTTACGAGCGGTTGTCTTCAGAGGTTGAGTGCAAAGGACTCATATGTTCGTTTATGCATGCGCACTGGTACTGAAAACTCTTATTTAACAAGCTAAAGGTTAATTAAAAGTCAACACTGGTGCAACCCCCAACCAAACTCAGCTCCCACCCAAATTCTGCTCCGCACAAGCTTCTTCAGCCAAAAAATTACGTGAGTTCTATAGCTCGAAAGAACCACGAGCGGGTAATCTTAAGTTCCATAATTTATAGTTTTGTTTCATATTTAAATAATAATGTAAACAGAAAAGGTATTTTAATGTACCAAAATTGACGATAAAATAGACACACTGAAGGGAAGCTAGTGACAATGTAATAAATTGCCAAACATCAGAATCATGGTTCATGATGGATGTAGAGTATATATTATTACCACTAACTTTCAAATCGCGCAATGATCACCATTCAAAGATAAGGGAAATTAGAGTTCGTACTGAGACGTTCAGACAGTTGTTTTTCCCTCACGCGATCCGCGAGTGGAACAGAGGGTGGGAAATATGACTTTGGCGCGAATAGTGCCCTTCACCACACACCGCTTGGTGGCTAGCGTTGTATATATGTAGATGTAGATGTGGATGACTTTCAGAGTTGTACCCTAAACCGATCACAGTTCTTTGTTATGGAGCCCAATTAATATCTCAAACCAGAGACTCCGACGATTCTACGACGATTCATTGTGCTGATATCCAGACTTTCGTTATAGGGTGAAGAATTGTAGAGCCTCTCAAAAAGCTAGGCGGATGCCACAAAGAGCAAGTGGTTGGATTGGCGAAAGAGCCTGGTCAGTCTCAAAGAGGTCAGAAAGAGAAAATACTAACGTGATATTACGTGCAGGAGCGCCAATGGTAAGATCCTAGACTTATCCACATTTCCCACACAGTACAGGGTACTAGGAAAAAAATATGGCTGAACCAGAAGTGGAGAGCAGTAATGACGTGAAAGTACTTCACCAGGACAATGAACTGCTCCTGCATCGATCAGGCACAATAACGTCATAGTGAGGGATGCGGTGGTCAGCCAAACGTCCAGGCACCACTGTGATAAAAGAAGCATTCAGAGAGAAAGAGCACTTATTCAGGACGCTGACTAAACGAAAGACGGCAGGCAGCATCCCTAAAAACCAAACTTGTAAAATTTTACAGCTTTGGCATGGTTTATGCAGAAGCTGACTAAACCAGGAAATTGGAAGTGATCACCACCCAATGGCGATGCCCTACCATCCAAATTCCTACGAGTTCTGAGGTGGGAGTCATGTAATTGGAGAAATAGGTAACTAACTCACTATATACCCCCTCGCCTGCCCTGATAGCAGACAGTCATTCTCAAATGTTCGTCATAACCAGCAGTATCAACGCCTGTAGCAGGTCATGCAATCGGGTTTACATGAGCTGATGACTACAAGATGGAAACCACTTGCGAATACAAGATGACACAGCCATCCGACATCCAGTGTCTGCAAACACCCAACTGAGCTATGCATACAGCGAACTTGGTGTCTTTGCTCCACTGCGTCACCTGCTGGGTGACTACCTGCTGTTGCCAGTCACCTACTAGGTGCGCCATGAGTTCGAACCTGAGACAACTTGCTGCTCAGCTACAATATCACTGACATCTAGCGTGTGTGTCCTATATCGCCACAAATTTATGTGATTATTTCGGTCATGCAGGGTTCCGCATTTTAAACACCACATATCCTAGTGTGTTTTACATGCGGCCATGAACCAGTCCGCATTTTAAACACCATATATCCCAGTGTGTTTTACATGTGGGCATGAACCAGATGAGTGATGAGGAGCTACAAAGATCACCCTTGACGATAGTGTGGTTCATGTGTCAAGCTTCTCCAGCTCCCTGCACGTAAGCAGCTGTGTCTTCCCACAGGTGTTGCCTTCCAGGTAGGTGAAACGCTGCCGCCGACATCTGCACATCCTCGGCCACCTACGTCACCGAGGCCAACGGCCTTCTCTCTGAGTGCAGGTCAGTCCTTGTAATCGACGTGAATAAGGAACTGTTACAACCAGGGCTGTTTTACTTACGGTTCGTTGTATGATTCCAGTCAGCATCACCCTACGTCCAGGTTGGTAGATGGCAGTCCATCTTGATTAGCCATGAGCCGATTCACCTGCCACCATACAGGTAACGCCCAAATCCCACCATTTTGGCTTCAGAAGTGGTCGCTGCGACGTTGACAACCGTGTCCATCTAGGAGGAACTAGGTTTTTACACCTCTGCATTTTGGTGTCAGAAGTTATTCAAATTCAGCAGCTGCCATTCGTCGAGAGGGTACTCCAGCTGCGACGTCACTGCCAGCTCTGGTTCGCAGCTTCGACGATACGAGTGTGGTGAGTGGACTTGTTTTTTCTGGCCTCTTCTGTCCCTGTGCGTGAAAGTGGTAGGGGGAATAGATTGAAATGGGAATCTGCAAGTGCAGCTTCTGAAAGGACCTGCGGATTTGGCTCAGCTTGAGGGTAATGCAAGAGATGATGCTTTATGGACAGTGAGATGCAAGTAGTGCAATTTACCTTTTAACTTAGTCAGTGCCTGTCATACATAGTACGTGACAGTGCTACAGGCATGACGGGCATTAGATTCGTGGTGGCGTATGATTTATCGGAAGAATTGGGGGCATTTCCTTTTGTTATATTTGAATGCCTGTAGTGACTGTTCATATCTTCTTGTGTGTGCTTTGTTGTATTTTATTTCATAGGGGGTACAGCTTGTATATGTGACGTGCGAGTAGTTGTATTTGTACAGCCGTATGAGGAAACTAAATGCAAATAGTGTTTTGAGAATTGTAAGAAAATTATATCAGTTTATAGAATTTGGAATGGCAATATACTCGAATCTTGTTGTGTCTGGGAGGTATGGCTTATTGTTGTGAAGCAAGGCAGTAAGCATAATCAGCCATTCAGGTGGAAAGATTAGTAAGAAGTGTTGTGTTAGTAGTATATTTAAAGATCCTCTTCGTCATTCTGTTTAGTTCTCTTGTCATTTGTTTTTTGCGTAAGTGACGGAGGGTCAACCATGCCGTTTTCAGTACCACATGGGGCTACTCTGGACGAAATATTACAAACTTTTGTAGCTAAAGTAGCACAATTGCAATCAGGCAGTGCAAATATGTCTAATAAAATATATTCTTTGTGAGCTGGCTAGGTAGATATGCGAGAGAAAATAACATAGCTTTGCAGAGTAGAATTATTCCGAGGTAAGTACAGAAGAGGCCATAAGAACGTGATGAGCTGTGTGATCATCCGCCAGTAAGATATACTAGCTTTGTGAAAAGTATTCGGTGAAATCATTTGTTGTTAAATAAATTGCTAAGGAATTTGTTAGGAAGATTTAGTTTCATGATTTTGTTTTATTATTTGGTTATGTGATGATTCAAAATAGCATCTAAATCAATAGACAGCTAATGTGGTTTACGCTAAATTACAATAAGGAAAAGTGAAGAATATTGTATTTTTTATGTCAACCTGTGATTCGTTCGTCCAAGAATGTAAATAGGCCACATTCTGGGGTCCAGATTTCTGAAAGGAGTGAGGAATGATCTCCCATGACTTCACTGTGGTGATAAACTGTTAGTGTGTAGATCAGCAGAATGATGTCACACAGAGGGAAGCGGCACATACTGTCAAAGTCGCAGTTTGGATTTCTAAAGAGCTCTGATATTGAGAAAGCTATCTACACTTACAGTGAAAACTTATTATTCATTAGACAAAAAATTGCAGACAACTGGCATATTTTGTGATCTGTCAAAGGCATTTGACTGTGTAAATCACAATATACTTTTAAGTAAATTAGAATATTATGGTGTAACTGGAAATGCTGCAAACTGGTTCAAATGTTATATCTCTGGCAGGAAACAAAGGGTGTTATTAGGGAAGAGACATGTATTAAGGTATGAGGCGTCATTCAACTAGGAACTAATTATATATGTGGTCCCACAAGGCTCCATCTTACTGCCCTTTCTTTCTCTTGTGTATATCAACGTCCTTTCATCAGTAACATTACCAAATGCCAAGTTTGTTTTGTTTGCCGATGATATAAACATTACAATAAATAGAAAATCAAGTACAGTCTTAAAAAGATCGACTAGTAAAATATTTGTGGTCATTAATCTCTAGTTCGTATCCAATTATTTGTCACAAAACTTTAAAATAAAAACACACTACATGCAGTTCAGAACATGTAAGGAGTGTCCCACGAATATATGCCTAACATATAATTATAAGCAGTCAGAAGAAGTGGACAGTGTTAAATTCATATCACTTTTTCAAACGAACAGCTCAGTTCATGAAATCATTACTAAAAATAAGGATAATCTTCACAAGGGTTTAAAGTCGCTTACTCTTGTACAAAAATGTGTGCATTATTCAGGAACACACATTTTCAATAACTTGCCAGCAACCATAAAACGCAAATTCAGTTTAAGAGAAGCCTAAAGGATTTATTGGTGGCCACCTTCTTCTTTCTCAGTAGAACCAACTAATTTTGTATATATAAAGTACAATCTAACTTCTGCACCATTTCAGTGCAGTAATGTGTTCATTGTAAATAAGTATTGTAGTAGTTCTATTATATGTTTATTACTTTAAAAATAAAATAAATACACATTTTTATATTTTAAATTCAGTGCATTAATACGATCATAGTAAATCAGTGTTGTAAAATGATCCTTTCATATAGTGTTCATAAAAAAGTGTTACCTATTCCTTCTGCCTTATTTGATCTTAAGTCATCCAAAGGTCTCTTAAATTCTGATTCTAATTCTGGATCCCCTATCTCTTCTAAATCGACTTCTGTTTCTTCTTCTATCACATGAGACAAAATTTCCTTCTCATAGACGCCTTTACTTACTCTTTCCATCCATCCGCTCTCTCCTCTGTATTTAACAGTGTGATTCCCGTTGCACTCTTAATACCCTTGCTTTAAATTTTACTAAAGATTGTTTTGACTTTCCTGTACGCCAAGTCAGTCCCTCTGACATTCATTCCTTTTTCGATTTCTTCACATTTTTCATGGAGCCATTTCGTCTAGGATTCCTTGCACTTTCTATTTATTTCATTTTTCAGCGACTTGTAATTCTGTATTCCTGAATTTTCCTGAATATTTCTGTACTTACTTCTTTCTTCAGTCAGTTGAAGTATTTCTTCTATTACCCATGGTTTCTTCGCAGTTACCTTCTTTGTATCTATGTTTTTCTATCCAACTGCTGTGATTGCCCTTTTTAGAAATTTCCATTCCTCTTCAACTGTACTGCCTCCTGAGCTATTTCTTATTGCTGTATCTATACGCTTCGAGAACTTCAAGCGTAACTAGTCATTCTTTAGTACTTCCGTATCCCATTTCTTTGCGTATTGATTCTTCATGACTAAGTCTTAAACTTCAGTCTACTCTTCATCACTACTATATTGTGATCTGAGTCTATATCTGCTCCTGGGTATGCTTTACAATTCAGTATCTGATTTCGGAATCTCTGTCTGACCATGACGCCATTCTAACTGAAATCTTCACGTATCACCCGGCCTTTTCCAGGGATACGTCCTCCTTTTGTGATTCTATAACAGATTATTCGCTATTGCTAGTTGAAATTTATTGTAAAACTCAATTAGTCTTTCTCCTCTCTCATTCCTTGTCCCAAGCCCATATTCTCCTGTAACCTTTTCTTCTGTTTCTTCCCCTACAACTACATTTCAGTCCCCCATGACGATTATATGTTCATCTCCCTTTACATACTGTAATACCTTTCAGTATCCTCACATACATTCTCATCTTCAACTTGTGACGTCGGTGAGAATATCTGAACCATCGCTGTCGGTGTTGGTTTGCTCTAGATTCTGATAAGAACAACTCTATCACTGAACTGTTCACAGTAACACGCCCACTGCCCTACCATTCTGTTCATAAAGAATCCTACTCCTGTTGTCCCATTTTCTGCTGCTGTTGATGTTACCCTACACTCATTTGACCAGCAATCCTTGACTTCTTCCCATTTCACTTCACTGACCCCTACTTTATCTAGAGTGAGCCTTTGCCTTTACAGATTCTATACCTTCCCTACCACATTCAAGTTTCTGACATTCCACGCCCCGACTTGTGGAACGTTATCTTTTAGATGATTATTCAATAGTTTTCTCATGCTAACCTCCCCCTTGGCAGTCCTCTCCCGGAGATCCGAATGGGGGACTGTTCTGGAATTTTTTGGCATTGAAGAGATCATGAGACTTTTTCAATTACAAGCCACGTGTCCTGTGGATATACGTTACGTGTCTTTAATACAGTAGTTTCCACTGCCTTCTGCATCCTCATGCCGTTGATCATTGCTGATTCTTCCGCCTTTAGGGACAGTTTCCCAACCCAAGGACAAGAGAGTGTCCTGTACCTCTGTCCGCTCCTCCGCTCTCTTTGACAAGGCCGTTGGCGGAATGAGGTCGACTTCTTATGCCGGAAGTCTTCGGCCGCTAATGCTGATTATTAGTCAATATTTAAGCAGTTGGAGGTTTCGACACACGACCGAGGACGTTTCATGATTACTAATCAAAGACGTTATCGTTAGACTACGGGTGCAGAACTACAGGAGACGAAGTGTTCATATAGCAGTTCCCTTCAAAATGGCTGATTGGGACCTTGTTGAGATAGTCCTTCGTTCACTGACACCTGCAATTCCTGTCGAGTTTGAAATACCTGCATACTGTCGCTGACAGTGTGCGACACTCGTCTCCACTTCCTATCCGTGAATACCTTTTTAGCACCATTGTTTTTACGCAGCGTTACGTAGCTCACACTGGCATACCATTCTTTTAGAGACGTTGGACAGTCCACGTTGATACATCTGTAAGTCGGGCAACTTCATTCAAGAGCACTTCCAAACGCGGGAGCTGCTTTCGTGTATTCCATGTCGATCTGTCTTACTGCACTGATTCCACAGCACACACATAGCACTCCTTTGTCGTGAGTCAGGAGTGAACGGTTGTATGACAGTTCGGTACCAGTTCTGTACCGTTGCGGCGTTCCTGCCACATTGCGCGGGTCACAATTTGATGTCCGTATAGAACCCTATTCGGCGTTGTAGTTGTATTTGCTGGTAGAGAAAAAGAGAATACGCACTCAACTAATGAAAATGGCCTCGGCATCTGGACCTGTAATGTTTGAAAAGTGTGACAGTAAGGACTTAGTCCTTGGGCGACGGCAGATAGGAGGAATTCCCGTATCAAAATTTACGGAAAGATATTTTATATAGGACTTGGTAGAAAAACAATTGAACAGTGTTGGAGTCTTTAACAATGACGCTTTATAACTGCAGTTATCTTTATTACAATTTCACTTTCAAAAAGTAGTAAGTAAATAGTTTACTATAACTGTTATTGGCGATCCCTAAATATGCAAGCAGGAAACGGTTAAGTGTAGTCATCAAACAATCTCTTTGATGTGTACACAATATCACTCAGTCTACTTCGGTGATCGGTAGCGTGAACATGTCATTCTGGATCAAATGGGTCAGATAGGTTACTGTAGGTGAATGTGATACAAATGACAAACTTGCCTCGGGAAAAGTTGATTTGATATGAAAAAATTCGAAAGAAAAGACAGTGAAGTTACGTTTAATACACTGGATGAAAAAAAAGAATCATCCAGAAGACATAGTCGGTCATCAACCAAACTTCGTACACACACACAAACACACACATATACGCATACACACTCCACGGGAAAGTATGTAGAGTTTCAACACTCTGTAACATTTAGAACGATCACCAGTGTTCAAATGGCTCTAAGCACTATGGAACTTGAGGTCATCAGTGCCCTAGACTTAGAACTACTTAAGGCTAAACAACCTAAGGACATCAAACACATCCATGCCCGAGGCAGGATTCGAACCTGTGACCGTAGCAGCAGCGCGCTTCCGGACTGAAGCGCCTAGAACCGCTCGGCCACAGCTGCCGACAATCACCAGGCTTGGCAGTTTATAAACCAAGAGGTGTGAAATGATTCAGATGTTGAATGACTACTGTAAAGGACACTACGATGCCACGTACCCGTGTGAGACAAAGTTATCAGCCTCTGACCAAGTTTGAAACGGGCTTCATTTTTTTTTTTTTTTTTTTTTTTTTTTTTTTTTTTTTTTTTTTTTTTGTGGTTTTAGGGCGCACAACTACGGGCTTCATTGTGGGCCTCCATTTGACCAGCTGGTCGATTTGCGCAGTATCCGTATATGTGGAGCGTTCGGATATGAAAATGGCACGATGGACTGCATGGGAAGGCGTGGACACAAATACTCGTAATCAAGGTCCCGGTCGACAACATCTGACCACAACACGACGTGATCGTCGAATTATGCACGAAGCATATCGTAACTTCCTGACATAAATGAGCATCGTCGAAGAACGAGCAATGGACTCCCTGCAAGTTCTGTGTCTACGCTGCAACGCTGGTCAGTGACTAGCAGCGGCTGGACTAGGAAATTACTGCCCCATGCGTGGAGTATCGTTAACATCACATCAAAAACGGTTATTTTTGGAGTGATGCCATGGACAGATGACATGGGAGTCATGGACGGATTGTGAGCGGCGTCGTGTTGTGTTCAACGGTGAATTCGCGGTTCCCCACTAACGCAGATGACCATAGCCGGCGTGTGTGGTGGCGACCTGGGCAGAGGTGCCATTCTTTCAATGTTTTAGACAGGCGCAGCGGTGTTACTCGTGGTGTCATGCTTTTGAGGAGCCATTGGGTGTTACTTCAGATCTTTGCTGGTTATCACTGACGGAAATCTGACGGCACCATGGTACGTAAAGAACATTCTACTTCCTCGTGTGTTACCTCTCATGCGAAAATATTGAGGTAAAATTTTTCAACGCCACAATGCTTGGCATCACTCCGTACGTGTCTGTATGAACTGTCATCGTCGTGTAGAGGTGCTCTCATGTTCAGCAAGATTCCCAGATCTGTTCCCAATCGAATATATAGCGTGTGGACAAAAATATGGAAACAACAGTTGAAACAGCTTCCGTACATTTCGGAATGGATAAATACAGGACCTGCACGGGTTTTCAAGGAAAACCTTCTTCCTGCAAAATACTGCTAAGTTCAGCTAATGGAGATGGATAGCGATCACTCACCCTTTTCTTCACAGTAGACCACAAACATTCAATAATATTGATATCTGATAGTGTGGTGGCCAGGGAAGATGCAATAATTCATCCTCGTTCTCACATTACTATTTCTGAACGATGCGAGCTGTGTTAACAGGTGTACTGGCTTCTTGGAACACGGAATCACCACTTGGGAAGAAATATTGTCCACGTCGTAGTCCTCTTCAACGACCGTTTCTCACGATCACTCAACACTCGCTTACGTCCGCGTTGTGTCTTAGCGGATGATGTTTTCCCATTTTCCCTTTATGTAGTATAAATCTCCTCTACGGTGACTCTTCAAATATCGAACACTTCGGCTACCTTCGTTACCGAAACACCCCCCTACGAGCACCAAAAATGATGCCAAATTCAAATTCACCTAGCTCCGGCACATTTCATTCACAACTACTTTTCTTCTTTTGTTCACGACTGCCACTTGCAATGCATTGATGACATTGCACAAGTACTGTTCGTGGTCAGATGCAACCATACTACCTGCAGGCTTGGCTATCATCTGCATTTAAGATAAGCTTGCATTTCTCATATTGTTTCCAACTTTTTGTCCAACTCTTGTATGCAGGATCAGCTCGGACTTCAACTCCGTCGCAGCGCCAGTATTGAGAATATCAGGGACCAGTCACAATAGTTGTGGGGCTTGCCTCAGGAGAGCATACAACAGCTTTATGAGACCTTTCCCAACCGAATCAGTGCACCCGACCAGTGCAGAAGGACTGTACCGTTATACTGGCAAGTCCTTTGTAAATTTGACTGAATTTTGTAATCACTTAAATAACATCACATACCCTCTCTACCCGTGATATTTTATTTCGCTTCCTTCTCCCTTTCTGGGTGCTTCAATTTTTTTGTCAGACACTATATTCGCCTTCCTCGAGACAGTACGATTGGATCTCGCTTCCATTTCATTGGTTTGTGGATTTCTTCTAGCTCTCGCATAACACTGATTTTGCCATATCGCCAGATATAAGTGTTATTTCAGTTGGACAAATAGATAAGAAATTGGAAATTTGTGGTAAGGTCTTATTGGTCCAAACCTCTGAGGTCAACGGTCCCTAAGCTTACACACTACTGAATCTAACTTACGCTAAGGACAACACAGACCCATGCCCGAGGGAGGACTCGAATCTCCGACAGGGGTACCCGCGCGGACCGTGACAAGGCGTCCCAGAGCGCTCGGCTACACCGCGCGGCCAAATAGATAAGATGCCATCCCTTTCTTTTCTGAACTCTTGAAACATTATTTTAGTGACAGAAGTAGCAATCCAGAAACCCACTGTGAACACTCACCGTTAAAAATAACTATGTTAGAAGCCGCAATGTATGGAGAAGAATACGAACGGCGACGAAGAGACAGCTTTAGAAGATATGAGCCTTCTCGAACAATTAGCGAAATACTAAGTGCAGTGTAAAAGATTTACTGTGGTAGCTCATCCATCGTAGCCCTTCATATCGAACTTCACGAAAGGACAAAATATAGTGTTGGCGTATACTAACTAATGAACGTATCCGAAGACTCCTATGTAATACGTAAGTGACCACTGGATGTGACGTGAGAGTGTTGTGCTGTCAGCAGAGAGACAATAACAGCAAAAAGTGTCGCTGTGGAAAGCTCAGTGACTTCGAACTTGCACCAGTCATTGGATGTCACCTGAGTGTCAAATCCCTCAACGACTTTTCAGAGCTTCTAAAGCTGTCCAAGTCGTCCGTTGGTGTGATCATGAAGTGACAACGAGAAAGAAAACCACAGCTAAACTACGATCCGTCTGACCTGATATACTGACGGGCAGGGACTGTCGAGCATTGTCAAGAGTAGTTCTAAAAAATCTGCGTAAGGAACTACTCGTCATATGCATAGTGCCACAAGCATTCTAGATGGCACAATGCGCGCACGTGGTTAAAACAAAATTGTACAACGGTCTAGCAGTTCCCCATAAGCCATACGTTTCTGTAGCAGATACCAAGCGATGACTCACGTGGTGTAAACAGTAACACCAGTTGACGGAGGATGACTTGAAACGAGTTATTTGGAGTGCTGAATCACGCTGTATCCTGTCGCAGTCAACTGGAAGGGTTTGGCATTGGCCAGTTCCTGGAGCTCTTTACCTGGCATTGTGTGTAGTGCCAACACTGACGTAAGCAGCGGGTGGTCTTACGATAGGGCGATATTTTTCGTGGTTACTATGTGCTCCTGTTAATGTGTTTCAGAAAACGCTAAATGCGTAGGAATATGAACACATTTTACACCATTGTGTCCTGTATACGGTAGTGTAACAGTTCCGAGACCAAGATTATATCATCGCGGTAATGCGCCCTGTCCTAAATCCGTATGAGGTACTGATTTGTGGGCAATAATGTTCAAATGGTTCAAATGGCTCTGAGTACTACGGGACTTAAGATCTGAGGTCATCAGTCCCTTAGAACTACTTAAACCTAACTAACCTAATTACATCACACACATACATGCCCGAGGCAGGATTCGAACCTGCGACCGTAACAGCAGCGCGGTTCTGGAATGAAGCGCCTAGAACCGCTCGGCCACAGCAGCCGGCAGGTAATAATATTCCTGAAATAAACTGTCTTCCCAAGTTTGCCAAGAGTTCCTACCTGAACACAATGAAGCACCTTTGTGATGGGGTAGAACGTTGACTTCGCTCCAGACACCTCTTGCAACGCGGATCACAGCGAGACCTGCGGAAGAGTCACTGAGGTTCTGGAAGGTACGGAAAGGCATGTGTATCCATGCCAAATCTAGCACCATGACCAGCTAAGAAGCTAGGTTTGTAGGCTGAAGATGGATGTCGCGAAAATCCCGATCGAAGTGGTCCCGTAGATTCTCGATTGGATTTTAATCCCGGGAGTTTGGTGGCCTGGGGAGTGCGTTAAACGTATTCTGGTACTCTCCAAACAATGTACATGCATGTGAGCTATGTGACAAGTTGCATTGTCCTGCTGGTAGATGCATTATGCCGAGAAAAACAAACTGCATGTAGGAATGGGCGTGGTCACCAAGGATACACATTTGTTTTGCTCAACTGCGCCTTCCAGAAAGACACGAGATCAACTAGGAAATGCCATGAAAATATACCTCAGACCACAGCGCTTCTTCCTCCGGCGAGGATCCAGCTCCTGATTTTTGTAGGGTGCTTTCAGACATTTCAACCGGTACACGCCAACTGCCTTGGTCCGACGCAGCACACAATGTAATTCGTCTCTAAAGGCCGCTGTCACCATTCAGTGGTCGTCCAGTTACTGTATTGCGGTGCAAATTACAGCCTTCTTGGTCAATGAACAGCATTCGGCATGGGTGTATGAAACAGGCATCTGGTGGAGAGGCTCATACGAAGTAACGTTCACAGAATGACAGTTGAGGGCACACTGTTGCTAATCTCTTGGCTACTCTGGGTGGTCCGTTGGTCCTTAAAAATGTCATTAGCCGTCGTTCATCCCTATCATCTATGGCCTCTGGTGCCGCACATTTGCCTAAGGGTTAGTTTTTTTTTATTTTAATACCTTACATAAGGTAGGCTGGCAGCAGCATACTACGCTGCTCTTCAGCCACAAGTTTTACAAAGAAAATACAATGGAGACACAGAAGATACAGAACAAAGTGGGGGGCAAAAAACAGTGGACACAGAAACAGATAACACAAAGCCGTCCACACTCGTCGAAAAGCCGGCCAGAGTGGCCGAGCGGTTCTGGGCGCTACAGTCTGGAACCGCGCGACCGCTACGGTCGCAGGTTCGAATCCTGCCTCGGGCATGGATGTGTGTGATGTCCTTAGATTAGTTAGGTTTAAGTAGTTCTAAGTTCTAGGGAACTGATGACCTCAGAAGTTAAGTCCCATAGTGCTCAGAGCCATTTGAACCATTTTTGAACTGTCAGCACTGCGCACAAACACTGACAACTTAGACACTACAGGTGAACGAAGGAGCGTGACAGCAAAAAACACTAAACCACAAACACGATGACACACACACGAGAAACTGATGGCGATGATCTCCGGCGCGCGAATGTCCACTTAACGTGAACGAGTCTGGGGACCTGGCAAGAGGGGAAGAAGTGGGTGGGGGAGGGGGAGGGGAGAGCAAAGATGCCAATGGCAGAGGATATGGTAGGAGGAATGAAGGTATGGGGGTAGGTTAAGCTCGGGGGAGGAGTGGAGAGAAAGGGAGGAGGGAGGGAAGGGGGAGAGAATGGAGAGAGGGTGCCCATAGGAACAAACACAGGAAGAGGTAGGGAGTATCAAAGTTGGTAGGAGGGGTAGATGGAGGGGAGGAGGGCATCATCAGGGAGGGGGAGGTGGTGGAAGCCACCTTGGGAGAGGGTATGGAGAGTGGAGAGATGGAGAGCAGGTGGGACGTGGAAATACAGACGCGGCAGCAGACAGGGGCGGGAGAGGATGAGACAGACAAGCGGTTGAGGAGGATCGAGTTTACGGGAGGTGTAGAGGATTGAGGGTTAGTTTGCACCATTATGTACCATGTAAAGTATAATATAACGACGTCGGCTCGAGACAGTTAACAATCTTAGCTGTTTCGGAAATGCTTCCATTCTTGCTCCGAAAGCCAATGGTTCGACGTGAGGTAAATCGATCCATTTCCACATTGTGGCAACGACTGCACCGTTTTCCGCATCTCTCCGACACGATTTGTATATCTTACACCGCGAGTGCTACCACCTACCGTTTGTGAGCGGTTACTGCACTTTGACGTCGAGCATTGGTCACGTTAATATAATTGGCCTGTGTATGATGCAGTACTGAATCGGAGCAAGAAGAGCCCTGTTTCCATATTTCTCAGTAGAAGAGACTAGGTGGGAATCTCGGCAGCGCTCCGAACCGAGCAGTTTGCTCGTTTAAGGGTGTCTCTAATACTATGCCCGGCGAGCTCAGTTGCTGGCTGCTGCAGTGGGAGTTACGCACCCGTCGATGAGCGGCGTCTCTGCGAGGGCGTCGCGCACGAGCTGGCGGCGCTGCGCGTCGGTCGTGATGGGCTCCTCCGCCCCCGCCGCCGCCTCGCCCACCACCTCGTCGCCGCTGACCGCTCGCTCAGCGGGGGCTGCGGCGCTGGGGGCAGCCGGCACGCTGTGCCCGGCGCCCGTGGCCAGCAGCGACACGGCCACCACCAGAACCAGCGCGAGCGGCGCCTCCGTGGTGGGCCGCCTCGGCCGCATCCCTGTGCAGGCAACAAAGAGTTTTGTGGAGTTCACACCGCCGTTATCCTGTGCCCCTGGAAAACTGCTTCCCCTTGGGGAGATGTACTCGCAATTGCGAATATTGCAAGTAGGCTGTTTAGGTTTTTATATTGGTAACGCCACGTACCGCACTGTATGAAAATCACTGGCTGTGCTGTGTGCAGTCTGTGGCTGGGTGGCATTATTGTAATATTCGCTATTGTAGTGTTGGGCTGTTGGCTGTTAACAGCGCGTAGCGTTGCGCAGTTGGAGGTGAGCCGCCAGCAGTGGTGGATGTGGGGAGAGAGATGGCGGAATTTTGAGAGCGGACGATCTGGATGTGTGTCCATCAGAAAGAGTAAATTTGTAATACTGGATACAATGAACTGCTATATATATTATGACTTTTGAACACTATTAAGGTAAATACATTGTTTGTTCTCTATCAATATCTTTCATTTGCTAACTATGCCTATCAGTAGTTAGTGCCTTCAGTAGTTTGAATCTTTTATTTAGCTGGCAATAGTGGCGCTCGCTGTATTGAGTAGTTAGAGTAACGAAGATTTTTGTGAGGTAAGTGATTTGTGTAAGGTATAGGTTAATGTTAGTCAGGGCCATTCTTTTGTAGGGATTATTGAAAGTCAGATTGCGTTGCGCTAAAAAACATTGCGTGTCAGTTTAAGCACAGTCATGTATAATTTTTCTAAGGGGACGTTCCATATGTCGACCCTTAGCCGAGGATACCTCACTGGAATCTTCTGATTTTTTCTTGTAGTTTGTGTAATTAGTGTAGCTATTGTTTATTGCTAGCGCGTAATTATAGAGAGAATTTCCTTTGTAGTTGTAGTTTTTCATTGTTGTGCAGTAAAACAGTTGTGGCATGCATGTAGTTTTGCACCAAGTATTTCGCAGCTGCGCTTGTAATTAACTAGATATTACACTCCTGGAAATTGAAATAAGAACACCGTGAATTCATTGTCCCAGGAAGGGGAAACTTTATTGACACATTCCTGGGGTCAGATACATCACATGATCACACTGACAGAACCACAGGCACATAGACACAGGCAACAGAGCATGCACAATGTCGGCACTAGTACAGTGTATATCCACCTTTCGCAGCAATGCAGGCTGCTATTCTCCCATGGAGACGATCGTAGAGATGCTGGATGTAGTCCTGTGGAACGGCTTGCCATGCCATTTCCACCTGGCGCCTCAGTTGGACCAGCGTTCGTGCTGGACGTGCAGACCGCGTGAGACGACGCTTCATCCAGTCCCAAACATGCTCAATGGGGGACAGATCCGGAGATCTTGCTGGCCAGGGTAGTTGACTTACACCTTCTAGAGCACGTTGGGTGGCACGGGATACATGCGGACGTGCATTGTCCTGTTGGAACAGCAAGTTCCCTTGCCGGTCTAGGAATGGTAGAACGATGGGTTCGATGACGGTTTGGATGTACCGTGCACTATTCAGTGTCCCCTCGACGATCACCAGTGGTGTACGGCCAGTGTAGGAGATCGCTCCCCACACCATGATGCCGGGTGTTGGCCCTGTGTGCCTCGGTCGTATGCAGTCCTGATTGTGGCGCTCACTTGCACGGCGCCAAACACGCATACGACCATCATTGGCACCAAGGCAGAAGCGACTCTCGTCGCTGAAGACGACACGTCTCCATTCGTCCCTCCATTCACGCCTGTCGCGACACCACTGGAGGCGGGCTGCACGATGTTGGGGCGTGAGCGGAAGACGGCCTAACGGTGTGCGGGACCGTAGCCCAGCTTCATGGAGACGGTTGCGAATGGTCCTCGCCGATACCCCAGGAGCAACAGTGTCCCTAATTTGCTGGGAAGTGACGGTGCGGTCCCCTACGGCACTGCGTAGGATCCTACGGTCTTGGCGTGCATCCGTGCGTCGCTGCGGTCCGGTCCCAGGTCGACGGGCACGTGCACCTTCCGCCGACCACTGGCGACAACATCGAACAACATCGATGTACTGTGGAGACCTCACGCCCCACGTGTTGAGCAATTCGGCGGTACGTCCACCCGGCCTCCCGCATGCCCACTATACGCCCTCGCTCAAAGTCCGTCAACTGCACATACGGTTCACGTCCACGCTGTCGCGGCATGCTACCAGTGTTAAAGACTGCGATGGAGCTCCGTATGCCACGGCAAACTGGCTGACACTGACGGCGGCGGTGCACAAATGCTGCGCAGCTAGCGCCATTCGACGGCCAACACCGCGGTTCCTGGTGTGTCCGCTGTGCCGTGCGTGTGATCATTGCCTGTACAGCCCTCTCGCAGTGTCCGGAGCAAGTATGGTGAGTCTGACACACCGGTGTCAATGTGTTCTTTTTTCCATTTCCAGGAGTGTATTTTCAGCGCTATGCTAATGTTTTTTCTTATTTTGCTCTTCAAATTATGCTTTTCAGTGTTATCATGTGAAATGTTGTGACAATAATGGCGTGTGAAAAACGTAATACTAGGCACCAAAGTAAACTAAGAAATGACAGTGAAGACGAAAGCAGTGTGTTAGCGCCACCGTGTAATGAATTAACTAATGTTCAAAGTAGTAATTTGGTAATTGTGCATAGGGAAATGGAGCAGGCTACAAATAATGGTGTAGACAGTGAAACAATTAGTGAACAGGGAAGCATTATCGATCGATCGGTCGGCAACAGCTCGCCTCAGGAATCCGAAATGACAAATACTGTAAATTCAGGTTTTGCGTCCTCACCGTTTTCTCAAATAAGTCAAGACACATTTTCTGCTTTTCAAAATACGAATATTGCCAGTTCAAATGCACTGCCGAATAGCACTGAGGAACATGTTTCAGACACCAGTACATTTTTATTACAGTTAATGCAACAAATGGGACAAAGGTTACGAGAGTTAGACAAAACGCTTGAACAAAATCAGAAACAAATGAGACAAAAATCTTCAAAAGTTAGACACCTTGGAACAAAATCAGAGACAAACACAGCAACAGCTTCAAAAGTTAGACTCATTGGAACAAACGCTTGAACAAACAATGTATTTACCTTAATAGTGTCCAAAAGTCATAATATATGTAGCAGTTCACGATATCCATTATTACAAATTTACTCTGTCTGATAGACACACGTCCAGATCGTCCGCTCTCAAAATTTCGCCATCTCTCTCCCCACATCCACCACTGCTGACGGCACACCTCCAACTGTGCAACGCTACGCGCTGTTAACAGCCAACAGCCCAACACTACAATAGCGAATATTACAACAATGCCACCCAGCCACAGTCTGCACACAGCACAGTCAGTGAATTTCATACAGTGTGCTACGTGGCGTTACCAATATAAAAACCTAATCAGCCTACTTACAATATGAACACCCATCAGCTGCAATGATGACAACGAAAATTTGGGCCGGACCAGGACGCAAACCCGGATTTCCCGCTTTACACGAACGTTCGCCTTAACCACTTTGGCTATCTGTGCTCGACTCACAGCCAGACCCAAACTTCTATATGTCGTCGTCCGTGCGTCACAACCTGCACACTTACGTTACCTATATTCCCGTCCGGGAAGGACATATTTATTGAGACTCAGAGGGCCTTCCATTGCGTCGTAGTTCTTAGTAGCACAGGCACTGGTATTTCGTATTTATTCGCCAATACCGAGCCCTCGATACATAGACGACGACATATGGAAGTTTGGATAGGGCCGTGGATTGTACACGAATAGCCGAAATGGTTAAGGCAACTGCTCGCGTAAAGCAGGGATTCCTAGTTCGAGTCCGGGTCCGCACAAATTTTCACTGTCGTCTTCCAAGACACAGCCCATGGTAGTTCGTATTCACGTTTTAAATACATTTCCTGTATTTCTTGAAGACTGTAGTTGCTGCAGTGCGTGTTCCTTTGGATGTGCATGAAGGAAGGGTGATAGGACATATGTTATGATATCAGGGAATACGTTCTGCGGTACTACAAGGAGCAGTAGACGGTAAAAATCGAAGTGGAAGAGATAGATTGGAAAAATGAATCAAATGACTGAGGATACTGAGTGTTACTGCTACTCTGAGATGAAGAGTTTTGCACGAGAGGGGACTCACGGCTAGCCATCAAACCAGTCAGATGAACTACGATTCAAAAAAGTGCATTCAAGAAAAATTAAGCATTATTGATAAAAAACACTTAAGTGAACAATACTGATGAAAAATGTTGCACACAACACATTAAATCTATCATTGTGGTAAATAAATCACATTTCGTATAAACTTACTAAAAATGTAAGGTAAATCTAAATCATTAATTTTATATAGCAGCTACTGTAAGTTGGTTTTAATAATATGTATAATAAATATTAGATTTGACAACATAAATTATTAATAGTGTATAAACTATTACTTATCGATAAAAAATAAAGCGTTATAACTAAGAATTGAAAAGACGTCCTCCTCCTCGTTTTCATTATAGTTTTACATTGCTTTTCCTTGCTTTGAATCAAGCAAACTCAGTGACTGTGTCATACAAGTCAAGTTTAGCAGCTGTATCGTATTCTACAGGCAAAATGGCTAAATTTGACTATTGGCTTTCACCTATACTTAGTGATGCCAGATGTTCCGATTTTCGATGAATGTTACAATATTTAAGATGTCATGAGCACTTCTGTGGGGACCTTACTCGACTCGTTAATAAAGGTCAGAGATTCCATCATTTATCTGTAGATTCTGCTTTCATTATTGTCCCAGAAAAATGCGAAAAATGTGATTTGATGTAAATCATGTCTTGCTGCAAATCTGCTTTTTATTTTTTTTCGCTTCCTCGTCTTTAATGTAAACTGCCTTAGTGCCTTCGAAAGTGTCTACGTCTCATAACCGGGAAAAACCGTTAGGGGGCAGTGTCAACACAGATTGTAACGTCAAAATTATGGCAGCAAATAATGGACGGTTTTATGCAGGTACCTCATCTGGTTGAAATGTGATGGTAAAGATAAATCTGACAGCATATATCCATACTTAGATGACAAAAGTCATGGGATAGCGATATCCATATATATCGATGCCCGTAGTATCGCTTACACAAGGTATAAGATATCATTGCATTGACGGAGTTGTATTTGTACTTAGTTGATTCATGTGGAAAGCTTTACTAGGTGATTGTGACCATACGACAGGAATTAACAAACTTTGAAACCGGAATGGTAGTTGGAGCTAGACGCATGGGACATTTCACTTCGGAAATCGTTAGGGACTTCAGTATTCAGAGACCGCAGTTTCAAGAGTGTGCCAAGAATACCAAATTTCAGGCACTACCTCTCACCACGGACAACGCAATAGCCGGTGGCCTTCACTCAACGACAGCGAGCAGCGGCGGTTTTCTTAGCGTTGTCAGTGCGAACACGCAAACAACACTGCGTCATACAATCGCAAAACCAAAGTGTGATATACAACGAACATATCCGTTAGAACAGTGAGGCGAAATTTGGCGTTGTTGGGATATGCCAGCAGACGACGATGCGAGTACCTTTGCTAACAGCACTACTTCACGTGCAGTGCCTCTCCTGGGTTCGTGATCGTATCGGTTGGACGCTAGATGACTGGTAGACAGTGACCTGGCCAGATGCGTCCCGATTTCAGTTGGCAAGAGCCGATGGTAGAGTTCGAGTACGGCGCATATCCCACTAAGCTATGGACCCAAACTACCAACAAGGCACTGTGCAAGCTGGTGGTGGCTTCATAACGGTGTAGACTGTAGCCTCAGAATGGTGTAGACTTCATAATTGTGTATACTGTAGACTGTAATGGTGTAGACTGTGCTTCATAATGGTGTAGACCGTGTAGACATGGAATTCACTGGTTCCTCTGGTCCAAGTGAAGTGATTATTGACTGGAAATGCTTATGTTCAGCCGTTTATGGGCTTCATGTTCCCAAACAGCGATGGAATTTTTATAGATGACAACGCGCCATATCACCTAGCCGCAATTGTTCGTGACTGGTTTGAAGAACACTCTGAACGATTCGAGTGAATGATTTTGGCCTATCAGATCTGCCGAAATGAATCCTATAGAAAATTTATGGGACGCAATCAAGAGCTCAGTTCGTGCACAAAACCCTGCGCCGTCAACACTTTCGCATTTATGGACGGCTATGGTGGCAGCGTGGTTCAGTATGTCTGCAGGGGGCTTGAGTCAATGCTACGTCGAGTTGCTGCACATGTCGGGCAACAGGGAGTCAGACTCAATTTTAGGAAGTATCCTAAGACTTTTGTCACTTCAGTGTGCGATAAACGCGGTAACACGAGTAAGTGCTTTCAAAAATACCTTCAACAGGGATAAAAGTCAGCTAATGACTTAATAAATGTTGTTGCAATTTTGAAGCTTTTGTATTATGTGCGTCTATTTTGTTTGTTGGAAGCGGCTATCATCGTATTCATTCTGTCATGTTTTAGACGTTGCCTGTTTTTTAAGCTACGCAATATAGCACATGACCTAAACATGTAACGCTCTTTAGGCTACGAAAAATTATTTTAAAATTTCTTCCATTCCATCGTTGCAGCTACAAGTAAGCAGTGTAAGATTTGAGATAAAAATACAGTCTTGGTTGCGGAGGTTTCTATTTCCAAATTTCAGTGACACCTTTCACCTGTGGTAAGCATCTTCAGATTATGGAAGTTTGTCATTATGCACGCCGTCCATAAAACTGATTACATGATGCGAATACATCAGCAAAACACGATCAGGATATCAAAAAGTTGAAAATCCCCATTGCTTGTCAAGTGGGTTCCTTACTCGTTGCCATGCGTAAATACCAGAGATTCCACCGGTTACCTGTGGTTACCAATTTCGTTATTCCGCAGTCAAATGCGAAAAATTTGATTTGATGTAAATCAGGTTTTGTTACGAATATGTTTTCTCGAATGCCATTCCCGCGTCTTTAACGTGAACTGCGTTGGTGGCTTCGAAAGTGTTTATGACGCACAACCGAAAAGAGACCAGTTTTGCGGCAGTAATTTAACGCTTTCCGATAGCCTGAAGCAAACAGATGTTAATTTCAATAACATTTCGCGAATTTACGGCCTCTTACCGACTTCACTTCGTCAAAATTATCACAGTAAAAAATTTCCGCATTTATGCAAGTACCTCATGCGGTTAAAATAGGTTGCGGCGCAAAGCCAAATCTGGTAGTATGTATCTAAATGTAACAACACGAGCAGGTTCTTTCAAAACTATCTTCAACAGGGAAAATAGTCGATATATGACATAATAAATCCTTTCTGTACTAGGAAAAGTTCATATTTTGTGCGTCTAATTAGACTGCTTGTTTCGGCTATTAGCATATTCACTTCGTCGGATTTTAGACGTTGCCTATTGCTTAAGGTACACGATGTAGCGCGTGAGCTAAACACGTAACGCGCTTTACGTTAGGAAAAATTATTTTAGTTGCATTGCTGGCCTTCATCATATACAAAATGGGGCAGCATCTCTCAGCAATAGTAGGAGCCTTTTTTATTTAAATTTATTGACTTCTGTCGATATCTACCGAGTCGAACTAGTGCTCTAGCGCACTCTGCGCCAAACCCGTAAAATTTACGAGCCGCTGGACTTCAAAAAATCGTCAATCCCGTAGAATTTACAGGCTACAGTGTTCTCTTCGAGTATCATCCCTTTGACGCTATTCTGACAGCTTTGGACGGTGGTATGGGCTTCCTGGGATCTTACTTCAGGCTTATGTTCACAGATGGTGTGGGAAGTATCTTTCTCTCAGCGATGTTTGAAGAGTAATATATCTTCACAGAACGTTGGCACGCAGCGCTTTATTCGCATAAACGCCGGCACACGGCGAATTGTAAGTTGTCAATTTGGTTCGAAATGGCACGAAGAGTACTATCCAATCGGGAAATAAGTGACTTACTCATGATGGAAGAGGTTTTCGATTATAACAGAGAGTGCAGAAGAGGGTGGGGAAGAGAATGGCATTTTTGAAGGTACATGAATTATTACTTTTGAATACATTATGGGAGTGACAATGATCAATGTGTTACAAATATTTACTATTAAAAACAGTCTTGATCACAATTTTTTTATTACGGTGACCGGTTTCGACCACTACTGTGGTCATCTTCAGACCAATGAGTAAGAACCTCCTCCTGCTGGAGAATTCTCCAGAAGGAGGAGGTTCTTACTCATTGGTCTGCAGATGACCACAGTAGTGGTCAAAACCGCACACTGTAATAAACAAATTGTGATCAAGACTGTTTTAATAGTAAATACATGAATTATTGCTTATCCATTATGTGGTGTTGCTACTATTTACGCAAAAAACTTACGCCGTGTTATGCATATTGTTAGGCTTTACTGCAACCACACTGTCACAGTCTATATTATTCTTTTCAGTTGATGATCTGAACGAAAGTAGCTCGTCAGAATTGACTGGAAGCGATGATGAATTTCATTATGCACCGCTTGATGTTTTTGTTGCTGAAGCTGACGTCTGGAGCGTAGTCGACTTTTTACCGTCTTTGCCCATCAACACAACGCCGAGAAAAATACTTGCAGATATCAGTTCTGCAAGTTCGGTATTCGACTGTGCTGAAGTGTTTCTAACGGATGGAGATCTCAGAGATTTGAAAGCACAAACAAATTTATATGCAGTGCAAACAATTATAAAGAAACGCAGTAAAAACGAACTGAAGCCTCATTCATTATTGAGTTCGTGGAAGCCAGTTACATTGACTGAAATGAGATCGTCTTTCATATGTGCGTTTCCAGAAGGCCAAGAATGGCAGATCACTGGAGCTCTAATCCAGGTGTAAGTTGCAATTTCTGTCCGTACGTAATGAGTCGTTTGCGGTATAATCAGATACTTTCTTGCTTAAAGCTCACTGATAACCGTAAGCAAAAAAAGGCCAGGAGAAGAAGGATTTCGTCCACTCCTCAAAATCCTTCCTTACTGCGACAGGTTGAGGGAACGTTGTATTTACGCATATCGCCCATCAGAAAAACACAACAGATGAAGGTAAATGCCCATTTCGAGGTTATGTTGGTTTTCAAGTGTATACACAGAACAAACCTCACAAATACGGCTTGAAGCTGTACACTGTTGCAGAGGCAAGTAGTGGTTATGTCCTCAATTTTGAAGTGTATGCTAGAAAGCAGTTGTAGGCTCCTGTCTGAAGGCAGTCTGGTGCGTAAAGGCCACACTGTGTACTTAGACAGATTTTATTCGAGTCCCGATCTGTTTCAGCAGTTCGCTCAAGCAGGAACTGGTGCTGTAGACACTGTGAGCAAGTCAAGGAGATCGATGCCCCAAGATTTAGTAGCAACTAAACTACAGAAGGGAGAAATGACATACAGACGTAAAGGTAATGTGTTGGCAATGAAATGGAAGGACAAGAGGAATGGGTATTCATTATCAATTTGACATAGGGTGTCATTTGGCGCACACACAAAAAGGAATGGTACATTTGTGCTGAAGCCACTTCAAGTTCTAGAGTACAACTGCATCAAGACTACGGCCGTCCTTGCAGACCAACGCTTACACTACAATGTATTTGGATACAGGACAGTTAAATGGTGGAGGAAACTGTATTTTCACCTGTTGCTTATTGGTATTGGAGTGTCAAATTCATTCTTGTTGTACAATTCCGTGCACCAGAAGAAAATGACAATCACTGACTTTTTTGTAACACTCATAGCTGAGTTCTCTCAGGAGGAAGTGCAACAAGTCACTGGTACAAGTGTACACAGCGGAACTGTGGGCAGATGATCACAAAGGTATCTCCTTTAGCAACATCCAAGGAGTATGCTACACGTGTGTGCCATGTATGCAGCTCCAGGAGCAAGAAAGGAACTGGAAAAGCTTCCCGCAAAGAAACGCGCTACCAATGTGAGCAGTGTAGTGTTGCATTGTGAATGGAACCTTGTTTCAATGTATACCACACAAAGAAACATTATGATTCTGTGTGAGAACTGAATTGAGAAATATAAAGAGTGGATATAAATAAAATATTTTCACTTTATATAATTTTTGCTATGCTTTATTTGAATATATGACTTTTTTTACATTTACAAAAACATGGAAGCTATTGTGTGATTACCTTCAAACTCTATTAAATACAACATAAACATCTCACCATAATTTAAAAGTAGAAGGAAGTAGAATTTAAATAGTGGGCTATTTGTCAAAATATATTAACAAATGTCACCACAGCAGGTCTCTAAATATTGATAAAATTGTCTGGTTTCTGGAGCCGGGTTCACAGAATAGGGCTGGAACTGAGAGTGCTAGGGCTCACTATGAAGTTTGCTATAAAATCCATGAAATTATGTATTTTCCACACTTTTGGCGTAATTCCTATGCAAAAGAACCAATAATAGGTTCTACCACGCAAGTTATTGCAATGTATGTACTGTTACCAGAAAAATGATGTAATATTCATTCACTCATCTTCGAAATATGCATTTACTCTCCAACTGACCACAAAATGCAAACATACATGCAACATGCATTTACTCATAAGGTATACGTCTTAGAGTCCATGTTTATTGTACTCGTTTGCTTCACATAATCGTTCCTGTCACATCCCTGAATACTGACCATTCCTCTTGAGACAGCCTATGTAACACCCTCAGCGGCGCTAACTTTAATTTCGTTCCATCTGCTGATAACATTCAGAATAGGTTCGCAACTACTTTGATTGTTGTGTTACGTATCTCGTGAAAGTCACCAAGACAGTGTTGTGCCGGCCGGTGTGGCCGTGCGGTTCTAGGCGCTTCAGTCTGGAACCGCGTGACCGTTACTGTCGCAGGTTCGAATCCTGCCTCGGGTATGGATGTGTGTGATGTCCTTAGGTTAGTTAGGTTTAAGTAGTTCTAAGTTCTAGGGGACTGATGATCACAGATGTTAAGTCCCATAGTGCTCAGAGCCATTTGAACCATTTGAACATTATTGTGGTAGCCGACAATCAGAACTTGTTACAAACAGGTGCAAAACTCTCCACTGTCGCGTGTTGGTCGTATGCTGTTACCTTTTCTTAGCAGCACATTGCTTACTTCAGGAATTCGTAAAATAAGATATGGCTTACTCTGCTGAACGTTTTAACAAGTGAAAAAAGTCGGGATGATATTTAAACACAGTGCACTGCACCAAATTATTACCAGGAAACTGACGTCCAGGTGCTTCTGATCCACGTTGTCGAACTACGACCGGTACTCAGCAGCAGACTTTCGGTGTGCCATTATATCCCAGACTAGATTTCTGAAAAGGAAATAATTGATCAATTGCGTTTCGTCACGGTATCGTTTAGTCGGCGTGATAGCGGTAGAGAAACGCTCAATGACGCTACAAGAGAGGCGTTGTGCATCACCGAGAAGTTTCCTATTTAAATTTTGAGAGACCACTTTCCCAGAAGAGTCGGAGAACATATTACTTCCTCCCTCATCATCTTGTGGAGAGGCATTAACAAGAAAATTCGAGAAATTAGTCATTTTCCCAGGTGAGATTCGCGAGTAGAACAAGGAAGGGACAGTCATTTGTGATAACGCATGTACCTTCCGACTAGACCTTATGTAACTTGGAGAGTGTGACGGAAATGTAGAAAGAGTTCCCCATGACGCTTGAAATTGTTTAGCATTCAAGCGTTTTCGCCAATGTTATAGTTTGACTGTCATTTCGCCAGGTCCACGGGCCTAGCAACCAATCCATATCCATTAAAAGAGGACTCCATAATGTTCTGCGTTCTGGCAAAAGCTCTAATAACTCCAATTCTCATTTTAACCATCATAAAAGTTCTCATCACAACACGGGAACCATTAACTCCCAATAAAACTGGCACCCATGACTAATGGCTGTATTCTAGTACAGGCAATCGGCCGGCATGCCAGACAGAGTTCCTAGCTCATTACTTTCATTCAAGCGATCACCACTCATTCCATTGTGTACAGAAATAGTAATCTCAGCTACGTATTAAAGACTGTTCAGGAAAATTATTCTCTAGCGCAAAGTGGTTCCTATAGTCCCGTACATGATACAGTACAAAATAGAAAGCATCATACACTATGCGATCAAATGTATCCTGACACACCCAAAAACATACGTTTTTCATATTAGGTGCATTGTGCTACCACCTACTTCCACGTACTCCATATCAACGACCTCCGTAGTCATTAGACACCGTGAGAGAGTAGAATGGGGCTCTCCGTGGGACTCACGGACTTCGAAGGGTGTCAGGTGAGTGGGTGTTACTTGTGTCATATGTCTGTACGCGAGATTTCCACACCCCTAAACGTCCCTAGGTCCACTGTTTCTGATGTGATAGTGAGGTGGAAACCAGAAGGGACACGTACAGCACAAAAGCGTACAGGTCGACTTCGTCTGTTGACTGACAGAGACCGCCGGCAGTTCAAGAAGGCCGTAATGTGTAATAGGCAGACATCTATCCAGACCATCACACAGGAACTCCAAACTGCATCAGGATCCATGGCAAGTACTATGACAGACGGGAGGTGAGAAAACTTGGATTTCATGGTCGAGCGGATGTTCATAAGTCACACATCATACCAGTAAATGTCAAACTACGCTTCGCTTGGTGTAAGGAGCGTAAATATTGGACAACTGAACAGTGCAAAAACATTGTGTGGCGTGACGAATCACGGTCACAATGTGGCAATCCGATAGCAGGGTCTGGGTATGGCGAATGCCAGGTGAACGTCATCTGCCAGCGTGCGTAGCGCCAACAGTAAAATTCGGAGGCGGCGGTGTTATGGTCTGGATGTGTTTTACATGAAGGGGGCTTGCACCCCTTGTTGTTTTGCTTGGCACTATCACAGCACAGGCCTACGTTGATGTTTTAGGCACCTTCATGCTTCTCACTGTTGAAGGGCAATTCAGGAATAGCGATTGCATCTTTCAACACGATCGAGCACCTGTTCATAATACATGGCCTATGGCTGAGTGGTTACACGACAACATCCCTGTAATGGACTGGCCTGCACAGAGTCCTGACCTGAATCCTGTAGAACATCTTTGGGATGTTTTGGGACGCCGACTTCGTGCCAGACCTCACCGACCGACATCGACACCTCTCCTCCGTGCAGCAGTCCGTGAAGAATGGGCTGCCATTCCAAAAAAGCCTTCCAGCACCTGACTGAACGTATGCCTGCGAGAATGGAAGCTGTCAGTAAGGCTAAGGGTGGGCCAAAACCATACTGAATTCCAGCGTCATCGATGGAGGGTGCCACGAACTTGTAAGTCATTTTCAACCAAGTGTCCGGATACTTTTGATCACGTAGTGTATGTCACAAGAAGAACTCGCAGTCCATTATTCTGTGATTTTGACGCTAGAGTAGGTGTTGACATCAAAAGGAAAAATATCCATTATCGCAACCTTTTGCATACCTTGCTATAAATTGAGACATACAGGGTGGCAATAATTGAACTGTACGAAAAAAAACATAAATTAGTTATAAATTACCTCGTGCACACACTTTATTCACATGTAAACGTCACTACAGATATTCGGATTTAGAGTATGACGTATTCGATATGTCTGCCATCATTGGCGATGATGTGGCACAGACGAATAGCGAAATTCTGCATGACACGCTGAAGTGTCGGAACATCGATGCTGTCGATGACCTTCTGAATGGATGTTCACGGCTCAACAGTGGTTTTGGGGTTATTGCTGTACATCTTGTCTTTAGTATAACCCCTCAAAAAGGAGTTGCGTCAGTCCAGGAGAATATGACGGCCAATCGAGACCTACGCCAGTCGCCTCGGGGTACCCCAGAGCCATAATGCAGTCACCAAGGTGCTCCTCCAGGACGTCAAACACTCTTCTGCTTCGATAGGATCGAGCTCCGTCTTGCATGAACCGCATCTTGTTGAAATCAGGGTCACATGGAACAGTGGGGATGAAATCATCTCCCAAAACCTTCACATACCCTTCGGTAGTCACCGTGCCATCAAGGAACATCGTACCGATTATTCCGTGACTAGACATTGCACACCACACATTCATCCGATGAAGGTGGAAAGGCTTGTCGATAGCGAAATGCGGATTCTCAGTCCCCCTAGTGCGTCAATTTAGCTTATTGACCAACCCATCCAAATGAAAGTGAACTTCGTCGCTAAACCAAATCATACATGCGTATACTAATTCCCAATATGCCCTGCGACCAACCGTGCAGTTTGAACGTCCTAATGCAAACCGTTCAGAAGCTATGACGATTTTATTTCATATCGTTCAATAATTGTCGCCCTGTACTTGCTGCATCAAACGAAAACTGATCACAGACCTACACCACTGCTGTGTCCCTGCCGCAAAAAACAGACTGTTCGTGTATTCATTTGGTCACGCCTCCTTGAGTTTAGGGGCTAGCTGCGAGTTGTGTAGATTATCAATCATTTCTATAATTTATTTTAATAATTAATCACCATATAGAGATTACGCTTTATCCTCGTGTCACGTTTTCTTCTCTTGTCGTTACTGACTCGGAAACGCCTCGAAAGTCTGTATATGTCAACGTAATTGTTAGAAATTCTCTCAATAGATAACAAATATTAAAATAAATTTACAGCAGTCTTAGAAAAGGTTTTATCTACATTAATGTACATTTAGCTAAACGTACATTAATGTAGAAAAATCTTTTTCGAAGACTGCTGTAAATTTATTTTAATATTTGTTATTTATTCAAAGAACATTCACTACTAACCGATCACTCGGTCGTTAGAAAATGGCTCTGAGCACTATGGGACTCAACATCTTAGGTCATAAGTCCCCTAGAACTTAGAACTACTTAAACCTAACTAACCTAAGGACATCACACACACCCATGCCCGAGGCAGGATTCGAACCTGCGACCGTAGCAGTCCCGCGGTATTCGGTCGTTAGACTGATATATAACTTGCTTCTGCCATCCAGGCAGGTCGGGCATGTTGTGAAGTTTCAACTTGCACTTGAGAATGGCTATGAAGTCGAAACCATGATTTTTGTAAAACCCCGTCGACAGTTTTGTAAAGGCATCTTCGCTGCTGCTACCACTGTCGTTCAAAAATGTTCAAATATGTGTGAATTCCTAAGGGACCAAACCGATGAGATCATCGGTCCCTAGACTTACACACTACTTAAACTAACTTATGTTAAGAACAACACACACACACACACACACACATCCATGCCCGAGGACGGACTCTAACTTCCGTCGGCAGGGGCCGTGCAATCCTTGACAAGGCGTCTCAAACTGCGAGGCCACTGTTGTTGCGGTAGGCCGAGTTTGTGAGTTTGTGAAACGGGTTGTGATGCAGTACACCGCTAAGACCGCTAAGACAATTCCTCTCTGCCACTATTTCACAGCTATGCCTCAGAGTCAGATAACAGGATAGGGGAATGAAGGTTCTACAACACTCCAACAAATTAGTAACAAAATTAAACAAATGAGTTAAAATGGTTTACTTATCTTTGTGACTTGTTGAATAATGAAGTCTGCAACACTGCATGTAATATGATGCAAAAAGGCCCTCAACGGCTAAGTGCAAATAATCGTAGGGAAACTTCTCAGTACTTAGCAAATGCGATTTACAACAACCGTCTGTTCACTTCTAAGCGTTCGCGAAACGACATTCCCTGTCTAAGTCAGCCCTGGATGCTTGTCTATAACCAAGAGACGAGAGTTGCTCTTCTATCTTCCGAGCAGGCTTCTGTCCGCTCTCTTCCGGTCATTGGCGGATTGTACTTGGTCGGCAATTGGTCGAGACGATATCTTCAACATCAGCGCCGCCCGTGGCGCTGGTGGAACTCGCGCAAGTGGCAAGTCTCTATGGCACGGGCACCAGCTCGCATCTTTGCGCCTGTAGTGCCTTTTACCTGGCTGTGTCTTGTTCAGACGACACACGATTGTCTGAAGAAACTTAATAGTAGTTACAGTGTAATGGCAAAATTTCTTTTAAAGCGGTGTCTTTGAAAACGGTGTGTAGCGAGAAAGCTGCGAGTCCACCGTTATGTTCACGTACTCGTGTTCCCGCTCTTCTTTCTGAGCGATTCGAGTCCCCTTGTACCCGACAACAGACTCAGGTGACGAGTTGGCTGCGGCGGAGACTCATACGAGTAAGGTCTGTAGATACACATTCGGGCATGGGTGTGTGTGTGTTTGTCCTTAGGATAATTTAGGTTAAGTAGTGTGTAAGCTTAAGGACTGATGACCTTACCAGTTAAGTCCCATAAGATTTCACACACATGTGAACATTTTTTTGGGTGCCCAGCTCCAAACTGCTCAAATAATAGCAGACATGGTCGCTACAAATTTTATCGGCTTCCTTCAAGTGTAGATCGGCGTGAAAGGAGGCTTGTAAGTTCAAGGTGCAAAGACTGGACACTAAAATCGAGCAAATTCCTGTGTGATGTAAGTAAACAGGCTTTTTTCTTTGTTTTGGAAATAGATGTAAGCACAGAGTGCTGGTAATGATATTATAAACGTACTAAGTGTGTTTATTTTAAACTTGCCGCAGATTATGTTTACATAACACGACGTTACATTGTAAGGTTAAAGTGGGCTACTTTTCTTGACTACATTTGCAACAACTCTGTAAAGCCACAAGTCATCCTAAGGAGCTGTTAATTTTAAAGAAAGAGTAAATTAATAATACTTTATCTCAAAGTGTCGGTAATAACAAAATATATGTAGTTTTTCATACTTTTTAGATAACTCCTGACAGATTTATTTTGAAGCTTTGGAAATAGTCAATAAAATTGAGATTAGTAATAAACTTTGAGTACTCATGAAATTGCCTCTTGTGCTGACATGAAGTTTTTAGGCCTGTTGTGTTCCATTTTAACATTATTCCGTAACTCATACATACCATAAACTTAGGTCGACGTAACATACGTAAGCCAGAAAATACGATACTGGTAACTGTATTTGGTAAATATTTAGAACAGCAATGTATGACTAACATGGAACGTAAATGAATTTGTCATATCTCAAAATACTCGTCTAATCACCTTCTTTAACTTGCTTCCCTCTTGAAATCAAACGTGCCGGCCGGTGTGGCCGAGAGGTTCTAGGCGCTTCAGTCTCGAACCGAGGGACCGCTACGGTCGCAGGTTCGAATCCTGCTCGGGCATGGATGTGTGTGATGTCCTTAGGTTAGGTAGGTTTAAGTAGTTCTAAGTTCTAGGGGACTGATGACCTCAGAAGTTAAGTCGCATAGTGCTCAGAGCTATTTGATTTTCAAAATGGCGGATTGTTCGGCTTGTACTGTACAGTGCTCTAGCCGTGGCGCGCACGTCAAAGCACGTGACACTGCTGGTTCTAAGAGTGGCAGAGGAGCGAGTAGCTATTTCAGTCGAGTTTAGTAATTCTTGTCTGCTTGTTTAAATGCATGCAAGTTCTCGACACATTCCACAATATTAAAACCTTTAGTGAGCACCTTTTCGATTAAATATTGATTTCCCGTGAGCTCTGTAAGGAGCCGGGCATTCACGAAGTGTGGCGGACAAGCCTATTAGCGTGACGTCACACGTTCGTTTCAGGGCCCGTATACTTCGTCGGCCCCGCTCTCCGCTGTCTTGCCAAAGCACTGAGAGAGCTAATTCGCCCAGTAAAAGCTATTTAAAAATAAGACATTGTTTACAAGTACAGCTGATACGTTATCCTCAACATTCTTTTCAAGAGTACGGTTTAGAGCATGGCAAAATTAATTTCGTTTCTTATAACTACTTTCAAATGCAAAATATTGGTGCAATTCTCGTTAGTTTTCTGTAAAATGCCTTCCATTGGCCGAAAACTTCTCTGTGCAATGGCTGAATTACATTCGTCGTGCCGATGGAATCCGAAGTATCTCTTCTTCTTTGTCAGAGTGAACTCAGAATATAGCTTATAACGAACGATAGAGATCTGTCTCCGTAGAACAGAAAACAAGCACGACGTATGAAAACTGTAACGTTTTCCTTTCTCATTTTTCCTGACTTCGTTGTGTATGCCACAAGACTGTCTGCGCAAAATATTATCCTTTTGACACGTGGTCCAAAATCTCCGGTTGATTCTTGAAGACTTACATATATGTTAGGCAGCAATGGACCATCCAGACCAATTACGGGCATCATATGGTATGAATGTGTGAGCGCAGTGGCCTCTGTGGGTTTTTTTTCCTTTGAATGACAGTGTTCTTTTAGGAAACCGGACTGATCGGCATTGTAAACGTAAGATTCACTAAAATCAACGATCTTATACTACGAATAGTAATAATCTATCATTTCGACTTCAATTACTCCATTTTCGCCGGCCGCTGTGGCCGAGCGGTTCTAGGCGCTTCAATCCGGAACCGCGCTGCTGCTACGGTCGCAGGTTCGAATCCTGCCTCGGGTATGGATGTGTGTGATGTCCATAGGTTAGTTAGATTTAAGTAGTTCTAAGTTCTAGTGGACTGATGACCTCAGTAGTTAAGTCCCATAGTGCTCAGAGCCATTTGAACGATTTTTGAACTCCATTTTCTGACAAATTTTGTTCTTTATCTTACCACAATTTTGTGTGACGATGCTACTAACCCAACTTGAAGAAGAAGTAAATTCTTTAGCGACTATCGCGTTGGCGATATCTAACGCCCAATCACGTAAAGCTGTATCGCTGACACTAAATGACTTTTCTCTGGCTTTGGTAAATAGTTAAAAAATTCATGCATTTAACTCCGTCGTAATTTACAGTCGATTCTTATGTCGTCCAGTGACTTCCTTTTTCTGTCTATACATTCACGTTCAAAATGGGCTAAGCGATATTTATTAGGAACATTACTGAGATGAAGGCGTTTCTTACTACTTTCGTTCAGCCAATACATCACCGTTTTTTCTTTGTCTGATTGGTAATTTTACTTCCTGTAGTTGCTTTTGGAGATAATTGATGTTAAAACGTGGCACTATCATCCGACGAGCCTTCATGAGTACAAATTTGTTCAGTTTCTTCGCCATCTGTGGATTCGCAATTTGCAGTTTTAAGTGTTTCAGTCGTTTCTAGCTACATCTCTGCGCTATTTACATTCTAGTTTAGAAGTTTATCTACCATTGCTCACATCACATAGACTTTCTGTTGATGGCTTCATTTGACTTCTGCTGTGCATTTATACAGTAAGCAACAAAACATTAATAGGGTTCGCCATCGTCTGTGAGCGAAGATTGAATATTCAACCAAAAGTGCCCTGCGTAATATACTGTAGATGTGCAGAAAATCTTTAAGCGTCAGGACGATACTCTTCGAAATACGTATCAGAAATTGAGAGAAGGTGCATCCGAGAGAAACGAATAATAGTTTCCCTTTTTCACCAAAACCTTGCAGCGATATTCCTCTTTCGTGAACCTGCGATAAGACAGCCGCAATTCCTGACCATGCGCGCTCAACGCTCACCATGCCAACAGCTGGTGACGCGATTTCCAGTGTTTGCCAGCCTTCACTGCATGCGCCAAGCAAGAAACACAGCCGTTTTCGTGACGTTGTTTAAGTGACTTCCAGTTCATGTCAGCAGCTATATTTTTGCATGCGGACCTTTTTCACAGTTAACTAGCCGTGGTAAAAAAAAATCAATACATGTTTGAGCATGACAAGCACGACCATTCCCTTGTAACTGCGACGTTCATCCAGTGCCTTGTGCTTTCCATATGAGGTTACATATGGTAAGGTTAATGGTTGCTGTGCAGCCGTAAAAACTACACCCAGTTGTGTTTGAAGCAGTATAGACGTTGTCATTAGTCAGGATTGGTTGACGAGTCATATTCAACACCATTTTTCATCATCAGGTGTAAGTTATCGCATTTTACTAAATCGAATCGAATTTTTACCAACTGAAAGGGTAGTTTATTTGCTTTCGAGATAATATAAGTGATTTATGACCTCGATGCCGCTATATCTCTTGGCATTCTTTGGTAACGGCAGTAGTTCACGCAAAATACATCTGAAACAGAGTGCAGCGTTTAATCAAATAATTGGCCGTGAGTAAAATGCAGAATGATGAAAGGTGGCTTACAGTGAAGTGATTAACTGATTGTGACATATGGAGCATGTCCTGTGAGCGTTATTTCAGTTACATAGCAGACACTAAGATATGTTATCCAAATTATCCACAGAATTAATACAATTGCCTCAACAATGGAATTTATAGATATATTAGTGTTATTTAAAGGGCAAAAAATGAGAAATTTGTTCGTTACACAAGGTTATTAAACTGATATATGTTACAAGACACATTGCATTCACTGCTATTTTGGAAATTGCAGAGATAGGTCAAATTGCTGTGTGAACATTAGTTAATTGAGTCTGAATATAAATTTATTATTTCCGGCACAACGGGCGAAAACAAACCAATACATGTGCAAAAACTATACTAGAACATGCGACAAAGTTTCTATCAAAGGCAGCTCTGTTGAGTTGTATCATTTACAGTACTTATTTATTCATGCTTCTGCAGTCACAATCTACCATAGTCCGTTGCTTTTAAAATATTGTGGTAGTTTATCAATACGGATCAGGACTCTAAATAACCTCTACCCATAATCCGCCCATTCTAGCAGTCTGTTCTCACAATTACGCATTGAGGTATGCATCGTGTCATTCATGCAAGGGGGCAACGTGAAGAAAGCTGTTATTACTAGCTGTGATGCTCGCAGATGACGATTTTCCTATCATATGTTGTGGGAAGAAAGTGGGCCGTTTTGTTAAATTATTTTCGTTAAATTTCGTTTTCTGTTAACTCCTAGCCTTTCCTCAGTGTATCACTATTTGTTTCCTAAGGTTCGCCGGGGCACATGTGAGTTGACGCTTTGCTGAACGCATCCTTGCTTGTGTGCTAAGCACCAGTAAAGCAATATAAACGTTTTCAGTTCGTCGAGTTTTGCAGCTTTC
The DNA here is from genome assembly GCF_021461395.2 of Schistocerca americana. Classification (NCBI taxonomy): domain Eukaryota; kingdom Metazoa; phylum Arthropoda; class Insecta; order Orthoptera; family Acrididae; genus Schistocerca; species Schistocerca americana. The sequence goes on from NC_060121.1 coordinate 477,449,903, forward strand.
AAATATCGAATAAAAGACTTTCAACACCAAACTACTGTTTATTTACGGGTTCACTAGTTTCGAGCTTTGCCTATTTTCACAGTCACGTATTATAGAGAACAAGAACTATTATAACTGGATGTGTATAATGTGAATAATAAAGGTGTCAACAATAAAACAGTTCATATGGTGACTCCCCGGGGCGTTCAGCAAGTAATGTAACACTTTTTCTGAAAGTAGGCTCGTTTTATTTAGGATTACGCCATATTATTCTCCACTGTTTTGTTTACAAAACCCTATTTTTCAACATAATCTCCGTCTGATGGGACTCCCTTACGCACCTTACTCCGAGGGCCTCGCATGGTATCTCTCTAGTGGTCGATGTCTAAACTAACGTCTTGCTGCATCAACAACCTACTCATCATCCACCTTCTGCTTCCGGTGGAGTGCATCCTGTATTGGCCCAAACAGATGGAATACAGAAGATTCGAGATCCGTGCTGTAGGTTGGGCGAGGAAGAGGAGTCCAATGAAGTTTTGTGAGCTTCTCTCCGGTGCGCAGACTTGGGTAAGGCCCTGAATGTCATGGAGAAGGTGAAGTAACTTTTCGTTTTTGTGGCGACGAACTTGCTGAATTCGTTTCTTCAGTTTCCTGAGAATAGCATAGTACTCTTCAGAGTTGATCATTGCACCATGAGGGAGGACAGAATAACCCCTTCAGAGTTTCAGAAGACTGTCGCCATGATTTTACGGACTGAGCGTCGGGCTTTGAACTTTTTCTCCGGAGGAGAGGCGCTGGTGGAGCCACTCCATAGACTGCCGCTTTGTTTTCGGTTCGATGTGATGAACCCATGTTTCATCGCCTGTGAAGATGTTCTACGAAGCATTGTCACGATGAGTCTCGTAACACGCAATCAGTTTGGCACAGATGGTCCTTCGTTGCTCTTTATGGTCTTCTATCAGGCAGCGACAAACCCAGTGGGCACAAACCTTCGACTACTCAAACCGGTGGACGAGTATGACAGCACTACCAACAGAGACGTCCAATTGTGATCCGGCGATCACCTCAAATGAGAGCATCTGCATGGTCCAGTATTGCAGGAGTCACAGCTGTGTGCGTCCGGCCGGCACACGGGAAATCGTACAGGTTTGCGGGACCTTGTTGTGATACTGACAGACAACTCGCCCAACGACTCATCATGCTTTTGTTCACTGCCAGGTCTCCCTAGCCATTCTGCAAGCGTCTATGAATATCTGTGTTGCTCTGGTTTTCCTCCAAAAGAAAGTCAATTACAGCTCTCTGCTTGGAGCGCACCCCCATTGCAGAAGGCATCATCAAAGCTATGTATAGTGCCACCAACTATCGGAACTTCATGAAACTATAGTGGGTGAAGCGGAGATATTCCACAACGTTCCACAACAAATTCTGCATTTTTTCTACTGAAACTGGTCAAGTGTGGTCAACGTGGAAAGTTATGTTTATATCACCACACTCAGTATCTGATATCTGTGTTAAAAGATGTCACAGAATAGTTACACTTTACAGTATTACGTTAACGTATCTGCATAACATATACTTGTTTTTAATTGCGGTACCTTCATAATGTGATTCACGTGAAACAATGCTGTAGACACAATGGACAATTTGTTCCTATTAGGTTACATACCGTCGCACTAACTTATTTGTCGTAGGTATTGTCGTATTTTTGACAGGTGTCGATGGAAAAAATTTTATTATAAGTTTCATATAACCTCTGATATATTCAATACACTTGGTGATTGTATTAATATCACTGACGATGTTCAGAGTGAGACGCAGTTGTAGAACAAATTTTCATTTCAATTCAGCACTGTTTAAGATGAAACATATTCTTTCATTCGTATGTCTATGCAATCCAAATACATAAGCTAGTGAATACACAGCATCTTTGGTGACAAAATGTTTTTCCTTCAGTACCAGTAAAGATTTGCAGATCAGTAATCAAAAAGGCGAATTTTCTCGCCAATTCTGTCCCTGACTGTACTTCATCAGCCTACGTAGGAAGTTAGCGTATATTTAAAATGGGAAGCAGTTCACATTGAAGGATGTAAAAAGAAAACCAATTTGTGTTCAACGATTTGGAGGAAATAGTAGACTTTCGTGGAACAGGAAACCGTATCACAGACGTGCACTTAAATGTCCGACAGTGAGGAGGAACCTGACGGGTACAACGAATTAAAGTTTTCTCTTCTTTCATAATGTGTTTATATGATCCACGCGAAATTTTACAAGAGAAAAATGGTGGGGATGGAGTTACGAAGGGTGTCTCCAGCGTCATAACTCCACAGTGAATTTAATCCTGCTTTGAATTCGATGCATGTTTATTCGGTTCTGATAATTTCTACAATTTTCGTGATCGCTCATAGATGCCAGCATTACTGAATTAACTTTGCAGAAATGACTGGACCCCGGATTTTAATGACAATTCATGTTATTTTCCTGAACTTCAAGGTGAATTTTACAACAATTTATGCACAAATCCAGGTACTGTAGTGTAGAAAAATGTATTTTTATTGGGCATATTTACTCATTTTTAGCAATCGGTCGTATTTCAGCCATCTTTTGTCAGCAAGGCAAATATTTGACATACACTCCTGGAAATTGAAATAAGAACACCGTGAATTCATTGTCCCAGGAAGGGGAAACTTTACTGACACATTCCTGGGGTCAGATACATCACATGATCACACTGACAGAACCACAGGCACATAGACACAGGCAACAGAGCATGCACAATGTCGGCACTAGTACAGTGTATATCCACCTTTCGCAGCAATGCAGGCTGCTATTCTCCCATGGAGACGATCGTAGAGATGCTGGATGTAGTCCTGTGGAACGGCTTGCCATGCCATTTCCACCTGGCTCCTCAGTTGGACCAGCGTTCGTGCTGGACGTGCAGACCGCGTGAGACGACGCTTCATCCAGTCCCAAACATGCTCAATGGGGGACAGATCCGGAGATCTTGCTGGCCAGGGTAGTTGACTTACACCTTCTAGAGCACGTTGGGTGGCACGGGATACATGCGGACGTGCATTGTCCTGTTGGAACAGCAAGTTCCCTTGCCGGTCTAGGAATGGTAGAACGATGGGTTCGATGACGGTTTGGATGTACCGTGCACTATTCAGTGTCCCCTCGACGATCACCAGTGGTGTACGGCCAGTGTAGGAGATCGCTCCCCACACCTTGATGCCGGGTGTTGGCCCTGTGTGCCTCGGTCGTATGCAGACCTGACTGTGGCGCTCACCTGCACGGCGCCAAACACGCATACGACCATCATTGGCACCAAGGCAGAAGCGACTCTCATCGCTGAAGACGACACGTCTCCATTCGTCCCTCCATTCACGCCTGTCGTGACACCACTGGAGGCGGGCTGCACGATGTTGGGGCGTGAGCGGAAGACGGCCTAACGGTGTGCGGGACCGTAGCCCAGCTTCATGGAGACGGTTGCGAATGGTCCTCGCCGATACCCCAGGAGCAACAGTGTCCCTAATTTGCTGGGAAGTGGCGGTGCGGTCCCCTACGGCACTGCGTAGGATCCTACGGTCTTGGCGTGCATCCGTGCGTCGCTGCGGTCCGGTCCCAGGTCGACGGGCACGTGCACCTTCCGCCGACCACTGGCGACAACATCGATGTACTGTGGAGACCTCACGCCCCACGTGTTGAGCAATTCGGCGGTACGTCCACCCGGCCTCCCGCATGCCCACTATACGCCCTCGCTCAAAGTCCGTCAACTGCACATACGGTTCACGTCCACACTGTCGCGGCATGCTACCAATGTTAAAGACTGCGATGGAGCTCCGTATGCCACGGCAAACTGGCTGACACTGACGGCGGCGGTGCACAAATGCTGCGCAGCTAGCGCCATTCGGCGGCCAACACCGCGGTTCCTGGTGTGTCCGCTGTGCCGTGCGTGTGATCATTGCTTGTACAGCCCTCTCGCAGTGTCCGGAGCAAGTATGGTGGGTCTGACACACCGGTGTCAATGTGTTCTTTTTTCCATTTCCAGGAGTGTATATCTAAGGACATAAGAGTGAACATGGAAACGTCGTTCACATGACAATGTTTCAGGTGATATTGTCACAAATGAAAACAACATTTACTAGAAAGCTTTATTTATCGAAACTATAGTAAACAAGCAGCGTAACAAGTTAGTCGGTTCGCTGACGGAAGACACCGTTGTGCTGGGTAGGCTAAACGCTCGCGATGCCAACAATGGGGGCTTCCGAAGTAACAAACATTGCACTCGCGGCCACACTACTCAGTTTGAATACAAATCTACCTAGACCAACGTACCGAAAGTAAAGTGCTCCAACAGCATGGAGTTGCGAGGTTTTGTTCGTGTTTTGGAAGAGACTTTCTTCAGCACTGACGGGGAAGTATTATTTTGTAAATTATATGAAGTTAAAGTTAGTGCATAAATGCATTTTAATGTGCAACAACTCTGCAATATCGTCGAACACAGCAGCTGTGTGAAGTGCTGAAAATTACAGCAGATAAATGCTGTTTTTTGAGCAGACTGGTTCATCTTCAAACGTGCATCATTTTTCAAGGACTTGCGTGAGATAATGGTGTCTTGCTACATCCCACTGGAGAAGCTGAAGAAATCACGATTCAGACAGTGCTTGCTGAAGCCCACAACGCATCCTGTTCCAGATGAATCTGCACTGAGATACAACTGTTCATCCACGTACTGCGAGGAATTGCTCAAGAAAATACAAGTTAGTGTTGCTGACCAAAAGGTCGGGAGTTTCCGTAAATGAAACCACCGATGTGCGTGGGCATTATATTGTAAATGACGTTGTTGGTGTTCTAAAAATTGATGGGCCTGAAGAAATGTTCCTTAACATTTGTAGCTATGGAGAGAGTAAACAGTTCAACAATTGCCATTTTGTTTGCTAACTCTAAAGCTATTGTGACCGGATGATATGAATAGGGACAAAGTTTTGCTAGTGGTAACAGATGATAGTTCATAAGTGGCTAAAAAAGTCCAAATACCTAAGATTCTCCACCCTAGTATGGTGTACGTGAGTCCCCTTGCACTGTTTTACTCAGAGTTACAGAACAGGTGCTATCAAATTACCTTTATATGGACAAAATAATTTCCTGTGGCAAGAAAATATATGTCAAAGCTCCGCTACGGTGCAGAAATTCAAGGAAAAAGCACCTTCACTGCCCCTGCCCCCTCAGCCTGTTCTTATACGTTCAGCAGCTTTATGCTAATGAGTATGCTAGTGCGTATTATACCAAAATAAAGACAATCTATTGTAGCTTAATAGCGATGTATCACATGCCGTCAGAACTGAGAAAGAGGTCTTTCAATCAATGCCAGCTTTCCATGGTATCAAAAGCCACCACATGACTGGAAGCTGCTGGTACTCAGTTGTGTGACGCCCTGGAATTTGCACAACGGGTGCAGGGTAATCATGTAGCTCACAGAGTTAGCAAGAAATTGCAGAGTGTTCTCCAGCGGAATCCTGGATATTCTACTGATTGGTTATAATTAAAGTGGAGTGACTCAGAGATGTCCAATTTGGCTCTGATTGTCTTATGACAGAGAGGAACCAATTTACGCTGGGAAAAAATTAGTTCCAATTTTGGCCACCAGGTGAAAACCTGGCGCTGTGAATGCAAGAAAGATGCATAGAAATTTTTTCCAAACACAATGAGTTAGGAACAGGATGTGGGCAGAAAAGGACAACAAATGAGAAAGATATAATGTTGATTTTATTATTATCCGCCGCTTACACAGCAGGCTCAATACAAGTACTGGAGATGTCGATGAGATGTTCTACAGCGCCAGATTGGCGCCTGGTGTCCAAAATTGGAATTAATTTTTTCCCAGCGTAAATCAGTTTTACCTAATTGCATTAGCATGTGTACCACGCTTCGCTCCCATACGATATCACAGTCCACTCTGGACCACACGTTAATTGTAACCACCTGGTACAATATGCGAAAGTAGTGTCCGTCTTTCTAGGGATGCATCAATATTTTGTGTGCGTATAGATCTTCCATTGGTAGTGTGGGCACTTTTTTCGATAAATTGACAGAAGATCTAGATAAAGTATCAAGTACAAAGGTCAACACAATTCTGTGTGGGCACATTAACATCAACACTAATATCATAAATGAATTTTGGCGTGGCACTCTCGGTCAATACTGCAACAATGGTTACTACAATGGCTGTATCAGTAATTGACCATGCGCCCACAAATATGGACAGGGAAAAATTGATGTAGCTGTAAAAGATTTCGGACTATCAGACCATCTCTGTCAAATAACAACAGTAAAATCAGGCACCGAATCATACCCTAAACTACAAGACTACAAACGACATCTATCAAAAATCAAAATAAAAGATTTTTCAAAAGAACTAGCAAAACAAAGGTGGGATGAAGTGCATAACGAAACCAATTTGAATACGAAATTCTCTAAATTCTCCACATTATTTGAATTTAACTCTGAAAAGGCATTTCCAAATGTAAGCATGTCTGTATCAACATCTCACAAAAACAGGTGGATAACAGCAGGTATTAAACACTTAAAAACCTCACTTCCATGAAAAAGAGCCGCAATGATCCAGAATTCTTAAATTTCTATCATAGAACAAAAAGATCTATAGGAAGGTGCTGATTGCTGAAAAAAAGGCATTTAATGACAAAATAATATGCAGGGTGTCCCATTTATCTTGACCACCCTAAAAAACTGTTTGTCGAGATGCAAATTGTAAAACATTTCAAGCAAATGTTCTTTAGCCGTCAGGGGGACATCAGTCAGCATGACTGCCTTCGTTGTAGCTTTGTTTTTTACAAAGGTATGAACAGCAGTGTGACTTTTTTAAATGGCACCCTGTATTTTTTATTCGGTAATTCGTTTCCTCTCCTAAGGATCTATTCAAAAATGTATCACAGTGTACCATTCACTGAAACACAACGTTATTAATTACTTCACTTCAGTAAGAAATTTGATCAGAAGTCATTTTTGTGTTACGTGGTATACAAAAAGCCCAAAAAGAATGTTTTTAAATAAACTTACATAAAGTCATATTTTATTTTTATTGTCACATTTATTAAGCCTGCATATTTCTCTTTCTGTAGATCGTTAAAATCTGAGACATAGTAATGTATTTAGTAATTGCTGCAGTGTCATGTTTACCAGCTACACAATTTATAGACAGAGTTTGTCTAGGTGAGTGCATCGCTATATATGTGCTGCCGTGTATGAGCAGAGAGAGATCTAGATTTACGGTGACCATTAAGCTGAGTTCCACTATCTGGACTCTGCCCATACGCTCAGGTCGTAATTTGAGACCATATATCTACATATGACTGTGAACACACGTCGTCCGATTACTCGGCGAGCAGTGACCACCACAGCGGTCGGAACGAGCCGTTCCACTGCCCCTGGAGTTATGAGCAGGGAATACAGCACGGTGTGCAGCGATGCTTGACTGGGATTCGTAGCGCGGACATTTGTACGCATTTCATTAACGTCGTGTTGTCGCGCCATCTGGGCGCAAGATTCTGTCAGCAATAGAGACGCAGTGCTCAGACACGCTGGATGAGGCGCGTAGGTGCTGCGCCAACGGATGTGGATGGAGAACACTCACTCACTTAAAACTACGAAACCAAATCGAAATTAAAATGTGGGTAAAGAAGTAATTAAACACAAAGGCTGGTATTCTGCTGCCACAGGTTTAAATGTAAAATTAACAGACTGGTATCGTCTAATGATACAGTTGAAGGCAAATCTTTTCTCAACAACTGATCACGTGGTGCCATCCAATGAAACGTATAGAATTTCTTGGCAACTTGAAATCTACCTGTCACAAGACACAATATTTTCTGTTTCAGTCTTTGCAGCGGGTTTATAAGCATCCTTAGGATCACGACTACAGTGTGTGTAATGGATGAAGCTAGAGGTGTCATTGATTTCGTTCAAAAACGACATCGTATAGACATCGCTCAGGAATTGCTGAATGAAGTCGACAGCGATCCAGATCTTCTAAGGAAGGTTATAACAGGTGATGAAACATGAGTATTCGGGTACCACGTTGAAACCAAGACCGAGTCACTCAATGGAGGTGTCATAAAAATTAACGGGAATTTCTTAATTTCGTGGGCTTATATATCCGATTTTCAATTTTTTTAACTTGTTGATACACATATTCCTGATTTATGTTTGCATTTTCAGCTGTTTTCTATGTTTAATTTATTGCTGACAGTCGAATTCATTACACCTGTTTTTGAGTGCTCAGCGAATTTTTAATTTCGAAAAAGGTGGATCAAAGAATTTGCATCAAATTTTGCTTGAAAAATGTAATAAAGCGCAGTATCGCATTCAAAATGTTGACTGGCTTTTGGCGAATCTGTTATGAGTAAACAAGAGCTTACGAGTGATATAAACGTTTCAAAGAACATCGAGAAGACGTTGCAGATGACGACCGCGCTGGTTGCCCTAGAGCGTCTGTTACTGACGATAATGTGGAACAAGCAAGGAAAATGGATCTGGAAAATCGCAGAATCACCATGAGAAAATTGAAAATTTGTGGTAAGGTCTTACGGGACGAAACTGCAGAGGTCATCAGTCCCTAAGCTTACGCACTACTTAATCTAACTTAAACTAACTTAAGCTAAGGACAACACACACACCCATACCCAAGGGAGGACTCGAACCTCCGACGGGGGGATCACCATTAGAGAGGTTGCTGATGATGTCGGCATATCCTTCGATTCATGCCAAGTAATTCTTTTGGATGGTTTGTGCATGAAACGTGTAGTGGCCAAATTTGTTCCAAAATTGTTGATTTCGATCAAAAACGACGAAAGCGATCCAGAACTTCTAAGGAACGTTATAACAGGTAATGAAACATGAGTATGCGGGTACGACGTCGAAACCAAGGCCGATTCACTCAATGGAAATTGACTGAAGAGCCAATATCGAGAAAAAATTTGGCAAGTTCGATCACACGTGAAGGTTCTTCTCACTGTTTTCCTCGATTACGCTGGGAGAGCGCCTCATGATTCCAGCCTTATGGTCGCATTGTCAATAAGAAAGCTCGTTTGGGTGAGGTGATCCGAGGAAAACGACCAGAATTGTGGGAAGAGTACTCGTGGAAATTGTTTCACGATAAGGCTCCTGCTCACACCTTAATGCTTGTTCGCGATCTCTTGGCAAAACAACAAAACAGTTGTGTTACCTCATCCATCGTATTCGCCAGACATGGTCCGCTGCGATTCAACAGAATCGCTGGACGAGTTGAACCCCATAACGATAGGGGGGATTACGTTGAAATGGACGAATTTGATGTTGATGACTAAGTATACAAGGTGTCCCAAAAAGAATGACCCGTTTTTAAATAGAATTATTTATTGGGAAGAAGGACTTAACACCAACAAATTGCAAACTAAATAACTCAGAAAAGACAAAAGTTTTTAAAAATCCATCATAAATGTTCAATACGTCCTCCATTGGCTGCACGGACGACACCTAGCCGATAGCTAAATTCAACCCAAACTGAGCGTAAGCTGTCTTCTGTCACTGAAGCTACAGTATCTGATATTCCTGTTTCTTCAAACTGTTTATACTACCGTCGAATGTTCTTTGGTGATCGTGGTTTAGCACGAAATCGAATATGAAACACCTGCTGAACTGCGATCACTGATTGAATACGACTAAATTCAATAACACAGTATGCCTTCTGTTGCGCGGACGCCATATTGCGCGGGACTGGCTGCACGCTCCCGGTCAGCGCTCGTAGCGACATCTAGCGGATTTTTTCTGAAACTCTAGACCATGTCGATTACATCTAGCTATGTTTATGTTCCCTAGTGACATTTGTCTCGATGTTATTACAAGTTAAAATGGGGTCATTCTTTTATGGACACCCTGTATATTCTATAAGGAAAACGAAAATTCCCGCTACTTTTTGATCACATCTCGTAAGTTCTGAATTACATGACAATTATTACATCTCAATCTGTACCCAGAAAGCCACCTTCTGGCGTGTGGCAGAGGGTACCTTGTGTACCGTTGTCACTTTCCTCTTTTCACTTTACAGTCACGAACGGTCTACGGGGAGAACGATAGTTGACAAACCTCCATGACAGTTCGAATCTCTGTAATTATACCTATCACGATATTTACAGAAGGGGAAGAAATATGTTTTCTACTGATACACGCTGTCGACATTTTAAGAGTAGGCCACACCATGGTGCAAACCTCCTCTCTCGTACTGTCTGCCACCGGAGTTGGAAGAGCACTGCCGTGATGCTTTCGCGCTTCCTAAATAAACCTGTGACGCAACATTATGCTCTTCTTTGTCTCTTCTCTGTTTCCACAATCAGTCGTAGCTGGTAAGGGCCCAGACTGCCGAACGATACTCCAGTATCGGTGGAATGAAGTTCCTGTAAGCTGCCTCCTTTGTGGGTAGACTGCACTTTCTGACAATTCTCAGACCTATTAATCACGGATTTTGGCGAATACTAGGAATGGTACAGAAGGAACCGTTCTGTATATCTGGCTAGCCGCTTGTCATGTGTCGGGCCCTAGTCTCTGAGGAAAACGGTGTAGAAGTTTTACGCGTACAGCCTATGTCTGTAACGTCAGTCCTCTTTGAACGTTCATCGTCGAGCGTGCCGTATTTGTGACGTTATAGCGTGGAAAAATCGTGTTGAAGAGTCTTTTCGAACGTGCAGGGCAATACCTACCATGTCAACGTGCGTTTGAACGTAGACCAATAAGATGGGAGAACGCCACCTACGTCAGATGACGCCCTCTCTCTTCAGCACAGAGTCGCGAGAAGCCATTGAATCCCACATAAATACACGCCGATTCTAAGCATCAGCAAATTATGGATCTCTCGAAGACTCGTAGTTAATTGTACGATTTGTTGTAATAAAATAACAGGGATCATCAAATTGGTGGTAAGGAATTATTGTAACTCGTATATTATGAAAACGTGCCGTTTCAAGGCAACAGAATATTGAGGATCCACCAAAAACGCACTGTTCTACGTACAATTTACTACAATTAGATGCCAGTTAACAACATATCTACGATTAAAATTTTCAGGAAATGAAAACACGCAAAGCATGGTCGTAAATCATGCATGGCACACGTGGTGCCACGAATAGTAATACAGGTCAGTAATGTTAGGTGTGTTGCTGGTGCCCGACTCAATGGATCCAAATATTCTTTTACTAACCTTGCGTGTTCTAATAAGTTATGATACGATCTTACTGATTTAGTGGAAGAATGTTCCACAAAACTCAATGTTATGTAAATACACGGCTATTAGAAATGTTTGAAGCGATTTCATAAATTCACTGCAGCTCCATTCATTGACATATGGTCACGACACACTACAGATACGTAGAAAAACTCATAAAGTTTTGTTCGGCTGAAGCCGCACTTCAGGTTTCTGCCCCCAGAGCACTCGAGGGCGCAGTGAGACAAAATGGCGACAGGAGCCGAGAAAGCGTATGTCGTGCTTGAAATGCACTCACATCAGTCAGTCATAACAGTGCAACGACACTTCAGGACGAAGTTCAACAAAGATCCATCAACTGCTAACTCCATTCGGCGATGGTATGCGCAGTTTAAAGCTTCTGGATGCCTCTGTAAGTGTGGAAATCAACGGGTCGGCCTGCAGTGAGCGAAGAAACAGTTGAACGCGTGCGGGCAAGTTTCACGCGTAGCCCGCGGAAGTCGACGAATAAAGCAAGCAGGGAGCTAAACGTACCACAGCCGACGGTTTGGAAAATCTTACGGAAAAGGCTAAAGCAGAAGCCTTACCGTTTACAATTGCTACAAGCCCTGACACCCGATGACAAAGTCAAACGCTTTGAATTTTCGGCGCGGTTGCAACAGCTCATGGAAGAGGATGCGTTCAGTGCGAAACTTGTTTTCAGTGATGAAGCAACATTTTTTCTTAATGGTCAAGTGAACAGACACAATGTGCGAATGTGGGCGGTAGAGAATCCTCACGCATTCGTGCAGCAAATTCGCAATTCACCAAAAGTTAACGTGTTTTGTGCAATCTCACGGTTTAAAGTTTACGGCCCCTTTTTCTTCTGCGAAAAAAACCTTACAGGACACGTGTATCTGGACATGCTGTAAAATTGTCTCATGCCACAACTGGAGACCGACAGCGCCGACTTCATCTTTCAACAGGATGGTGCTCCACCGTACTTCCATCATGATGTTCGGCATTTCTTAAACAGGAGATTGGAAAACCGGTGGATCGGTCGTGGTGGAGATCATGATCAACAATTCATGTCATGGCCTCCACGCTCTCCCGACTTAACGCCATGCCATTTCTTTCTGTGGGGTTATGTGAAAGATTCATTGTTTAAACCTCCTCTACCAAGAAACGTGCCAGAACTGCGAGCTCGCATCAACGATGCTTTCGAACTCATTGATGGGGACATGCTGCGCCGAGTGTGGGAGGAACTTGATTATCGGCTTGATGTCTGCCGAATCACTAAAGGGGCACGTATCGAACTTTTGTGAATGCCTAAAAAAACTTTTTGAGTTTTTGTATGTGTGTGCAAAGCATTGTGAAAATATCTCAAATAATAAAGTTATTGTAGAGCTCTGAAATGGCTTCAATCATTTGTAATAACCCTGTATAAGTGCATTCTTTCTGAGAAGTTGATTCGTAGTAAGGTATTTTGTACTTTTTTGCTTTATGTTTTGTATTTCACACGTTGTAAAGGTTCTGCCACCGAATAGAAGCAATGATGAATTGAGAATGATATTAGGGTTTTGCTAAAAAGTGATGAAATTTTTACGTTACGTGAGGGACCATTGTCCATATTGACTTCACATGGTACTTTCCTTTTTGTCTTATACCACATTCACTGACATTGAGGTTCCATTGGGGGAACTGTGCGTTTTAATAGAGCTAAAGTAGGAATTTTACGCCCATCCATTTCGTAAAACTGTGTGTGCTGCGAGCCATCTGCAGCCGACAACTGCCACTGGAGCCTGCTATGGCCGCATATAACTCATTGAGCCACATTTACCGTACGTGTTGAGCTACAGGTAGTGTGTTCTCAAATCGCATCGTTTCTGAGCATTCAGCAACGTGTTGAACTCGGCACGATCAACGTTGACGTTCGAAAACAGTCAATGTGCAATGGGTTAAGGCTCGCGGGTACAATACAGGAAGCACGAGTTCACTTTCTGCATGTTACAATGTTTTCGAATGTTCCTACGTCCCAAGATCGATTATGTGTCATTTATCCAAGTATATTCGTCCGCAAGCTTCCGGCAGACGGCAAACTCTACAAGCTCTGTTTCAGATGAGCTGCTCTTCCTTTCTACGACAAATGTACGTAATCCACCGGTCCCGGTGCGAGTATTTCGACGACTAATTCGTCATCCCCCTCCAATAGTCAGAATTCTGGGAGTGGTGGTTCCCATCCAACAAAATCACACTCGATGGTAGAACAAACATAGGTACCACAACTTGTGCAGCACATTGATTGTTTTTAGTGACCATTGGAATAAGATTTTTAAAAATATAAAGCAAATGAAGGAGATACCTAAACAAGAAGATTTATCAAATTCCGAACATCCGTTATTCAGTAAGGTGCATGTGGTGTCCCATCTGCACCAAAAATCCATTGAATGTAGAATCTGCTTTGTGGCCATACAACCAGATGACCCTGCTGTAAAGAACAAACACTTAACCACATTTCACGATTCAAATACATTACTCCACTGTGAATAAATATTCTTAATTTTTCGACTTTTTCATAGAAAAAGAATAGCTACATACAGATAAAACTTACCGCCTCATATTCTCGCAGTTCTTCTGTTCCCTCAATAATACGCTACTGGCCATTAAAATTGCTATACCAAGAAGAAATGCAGATGATAAACAGGTATTCATTGGACAGATATATTATACTACAACTGACATGTGATTACATTTTCACGCAATTTGGGTACATAGATCCTTAGAAATCGGTACTCAGAACATCCACCTCTGGCCGTAATAACGGCCTTGATGCGCCTGGGCATTAAGTCAAACACAGCTTGGATGGCGTGTACAGGTACAGCTGCCCATGTAGCTTCAACACGATACCACAGTTCATCTAGAGTAGTGACTGGCGTATTGTGACGAGCCAGTTGCTCGGCCAACATTGACCAGACCTTTTAAGTTGGTGATAGATCTGGAGAATGTGCTGGCCAGGGTAGCAGTCGAACATTTTCTGTATCCAGAAAGGCCCGTACAGGACCTGCTACATGCGGTCGTGCATTATCCTGCTCAAATGTAGGGTCTCACAGGGATCGAATGAAGGGTAGAGCCACGAGTCGTAACACATCTGAAATGTAACGTCCACTGTTCAAAGTGCCGTCAATGCGAACAAGAGGTGACCTAGATGTATAACCAACGGCACCCCATACCATCACGCCGGGTGATACGTCAGTATGGCGATGACGAATGCACGCTTCCAATGTGCGTTCACCGCGATGTCGCCAAACACGGATGCGACGATCGTGATGCTGTAAACAGAACCTGGATTCATCCGAAAAAAATGACGTTTTGCCATTCGTGCACCCAGGTTCGTCGTTGAGTACACCATCGCAGGCGCTCCTGTCTGTGACGCAGCGTCAAGAGTAACAGCAGCCATGGTCTCCGAGCTGATAGTCCATGCCGCTGCAAACGTCGTCGAACTGTTCGTGCAGATGGTCGTTGTCTTGCAAACGGTCCCATCTGTTGACTCAGAGATCGAGATGTGGCTGCACGTTCCGTTACAGCCACGCGGATAAGATGCCTGTCATCTCGACTGCTAGTGATAGGAAGCCGTTGGGATCCAGCACGGCGTTTCGTATTACCCTCCTGAACCCACCGATTCCATATTCTGCTAACAGTCATTGGACCCCGACCAACACGATCAGCAATATCGCGATAAGATAAACCGCAATCGCGATAGGCTACAATCCGACCTTTATCAAAGTCGGAAACGTGATGTTACGCATTTCTCCTCCTTACACGAGCCATCACAACAACGTTGTTGTAGGTGTCGCCACCGGCGCCAACCTTGTTTGGATGCTCTGAAAAGCTAATCGTTTGCATATCACAGCATCTTCTTCTTGTCGGTTAAATTTCGCGTCTGTAGCACGTCATCTTCGTGGTGTAGCAATTTTAATGGCCAGTAGTGAAAATCACATGATGATTCGTCTTTCAGCCAAGAGATCTCTTGCGCTGGCAATCGCATCTTCAGTCGAAACAGAATTACCAGAAATCGTTCTCGAATGTGTCTTTGTAAGAAGGATCAAATCTTGAAGCCAATTTTTGGTGTATTTGATGGCGATAGTGAGATCACCCTTCGATTTCTCATCACATTTCTTTACTTCTGATGGAATCTCTTCAGGCTGTCTTTCTGTAGACATGCTTGCTTCTTCCACTGCACACATTTGACACACACTGCACTGACAAAGTGTCCCGAACAGCTGATGCTGACGACAAATGCCAGCTGGCGGTTGGCAGGGCCTGGGAATTCCGTAGCGGACCGTGACGGCAAGGTCACGTCGATGAGACTCAGGACGCGAACTGGGTTGCACTTAGTCACAGATATTTAATTGACGTGGCTGCTTCAGTGATTTTTCTACAGTCTTGTAACCATGTGAACATGCTTTTTTTTATTAAAAATGAAGAACGTAAACACGTTTATTTAGAAATGGTGACCGGTTTCCGGCTGTTTTAGAACTTCATCAGACCCTACTCCAAATACAGCACATGGAGACCGTGACGAGGTGCACGAAATGTATGTACGATACATGCATGAGCAACAGACATCCATGTCTCGTTCCTTCTCCGTCTCACCGTCTCCCCCTGCCACCATTGGAGTGTGGCCTGATGGGTTCTAAAACAGACTGAAACCGCTCACCATTTCTAAACAAATGTGTTTGCGCAGCCAAGACATTTTTAATCTATATTAAATCTTGTTTCTACATCACTACTTTTCCAATTGTAATTACAAAAACAACCCTAACATTAGCCTTTCTTCCCATTTATTCACAGTACGGTGCATTTTTTCTTTTATATTTAGGGTGAACTGCCAATCCCTGCACCAAGCTTAGTCCCCTGCAGGTCTTCCTGCTTGCCGCTACAATTTTATATCGCGAATTTTCTGTATACAACACCAACATCCACAAAAAGCCTCTGATGATATCCATCAGTTGATATGTCAACGCTCCCCGTCAGTTCGTGCACTAAGGGGCCCAGCTCGTTTAACCTACCCACCAGATATCCCTACTACAAATGTTCTGCATATGAGCGAACTGCTCGGCCTCCTTGCGTGTGGGGGCGAGGGCAGGACAGTTCTGCTGCGTATACTACAGCTGTTTCACCTCTGGTCTTGGTGTACCATCTACCACTACAAATCAAAACGTCCTTCGATCCGGGTAAAATTTGCACAAACATTATCAGCAATGTCGGTCCAAGACTGACGGCATTAGAAATCAGCCTCATCTTGCTAAAGGCCTTGACAAAGAGGGCAGAGGAGCGGACAGAGGTTCAGGGCACACACATGCCCTTGGGGTTGGAACTGCCCCTAAGACACCGAGGAATCACCAATGATCAGTGGCATGAAGGTGCAGAAGCCAATAGAAAGGAAACCACAACATTAAAGGCACATAATGCGTTTCCACAGGACAGGTGGCAACATTGGCAAAATATTCCAGACTAGCCCCCATTCGGATCTCCGTGGGGGAGGAAGAAAAAGATGATATAACCAAAGCCGGGATAACATTCTAAGAATCGAACATAGAATCTCAGTAGTTTGAACATTATAGGAAAGCTAGAAAAAAAGGAAAAGGGAAATGCTGAGACCCAATCTAGATGTACTGGAGGTCAATGAAGTGAAATGGAAAGAAGATAACGATATCTGATGAGACGCATATAAGGTAATATCAACAGGAGCAGAAAACGGTATAGCGGGAGTAGGATACTATATGAATAGGAAAGTAGGACAGAGAGTGACGCACTGTGAACAGTTCAGTGATAGGGTTGTTCTCACCAGATTCGACAGTAAACCAACGCCAACTTCGCAAGCAGTAGCTAAAGAGATACAGAAGATATATGAGTATACGGAACGGGTAATTATTTATGTAAAGAGAGATGAAAATCTGATTGTCATGGAAGATTGAAACGCGGTTGTAGGGTAAGGAACATAAGGCGTTAGGGGAGAATATGGTCTCGCTGTAGGAATATGAGAGGAGAAAGACTAATCGAGTACTGCAATAAATTTCAGACGGTGATAGCGAACACTGTTCAAGTACGCATGGATCCGTAGTTAAGCTGGGTAGTTCTCATAAAAATCATACAACAGGTGAAGATCAGAAAGTGTGTAAGACGCGTTTCGGGATCACTTCCCTCAACAGAATTTTGAGCGTTATCAGTGGTGCACGCAGCATGAGGTGACACGGGTAACATGAGGTAGTCTGTCATGTTACGTGCTCAACTGGTAAAGCTCTTGTCATTGTGCTACCCTTTCACTTGGATTTATGAATGTGAAAATAATTCTGAAATGTGATCAGTAAAGTCATTTTTTACCTGCTGTATGGCATTTTATGCGAAATAGCCCGCTTAACTACATATCTACGCATATTTACTAGAATGGTCGCTAGCCTCCCAAGTGACTTTTTGTCGCATCTTTATTACTCTGTACAATCAGAAGAGGAAGAAGTGTACTTCGAAAAGGCCGGAAGCCACAGGAATGCTCTAGCTGGATTATATCACGTTAAAATTCATGGTAAAACTTTCAGCAGCCCTTCATTTTGCACAGTTCGCTACTAGTTTCGTTCAGTGATCATTACCAAGCTTAGCCGGGACAAACGGCAGAAAAGTTATAATTTGAATAACTTCCCTGTCGTTTGTCCCGGCTAAGCTCGATAATGGTCATTGACCGAAAATAGAAGCGAATTGTGCAAAATAAAGGACAATTGAAGAATTCATCACGAATTTTAGCAATTATTTGGCGGCTGAATATCCCCACCTGCAATCATACGTAGATCATATCATGATCAGACAGAGATTCCGACATCAGATATTGGATTGCACCGCCTACTCAGTACAGATCACAAATTATTAATGATGAAGAGCAGACAGAAGTTTAAGAGAATCGTCCGAAAGAATTTCTGTGGAAGGAAGGGGTATACTGAAGCTCTGAGGAATGACGAGACGAGTTTGAAGTTCGCTACGGATGTTGTTACTGCAGTATGGGACACAACAGTAGACTGCTCAGTTGAAGACCAGCGGACATCTCTAAAGAGGTCATTCACCGATGTTGGACAAACAAACATGGGTACGAGGAAGGTAACGGCGAAGAAACGTTGGATGAAAACTGTATTAGGAAAAGACAGTAATACAGCCATATGAATCCCTTAGAAATTAAATAAATAGCAAATGCAAGGGAGACGAGGTGAAATGGCTGCAGGAAACATGTGAAGAAACAGAAAAAGGAACGTTCCTCGGGAGGACCGATTCAGCATATACAAAAGTCAAACAACTTTGGTGAAATTAAAAGCAACGGTAACTCCACTGCTAAACGCAGAAAAGGAAGCAAATAGGTGGAAAGAGTACACTGACGGCCTCTATGAGGATGAGGACATGTCCGATGACGTGTTAGAAGTAGAAATTTCAGTCGATAATGGTGACATTGGATGTACAGTATTAGAGTCGGAATTTAAAAGAGCCCTGGAAGACTTGAGAACAAATAGGGCGACGCACCATCAGACTTTCGGAAAAATAGCACGCACACAGTTCGAAGATAACAAGGGCGACAAGTGCGACAACTATGCCCAATCAATCAACAGCTCATGCACCCATGCGGCTGTCACGGATAAAGTACAGAAGAATGGAAAAGAAAAGTGAGGATCTGTTAGATGACGATCAGTTTCGCTATAGGAAACATAAAGGCACCAAAGAGGCAGTTCTGATGTTTTGATTATGACGTAAGCAAGGATGAAGAAAAAGCAAGACACATTCATTGGAGATGTCGACCTAGGAAAAGAATTCGACAATGTAAAATCGTGCAAGACGGTCGAAATTCTGAGAAAACAGTTGCAAGCTATAGCGAAAGAGGGTAGTATACAGTATATACAAGAACCAAGAGGGTAGAATAAGACTGGAAGAACAAGAACGAATTCTGGGATTAAAAAGAGTCTAAGATAGGAATTCAGTCTTTCATCGCTACTGTTCGATCTAAACACCAAAGAAGCAACGACGGAAATAACATAAAGGTTCTAGAGTGGGATTAAAACTCAAGGTAAAAGAATATCAATGATAAGATTTCCTAATACCATTGCTATCTTCAGCTTCACCGCAGAAGTGGAGAAGAAGGGAAGATATGGGAATACTGACAAGAAGAATGGATAATATGATAGAACGTGTGTTAAGGCATTATGGAATAACCGAACAACCTCCATGGTTCTAATGGGAACTATACACAGTAAAAACTATGCTGGAATACATCCAGCAAGACGGAAAACTGAAATGACCCGCGCATTTTTCTTACCACTGGGAATTCTTCGCTCCTCTAATAACGTGCGACACAATGCTGCTGGAAAAGGACCAAGTTCTTTCGTGTACTCTATGTAGAATAGTACTGGTATCACATCAGGCCCAGTCGCCATTCCTCTGTTCTCTTATCCAGCAGACACGTATTTCGGTATCTGCATTTGGACTTCCGTGCGACGATTTAAAGGGAAAACTGCGTACGATTTTTCTCGTTGAAACAGTTACGTGTAAATAAATCTAGTGTTTCGGGAGTCTCTCTGTCATCCTCCGTTTCGGTGCCTTTTTTGAGTATCTGCATAGATGGGCCGGCCGTTGTGGCCGAGCGGTTCTAGGCACTTCAGTCCGAAACTGCGCTGCTGCTACGGTCGCAGGTTCGAATCCTGCCTCGGGCATGGGTGTGTGTGATGTCCTTAGGTTAGTTAGGTTTAGGTAGTTCTAAGTTCTACGGGACTGATGACCTCAGAAGTTAAGTCCCATAGTGCTCAGAGCCATTTTTTTTTTTTTTTTTTTTTTTTTTGTGCACGGATGGCTTGACCTATTTATTTATTTAAAGTAAGATTAAAATTACTTAGGAATATACAACTAAGGAATCACAGAATTTTTCGTGTGTTTGTTACAGATGACAGGAACTGCATAAAATACATAATACTGAATAACTTAAAAGAAAAGAGATTTGTTAAGTACGGAGTAAACTGAAATACAGAGAAAAACCTGGCTCTGTGAGTACAGCAAGCCTTAATTAAAAACCAGGAGTTTATAAAACAAGTGATAACCCTTACGAGAGATATTCTCACCAAGTGTCAGCTAATTCACTAAGAATCGACTTATAGACACAGTAGTACACAGTATAAAGACAGGAAAAATGTGAGTACGTACATCAGAGAATAGAGAAATACATTCTATTCGTGGATACATACAGGGAAAATAATAGGTCATACTTTGAAATCATGTTTTTAACGTTACATGTTCTGAATGCGAGTCACAGTTACAAGGAGACAGACACTGAAAATGAAATTAAATGTCCATCTAAAAACTGATTATAGGTACACCAAATAAAAGCCATAGTGCTCTGAAATAAACTTAGGGCAGTTCAGTTCAGATACATTTCATGAACAAATTGCCAAGCACAGAATCGTACATGGGGCATAGTACAAAATTGCAGGGGAACGTTCTTCTTCAAAACTTGAGGGAATTCGAAGATTATGCAAATTTAAATATGTGTTTAGAGTGAAATTTGCGGCACAGAAGCACATTTGACAAGTAGACGGAACGCTTTCTTTCGCTAACCTTGAAAGACGAGTGTGAAGACATCAAAATGTACAATCCTCCCGGGCTAGAAAACAATCTGGGAACGCTGTACAACTCTTGACATTGACTATAAGGACCAGTCAAACGAAAACGAGACAGATGGAAAGAAAATAAACGAAACTACTCATTATTTGAAATGTAATTGCCATAAATGTTAAAACATGTATCCCACCATTGGACAAGTAGATCAATGCCTTCATGGAAAAATGTTTGCGATTGCTTACGGAACCATGATTGTATCCAGGCGTGCACCTCTTTGTTTAAGCAAGTCGACAGCTGTAAATGTCTTTCTTCATGGCTCCAAAAATATGGAAATCACATGTGGGGAGATCAGGACTGTATGGAGGATGTGTAAGGACGTCCCTGCGAAACTTAGGTAGAGTAGTCGAAACAACCTTGGTAACATGTCGGCGTGCATTATTCTCCTCAATTTTGTTACCTTCGATGTGTTACTTCAAGAATAATTGAACATCTGAGTGAGCATCTTAATTATCACTATCATTCTTACTTCACGTCGCAGTGTTTGACAAACAGTGGTCAGAAAAACAGCATCCGTCGAATTCACCTAGAAACTAATAGTGTGCAAAGAAGAGTCGCTTATTATCTGTTTCTTATGAGACTGGAATTCAGAGGTTGATTTTTGACACGAATTGAGTGGCTGCGCATTCTAAAACGATGCAAGGGTTTCAACAAGGTGACGTCAATGCAACGTGGTATGCTCTAGCGATTTAATATACAGAATGATAGGAAATACTTTTTCGAAGAAAATCTGAAATAAGTAGATTGGTAGGCAGTTATGTTGTCACTGAATACAAGAAAATAATTTTACAGCCGTGTAGGGATACTCCAGCCGACAAGCACAGGATTCAGATTTACGAAAAGCAAAAGAAACGTTCATTTCCTCGTGTCTTAGCTCTTCACGAAATGAGCACTATTTTATGCTCCATCAGAGGGCAACATGTTTGCACTTATAGTACGACGAAGTAAAAAATAATGTACGACGCTATAATCAGCTTTCGTACATACTTGTGGAGTGATGGTAAGATACCAATGCCAGTCTAATCTAGCGGCAATAAAAACACGTCACCACAGCAAGTAAACCGAATTAATGTCTCCCGATGTTTTATTCATTGAACAATCTTAACAACACCATGGACATCCACCAGGCAAAAGCAGTCTTCTCGCCAAAAACGGACTCCACCAGCAACCGTCTAAAGTACTCGGAACAGCACAGACTATAATGCCAATTATTAATGGCAAACACTCTTCCAAACCAGGATAACATGGGAACGAAACTGATTTTAGATGTATCGTGTAATGTGCAGCGAAGATAAATATCGCGACCTACTACAAATTTTTCAGGCAACCATCAATGTCATTGATATATCTGGAAAAATATGTGACGACAGGGCGCTGTCTTATAAAATTATTTATTTATAACCGATTTCAGTTCTAAACAATCTTGAAGGTAGATCTTTTTTTTTTCACAGTGATGACACTTGACATACAGGACTTCAGATATGAAGGATAACTTTGTCAAGTCAAAGTATAAGAGCCTTCAATTTAGGTATTCCGTACCAAAACAAAGGCTCAATCAACGACAAGCGAAATCTTGCATTTGGACGCTGATCGTTTCACCGGTGCAGTGTCGCTTTCGTGGTGTTGTGGAGGTAGGGTGTGGTTACCGGTGTTTCGACTGACAACCTCTATGAGATGGGAAAATTGACATGTTACTGCCGATTAGATGTTTACAAAGTTGCATTTGAGAAGGGGAAGTGAACTCACGAAATCGATCACACAGTAAAACTTATAATACCGTAATTGCAGCGTGAGGCTATTTTATTTATTGCGATTAGCAATTAACGTATTTCAGCAGAGCAACATAAATGGAACACATGTGTGCAAAGGTTCCCATCGATCACATAATTGGCTCTGAGCACTATGGGACTTAACTTCTGAGGTCATCAGTCCCCTAGAACTTAGAACTACTTAAACCTAACTAACCTAAGGACATCACACACATTCATGCCTGCGGCAGGATTCGAACCTGCGACCGTAGCAGTCGCTCGGTTCCAGACTGTAGCACCTAGAACCGCTAGGCCAATCTGCCCGGCTGATCGCATAATTCAAAACCAAACACTCACAGTCTGAAAGCACAGTTTCTCGCTGTTAATCGTCACATAAAACTTATGTCAGCTATCGTAAATAATCATTACAAAAACGGGCCAATTTGTACATCACGCTCGAGTCTCAGTGCTGACAGTAGCAGTACAAATAAAGTTTGCAGCTGCCTGAAGTAACACAAACAAGACAGCTGACACGTACGTAAGAATCCTGTCTCATCATCTGTATCCAATCATGTCCATTGTGCATTACGACGGACTTGGGCAATTCCAGCAGGACAATGCGACATCCCACACGTCCAGAATTGCTACAGAGTGGCTCCAGGAACACTCAACTGAGTTTAAACACTTCCGCTGGCAGCCAAACTGCCCAGGCATGAACATTATTAAGCATACCTGGATGCCTTACAACGTGCTGTTCAGAAGAAATCTCCACCCCGTCGTACTCTTAGGGATTTGTGGACAGCCCCGCAGGATTCATGCTGTCAATTCCCTCCAGCACTACTTCAGACATTAGTCGAGTCCATGCCATGGGATGTTGCGGCACTTCTGCGTGCTTGCGGGGGCCCCACACGATATTAGGCAGGTGTACCAGTTTCTTTGGCTCATCAGTCTACAAGTAAATACACAAGCTTCAGTAGGCCAAAATATAAAGTCAACCGTGCCAGCTCTATGGCATAAATAGAATTTAAATGAAAATTCAAAATGTGCGGATGCTGCAAACTTAAAATTAACACTATTTTCATTAAAATTCTAGGCGCTAAATAACGGTTAATGAAATTCAAAGCACCTTAAGGACAAGTTGCAAGTATGACATAAAAAATGACAAGAAGAAATTTACAGAACGAAATTCAGAAAGCGCTTTGAAGACATTACATGCTGCCCAAGCCATTCAATAACCCGGCGAGTACACAACAGACTTCATGCACGTCGGCCACAATTTGCGAGACATCCATTACATGAGAAACATAAACGAGCGCCATGACTCACAACATCAGACATGAGTGATGAAACAAATATCAAGAATATCAAGTGGGCGTGAAAGGAATCAGAACGCAGGTATTAAGCACAAAGGAAGGACCTCAGCACGGTTCACAATATGGGCAGTCAGTGGTTCGCCCGAGCAGAATTGCTTCGTCCAACGGTCGAGTAACAGCCAGTTACATTCCCTAGTGTGAGGGCACCTAGAATACCTCACAGGAGAGGTCGCCGCTCTCCAACAATATTCCGCCAAAACGGATCCCTCACACTTCCCTGGTAAACGTATGACGGCACTTTCCAACGTAATACGGCAGTAAGATTATAATTTTTTGTAAATTTTAAACGGTGATAGAACTCCTTACCATCTGTTACTTACAATGTTTTCCAGTGCACACAACACAGGGGCACGTCATAGATACACACTCGTAGATATACATTTATCTCACAAAACAGAAATCAACAAAATAAAGAAAACAATGATTATAACGATCTAAAAATAGTGCCCTGCCTCAGAGATCATTCATTAAATACTTACCTTGTGGATCATAGATAATATAACAATTACAAAATTGTTTCATTCTTTACAACAAATCGTTAAATATAATACAGTTGCATATACTTGACAGTTAAGATACAAATAAAAATCAAGCAAAACACATAAAACTATACAAAACTTGCAGACTTAGTATCAACATAATCTAATTCGTACTGTACCTGTATAGTGCTTTGGGAATTACCTTTTACTAAGATCACCCAGGAAGTAACAAGTAGAAAGATTTAGAGTGCGTTATCTAGTACCATGGTCTACGGGTAGCTTCTTTGATTAGTAATCGAAACTTACTCGGTCCAAGGTTCGAACCCCACCACCGCTTATATTTTGAATAAAAATCACCAGCAACATTTCCGGCATAAGAAATCACCCTCATTCAGCAAACGGCTTTGTCAAATAGAGGTGAGAATCTGTTCCTAAAGGCGGAAGAACCAGCAACTATCAATGGCTTAACGATGCAGAAAGCAATCGAAACCACTGCATTAAAGACACATTATGTGTATCCACAAAACATATGGCCTGTAACTTAAAAAGTGTCATGATTATCCCTTCATTGGCAATATATTCCAGAATAATCCCCCACTCGGATCTCTGGGAGGGGTTACCAAGGGGAAGGTGACCACGAGAAGAATTATGAATAATCAATGAAAGCATAATGTTCTACAAGCCGTGGTGTGGAATATCAGAAGTCTGAACGTACTAGGAAAGCTAGAAAATCTGAAAAAGAAAATGCTAAGGCTCAATCCAGATATAATGGGGGTCAGTGAAATGAAATGGAAAGAAGATAAGTATTTCTGATCAGATGAGTATAGGGTAAAATCAACAGCAGCAGAAAATAGTAAAACAGGTGTGACACTCTGAACAATACAGTGACAACACTGTTTTCATCAGTATCGACAGCAAACCAACACCGACACCGCTAGTACAGGTAAGCACGCCGATGTCGGAAGCTGAAAATGGAGAGACAGAGAAAGTATATGAGGATACTGAACGGGTAATTCAGTGCGTGAAGGGAAATGAAGATCTAATGGTCATGAGGGAATGGAATGTGGTTGAAGTAGAGGGAGTAGAAGAAAGGGTTACAGGAGAGTATTGGCTTGGTACCAGGAATGACGGAGGAGAAAGGTTAATTGTGTTCTGCAATAAATTTCAGCTAGTAATACCTAATACTCTATTCTAGAATTACAAGAAGAGAAGATATACCTGGAAACGGCCGGGAGACACGGGAACATTTCTTTAGGTTACGTCATGATGAGGCAGATATTCCAAATTCAGATATTGGATTGTAAGGTGTACCCAGGAGCAGATATAGACTCAGATCGCAATTTATTAATGATAAAGAGTAGGGTAATATTTGAGAGGCTAGTTAGGAAGAATCAGTGTGCAAAGAAGTGGGATATGGAAGTACTAATGAATGAAAAGGTACGCTTGAAGATCTCTGAGACTACAGAGACTGCGATAATGAATAGCTCTCTAGGCTGTTTAGTTAAAGAGGACTAGACATCTTTACAGATGGGAATCATGGAAGTTGAAAAGGAAATAGTTGGTACCAGGAAGGCAACTGCGGAGAAACCATGGATAACAAATGGTTCAAATGGCTCTGAGCACTATGGGACTTAACTGCTGAGGTCATCAGTCCCCTAGAACCTAGAACTACTTAAACCTAACTAACCTAAGGACATCACACACATCCATGCCCGAGGCAGGATTCGAACCTGCGACCGTAGCGATCGCGCGGTTCCAGACTGAAGCGCCTTTAACCGCTTCGCCACACCGGCCGGCCCATGGATAACAGATGAAGTACTTCAGCTAATGGGCGAAATACCCAAGTACAAAACCGTTCAGGGAAATTCACGAATACAGAAATACAAGTCAATCAGGGACGAAATAAATAGAACATGCAGCGAAGTTAAGGCAAAATGGGTGAAAGAAAAATATGAAGAAATCGAAAAAGAAATGATTGTTGGAAAGACAGATTCAGCATATAGAAAAGTCAAAACAGCCTTCGGTGAAATGAAAAGCAAGAAAGGTAACATTAAAAGTGCAATAGGAATTGCCCTGTTAAATGCAGAGAAGGAAGCGGATAGATGAAAAGAGTACGTTGAAGACCTCTAAGAGGGGGAAAACTTGTCTGACGGCGTGACAGAAGAAGAAACAAGAGTCGACAGGGAGGAAAGAAGGAATCCAGTATTAGAATCTTAGAGAAGTTTGGAAGACTTTAGATCAAATAAGGCAAAAGGAATTTCTAAAATCATTGGGAGAAGTGGCAACAAAACGATTATTCACGCTGGTGTATAGAGTGCATAAGACTGGCGATATACCATCAGATTTCCGGAAAAACGTCATACACACAACTCCGAAGATAGCCGATAAGTGAAACAATTATCGCACAGTCCGCTTAACAGCTCATGAATCCACGTTGCTGACAAGAGTAATACACAAACGAATAGAAAAGAAAATTGAAGATCAGGCAGATGACTATCAGTTTGGGTTCAGGAAGGATAAAAGCATCAGAGAGGCAGTTCAAACGTTAGGGTTGATGATGGAAGCAAGACTGAAGAAAAATCGACACACGTTGATAGGATTCGTCGGCCTGGAAAAAGGTTTCGGCAACGTAAAATAGTGCAAGCCGTCCGAAATTCTCTGAAAAATTGGGATGAGCTATAGGGAAAGGCGGGTAATACACAATATGTACAAGAACGAAGGGGGAACAGAAAGAGTGGAAGGTCGCGAACAAAGTACTCGGATTAAAAAGGGTTTAAGACAAGAATGTAGTTTCTCACCACTGCTGTTCAATCAATACATCGAAGAAGCAATGGAGATAGTAAAAGAAAGATTCAAGAGTGGGACTGAAATTTAGCGTGAAAGGATATCAACCATACTATTCGCTGATGACATTGCTATCCTCAATGAAAGTGAAAAGGAACTGCACAATGTGTTGAATGAATGAACACTCTAATGAAAACAGAATATGGACTGAGATTAAAAAGAAGAAAGACGAATGCAGTGAGAAGCAGCGGAAATGAGAACAACGAGAAACTTAACATCATCGTTTGGATCACGAAGTAGATAAAGTTAAGGAATTCTGCTACCTAGACAGAAAATAATCAGCGGTGGACGAAGCAAGCAGGACATAAAAAGTAGACCAGCTCGGGGAAAAAGGGCATTCCTTGCCGTGGACTTCTGTTAGTCTCAAGCATAGGTCTTAATGTGAGGGAGAAATTTCTGAGAATATACGTTTTGAGTGCAGTATTGTATGGTAGTAATACATGGTCTGTGAGAAAACCGGAACAGAATAGAATCGAAGCCTTTGAGATGTTGAAAATTAGGGGACTGATAAGTTAAGGAATGAGGAGTTTCTCCGCAGAATATGCGAGGAAAGGAATACATGGAAAATACTGCCATGAAGAAGGGAAAAGATGAAAGATCATCTGTTTAAGGCATCAGGGAACAGCTTCCATGGTACTAGCGGGAGCTGTAGAGGGTAAAAACTGTAGTGATAGACAGAAATTTAAATACATCATAATTGAGGACGGAGGGTGCGGTTGCTACTTTGAAATGAGAAGCTGAGGAATTCGTGGCGGTGCGCATCAAATAAGTCAGAAGGCTGATGACTCAGGAGAAAAAGTAATCTAGCACATTTGCAAAGCTCTTAAAGAACTGCAGCGCCACAGTCTCAGCTTTTTCATTTTGTGTGTCCTGTCCGTGTTTTCAATTGTGAATTAAAATTTCCAGTTCTTCATAAAGATTGAATTTCTGGCCTTTGTTTATTTTGTGAAATATTATTAGATTGTCCTCTAGGTTATGAAAGCAACGACGTGAGTGTGTGCTACTGTGACAGATTTATTGCGTCTATTATATCTAAATGCGTTAATGCGTTCTTTGAATCTAGTTCGGAAGCTTCATCCAATGCGACCCATCCAATAAGTTGGTTATAGGACATGTGTTAAGAGGTCAGGGAATAACTTCCAGTGTACTGAATGGAGCTGTAGAGCGTAAAATCTGTAGTGGGAAACAGGGATTAGTATGTATCCAAGTAATATTTGTGGAAATTTTGTGCAACTGATTCCCTGAGATGATAAGGTTGGAGCAAGAGAAGATATCATGGTGAATCGCATCAGAAGACAGAAGAAAAGCTGTTGTGAAGAGGTTTACATAGGACTGAGTAACGTATTGCATCAAGCAAGTTTTTACTTTGAAGACCACAACGGAAGTAACAGGCAGTTGTTTGTGTGAGGCTGACTAAGACCTTATGCCGCTGGATTCACAGTAGCTCACACACATTCTTATTTTTCACATTCATTGTTAGACCTAATCCTGCGTTACCCCTGTTTGATTATGTATTTGCAACCTGTATTAACCTGACCAAAAGTCTGGTTCTTCCCGTCACCACACTTCGCTAATTCTCACTATGTCTAACTTCAACCTGCCCATTAATCTTTTGAAATTCTGTAACCTACCTGCCCAGTTAAAGGATCTAACATCCCGTGCTCCGACTTGTGGTACTCCAGTTTTGTTTTACCTAATAACAAGACCCTCCTGAATAGTCCCCACCCACTTATCCGAATGGGGGACTATTTTACTTACGAAATATTTTACTCGAAAGGATTACGCTTAATATGAACAGAAAAATAACCATCGTAACCGGAAATGTCACAACTTTGTCCATTTATTCAGAAAAAGCTAGGCAGAGACACGAAGAGGTATTGATCTTGTCTCGATAGTAGGGGAAACTGTATAACTGAACAACAATCGACATGAGGTGGCCGAGATCAGTGATAGAATAATGAAGCGCTACACTCTCCTGACCATACTGTGAAAACATAAATTAATGTTTCATAAATTTACTTCTGATCTACAACAACTATAACAGCAGTGTTACACTAAGTGGCCAACGACCTTGTCGCTGTCGTAACTCCGGTTCCCGTCAGATCTACGAAGTCAAGTGCTGTCGTGCTTGGCTAACACTTGTATAGGTGACCGTTTGGGTCTGCCGAGCGCTGCTGGCAAGTGGGGAGCACTCAGCCTCCAGTGAGACTAATTGAGGAGCTCCTGGTTTGAGAAGTGGCGGCTCCAGTCGCGGAAACTGACAATGGCCCCTCCATATCCGCACCCAGTGACGCCTGTCGGCTACGGATGACACGGCGGTCGGTCGATATCGTTGGGCCTTCTGTGGTATGTTCGGATGGACTTTAGTTTTTTATTACCATTAATTAGTTAACAAATCTGAATTTATATTCTAAATTTCATTTTTTAATGTGTCGAAGGTTATTTTGCGTATCATTTCCACTCTTTTCTGTTCCACTCGCGGTTGGTACCCAGGAAGAACGCTATGTTTAAGATTTAATATACGTATAAAGTTTTCTCATTTTACCGTCGTGACCATCTTAACACATAAGAGGTGCATTGAAATTTTGAGGTCTCCGATGTCCTTTCTCAAGACTGCGCGCAAACAGAAACGTGTAGTTTCTCCTGAAATGTGCAGACACTCTCTGCATATACGTGCACAGATGGCTGCACTGTATGACAGACACAACCCTAGTGATTGCAGCCAGAGTGAGGAGTGAAGTAGAAATGGCGTCTTTCAGCAAGGGATCATTCGTCTTCTCCACTTGCATGGTGTGCCACCCATTGAAATTTATGATCAGTTGTGAAATGATATGTGGAGATGGTGTCATGAATGTGAAGAGTTTGCACTCACGGCCAAACGTCGTGTAACTATGAACCAAAACTATTTCGATCTCCTACCAGCCTGTCTGTCAATAAGATACGTTAGATTGCTCACAAATCAGAGCTCGGTGTCAAGAGCTCCACATGATAGTATTTACACCATAACAGCCGATTCTGGTAGCTTTGTCTTTCAAACTTTAGTCATTTCCCTGATATTTTTGTCGAAGGTTTCAACACCAACATTGAAAATCTTTACATCATTGTATTCGTCTTTTCAAGAGTTTTCGAGTGCCGTTGAAAAGTATAAAGTAGCATTTAGAAACAAATCTTTGGTCTGTAATAGAATAGAATACATTGTCTTAGACAGAGCGCGGGTTGCTGAGCTTTGACCAATGCAGTCAACGCCCTGCCCGTCCAGGAACTTCAGCAGCAGCGGGGCGTTTCCGTTACGCCACTTCCGTGTCTCAATAGTCTCAACCAGCCATCACAAACACTTCTTCAGTGCCACCCAGTAATGTGAGGCAGCAGCAGAACCTCGCCTCACTAGCTTCTGTTCTAGACATTTCTACATAACACAGAAACGTGGTCCCTCCTACACAATGCCAGAGATCTGCATTGAAACCTCAGGCGACCATCCCGTCATTGTCGAACAGCTAGGCCTCAGTATAACGTCCATTCTGTGCCGGTCAGCGCCGTTCCGATGACACTGCAATCACTAATGTCGTTGGGCTTCGAACCTCTGTCCGCCGCCTGACCACCCAGGCTGGAGGTCGGCCTACCGTGAGATGCCGTGTCGGCGACTTTACTGTGCTCGCCAACAACACTAGATGTCTAAAGAATGTCAGTAAACAGCTGCCTTCTCTGTTGTACCTTCAGTGGAGAGTCATGGTCCACACCTAGACATTCTACACTCCCCCATTATAGTTCACTATCTCTGATGATACGAGAGCTAAGTGAATTAGGTGCCTCTGTCATACTGTCATACGCTAGAAACCTCATTTCGTTATCTTGAACGATTCATCAAGTAAAAATAGTACGGTTCAAGTTTAAGGTGTTCGTCCCTTATTAGCTAACGCGTATGATACTTCCAAGTCGGAATTATAATGAATCTGATTCACAAATAGAGAACATTAGACTAACACAGACTAAGAGCATCTGTTTACTACTATCAAGGCTAATACATGAACTTGGTGTAATAAAATAGCGTGCACGGTGAAGCCTTTATGTAGCACACTTTTATCGAGTGTTGATGTACGCAGAAATAGATGAGCCCCCCCTCCCCCCTCCAAAGCTTCTCGTCAGTGCACAAAAATATATGTATATGCGCCGGTACTCTAACGAACTCGTTAGTGTCGTATTTTTAACGTATGGGCAGGGAAAAAGTGAATTCCAGAAACAAAAAAGAAAAGTTGTGGGGCTTGGTCGATTCTGTCAACATACGCTCACTTCTCGGTCCTCTGTAACCTGCGCACCATTTTTTATTTCGCCGTTATTTCGCGTCGCTTCGCAGATGTTTGCTGGGCGAGGCAGCTGTTGGTAATGGCCGCTTTAGACAAGAACTGCAAGCGCTCTGCGTGATACCTCTTCCTCTTCCTCCACCCCGCTTCTATGTCTGTGTATACAGAAACGCACATATAAAGAGACAAGCACGAGTAACCAGACGTAACGCAGCTTCCACAGCAGAAGTGACGTTTATCCTCCACAGTCTCGCTGCGACTGCCTGCCGCGTTGCCGACATTCAGGGGACGAGGGGTTGGCAGCAGAGGGAAGAAGGGGTGGGGGAGTCGGAGCAATTTGTGGTCCCTCGCCGCAAAGAGTTCGGAAAAAGAGGCGTCGCTCGTCACTCGACAAGACGACGCGCTACCGAATAAAACGCTTATCTTCCCTACAGCTGTGCCTCGGAGCCTGTTTACAGTAACGCTGTTCCTAGACTAAAACGAAGGTGATGTGGCAGAAAAATGACACTGACGTTGTCAGCTTTGATTAGCGTTCTAACGCATACTATTATTTTTAAATATTTTGAACATCATTCCGCTTCAGCAACGGTTACAAATCAGTAAATGAACCCAAAGCAGCCAACCAGGTGCAACGAAAAGTGGTTTTATTTAACCTTTTACCGTGGTTTCGACGGATGTAAACCCGTCATCTTCACACATTTTCTTCCCTCCGTCGAGACAATGGTAAAAGGTTGAGTAAAAGCACTTGCAATTGCAATTAGTTGACTGTTTTGGATTTATTTATTATGTATTACTGTGTTCACATTCTTTCACACATCTATTTTTATTATTTTTCAAAAAATGGCTCTGAGCACTATGGGACTCAACTGCTGAGGTCATTAGTCCCCTAGAACTTAGAACTAGTTAAACC
The DNA here is from genome assembly GCF_021461395.2 of Schistocerca americana. Lineage (NCBI taxonomy): Eukaryota > Metazoa > Arthropoda > Insecta > Orthoptera > Acrididae > Schistocerca > Schistocerca americana. Next base: position 477,482,457 of record NC_060121.1, read on the forward strand.
TAACTAACCTAAGGACATCACAAACATCCATGCCCGAGGCAGGATTCGAACCTGCGACCGTAGCGGTCCTGCGGTTCCAGACTGCAGCGCCTTTAACCGCACGGCCACTTCGGCCGGCGTATTATTTTTAAGTTGTAGTTTCTTACTATATGGTGCTGATGCAGACCAGCTCCTTATAGGAATGGTTAGCCTCTCTTCCTTTCGGATTTTGGTTTCTAGTACCTCCTCAGAATTTTTTCTGAGGTAGGAAGTTCGGCAGCGGGGGATCACTCAGCCCTGTAAGATCAAATGAAGAGCCTCTTCCATAAAGAAACAGCGGCATTTATCAGGATTCATCCGCTGGCAATAACGGCTGGCGGATTGGCGACAGGTTGATAACGTGTCCCACGGTCATGGATCGCTCCTCACACCGCCTTGCAGGTAGCAGTCAGCCAGTCGAAATAGGCCTGAGGCCTAATCCCTGAATGGTTTACTGCACTTAAACCTGCCAGTCTGCACCATTACATCAATCTTTTTATTTCGCTGACAAGTTTCCCACACATTAGGTACACTTCATGTTCTCGCAAGGTATTTCCCATTACGCTTTGGGAGAACTAGTTCCAAACTCCAACTGTGCTATTTCAATCTGCATTTTCTTCCGTTCTGTCTGCACAAGTCTCTACTTTCCTTAACTCAAATGAGTAGCCATTTACGTTCTCCATCTCACGAATAACATAGTTACAGTTTGCGAAGCGCCAATAAAAATATTATTCGGGTAATAAAAGGCAAACACAACTTGGGTGTTGCCTAGAACCATGATCAAATGAATATAGTGAATTAAAGAGGAAAAAAGAACCATAATAACATATTGTGCCTGAATAAGCACGATTAGGTATAAAAAAAACTATCAATGTGATACGTACGAAGGCTACTCTGAAACTAACGTCGCCTCTCTTTTGTTATTACTTCGAATGCCCGAGCCAAATTATGTAGGTTTAGTACTAATTTTTCAATCTGCCCACTAATATCAAGTTGGTTTCGTTATCATGCGACAAACAGCATCAGCAGGGAAGCATCCCAAAAAGGCGTTTCACATCGAGCCCCCTATAAAATAGTGTAACTGAATCTCTCACTTCTGAGTAAACTGTGCCAATGAAAATCCATCAACGCTTACAAAGGGTGTATGGAGACAACACTATAGACGTGAGTAATGTGAAATTTGTCGAGACCTGCTGCACTAACGCGAGGCTACAGGTTACTGATCACCATCCTCAATGCGAGATGAAACGTCCTATCATCACTAAGTGCCATCATCAAAAAGGTAATCCAAGGAGTGCCCAAATGTGAACTATCTAACAAATAAAAAGTTCATGATACAGCCATCAGCAGGAAAAGTGATGTGCACAGTCTTTCGGGATAGGAAGGGTACGATTCTTTCTGATGACCTGGAACCTGAAGCAGTTCAAAATATTACAAGACGATATTGATTTCGCTGGAAGCCCGAAATTCCAGAGTCAGGCCAGAGAGGAAAAACTTTCCCTCGCCAAAATGCTATAGCGCCAGACCTCGAAACATTTTTGCCATCACGAAATTCGTTGCTAGTTTTTGGGGGATTGACCTACTGTTCAGATTTGGCAAAAGTGCAAAATGATTAATGCTGACTGTGAAAAAATGTAACTGACTTCTTGCTCTATTTAACTATCTCATTGTGCTATCTGTATCTCTTGCAATTTCCTTGAAAATAAATTTGTCACAGTGGTTTCAGAAGCAATTGCATTGGTAAAACACTGGTTTTTAGTTGGTGAAAGCAGTTGATCCAAATCTTGTCTGATCATACAGATTTAGGTTTGCCACGATTTTGTAAGTCACCTAACCCCAGTTGTACCAACGCATTTTCCATTACACGTACTACCAAGCTCGAGATACTTTACGACCATTTGTTGTGAAAAGTTATACACACTACCAAGACTTAAATTTTTGGTCTACGTTTTACTGAAAAATTTAAAACAATTACATAGTCTGGTAAAAGAAATATTTAAAAACAATAAACACCTCATTTCAAAATTTTAAAATATGAAGTACATGAGTAAATTACAATATTTTCTGAAGGTGAGCATAAAGTACTTCCTCTCCCCCCCCCCCGCCAACCCCCATTAGTAGTCTGAGGGTTAAAGCAAGTATCGGGTTGGTGCCTTTGAAAAGAACACGGTCGAGTTTCTTCTACATCCATTCTCAATACAAGATACTGCTCCATCACGAATCATCTAGAAGTCGACGGCACTTCAAACCGAAATTTTCCCTCCTGTTTTAGCTGGAAACAACTGGGATAAAAGTGGGAAAATGACTCAGTGGAACATGTCTCCCATTTAGGAAAATCTGTTCTTCTGCTAACCAGTGTAATTCTCTTGATATTCTTGTAAACCTTTTACAGTTGCTATCAGGATCATTCTCTCTTTCCGCATATCGCCTTATAAGGCAAAAGTTTTGCTATGTGGCCATCTGAACTGCCATTTCGGTGCACTCACCACTGAACGACTTTGGTCGATGTCTTAACTGTCCAGATAAGGAGCACTTGTATTTGTGTCTTCTAAATATCACAATTCTCAGAACGGTGAACAAATGTTATACTTTTCTGGAAGATGAAAACTGTGTGGTCGTCACAGAATCGAAATTAGGACCAACGTCTTTCTTGGGAAAGTGCTGTACCAATTTAAATATTCAAGCACAACTCAAGACCCTCCCTCGCTGCTTCACCTCCCTCAGTACGTCTTATCATACTTCGAAACTTAGTAGGATGTCTGCTGCGTCCTTTGCGGGACTAGCAGACGTGAAAGATGAGATATAGCGGAGAAATGGCTTAATCACTGCCTAGGTTTCCAGAATGAATTTTCACTCTCCACGGAAGAATGCGGTGATTTCAGATTTACTCCTTGTTAGGGACACAGTTTTAATCTCCTTGGTAACAGGTTAATGCAGAACCCAAAGTACTGAGGCTCATTATTAGTGTATTGGGGCCACACTGACTAAGACCATATAGAATAACTTAAGTCAGGCATAGTGGCCTAGCAGTAACGACAATCAGACGTCTCTAGGACTTACAGGAATTTTCCGACCACCTGACCAAGGTACTTACATATACATGGGAAACGCCTTTCTGATAGTAGGGGAAGAACCTGTGCGCCACTGAGGTGCGGCGTGTAGCCGGACCAACACTTTTCTTTTAAAAAAAAAAGTCAACAGTCTCCTAACTGGTTTGATGTAGCCCCCGCTAATTCCTCTCTGTGGCAGCATCTTCATCTCAGAGTAGCACTTGCAACCTACGTCCTCAATTATTTGCTGCACATGTTCCAACCTCTGTCTTACTCCATATTTTTTACACTCCATAGCTCCCTCTAGTATCGTAAAAGTTATTCCTTCATGTCTTAACAGTTGTCTTACCATCCTGTCCCTTCTTGTCAGTGCTTTTCGTGTATTCCTTTTCTCGCCGATTTTCGGAGAAACTACTCATTCCTTACCTTATCAGTCCATCTACTTTTGAACATCTCAAAGGCTTCCAGTCTCTTTTTTTCCGATTTTCCCACAGTACATGCCTCATTATCACGTTACATTCGAAACGTACATTCTCTCACATTAAGACCTATGTTTGATACTAACGAAATTCTCTTGGCAAGGAATGCTCTTTTTACCAGTGCTAGTCTTCTTTTGATGTCCTCCTTGCTCCGTCCATCGTTGATTATTTCGCTACCTAGATAGCAGAATTCCTTAACTTCATCTATTTCGTAACCTCAGTCCTTATGTTAAGTTTCTCGTTCTCATTTCCGCTACTTCTCATTCATTCGTCTTTCTTCGATTTACTCCAAATTCACATTCTGTATTCATTACTGTTCATTCCATTCAACACATTGTGGAACTCTTTTTCACTTTCACAATGTCATCAAAGAATCTTATCACTGACATCCACTCACGTTGAATTTTAATCTCGCTCTTGAACCTTTCTTTTAATCTCTTCATTGCTTCATGTATAGATTGAATAGCAGGGGCGAAAGACTCCATTCCTGTCGTACACCATTCTTTATTCGAGCACATAGTTTTTCGTCTTCCACTCGTATTGTTCCCTCCTGGTTCTTCTACACGTTGTATATTTCAGTATTTGTCTTCCGCTATCAGAATTTCGAACATCTTGCACCAATTACACTGTCAAATGCTTTTTCCAAGTCGGCTGATCCTACGAACGTGTCTTGGTTTTTCTGTAGTCTTGCTTCCATTGTCGACCGCAACATCAGAACCGCCTCTCTGGCGCCTTTATCTTACCTAAAGGCAAACGGATCGTCATCTGACTGATCTTAAAATCTCTTTTCCATCCTTCTGTATATTGTTCTTGTCAGCATCTTGAGTGTATGAGATATTACGCTGATTCTGGGATAATTCTCGTATTTACAGGCTCTTGCAGTTTCCGGAATTGTGTGGATGATGTCATGCCGAAACTCAGATTGTATATGGCCAGTCTCATACAATCTGGACACCAACGTGAGTAGTGGTTTTGTTGCCACTTCCCCTAATGTTTACGCGCGACTCCCCCAGTCGGAGGTTCGAGTCCTCTCTTGGGCATGGGTGTTTGTGTTGCCCTTACTTAGCGTAAGTTAGTTTAAGTTAGATTAAGCAGTGTGTAAACCTAGGGACCGATGACCTCAGCAGTTTGGTCCCATAGGAACTTCCACAAATTTCCAAATATCCCTAATGGTTTCAGGAATTCCCATCGAATTTTATCCATCCCTTCTGCCTTATTTGATCTTAAGTCTTCCAAAGCTATCTTAAATTCTAATACTGGATCCCCTATTTCTTCCGTCGCCTCCAGTTTCTTCTTCTATGACATCGTCAGAGAAGCGCCCCGCCCCTCCTCCCTCATTGAAGGCCTTCAGCGTACTCTTTCCACCTATTTGCTCTCTCCTCTGCATTTAACTGTGGAATTCCCATTCCACTCTCCATGTTGCCACCCTTGCTTTTAATTTCAACGAAGGTTGTTTTGAGTTTTCAGTATGCCTAGTCGGTCCGTCCGACAATAATGTCTTTTTCACTTTTTCACATTTTTCATGTAGCCATTTCACCTAAGCTTCTCTACTCTTCCCGTTTATTTCAGTCCTAAGTGACTTGTATTTCTGCGTTCCTGAATTTTCCTGAACATTTTTTTACTTCTTTCCTTCATTGATCAACTTCGATATTTCTTTTGTTACCCATGGTTTCTTCACAGTTACCTCCTTTGTACTTATGTTCTTCTTCTGTGATTGTCCTTTCTTGGAGATGTCCATTCGCCTTCAGCAGAACTGCGTACTGAGCTATTCCTTACCGCAGTATTTATAGCCTTCAGAGAACTTAAAAAGTATCTCTTCATTCTTCAGTGCTTCCGTATCTCAGTTTTAGCGTAGTGATTCTTCCCAGCTAGTCTATTCTTCCCACTCATCGTCATAACTAAATTGTGATCTGATTCTATATCTACTCCTGGGTACATCTTAAAATCCTGTTTGTGATTTCGGAATATTGCCTGATCATGATGTAATTTAACGGAATGTTTTCGCTTTCCAGTCCTTTTCCAAGTATACTTACGTCTCTTGTGATTCTTGAACGGAGTATTCGTTCTTACTATGTGCAGTTTATTGTAGAACTCATTAGCCTTTCTCCTCTCTCATTTCTAGTACCAAACCCATACTCTCCCGTAATACTTTCCTCCACTCCTTCCCCTAGATCCGCATTCCTATCCCCCATGACTATTAGTTTTTCCTCTCCCTTTACGTACTGCATTACCCGTTCAGTATTCTCATATACTTTCTCTGTCTCTTCAACTTCCGCTTGGGACGTCGGCACGTTTACCTGAATTCTCGTTGTCGGTGTTGGTTTGCACCCTATGACAGGATTGTTCAAAGTCTCTTACTCTCTTACCCCTATCTTCTTTCCATTTCACTTCACTAAGCCCCATTATATATGGATTGAGCCCTACCATTTCCCTTTTCATATTTTGTAGCTTCCCTACCATGTTCAGACTTTCGATATTCCCCACCACGGCTCGTAGACCATTATTCTCTCATTGGTTATTCAGTCTTTTTCTGATGGTACCTCCACTTTGGCAACACCTCCCGGAGACCCAACAGGGTTATCATACCGGAATCGTACGCGAATGGAGAGATAATCATGACACTTTTCACACTTTTTCAGTGACTGTGGATAAACAATATGTTTCTTTAATGTAGTGGTTTCTATCCTCATGATGTTGTTCATTACTGCTTCTTCTGCCTCTATGAGCAATTTCCCAGCCGAACGGCAAGAGAGTGCCCTGAACCCCTGCCCACTTCTCTGTCCTCTTTTGACAAGGCCATTCACCGAATTCGGTTGACTTCTTATGCAAGAAGTCTCCGGCCGCCATTACTAATGGTTTTTTCAAAATTTTAGCTGTGGCGGGCCTCAAATCCAGGACTATGGACGTTTTGATTACTAATCAAAGAAGCTACCACTAGACCACAGGTGCAAAGATGACCGAAACGAGGCTCATTGTTGCCAGGACGGCACCTACACCAAGCTGTTCACATTTGCTAATGGTTGGATGTCACATGGTGTATTCGTCATACTAAGTAGTGAAGATGTGCCAGTACAACTTCAATGGGTTTATTCTTTTCTTTATCAACAATGTCAGAGGTCCTTGTCCTCCAAGGTCAATTTACTCGCTTATGGCTTATCTCCAAGGTCACAGATCAGCCTTCTCCGTGGGACATGGAGTGCATTGTTCTCTACAAGTGGGGCACTTTGGATAGCCTTCTTGTCCCCTACCACTTTCATTATGATCTGTCATGTTACAGTTATAACATCTTATCCATATACCTAGTGCAGCTGATGACCTGTCACTTTTCATTCCGTTATTAATTATTCAATTATAACGATTTATTACCAAAAATAAGGATATTCTCTCACAGTCCAAACATAGTTATCTTCACCATTCCCCTGGCCTTACTATCTGTACCGACTTTTCACTTATGCGATTGTATCGTCACGAAATGCTATTTCAGCAAAGATCAGCCACAGCCACCAGGCAGAATAAGAAAAAAGTCAGTCTATGAATTGCCCTTCTGATTACTACCCAATTAGTCTACTATTATTTATTATCCAAAAATGACTATCATAAATTTCCCACTCCAAAATAGTTGTTCCCCAGTGGGAAATTCGAAGGAATGAAACTGCGTTTATTCTTTGGATCAGATGAACTGGCAGAGTATGCATAGTTATCACATTTTGGGTACGCTCATTCTACGTAACAATCGTGCTGTGTAGGTGCAGAATTCATTTAACGAACTGTAGGTGCATAGCAGTTATGATATGGAGGTGCAATAACAAAAACCACTGATAGCCATCAGCCGCCTTCTACAGCAGAACTGTCTCTTACATATACGAGTACACATCATCCAATTTTTCTGAAACTGAAATCATTTATTTGTATTTACATGTACGTCAATGATTTCCGTCCCATTCGGATAATTTCTTCGAGGTGCGTCGTTGCCTTAGAGTGTATAATTAGAAATAGTATCTGTATTTTTCATAAAAATGACTATTAGGTCGGTTAATTAGCCTAAATTCGATTAATTTCATATTTAAATGACGTGGGTATTCGAAATGCATGGAAAAACGGAAAAAATGACCGAAACGATACTCGAACTAGTGATTATCAGTTTCGAACGCCTTATGTATTCCACGCTTCACGGAAATGATAGTAGAACATGAAACTTCGTTTAAAAATTTAATCCCATCTAGAATCGAACGCAGGAGCAACACGCACGGAGTGAGCACTCTGTCACAGAACCGCACAGGTTGGCGGCAAGCATTTATCTCATTTTTGCGTATTAAACATGGTCGGGAAACTTCAAAGACGATTTTCTCGACATTGTTTGAGAGCTGTATAGAACTGCTTTGGCAAGAGTATAATTAAGCTCTCAAGTTCACCTACCATGAATATAAAAAATTACATAATCCTGGCCTGCCGCTGTGGCCGAGCGGTTCTAGGCGCTTCAGTCCGGAACCGCGCTGCTGCTACGGTCGCAGATTCGAATCCTGACTCGGGCATGGACGTGTGTGATGTCCTTGGGATAGTTAGGTTTAAGTTGTTCTAAGTCCAGGGGACTGATGACCTCAGATGTTAAGTCCCACAGTGCTCAGAGCCATTTGAACCGTTTTGAACAAAAGCCTGAATGCCGTGTGGCCCCCTTGTAATTCCACACATGCGGTATGTATGAAACCTATTTTGAGCAGTAAATATTTTTTTCTAATGTCAGAGTTCTTATCTCCTGGCATTATATGAAAGAACGGAATTTGTAGAGATTTGTTTTAAAAGTAATTATTTTTTAATGCACCATGGATAATGGTGGCAATGTAGAGCCAACGAGAAAAGTTTATGTACTCCAGAGAAATTACACAACTTATTCAAAAGAGTAAAACCCTAACAGATATTAGCGGCGAAATCCCTTCAATACAAACTGCCTCGATCAGTCGTCATAAACCTGAGCTCTTGTACAAAGCAACATGCAGGTCAGAAATGTTGCATCAATTTCATAGAACATCACACAAAACATAATAACTCGCTACGGCTTCCAATACAGGCCGTAATATCAAATGAAAGCACGCTGATTCATTTTAAAATTCAAGGCTCCTCCGAGACTGGTTATTGGTTTAGAGTCTGTGCAACGCATACTGATGCGGCGTAATTAACAACCGTACGAAAGATAAATTTTGTTTATTCTCCATTAAGCAAGCCAATTCATTAGTGGCTGCCGCTAAAAATGGTACACTGCTATTGTTCACGAGGTCCAACAACGAGTCTGAAAGCCAGCACAGAGGCGAGCGCTTGGTGGCATTTAACCCCCTAGCACAAACAATACAGTTTGCTTTTATTTATTACTGGCTTTATTGTCGTGGCTAGTCCTACACCCTACGGGCGTGTCATAAACAACAAAAATTGAACCTGGTCAGTGAAACGAATTAATTCTGATTCTCACTCATAAATCCGAAACAGTGCGTCTGCCTTACTCCTCTCCAACGAGAAATTTAAAAGGAATAAAATACGTTTACAATGCATCAAGTCTGAAGTTTATTCAAGTATCCAATAGTGACAGCGGAGGTTATGTCTATCAATAAAACGTTGAGAAAACCACATTTGGTTTCATCAATATATTTTTTGACTGATCTGAGTCTCAACTGGACATAGTCACATATGATGACTAATTGCGATTGTAGAATGATCATCTTCATATACACTCCTGGAAATTGAAATAAGAACACCGTGAATTCATTGTCCCAGGAAGGGGAAACTTTATTGACACATTCCTGGGGTCAGATACATCACATGATCACACTGACAGAACCACGGGCACATAGACACAGGCAACAGAGCATGCACAATGTCGGCACTAGTACAGTGTATATCCACCTTTCGCAGCAATGCAGGCTGCTATTCTCCCATGGAGACGATCGTAGAGATGCTGGATGTAGTCCTGTGGAACGACTTGCCATGCCATTTCCACCTGGCGCCTCAGTTGGACCAGCGTTCGTGCTGGACGTGCAGACCGCGTGAGACGACGCTTCATCCAGTCCCAAACATGCTCAATGGGGGACAGATCCGGAGATCTTGCTGGCCAGGGTAGTTGACTTACACCTTCTAGAGCACATTGGGTGGCACGGGATACATGCGGACGAGCATTGTCCTGTTGGAACAGCAAGTTCCCTTGCCGGTCTAGGAATGGTAGAACGATGGGTTCGATGACGGTTTGGATGTACCGTGCACTATTCAGTGTTCCCTCGACGATCACCAGTGGTGTACGGCCAGTGTAGGAGATCGCTCCCCACACCATGACGCCGGGTGTTGGCCCTGTGTGCCTCGGTCGTATGCAGTCCTGATTGTGGCGCTCACCTGCACGGCTCCAAACACGCATACGACCATCATTGGCACCAAGGCAGAAGCGACTCTCATCGCTGAAGACGACACGTCTCCATTCGTCCCTCCATTCACGCCTGTCGCGACACCACTGGAGGCGGGCTGCACGATGTTGGGGCGTGAGCGGAAGACGGCCTAACGGTGTGCGGGACCGTAGCCCAGCTTCATGGAGACGGTTGCGAATGGTCCTCGCCGATACCCCAGGAGCAACAGTGTCCCTAATTTGCTGGGAAGTGGCGGTGCGGTCCCCTACGGCACTGCGTAGGATCCTACAGTCTCGGCGTGCATCCGTGCGTCGCTGCGGTCCGGTCCCAGGTCGACGGGCACGTGCACCTTCCGCCGACCACTGGCGACAACATCGATGTACTGTGGAGACCTCACGCCCCACGTGTTGAGCAATTCGGCGGTACGTCCACCCGGCCTCCCGCATGCCCACTATACGCCCTCGCTCAAAGTCCGTCAACTGCACATACGGTTCACGTCCACGCTGTCGCGGCATGGTACCAGTGTTAAAGACTGCGATGGAGCTCCGTATGCCACGGCAAACTGGCTGACACTGACGGCGGCGGTGCACAAATGCTGCGCAGCTAGCGCCATTCGACGGCCAACACCGCGGTTCCTGGTGTGCCCGCTGTGCCGTGCGTGTGATCATTGCTTGTACAGCCCTCTCGCAGTGTCCGGAGCAAGTATGGTGGGTCTGACACGCCGGTGTCAATGTGTTCTTTTTTCCATTTCCAGGAGCGTATATATAAATAAAACGTATTTTTTTTATTTATATAAAGTGAAGCAACAACTGAAAATTTGTACCAAGCCCGGGAATCGAACCCGTGTTTTCTACTTAGTAGGGAGGTTCGCAATCCACTAAGACAGCTGGGCACAACGGTTCAGAGAACTGCACGGATTATCCTGGCACGCGTTCCTCCTTGCTCCAAGTTCTCACTGCCGCCCCAGTCTACTTTTCAGTTCTCTCTTACACACGAACAGAGTTGCAGAGGTACAAATTTTCATTCGCCGCTTCAATCTGTACACATAAAATCATATCTGTATGAGACCAGTAAAGTCTCTGAAATTGTGTAATTTCACTTATGTAAGTCCCTGCACCTGGGTTTCATGCTGAATGCCCCCATTTACGTTCGATGCTGAGGTGCTTTTCCAGAATTTGGAGAACCTCGGCAGTTCTGTCCGTGTGTAAGGTGGAATATAAAGTACATCTACAAATTTAATCCGCTAGCTACCACGCGGTGTGTGGCGGAGGGCACTATGCGTCCCAAAATCACATTCCCCGCCCCCCACTCCCTCTGTTCCACTGGCGGATCGCGCGAAGGGAAAACGGCTGTCTGAACGCCTCAGTACGAACTCTTATTTCCCTTGTCTTTGAATATTGATCATTGCGCGATTTGAAAGTTAGTGGTAATAATATATGCTCTACATCCTCAGCGAAGATCGGATTTTGGAATTTAGTGAGCAGCCTTTCCCGTTTAGCGCGTCGTCTATCTGCAAGTGTGTCCCACTTCAAACGAGATTTGTAACACTCTCGCGATGGCTAACTGAACCAGTCACGAATCTTGCCGCTCTTCTTTGGACCTTCTCAGTCTCTTGAATCAGACCCAACTGGTAAGGGTCCCATACAGACGAACAATACTCTAAGACTGGACGAACTATTTCCTTTGTTGAAGGACTGCATCGCTTCAGGATTCTACCAATAAACCGCAATCTAGAGTTCGCCTTGCCCGTTACTAGTGTAATTTGATCATTCCATTTGAGGTCATTACGAATAGTCACACCCAGATTCTTCACGGATGTTACCGCTTCTAAAGACTGGGCATTTATTTTGTACTCGTACATTAATGGGGATTTTCGGTTTTTTATACGCAGTCGGCTACACTTACTAACATTGAGAGATAACTGCCAGTCATTACACCACACATTTATTTTCTGAAAATCCTCATTGATTTGCCGCGTGGTCAAGGGCGCCTTGTCACGGTCCAGGGCGCCTTTTCACGGTCCGCGTGGCTCGCCCCGTCGGAGGTTCGAGTCCTCCCTCGGGCATGGGTGTGTGTGTTGCCCTTAGCGTAAGTTAGTTTCAGTTAGATCAGGTAGTGGTAAGCTTAGGGACTGATGACCTGAGCAGTTTTGTCCCATAAAATCTTACCACAAATTTTTTTCCTCATTGATTTGTTCAAAACCTTTCGTGTGATAATTCTTTCCTGTAGACTACAGCATCATCGGCAAACAGTCTAACGCAGCTGTCAGTACCATCAACCAGATCGTTTATGTGAATCGTAAAAAGCAGCGGACCTATTACGCTTCCCTGGGGCACACCTGATGTTACGCTTGTTTCTGTTTAAGTCTCCCCATTCAGAACGACATACTGCTCTCTGTCTGTTAGAAAACTTTCTATCCAATAGCATATGTCATCGGATAGACCGTAAGCGCGCACTTTTTGGAGAAAGCGACAGTGCGGAACTGAGTCAAACGACTTTCGAAAGTCGAGGAATATGGCACCAACCTGGGAGCCGGTATCTAGAGCCTGTTGAATATCATACACAAAGAGGGCCAGCTGTGTCTAGCATGACCGCTGTTTCCTAAAACCGTGCTGGTTTCTGCAGATGAGCTTCACAGAGGCTACAAAGGTCATTATGTCTGAACACAAAATATGTTCCATGATTCTACAACAAATCGATGTCAGTGAAATTGGCCGGTAATTATGTGCATCCGATTTTCTACTCTTTTTATAGGTTGCTATGACCTGGGCCTTCTTCCAGCCCCGTGGAACTTCCCGCTCTTCCAATGATCTCTGATAGATGACGGATAAGTAGACTGAGGTGGCAGTGAGAATTTGTATGGAGGAAGGAGGCGTGCCTGAGTGATCCGTGTACGAACTGTCAGTCGCCTTTCGGCACGCTAGCGGCACGGACGTCTTGCTTACGTCTTCCGGGCAGCTCGCTCGCGAAGTTGTTTACGTGATTCTGCCGTCTTAGGACACTATATTTCCTTCGGAAGAGGATGGCTTATGCCCCAGAAAATCGACACTGAAGAGTAGCTTTTCATCTGATTATGTCCGACCAAAACCACTTGAGCTGGTTGGAAGGCGCTTCCCATATGCTCCTAACGTTCTAAATTGGAGAGAGATCCAGCGACCTCATTGTCCAATGTAGGGTGTTGCAAGCACGAAGACGACCAGTAGAAACTCTCGCCACTTTCGGGCGGGCATTATCTTGCAGAATTGTAAGCCTTGAATGACTTGCAACAGGAGTTTAGAATATCGTCGACTATCGTTTTGCTGTCAGGGTGCCGCGGACAACAACCAAAGGTGTCCTGCTATGAAGTGCAATAGGACTTTAGACCTTCCCTCTTGGCTGTCGGGGATTGTGGTGGGTTACAGTCTGGTATCCCACCGTTGTCTGAGGCGTCTCCAGAAAAGTCTTGCTGGTCATCGGTTCTTCATTTCGAAGACAAACGTCACTGAAGACAAACGCTAGTGTATTCAATGAGATTCCAGGCCCCGATGTTGGGCGAAGACGTGTCTGGAAACGCCACGGACAGTGTTGGGATACCAACCTGACTATCAGGCGCCCTACGGCCCGAAAACCAGGGGTGATGGTCTGGGGCGCTATTTCATTCCGTAGCATGTCAACGTGTAGAACACGGATTGACCGCATTGTCTCTATAATTTGCTAAGTGCTCATGTGAGAAACAACTTTAGTAAATTGCTGGCAACATCAACGTGACAAAAGGGTTATCCTAAAACATACTTTACGAAGTTGTAGTCAAATATAAGATATCTACACTTCATCGATATAAAACGTAACTTGTCAAATACCCTTCCTGTGAAATAAAAAATATAACCAAAATCAAGACAATCTGTTCGAAAGTGCACGTCTTTGAAGTTAAAATCTGTTTCTGTGTAACATTCATAATCGTGTTTCTTACTTCGCCTTACAGACCGTATCATGCTTGGGACTCCGTGGCATACAGTTCATAAGGTGGACGAGAAGTTGCGGCTCAAACCTCTCCCATTCTTCGACGTTAGTCCCCCTGTAGTCTCACTGGATGACTGCAGGGTGGTTGATGTCGAAGAATCCAGTGACACTTTGGCAAACTTGATCCAGGGAATTGGTCTGACTCTAATAAACACATATCAGGATAAAACAATGAATTTCGTGAAGTTCCACCTTCATTGCCGAAAGGTTAGTATTAAAAGGTGGATAGAAGGTCGTGTGGTTGCATCTATGGCCAGAGTTGAAGGTACATTGATCGTAAACCTGCAAGCGAGTCTTTAGGAGGAAGCTTGGAATTACTGAAACTCAGTAAAAATCACTTAACTGTCCGTACAGTTAATCTCACTGTCGCGGCTAAATCTCACCATGTTAATCTGCATGTGAAGGCTGAAGTGGCAGCAGAATCAGTCATTGGTTTCGTACCGACAGCCTGCCTCTGTGGCTAAATACAAATCAGCTGGAAAAATTTCTAAGGACCCCGCTGATCAAGTCTCTCGAAGAGACAACTGGCTGCAGGGACGCTCGGCCGAAAATATCTTTCCGTGATGGGTCCTCGCAGAAGAGTCTGCCTAAGGTTTGATTTTGTGTCATCTGCTTCCTGAAAACCTCGTGTCTCAGCGTTTCTGATTCGCCACAACATTCTGATTGGCTGAACTACAGATATACTCAGCGCCTACCCCTATACGTCCATCCACTCGATACAATTTGAAACGAGACTCGTCCGACCTGGCAACAAGTTTCTAGTTATCAACAGCCCAATGTCAGCGTTGACGGACCCATGAGAGGCGTAGTGCTTTGTGTCGTGCGGTCACCAAGGATACACGAGTGGGCCTTCGGCTTCGAAAGCCCATATCGACGATGTCTCGTTGAATGGTTCGCACTCTGACGCATGATGACCCAGCATTGAAATCTGCAGCAATTTGCGGAAGGGTTGCACTTCTGTCACGTTGAACGATTCTCTTCATTCGTCGTTGGTCCCGTTCTTGCAGGATCTTTTTCCGGCCGCAGCGATGTCGGAGATTTCATGTTTTACCGGATTCCTGATATTCACGGAACACTCGTGAAATGGTCGTACTGGAAAATCCCCACTTCATCGCTATGCAGGAGATGCTGTGTCCCATTGCTCGTGCGCCGACTATAACACCACGTTCAAACTCACTTATATCTTGATAATCTGCCACTGTAGTAGCAGTAGCCGGTCTAACAACTGTGCCAGACACTTGTCTTATGTAGACGTTGCCGACCGCTGGGCCGTATTGTGCCTGTTTACATATCTCTGTATCTGAATACGGATGGCCCCGGCATGTCAGCAGGGAGCTGTTCAAGCTGGTAATGGTGTTGGACGTGTGCAGTTTGAGTGACATGGGACCCCTGGTACGTCTAAATATAACTCTGACAGATAACACGTACGCAAGCATCTTGACTGATCACCTGCATCCATTCATGTCCATTGCGCATTCCGACGAACTTGGGCAATTCCAGCAGGACAATGCGAAACCCCGCAATTTTAGAATTGCTAGAGTGCCTCCAGAAACACTCTTCTGAGTTTAAACACTTCCGCTGGACACCAAGCTGACCAGACATGAACATTATTGAGCATTTCTGGGATACCGTGCAATGTGCTGTTCAAATGAGATCTCATCCCCTCGTAATCTTACCGATTTACGGACAGCCTTGCAGGATTCATGGTGCCAGTTCCCTCCAGCACTACTTCATACATTAGTCGAGTCCGTGCCACGTCGTGTTGCGACACTTTTGCATGCTCGTGGGGGCCCTACACGATATAGAGCAGAAGTACCAGTTTCTCTGACTCTTCAGTGTATGTACTGTATTAAAAGAAGCTAGTCCCCTTCCTTGATACTTGTCTCAGGCAGTTAAGCAATAACGTGTTAGCTCACACTTGGCGCTGAAAAACTGTGTCCTCAGGCATCTTTCAGTCTCCGCCTATAGCCAATGAGAGTGGACCTCTGTAGCACAAATGTGTTTCTCTTTCTAACTTATAAATTATTTATGTTACCTAGTCGTTGCAGCTCTTAGATTGTGTTAAACTTTTTTGTCTGGCAGTGCCTGGGTTTTGTGGCACATCACGCCCTCAAAACTGTGCTAACTACACTGGTCCTCACTGCACATCCAGATGTTATCTAAAGCAAACGGTGTATTTCGAAGAAATCCTGCTTTCCGTGGCTCTGTTCACAAAAGCGTCTTTCAGGGCCTATGCCAAAAATGACACATCTCGTCCTTCCTCATGCAGGCTCTTAAAACAGACTCTGCCAGTCTCTCAGCACCAAAGGAGATGGTATCTGCAACTTGTCATCTGGCGCCCAGTTGTGGCTATCTTAAAGCAGTTCTGAGTGCATGACCTTGATCCGCGCAGCTGTCGGTGAGTCCCTTTCACGAATGGTCTTAGGATGGTCTCCCTTCTGACTAATGTGACCTGCTGTGTGTGTCCAATCGCTTACAGCCCTGTGCAGTAGGCTTTCATAATGGCCTCTAATTGAGGTGAACATTCAGTTCAGTGTTCAAATGTAATCTATGTTAGTTTAGTACTGGCAATCATTGATACTGACACCGTATTTTACAGAATAAATAAAGCCCTTTTTTCTTCGAAAAACAGCCTCCAAAATTCGGTTACTTGAAATTAGTATAAAATGTCCAGACTTGATTTATAATTCCCGCCAGTCTTAAAAATGGCCACATATTCAAAGCCGTGGGAAACTTATTTCTGCTTATTCAAATGGCAGCAGCAGTGCACCGATACGACGAACTTGAGTTGCAGGGATTCATCAAGCTTGCTAACACTGTCACCTTCCCGCCCCGTCATCACAAACGCAGAACACTGTCTAGCCTATAATGCGTCACTCCAGTCTGTGGTGCCAGTGAACTTGAATTGAAAGTGATTTCTCCTATCGGTAACCGTACAATATATTTGTTAGTTGCTCGTTTCATAATAGGAAAAAATAAAATATTGATATGATGCGGACTATAAACGGAAAGTAATAGCATACGCAGAAGAACATAGAAACAGAGCAGCTCGGCGGCATTCGGCCTTCCACCAACAGAAGAAACCATTCGCGATTGGCGGGCTAGTAAGGAACAACTCAAAAAAAAAAAGAAGACTAAATGTGCAGATAGAGGATTGAATGCGAAATGGCTAAAACTAGAAGATGACGCATTGAAATAGATTCAAGGACACCGTCAAAATGTCATTGGAATTAATGAAAAAGTATTCAAATACACGCTCGAAAGCGCTACAGTGGAACTTAACAGACATTAAGGGTGGAGTTGGTTGGTGCTACAGCTTTATGAAGCGTCAAGGACTTAGCATGCGAACCAAAACCAAAATATCCCAGAAAATGCCACAAGAGTATACAGAGAAAGTATTATCTTCCCATCACTTTATTACTCAACATCGAAAGAAAACTAATGTGGAAATAAGCCAAATAGAAAAAATGGTCGAAACTCCTCTGACATTTGCTGTGGCAAGTAAGAGAACTGTTGCCACGAAAGGTGCTAAAACTGTAACTAAAAATATAAATGGACACGAAAAAATGCACTACATTGTTGTCCTTTCATGTTGTGCTAACGTTATTAAACTTAACCAAATGATCGTTTTCAAGCGCAAAACCATGCCAATACTTCCTGAAATACGACCAGGTGTAATTGCTCACTTACACGACAAGGTCTGGATGGACGAGAATGGTATGAAGTTATGCATTAACAGAATGTGGGAGAGAAGGAAAGGTACTTCATTGAAACCGAGTTCTCTTCTTGTGTTAGATCAGTTTAGCAGTCGTGTGAAAAATTCTGTGAAAGAGAAACTGAGGCAGAGAAATACAGGGTTTGCTGTTATTCCGGGAGGACTCACTTCACAACTACAATGGACTGGGACTAATTGATGATGGATGAAACCCAACATGATTTCACGCTGAAGGGATCTTTTAAACGACATACAATCAAACAAGTGTGTCAGTGCATAAAACAGTTGTAGTCTAGAGTGAGAGAAGACGTTATTATTTAAATCTTTCAAGAAGTACGGTATAAGTAACGCTGTTGACGGGAGTAAATACCATCCCATACATGAAGAGGATAACGATGACGATGAGGTGGAAGAAGTAGGAAGTTAAAATATTTTTCAGGGATTTTAAAAGTCAGTTTGGTTTTGTAAGCTAAGACAGCTTTTAGTCTGGTTTTGCAGTCTAATAGTAAATGACAAAAATGTTATTTTTTAAAGAAACTACTTAAAAAGTAAGGTGCTTCTTATAGTCCGTGGCGTCTTATAGTCTGAAAATACGGTACACATCTCATTTATCGGTGGTGATTAATTATTCTGATTTGGCTCAAACGGCTGTGAGCACTATGGGACAACTTCTGAGATCATCAGTCCCCTAGAACTCAGGACATCACACACATCCATGCCCGAGGCAGTATTCGAACCTGCGACCGTAGCGGTCTCGCGGTTCCAGACTGTAGCGCCTAGAACCGCACGGCCACTCCGGCCGGCTATTCTGATTTGATTGGTCCTTTTTAATTCTGGATTTATGTCAGTTACGGGACACTTCTGGAGGAAAACATACTGTAATATGCTTTTTATTTTTTTTTTTTATTTTTTTTTTTTTTTTTTTTTTTTTTTTTTTTTTTTTTTTTTGTCATCAGTCTACTGACTGGTTTGATGCGGCCCGCCACGAATTCCTTTCCTGTGCTAACCTCTTCATCTCAGAGTAGCACTTGTAACCTACGTCCTCAATTATTTGCTTGACGTATTCCAATCTCTGTCTTCCTCTACAGTTTTTGCCGTCTACAGCTCCTTCTAGTACCATGGAAGTCATTCCCTCATGTCTTAGCAGATGTCCTATCATCCTGTCCCTTCTCCTTATCAGTGTTTTCCACATATTCCTTTCCTCTCCGATACTGCGTAGTACCTCCTCATTCCTTACCTTATCAGTCCACCCAATTTTCAACATTCGTCTATAGCACCACATCCCAAATGCTTTGATTCTCTTCTGTTCCGGTTTTCCCACAGTCCATGTTTCACTACCATACAACGCTGTACTCCAGACGTACATCCTCAGAAATTTCTTCCGCAAATTAAGGCCGGTATTTGATATTAGTAGACTTCTCTTGGCCAGAAATGCCTTTTTTGCCATAGCGAGTCTGCTTTTGATGTCCTCCTTGCTCCGTCCGCCATTGGTTATTTTACTGCCTAGGTAGCAGAATTCCTTAACTTCTTTGACTTCGTGACCATCAATCCTGATGTTAAGTTTCTCGCTGTTCTCATTTCTACTACTTCTCATTACCTTCGTCTTTCTCCGAATTACTCTCAAACCATACTGTGTACTCATTAGACTGTTCATTCCGTTCAGCAGATCATTTAATTCTTCTTCACTTTCACTCAGGATAGCAATGTCATCAGCGACTCGTATCATTGATATCCTTTCATCTTGTATTTTAATTCCACTCCTGAACCTTTCTTTTATTTCCATCATTGCTTCCTCGATGTACAGATTGAAGAGTAGGGGCGAAAGGCTACAGCCTTGTCTTACACCCTTCTTAATACGATCACTTCGTTCTTGATCGTCCACTCTTATTATTCCCTCTTTGTTGTTGTACATATTGTATATGACCCGTCTCTCCCTATAGCTTACCCCTACTTTTTTCAGAATCTCGAACAGCTTGCACCATTTTATATTGTCGAACGCTTTTTCCAGGTCGACAAGTCTTATGAAAGTGTCTTGATTTTTCTTTAGCCTTGCTTCCATTATTAGCCGTAACGTCAGAATTGCCTCTCTCGTCCCTTTACTTTTCCTAAAGCCAAACTGATCGTCACCTAGCGCATTCTCAATTTTCTTTTACAGTGTTCTGTGTATTATTCTTGTCAGCAGCTTCGATGCATGAGCTGTTAAGCTGATTGTGCGATAATTCTCGCACTTGTCAGCTCTTGCCGTCTCCGGAATTGTGTGGATGATACTTTTCCGAAAGTCAGATGGTATATCGCTAGACTCATATATTCTACACACCAACGTGAATAGTCGTTTTGTTGCCACTTCCCCCAATGATTTTAGAAATTCTGATGGGATGTTATCTATCCCTTCTGCCTTATTTGACCGTAAATCCTCCAAAGCTCTTTTAAATTCCGATTCTAATACTGGATCCCCTATCTCTTCTAAATCGACTCCTGTTTCTTCTTCTATCACATCAGACAAATCTTCACCCTCATAGAGGCTTTCAATGTATTCTTTCCACCTATCTGCTCTCTCCTCTGCATTTAACAGTGGAATTCCCGTTGCACTCTTAATGTTACCACCGTTGCTTTTAATGTCACCAAACGTTGTTTTGACTTTCCTGTATGCTGAGTCTGTCCTTCCGACAATCATATCTTTTTCGATGTCTTCACATTTTTCCTACAGCCATTTTGTCTTAGCTTCCCTGCACTTCCTATTTATTTCATTCCTCAGCGACTTGTATTTCTGTATTCCTGATTTTCCCGGAACATGTTTGTACTTCCTCCTTTCATCAATCAACTGAAGTATTTCTTCTGTTACCCATGGTTTCTTCGCAGCTACCTTCCCAACTTCTGTGATGACCCTTTTTAGAGATGTCCATTCCTCTTCAACTGTACTGCCTACTGCGCTATTCCTTATTGCTGTATCTATAGCGCTAGAGAACTTCAAACGTATCTCGTCATTCCTTAGTACTTCCGTATCCCACTTCTTTGCGTATTGATTCTTCCTGACTAATGTCTTGAACTTCAGCCTACTCTTCATCACTACCATATTGTGATCTGAGTCTATATCTGCTCCTGGGTACACCTTACAATCCAGTATCTGATTTCGGAATCTCTGTCTGACCATGATGTAATCTAATTGAAATCTTCCCGTATGTCCCGGCCTTTTCCAAATATACCTCCTCCTCTTGTGATTCTTGAACAGAGTATTCGCTATTACTAGCTGAAACTTGTTACAGAACTCAATTAGTCTTTCTCCTCTTTCATTCCTTGTCCCAAGCCCATATTCTCCTGTAACCTTTTCTTCTACTCCTCCCCCTACAACTGCATTCCAGTCGCCCATGACTATTAGATTTTCGTCCCCCTTTACATACTGCATTACCCTTTCAATATCCTCATACACTTTCTCTATCTGTTCATCTTCAGCTTGCGATTTCGGCAAGTATACCTGAACTATCGTTGTCGGTGTTGGTCTGCTGTCGATTTTGATTAGAACAACCCGGTCACTGAACTGTTCACAGTAATACACCCTCTGCCCTACCTTCCTATTCATAACGAATCCTACACCTGTTACACCATTTTCTGCTGCCGTTGATATTACCCGATACTCATCTGACTAGAAATCCTAGTCTTCCTTCCACTTCACTTCACTGACCCCTACTATATCTAGATTGAGCCTTTGCAATTCCCTTTTCAGATTTTCTAGTTTCGCTACCATGTTCAAGGTTCTGACATTCCACGCCCCGACTCGTAGAACGTTATCCTTTCGTTGATTATTCAATCTTTTTCTCATGGTAACCTCCCCCATGGCAGTCCCCTCCCGGAGATCCGAATGGGGGACTATTCCGGAATCTTTTGCCAATGGAGAGATCATCATGACACTTCCTCAATTACAGGCCACATGTCCTGTGGATACACGTTACGTGTCTTTAATGCAGTGGTTTCCATTGCCTTCTGCATCCTCATGTCGTTGATCATTGCTGATTCTTCCGCCTTTAGGGGCAATTTCCCACCCCTAGGACAAGAGAGTGCCCTGAACCTCTATCCGCTGCTCCGCCCTCTTTGAGAAGGCCGTTGGCAGAATGAGGCTGACTTCTTATGCCGGAAGTCTTCGGCCGCTACAAAACATATTTTATACTTCATAATTCTTACTTACTCTGTATTATACAACACTACTCTGTTGTATCGTATTGCATTAAACCGGAGACCTAGAAATGACGGAGAGGCTTCGTCCCGCCGTAGCTCTCAACAGGCTACAGCCGTCCACTTCACCCCACCGCCACTCCACACCGGACCGAGGGTTATTGTGCGGTCGGCCCCCAGTGGACCCCCCCCCCCCCTTCCCTCCCTGGAACGTCTCACACCAGACGAGTTTAGCCCCAATGTTTGCGTGGTAGAGTAATTGTGGCGGAATAAGGGGAAACAGCCCGCATTCGCCGAGGCATATGGAAAACCGCCTAAAAACTATCCACAGACTGGCCAGCTCACCAGACCTCGACACTAATCCGCCGGGCGGATTCGTGCCGGGGACCAACACGCCTTCCCGCTCCGGAAGCAGCGCGCAAAACCGCGCGACTAGCCAGGCGGGCTGCACTACGCTATACAGCACTTCACTATCCTACGCTGCTGTACTTGATTTCGGAATGAAACTAGATTTCATTTGTCTAGATAGTTAGCCCCTGATATGTTGAGGCACAACTTAGGATTCACAGGGGCTGTGCTGCCATGTCACCCAAGATGGAGTGACTGGCGATTGCTGAGACAGGAAATTCTTTGTGCTCGTTCCTGAGGCTCACCTCCTGGCTGCTCCCAGAAGGTTGTTGTAGGTGGACGTTCTGCCGTCTCATTCTCGTGATGTATGGCCTCTTCTTGGTTGCCTCGGTTGTCTCTCAGCCAAGTAGGCGTAAGTGACATAATGCGCATTTCAGGTGCACATTTACCTCCATCACACCAGTGGCTGAGCATAGCGATTTCATATGGTCAAAAGAGTACTACACGAAAATTTTCTTATAAAAATGAAAACACAAACCACCAAACTACTCACATTCAGGAGGAGGTACAAAGCTTTTATTTGAGCAATTTCCTGAAGTTTGTGTCATAAACAAAAACTAACTATGATGAAATCAATCCAGCTCATAGTGCACTGCTGTTGTTGTTGTTGTCTTCAGCCCTGAGACTGGTGTGATGCAACTCTCCATGCTACTCTATCCTATGCAAGCTTCTTCATCTCCCAGTACTTATTGCAACCTACATCCTTCTGAATATGCTTAGTGTATTCATCTCTTGGTCTCCCTCTACGATTTTTACCCTCTACGCTGCCGTCCAATACTAAATTTGTGATCCCTTGATGCCTCAGAACATGTCCTACCAACCGATCCCATCTTCTTGTCAAGTTGTGCCACAAACTCCTCTTCTCCCCAATTCCATTCAATACCTCCTCATTAGTTAGGTGATCTACCCATCTAATCTTCAGCATTCTTCTGTAGCACCACATTTCGAAAGCTTCTATTCTCTTCTTGTCCAAACTATTCATCTTCCATGTTTCACTTCCATACATGGCTACACTCCATACAAAAACATTCAGAAACGACTTCCTGACACTTAAATCTATACACGATGTTAACAAATTTCTCTTCTTCAGAAACGCTTCCCTTTCCATTGCAAGTCTACATTTTATATCCTCTCTACTTCGACCATCAACAGTTATCAGTTATTTTGCTCCCCAAATAGCAAAACTCCTTTACTACTTTAAGTGTCTCATTTCCTAATCTAATTCCCTCAGCATCACCCGACTTAATCCGACTACATTCCATTACCCTCGTTTTGATTTTGTTGATGTTCATCTTATATCCTCCTTTCAAGACACTGTCCATTACGTTCAACTGCTCTTCCACGTCCTTTGCTGTCTCTGACAGAATTACAATGTCATCGGCGAACCTCAACGTTTTTATTTCTTCTCCATGGACTTTAATACCTACTCCGAATTTTTCTTTCGTTTCCTTTACTGCTTGCTCAATACGCAGATTGAATAACATCGGGGACAGTCTACAACCCTATCACACACCCTTCCCAACCGCTACTTCCCTTTCGTGCCCCTCGACTCTTATACCTGCCATCTGGTTTCTGTACAAATTGTAAATAGCCTTTAGCTCCCTGTATTTTACCCCTGCCACCATTAGAATTTGAAAGAGAGAATTCCAGTCAATATTGTCAAAAGCTTTCTCTAAGTCCACAATTACTAGAAATGTAGGTTTGCCTTTCCTTAATCTATTTTCTAAGATAAGTCGTAGGGTCAGTATTGCCTCACGTGTTCCAACATTTCTACGGAATCCAAACTGATCTTCGCCGAGGTCAGCTTCTACCAGTTTTTCCATTCGTCTGTAAAGAATTCGCGTTAGTATTTTGCAGCAGTGACTTGTTAAACTGATAGTTCGATAATTTTCACGTCTGTCAACTCCTGCTTTCTTTGGGACTGGAATTATTATTTTCTTCTTTAAGTCTGAGGGTATTTCGCCTGTCTCATACATCTTGCTCACCAGATGGTAGAGTTTTGTCAGGACTGGCTCTCCCAAGGCTGTCAGTAAAAAAAATTGTTCAAATGGCTCTGAGCACTATGGGACTCAACATCTTAGGTCATAAGTCCCCTAGAACTTAGATCTACTTAAACCTAACTAACCTAAGGACACTACACACACCCATGCCCGAGGCAGGATTCGAACCTGCGACCGCAGCAGTCCCGTGGTTCCGGACTGCAGCGCCAGAACCGCTAGACCACCGCGGCCGGCGCTGTCTGTAGTTCCAATGGAATGTTGTCTTCTCCCGTGGCCTTGTATCGGCTCAGGTCTTTCAGTGCTCTGTCAAACTCTTCACGCAGTATCGTATCTTCCATTTCATCTTCATCTACATCCTCTTCCATTTCCATAATATTGTCCTGAAGTACATCGCCCTTGTATAGACCCTCTATGTACTCCTTCCACATTTCTGCTTTCCCTTCTTTGGTTAGAACTGGGTTTCCATCTGAGCTCTTGATATTCATACAAGTGGTTCTCTTTTCTCCAAAGGTCTCTTTAATTTTCCTGTGGGCAGTATCTATCTTACCCCTAGTGATATACGCCTCCGCGTCTTTACGTTAGTCCTCTAGCCATCCCTGCTTAGCCATTTTGCACTTCCTGTCGAACTCATTTTTGAGACGTTTGTATTCCCTTTTGCCTGCTTCATTTACTGCGTTTTTGTATTATCTCCTTTCATCAGTTAAATTCAATATTTTCTCTGTTACCCAAGGATTTCTACTAGCCCTCGTCGTTTTACCTATTTGATCCACTGCTGCCTTCACTATTTCATCCCTCAGAGCTACCCACACTTCTTCTACTTTATTTCTTTCCCCCATTTGTGACAATTGTTCCGTTATGCTCTCCCTGAAACTCTGTACAACCTCTAGTTTAATCAGTTTGTCCAGATCCCATCTCCTTAAATTCCCACCTTTTTGCAGTTTCTTCAGTTTTAATCTACAGTTCATAACCAGTAGATTGTGTTCAGAGTCCACATCTGTCCCTGGAAATGTCTAACAATTTAAAACCTGGTTCCTAAATCTCTGTCTTACCATTATATAATATATCTGGTACCTTCTAGTATCTCCAGGATTCTTCCATGTATACAGCCTTCTTTTATGATTCTTGAACCAAGTGTTAGCTATGATTAAGTTATGCTCTGTGCAGAATTCTACCAGACGGCTTCCTCTTTCATTTCTCTCCTCCAATCCATATTCACCCACCATGTTTCCTTCTCTCCCTTTTCCTACTCTCGCTTTCCAGTCACCCATGACAATTAAATTTTCGTCTCCCTTCACTACCTGAATAATTTCTTTTATCTCATCATACATTTCATCAATTTCTTCAGCATCTGCAGAGCTAGTTGGCATATAAACTTGTACTACTGTAGCAAGCATGGGCTTCGTGTCTACCTTGACCACAATAATGCGTTCACTACGCTGTTGGTAGTAGCTTACCCGCACTCCTATTTTTTTATTCATTATTAAACCTACTCCTGCATTACCCCTATTTGATTTTGTATTTATAACCCTGTATTCACCTAACCAAAAGTCTTGTTCCTCCTGCCACTGAACTTCACTAATTCCCACTATATATAACTTCAACCTATCCATTTCTCTTTTTAAATTTTCTAACCTACGTGCCCCATTAAGGGATCTGACATTCCACGCTCCGATCCGTAGAAAGCCAGTTTTCTTTCTCCTGATAACGACGTCCTCTTGAGTAGTCCCCGCCCGGAGATCCGAATGGGGGACTATTTTACCTCCGGAATATTTTACCCAAGAGGACACCATCATCATTTAACCATAAAGTAAAGCCGCATGCCCTCGGGAAAAATTACGGCTGTAGTTTCCCCTTGCTTTCAGCCGGTCACAGTACCAGCACAGCAAGGCCGTTTTGGTTAGTGTTGCAAGGCCAGATCAGTCAATGATCCAGACTGTTGCCCCTGCAACTACTGAAAAGGCTGCTGCCCCTCTTCAGGAACCACAAGTTTGTCTGGCCTCTCAACAGATACTCCTCCGTTGTGGTTGCACCTACGGTAGGCCATCTGTATCGCTGAGGCACATAAGCCTCCCCACCAATGGCAAGGTCCATGGTTCATGGGGGTAGAATAGTGCACTAACATATGATGAAATACACTCCTGGAAATGGAAAAAAGAACACATTGACACCGGTGTGTCAGACCCACCATACTTGCTCCGGACACTGCGAGAGGGCTGTACAAGCAATGATCACACGCACGGCACAGCGGACACACCAGGAACCGCGGTGTTGGCCGTCGAATGGCGCTAGCTGCGCAGCATTTGTGCACCGCCGCCGTCAGTGTCAGCCACTTTGCCGTGGCATACGGAGCTCCATCGCAGTCTTTAACACTGGTAGCATGCCCCAACAGCGTGGACGTGAACCGTATGTGCAGTTGACGGACTTTGAGCGAGGGCGTATAGTGGGCATGCGGGAGGCCGGGTGGACGTACCGCCGAATTGCTCAACACGTGGGGCGTGAGGTCTCCACAGTACATCGATGTTGTCGCCAGTGGTCGGCGGAAGGCGCACGTGCCCGT
Source organism: Schistocerca americana (assembly GCF_021461395.2). Taxonomy (NCBI): domain Eukaryota; kingdom Metazoa; phylum Arthropoda; class Insecta; order Orthoptera; family Acrididae; genus Schistocerca; species Schistocerca americana. The sequence goes on from NC_060121.1 coordinate 477,509,230, forward strand.
CGACCTGGGACCGGACCGCAGCGACGCACGGATGCACGCCAAGACCGTCGGATCCTACGCAGTGCCGTAGGGGACCGCACCGCCACTTCCCAGCAAATTAGGGACACTGTTGCTCCTGAGGTATCGGCGAGGACCATTCGCAACCATCTCCATGAAGCTGGGCTACGGTCCCGCACACCGTTAGGCCGTCTTCCGCTCACGCCCCAACATCGTGCAGCCCGCCTCCAGTGGTGTCGCGACAGGCGTGAATGGAGGGACGAATGGGGACGTGTCGTCTTCAGCAATGGGAGTCGCTTCTGCCTTGATGCCAATGATGGTCGTATGCGTGTTTGGCGCCGTGCAGGTGAGCGCCACAATCAGGACTGCATACGACCGAGGCACACAGGGCCAACACCCGGCATCATGGTGTGGGGAGCGATCTCCTACACTGGCCGTACACCACTGGTGATCGTCGAGGGGACACTGAATAGTGCACGGTACATCCAAACCGTCATCGAACCCATCGTTCTACCATTCCTAGACCGGCAAGGGAACTTGCTGTTCCAACAGGACAATGCACGTCCGCATGTATCCCGTGCCACCCAACGTGCTCTAGAAGGTGTAAGTCAACTACCCTGGCCAGCAAGATCTCCGGATCTGTCCCCCATTGAGCATGTTTGGGACTGGATGAAGCGTCGTCTCACGCGGTCTGCACGTCCAGCACGAACGCTGGTCCAACTGAGGCGCCAGGTGGAAATGGCATGGCAAGCCGTTCCACAGGACTACATCCAGCATCTCTACGATCGTCTCCATGGGAGAATAGCAGCCTGCATTGCTGCGAAAGGTGGATATAAACTGTACTAGTGCCGACATTGTGCATGCTCTGTTGCCTGTGTCTATGTGGCTGTGGTTCTGTCAGTGTGATCATGTGATGTATCTGACCCCAGGAATGTGTCAATAAAGTTTCCCCTTCCTGGGACAATGAATTCACGGTGTTCTTATTTCAATTTCCAGGAGTGTATCTCATGTTTTCAGACGAGAAATAACATCGTCGTATAACAACGTTCGGATAACTTTCTTACTCTTTATTTTCAGGCGAAGATTTCAGCTGAATATCATGAGTGATAGACCTTGTAGCAACTTTGCTTCAATACAACGATATTTCACGTTAGGTAAAATAAAGTCGTGTGGATTGAATGACTGGGACACCCCAAAGGGCAGATTCATCCGCCTATTCGGAGAGATTTATCCTATCCTCTGCGCCCACAGGCATCTTTTCTTTGCGAAGTACGACCTGTGTAAGTGTATCTGTTAAGTATATCTGGCAGTAATATATATACATTTTTATTTTTTTTATTTTTTTTGGGCATCAGTCTACTGACTGGTTTGATGCGGCCCGCCACGAATTCCTTTCCTGCGCTAACCTCTTCATCTCAGAGTAGCACTTGTAACCTACGTCCTCAATTATTTGCTTGACGTATTCCAATCTCTGTCTTCCTCTACAGTTTTTGCCCTCTACAGCTCCCTCTAGTACCATGGAAGTCATTCCCTCATGTCTTAACAAATGTCCTATCATCCTGTCCCTTCTCCTTATCAGTGTTTTCCACATATTCCTTTCCTCTCCGATTCTGCGGAGAACCTCCTCATTCCTTACCTTATCAGTCCACCTAATTTTCAACATTTGTCTAAAGCACCACAACTCAAATGCTTCGATTCCCTTCTGTTCCGGTTTTCCCACAGTCCATGTTTCACTACCATACAATGCTGTACTCAAGGCGTACATCCTCAGAAATTTCTTCCTCAAATTAAGGCCGGTATTTGATATTAGTAGACTTCTCGTGGCCAGAAATGCCTTTTTTGCCATAGCGAGTCTGCTTATGATGTCCTCCTTGCTCCGTCTGTCATTGATTATTTTGCTGCCTAGGTAGCAGAATTCCTTAACTTCTTTGACTTCGTGACCATCAATCCTGATGTCAAGTTTCTCGCTATTCTCATTTCTACTACTTCTCATTACCTTCGTCTTTCTCCGATTTACTCTCAAACCATACTGCGTACTCATTAGACTGTTCATTCCGTCCAGCAGATCATTTAATTCTTCTTCACTTTCACTCCGGATAGCAATGTCATCAGCGAATCGTATCATTGAGATCCTTTCACCTTGTATTATAATTCCACTCCTGAGCCTTTCTTTTATTTCCATCATTGCTTCCTCGATGTACAGATTGAAGAGTAGGGGCGAAAGGCTACAGCCTTGTCTTACACCCTTCTTAATACGATCACTTCGTTCTTGATCTCCACTCTTATTATTCCCTCTTGGTTGTAGTACATATTGTATATGACCCGTCTCTCCCTATAGCTTACCCCTACTTTTTTCAGAATCTCGAACAGCTTGCACCATTTTATATTGTCGAACGCTTTTTCCAGGTCGACAAATCCTATGAACGTGTCTTGATTTTTCTTTAGCCTATATATATATATATATATATATATATATATATATATATATATATATATATATATATATATATATATGTGTGTGTGTGTGTGTGTGTGTGTGTGTGTGTGTAGTATAGTGTCATGTTTAGACGATGAGAGGTGGGTGAGGATGGACCCCAGTGTTGGTACATAGCTTACTCCTCTTGAGAACCACCCACGGGGCCGCCAAGCTTATTGTCCACATCCGACAGATGGACCACCGTCAACAGTGGTGTCACATGCCCTCACTTTGTGAGACACACCAGAGAGGTTTGAAATTGACCCAGGATACTGGCGCCAGTAAATGCTGGCAGCGAAAATTTCATTCACCACCAGTATTCAAACCAGCATACCTCCGAGTTGAGCGGCACTGCACTGGCTTACGCTAGCGATCTCGGAGACGGAGGCGGGTTTTCGCGGTAGGTAAGCTTAGAATTCTCAGACAGAGTGATGCCCCTTTGGAGTCGTGATATCTTACACACAGGTCCACCACATCAGTGTGGAGAACATAACATCCATCATAGAATCTAATAACCATTTCAAGGAATAAATATGTCCTGCTCAGTTTTATTATAAACTCCCCGGATTTAAAGCCAATCGAGAAACTGTGAGGCCACCTTGATCGGGCTGTTCGCACGATGGATCCTCACTCGAGGAACCTAGCACAGCTGGCCGCGGTACTGGAGTCGGTACGACTCCACACCCCTGTCGGTACCTTCCAGAACTTCACTGACGCACTTCGTGTTCGTCTCGTAGCCGTCCACGCTGCAAATGGTGGTTATTCAGGATTCTCAGATGTGGCCACCTTAATGTCACTGGACAGTGTGTGTTGTAACAAAGATACTGCCTAAGACATGTACTAAAATTAATTTAAAAGTGATAACTTATTTTGAGATATGTCCTAAGGTTCATATGAGAGTCAGCTTATTAAACATTAATAAGTAACAATCAACTTAATTATTCTTAACGGTTCGGTGCGCGTTGCTCATACTTTAGGTTGTCCGACGTGTGCTCTTCTGTTGGTATGCATTCGGCTCAGTCGCAGGAACGTTCATTAAAAAATATCTACTCTAAATGGATCAAGAAAATTTCAGCCATGACACCGAAGGAAGCATCACCCCACACTAAATTCTCATGTTGGTGGTAAATATTACCGTTAAAAGCAAAATAACGCAAGCTCTAACTACTCCACTAATTCTATTGTTTTCCTAGTCCAAGTTTCCACTGATTGGCACATGTTTATAGAGGATCATTACGTCAAGTGACGCAAATATATTTCACTCTGTTACCAAATTTATACATAATTGGCGTATGCGCTTCCGTCGGTATTTTCACGTGCGATCTTCCTTCTCTTTTTCGACCAACGGAAGGCCGATGCCTCACTAAACCGGTACTTTCAGTTGAGGTTTTGAATGATTATATATGTGAATAAACAGTTTCAAAAACTTACACTGCCGGGGAAAGAAATTAGTACACTGAAAAGACTACGTCGTTTTTAATCCGATGACAGAATGTGCCATGCGCTGCAGTAGCTGTACTGATAATGGTTTCATTGTCGTCCGCCGACAGAGAGCATAGTGGCATTGCTACCAGAACGCCATCTGTGCCTACCCTTTTATAGGGAATGATCAGAGCCAGAAAGCTGAGTGTAGTGCATATTTCTTAAGCAAGCACTCGTGCTTCCTGTACCCAAATAAGTGAATTTCGGAGGGGTCAAATTGTGGGCTGCTGAGTGGCAGAATGGTCCTTTCGCAGAGTTGCCACAAAAGTTGGATTTGATGTGTCAGTCGTGCAACAATGCAGTGGTCACATGAACATTCTAAAAAACTTTAGACTAGATTCTAGATGTCCACACAGCGCAAAAGCCCGCCAGGATCATCGTACTGTAAGGTCAGCAGTGGCAGATCATATAGCTGCTACACCACAGATAAGAGGGCTTGTGAGGCCAGACATGTCAACACAAACGTCTGCAAACCGGTTATTGGCAGTGGGACTAAAGGCATGCACATCGATAGCCTGTCTTCCACTCAGGCCAGAGCATCAAGGTGCACAGCACGATTGGTGCCATCAGAGGATAACTTGGAGGATGAAATGGTGTACCATGGGCTTCAGCGATTAAAGCAGATTCTGCCTGCATACAAATGATGGTCATTTGCACGTACAATGTAGACCTGGTGAGTGCTGTCTCGTACACTGTATTCATCCAAGTCACACAGGCCACACTCCACACCTTATTGTCTGGGGTGCAATAGTAGGGGGACAAGACAAGCGTCAGTGCATTTTGTTAGTGCGGGTTGCCTACATCATGGGAAAACCTATTGCTCTCCTTTGACTGACAGGTACTTATCCATTGTTCTCCTTTGATCGACAGGTTCTTAACCTACTGTTCTGCTAAAAGGATCCTTCCTCTTAATTATAGGCACTTAACCTATTGTTAACATTTCCGAAACAGCTAAGTTTGTAAACTATTCGCGTGCCACCATGGTTAAAGTACACCGTGCATGGCGAAATGGCGCTATCGGAAACTTGCTCTGTGGCAACTGGGATGCACCACAGGCGGATGCACCACAGGCCATAGATGACAGGGCTGAACGACAGCTGCGAAGATGTGTGGGGGAGAATAGATGTGCAACTGCTGAACAACTGACTAGCCAGGTGAACCAGGGGGCGACCAAAAGCGTCTCCTCAACGACCGTTCAGCGAACGTTGCTGGCTATGGGCCCCCGCAGCAGGGGCCTAGTTCATGTGTCTATGCTGACTGCTGTTCACCGCCGAAGGTGGCTGGAATTGTCACGCCATTGCGGCAGCTGGACGTCCACTGAGTGCCGACAGGTCGTGTTTACAGAAGAATCACATTTTATGCTCCATCAGACAGATGACCATTGGTGTGTACGGTTCGAAACGTCTGAAAGCAAACACACTGTTATGCCCCTGCCGGCCGCGGTGGCCGAGTGGTTCTAGGTGCTTCAGTCCAGAACCGCGCGACTGCTACGGTCGCAGATCCAAATCCTGCCTCGGGCATGGATGTGTGTGATGTCCTTAGGTTAGTTAGGTTTAAGTAGTTCGACGTTCTAGGGGACTGATGACCTCAGATGTTAAGTCCCGTAGTGCTGAGAGCCATTTCAACCGTTTGTTATGCCCCGGGGAATATTCTGCTGACGTACCCTGCGTGATATCGTCATTGTGGAAGGCACAATGGGCCAACATACGTAGGGAATCTATCCTTGAGGACCGTGTCCACGCCACAAGCAGTTTGTTTATCCTTGGCACGATGGCATCCACAAGCAGAATAATGCAAAAGTGTCACACAGCTCGCAGTCCACGTGCGTTGTTCCATGAGTACCAGGATGACTTTTTCCGGATTCACCTGGCCACCAAACCCCCTGGATTCAAATCCAATCGAGAATCTGTGGGTCCACCTCGACCGGACTGATGGTGCCATGGATCCTCAGACGAGAAAACTAGTGCAGCTGATCAGAGCACTGGAGTCGGTATGGTTCAAATGGCTCTGAGCACTATGGGACTTAACACCTATGGTAGTCAGTCCCCTAGAACTTAGAACTACTTAAACCTAACTAACCTAAGGACATCAAACAACACGCAGTCATCAGGAGGCGAGTCGTTATGGCTCCACACCCCTGGTAGGTGCCTTCCAGAACCTCATTGAATCTCTTCCTGCACGTCTCGCGCTGCAAAAGGGGGTTATTCTGGATTTTGACTGTCGGTGACATTAATGTGACTGGACAGTGTGTAACAGCTGCAACCTCCCCTTTCTTACAGCCGTTTACGATACCACCGTAGCAAAGTCATATTGGTTAATGTTACAAGGCCATAAGAGTCAGTCACTGATAGTGTTGCCCTTGCATCTACTAAAAGGCTGAAGTGTATGTAAGTCTGACCTCTCCAAAGCTATCCCCTGGGTGACGATGCACCTACGGTATGGCTTCCTGCATTACTGAGCACGCAAATCACCCCACCATGCACGGTCATTGTTTTACATGTACTGACACCATCAGTATGTTACTGGGACTTCGACAAAAGATTGCCAAGTAAAATACTGGAATATCAGCCTCAACGAAGGGGAGTTTAAAGAAGGCTACATCGTCAACGTTTTTGTGTTATCAACATTGCTAATGAATTATGATGACGATGGTGATCGAGTTGTTATTCTTGTTATGGTCACCAGGCTGAAGACTGCTTTGATGCAGCCCTCCACTCTAGTCTATCCTGTGTGTCATCATCTCGTCACAATTGCAAACCACATCCACTTGAAATTGTATACTGTATTCGAGCCTTGACCTCCCTCTACAATTTTTACCTCATACAGATTCCGCAAAGTCGACGATTCCTGAATGCGTCAGTATGACTCTTATCAAATGGTTCAAATAGCTCTAAGCACTATGGGACTTAACACCTGAGGTTATCAGTCCCCTTGACTTAGAACTACTTAAACCTAGCGACATCACACACATCCATGCCTCAGGCAGGACCGAGCAAGGTGGCGCAGTGGTTAGCACACTGGACTCGCATTCGGGAGGACGACGGTTCAGTCCCACGTCCGGCCATCCTGATATAGATTTTCCGTGATTTCCCTAACATCGCTCCAGGCAAATGCCGGGATGGTTCCTTTGAAAGGGCACGGCCGACTTCCTTCCCCGTCCTTCCCTAATCCGATGAGACCGATGACCTCGCTGTTTGGTCTCTTCCCCCAAACAACCCCAACCCCCCCCCCCCCTTAGGCAGGATTCGAACCTGCGACTGTACCAGCAGCGCGGTTCCGGACTGAAGCGCCTAAAACCGCTAGGTCACAGCGGCCGGCTCTTATCAACTGATCTCTTCTTTTACCAAAGATGAAAAGTTGTGCCATAAATTTCTCTTTTCCTAGTTCGAGTCAGTACTTCGTCATTAGTTGTTTGACTTACCCGTTTAACCTTCAGCATTCTTTTGTAGCGCCACATTTCAAATACCTCTAGTCTTCCTTGGCGTCCAAATTTCTCTTGAAAGTAAGACTTCATTCCAGATAAATAAAATGAGTAAGGACTCTCTATCATTTAAATTCATATTTATTGTTAACGAATTCTCTTTTTCAAAAATACTTTCCTTGCAATTGCCAGCCTGCATTATGCATATTCTCTGCTTCGACAACTGTCAGTTATTATGTTACCCAAATATCATGCCTCATCTAATACTTTTAGTGTCTCATTTCCTAATCTAACTCAATCAACATCATCTGATTTAATTCACCTACCTTCTAGTACCCCTGTCCGACTTAAATAAATTATGTCGTGTGCAAAATTCTCACAGTCCACATTCTCCTACTACTTTTCCTTCACTTCGTGATCATAATATTAAATGTTGCGAATATGTTTTAGGTTGGAATTAAATTATTTTCTGGCACTGTTTATCCATGTTTTGATTGTACTGTGTTGTGTGCATCGCACTTTGGATTTTAGACCCATTATTTTTCTCTTGTTGTTCTCATTTAATTCACAGGGACAGTTTTAACACTACAGTGAGCACAAATTCCGTCGAAATTCAGCTGTTAACCCCAAGGGTTAACTTTTCCGAAAGTGCAGCCGACGAATTTTCTAGAGACAAAATACCAGTGGCCTAACAAATTACGCACTTCGCTGTCGCTCCTGGGACTTGTCGGTAACCGTTTCGAGTCTTTTGTCTTTCGGCAGCAGTATCACCGTGACTCGGCCCGCCTTTGTCACAGAGGCCAGTACTCGCTAACGAGGCCCCGAACGGCAGCCAGCGCAGACGTCGGCCACGTGACTAATGGGCACGGCCTTCCGGGCACGGCCTTCCGTCCATCCGGGCCCCGACCCTTCCCCTGCCCCGCCACCCCCGCACCAAACGCCCGCAAAGCAATTAATTATGAAGGCAGACGTTACGCGGCGCTGCCGGGCGCAAGTGTCTGCGGGCAGCGGCCGCCGCCTGCCGGCCCATTCCCATTGAATCAATTAAGTGCGGAGCGCGTGCTGGGCTCCACCACAGCGCCTGCTCTGTTTCTACCATTGCCCACCTCATCTTTATCCCTGTCTACCTTTCGCTTAATCGTACGCTTCATCACCGTCGTACTGCAATGCAATTACCAGTGATTGCAGCCTGCTGTTCAGTCTTCGTTGGACTTACACGAGCTGCAAAGGAAATTGCTCACACTTTCGGAAAGGTGACTGCTTCGATTATGAGGGGAATAAAAGAAGTCGTATCACTTGCCACTTGCTGGCTGCCAAAATCTGAAACCTTTGTTTTATTCATGTTCATTGGTCACATCCTCCTTCAGAAACTGTCTGAGATTTCCTAAGCGTTACTGTTTCATGTAGATCATTGTGGCGTGGTGCACGTTGAATTTATAGAAACACACAAAATGCTAGTCCGATGAAAAAAAATCTGTGTGTAGTCGTTGGTAAACAACAAGGAAGAGTCCAGCTGACACACAACAGCCATAGCGAGTCCATGGATTCGGCAAGTTCGTCGTCGGTGATGCTGCGATAGTATAGCTAAGTAACATCTACCGAACAAACATACGAATCTGCCGGTCGCTGTTCTTTTCCATTTCCATCTCTTACGCTTTGGCCATACCGGACACGCCTCGCCTGGTCCCTAGCTAGAGTTTCAATCCGTCCCGATATATCGAGATTGTCACTGTTATGGATCTAGTTTTGTGACGATGTTGCCAAATACTGTTACGACATTGGTTCAGGTTCTGAAGTAACGCCATCTGTTAACGCAACATGTAAATGCAGCCTCAGTTTTATTTATGCCAAGTAGTTTATGTTGACAGAGGCGTCGCATGTTGCGTATCCTGTATCGACGATGCAGGGACCTTATAGATCTAGCACCACCATTCGAGACAATACCAGACTTCTCCAGTAGTACAGTGCTGGAACTACACTCATGCTCATAAATTAAGGATAATGCTGATACATGGTGAAACAACGCTCTGGTGGGTGGTTTCAGGGTTTAAATCACCTCGAGGTATGACCATGCGGTGCATTTGACCTGCTGTCGTCGCATGGTAGCGCTGGCAGCAGTCTACATACGCAGAGGTGTGTTGGTGCATGTCAGAGTACGATGCAGCGAGTAAGTGTGCAGACGTTTCCGGACGTGCTAATGGTGACTGTGTGTTGAAAATGTCTCAAAGAACACATACTGATGACGTTATGAGGGGTGGAATACTAGGGCGAGTGGAGGCTGGTCAAACACAGCAGGTCATAGCACGGACCCTCCATGTGCCACAAAGTGTGATCTCAAGATTCCACCAGAAAGGAAACGTGTCCAGGAGCTACATTACGGGACGTCCACAGTGTACAACACCACAAGAAGACCGATGTCTCACCATCAGTGCCCGTAGACGGCCACAGAGTACTGGAGGCAGACTTGCTCGGGACCTTACTGCAGCCACTGGAGCAGTTGTCTCCAAACACACAGTCTATAGACGACTGAACAGACATGGTTTATTCACCCGGAGACCTGCAAGGTGCATTCCACTGTTAAGAACACAGCAGATGGTCATTGGAATAGTGGTTCCAGGTTATGTTCGCGGAAGAGTCCTGGCGTGAACCAGAAAGCAGATACCAACCCCTTAATGTCCTTGAAAGGGACCTGTATGGAGGTCGTGGTTTGATCGTGTGGGGTGGGATTATGATAGGTGCACGTACATCCTTGCATGTATTTGAGAGAGTAAATGTAACAGGTCAGGTGTCATTGTGCACAAGTACGTCCACCTTTTCAGGGGTGCAGTGGGTCCTCCTTCGTGCTTGATGGATGATAACGCACGGTCCCACCGAGCTGCCATCGTGGAGTAGTGGCCTGCCTACCTGTTCTTCAGACCTAAACCCCATCGAGCACGTCTGGGATGCTCTCGATCGACGTATCGCTGCACGTCTTCAACCCCTACGACACTTCAGGAGCTACGACAGGCACTGGTGCAAGAATGGGAGGTTATACCGCAGCAGCTGCTCGACCAACTGATACAGTGTATATCAACCCGTTGTGCGGTCTGTGTACATGTGCATGGTCATCATATCCCATTCTGATGTCGGGGTACATGCGCAGGAAACAGTGGCATTTTGTAGCACATGTGTTTCGGGACGGTTTTCTCAACTTATCACCAATACCGTGAACTTACAGATCTGTGTCGTGTGTGTTCCCTATGTGCTTATGCTATTAGCGCCAGTTTTGCGTAGTGCCACGTTGTGTGGCACCACATTCTGATATTATCCTTAATTTATGAGCATGAGTGTATTTAAGTAGCGCCACGCGGAAGAATCGAGCACTTCCCTTTTGAATAGCGATCTGGTATGACGATTCTTTCTTAACTACGAACTGACTAGAATGGAGTTTTATAAAATCGTAAAAAGGAAAAAGAACTTGCTGAAAAAGGAGAAATCTTCCGAAAAAAATGTTGTACGAACTACTTCTGCGTAACAAATTCAATATAATTGTGTTCTAAAAGAATTAATTACCTTAAAAAATTTTTACTTCATTTCTAGACTCCCATCTCGAAATGTCCCAAGGCGATCCCAGCTAGATATGGCCACCATACCCCTAAATACCTCGCTACTAGCCAGGCGACACACCTTGCTAAACAAACAGCTGTGAACTTAGGAGAGCAGCCGCACTAAAGCCAGTCGCTTGGCATGCCGCTAGTCGAACGGTCATGTTGGTTCTTCCTGGCGTGTCGCCTAGTGGCTTCGAGGATTGTGCTACCCGATAAACGCTGATGATTACGTAATTTCAGTAGTTTCTTCTCTGCTGTGGATGAGGAAGCATTAATATGGGCAGTTTTTTAAAGGTAATCTTTTCGGAATAGGTCTAAAAGAATGTTGGAGGGTGGTACAATGGAAAGTGACAGACCCGATAAGTTTTAGTTTTATTTTTATTCATGGAATCAACTACAGATTAATTAACAATTGTAACTACATAACAATAACAACAATAGTAATCACAGTGGTTTATGATATTTTTAATTTTGTAATAAATTCAACTCTGAATAAATTCCATGCAATGGCCATCACGTTCAATAATGTTTTGAGACAGACAGTTCTTTTGTCAGGGCACCGATTCACTTCCGTTGAAGTAATCAACCAAAATATGCCTTATATTTACTGTGCAGTTCGTATATCTGTGCAGATTTTATACTCATTCGTAAACACACAAAAAATTCTGTTGAAGCTTCCGAAGTTGTTTGTATGTTTCCAGAATGAGATTTTCACTCTGCAGCGGAGTGTGCGCTGGTATGAAACTTCCTGGCAGATTAAAACTGTGTGCCGGACCGAGACTCGAACTCGGGACCTTTGCCTTTCGCGGGCAAGTGCTCTACCAACTGAGCTACCCAAGCACGACTCACGCCCCGTCCTCACAACTTCACTTCTGCCAGTACCTCGTCTCCTACCTTCCAAACTTTACAGAAGCTCTCCTGCGAAACTTGCAGAACTAGCACTCCCGAAAGAAAGGATATTGCGGAGACATGGCTTAGCCACAGCCTGGGGGATGTTTCCAGAAGGAGATTTTCACTCTGCAGCGGAGTGTGCGCTGATATGAAACTTCCTGGCAGATTAAAACTGTGTGCCGGACCGAGACTCGAACTCGGGACCTTTGCCTTTCGCGGGCAAGTGCTCTACCAACTGAGCTACCCAAGCACGACTCACGCCCCGTCCTCACAACTTCACTTCTGCCAGTACCTCGTCTCCTACCTTCCAAACTTTACAGAAGCTCTCCTGCGAAACTTGCAGAACTAGCACTCCCGAAAGAAAGGATATTGCGGAGACATGGCTTAGCCACAGCCTGGGGGATGTTTCCAGAATGAGATTTTCACTCTGCAGCGGAGTGTGCGCTGATATGAAACTTCCTGGCAGATTAAAACTGTGTGCCGGACCGAGACTCGAACTCGGGACCTTTGCCTTTCGCGGGCAAGTGCTCTACCAACTGAGCTACCCAAGCACGACTCACGCCCCGTCCTCACAACTTCACTTCTGCCAGTACCTCGTCTCCTACCTTCCAAACTTTACAGAAGCTCTCCTGCGAAACTTGCAGAACTAGCACTCCCGAAAGAAAGGATATTGCGGAGACATGGCTTAGCCACAGCCTGGGGGATGTTTCCAGAATGAGATTTTCACTCTGCAGCGGAGTGTGCGCTGATATGAAACTTCCTGGCAGATTAAAACTGTGTGCCGGACCGAGACTCGAACTCGGGACCTTTGCCTTTCGCGGGCAAGTGCTCTACCAACTGAGCTACCCAAGCACGACTCACGCCCCGTCCTCACAACTTCACTTCTGCCACTTGTATGTATTGAATTCTCCACTTTTACTTCTCTTACACTCTATGACGCCAGCACGTTGGGAGTTTCCCCAACAGTTCATATTTCAATGAAATATTTACTTCCAGAAGCATTTTCCTACTCAGCACTGGAAGAGACATTTCGACAGTGCGAGCAAGCAACACGGCAATGGCGGTTAGCTTCGATGTTCCGGTGTGGCCCCCCAGGCATCCCAGCGCTTGGCTCTAGGCGAGTCGCGAAGTGCATGGTGCAAAGCGAGGCGCCCGCAGATCGTGTGGCCGTAGCCTTAGGGAGGCATGCGGGCTGTTCTAAGGCGTACATTGTCCTTTTCAGACAAAAGATTTTTACGATTATCAATTATTTTCTGTATTTCAGTTGCTTGCACCAAGTGCTTCTTGATTAGTTGGGTCTTTACTTGATTTACCTGAGTACAGGAAAGGAAATGGGTATGGTTACTTGTAGTTGACGAATTCTTTAATAAAACTTATAATAGTGATGTAAATATAAAATAAAAATGCAAATATAAATTAAATTAAAATGAAAATGAATGTAAAACTAAACAGATCAAAATAGGGATGAAGACAATAAATGGAAGTCTGAAGTATTTAGAGACAGCAACAAAACAAATTGAAGTTAGAAGTAGAGGATTTCAGACTGAGGAGATTTCTGGATTTCTTGGTGCGGTATCGATAGCAACGATGCCACGGGGTATTAAAATTATTAGGCAAACCTACGTTTCTAGCATTTGTATACTTAGAGAAAGCTTTTGACAATGTTGACTGGAATACTCTCTTTCAAATTCTGAAGGTGGCAGGGGTAAAATACAGGGAGCGAAAGGCTATTTACAATTTTACCATATCGTTATTATGTAAAACTTCATTATCTACCTTGTTATTCCAATAACTACAGACTTTTTCGGTGAAAGAATGTCATTTTTAAGGGTCATGATAGCTGGAGAAACGAGAAACTCTGTGGATTTTGGAACGACATATTTGAAGACATTACATTTTTTTTATTTTTTTTTTTTACCGAGGATGTGTTTTTTCATATGCTACTGACTTTCCTTTTCCTCAGTTTCTCACTTAATAAACGTAATGAACCAATGTTTCAGAATTCTCTCACAACCATGTCTGCACAACATGTTAGTGTGGTGAGACTGTGCAAACTCCTCTGTGTTTTGGCAAAAGAAGCAAATTTTGACATGGAAACCAAAGAAATGTGTAGGTTTTACGCAAAATTCGCCACTCATGAAGCTTCTCTGTAAGTCACAAATGGTAAACAAGCTAGACGAAAGTAAATGGCTCCAATTTTGACGGAATTCTTTTCGAATACTAACAAAAACAGAGGTGACATTAGATCTTTTTGAATGGTCACCATGCAAGTGTGGTAGTGGAGGGGTCCACTTAATATTAAAAAAAAAAATGAGCGTAGGCTTTAGTTTAGAATGGTACTTCCCGTACAGCGGTCGCTATCACCCCTACAGCGCTCTGGGCGGCCCCCCGCCACTGTGACTCTTCCTGCGCTTCTCCAACTGACTGCGCATGTAGCGGCCACGGCATTTTCGCGCACTGTACAGTTGTGGTTTTCCCTGGGTTGGCGTACTTCGCCACTCCTGAGGCAGCTGGTTGCTCGCACGTGATCTTACGTACAGCCAAGACGTATGTTTGCTGCTGGAAATGCTGCACTTGATGTAAGCAGGCGAGCAGAGTGCCACCGATGGTGCGATCTAAGGAACGTCATCTTCTGGGTCGCTACTACAGTCGTTGGCAGATAGCGCACAGATGATACCGTCGAGTGTGTGTGGCTGGTATTACTATATTTGTGTTGCTGATGATGACAAAAGGGAGCAAATGATACAATGGCATTTATGTGACTAAGTGTTATTATCTTGTTTAACTGACTATAAATGAGAGAGTGTGTACTGTATTGTTGTCTCTTTGCTCTTGTTATTGTTGTTGTTGACGATGATGATGATGAGATAAGGGAGAGAATAAATACACTGCATGCATAGACACTGCTCCTCTCGAAATGCATCGCAAGGATTACTGACCTTAACGTCTCATCGATCAAAGGACACCTGCTCTCACGGTACCGTGATCCTCCACTGACCGCTGCTTTTGGAATTTAACTCATCGTAAGCCAATATGCTTGGGTGAAAACGATATTTTTTTTAAAGAATATGGATCTATTATGCTTAACGTTGTTCCCGTTTCTCGAGAAAGATAACACGCAGTAATTTAGTGGCTCAAAATTGTTATTCGTTCCGCAACATAAACTTCAGTCTGTGATTATTTAAAGAACCGAAATGCTTTTCATTATGCAGTGATAATCGAATTTTTTTGCCGGACTATGACTGTCCTAAGCGAGCAGCCGCTTTAACCATAGTTTTCCTCCATTAGCCCGACCTTATGCTTGTCATAATGACCTTCGCTGGCGTTCGCTCTTCTTCTTTCAAGTTTTATGTTCCTTTGTCCAAAGTTAAGGCGTTTTTGAACTAAAATCCTGAAAAGAAAGGAAAAACTAAATCCTCGCCTCTCTCCTTCTTAATTTTGTGCACCTACCAATGCAAATGAAATTAATGAATTTAAAGAAAAAAGAATTCTAGAAAGAAATGTAACCGATCTAAAATAAAAATATCTCCTTACTTAATTATTTAAATATTTTATAGTGATATATTGGTCACTGTCGCTTAAAAACAAATAAAATATTCACATTAGCAGTTTCAACGTGTAGTTGCCATCTTCCCATGTGCTTATCCACTAAAAAGCTTCGTACAGATGTATAACAGAGTTATTCTGAACATCATGAACCTGACTTAAATATTACAATGAAAATACATCGTAATTGGGCGTATGGTACACTAAATGCCAGGACAGCACGTGGCAGTTGAGATGAAGTGTCTCTTCGATGAACAGGTATGTGTCGACCGGTTTATTTATATGGACCGCCTGCTTCCTAGTCCATTTCAGATCAGGTTCGGCTCCTTACACACAAAATTTTAGCCAGAACTATTCACTATATTGCAGTAGGTGCAAAAGGATGTCGGACGTGAACCGTTTTGTGGAGCTTCTCTCGGTTCGAAACTTTTCATTTACTGCTTCGTATCAGGTAGGTCTCACATGACTGTTGAGGAGTGAATTTTGTATTTTTCTCCAAGTTTCGCGAATTTTTGAACTGACATTTAGATTCTATAGTGGGATGTTTTGAGCTGCTTTGCCTTGAAGAGTTTCTTGCCTACAGTACAGCTGGTTATATAACTACACACCCAGACAAAAATAGTGAAGCACCGACAAAGGGAGGAGGAAACGAAACGAAACTTCATGGGTTCAGAATGTATGTGGTGTTGTTTCAGTGATTACAAAATCGAATAAAATTTACAAACAACTTGACAATATATGACCGCTTACAGTATGACGATGGCCCCCACTGGCTACTGTAATAGAGCTCTTGTGTCCTCTCCTGAGCCAAGCTGAAGCTCCACTGTTGTAACTGGTCCTTGATATCTTGAATACTGGCTCTGGGACTGTGTTAAAGCCCAAGCTGGTCTTAGACGTGTTCCACTGCGGACATATCTAGAGATCTCGCATGACCACAGGAGTACCTAAACTACATGCAGACAGTTCATAGAGACACATACCACGTGTGGACCAGCATTGTTCTACTGAAAAAGGCACAGTGTTCCATGAGATGTAATGCAAGAAGAAGCTGGACGTCCGTAACATACTGTTGAGTTCCGTCAGTGACCTGGTGATACCCGCTGGCCCTCCACACCATGACGCCAGGATTAACAGTACTGTGCCTCTCCAAAAAAGTCGCAGAGCCGGACCGCTCCCCAGATCACCGACGTAATCACCGACGATGGTTAACCGTGTAAGTCTAAAACCGCGCTTCATCTCCAAACATGAGCAGTTCATGCTTCGCGGTCAAAGTACCACTCCAAACACAGTGGTGTCTGTGTTGTGGTGTTTACGGCAGCCTGCGCATAAGACGGTCATTTCCTAGTCCGACTGCTGGTAGTTTCCGATCAATGATGCATGATGAACAGAATTTTGCTGGGAGTCCATTATTTGTCCAGGGATACCAGGTGCAAATGTGAAGGAGTTATGATGTGCTTGATATACATTACAGCTATCCTCTCTTGCGGCGGTCAGACGTGGTCGACAAGAACCTTGACGGTAAGTATGCCTGCCCTCACTCTCCCCACAAATCTGGACATTGCATGATTCGACCAGTAGGCCAAATGGAGACCCACGGTGAGGACTCTCTCAAACTCTGTCAGGCCCTGACAACATTGAAAAACGAGTACGTGACATCTCCGTGTTCTTCACAGCGACCACTCAAAATCTAACATACGAATCGCCTTATACGCCCTAGTAGGCCTGATAACACTAATCAGGAACAACACTATTGTGTTCTGGTGGCCGCTCTATCTGTCATCAATAACTGCGACTCTGATCATTTACATGCCCGCCGATGGTACGTAGGTGTACAAAGTTACTTTGACAACCAACCAGGTCTTCTGGGTGTTTCCTGTTTTTTGTCAGGCACTCCACACAAAATTTAGTGATAACGCTACGTTGATGTTTATACACGCTGCCAAAAAATATAACTTCTTTAAAACTCGTAACTGTCTTCCATTGGAACTCATGTTTGAAATTTGGCTCAAAGATGTCTAAAAACTCCCTCTGTACTGGTGCGGAGGCGTGGCGCCCAACAACGTCATCTTTGGACTCGGGTACCCTCAGCAAGGTGTCGACCCATGCGAAAAAAGAGGCCACAGCTCTGTATTTCGTGTGAGGTTTAAGGTGGGATAATGATGACATCTTGGCACCAAATGTCACCAGCACTCTACCCAACGCCGTCGTGGACGTGACACACGATGGGAAGGTCTTCACATCCCTTCTTACCCACATTTCAGCCCTTCTTTTGAAGCCTCTGCGCTGGATGTCAGAACCGCGACACCCAGAATTGAAATCACGCGGTTTTCTTATGGGTGGCCGAGGAAAACATTTCAGACATATCGCCATTCAGAATCGACACACAAAACCCTCACGAGATGACAAAAATGGAGTGACTGAAACCACCACTCTCCTTGGGCCGTTAATTCCCACACATTCCGCAGTCGAAAACAACAGTTCGCAGTGCGATGCGTGACAGGACGTCATTGAAAACGTTCAATAGTACTGACACCCTCCTGACGATTCAGCCCTACTCTAAGGACATCGTGGGGCTACATTTAAGGTGATCTGTCCCATTCGGTGTACAGCGCAACTGCAATTTTTGCTCTAGTAGGATTGAACCACTAGGAGCAGTTCGAAACCATTGGCCAGTGCTAGTCTGCTTTTTATGTCCTCCTTCATCCCTCCGTTGTTGCCTTGTAGCGGATTTCCTTAACTTCATCTGCTTCGTGATCATGAGTCTTGATGTGAAGTTTCTCACTGTTCTCATTCCATATTCTGTACTCGTTAGAATGTTCATTCTATTCAGCAGATCCTGTAATTCTTCCACATTTGCACTGAATATAGTAATGTCATCTGTGGATTTTATCACTGATATCCTCACACAGCGAATTTTAGTCCCATTCTTGAAACTTTTTTTTGTTTCCCTCGTCGTTTCTTTGTTCTAGAGATTGAACAGTACAACCATACCCTTTTTAATGCAAGCACTTCGTTCTTGATCTTTCAGTCTTATTATTCCCTCTTGGTTCTTGTACGTAAGGTATATTTCCGCCTTACCCCTAGTCTTCTGGGAATTTCGAACATCTTGCACCATTTTACATTGTCGAACTCTTTTTCCAGGTCAACAGATACTGTGAACATGTCTTGATTTTTCTTTAGTCTTGCTTCCATTAACAACTGCAACGTCAGAATGGTCTCTCTAGTGAATTTTACCGTTCCTAAAGCCAAACTGATCGTTATCTAACACATCTTCAACGTTCTTTTCCATTCGTTTGGATATTATTCTTTCAGCAACTTATATGTATGAGCTGTTAAGCTGATTGTGCAATAATAATCCCACTTGTCGGCTCTTTCATTCATCGGAATTGTGTGATTGATGATTCTTCCGAGAATCAGATGGTATACCCCAGACTCATACATTCTACAATCCAACGTGAATAGTCATTTTGTTGCCACTTCCCCAATGAGTTTAGAATTTCTGATCGAATGTTTTCTATCCCTTCTGCCTTATTCGGTCTTAAGTCTTCAAAAGCTCTTTTAAATACTGATTCGAGTACTGGATTCCCAGTCTCTTCTATATGGACTGCCGTTTCTTCTCTTGTGGAATCATCAGACATAGATGCCTTCAGCATAATTTTTTCCACCTATCCGCTCTCTCCTCTGCATTTAACAGCGGATTTCCCATTGCCCTGTTAATGTTACCACCCATGCTTTTAATTTCACCGAATGCTGATTCGACTTTTCTATATGCTGAGTCAGCCCTTTCGACAATCATTCCTTTTGCAATTCATTCGGCCATCTAGCCTTAGCTTCCCAGCACTTCCTGTTTATTTATTTCC
The DNA here is from genome assembly GCF_021461395.2 of Schistocerca americana. Classification (NCBI taxonomy): domain Eukaryota; kingdom Metazoa; phylum Arthropoda; class Insecta; order Orthoptera; family Acrididae; genus Schistocerca; species Schistocerca americana. The sequence goes on from NC_060121.1 coordinate 477,528,490, forward strand.
TAAGTGACTTATATTTCCGTATTCCTGAATTTCCCTGAACATTTTTGTACTTCCTTCTTTCATCTGTCTACTGAAGTATTTCTTCTGTTACCCTCCGTTAATTCGCAGTTACCTTTTTTTTAGTCATTGTTTCTGTTTTTTCAACTTATAGGTGGAAGTTGAAATTTAGTTTAAAAACCTATAGAATTTATTCAGTTACCGAGCTCTCTGTTACTGTAATGAATCTAAACTACTTTGACTACTGCTGCACGCCACCTGTGGGCACTTGACATCGTGAGGATAATTTATAAGTGGCGCAGAGACGAATGGGGAAACTTTCTAGTGACGATACGAGCCGCAAATGAGGATCTCTGCCGCTCGGGATTAGCCGAGCGGTCGGAGGCGCTGCAGTCATGAACTGTGCGGCTGATCCCGGTGGGGGTTCGAGTCCTCCCTCGGGCATGGGTGTGTGTGTGTGTGTGTGTTTGTCCTTAGGATAATTTAGGTTAAGTAGTGTGTAAGCTTAGGGACTGATGACCTTAGCAGTTAAGTCCCATAAGATTTCACACACATTTGAACATTTTTTTTTTTTTTGAGGATCTCTAGTGCCATAAACAATCTTAACAATGGGCAAATTGTTATGATCCAGTGCCTAAGAACGGGTATCTCAGAAACAGCGTAGCTGGTCATTTGTTTGGGTGTGATCATCTATGGAATGGGGCTGAAGGACGGTGGAACCAGGAGTAAGCGACAAGGTATTGGAAGTCCGCGTCTCATCACAGAACGTGGAGGTCAAACACCTGCCGAATCTGTGAAGCAGGACAGGCGGCGATCTATCCCAAATCAGAAGACGGATTACAATTCTGGCCCAGATGTAAGCTTTTCGAAGCACACCGTTCGGTGCACGCTATCGAACATGGGGCTCCGCAGCTTACAACTCTTTGTGCCCCGCGTTGACCCAACGACATCGTGAATTACGATTGCACTCATCATGAGTCGACTGGTCGGGTGAATCTCTTTTCTTGTTACATGAGGTCGACGGTAGTGTCTGGTGACACTGTCATCCAGCTGAATAGCTGCTCAAACATGCCTTCGCCACGCACGCAAGACATTGTTATGCTATGGGCCACTTTGACCTGGCCTTCCACGAGATCTGTGTTAGTAATCGAAGCGCCGTAACATGACCTGGACATTATTTTGTACCTCCTGCATCCCTTGAGGCTTGATGACTCCTCCGACGACGAAGGTATCTTCCAGCCGGATAGCTGTCTGCGTCACAAGGCCAGAATCATGGTACAAAGATTTGAAGAGGTTCATAGAGAACTCGCATTGATGTCATGCCACCAACATCGTCTGATAAGACCCCGATGGGTCTCATATTGGGCGCTGCTCTGCGTGCATAAACCACCAGCCCTTAATTGCGTGATCTGTGCTTAGACATCCTCCGGAAACTTACCAATATCTTGCCGAATCCGTACCAGGCAGAGTGGTTGCTGTATTGAATTCCGAAGGTGTGCCAACACGTTATTGAGCAAGTGTTCATAATATTCTGACTCATTGATGGGGTGTGTATCAAAATGCACATTATTCTGTCTCCTTTAACATCACACTTGATTAAAATTACGAGAGATTTACCTTAATGACTAAATTGCTGTTTGCGACCTACGCAAACACAAAGAATATTTTCCAATTCCAATGAAATGTTTACGTCCAAACCTATTACTTAATTAATTCTGCTTTACTCTGTGGTATACTGTTCTGTGTGTCGGCGTGTTTGCTTGTTTACTGTGATTAATTAAACGATTATTCTCATCAACAATCGTTCATGTTTGTCCGCGAGTATGTGTATAACAACGAGCTGTGTGTTTCCGATATTAATACAATGCTGCCAGATGTATTCCGGCTTCCAGGGCGAGACTGAGTCAGCCATGACTACCTGCTGTGACGTCACTGACGAAACACGGCGACAAGGCGCAAATCGGTCGTTGTCGCTAGCTGCATTCTCCAAGTAGGTGGTCACATTTTTTGGTAGTGCTGTAATTTGTATTTTGATTACTACCTTTCTACTCAATATTGAATTGCCAGTTACATGAAAAAGACCAGACGTAATTGTGCCGTTGCTCATTGCAGCCACAGTTCCTATAAAATGGGACGTTATGTATCATTTCCTGCTACGCGTTATTCTGTAAGCTATGTCGGTATCTCGGGGCAAACGACTGGAAGAAATAAGTCTTCGTAATACAAGAATACATCTACGATATTTCGTGCCCAAGGATTACATGCAGGTTTGGAGAAATGAGGTTCTAGGTATGCCCCTAAGTAAGTAGAGAAACTGAATGCAGTTCTTTCGGAGAAAGTACGTAATATGGGGATAAAACTAAAAAATCTATAACAGATTCTCGCAATACAGAAGATAAGGGTACGAGTTAATTTCTTACCTATGATGAAGTGGCGGTAGCAAACATTTTCCTAAGTTAAAAGTTCGGTTCTGTCCCCCCGTGAACCATGGACCTTGCCGTTGGTGGGGAGGCTTGCGTGCCTCAGCGATACAGATAGCCGTACCGTAGGTGCAACCACAACAGAGGAGTATCTTTTGAGGGGCCAGAGAAACGTGTGGTTCCTGAAGAGGGGCAGCAGCCTTTTCAGTAGTTGCAGGGGCAACAGTCTGGATGATTGACTGATCTGGCCTTGTAACACTAACCAAAACGGCCTTGCTGTGCCGGTACTGTGAACGGCTGAAAGCAAGGGGAAATCCGTAATTTTTCCCGAGGGCATTCAGCTTTGCTGTATGGTTAAATGAAGATGGCGTCCTCTTCAGTAAAATATACCGGAGGTAAAATAGCCCCCATTCGGATATTCGGGCGGTGCCTACTCAAGAAGACGTCGTTATCAGGAGAAAGAAAACTGGCGTTTTCCATTCGGAGCGTGGAATGTAAGATCCCTTAATCGGGCACGTAGGTTAGAAAATTTAAAAAGGGAAATGGATAGGTTAAATTTAGATATAGTGGGAATTAGTGAAGTTCGGTGGCAGGAGGAACAACACTCTTGGTCAGGTAAATACAGGGTTATAAATACAAAATCAAATAGGGGTAATGCAGGAGTAGGTTTAATAATGAATAAAAAAATAGGAGTGCGGGTAAGCTACTACCAACAGCATAGTGAAGGCATTATTGTGGCCAAGATAGTCACGAAGCCCACGCCTACTACAGTAGTACATGTTTATATGCCAACTTGCTCTGCAGATGACGAAGAAATTGAAGACATGTATAATGAGATAAAAGAAATTATTCAGACAGTGAAGGGAAACGAAAATTTAATAGTCATGGGTGGCTGGAATTCGATAGTAGGAAAAAGGAAGAGATGGAAACGTAGCAGGCGAATTTGGATTGGGGGTATGAAATGAAAGAGGAAGCCGCCTGGCAGAATTTTGCACAGAGTGTAACTTAATCATAGCTAACACTTGGTTCAAGAATCATAAAAGAAGGTTGTATACATGGAAGAAACCTGGAGATACTAGAAGGTATCACTTAGATTATATAATGGAAAGACAGAGATTTAGGAACCAGGTTTTAAATTTCAAGACATTTCCAGGGGCAGATGCGGACTCAGACCACAATCTATTGGTTATGAACTGTAGATTAAAAATGAAGAAACTGCAAAAAGGTGGGAATTTAAGGGGATGGTACCTGGATAAACTGACTAAACCAGAGGTTGTACAGAGTTTCAGGGAGAGCATAACGGAACAGTTGACGCGAATTGGGGAAAGAAATACAGTAGAAGAAGAATGGGTTGCATTGAGGGATGAAGTAGTGAAGGCAGCAGAGGATCAAGTGGGTAAAAAGACGAGGGCTAGTACAAATCCTTTGGTAACAGCAGAAATATTGAATTTAATTGATGAAAGGAGAAAATATTAAAATGCAGTAAATGAAGCATGCAAAAAGGAATACAAACGTCTCAAAAATGAGTTCGACAGGAAGTGCAAAATGGCTAAGCAGGGATGGCTAGAGGACTAACGTAAGGATTCAGAGGCGTATATCACTAGGGGTAAGATAGATACTGCCTACAGGAAAATGAAAGAGACCTTTGGAGAAAAGAGAGCCACTTGTATGAATATCAAGAGCTCAGATGGAAACCCAGTTCTAACCAAAGAAGGGAAAGCAGAAATGTGGAAGGAGTACATAGAGGGTCTATACAAGGGCGATGTACTTGAGGACAATATTATGGAAATGGAAGAGGATGTAGATGAAGATGAAATGGGAGATACGATACTGCGTGAAGAGTTTGACAGAGCACTGAAAGACCTGAGCCGAAACAAGGCCCCGGCAGTAGACAACATTCCATTGGAACTACTGACAGCCTTGGGAGAGCCAGTCCTGACAAAACTCTACCATCGGGTGAGCAAGATGTATGAGACAGGCGAAATACCCTCAGACTTAAAGAAGAATATAATAATTCCAATCCCAAAGAAAGCAGGAGTTGACAGATGTGAAAATTATCGAACTATCAGTTTAATAAGTCACAGCTGCAAAATACTAACGCGAATTCTTTACAGACGAATGGAAAATCTGGTAGAAGCCGACCTCGGCGAAGATCAGTTTGGATTCCGCAGAAATGTTGGAACACGTGAGGCAATACTGATCGTACGACTTATCTTAGTAAATAGATTAAGGAAAGGCAAACCTACATTTCTAGTAATTGTGGACTTAGAGAAAGCTTTTGACAATGTTGACTGGAGTACTCCCTTTCAAATTCTAAAGGTGGCAGGGGTAAAATACAGGGAGCGAAAGGCTATTTACAATTTGTACACAAACCAGATGGCAGTTATAAGAGTCGAGGGACATGAAAGGGAATCAGTGGTTGGGAAGGGAGTGAGACAGAGTTTTAGCCTCTCCCCGATGTTATTCAGTCTGTATATTGAGCAAGCAGTAAAGGAAACAAAAGAAAAATTCGGAGTAGGTATTAAAATCCATGGGAAGAAATAAAAACTTTGAGGTTCACCGATTACACTGTAATTCTGTCAGAGACAGCAAAGGACTTGGAAGAGCAGTTGAACGGAATGGACAGTGTCTTGAAAGGAGGATATAAGATGAACATCAACAGAAGCAAAACGATGATAATGGAATGCAGTCTAATGAAGTCGGATGATGCTGAGGGAATTAGATTAGGAAAAGAGACACTTAAAGTAGTAAAGGAGTTTTGCTATTTGGGGAGCAAAATAACTAATGATGGTCGAAGTAGAGAGGATATAAAATGTTGACTGGCAATTGCAAGCGTTTCCGAATAAGAGAAATTTGATAACATCGAGTACAGATTTAAGTGTCAGGAAGTCGTTTCTGAAAGTATTTGTATAGGGTGTAGCCATGTATGGAAGTGAAACGTGGACGATAAATAGTTTGGACAAGAAGAGAATAGAAGCTTTCGAAATGTGGTGCTACAAAATAATGCTGAAGATTAGGTGGGTAGATCTCATAGCTAATGAGGAGGTATTGAATAGAATTGGGGAGAAAAGGAGCTTGTGGCACAACTTGACTAGAAGAAGGGATCGGTTGGTAGGACATGTTCTGAGGCATCAAGGGACCACCAATTTAGTATTGGAGGGCAGCGTGGAGGGTAAAAATCGTAGAGGGAGACCAAGAGTTGAATACACTAAGCAGTTTCAGAAGGATGTAGGTTGCAGTAGGTACTGGGAGATGAAGAAGCTTGCACAGGATAGGGTAGCACGGAGAGCTGCATCAAACCAGTCTCAGGACTGAAGACCACAACAACAACAACAAACACTGTTAATACGCGCATCGCTAATTTTAAATAAGCAGTTTTTTGCAATTTCTTCCTTGATAGAATATACTGATAATCAGTAGGTACGTTCTTAAGTTTTACATTTGGATCGCTACAGAATGAGAGCGTCACTTGGATTTGAGATCCGTGAAAACAAATGCCTGAATGACCTCGTTGAGCATGGTAACTATCGCATATAGTTGTCTAAACAATTTATTTATTTTAATTCCAGTTTCTTTCAGTCTTCAATGTAAGCAACTACCACAATCGCAAATTAGATACATTCTAAGACAAAAAAAGACGCACCACGAAGGTGTTATGCGAACTGGTCGCAAATTGATATTCACACAGGTATCGACGGAAAATTCAAAACTGTAAACTTTTGGGGTGGTTGGATGAATGTGCGGCGCTGCAGCGCAGTTTCTCCGCACAAATGACAAGGATAGTAAACGGGAGATATGACGATACCACGTTGTTAATTCTTTGTGAATTTCACTCCGTGTACTCTATTGGAAAGTAACTACGCCTCGCAGACAGAAGTGTCAGCAACATACGGAGATGTCAGCATTTGAGAGTGAAGGTGTAGTTGGGCTCAAAGAAGCCGATTGGAGTAGTCGGCGAATCGGTCGACATTTGAACAAGGGTGATGTTACTATTCGTCATCGTTGTCAGGAATGTGTGAACTATGATCGAACACAGCATCAAGAAGAGAGCGATCGTCCTAGAAAGATGACAGAATTTGAGGACCGAGTAATCGTTAGAGAGGCACTCAGAGCACCGGATTCATCATCACAATCGACCAGAAGTGCAATTGGTGCTTCAGTGACCAAAGGCACCATTAATAGGAGAGTCACAGAAAGGGGACTGAGCTCACGGCGCCCCTTGCGCCGGCTACATATGACCTCGCTACAGCGATAAGCTGGTTTGCAGTGGTGTCGGACATATTCGCCTTGAATCTCTTTGCTGGAGTAGAACTGTCTTCAATGATGAGTCCCGCTTTGAACCGACACCCGATGAACGGACTGAGGTGCCATTGATTTCATAGCAGGACCCCTCTTGTTGTCATCTGCAGAACCCTTACATTATAGCGGTACGTCGACGATATTATATGCCCCGTTTCGTTACCCTTCATGGCAAGCCATCCTGGGCTTACATTTCAGCAATATAATGCCCGCCCGCACGCGATGAGAATTTCTACTGCTTGTTTTCTCGCTTGCCAAACCACCTTGGTCAGAAAGGCCACCGTATCTTTCCCCAGTTTAGAAAATTTGTAGCATTATGGGCAAGTTCCTCCAACCAGCTTTGGATTTTAACGACCTAACGCGCCAGTTGTACTGAATTCAATCAATGTCATGCCGAATAACTGCTTGAATAACGGCCAGAGGTGGTCCAACTCATTACTGATTTGCTCAGTATGTGAAGCTCTGTCTCTTGGATAAATCATCCAGTTTTTTTCTGAAACTGTAATCATTTGTTTGTTTGTACATGTACGTCACATGTACCGATTTCCGTGCCATTCGGATAATTTCTTTGTGGTATGTTGCTTTTTTTTATTTATTTTTTTTTTTTGCATATAAATACAGAATTGGAATTGCACTTCACGCATTAAAGTACCTTCCTAAAATGCTAGATGAATTGCTCTTCTAGCTACACTCATAGCCGAACAAACTTCCAAAAATGGTCTTAAAATAATCTCCTGGTTTTTAAATTGAGGTCGTATGAACTTCTCAGGGAAGATTTCTAGTCGTTTGTATGGTGTCGTTTAACAATTCAATACGAATGATTTTATTTTCTCCGGCTCATATTCCACAGTTTACACAGTGCTACGTACAGAAGTACACTTCCACAAATATTGAGATTCATTTCTAAAATATGGAACGTAAGTGAAAGACTAGCCTTATGATGATCCTTCAGATCTCGTATTCGTTTGTTTCTCAAGGTCATGACATCTTGTAAAACGATTCCTTTATCTATAAAATGGTTCTTTAGCAGTTTAAGCAACGGGTACATTATGGAATACCACGGTAGACTGTAACGATCCGCAGGGCTTGAGAAATGTTTTATTTGTGGATAACTGAAGATGATTAATACCCGTGGTCTAGGGGTCAGTAGGCTCGCAGCCGTGCTAGCGTGCGGAGCTGCTCCGCGCGCCGTCCAACGCTCCGCTCTCGGCGGTGTTTACTTCCGCGTCGCGGTGTTTGTGTCTATCGAGTCCAGTACTAACGTACACCATGGCGCACTCGTACCGCCGTGCAACGATCAAAGTAACGTTTCAGGCCGAACATCCACGACCCAGAGCTTTCGAAGTCGAACAGTTCATATGTGAGGATCTACGTTTGAACCCCCAGGACGTAATCGGCATACATTTTTCCATCACTGGAAGTGTTGTCTACATCAAGATGTCGACGGAGGAAATTTGCAATGACATAATTCACCGTCATGCCACCGGACTCAAATTTAAACACTCTGATGGATACATGGGTGCTGTGACAGTCGCCCATGCTGGATTCGGTCTCCGGACATTGCGGGTGTTTGAGCTCCCGTTCGAGGTGCCTGAGGATGTGGTCATTGCCGCTTTCCAACCATATGGCACCGTCTTGTGTCACGTCGCGGAGAAGTGGCAAACATTTACGACCTACCCCGTATTATATGGCGTCCGGCAAATAAAAATTGAGCTGACGCAACATGTCCCATCGTACCTGCTGATTGGCGGTATGAGGGCCATCGTCATGTACGATGGACAGCCACGAACGTGCGCAGGATGTGGCCAGGAGGGACATGTACGTTCCGAATGCTTACACCGCCGTTTAATACAGACGCCGTTGCGTGAAGAGACCCAGGCTTCGACGGTCACGTCCTTACCCATCACCTACGCCAAGGTTGCACAGGACCCCGTCGTACCAATCTCGATTGCGCCAGCAGCATCGTCTACGCCACACGCCGCAGCACAACGCGCCGACGACACAAACACGGCGTCGCCTACAGTGCTCGCTTCAGGACCGTCCGGGTTGCAGACCGAAACCGATGTTCCAGTTGGAACCATGGACGTCGACCTCGGTGTCGTGCCGACGTCTGCCTTTGTCCAGACGGGTTCGGCGTCAGACGACGGGCGACCACATTCTGATTCAGAAGGCCACATCAGAAAACAGCAGTTGCCTCGCAAACACAGGAAACGACGACGAACGCCTTCCGATGACGCCCTTTCTCAGACGGCCCCGCGAGATGTCGACCTGTTGTCTGACGGTGATCTCCCACATTGCGTCCAGTCACGCGATGCAGCAGCAACAGGCGTCCCTCCTGTGACGCCTCCTCTCCCGGTTCGTGACGTGTCCTCGCCGTTGTCAACGAATGATGACGGCGGTCCCCCTGCCACTCATGTTGTGGAATCCACAACACCCGTTCCGGAAGTACGTGACCGTCACAAGTCCACGTCATCAGCTTCCTGGGCCGATGACGTTGAAGAAGTGGAACAGACTGCCAGCGTGTCTGCACAGGAGTCCACCTCGGCGACACTGGGGCTGGCGCCCCGCCAGTAATTATTACCACTGCGGGACCACCGGCGGGTCTCCACCTACCGGCTACTTCTACTGCACGTTCTGCAAATACTGAGGATGGCCGTACACAGCAATATCGTATCGCCACGATGAATCTTGCCACCATTCGTGCCCCCCATAAACTGGCCATGTTCAGAGACACTATTTACTCTGCGGATGTGGATATAGCACTCTTACAAGAGGTGTTTGTGGCTGACTTCCTAGTTCCCACCGGATACAACGCCCATGTTTCCCCCGCATCCGACACCGGCAGCGGCGTCGCCATCCTGCTAAGCGACGGATTCCCTGCAGAGGACGTCATCTACCTCCCCACTGCGCGAGGTATGGCCCTCACACTGTTCGGCGTGCGTATTATTAATATCTACGCTCCGTCCGGCACTGGCCGCCGTTATGACGGACAAACTTTTTTTGCCGAAAGCGTCACACCCCTCTTCACCGGTCCGCAGGACAATTTTGGTACTCGGTGGGGATTTTAATTCGACGCAAGTCCCCGCGGACCAACTCCCGCGACATTCCCCTTGTGCATCTCTCTCTCAGTGGTCATCGAACGTCTACGACTTGTTGACACATGGAAGAAGCTCCACGGAATTCAACCGGGATATACGTTCTACACCTCTCACTCATCAATCCGCATAGATCGCATCTACGTTACCCACTCCCTTGCTGATGGCACACGTCATGGGGAAGTCTGGCCCTTGGCCTTTTCAGACCATGATGCGCACCTCTGTGACGTCACTCTCGCCCGACAGCAAGTGTGGCATAGTCGTGGTCTGTGGAAACTCAATGTCGCTCACCTGACCTCCTCAGACTGTCGCCGTATGGTCGAAGAAGCGTGGGCACGCTGCCACCATCGTCGAGAAGCCTGTGACTCCACCTTATCATGGTGGCTCTCTTGTGCAAAGCCGACCTTCAGGAAGACTCTGATGAGTTATGGGAAGGAATTAAAGGCGTGGCAAACTAACACCCTGCACTTCTACTACACTATACTACGTGACTGTACGACGATGCCTTTCTCGCCAGCCCGGCAGTCGATGGTTCATCGCACGAAGGCGCAGATCTCCTTGATCATGCGGCGTCACTTGGAAGGCACTGTAGTCCGCTCTCGAGCTCCTAATCGAATCCCTCAAGAACGTCCGTCGATGTACCACCTCCTTCAGAAAAGACAACGACGACGACGAGCTCTGATCCAAGTCCTCACTGATGTGGAAGGGCGCCGGCACGACACACAACAAAGCATCGGTCGTACTCTCCATGCTCGTTTTGCCGGGCTATACGCAGCCGTACCGCATTCTGCAGCACTGATTACAGAAGTCGTTCAGCTTACTGCGAACACTCTTTCGGAGGATGCAGTGCATGACCTCCAAGACGACGTAACCACAGATGAAGTGGTAGATGCTATCAAGGCGGGTTCCGATAACAGATCTCCTGGACCTGACGGTATACTCATCGAATTTTATAAAAGTTTTCACTATTTGTTGGCTTCCACGTGGACGGAAATCGCACAAGAGCTGATGTCACCGATGACAGTGGTCCCGAGCGCCTTTCTAGAAGGCATTATTATCCCCGTACATAAACCTCGCGGGTTATCGAGGGTCCAGAACTATCGACCAATTACTTTGCTCAACAGTGACATTAAATTATTCACACGGCTACTGGCATCGCGACTCAAGAAGGTCGCACGTTACGCCACATCCTGCGACCAGACTTCCCTAGAAGGCGACATCAACATCCGTAAGGTCCTTTGCCGTTACAGAGACATGATAGCATTACCGCATTATCAGCGTCTCCCTGGCGCCTTGGCTTCCCTGGACTTTAGCCAGGCTTTCGACCGTGTTGACCACTTCTATTTATGGACAGTTCTTCAGCATATGGGTTTCCCTGGCGGTATTGTCACAGTGGTTATGCGCCTGTTGAGTAGTGCAACCTCTAAAATCATGTACAATGGTCGCCTAACACCGCCCCTGGTCATCGCACGATCTGTGCGGCAAGGCTGCCCTCTTTCCACGATTTTGTATGCTTTCACCTTGGAACCCCTGCTCCAGGGCATGCGCCAACGTTTGGAAGGTATGGCTGTGCACGGCCACCGTTTTTGTTGTACAGCCTACGCAGACGACATAGTACTATATCTGAGCAGTGAAGATGAAGTACGAGCGGCACTGACATGGGTGGCGACTAGCGGCGAAGTGTCGGGGAGCTGCCTCAACGTGTCAAAATCCAAGGTCCTGCTCATTGGTGAGGGCTTGCCGGAGAGATGCGCTGCCCCCCTTAGTGTCGCCGCCACCATACGGTGTCTTGTACTTGATTTCACAGCAGACCTACGCCGCTCAGCGACTATCAATGGTAGACGCTTGCTACAGACAATCAGAGCAAATCTCGCAGATCACCGGCTACGAGCTCTCGACGTTATCCAACGCGCGCAATACGTGAACATGTATCATGCTTCCCGTATACCACAAGTGGCTCAAGTACTACCAGTCCCAAATCTCCTGGGGCGACGACTGTTGATGGCTTTCGGCTCCTTCGTCAGCTCGGGGATGTTATTCAAGGTGCAGTATGAATCCCTTGCACTGCCACGAGATCGTGGCGGGGTGGGACTCATCCACGTGCCGACTCGTGTCAAGGCACTATACGTCAGCTCCCAACTAAAACTTTGGCATCGTTGGCCGCAGAGCCTTACTAGCCTTCTGCTTCACGACTTTGCACCGGCCTCCTTGTCCGCCCCAGTACTGGTATCGACCATTCCAACCCACTTTTATTATATCCAACGATTTTTCCTGGAGTTCAGTTATATCTACCGGTCCTTACCACTTACGCGTTTGTACCTCACGAAAACAGTCGCCGAATTGTTACAACAGTGCCGCCCGTCCAACCCCATCGAACGTAAGTATCCACAGTACGTGTGGCGACACATATGGAAGGCGATCCATGCGCGTTTTCTTGAATCAGACGTTCAATCAGCGTGGTACATCACCGTGAATGGCAAACAAGTTAACCGAGATCGTCTGCACCGCATCCACCTCGCCGATTCATCCCACTGCACCCACCGTGGAGTGGATGACACGGATGTCCACCGGTTCCACTGTGGCACAGCGTTCGACGTCTGGACACTTGCGCGGCGAATTTTGGCGTTTCTTACTCGCCAGACACCGGCTCAGATCGACGTCCACATGCTTTTGTACCGCGATAAGACTTTCTACCCCTCCGCCAAAACTCAGTCTGTGAATTGGATCTGTGGCCACACGATCCGCTATCTTTTTACTCCTGGCGACAAGTCTACGCTAGGATATTGGACTTATCTCAACGATCGACACTGCGTCCTGATACGCAACCCACGCTATAAGCAATATTTTTCCAATTTCTTACGGAGCACTTTCGATGACCCACGTAGTAGCTGGAACGTCCAAGCCCTGAGAAGCTGAAAACTGTATAAACCGAACCGAACTGAATAGATCTGCTACCCAGAACCCACGCCTACGCCATAAGAAGACACGTTTGGACGAGCTGGCTTGATGTAGGCGGAGACACTTCAGGAGCTCCTGTAAGAACTGGACTTTAGCTACAAGTCGCACGACGACTTTAATTTAAAAAAAAAAACTTTTCCTTATTTATTCCACAAAATTTGTTCTTAAAGGAAAAAGAAATTTGATTTTGGCTTTGAAGAACTTTTTCTTGTTCCAAAAGATTGCTTCTTCGCCAACAAGACGAAGGAGACTCATTTTTGTTTACTGGAAGGAGAAATCAGTGTAATTGGAGTCTTTGTTTTCTTTTGAAAAAAAAACTTTTCCTTATTTATTCCTCATAATTTGTTCTTAAAGGAAAAAGAAATTTGAGTTTGGCTTTGAATAAAAAAAAGTGGCGTAAAAAAAAAGTGGTAGCGTCTTTGATCATAATCAAAACGTCTTCGGTCCCGGGTTCGATCCCCACCACTGCCTAAAAAAAAAAATCTTCGGTCCCAACACCGACAACGATAGTTCAGGTATATTTGCCGACATCGCAAGCTGAAGATGGACAGATAGAGAAAGTGTATGAGGATATTGAAAGGGTAATGCAGTATGTAAAGGGGGACGAAAATCTGATAGTCATGGGCGACTGGAATGCAGTTGTAGGGGAAGGAGTAGAAGAAAAGGTTACAGGAGAATATGGGCTTGGGACAAGGAATGAAAGAGGAGAAAGACTAATTGAGTTCTGTAACAAGTTTCAGCTAGTAATAGCGAATACCCTGTTCAAGAATCACAAGAGGAGGAGGTATACTTGGAAAAGGCCGGGAGATACGGGAAGATTTCAATTAGATTACATCATGGTCAGACAGAGATTCCGAAATCAGATACTGGATCGTAAGGCGTACCCAGGAGCAAATATAGACTCAGATCACAATATAGTAGTGATGAAGAGTAGGCTGAAGTTCAAGACATTAGTCAGGAAGAATCAATACGCAAAGAAGTGGGATACGGAAGTACTAAGGAATGACGAGATACGTTTGAAGTTCTCTAACGCTATAGATACAGCAATAAGGAATAGCGCAGTAGGCAGTACAGTTCAAGAGGAATGGACATCTCTAAAAAGGGCCATCACAGAAGTTGGGAAGGAAAACATAGGTACAAAGAAGGTAGCTGCGAAGAAACCATGGGTAACAGAACAAATACTTCAGTTGACTGATGAAAGGAGGAAGTACAAACATGTTCCGGGAAAATCAGGAATACAGAAATACAAGTGGCTGAGGAATGAAATAAATAGGAAGTGCAGGGAAGCTAAGACGAAATGGCTGCAGGAAAAATGTGAAGACATCGAAAATGATATGATTGTCGGAAGAACAGGCTCAGCATACAGGAAAGTCAAAACAACCTTTGGTGACATTAAAAGCAACGGTGGTAACATTAAGAGTGCAACGGGAATTCCACTGTTAAATGCAGAGGAGAGAGCAGATAGGTGGAAAGAATACATTGAAAGCCTCTATGAGGGTGAAGATTTGTCTGATGTGATAGAAGAAGAAATAGGAGTCGATTTAGAAGAGATAGGGGATCCAGTATTAGGATCGGAATTTAAAAGAGCTTTGGAGGATTTACGATCAAATAAGGCAGAAGGGATAGATAACATCCCATCAGAATTTCTAAAATCATTGGGGGAAGTGGCAACAAAACGACTATTCACGTTGGTGTGTAGAATATATGAGTCTGGCGACATACCATCTGACTTTCGGAAAAGCATCATCCACACAATTCCGAAGACGGCAAGAGCTGACAAGTGCGAGAATTATCGCTCAATCAGCTTAACAGCTCATGCGTCGAAGCTGCTTACAAGAATAATATACAGAAGAATGGAAAAGAAAATTGAGAATGCGCTAGGTAACGATCAGTTTGGCTTTAGGAAAAGTAAAGGGACGAGACAGGCAACTCTGACGTTACGGCTAATAATGGAAGCAAGGCTAAAGAAAAATAAGACACTTTCATAGGATTTGTCGACCTGGAAAAAGCGTTCGACAATATAAAATGGTGGAAGCTGTTCGAGATTCTGAAAAAAGTAGGGGTAAGCTATAGGGAGAGACGGGTCATACACAATATGTACAACAACTAAGAGGGAATAATAAGAGTGGACGATCAAGAACGAAGTGCTCGTATTAAGAAGGGTGTAAGACAAGGCTGTAGCCTTTCGCCCCTACTCTTCAATCTGTACATCGAGGAAGCAATGATGGAAATAATAGAAAGGTTCAGGAGTGGAATTAAAATACAAGGTGAAAGGATATCAATGATACGATTCGCTGATGACATTGCTATCCTGAGTGAAAGTGAAGAAGAATTCAATGATCTGCTGAACGGAATGAACAGTCTAATGAGTACACAGTATGGTTAACATCAGGATTGATGGTCACGAAGTCAATGAAGTTAAGGAATTCTGCTACCTAGGCAGTAAAATAACCAATGACGGAGGGAGCAAGGAGGACATCAAAAGCAGACTCGCTATGGCAAAAAAGGCATTTCTGGCCAAGAGAAGTCTATTAATATCAAATACCGGCCTTAATTTGAGGAAAAAATTTCTGAGGATGTGCGTCTGGAGTACAGCATTGTATGGTAGTGAAACATGGACTGTGGGAAAACCGGAACAGAAGAGAATCTAAGCATTTGAGATGTGGTGCTATAGACGAATGTTGAAAATTAGGTGGACTGATAAGGTAAGGAATGAGGAGGTTCTCCGCAGAATCGGAGAGGAAAGGAATATGTGGAAAACACTGATAAGGAGAAGGGACAGGATGATAGGACATCTGCTAAGACATGAGGGAATGACTTCCATGGTACTAGAGGGAGCTGTAGAGGGCAAAAACAGTAGAGGAAGACAGAGATTGGAATACGTCAAGCAAATAATTGAGGACGTAGGTTGCAAGTGCTACTCTGAAATGAAGAGGTTAGCACAGGAAAGGAATTCGTGGCGGGCCGCATCAAACCAGTCAGTAGACTGATGACCAAA
The DNA here is from genome assembly GCF_021461395.2 of Schistocerca americana. NCBI lineage: Eukaryota > Metazoa > Arthropoda > Insecta > Orthoptera > Acrididae > Schistocerca > Schistocerca americana. The sequence goes on from NC_060121.1 coordinate 477,544,257, forward strand.
AAAAAAAAAAAAAACTGAAGATGCTTCCACTCTTTCAAATTTTTTTCATTCGTGCCTCAAGCAAAGGCCACGATTTGCTGTCCAACTCTTCCCGGTCGTTTTCATTATTCTTTCAAGAAGCCCACTAGCCAATGGGATATCAACGTCACGATGTAGTGCCTCCGTCAGTGTCACATGTATGATGCAGGAGTAAGCACCAAAAGAGTCACATCAGCAGATGGAACTTATTCGACTACCAACGTTCATTTTATCGAAGCAAAATACACAGCTCATTGAAGATCTTAAACAAATCTGTTACGCTTCAAATTAAGACTGTCATTTGTTTTACTACTCTCAAGTTGTTTCTTCATTCGTTGGAGTGTTCGACGGTGGAGCAAGTGGCACTTTTGTGGCATCAAATAATAGTGCACTTTGATAGAAAATGCTCAGAATATAAGTACTTAAGAACCTTAAGAAAAGGCCAGCACATAATATGAAAATTTTTTTTCTAGTCAGTTACACGTCAAATTAGGCGGCCATTTAATCGGTAACAATTGCAAAATATTAGGGAAGAGAATTTTGTTCTAATTATTGTCTTCAACATAGCAATATGTCCCACTGAATATGTGGCACACAGATCCTGGCCTTGCCTTCAAATGCTAGAATATCAAAAGTTTAGACGGATGTTAAACAGTAAACAGCCACCTGCAAAAGAAATCGTGGATCAAGACTGGGTTGCTGAGATTTCTGGTCTCGCACTTTCACAACCCGAATTTCTGACTATGTCCCAAGAGTTGGAGCATATTTTCAGAACTTTTCCAAGGGAACGGATTTCGACGAGCAAAAAGATGATGCAAATATTTATACATTGGAATTCGACAAAATTAACAAAAAGGGTCAGTTTCTTGTTCGTCAGGATAATGACTGTCATTCGGATTAGACGTCTAAAAAGAAAGGCTAAATTCCCTCGCAGTTTTAGTTCTGATGATGAAATGTGAGGTTTTTCAACAATAGTCTGAACGTAAACATTAAGCTGCACTGCAACCAATTACCAAAACCTTTATTTCGCATTCACAAGCGTTGGCTTCGCCAACTCACAATCAAATTATCAACTTCCAACACAGCCTAGACCTCTGACTGCGCTACAAATCAGTCTATGATCAAAACAAGATTTCAGAATGAGGGATCCAGTTTCACCCTATAACCAAGCAATTCAGTGCTGTTGCCAAATGTAACATTTTTCTCAGAAAAAATTAGCTTATATGTTCATTTCTTCGACATTATATAGGCTATACATCGATAGCGTGACACCCAAGGTACATAGATCGACGTAAAAACGTTGATTAACGAGTGGCACATGGCGTTGAATGTCATAACGCTACTTTTAGTTGCTACTTGTTGAGTTTTAGAACAGTCGGTACCCGACAGCGTTAGATAGGGTTCTTAGAAAGAGATACGTACTTTGGGCAACAGAAGGTACGGTGCCATACCAAAGTCTGCCACGCGCATAGATACCATAGACATTAGCAATATCTTGCTGAAATGCACAACGACGAATGGAAGGCACTCCTGAAGACACGTCCTCTCACGCAGAACTGCAGGGCCATCGTACGGAGCCAAGCATTGACTCGCTCAACCACACTTCACAACCATGTTTCACTACCATACAATGTAGTACTCCAGACGTGCAGTCTCAGAAATTTCTTCCTCAAATTAAGGCCGATATTTGATATTAGTAGACTTCTCTTGGCCAGGAGTGCCCTTTTTGCCATTTCTAGTCTGCTACTGATGTCCTCCTTGCTCCGTCCGTCATTGGTTACTTTACTGCCTAGGTAACTGAATTCCTTAACTTCATCTACTTCGTTACCATCAATCCTGGTGGTAAGTTTCTCGCTGTTCTCATTTCTACTACTTCTCATTACCTTCGTCTCTCTCCGATTTGCTCTCAATTCATACTCTGTACTCATTAGACTGTTCATTCCGTTCAGCAGATCATGTAATACTTCTTCACTTTCACTCAGGATCGCAATGTCAACAGCGAATCGTATCATTAATATACTTTCACCTTGAATTTTAATTCCACTACTGAACCTTTCTTTTATTTCCATCATTGCTTCCTAGATGTACAGATTGAAGAAGAGGGGCGAAGGGCTAAATCCTTGTCGTACACCGTTTTTAATACAAGCACTTTGTTCTTGGTCGTACACTCTTATTATTCCCTCTTGGCTCTTGTGCTTATTGCATATGACCCGTCTCTCACTATAGCTTACCCCCACTTTTCTCAGACCATCTTGCACCATTTTACATGGTCGAATGCTTTTTCCAGGTCAAAAAATCCTTGCAATTAAATGATATAAATGACAGATGCCAAATTTTCCTGCACTGACATATTCAGTTTTGCTCTAGCTAAAAATTTCCCGTAATATCAATATTTTGAAAAAATTTGAAAAACTGAGGACAAAAGATAAGAAATTGTGTACATTTATTGTCCTCATTCAGTTTTAAAGGAACTGGGGACAAGCATGAAAACTGAGGACTGTCCCCAGAGAATAAGAACCTTAGTTTAATGATTAAAAATACAATAGGAGATTTTCATCGTTGTACCATTGGATGTTGGTGTTTTTGGAGGGGAGCGGGGGTATCTAGGATACCGATAGTAGTAAAAACGAGTGGGCGCCATTTCTCATTTCTCACCTAGCATGGAAAAACACCTAGCAACGGCCCTGCCCTCAGATGCTCATTGTGTGTGTTCACTTAGGTGAAATGTTGATTCACCACTGATGACAAGACGGTCCAGAAAAGCTTCATCGTCATGTAGAAACATTTCGTTTGCAAAATTGGCACGTAAGCCATAGTCTGCAAGTTTAAGAGCTTGTAACAATTAGTTGTAAGGGTCTGCTTAAAAGTCCCCACATAGACGTAATTGTAAATGTTAATTCCGACTAGCCTTCCGAACCAGTTTTTTGGGGCTACGCATGGAAAACTCTGTCACTCGTTCAACATGCTCTTCAGTCACTCTTGGGCATCCTGTACACTTCTCTTTGCTTATACAGCCGGTGTCTTCAGATTAATGTCATCACCTGCGGACGTTATTATATGTTATTATCACTTGGAGGATTACACTGGAACGTAATACAGAACGCACGTTGCATTGTAGCAACAGATTCAGTCCTTGCAAACTGTAAAAGCCGAAAAGGTCTCTGTTCACTAGTCGTCATTTTAGCTACTAGCGCGTTCTCGCTGTCTAGCGGAAGACAGGCGCAACAGTGCGTGCCCAAGCACACAGGTATACGAAGAAAACTGTTTGAGTTGCTCTTTCATTTGATGTATTATTTATAATTAAAAGTTGAATGCCCCCTTCCTCCCCCCCCCCCCCTTAAATGATGGATTTTTCGTCGGTGGCGTGGCTCACATGCCTCAGCGACACACATCGCCAGCCGTACCGTAGGTGTAACCACAACGGCTGAACATCTGTTGAGAGGACAGACAAACGTGTGGTTGCTGAGGAAGGGACAGTAGCCTTTTTTCGTAGTTGCAGGGGCACCAGTTTTGATTGCTGTCTGATCTGACCTTGTAACATCGACCACAACAGCCTTGCTTTGTTGGTACTGTGAACAGCAAGGAGAAAGCACATCCAAAAATTTTCCCGACGGCATGCAGCTCTACTGTATGATTAATTGATGATGGTGTCGTTATGGATAAAATATTTCTGAGGTAATAATATCGTCTCCCATTCGGATCTCCAGACGGGACTACTCAGTAGGATGTCGTCATCAGGTAAAAGAAAACTGGCGTTCTACGGGTGGGAGCGTAGAATGTTAGATCCCTTAATCGGGCAAGTAGATTAGAAAATTTAAAAACGGAAATAGATACGTTGAAGTTAGATGTAGAGGCAATTAGTGAACTTCGGTGGCAGGAGTAACATGGCTTCTGGTCAGGTGAATACAGGGCTATAAATGCAAGGTTACAGAGGGGTAATCCAAGAGCAGGTTTAATAAGCTATAAGAATAGGACTGCGAGTAAGCTGCTATGAACAACATAGTTTCAGACTGATTATACACTACAGTTTTAAAAAAAATTTAAACCCTCAGAAGTAATGGTTTGCAACACGCCGCGATAAGAGGACCTGTGGAACAACTGAACCATAATAAGTTATTTAAATGGCAGAGATGTGGCATGGCCAACAACGCCCTCTGTAGAGTGACTGGCCGGTCAGTGTTATACAACGCTCAGTCAGTTCGGAGCCTTCATATGAAGTGAAAACGTCAAGATAGTTTAAGGTGAGGCAAATCTACGTTTATAGCATTTGTAGACCTAGAGAAAGCTTTTCGTATGTTGGCTGGAATACCCTCTTTGAAATTCTGAAGATTGAAGGGGTAAAATACAGGTAGCGAAAGGCAAGGCTATTTGCAAGTTGTACAGAAACCAGACGGCAGTTTTAAGAGTCGAGGGGCAAGAAAAGGAAGCAACGCTTGAGAATGGAGTGAGCCAGGGCTGTAGCTTATCCCCGATGTTATTCAATCTGTACACTGAACAAGCAGTAAAGGAAACCAAAGAAAAATTTGCATAAAAAGATAGGAATTAAAGTTCAGAGAAAAGAAATAAAATTCTTTGAGCTTTGATGACGACATTGTAATTCTGTTGGATAGCAAAGGATTTGGCAGAGTTGTTGAACGGAATGGATATTGTCTTGAAAGGAGAGTATGACATAAACGTCAGCAAAAGCAAAACAAGGATAATGGAATCTATTCGAATTAAATTAAGTGACGCTCAGGGAATTACATTAGGGAACGACGCACTTTAAGTAGTACATCAGTTTTGCTGTTTGGGCAGAGAACTAACTGATGATGGCAGAAGTAGAGAGGATATAAAATGTACACTGGCAATGGCACGAAAAGCGTTTCTGAAGAAGAGAATTTTATTATCATCGAATACAGATTCAAGTGTTAGGAATTCTTTGCCGAAAGTATTTGTACGAAGTGTACGCATGTATGGAAATGAAACGTGGACGATAAACAGTTTACGCAGGAGGAGAATAGAAGCTTTTTGAATGTGATGCTATAGAAGAATGCTTATTAGGTGGTTAGATCACGTAGCGAATGAAGAGCTAATGAATGGATTTGGGGAGAAAAGGAATTTACGGCGAAACTTGGCTAAAAGCTCGGATCGTTTGATAGGCCACATTCTGGGACATCAAGGGATCACAAATTTGGAGGGAAGTGTGTTTGTGTGGGGTGCGGGGGGGGGGGGGGGGTAAAACTCATAGAGGGAGACCAAGAGACGGATACAGTAAGCAGATTCAGGAGTAGGTTGCAGCAGTTATTCGGAAATGAAGAAGCTTGCACCAGTAGAGTAGCATGGAGAGTTGCAACGAACGAGTCTTCGAACTGATGATCACAACAAAAACAACAAGTTGAACGTAATAAGTCATACAAAACTTCAAAAATACGATATTGATTTTGAAACAAAAGGTATAAGGTTCATATTACTGAGAACAGTGACTGGAAACAAAAAATGAAGTAGGTGACAATCAAGCTGGAAGGCAGTGTCCAGTCCGGCGCTGAGGAAAGAGGCCTCACTACAGTCATAAGGCCGATGACAAAAGAAATTCCATTGGGGCGTTCCCCTTCCGGCCGACGCGACAGGCGGGTGGCAGCCAGCCTCTGCCGCCGCCGCCGCCGCCCTTTGGCATCCCGCGGCCCGCACCCTCGCCCGCGTCCTCTCCTCTCGCCTCCTGTACGTGGCGGCGTCCCGTCAGCCTCAATTACTCCGCGGGCGCTATCGACAGGCACGTCGCCGGCAGTCGGCGCCGGATGGGCGTCGCCTCCAATGCAAAGTGCTCCGGTCACGTGACAGGGCCTCCAAAGCGCGAGATGGACTGCCAAACAGCCGCTGTCACAAAGCTGTCGCGTCACAGCGCCCCCCAACGTGCTTTCAGGGCGCCCACAGCAAATGGAGGTAGTCTACTACTGTAGCTTCGGACTACATCAAACTTATTGGCACCAAACGAAGCCTCTTAGAAGTAGTCTGCAACTAACAGACACCACCCATTCTGACTTATCATACCAAACCTGTGGATAGTCAACTACAGTACCTACAGTATACATCAAATGTATTGGCACCACATGTCCCTTCTCCTTGTCAGTGCTTTCCACATATTCCTTTCGTCTGCGATTCTCGCAGAACCTCCTCGTTCCTTACCTTATCATTTATAATATAATAAAATAATGGAATAAATGATAATAAAATGTTGAAATGCGTGGCTTTTTAAAATGCATTGAATTCATGACATTAATTCTTTCGCATGAATGACAAGCACAATAAGCTGAGCTATGCCTGGAAATAAGTTTGTATTAGTTCATATTATTTTGCAGGGGAAGTAGTTTCTTTCTCCGCTGTAGGTTTGTGCTTACCGTTCCTTATAATGCTACGTTTGGTCGCCGTGTTCACGTTCGATGTCTTGACCGTGTTCTCATTGAGCTTATCTGATCTTCGCAATTTTCCAAAGTACACAGGTGGGCTTCAGTTCTTGTAATTATCGTACTATTTGAAATAACAACTCACACGACCTTTCTGTTAATAAAACAATACTGTATTTTCCTAAATGGTGCACCTATGAAATACATACTCCTCACTTATTCATAGTGACCCCAAAATGGCGGTCTACAATTACTCGCTAAAATTGGCGTGCTTCTCACTCGTTCACTAGCTGACCGAGAATCCTTCCTTCCTCCTACTGGTACAAGAAAAACTCCTCTGTTTTTTTTTAACAACTGAAAATCAAAAATACCTGACGGTAGGCATGGGCTCTATGATGGGCTACCGCTTTATCTTTTCTCTTTGCCTTTAAAGAAGACGAAAACATAAAAGAAATGCAAAAGGTTTATCACACATTCCACCTAATTTTCAGCATTTGCCTGGAAAACTACACCTCTTAGAAGCAGCTTAGAACAAAGAATACTGTACTGCCGTAACCACATCAACCCTAGCTTTGGACTGCATCCAGCATATTATTACCGTACGAATCTTAGTGGAAACGGCTTGAAACTGACACAGACTAGGCATATTGCCTCAATCGCACCGAGCAGGGTGTTGTTTACTGCTGTGCCTCTGGACTGCATGCAACACATTGCTACCACAAGAGGCTTCTCAGAAACTAACATAGAGTAATCGCATTGTCTTAGCCACGACAAAGAGAAGGATCAGCATTTTATCACTCCAGCATTGGATTGCATCTAGCATATTCACACCACATGAAGCGTCATATAAACTGTTTTGGAACTAACAAAGACAAGGCATATAGCCACACTCACACAAACAGTGTGTTGTTTATTGCTGTTCCTGTGACCTGCATCCAACATACTGACACAACATGAGGTCTCTTCGAAGTAGTTTGGAAGTAACACAGGCTAACCCAGTTGCCTTAATCACATCAAACAAGCAGTTGTTCTGGGCAATATACAACACAGTGGCACCACATGAGACCTCTTACAAACATTTAGGAGCTAACATAGACTATTCAGACTGCCTTAAGGACAAAAAAATGGTTCAAATGGCTCTGAGCACTATGCGACTTAACTTCTGAGGTCATCAGTCGCCTAGAACTTAGAACTAATTAAACCTAACTAACCTAAGGACATCACACACACCCATGCCCGAGCCAGGATTCGAACCTGCGACCGTAGCGGTCGCTCGGTTCTAGACTGTAGCTCCCAGAACCGCTCGGCCACTCCGGCCTGCCCTTAGGGACATCTAGTATTTCTTTTATTGTTTATTTACCCCTCATGTCACCCAGAAATGGTATATTCCCAGTTTCAACTTATTATCAAGTTCAGTCTAGAAGTGAATAGAATCATTTGAAATGTAGCGCTACCAAAAAATATTGTAGGCTGTATTGAATAACTAATGAGGAGGTACTTGAATTGTATGGGGATTTAAAAAATTGTAGCACAAAGTGATTAAAAGAAGGATTCGATTGATACAATACTTCATGAGACATCGAGAGATAGTCAGTTTGGTAATGAAATGAAGTGTGGCTTGTAGAAATTCTAGAGGGAGACGAAAGTTTGAATACAGCAGGCAGGTTCAAGTAGGCGTCAGTTGCAGTAGTTACGCAGAGATGAAGAGGCTGGCACAGGATCAACTAGTGCAGAGAGTTGCATCAAATTAGACTATTGACTGAAGACCACAACAGCAATAACCAAGCAATCATCAGACAATCAGTTTAAAAAGAAAGAAATAAAATATTAGAAGAACTAATTTATTAATCAAACTAATTTGTATACATCACTATGTTCTTCTACAAAACTGTACACATAAGCTCGTCTACTGAACAGGCCCCTTGCAGGCATTCTCAGTGCATAGATACCCATCTACGCTCTGGCTACTGGAACTAACATCTACTGTGAACTACATTATCATGTAAAGTCGGTAACACTTAAATGACAAACGTAAGGTTCAAAATTTTCACAATAAATAACTGATCATGAGATAATGTCTCTTTTAAGTGAAATTCAGAAAAAGATGTTGAATTGCTGGTATGGGTTGTCAGACATACACTAGAAGCATGATAAATGAAGCATGATTACAGATGCTATCTCTGAGTAGCAATCATAGTTATCAGTCAGAAGTACACTCTAAACAACCAAAATGAAACAACCCTTAACTAAAACTGCAATCTGATAACTGCAGCCAACAGGAAAAGGAACCCCCAAAAAGAGAAAGGAAAAAATTGTAGAAGAGATAGCACAACAGATCAGAAAAGACTTAAAAGCGCGTTATAACTGAGATCTATTAGATCATTTAACAACTGTTGTGGATATTTTTAATTATTGCACCTTTCAAGCTCTTGAACAGTAAGCAAATAGCATTCTTTACGAACATAATGACCGGTATCAATATGTTGATCTAGGTGCCCTACTTTACACTTTCATTTTTAAATAGGAATCAATAGCTGTTTCATTTCTTCTTTCCTCAACGCGAACATCAAAATATATGCCCGTTTGGTCTATGCAAAATTTCAGAGGTACCCCACAAACTTTGTATTATCGGCACCTGACTTTCAGTATTTATGAATTACTCTTTTTGTATGTGTGTTTCAACGAAGATGACAGTCAGGACAAAAGACTGCTCTCGTTTCCTTCTTACCGAAACAACAAACAAGCTGTTCAGAGGTTTTTTGTCTGTACGTAAGAAAGACGAATTTCTTTTTATGTTTCGTGTTTGTGATATACATAGCTCGTCCACTTCTAAATTAGTTTCCTATGCAGATTAATCCACATACCATTGCCTCGAAGATGCTGCTTTATGACAGGGTGCACTGACATGGTGATACAAGCAATCTTCGTCTCATAACTGTTTCTGTTCTGTGTATAGTAGACAGCATTGTAATATGTGTTTATATCCTTCCGTATTTAGCATTTTCTTAAGCACAATAATGGGAGCACACCTTAAGTACGAGAAACAACCACGTACCGTAACACTACCTCCTCCTGACTTCACTTGTCGGCTCAGCACATGATGGGAGGTGACATCCTCCAAGAATTTTCCAAAGCCGAGCCACTCCACCTGATTGCCACAGGATGTACAGTGATTCATCACTCCGCACGTTTTCAGTCATCCACTGTCCACTGGCGTTACTGTTTGCACCGGCTCAATAGTCGCTTAGCGTTGACTACAGAAATATCTGGCTTCTGATGAGCTGCTCTACGATTATACGCCAACCTTTTAACCCCCTATGCACAGTCGTCGTGCTAGCTGCACTGCTCGTAGCTCTTTGGAACTCGCGAGTGATTCCTTCTACTGATTGTATGCGATCTTTTACATCAACTTTACGCAATGCTCGACTGTCCGTGTCCATTAATACGTGAGATCTGACTTTTCTTGGTTTATATTTGGTTGTTCCTACGAGTTTCCCTTGAAAATCACTTCAGCAACCGCCATCTTGGGGCATTTTAGTAGGGTTGAAATGTCACTGGTGGATTTGTTGTCAGGTGACAAACAGTGACTGATTCACTTTCTAAGTCACTGTAAAACTGTTCAAGACTGATTCCTGGTACCCCAACTTGAATGACCTGAATGACTATCTTAGAATCGCAACGTTTTACCAAAATAAAGAAAAATTTAGCTACCATTTCTGTACTACCTCCATGCCACATCCCACTATTTTGGTGATAGTTGTTCTTTATTAATCCGGGGTTAGCACACAAAACACTTTATTATATCCTCATGTCTGTTCTGTTAACAACCACATACACCAATAATCAAAGCCTCACTGTTATTGCACTGTTATTCATAATGTAAAAGAGTTTCATTATTTAATTTCTTCTTGTTCAAAAGTGTTCACTAAATTGCACTCAGTTAGCAGCGTTTGCGTCTTAGGACAATGAAGTACACACATTTCCCTGTTATTTGTTTTTAACGTGGAGACAAAGACTAATTTCTACATCTTTGTTCACCCTGAGTTCGCGAACGTTTGTTCGGAGTGGAAGCTGGAGCTGACATCATCTCTGACTATATCGAAACTCTTGAAGTACGTTAGCAACATTACGGCTCCCGCTACTGCTCCAACTCTGTAAATTCAGTAAAAAATATTTTCTCTCTCCCACAACTCCAAAAATCAGTTCAGTGACATAAAAAGTTGTTATATTCTCACGGAAAACCACTGGGTGGGATTTAGATGTCATAATCGGGTGAAGCACACGCAGCACGAGGCAGTGGCGACACGTTAGTATGTGCTGACGTGCTATAGCACATTCTAAATATCGCTCAAAAATCACAACATCTCTCTTCCAATGCAAGCCGCAAATTGCACTAAAGTAAAGCTGTTTATCTTTGGACGTGTCCTGGTATGCAAACAAAACGGAGAAAACATGTTTTGTAGCGCTCTTTCTGTGATAACTAGAAATCCATGTTGAGTGCTGATGTGATGGTCAGCAGTGGCACGATCAACTCAGAGAAACGACGCAGCTGTCCGTTTTCTTTCGCGCATGCTGTGGCGCGACGTCATTCCTTCCGGCACTATGAGTGCTATGTTGCTCACACCACTAAGTTAGTAGTTCTCTTTGAAATTGCATGTAGCTTATTGTGAAAGTATACAGTATGAGAACTTTTAAAAGTACCTTAGCTGTGGCGACACTGTGGCCGAACAGTCTAAACAACAAACTGACAGTTCACCTACCTGGGTTCGCTTCCCACAGTAGCTAACTTTGCTTGTTTTCCATTTTATTTTATTTCTCGCAATGTTAAACTATTAATTATAAATTTAAATATATTCAAACAGTTCGAATTATATACATAAAATAAATGTATTCAAGTAAGTTACGATTACTAGCCTCATATAATAAGGGAGTATATGAAGAAATTTAGTATGACAGTGTTTCCTGCAGATAATTTGTAGATGATCTGCTAAAGAGGCTCTTTTGCAGTAGATCTTTTGAAAATAAAGTGAGATTTAAAGAGTTAGGTTGATGTACTGCAAATGTAAATCCAATAAGAGAGCAGCATGGGACAAGGCTAACCAATTTAGCTTACGTAACATTGAAAATTTCTAAATACTTGCAAAATATTTTGATCTGCATTTTAACTGTCAAGAACCAATATATGAGCTCTGATACTCTATAATGAAAATTTAGATGAAAGTTTACCACCTACTGTCAAAGAAACAAACTTTATAAAGCTAGTGGTGAAGACTCTATTACAGCAAAACTTTTAAAATGGTCTCTATTAAAAACAAAAAAATTACCTGAAATTAATCTTTGAGAAAATTTGGAAAGCCGAAAAGCTCTCAGGAGAGTGGTAGTTGGCCTTGATCATCCACTAGATAAGAAAGGCAATAAACAAGATATTATCAGTTACAAAGCATACACATTTCCCAAATTATACTAAACAGTGTGGAACAATACCGGAGAGCAATTTCGGTGAATATCAAGGTGGTTTTAGGAAGGGCAAAGCATGTTCTGAACATATATTTAGTCTGAAGCTAGTAATTTGCCACCGAGTACTGAATTCGAAAGGTCAGTATTTTTCTTTTCAATGGCATGTAGTGTATTGAAGGAGCGTGTACTAAGAGGTGTTTTTAAAGCACTATTGTCGTGGTGGCAGCGTTGGTGAATGTCTAAACGGCAGAGTGGCAATTTGCTGGCGCTGGTTCGATTATCGATGATCCCAAAACAATAATTTTTTTCATTTTCTTTTATTCTTCACAATCTTAAATTATTAATTATAAAATTTAAATATATTTAAACAGTTCAATTCATATACGTAAAATTAATATATTCAGTCCAGTTCTGATTATTATCCTTGTAAATCCAAATGATACAGGCCATCAGACTGTGGTACATTGGTATAATATTGCACAAGACGCTACTGGTACGAGGGCTATTCATTCATTAAGGTCCGAACAGTCACGAAATGTACATCACAGTGAAAATCAGAAATGATTGATTTGTCACGGTTAGCTACGCCATCCAGCTATTTTCTCCATAGTCACTGTTACGACTTAAACATTTGTAGTAGCCTTGTACGAACTTCCCAATACCCTCACCATAGAAGGCAACCACCCGTGCTTTCCGCCAGTAGTCTACGCAAGTCTGCAGCTCGTTGTCTGTGCTAATATGTTGTCTTCATAGCAAGCAGTTTCTATGAGCAGAGATGAAACTCAGGGAGAGCTTAGTCAGAGCTTTATGGCGGGTGATCAAATACATCCCACAGAAAACGCTGCAGAAGTGTCTTTATTATCCCTGCAGTGTATGGCTAAGAATTGTCAAGAAGAAGGAAATGCATGACGGTTAAGTTAGTGGGCTGCATAAATTCAGGCGAAATCTCTCAGTTGTCATTCATACACGGCTGGAGATATTATTTTATCGGCATCTTTACGTGGTCACTGTGTGCTCAGAACTGCAAAGTGTGACATGACGCAACCGACTCGCATCATAGAGACTCTGCTCAATACATCTCTGGAAAGTTTCATCGAATTTTAATTGTGGTTTTCATTTCGCGACCGATCGGACCTTAATAACGAATTGCCCTCGAATATAAGAACAATGCACTCGCATAATAGATTTATTTTCTGGAGCAACGTGTACTTTTGTTTAAAATTCTATCCAAACTTACCACACAGTGAAACTGATTTAATCCAAATTGTTTGTTGCTATTGAAGGTCCAAATAACGCTTACAGATTCCAATAAACACAGTTCGAAATTTCGCTACCACTCTTCAGAAATTTACAGTACAAGGAGCAAGATGAACAATAAAGAACACATAACACTACTTTCACTACAACACAATTTGTTCACCACCTACTACATAAATTCATGTCAAAGTACTCGCAGTTGTACAGTGCTTCAATACCGAGCTGCATCAGCCGGCCGAAATGCCCGCGCGGTTAAAGGCGCTGCAGTCTGGAACCGCAAGACCGCTACGGTCGCAGGTTCGAATCCTGCATCGGGCATGGATGTTTGTGATGTCTTTAGGTTAGTTAGGTTTAACTAGTTCTAAGTTCTAGGGGACTAATGACCTCAGCAGTCCCATAGTGCTCAGAGCCATTTTGAACCGAGCTGCATCTCTCGTCCACTGTTAAACATTTCTTGATTCTTCCTCTATTCTGTCCTTGATATAAAATATGCATCTAAAAATTGATTCCGCTTCAGTCAATAGTTCAGCCTCTTCCTGAGCTGTCTTCACTGAATCTGAATAATGTCACATACTTGATGTTCGACTATGACATCGCCAATATGTTCTGCCAATATGGCATTGATCAGCCATTTACAAAATTCTTTGTTGTCTTTGATAATCTCCAAAACTGGTTCAGTTTAATTTATTATCGCACCTGCAACTTTTTCTCATTCTGTTTTACACATCATAGTCCGAATCTTGACTCAAAAAATTTCCTCTTCCTTTAATTACAAGAACTGTACTTCCACAAAGACATGTCCACGCAAAAATTCATTCATCAGTCTCTCCACATCAACAGTCTCATCTTTCATTTAATAACACATAGATATAAATTTTATGCTACTGGCCATCGTACTTCTACTACATAATTACACAAAAGTTACATTCATATTACATAAAATATATATATAGAAAGGATTACATTAAATCAAATACATGTTCCAGTTTTGCCTTTGTATAAAGACAATCGATAATAAACTTGAATTAAGTCAGCATTAAAAACAGTACACAATAAATAGGCAACGAATGCTAGAGGAAGCTATCTACCCTGACTGCAGAGGAGAAAATTTTCATCACATTTGAGCTTCCCTGACCGACCTATACTGTCGTTAATACTTCTTAACTGACAACACAATACTCATTGTCTAGTTCTATATTGGAGCGTCTGCCTCTCGTGACGTCTAGTGGTCAATTCTGCACGACACTGGATTGTTGGGATACTTTTGACCAGATAGTGTACAAGTCAAGAGCCGAGTAGATCGGTTGGTGCGTAGTGAACCAGAGTCCACAAGAAGAAATCAAATGGAGTACATGAATAATGTCATTCTGTGCCTTTGTCCTTTGTATAAAGGCTAACACTGATATTAGTTCCTCTGTAAAGGTGAAGATGTGTGAAAGCCAGATATATGTGCTGCCACAAATAAAAATACACTCCTGGAAATGGAAAAAAGAACACATTGACACCGGTGTGTCAGACCCACCATACTTGCTCCGGACACTGCGAGAGGGCTGTACAAGCAATGATCACACGCACGGCACAGCGGACACACCAGGAACCGCGGTGTTGGCCGTCGAATGGCGCTAGCTGCGCAGCATTTGTGCACCGCCGCCGTCAGTGTCAGCCAGTTTGCCGTGGCATACGGAGCTCCATCGCCGTCTTTAACACTGGTAGCATGCCGCGACAGCGTGGACGTGAACCGTATGTGCAGTTGACGGACTTTGAGCGAGGGCGTATAGTGGGCATTCGGGAGGCCGGGTGGACGTACCGCCGAATTGCTCAACACGTGGGGCGTGAGGTCTCCACAGTGCATCGATGTTGTCGCCAGTGGTCGGCGGAAGGTGCACGTGCCCGTCGACCTGGGACCGGACCGCAACGACGCACGGATGCACGCCAAGACCGTAGGATCCTACGCAGTGCCGTAGGGGACCGCACCGCCACTTCCCAGCAAATTAGGGACACTGTTGCTCCTGGGGTATCGGCGAGGACCATTCACAACCGTCTCCATGAAGCTGGGCTACGGTCCCACACACCGTTAGGCCGTCTTCCGCTCACGCCCCAACATCGTGCAGCCCGCCTCCAGTGGTGTCGCGACAGGCGTGAATGGAGGGACGAATGGAGACGTGTCGTCTTCAACGATGAGAGTCGCTTCTGCCTTGGTGCCAATGATGGTCGTATGCGTGTTTGGCGCCGTGCAGGTGAGCGCCACAATCAGGACTGCATACGACCGAGGCACACAGGGCCAACACCCGGCATCATGGTGTGGGGAGCGATCTCCTACACTGGCCGTACACCACTGGTGATCGTCGAGGGGACACTGAATAGTGCACGGTACATCCAAACCGTCATCGAACCCACCGTTCTACCATTCCTAGACCGGCAAGGGAACTTGCTGTTCCAACAGGACAATGAACGTCCGCATGTATCCCGTGCCACCCAACGTGCTCTAGAAGGTGTAAGTCAACTACCCTGGCCAGCAAGATCTCCGGATCTGTCCCCCATTGAGCATGTTTGGGACTGGATGAAGCGTCGTCTCACGCGGTCTGCACGTCCAGCACGAACGCTGGTCCAACTGAGGCGCCAGGTGGAAATGGCATGGCAAGCCGTTCCACAGGACTACATCCAGCATCTCTACGATCGTCTCCATGGGAGAATAGCAGCCTGCATTGCTGCGAAAGGTGGATGTACACTGTACTAGTGCCGACATTGTGCATGCTCTGTTGCCTGTGTCTATGTGCCTGTGGTTCTGTCAGTGTGATCATGTGATGTATCTGACCCCAAGAATGTGTCAATAAAGTTTCCCCTTCCTGGGACAATGAATTCACGGTGTTCTTATTTCAATTTCCAGGAGTGTATATAGATATAGCTAGTTGCTATACTTCTTGAGTAAAGTTAAATACTAATTTTACCGTATACCGATGTTTACTTTACGGACCGTCTGACTACAACTGAACGAAACACAATTTACGTACCATACGCGTTTCGCCTTTATTTTCTGCAAGGCATCTTCAGACATCTTGACATGGAATGCTTGACATAGCTGTATTGACATCTTCAATTTTTGTAGTCCTGTCTTCCTCAGTTGCGTGTAATATTACAGTATACTGATAATTTTTTTCTACAAAAATTGAAGATGTTAATACAACTATGTCAAGAATTCCCTGTCAACATGTCTGAAGGTGGCCGGCTGCTGTGGCCGTGCGGTTCTAGGCACTTCAGTCCGGAACCGCGTGACTGTTACGGTCGCAGGTTCGAATCCTGACTCGGGCATGGATGTGTGATGTCCTTAGGTTGGTTAGGTTTAAGTAGTTCTAAGTTCTAGGGGACTGATGACCTCAGTTGTTGAGTCCCATAGCGCTCAGAGCCATTTGAACCATTGTCTGAAGATGCCTTGCAGAAAATAAAGGCGAAACGAGTATGGCACGAAAATTGTGTTTCATTCACTTGCAGTCAGACGGTCCATATAGTAAAAATTATCAGTATACCGTAATATTACACGCAACTAAGGAAGACAGGATTACAAAAATTGAAGATAGTAAACCCTAGTTTCTTCATGGTCAATTCAAAGAAAACTTCTAGGCAGTTATTTTTATGAAAACTACTGCAATTACACATCTGGATGATTGGGTGGTGGTTCGAACCCCACTTCTGCAGATACCAATCCCATGCATTAACAACTGTAACATCTTACATTGTTATTGTGTTCTTCAGTTCAAAAACTGGTTTGATGCAGCTTTCCATGCTAGTCTGTCGTGTGCAGGCCTCTTAATCTGTGCGTAACTACCACAACCTACATGCCTTTGAAGCTTTTGATTCTATTCATGCCTTAGTCTACCTCCAATACCTTTACTCCACACTTTCTTCCATTACCAAAGTGACAATTCCTTTATGTGTCAGGACGTGCCCTACCATCCAATTCCTCCTTTTGGTCAAGAACGTCTTTTTTCGCCAGTTCGATTCATTATCTCATCATTTGCTCTTCGATATATCTATCTAAACTTCAGCATTCCTCCGTAGTGCCACATATCAAAAATTTTTATTTTGTTCTTGTCTGATCTAGTTATCATCCACTTTTCACTTCCATACACGGTTACACTCCCGTCAAATACCGTCATAAAAGGATTCCTGATGTTATGTGACAGTTTTTGTCAAAATTGTCACATACCACAATCAAATTCCATTAAATTGATAAACTCAGCCAATCTAAATGAGTTCCCAGCATGAAACAAAAGCACGAGCAGGGTTAAAAATAACGTTAATTCTGGAATATCTAACTACTAGAATCCCATATTAATTTCTTATTTTGTAGGATTGTTTAAACGTTTATTTGGGAATCCACTTGAAAACAGGCTGAGCAGAGGCAAGCAGAACAGGGGAGAAGAGGAAAGGCCATTAGGGGTTCATAGTGCTCTGAGAAAGATTGGCACACCACTGCCAGGGGAGGAAAAGAAGCAGACGGAATCTCGGCCAGTATGATGCTGGGGTGGGGGGTGGTTGTGGTAAGTTACAGTGAGAGACGTCACCCCTAACTGAGTCCTACGTGATGAAAAGCTGTTGTGTACTGTTTTGAATGTGGCGTGTCCACCAGTGCCAAGGAGGTTTGTCATGGGCTAACGGCGACAGGGCGCGCAGTATCTTAATTCCCAGCACCCTGCATGTACGTAATATTTTGGGAACCTCCAGGCCCAGAACTGTGCAAAGATAAAATCTGTAAAGTGGAGTGAGAGGAGAAGCCATCCAGCTCTTTTGTGCTTAAGAGCACAGCACCTGCAGCCATTAATCTGGCACCCAGCCAATAGACTTGTTGTTGGCTCTGCTAGGATACAGTATGAGCAACTACCATTGTATAACATAAATAAATTCTGGAATGGAACAGCAAAACTCTCTTGCGTCTACGTTGAGAAGGCTTGAGTAGCTGTAACGTGAAATAGGATAGAGGTTGTCTTTTTGTCCCCATGATTGGTTAATTACATAAAAATTTAATATGGAAGGGAGATTGATGCATTATTAAAACGGATATGATTGGTCGGTACCCGGAAGAATCGCTGTCATTGGTGATCAATCGATGATCAAAATCATGCACGAGGCTCACACTCGAAAAAAGGAAAGAGAGAGTAAAATTCAGGTTCTTGCTGGGAGCACTGCGTAGAACTTACTTCCATCTGAGACTCACCAGAGGGCGCTTCAGTCGAGAGTGGGACTTGGATTCTAGAATTTCCGGCCACCAATGTAGCCATTCATGGCTATCGGTAACGTAAAGTATGGCGAGCACCTGCAGCGAGAATTTTGATTTACTTTAGTACTTTCACATTTTGATTCAAATACATTTATTGTCAATCCTGAGCTCAACATGTGCTTGATCAAGGTAGTAGGTACATTATTGATTCTTTCTGTAGTACTTTTTTTCTTCTCTGATCAACATTCGGCAGTCACTGTGCGACTTCTGTGAACTTCACGTTGTGTTGATTCTAACGTATTCATCTGAGACATTACCCAATCTTTGCAGAGGTTCTGATATTTTAATTCCATTGTAACCTGTGTTAATACTCAATGAATGTAACGGATTCCTGTTTTTGTGCACTTCAGTTTGAAGTCTAAAAGGACTTGCAATAAATATGGTGCTATAACGGCCATTGTTTGATTCATTAGTTCGATGCACTTCCTATTTTTGTCATCTTGTGAGTTACAGCACCCATTTTTCACGGATTCTAGAGCCACCCCTGTTTAATAAATTAAATTCATTAAGTTATCCGTTGCCCGACACGTGTAATTAAATTCCCGTGATATTATGAGGAGCGATCTGTTTGTCAATAAGGTCACACATTACAGGTCTTTCTGATATCCACAGAGATATGGCGATGGCTCAGCCGTAACCTCACTCTAACACTTTAAATGATATTACCTGTTAACAAATTCCTCTTTTTCTAAAATTCTCTTCTTGCTATTGCCAGTCTGTATTTGATATCCTCTCTACTAAGGCCATCATCAATTATTTTGCTACATAAATAGCAGAACTCATCTACTACTTGTAGTCTCTCATTTTCTAATCTAAGTCCCTTAATATCGCCTGATTTAATTCGATTACATTCCATTGTTTCTATTCATCTTACAACCTCTTTTCAAGGCACTGTCCATTCCGTTCAGTTTCTCTTATAAACGTTTTGCTGATCCTCACAGAATTATAGTGTCACCGAGAAACCTCCAAGTTTTTTTTTTTTTTTCTGCTTAAACTTTAATTTTCTTGCTAAATTTCTCCTTGGTTTCCCTTGCTTGCTCAGTGTACAGATTAAGTAACGTTAGGGTAGGTTACAACCCTGTCCCATTCTCTTCTCAACTGTGGCTTCCCTTTCATGTCTCTCGAGTCTTATAGCTACGGTCTCGTTTCTGTAGAATTTGTAAGCAACCTTTCGCTCCCTGTTTGTTAACCGTACTATCTTCAGAATTTGAAACAATGAAGCCCGGGCAACATCATTAAAAGCTTTCTCTAAATCTACAAGTACTATAAACATGTGTTGCCTCTATTCTACGTATTTTATAGGACATATTTTAGGGTCACATTTGCCTCGCTTGTGCCGACATTTCTCTGGAACCAAACAAATCTAGCACGGGTAAGCTTCTACCAGTTTTTACGTTTTGCTGCAAATAATTCGTGTCAACATGTTCCAACTATGACTTTCTAAAGTGATGATCCTGAAGTACTCAAAACTGCCAGAACCTCCTTTCTTTGGAATTGGAATTATTGTATTATTCCTGAAATCCGAGGGTATTTCGTATCAAACATATTGCTCAGAATCAAATTAGAAACAGTGTACTTGAGTATCTACTGAGACAGTAATATTTCCAATAAATCATATTCTAATTAGTCAAAGGGTATTATAAACATTTGCTGCTGCTTCCACTGCCGGTATTCAAAGTAGCGCAGCAGTAATGAGCGAAAAACTACAAAGAGTCTGTAACACCTATTTTTTAATTATTTTGTATCTGTATCGATATTTCTATACCATTTTGTAGTATTGCTTCTGTATAATGGTGCATCTGTCACGGAAATTCTTTGACTATGTATACATGTTTCAGTTATGTGAATTTTTGAACGATGTTGTTTAAGTTGTGCTTGTGAATTTAAATAATTACGGAAATGATTCTTGTGTAGTCTGCTACAAGTAACTTCATCCATAATCAACATGCCAAGAAGCCACGCAGGTACGGAAGCAGCCTGGCGGAGTGGAAAAGGTGTGGTTGGCGCGCAAGTGCCAACTCGTCCTTTGTGACGAGTAAGGAGTCTGGGCTGAGCAGTGATGTGGTTAAGATCTCTCATATTGCTGGAGTTTTGAGGCAAGAAGAGCTTAAGAGCGGTATTTATAGGCCTCGGATGCTGCGTTTGGTGATACCATTATCATGGCATAGTTTTTGGCCCTATAAAAATATTATTTCGACGCCAAGAAGATCAGTAACAGGGCGAGGCCAACAGTATTGCCATTACTGCATCACCGCCAGGTTAACAGCCACTGCAAATTACGCCACCAGTGCCACCAGCCTTCTCAACTTTGCTTGATTTCAATGATAATTGTGGGAGTTACTAAAACCTTTATATTACACCCATAACCATCCCAAATCACAAACCTGGATAGGATTCCTACCCTACTGAATTCAATTCCGAGTGTCCTAATTTATTATAAGAAGGTGGCTGAACTTGAACTCAACGACGTGTTGTCATTTGCACAGCCTTGCACAGCCAATTATAATTCTGAGTAGGTCAAAAGACTGCTTATAAAAGCACATTTGTTATTTAAAGTGTTATAGTTTATTGTGCTTTACTCAATTGGTAATTAATTATAAGAATACTTACCTTTTTACGTACATACTGGTATAGTTTTGTTAATGAGGATGGCTCTTCAAACTATGAAAGTTTAAGGGTTCTCACGTACCAGCCTAGTTATTTAATGAAACAATGCAAAGCCTACTTCAGAGCCAGTGTAGTTAGATTTGCATTCTGCTTAGTTGATTCAAATCGAATTTAAGAAAGAACTGTTTATTTTGTTATCTATTCTAATGCAGGTTGGTTAATGCACAGTCATAGAGATCCTGTATTAGGCAATGAGGTTACAGATTATGATAATTAGTAGGCACCCCGATTTAAATTCAGTATCATTTCAAGCTTTTCCCTGTTCAGTATTGCTACTAGTTTCATGTGTGTCGGTATTTGGGTTTATAAACTGTTGCAAATAGTTATTTAAGGTACGTGTTGTTGAGAGGCAATATTTCTGTTTACTATCTCATTGGCCATTTGCTTATCTGACGTACTAGTTAGTACCACATTTATCTGCAAGATTAGGTTACTGTGTTGTAGTGTCAAGCACATATAAGGAAAGAGTTTAGTGTGTGTGTGTCAAGGAAGGTTAGGTTAGCCTTATTACTGCCTTCTGCTTTATCATTATGCTTGACACAAAAATGCCTAATTAGGTTGGCGACTTGTTTTAATATGTTATGTTACAATTTGCTTTTGTGCTGGGAGAACGTCTGTTCCTGGCCCACCGTTTACTATTGTTTATACTCTGCTGGAGTATTTCGGAAACTAATCCCAATTTGATTGCTCTGTTTCCATTAGGTTATATCACCGTCACACCTCAAAAGTTCCTAGCAGAGGTATAACGTTAGCATCGATTGCCGTTTGAAGGTGGTCGGTGGAACCGTTACAAGTGTTCGACGTCCGGCTGCTTTACTCCAGTTCGCCACCGATGATGAAAGTTCGCTCTCCAAGCGAAGCACAGGAATAGTCAGGTTTCCCATGGCACTTTGTTGCTGCTTGATTACAAATACACAGCCCCTGTTTGTGGGAGCAGTGAGAGCACGAGTGAACAGCCACAAAATTTCTGTATATGAGGCCCACAGCGACAGAAGTGGCATTAACACTCGACAGCTTCACACAGGAAATCAAAGCGAGATTTGTTTTCCGTTCAGTCAGAGCACATGTGACGCTTGACATTTTCATTGCAGCTTTGAGAGGGTCAATAGTGACGAAACTGAATATCACACGTACATGTGGTTTCTTGCTCAAAAGAACCGTATCCGCCCCGCGCAGCGCTGTGATAATATTTTCCATTATGTTTGAGTGATATATCGTTGCTAGCAGAGAGAAGATGAGCCATATCGTGATTGCATTCTGCCTCCCACTCGGTGTGGCATTTGTGAAGAGGAAATGAAATATACACCACGCATTCACACGAACACATAAACACACATAAAACACAGGCGAGCGAGCGTGCGTGAGTGGGCACATGCACAGGGACGGAGGGATGGGGAGAGATAGAGAGAGAGAGACGTACCTGTACATAGGAACGTAGTCATCAACTAAATACTGTTTAAACATGAAACTGGTACCTTCTGGCGAAATCATCGCTAGAATACAAGTCCATAAAATACTCTCCCCGACTGTTTCTCCTTTTCTCAGAAAATTAATCACAGCTGTGCTTTCCTCTTCCGTTGGAAGTTTTTAGCACAGGTGGGATGCCGCTTCATTTACTACCTCGGCGCTCTTTGGTACGCCACTCGACCTAGTGTTCCAATGAGTCAAACACTTTTTCGCAAGTCTCTGAACTACTCTTCCACACACATGTTAAAAATGCTTTGTCGTAAAGACCGTGAAATTTGTCAGTCCTGGAAATATTCCATGATAGAAAATAAAGATAGCGCATGCATGATTGTTCTGCAGTTCACAATTAAGCGCCTGTCAGGGGGGTCGTCGCACCAACTTCAAGCAACTTTCCTCCACCTTTCCACTGTCGAACAGTGCACCGGATAAACTAACAATTAAATCTTTTTGTGCGAACTCTGATTTATTTTATTTTATTATATGGTCATTTCTCTCTACGTCGGTGGGAGGCAACAAAATATGTTCCCATTCGGAGGAGAAAGTTGGTGATTGAAATCTCGCTGCAACAAAAAAACCTTCCTTTTAATGACTGCCACCCCAGCTCTCATATCATATCCATGACATCCTTTCGCCAAAACAAGTTTCCCTTCTTTGTAATTTCTCGGTGTCCTCCGCCAATCCTATTTGATATGGATCCCATACCGCGCAGCAATACTCCAGAAGGAATCGGAAAAGTACAGTGTGGGCAGTCTCTTTAGCAGACCGGCTGCATCTTTCAAGTGTTCTGCTAATAAAACGAAGTCTTTGGTTCGCTTTCCACGCAATATTGTCTGTGTGGTCGTTCCAATTTATATTATTCGTAATTGTAATCCGTAAGTATTTATTTCGGTTGAAAGCCTTTGGTTTTGTGTAGTTCACGGTGTTATTTTATATTTAACGAATTCCTTTTAGTACTCATCTGTATGACCTCATGTTTTTCATTAGTTACATTCAATTGCCACTTTTCTCACCATACAGATATCTCGTATAAATAAGTTTGCTATTGTTTTTGATCTTCTGATGATTTTACTACACGGCAAATAACAGCATAATAAGCAGACAATCTAAGACTGCTGCTCAGATTGTCTCCTAAATCGTTTACGTAGAATATGAACAGCAGAAGGCCTGTAACGCTTCCTTGGGGAGTGCCTGATATTACTTCTGCTTTACTCGAAGACTTTCCGCCAGTCACTGTGAGCTTTCTGACAGGAAACCTCGAATCCAGTCGCACAACTGTCACGACATCCATAGGCATACAGTTTGTTTATAAGTTGCTTGTGAGGAACAGTGTCCAAAGTTTTCTGTAAATCTAGAAACATGGAATCTGAGATTCGCTGTCGACATCACTCATAATTTCGTTCGAATAAATAGCTTGTCGTGTTTCACAAGAACGGTATTATCTGACTCTGTGTTGACTATTTGTCAATAGCCCATTTTCTTCGAGGTAATTCATAATGTTCGAACACAGCATACGTTCCAAAATCCTATTGCAAATCGAAGTCACTGATACGGATCTGTAATTCAGTGGATTACTCCTATTTTCTCTCTTGGGTACATGTGTGACCTACGTAATATTCCAGTCTATAGACACGGAGGTTCTGTCGAGCTATCGGTTTTATGTGACTGCTAGATACGAAGCTACTGTATGAGCATATTCTGTAACGTAATATGTAGCCAGTGGGGACCGGAAGCCGTGCCTTTCTCAAGTGTTTCGAACTGTTTCGCTACACCGACGATTTGTACTTCCAAGTTAGTCGTGTTAGCAGCTGTCGTTGATTCTAATTATAGAATATTTACTTCGTCTTCTTTGGTAAATTAATTTCGGAAAACCGTGTTTAATAACTCTGTTTTAATGGCACCGTCATCAGTGTCATTACATTGCCATCTTACAGTTAAGATATTGATTGTGTCTTTCCGCTGGTGTACTTCATGCGTGACCAAAATCTCTTTGGATTATCTGTCACATTTCGTTGTGTAAATTATTTAAAGCAATCGGATTGGAGTCTACGCTAAATTTCAAGCTTTATTAAAACATCGCCAATCTTGGAGATTTTGCTTTCTTTTAAATTTGACATGCCTTTTTCGTTGCTTCTGCAACAGTGTTCTGACATATTTTGCGTAGCATTGAATATCATTGCAATCCCTTATCACTTTATTTGGTATATATATCTCAATGGGTGTCGATACTGTTTCTTTGAATTTAAACCACATACGGTTTACGCTTACATAGCTCGTTTGGAAGGAGAGGAGAGGTCTCTTAGGAAGCTGTCAAGCGAATTTTATCAATTTATTTTAAATAGATATAGTTTGCGTTTACTTTTGGTGGATTCGGATGTTACAGTATTCAGTCTCGCTACAGCGATCGTACGGTCATTAATCCCTGTATCCGTCTGAGGCTCCCTATTTGCTGAGGGTTCTCTGTTGCTAAGAAGTCAAGTATGTTTTGGCATCCTCTTACATTTCGTGAGGGCTTCTGAACAAGATGTGCAAAACAATTCTCGGATGAATAATTTTCTAAGAAAGCATTGAGTACGATTTCGGACGATGGTTTATGCCCGCCTCCGACTTTTATTTTCGTGGACGTATGGAGGGTAGATTGAAGTAACCACCATAACCACCAACTGTAATTGTATCGGTGGGGTATTTGCAATGAGACTTAAGTTTTCTTTGAACTGTTCACCAACTGTATCATCTGAGTTGGAGGGGGGGGGGGGGGGGGGGCAGATAAAATGAACCAATTATTAACTTATTCCGGTCGTCAAGTATAACTTCTGCCCATACTAACAGGAACGACCCGCTTCAATTTCTTTACGATGTAAACCATTTGGAACAGCAATAAACACTCCACAACCAAATGTATTTATTTAATCTACCGTTTAGTATAAGTACTTTGTAACTTTTCGGCTGAATTTATCTCCGGCATTAGCCAGCTTTCGGTGCCTATAACGATTTTAGGTTCAGCGTTTTGTATTAGTGCCTGGAGCTTCGGTTCTTTCCCAACACGACTATGACAATTTACAACTACAGTACCGATTGTTACTAGATCTACCCTCGTTCTGTGATTGCTCTGTACCCTTTGGGTGTGAAGCCCTTCCTGTACGTTGTCGACACCCTCTAATGAAAAAGCCGTCCGGTCCACGCCACACAGCCCTCGCTATCAGCGTAGTCACCTCCTGTGTGTAATGGACCCCTGAGCTATTAAGCAGAATCAAGCCCCACCACCGTAGGTACAAGTTTAGTAACCTGCAACCCACCCGGTCTCAGAACTGTCTGAACCTCTAATTCGGCTCTGCACCAAAGGTGACCAAGGTGGTCAGCTCTGCCTTCATCTTGTAAGCAAGAATGGTAGCCTTTATCACTTCAGATAGCCGGCCGAATCCAGAGAGAATCTCTTTCAATTCAAAGCACTACACATCATTAGTGCCGACATGTGCTATGACCTGCAGCTGACTGCACTCCGAGCTGTTCGTAACATCTGGAAGGACCCGTTCCGCATCTGCAATGACTTCCATCTGCGGCCATGCGGTTAAAGGCGCTGCAGTCTGGAACCGCAAGACCGCTACGGTCGCAGGTTCGAATCCTGCCTCGGGCATGGATGTTTGTGATGTCCTTAGGTTAGTTAGGTTTAACTAGTTCTAAGTTCTAGGGGACTAATGACCTCAGCAGTTGAGTCCCATAGTGCTCAGAGCCATTTGAACCATTTTTGACTTCCATCTACATCTGCACACTAAGTGCACACTGGACTTCTTTCCATTGTTTGCAGACATATCCCTAAGGAGCCCTCATTACAACCTTAACATTGGTGCTCCCGACTCCTTGTAACCCCACCCTCTGTGAATACCCGGATCTTGCAGTTTGAGAGGCTTCCTCAGAAACAGGACAAGCTACTGCATCTGGCTCAGGATCATTGTCAGCCACAGAGTGTGCCCGAAACCTGTTTTTCAGGTGAACTGGGGAGGCCTTTCGATAGTTCCTCTCACCCTCCACCCCCACCCCCACAGGAAGTCTTTTGCTGCCTGCCACACCTTCAAACGACCTCCCCATCCAACACTGTTGATGGGCCAACCACAGTGCAAGCAGTAACCAAGGTCGCCACAGCAGTGGACCGATTGGCAACAGCTTCAATATGCTCACCCAAGCCAGCACCACCTGAAGCCATGGGCCAATACATCTCCCATCTGAACACAGCACAGTCCTTATCCTTATTAACTAACACGAGACAGTAATTAAACATGGGTCTGTGATTTGTAAACACATAAAGTCACTATAAATTTAAGAATTTAATCTGTCTTGTCCATTCTGGAAACAGCTATTAGACAAGGGGAACTGCACAGTAGGTTGACCTGGTGGACAACGCCGAGAAAGGTTAGCAGATGTGCGTTGTCTGTTTCCGTTTTGCCAACGCCTTTTGTCCAGTACTGCTGACAGGCTGGGTTGAGGAGACTAGCCTACTGTCAGTAATGGTGGGAGGTCTTGCATTCTGCAGACTTGAATGTTTGAGCTAACTTCGTTATAGTTGATGGCAACAAGTATGTTACCTTCAGCAGTTAAACAGAGAACCGACTCGTGGCGATAACATATTAGACTTTCTGGTGACAAACAGACCCGAACTATTTGAAACAGTTAACACAGGTCAGTGAATCAGCGATCATAAAGCGATTACAGCATCGGTGATTTCAGCAGTAAGTAGAGATATTAAAAAAGCTAGGAAGATTTTTCTGTTTAGCACAAGTGACAAAAAGTAGATTTCAGAGTACTTGATGGCTCAACACAAAAGTTTTATCTCAAGTACAGATAGTGCTGAGGATCGGTGGACAAAGTTCAAAACCATCGTATAGTATGCATTAGATGCGTATGTGCCAAGCAAGATTGTAAGAAATGGAAAAGAGCCACCGTGGTACAACAACCGAGTTGGAACACTGCTACGGAAGCAAAGGAAACTTCACAGCAAACATAAACATAGCCAAAGTCGTGAGACAAACAAAAATTACACGAAGCGAAATGTAGTGTGACGAGGGCTATGCAAGGGGCGTTCAACGAATTAGAAAGTAAAGTTCTATGTACTGACTTGGCAGATAATCCTAAGAAATTTTTATCTTATGCCAGAGCTTTGTCCGCATCTCGTGGTCGTGCGGTAGCGTTCTCGCTTCCCACGCCCGGGTTCCCGGGTTCGATTCCCGGCGGGGTCAGTGATTTTCTCTGCCTCGTGATGACTGGGTGTTGTGTGCTGTCCTTAGGTTAGTTAGGGGACTGATGACCATAGATGTTAAGTCCCATAGTGCTCAGAGCCATTTGAACCATTTGAGCCAGAGATTTAGGTGGATCAAAACAAAATGTCCAGACCCTCTGCGACTAAAATGATACCGAAACAGAAGGTGACAGACTAAAGGCCGAAATACTAAATGTGTTTTTCCAAAGCTGTTTCACAGAGGAAGACTGCACTGTAGTTCCTTCTCTAGATTGTCGCACAGATGACAAAATGGTAGACATCAAAATAGATGACAGAGGGATAGAAAAACAATTAAAATCGCTCAAAAGAGGAAAGGTCGCTGGACCAGTTCGATTTTACACAGAGTACGCGAAGGAACTTGGCCCCCACCCCCCCACCCCCACCCCTTCTTGCAACGGTGTGCCGCAGGTCTCTAGAAGAGCGTAGCGTTCCAAAACATTGGAAAAGGGCGCAGGTCATCCCCGTTTTCAAGAAGGGACGTCGAACAGATGTTCATAACTATAGACCTGTATCTCTAACGTCGATCAGTTGTAGAATTTTGGAACATGTATTACGTCCGAGTTAATGACTTTTCTGGAGACTAGAAATCTACTCTGTAGGAATCAGAATGGGTTTCGAAAAAGACGATCGTGTGAAACCCAGCTCGCGCTATTCGTCCACGAGACTCAGAGGGCCATAGACACGGGTTCCCAGGAAGATGCCGTGTTTCTTGACTTCCGCAAGGCGTTTGATACAGTTCCCCACAGTCGTCTAATGAACAAAGTAAGAGCATATGGACTATCAGACCATTTGTGTGATTGGATTGAAGAGTTCCTAGATAACAGAACGCAGCATGTCATTCTCAATGGAGAGAAGTCTTCCGAAGTAAGAGTGATTTCAGGTTTCAGGGGAGTGTCGTAGGACCGTTGCTATTCAAAATATTTATAAATGACCTTGTGGATAAAATCGGAAGTTCACTGAGACATTTTGTGGATGATGCTGTAGTATATCGAGAGGTTGAAACAATGGAAAATTGTACTGAAATGCAGGAGGATCTGCAACGAATTGACGCATGGTGCAGGGAATGGCAATTGAATCTCAATGTAGACAAGTGTAATGTGCTGCAAATACATAGAAAGAAAGATCCTTTATTATTTAGCTACAGTATAGCAGTCAGTAACCGGAACGGTTAATTCCATAAATTATCTTGGAGTAGGTATTAGGAGTGATTTAAAATGGAATGACCATATAAAATTAATCGTTTGTAAAGCAGATGGCAGACTGAGATTCATTGGAAGAATCCTAAGGAAATGCAGTCCGAAAACAAAGGAAGTAGGTTACTTGTTCACCCACTGCTTGAACATTGCTCACCGGTGTGAGATCCGTACCAGATAGGGTTGATAGAAGAGAGAGAGAAGATCCAACGGAGAACAGCGTGTTTCGTTACAGGATCATTTAGTAATAGCGAAAGCGTTACGGAGATGATAGATAAACTCCAGTGAAAGACTCTGCAATAGAGACGCTCAGTAGCTCGGTACGGGCTTTTATTGAAGTTTCGAGAACATTCCTTCACCGAGAAGTCAAGCAGTATATTTCTCCCTCCTACGTATATCTCACGAAAAGACCATGAGGATAAAATCAGAGGGATTAGAGCCCACACAGAGGCATACCGACGATCTTTCTTTCCGCGAACAATACGAGACTGGAATAGAAGGGAGAACCGATAGAGGTACTCAAGGTACCCTCCGTCACACACCGTCAGGTGGCTTGCGGAGTGTGGATGTAGATGTAGATGTAATAACTAGCACTGCTGAAAATGAAAGTGGTCTATGTTATATTATTGCCGTGGATGCAAGAGTTTTCCCGGCATTATTAGGTGTTTCAAATATTACGTCACATTTTTTTCAAGTATGCTACTCAGGGGCAGACATTATGGTCCACCCAGTTTATTTGTGAAGTGAACTTATATGTAGGGGTATATTAGCATCACGTCCTCATCTCACTGCGTTAGCCAAGGCAAGATACAGACATTTTCTTCTTCAGTATTATGTAGGAGAACCACACACATGACAGTTCAAACTGTGTGAAAAATGGTTCTGATTTCATACACAGACAGTGAAATATAACGAGTGTTACAATTTCATTTCAAGCGCCTATTTCATTTGGCTTAAAATCCGCCTTTAAGTTAATAATTTCTGGTTGGAAGGTTTCAACATTTAAAGCAGTAGTGTTGTTGTCTTTAAATTCAAGGAAAGGAGTCTCACAAGTTTGATTGTCACATTTTTTTCATTCCTTGCTCGACTTTTATTGGCTTAAATTCATTCACTGAAAGTTCAAGATTAAACTGACTAGCTCAAGTTTTGTTTAAGAGTTTCCTAAAGTTATACTTGAATATGAAGTAATTTAAAATTTGTAGGTTTAATTCGGTTTTGACAGAGATTAATCATATACATGAAACAATAAATTGAGGACTGTTCTAAGTCGAACAACCAAACTCACTTTTCCACAATTAGTCCTCTCAGGATGTGGTGACCATTTATAGCAAGTGGTAACAATTTTTCGGAAGGGCTGTCCACTAGCTGAATCAGTACTGATCCTGACCTATTGGTGTATGCTGTCACTGCAATTTAGTGGAAAACATCGTCTGTCATATGACAGATGAAGGTTGGAAGTGAAGTCCACAACATTGTTTCACAACGACTTCCTAGTTTGCCCACTAAAAACTTCGGACAAAGTGAGAGTGCCAGTTTCTATTCAAAGAGGTACGAATGCGGTTAACTATAGTAAGAGTGTGCAGAAGAAGTAGTGTTCAGAGTATTTATATAACTGTTTTTTCGAATGTTAGAAGTTATGAGAAACAAGGTCGCATTGCTTTGTGGGTGCAGCCAAAAACTCCTAACATAAGAAAATTGCAGAGGGCTGTATTAGTATTTGACGAATAGGGAAGATGATGATACACTCGTTACAACCATCACTTTTCCCATCTCTTGCTGATTGGTAAAATGTCATCAACCGCTAAGATTCAAAATTAGGTCCCACCGAGACAAACCAAACTGCACAGAGGTGCGTTAGGTAATGGCTTCTTTTTCATGTAGACAACCAGTCGTACCTCTAGCTCAAAAATTTGTGCATAAACAATTTTTACTAGCAGGTGCAAATGTGGGCTCGAACCGAAAGGAACTCTGCCACAAAGGGACCGATGACCGTAGCAGTCTGGTCCCTTTGATCCCCCAAACCAACCAACCAACTCTGCCACAAGGGCTTATCGCCTGAGAGGTGCCCAAAACGTGGGACTACAGCTTCAGTTCTTAGGAATTCCGGTGATGGAACATGGATATGATATTATTCCAGCTGGCAAATCGTTAAGGGGAAAGTAACATCAAAGTAGGCATACAGTACTAACTGAATTGCAAATGCGATTTTCCTTTATTATGGTATCATGAGGATCAATTAATTACTGTGCAGAGCCGAAATTACATTTGTTTAAACTGTACTATGCTTAATTAAATAAAAGAAGACGGATTGACTTCGTAGCACTGTAAGGGATATTATGATGTATTAATTTGATTCTTGAATTTAAAAAAATGGCTCTGAGTACTATGGGACTTAACTTCTGAGGTCATCAGTCCCCTAGAACTTAGAGCTACTTAAACCTAACTAACGTAAGGACATCACACATACCCATGCCCGAGGCAGGATTCGAACCTGCGACCGCAGCGGTCGCGCGGTTCCAGACTGTAGCGCCTAGAACCGCTCGTCCACCCCGGCCGGCGATTCTTGAATAATGTAACACTAATAACTTGATTAATGATGTTCTTTCAATGTTCTACATTTAGCTGTGTCAGAAAGCTATTTTTGTACTTAACACACTTCACACAACAAATTCGCAACGCACAATTATATATACAGTGTGTTTCACTAAATGTGTTTGCCTCTGTAAGTTACGAAGTAATAGGCGACGGAAACATTTATTGCGGTAGGTCCTCATAAGAAACGTTACACTGTCTGCGGAACTATGAACATAGTTTATTGTGTTATTATCCAAAGAGTTACAGCAAAAATGGTATAATTTTAAATGGAAAAATAGTTGTTTCTATCATGCACTGGAATCAGTAACACCAGCTGTGTATATATCAATTTAAATTACGTTCCTATCACTTTTAGTTTGGGAGCTACAACCCTTCAAAGTTTCAGGGGCAGATACCACATGCTGTACATAATACATGGCTGTGTCGTGGATGATGGATGTTCTGGTGGTGGGGAGTTGATTTAAATGAGATGTTCAAATGTGTGTCCATGTTCCTGAATTCACAGTGCAATGCGCCTTCTGAAGGATTTGCGGACGAGATGTAACACTGCCGGTGTCACGGAGCAAAATGCGTCCTCGATGCGCCGTTTTAGATCATCTGGGAACGTGGACTCAGTGACATAAACACGATCCTTTAGATATCCCCACAAAAAGAAATGTAATGGTGTTAAATCAGGCGACCTTGCGGGCCATGAGTGAGGACCATGGCGCCCCAACCACCTTCCTGCAAACCTGTTGTTTAGTTCTTCCACAACAGCATGCGCAGAATGGGCTGGGTGACTATCATCCTGCATCCACATATGGACTCTCGTGTGTAGACACACATGTTCAAGGAGACCAACCAAACTGTGACTATAAGCGCGATATAACTCTCCTATCAGTGTACCTGGGGAGTAGTGAGGACTGATGATTTCATACATGTATTCCAAACCATACATTAATAGACCACCTACGTTGACGGACGCAGGTCGTACCCACCGAGGATTGTCTGCGGCCCAGTAGTGCACGTTATGGCGATTCACTGCACAATAATGTGTGAATGTGGACTCATCAGAAAACATAACATTTTGTAAAGACTCCAGCCAGAAATTACGCATCGCCCATTCACAGAATGTAACTCTCGCACGGAAATCGTTCCAATGCAACTTCTGGGTCAGTGACAGGCGGTACGGGTGAAACCTGTGGCCGTGTACTATACGCCACAGAGATGTGAGACTGACACCAGCGACTGCAGCAACGGCTCGTAAGCTGACATGAGGATCGTGCTGTACTGCAGCTAAAACAGACACCTCCGTCTCCTCCCTTCTTGCTCTTCTTCGTCAGTTACTGCGGTGCATTACCAAGCTGCCCGTATCCCGAAGTCGTTGTTTGGCACGTAAGAACGTAATGGCTGCCGGAGCTATTCACCTAGGACATCTCATGGCGTATGCCATGGCTGCTTCAGTGGCATCGTGTCGGCACTCGCCGAGCATCAGCAACACTTCAACATACTCGTTGTTCGCATATGCCATCTTCATCCGATGTCAGTAACTGCGGTATATTGAGCCCCGTTTGTTTGTGTGGCTCGAACTTTCGGTTTTACGGCCGTGTGCGGCGACAGTCGGCAGTCTAACAGCGCATGGAGGAAGCTTCTCGCTCCGTGACACCGGCGACGTTAGAACTCGGCCGCACCACATTTAGAAGGCGCATTGCGTTATGCGCAGCGTGTGTGGTATCTGCCCCTGAAACTTTGAAGGGTTGTAGCTCCAAAACCAAAAGGGATAGGAATGTAAGTTAAATTGATGTATATACAGCTGGTGTTACTGATTCCAGTGCAAGACAGACACAATTATGGTTCCATTAAAAAAATTGTATCTTTTTGCTGTAACTCTTTGCATGATAACACAATAAACTATGTTCATAGCTCCGCAGACAGTGTAACGTTTCTTATGGTGAACTACCGCAATAAATATTTCCGTCGCCTATTACTTCGTAACTTACAGAGGCAAACACATTTAGTGAAACACCCCGTATATAAAACTTGCACCACACACATTGCGGATATGGAAAGTGCTATTGATGTTCGGTTTTCACAGAATGGACTGTGGCCAATAAACAGTTTGTAATAATAATTAGAAAGTATATTTTTTATACAAACACACACTTTTTAACTGGAACAATGCCTATTGACATTAACAAACTTAAAGTAGGTTAAATCAGAGTGTCTGTGGTGTTTGTTACAGGATTATAGTGCGAGTCGTTTACGAGATATTGTATTTTGAAAAGTTACCACAGTGACACTTGTTTGTGCCATTCAAGCTGAGCAGTTGCTGGGTACAATTTTGTTACGTTTGCTTACAGTGTGCTTGTATGTTCCTTGAGTGCACAGCTACTTGCTGTTCAGTTAGTGTGTGACAGTCCAAGCAGTAGGTCGTGAGTGGACGCAGGATTTACCAATGCAGAAAAAGCCTACATGCTCATGATATATGGAAAGTGTAGTGTAGGGAGAACGCAGTTCGTCCTTGTACGGTGTATATGGCAAGATGTCCCAGTAGACGTCAACCATCTCGGCAATTATTGCTCAACCTCTTCAACCAGTTACATGAAAGTGGTGGTGTAACACCTAGATAACGTAACAGAAGGAAACAAATGATGACAGAAGAGGCGGGCAAATTAATATTCTTGTTACTGTTGCAGTTGATCAGCACGTTAGCGCCTGCGCAATAGGACAAGGAAGTGGCATGAGTCAGGCAAGTGCCCTACGCATTTTCCATCGACATATGTCCCATCCCTATCACATTTCTCTCCATTAAGAGCTGCATGAAAACGTTTGTGAGAAAGGTGACAACTTCTGTGCATGGGCATTAAGATAGGACATTCCAGTTGTATCATGTATCTTGTTTAGTGATGAGACCACATTTACCAATCATGTGCTACATGTGCTAGTAAACCACCAAAACATGCGATATTGATTTGTTGACAATATCCGTTGGCTTAGCCAGGTGGAACGATAGTGTCCATGGAGTGTAAACGTGTGGTGTGAGATGGTAAACCATCAGCTCACAGGCCCGTTCTTCATAGACAGAACACTGCACGCCCACAAGTATCGGACCCTCCTAACAGACCATCTTCTACGATGGTAGAAGCCGTTCCTCTGCGGACTAAGAGGAACCTGTGGTACCAACATGATGGCTCTCCAACCCATAGTGCACGAAGTACTGCAGCACGCCTTCACGAATTGTTTCTAAAACATTGGATTGAACGCAGGAATCTGTACCTTGGTTGGTGCCTCTAAACTTTTTATCTATGGGGAAAGCTGAAAGACGCTGTCTACAAAGACATACCAACTACACCCTATGATCTGCAACAATGCATCACTGCAGTCTGCTCGGACATCTCCGCTGATGCGCTAGCACGTGTGCAGCAGTCATTCCATACCAGACTGGAAGCGTGTACTGCCGCTGCAGGTGGGCAGTTTGAACACACCCTGTGATGGTCAGTTGTCTCGTTACTGTTCATAGCACACATAACTAGATTATGTACTTGTACTGTTCGTTACTGTGTGCTGCCAAAGGTATTACAGAAGTGTCAGTGCGAGAATTTTTCAAAATACGATATCTCGTAAACGATTCGCACTAGAATCGTGCAACAAACACCACAAACATTCTAATTTACACTACTTTTAGTTTGTTCGTGTCAATAGGCATTGTTCCATTTAAAAAGAATATATGTATGGACAAAAAATACACTTTCTATGTATTACTACAACCTGTCAATTGACTAATAATGCAAGCCCCTAACTACCAATCCATTCTTTGAAAATTGCACATCAATAGCAGTTTCCATTTCCATCGGATTTAGATCAGGCGAATTTGGTGCCCAGTACATCAAATTGAATTCATTATCTTGGTCCTCGAACAATTTTGGCACGATTTTACATGGACCATTATTCTACTGTACGCCGTCGCCATAAGAGAAGACTTCAAACATGAATGGATGCATGTGGTCGGTAATGAAGCTCGCGTGCTCCTCAAATGTCGTGATGCCTCTGAATATTGCAAGTCACCTGTGCAGCATAATCTCGAGCACCCTATTGCAAACTCATATCAAAACACAGGAAACCACAAAATACCTATAAAAAGCAATGACAGTTGAGATATTGGCTCTGTAGTTTCTTTCTTAGCCCAAGAGGGACATTGTCTTTTAATAACAATGTATGCGTGTAGCCACATAGCGAAAGGATCAGATATTATCATAAATCCAATAAATCAGACATCTGTACTTGGAGTCTTTGACGATGGCATGCCTGAATAACATCTACTGCCTTCCACCCAACTAAAACATCCAAAAACAGTGGCTTGTCATCCATCACCACCTGGCTACTAAATTCATTGGCCTGGATATCGTTCATGTGATCAACGAACTCTCGCTGTGCGTTTTCACCATGGGGTCGTACCAGGAAGGTTCATCAACATAGCATAGTAAGCATGACGTATGTAACGTTGCAGAGTTCAGAGCTTTCTGCTCAAATTGCTCATGAAGAGGTTCATGGTGACCAGTGGCAGTGAGGATCCAGCCACAGTTCCACCTGTCAGCTCACGATATTTGTTGCAGTACAAGGAATACGTTGTGATTAAGGTACAAACCAGCAATTCGACGACCCCAGGTGGAAACTGTTGGGCCAATAGATCCAACACGTCTTTTACAGGTACCCTTGTAAAAAGCAGTTCTATGTACAGACTAACCATTACCTCGTTTTGATCTATCATCATTTTCTTGAGTGTCTCAACAGATGTCTGCGACTTAACAATGTAGTGTTCACAATGTCCCAGTTTGGCCGCTAATAACCCAGTCAGACGTTCTGCCAGTTTGCACGTGGAAGAACTGATTGCATTAAAAATGGTCGTAAGAGGGAGATCGTCCTTGTGTATTTTTGTCAGTACATGAAGCCTGGTAGGTCTGGAGCCACATGGCATTAATTTCTTCACCACTTCATCTAGCTACCAGAGCCTTTTCATACACTCTTGGAAATGGAAAAAAGAACACATTGACACCGGTGTGTCAGACCCACGATACTTGCTCCGGACACTGCGAGAGGGCTGTACAAGCAATGATCACACGCACGGCACAGCGGACACACCAGGAACCACGGTGTTGGCCGTCGAATGGCGCTAGCTGTTCAGCATTTGTGCACCGCCACCGTCAGTGTCAGCCAGTTTGCCGTGGCATACGGAGCTCCATCGCAGTCTTTAACACTGGTAGCATGCCGCGACAGCGTGGACGTGAACCGTATGTGCAGTTGACGGACTTTGAGCGAGGGCATATAGTGGGCATGCGGGAGGCCGGGTGGACGTACCACCGAATTGCTCAACACGTGGGGCGTGAGGTCTCCACAGTACATCGATGTTGTCGCCAGTGGTCGGCGGAAGGTGCACGTGCCCGTCGACCTGGGACCCGACAGCAGCGACGCACGGATGCACGCCAAGACCGTAGGATCCTACGCAGTGCCGTAGGGGACCGCACCGCCACTTCCCAGCAAATTAGGGACACTGTTGCTCCTGGGGTATCGGCGAGGACCATTCGCAACCGTCTAAATGAAGCTGGGCTACGGTCCCGCACACCGTTAGGCCGTCTTCCGCTCACGCCCCAACATCGTGCAGCCCGCCTCCAGTGGTGTCGCGACAGGCGTGAATGGAGGGACGAATGGAGACGTGTCGTCTTCAGCGATGAGAGTCGCTTCTGCCTTGGTGCCAATGATGGTCGTATGCGTGTTTGGCGTCGTGCAGGTGAGCGCCACAATCAGGACTGCATACGACCGAGGCACACAGGGCCAACACCCGGCATCATGGTGTGGGGAGCGATCTCCTACACTGGCCGTACACCACTGGTGATCGTCGAGGGGACACTGAATAGTGCACGGTACATCCAAACCGTCATCGAACCCATCGTTCTACCATTCCTAGACCGGCAAAGGAACTTGCTGTTCCAACAGGACAATGCACGTCCGCATGTATCCCGTGCCACCCAACGTGCTCTAGAAGGTGTAAGTCAACTACCCTGGCCAGCAAGATCTCCGGATCTGTCCCCCATTGAGCATGTTTGGGACTGGATGAAGCGTCGTCTCACGCGGTCTGCACGTCCAGCACGAACGCTGGTCCAACTGAGGCGCCAGGTGGAAATGGCATGGCAAGCCGTTCCACAGGACTACATCCAGCATTCTACGATCGTCTCCATGGGAGAATAGCAGCCTGCATTGCTGCGAAAGGTGGATATACACTGTACTAGTGCCGACATTGTGCATGCTCTGTTGCCTGTGTCTATGTGCCTGTGGTTCTGTCAGTGTGATCATGTGATGTATCTGACCCCAGAAATGTGTCAATAAAGTTTCCCCTTCCTGGGACAATTAATTCACGGTGTTCTTATTTCAATTTCCAGGAGTGTAGCTTTCCTGTCTTTCTGACGTT
Organism: Schistocerca americana; assembly: GCF_021461395.2. Lineage (NCBI taxonomy): Eukaryota > Metazoa > Arthropoda > Insecta > Orthoptera > Acrididae > Schistocerca > Schistocerca americana. Next base: position 477,582,277 of record NC_060121.1, read on the forward strand.
GGCCCTGTTTTACTGGGACAAAGCTTCCCATATGTATCATCCTGTAGCAAATGTGGCACCTACAGGTGGTAGTCTTCAGAACTACAGTGGCATTTCCTTCATCGGCTGGCAAGACAACAGTCCTCAATCTCACTTAATAAGCATAAGCGACGTACATATGATTTAATGGTTTGAGCTTCCACAGCTTGGATGCATGGCAAAATATTTTTAATTCTTTTAATTTTTTTTAATTTTTAAAATTTTCCAAAAAATCTTTTGGTAGCTGAATTAGCTATCAGCAGTTTCTTTATTACACGACCATACACAAACCGGTTTCGCAATGACTCATTTGCATGCCCATGAAAAAATATCATACCCAGACAATTTCGTACCAGCAGGTCCTTTAGTAACACCAGTTCGTATTCAACCGTAATGATACTTCCTATTCGCTTATGCAATTTTAAGAACAATTCCAGACAAGTTGATAATTAAAAGGTATAATAATGGCAAAAATAAAGCAATTCACCAGAAAGACAGAGGAACAAATGCGCATATAACTAATTTTACATTGCCTCGTTAAAATAAACGATCTCTCAACGTTCGGAGGGCCTTCGAATTACCAGAGCGGCCTAAATTGAATAGTTACAAGACGAAACATCAAAATTTTCAGCACGTAGCGGGCGCGGGTAATGTACATAAAGCACAGTGAGCCGTGGGGATGGATCTAAAAAGGAGCTGGAATAGGACTGTGGTGCAAAATTATATGGACTAATCCCGTGCTTTGATAGAAAAATATAAAGACTCATCAATGATGAAAAATCAACAACTGCCCGAATATTTCCATACTTCTCATTGGTCGCTTCTGCCTGGCACACTCAGTAACATTATGTCAAGTGGGCTGTTAGGTGGCCTGGCCTTCCTACTGCAGGCATAGCCACGTCACCACCATGTGGTTTTTGTGGGCATCTCTTGATTTTCCATTACTGGTGAGTCTTTCTATTTTTCTGTCCAAGCACGTATTTAGTCCGTATGGCTGTATTCTGCGGTCTTATTTCAGTTCCTTTTTTAGGTCCATACGCCCCGGTGCTCATATACGCTCCCTGCTCCTCCTACGCATCAGAATTTTTGAGATTTCGTCTTGTAGCCATCCAATTTAGGTGGTTCTGGCAGTTCTGAATTTTGGGAGATAGGTGTTTTAACGAGGTGACGCTAAATAAGTTATGTGAGTATTTGTTCCTCTGTCTTTCCGGTTAATTGCTTTATTTTTGCCTTTCATAGATGTACACACCTGAGGATGTGATTAAATCATTACGAAATTGGTTGTGTATGGCTCTTTAATAAAGGAACAGCTAACAGTTAATGCGGCTACCAAAAAGTTTTTTAGAAGATTCTAACAGCTTTTTAACTAAAATATTTTTAAAATATTCTATCGTAAGCCACGTAGTTCCTCCTGTCAATAGTAGACTTCGGTGACTTAACATTCTCCAGAAAATGGCTAGTAGCCAGCCTGACGTCCTCAGATACATTGTAACAGATATGCCTAATGCATTGCTCTGTTCCACTAACAATATCGAATATTGGCAGACTCGCGGGGCTGGAGAAAAATTAAGGTCTTTACACGGCATTTGCAACAGAGTTGCAAAGTTAATAACTATTCTTTGGGCCTTACTGGATTCCAGGTCAGCTCTTCCACTCGTTAACAAGTCAAATTTGCAACATAACTAGACACTGTCTTGCACAAACTCTGCCCATTCCCAATCAAATGGCCGGCCGCTGAGGCCGAACGGTTCTAGGAGCATTTTAGCAAATAAACGGTGGACTTCAGTCTGGAACCGCGGGACCGCTACGGTCGCAGGTTCGAATCCTGCCTCGGGCATGGATGTGTGTGATGCCGTTAGGTTAGTTACGTTTAAGTAGTTCAAAGTTCTATGGGGCTAGGGGACCTCAGATGTTAAATCCCATAGTGCTCAAAGCCATTTGAACCATTTTGAACCAATCAAATGGCGACAAGGCTGATGGGAGACATAGAAGGCAATCAAGTGGGCTTAGCATTGAGATCAAGCTCATGTTTTTGCTCCACTGTCTGTCTCACTACAGCGTGAAAAGTGTTTTCAGTTTTCTGTATACTGCAACAGGTCGAATGTGGTGCATGTCTAAAGCAAAAAGAGAAATTACCTCCTTGTCCTGGCAGAATTGTAAAAAAGCTAGACAACGTAGCAGATGTGATTTCCTTTTCCGCTTTATGTCCACACCACACAGGAATGACATATGTCCTCGGTGTCTTCCGCGGTGGCATGGCTGAATAAAATCTTCTCGGCTTCAGCAATAAAACACCACTCAGTGCCAGGGTTGGCACGGTGTTCCGCATGTATAGCAGCGATAGAAGCATGTGGAGCCTTCCGGAGAGGGCTGGAATAATGCATACCGGTACATGGCGAAACAAGTCGAGCAGCTCATAGCAACTCCGGCACGCTGCAGGACCAAGTGACATCATGTGGCGCGAGGGGGTAGCACCACGTTTGAAACTGTCACTCCCCTCGCCCTACAGGCGTCAAGCATCCATATTTGCTTTTGATCCATATCCAAACCCTGCCTTCATGCCCTACTAAGCATGTATACCCAGTCTCTGTCATATTGCTGATGGTGGAAACAGCCGGCGAAAGCTCCTGTGTTTTATTCTAAGTGATACAGCTTGAAAACCGAGACGATTTTATTCATCTGCAGACATGTATAATAGAAAGGCATCTTATGTATTTGTACTTGGTTCTCTTCGACGTTTAACTTACATTAATTTAATTATTGTACCTGTCTCTGATATTTCACTTCCAATCCTTTCCCACGCTCTATCTTGAACGTTCCTGTTGCTGTGTTCAGCACTGCTGTGGCTGTAGATTCTTGAATATTTTTCCCAACTATAAACAAAATGCCTGTTGATCTCGGGATCTTTCTTACTTTTCTGGACACAACTGCACAACCACAGCAGAAGCGTTCACAGATTGCAACAAGCAAAGACGTAGCTCGTGACAGAAGTGGAGTGCACCACACTCATCTGCCAGCGTCTTGGCTTGCCAAAAGGTGCAGCTACATCGCGTCAGTCTGGTGGTTGCTGCTCCATTAGACCGTTTTTGTTCCGTCAGAAGTTGCAAGCTTGGTTCGAGCCTTGTGACGCATCACGCTGCACGAGACTACGGCCACATTTGCGAACTTTATCAGCGGGATTCGAGCTGAATAAAACACGGCAAAAATAGCAATGCAGCGTCATGTGAGAGTGGCCACTCAGCGCTAGAATGCACTCCACTGCTCCACAGGCGGTTCGCGTCTTCAAGGTCACACGCAGCAGAACGCGCCTCGGACAATTTCTCTGCAGGAATTCCAGCTGCCAGAGTATTCACAGGAGCAGCATTTCACTTGACGTTCTACCTGTAGTGCTCTCAGGATCACAACGTTTCAGTGGTAATGTGCAACATGGATTATGCGGACAGTAAGCTGTCAACGCTAGAGCTACAACAACATCGGTGTATTTACGGCATAAGTCGTAAAGCCAATACAAAAAGAAGCACGAAGACAAATTCATCGCTGGCATTTATGATGGTGTTTATTGGGAGAGGGTGGGATAAAACGGAACTAGAACAAAGAAATAAAGTTGATTACACGAAGACTGTCAATCAAATATTTCCAGGCAAGTTCATCATATTCTGGCTAGGATAAGCATTAAGACTGACACCTTACACCAGTTTTGCCAACCTCTGATGCATCGCTACAGCAGAAATAGTGTGCAAAGTGGCATTGACAAATTTACGGCTTGTGTTACCTCCAGTTCCGCATGAGGACATACTTGTCACGGATACGTCAGCGTGTCCCCATATTTGTAACTGTCAGTAATTCTTACAGTTTTGAAGTAAATAACATGGTGTAACTATAATGTCAACGAATTCAACACTCCCATCTATTGACCGGTGCAAAGTCCACCGTTTATTTGCTAAAATGCTACATGCATATTCAACAATATTACTATCCAGAATGAGATTTTCACTCTGCAGCGGAGTGTGCGCTGATATGAAACTTCCTGGCAGATTAAAACTGTGTGCCAGACCGAGACTCGAACTCGGGAACTTTGCCTTTCGCGGGCAAGTGCTCTACCAACTGAGCTACCCAAGCACGACTCACGCCCCGTCCTCACAACTTTACTTCTGCCAGTACCTCGTCTCCTACCTTCCAAACTTTACAGAAGCTCTCCTGCGAACCTGTAGAACTAGCACTCCTGAAAGAAAGGACGGGGCGTGAGTCGTGCTTGGGTAGCTCAGCTGGTAGAGCACATGCCCACGAAAGGCAAAGGTCCCGAGTTCGAGTCTCGGTCCGGCACACAGTTTTAATCTGCCAGGAAGTTTCAATATTACTAGTTTTCTTCTGGAAAAGGCCTTAAGATGTTTTCGCATAGAGAAAATAGAAAATATATCATTTTCCATTTGACTACCCCTTATACTAATGGAAGAGGTGTATGGGTAAGACAGTTTACAATAGGTCCTGATTGAGGCAAAGTTGTAGTCGGTGACTAATTTCTTTACTGTCGACCTGTTGCGTTGAAAAACTTTGGTTCTCGTTTGTAATCACAGCCTGCCATATGATATAAGTGAAACAGTAATTTCTATCTGCCACAGCTACTAGAACAATCGAAAAAAAACAATCCGTCATCACGGTATTTAGTTTACAAATGTCAGTTTTCAATACAGACAGCAGTTTTTCGAATGAATTAACATTCGATAGTACTCAGTGAATGTACACGGACATGCCTTCAGTTCTTAATGAAGGTCCGTTTGTTAACTTTTCACTCATTATATGTTAGAATCACCATTTTTTTATATTATCTTTGAATTCGACGACAACGAGTGAGTAATAAACACGGCGTGAAAACTAAAACGCCATTCAAAGAATCACTGTCCGTTGCTTCAAATGGTTCAAATGGCTCTGAGCACTATGGGACTTAACTGCTGAGGACATCAGTCCCCTAGAACTTAGAACCACTTAAACCTAACTAACCTAAGGACATCACACACATCCATGCCCGAGGCAGGATTCGAACCTGCGACCGTAGCGGCCGCGCGGTTCCAGACTGCAGCGCCTAGAACCGCTCGGCCACTCCGGCAACTGTTCGTTGCTGTTCTCAAGAGGTTTCTTCTCTGGCCGTTCGACTGCCGAAGGCCGGCAGTTTTTCCTGCTCTCTTTGGCAGGTATACGGTAATCCATGAGAATGACGTAGAGCTTCAGTGACAAGAGTCAGACCCTGCATCTAGTTCTATGGCACTATTGTCTGTACTCTCGGAAACTACCCATTTCACACACTTCAGAAAAACTCCATCGACATTGTATCAGACATCGAGCTTGCCACGCGACGAGCATGGCCAAGATGCCTCTGGTCATTCTAGGTACTGTATGCACTTACTGGCTACAATACCGCTGTAGAATGTGGTGTTTCCATACTAAGTACTGCGTGGCTTTTACTCTCTGAGATGTATAAAAGTCACCTGGTGGATAACGGCTGAAGCTCCAGTTGGCTGTCTGCATACCATTCTGTTGTATTCAGGGTAATTGCACGCCATAAAGTTGTGAAGCAATAAGGAAGACCCGAAAAATCTCAGCATTAGGTGTAGAGGCTGCCAGCCCCTTTACGCGTAAAAGAAATCATTGTAAATAAACAGTTGCAAATATACATTATCGTTTAATTACACAATGAGTGACCGATCACTGGATCCATTATGGTTGTTAGATATCTAGGACTAAACATCTGTAGTGATTCAGTGTGTAACAACCAGCGGGGTGGCCGCGCGGTCTTGGGCGTCTTGTCACGGTCCGCGCGGCTGCTCCCGTCGGAGGTTCGAGTCCTCCCTCGGGCATGTGTGTGTGTGTGTGTGTGAGTGTGTGTGTGTGTGTGTCGTAAGTTAGTTTAAGTTAGATATTAAATAGTGTGTAAGCTTGGGGACCGATGACCTCAGCAGTTTGATCCCATAAGACCTTACCACAGATTTTGTATCAACCACATTTAACTGCCTAATGTAAGAAAAGTGAATGACAGACTGACATTCATTGGAAATATCTTAGTGACGTGTAATTAATCATCGAAGGGAGTATCTTACAAAACATATTTTGAACAACGAATAAACCGCAGAACAGTCGCTTAGTTCACAATCTTTTTATTGTGCACACGACCGGTTTCGGAACACTTAAAAATCTATGTCAAAAGGATTCTATGGTTTCTTAACACCATGGGGATGAGGACAGATGATCAGGTGATTTTATTTTTTACTCCAGATGATGGAACTTTAAGTCTTCCGAAACCGGTCGTGGGTTCGATAAAAAGATTGTGCATTAAGCAACTATTCTGCAGGTTCTTCATTTTCCAAAATGGACTTATACAGCTGCGGTTGCCCGTAGGAAGGACTTTTTACTACAGAACGTATGTTCAATTGATTTTTTTACAGTTCTTTGTAAGACTGTGAATCTCTTCTCGTATCATTAGTACAGGAATCGGGGGATGTGCAAAGCAGAACTGCACTTTTCATCACGGGCCTATTCGTAAACGCGGCGGACAAAGAGAGGCTCCATTAGCTCCAGACGCAGCCGCTACAAGAGAAACATCATACCTCGTAGAGGGCCTTGATTGTTACTATTCCAACTATTCCATCTGGAAACAAATTATGGATTCCCTGCAGCATTCTGCGCTATCCTGTGCGGTTGGTCAATGACTAGCAGCAGCCGGACTAAGAAATTGCCGTCCTGCTGCGCTGCAGAAAGCTATCACGGGCAGATGAAAATTACCTTACAGCTTTCTCCAGCCAGGCAGCACCGTGTAGCAGTCAGAATGACGAACAGAAAAAGAGCAGAGTCGATATGCAAATAATATTGCACCACTCTGAAAGCTATTTCTTCACCTCGATCGGGGAGAAGTCTGCATAGTTAATTCAGTAACTTAACCACACTGACGAGGGATCATAAAGTCATTTTCTCGCACAGCACCATGTTCTGTAAGAAAGCCTATCAGCCCACTGACATGGTAGAAAAGAATCAATCTGAAGCACTGAAACCCACTGACGTGACACTGAGGAGCGCCAAAAAAGGCTGGTTAACAGTGAAAACGAGGACAAATGTTGTCATCCTCAGCAAGACATAACGTCATTGTGTCAGATGGACAGAAATAAACACTCATGCTTCCAAACCCATATGGCAGTTGTAGCGAGCCATCTATGATGCCAACCCTGTGATGTACTGCATACCATTTGCAGGTGACTTTTACTTTCGAAACTGCTGCTTGCCTTGTATACAGAACCAGGTCGTTGTCAGCATCCAACATCTCATCCACAGATGTGAAGTGCTGAGGAATTCTACCTCTGGCTCGCTCAGAGCCGAACTGATGGCGTTTGGTGCAGTGTCCACTTGTCGATGTATCTGGAAGGTGCCCCCAGCCTTTCATCTGTGAGCAGACACCAGTGCCCACAACCTATATCTGGGGCAGATGTGCATCTTAATTCTACACTACCATCTACATGCCATCCAAAGCTGCTGGAGTTTACTCGGGCACACCACTTCGCTGTCCATGAGAGTGTCCTATTAACAAGCAATCAATGAGATGATGGTCCACACAACTGTACGAGCTGCAACTGTCACCCCACATCCTTGCGTGGACGCCATCGCATATTGATTGAGCAGACAACGATGGTGACAGCGGCCTTGAGAATCTGCCGAACCTGCACTTCAATGCTTTCTACACTGTGTGCTTTGTACACAGCCTTCCTTGCTTCTGCCACGTAGAAGATGATTTAGATGTAGCACTTAACCCGCAAAAATTTATGTCTTGCTAATGATACTTCGTTAGCGCACAGAGTTCCAACTGCCCTCACCACCGTACTCCCTGCTTCCCCATCCTGCAACCGCAGTGATCTCGGCCTAGGCCATTACAGTCAAATGCGTAATCTGCCATTAGTACAATACAAACACTTGCGTTTGGAGTAATTCCATGACTGGGAAGTATGAACTGCTGATGACTGGCGTCATACTGTGTTAGCAATGAATAGCATTGTTGCACCACACCAGATGACCATTGTAGGCGAGTATGACGGCAGCCTGGGGAGAGGCCCCATTAAAAAATTAAGCTCTAGCCGAATAGGCCATGAAGGCCCAACCGTGCTGATCGGCCGCTGTGTCATCCTCAACCCACAGGAATCACTGGTGAGGATATGAAGGGGCATGTGGTCAGCATACCGCTCTCCCGGCCGTATGTCACTTTACGACACCTGAGTCGCTACTACTCAGTCAAGTAACTCCTCAGTTTCGAGAGGCCTCATTCTTCCAATCTTTTGGAGAGGCACATACTCACGACATCATGGTGCAGAGAGCCATCCAGTAGCGGATGGCACAACAGATACGTCACGGATATCCTACGTCCACATGTGTTACCTCTCATGCGACCTTTTTAGGCCACATTGCCTCAGAAGAGTATACAACGCTCTTATGAAAGTCTTCCCAACCAACTGAATCTTTGCATGCATCCAGGCCAGAGGGATTGCAACGTCATACTGACAACTAAGTTTATACTACAAAGTTCTTTAGAAATCTGACTCGACTTTGCAGTCCCTGAAAGAACGTCACATATCATCTCAACCGTGAACCTTTCATTTCATTTCCCCATCCTCTTCTGAGTGCTTCACTTTTGTCAGGCAGTGCAAATAGGCATCGACGTTCTGTGAGGCAGCTCCGACATTAACATATACACTCCTGGAAATTGAAATAAGAACACCGTGAATTCATTGTCCCAGGAAGGGGAAACTTTATTGACACATTCCTGGGGTCAGATACATCACATGATCACATTGACAGAACCACAGGCACATAGACACAGGCAACAGAGCATGCACAAGGTCGGCACTAGTACAGTGTATATCCACCTTTCGCAGCAATGCAGGCTGCTATTCGCCCATGGAGACGATCGTAGAGATGCTGGATGTAGTCCTGTGGAACGGCTTGCCATGCCATTTCCACCTGGCGCCTCAGTTGGACCAGCGTTCGTGCTGGACGTGCAGACCGCGTGAGACGACGCTTCATCCAGTCCCAAACATGCTCAATGGGGGACAGATCCGGAGATCTTGCTGGCCTTGGTAGTTTACTTACACCTTCTAGAGCACGTTGGGTGGCACGGGATACATGCGGGCGTGCATTGTCCTGTTGGAACAGCAAGTTCCCTTGCCGGTCTAGGAATGGTAGAACGATGGGTTCGATGACGGTTTGGATGTACCGTGCACTATTCAGTGTCCCCTCGACGATCACCAGTGGTGTACGGCCAGTGTAGGAGATCGCTCCCCACACCATGATGCCGGGTGTTGGCCCTGTGTGCCTCGGTCGTATGCAGTCCTGATTGTGGCGCTCACCTGCACGGCGCCAAACACGCATACGACCATCATTGGCACCAAGGCAGAAGCGACTCTCATCGCTGAAGACGACACGTCTCCATTCGTCCCTCCATTCACGCCTGTCGCGACACCACTGGAGGCGGGCTGCACGATGTTGGGGCGTGAGCGGAAGACGGCCTAACGGTGTGCGGGACCGTAGCCCAGCTTCATGGAGACGGTTGCGAATGGTCCTCGCCGATACCCCAGGAGCAACAGTGTCCCTAATTTACTGGGAAGTGGCGGTGCGGTCCCCTACGGCACTGCGTAGGATCCTACGGTCTTGGCGTGCATCTGTGCGTCGCTGTGGTCCGGTCCCAGGTCGACGGGCACGTGCACCTTCCGCCGACCACTGGCGACAACATCGATGTACTGTGGAGACCTCACGCCCCACGTGTTGAGCAATTCGGCAGTACGTCCACCCGGCCTCCCGCATGCCCACTATACGCCCTCGCTCAAAGTCCGTCAACTGCACATACGGTTCACGTCCACGCTGTCGCGGCATGCTACCAGTGTTAAAGACTGCGATGGAGCTCCGTATGCCACGGCAAACTGGCTGACACTGACGGCGGCGGTGCACAAATGCTGCGCAGCTAGCGCCATTCGACGGCCAACACCGCGGTTCCTGGTGTGTCCGCTGTGCCGTGCGTGTGATCATTGCTTGTACAGCCCTCTCGCAGTGTCCGGAGCAAGTATGGTGGGTCTGACACACCGGTGTCAATGTGTTCTTTTTTCCATTTCCAGGAGTGTACATTGACAGTATATGTCACGCAGTCGCTTATAACTGTAGCAAAGATTTAAGAAATGTAATAGAAGGAAAATGAATTTCTCGTTATTAAACCACAGATGATCAAAGTTAAAAAAAGCTGGCACTAAACAAAGACTTGGAAAGGACTGTCGGTGAAATTCACTTTTACTCTCTGTTCTTACGTAAATCTCTCCTCCTAATGGACAGAGGAGGGTACCATTGTGACTGCAGCTCGATTGACAACAGAACTGACAATCACGCACTGGAACCAGTCACAATAATGCGTTATCTTGGAGTATCTGTCCGGAGCGATTTGAGATGGACTACTGAATAAATCTAGCTGTCGAGAGGTTAGCTGCTTCACTGAAGGATTCGGGAATAATTATGAGGATTTATTAGTGACATACGAAGTAAGTCGGCTGCTGACGTATAGTTAGGCCAATTATTAAGTTCAGATCCATGGGTCTGACACTTCTGCTATGGAACGTTAACGGACGAGACAAAAAATGTTCGTGGAAGAGCTTAGCGAATACTCACAAGTTTTAATTAGCGTGAAGAGCATCACAGAAATGTTCACCAAACTACATTGGAAGACTCTAAAGAAAAGAAATTGTACATTGCGAAGAGTTTTATTCTCTAAATTCCTAGAAACCCTTCCATTAAGAGTCTAGACACACATTATAAGGTGCAATCAAATGAAAACCAAACACCCGCCAAAATACACAGTCCACGCGACAGGTGGTCCCAATGTCGTTACATTTCTCTACTGTCACCACTGTGATAGGGGAATGGCAGGGTGTCATGGCATAGGTGCACTCAGTTGTGGGCGGACTGGTCTAACGTATTCGTCCAGCTATCAGTGTATCGTACGGCTCGGGCCTACTATTCGACTACCCTTCAGACAACTGTGTAGCTGACGTGGTTTGCATCCCTCGCCTGCTCTTTACACGGACTGTCGATCATATGGAAACAAGTTCCTCTGCCGTGGAACCATAATCGGACGAAGGCTACGCTTCAGTGATTTAATTGGGAAACACTGCAACTCCTCCGTACAGACATTGTGTGATTTTCACATCTTTGGCTACCTGAAGAAAAACATGCGTTGACGTCTGCTTCATTCGGATGAGTAAGTGCAAGAATGGGTGCGTTTGTGGATCCTTCAGCGGTCGACCGCGTTCAACGAAACAGGAATTGATCGTGTCGTCCCCCAATGGGATAATCTGTCTTAACGAGTGTGGTGATTCCTTTTGAATGGAATCATTCCATGGACCCGTTATAGCAGATGTTCAGTCTTTACCTGACTGCTCCTCATACTTCCTCCCGCTTGTAGATCAGTAAATCATCACCATAATAAACCAAAGAAAGACGGAATTACTGAGAACACTGTAAATGAGAAAAAAGGTGAACGTCACAACTGCAGACTACGTAGCAGACGAACCGAAAAAATTTTTCAACCTTGGAACAAAAATAACGTATGAAGGCAGAAGCAAGGCGGCAATAAGAAACTGTCTAGCACAAACAGAGAGAGCATTCCACGATGAAATAAGTCTACTGTTATTAAACATAGACCTTACTATAATCAGAGTGGAGGATTAAATTTCTGTGCGGATGTAAATTATAGATTTCAGGAAGACTGGAAAGAAAGACAGTCCAAGTATATGTCCAGTGATGGTGCAGAAGGATGCCGAAAATTTTGATAACTAATAAGATAATAAATGACGAGAAGTGGTGAGGAAAGGAATATACTGAAAGCACTAAATAGAAAAATCGAAGAATGACAGGTCAAATGTTAAGACCACAAGAAAAAACTTCCATGGTACTAGAGACAGCCGCGGAGAGCGGAACCTCTAGGAGGCCGTTAAAATACTGCATATTGTGTAAACTGAAGGTGGATGGGGGGAGGGGAGAGACAAAGGAATGGAAAGAAAAGGAACTATTGATGTCAGCTGTATCTGGATTTTATGCGGAATTAATGGCAACGTGTGAAAATGTGACCCTGACTGGGATTCGAGTTCGGGATCTCCTGCTTACTAAGCAGTTGCTTTAACCACTGCACCATCTGGATACGGTGTTTATCACAATCGCGCAGACTACATCGGCACGCCTTCCTGGCGACCCTCATTCCCACCTAGTGCCACCTATCCACAGTCCCCGTCCATGCCCAAAAGAACAGACACTACGCTTTCATTTAACTGATTCATCTCGATGGGCAATGAATCCACCGCTTTCAGTGCACATTCGCAATTACGTTCCACCTTCTGTAGGAGTTTCAAAGTAGCGAGCATGGAGGACATGGACAGGGACGACGACTAGGTGGCACTACGTGGTAGTACGGATCGGCTGGGAGGCGTGCCGGGATAGTCCGCACAGCTGCGATAAACATTGTGTCTGAATGGCGAAGTAGTTAGCCCAACTGCCTGATTAGTAGGAGATCCCGCTTTCGAATCCTGATCCGTCACACATTTTCACTTGTCGCTGCTGATTCTGCTTAAAGTCCGTAGAAACAGACGCCATACATTCGTATAAAAGAATACTGTATGTTGTGACAGCGATCTCCACTGCAAGATAGCCTTCCTTTTAGCAAGTCAAGTTGCACGGGACAGCCTAACAGCCAGGCGGAGATAGACCCTTAGCCGTTCGAGCGGCCTACAGCAGTGGTTACTAGCATAACATGAATTTTGTTGCACGTCAGCAGTCACGTGGAATAAGCAGGGCAAAGTGTTGATGTCACTGCACGAACAAGGATACAATCCGCATTCCGTGGCTTAAGAGGTAGCTGCAGTTCAAGCACCATCGTAGCTTACCTGCTGTGGAGCATTGACCTGTTCGCCGAAGGAATCCCCACACTCACCGACGATGAGTCTGTCGTGTAATCAGCAGCCCAGCGACAACGCAAGACACCGACACGGACTGTCTATTCCGGGCAGCAAATGGTTGTATTCATGAATTTCGACTTATTCTCTGAACGGGAAAGCGGCACAGGCTAGGCCTATTCGCAGAACGATCTCGCGAAAGCTGAATATCTGTCCTCTAAATAAGTCAGTCTTTTGGACACAAATATTTGTATTTATTTCAGTAGCATAATATTTATGTGTATTACTATCCGATACTGTCAGTTGGGAGTAGCGACCCTGTTTGCACAGATACACTATGTGATCAAAAGTATCCGGACACCCCCAAAAACATATGTTTTGCATATTAGGAGCACTGTGCTGCCACCTACCGCCAGTTACTCCATATCAGTGACCTCAGTAATCATTAGACATCGTGAGGGAGCAGAATGGGGCGCTCCGTGGAACTCACGGACTTCGAACGTGGTCAGATGATTGACTGTCACTTGTGTCATACGTCTGTACGCGAGATTTCCCCACTCCTAAACATCCCTAGGTCCACTGTTTCCGATGTGATAGTGACGTTAACACGTGAAGGGACACGTACAACACAAAAGCGTACAGGCCGACCGCGTCTGTTGACTGATAGAGACAGCCGACTGTTGAAGGTTGTAATGTTTAATAGGCAGACATCTAACCAGACTATGACACAGGAATTCCAAACTGCATCAGAATACACTGCAAGTTGTAAGACAGTTAGGCGGGAGGTGATAAAACTTGGATTTTATGGTCGAGCGGCTGCTCATAAGCCACACTTCACGCTGGTAAATGCTAAACGACGGCTCGCTTGGCGTGAGGAGCGTAAATATTGGACGATTTAACAGTGGAAAAACGTTGTGTGGAGTGACGAATAACGGTACACAATGTGGCGATCCGTCAGCAGGCTGTGGGTATGGCGAATGGCCGGTAAACGTCATCTGCCAGCGTGTGTAGTGCCAACAGTAAAATTCGGAGGCAGTGGTGTTATGATGCGGTCGTGTTTTTCATGGAGGGGTTTGCATCCCTTGTTGTTTTGCGTGGCACTATCACAGCACAGACCTGCACTGATGTTTTAAGCATCTTCTTACTTCCCACTGTTGAAGAGCAATTCGGGGATGGCGATTGCATCTTTCAACACGATCGAGCACCTTTTCATAATTCACGCCTGTGGCGGAGTGATTACACGTCAATAACATCCCTGTAATGGCCTTACTTGCACAGAGTCCTCACCTGAACCCTATAGAACACCTTTTGGATGTTTTGGAACGCCGACTTCACGCCATATCTCACTGACCGACATCGATACTCCTCTCCTCAGTGCAGCACTCCTTGAAGAATGGGCTCCCATTCCCCAGCCAGAGTGGAAGCTGTCATCAAGGTTAAGGGTGGACCAACACCATATTGAATTCTAGCATTACCGATGGAGGGCTCCAGGAACTTGTAAGTCATTTTCAGCCAGGTGTCCGGGTACTTTTGATCACGTAGTGTACAGCAATGGCAAGTTCTTAGTTTTTCTCAACCTACGGAAATCGCTTCATGTTTTTTCGAGGAAGAGATTGGCTCAAATGGTTCTGAGCACTATGGGACTCAACATCTTAGGTCATAAGTCCCCTAGAACTTAGAACTACTTAAACCTAACTAACCTAGGGACATCACACACACCCAAGCCCGAGGCAGGATTCGAACCTGCGACCGTAGCAGTCCCGCGGTTCCGGACTGCAGCGCCAGAACCGCTAGACCACCGCGGCCGGCGAGGAAAAGACTTTACAACAAAATGTAACCAACAAATTTTTAGGGATGTTGGGTTAAATGGTGCTCTGACATGAAACGTTTGCCACAGAGGAGCAAATCGTGGTGAGGCCGATGACAAAAAAAGAGCGTGACGGTAAAATTACTGAAATTTGGACTTCTGTATGGCAAAATCAGAAATCATTCTCGGCTCATACCGTAGTAGAATCGAATGGGGGCATGTGGAGGAAGGCTACTACAATAGTGTTGAACACTGCTTAGGAAGTACAAACGAAGTTCTGTCAAGAATGCTTATCGTCTTTATTTTGTTTGTGTTAACTGCAGTTGGTGGGGAACTAACATTGGCTAGCAGTTGCAGCAGTGGTTAGTAACATAAAGACCATTCGCTTGCTGTTCCTCTACTCTTTCTTGGCATTCAGATAAGAAAGGGATTTTATAAGGATAGACTATAACGCAACTAGTCATTTAAGGAGTTTTAATGTACGGGTACTGCAATTTAATTTATTGCATTAGCTTTTAAGTCTACATGAAACTGATTCCTTCTCCACGTAGTATCAGCTGTCTGTCATGTGGCTGCACATAACGATACGTTTGCAATGTAGTCGGTTTTTGGGTGATAGTTCTCACCAACGTGGCGTTGTATTGAGAAGTGCTTACTACAGGACAGCAATAATAGAGATGGTGGTGAAGGCGTTTGAATTAATGGTAATGTGCCCACGAAACCATAATGTTTATTCAGACGAGGGTTATGCTCCTTCTCGTGCAACTGCAGAACACAAAATATAGTTTTAAATCGTCAAAAATGTATATCTACATACGTACTCCGCAAGACACCGTATGATGTATTGCTGAAGGTACCATGTACCACCACTAGTCATTTCCTTTCCTATTGCACTTGATAACAGAACGAAGGAAAAACGAATGCCTATATACCTCAGTACGTGCACTAATTTCTCTTATCTTGTCTTCGCTGTCCTTACGCGAAATGCACGTTGCTGGCAGTAGAATCGTTCTGCAGTCACCTGCAAATATCTGTTGTCTAAAATTCCGCAGAAATGTTTTGCTAGAAGAACATTGTCTCCACTCCAGAGATTTCCATTTGAGTTCACGAAGATGCTTCGTAACTTTTGCATGATGATCGAACATACCTGTAACAAATGTAACAGCATGCCTTGTGTTACTTCGATGTCTTCCTTTAATCCGACTTGTTGGGGATCCCAGGCAGTCGATCAGTATTCACTAATGGGTCGCTCAAGAGTTCTACACTCGGTCCCGTTTATAGATGAGTTACACTTTCCTAAAACTCTCCTAATTAACCGAAGCCTATCATTCGTCTTCCTACTGCCGTCCTTACGTGCTCGTTTCATTTCATATTGCTTTGCAATTTATGCCTAGATATTTAATCGATGTGACTTTGTCAAGCAGCACACCATTATTACTGTGTTTTCTCAACGAGAAAGCTCTCATTCATCATAACATATAGAAATTTCATATAAGTTATTTCTGTAGTCTTCTAAAGTCACTCAACGACGATACCATACCACGAGTGAAGACAATAATCTAGCCAAGAAAACTCGACCAGGAATTTCTGAGTGTGTGCCCTAATTTAGTGCCACAAGTGCACACGTCCATTGTTGACAAGCCCCCAGCAAAAACTGCCCTCAATTCACGAAAGGAATAAAAACTCTTCCGCTCATCACCTCTGAAGAATGCTCTCAAACACAAATAGTATAATAAGAATAATAAATATGGAAGAGAAGAGAGAAAAAGGAAATGAGATCACCCGGAACAGAAAAAAAGTCGCAATAGCTCGCTGGAGAACTCATACCAGAAAAATAACCCATTCGACCTGGTTGCAGATGTGACTGAGATGATCATGGCTGCAGTATGATAAATGCAAACTTTGGTGGAATGAGAAGTAAACGCATTACAAAGATGTAGGACGCTATCTCTGTGCCCACACGAGATATCTTGCCTAACAGAATGCGTTGTCTTAACCATCTATACGGGTAACAGTACCCAGTTAACGTATCTGTACCGTCAGTTTTAAAAATCATTATTTTTTTTACAGTGACTCATATGCTAGAGGTTAAATAACGGATTGATGTATCAATAGCTGATTACTTTGTTTCACTTCCCTTAAATATTGATGTGCAATGATACAGTGTCGAGACAACACCTACAATGACAAATGATAAAACAAAACAAAATAATACATAAATGTACAAAAATAAATGCAATAATTAATATTACAAATAACGCAGTTGCTAATAATTGATAATACTATCGAATAATCAGTTTAATAAGTTATGGCTGCAAAATACTAACATGAATTATTTACAGACAAATGGGGGAACTGGTAGGAGTTGGCTTGAGGGAAGATCAGTTTGGGTTCCAGAGAAACGTGTTAAGTGCAGTCAAATGAAAAAAGGAGGTAAAGTGTTTGTTATTTCGAAAGTAATCGCCACAACTGTTAAGACATTTATCCCACTGTGCTACAAGACCGTCAATGCCTTCATAGAAAAATGTTTTCGGTTACCTATGGAATCATGAAACCAAGATTGTACCCAGGTGTGAATCTCTTCGTCCGAGGCAAATCGACGGCAAGAATGACTTTCTTCAGGGCTCCAAAAATACGTAAATCGCATGTGGGGAGATGGGTCATGTATAGAGAATGTATAAGGGCTTCCAAGCGAAACTTCTTCAGCGTAGTCGAAACAACCTGCCAACATAATGCCCGCCCATCACTTGCTATGAGCTGTAGAAGTTTCGCTGGGAAGCCCTTACACAACCTCCACACAGTCCCGATCCCTCCCCATGCAATTTCCACATTTTTGGAACCCTGAAGAAAGACGTTCGTGGTCGTCGATTTCTTTCGGACAAAGAGGTGCAGGTCTACGTACAATCATGGTTCCGTAGACATAGGAAACTTTTTTCCATGGAGGTATTAGCCTTCTTGTCTGACAGTGGCATAAATGTATAAATAATTATGACGATTACTTTGGAAATAATAAACAGTTTACTTAACTTTTTCTATCTGTCTCATTTTCATTTGACTGCTTCTTTCTGGAACACCCGAAGCAATACTGATGACCCTATGACTTACCCTGAGAGATAGGTTAAAGAAAGGCGAGCCTACATTTATAGCATAGATTGAGAGAAAACGTTTTCATTGTTGACTACAATACAGTCTTTGAAATTTACAACGTATCAAGGATAAAATAGAGGGTGCGAAAGGTTATTTACAACTTGCACAGAAACTGGATGGCAGTTATGAAAGGGAATTAGTGGTTAAGAACGGGGTGAGACAGAATTGTAGCTTATCAACAATGTTATTCAATCTGTTCGCTGAGCAAGGGGTGAAGTGAAGCAAGGAGAAATTTGGAAAGAGTATTAGAGTGCAGTTAGAGAAACAAAAACTTTGCGGTTTTCGGATGACAGTGTAATTCTGTCAGAGACAGCAAATGACTTGGAAGTGCAGTTTAACAGTGCGTTAAAAAGATGATACAAGATGAACATTAACAAAAGTAAATCAAAGGTAACGGAATGTAGTCGAATTAATTCAGTTTATTCTGCGCGAATTAGATTAGTAAATAAGACACTAAAAGTAATAGATCATTTTTACTGTATTGACAGCAAAATAACTTATGTTGACTGAAGAGGAGAGGATATTAAATATAGAATGTAAATGGCGAGAAAAGTGTTTCTGAAGAAGAAAAATTTTTTAACATCGAATATAAATTTCTGTGTTTCAGTCTTTGCTGAAGAACTCTGTATGGAGTGTTGGCTCACACGAAGTTAAACGTGGACGATAAGTAGTTCATAGAGGAAGAGGATAGAAACCTTTGAAATGATCTGCTGCAGCAGAATGGTGGAAATTAGAGTGGTAGATAAGTAATGAGGAGGACCTAAATAGACTCGAGGAAAAAAGACATTTGGGGTAAAAAAGAGGGGACATATCCTGTGGCATCAAGAAATAGTCAGTTTGGTGATGAAGGGAACTTTGGGGACTAAAAGTTGTAGAGGGTGACCTAGGCAAGAATACAGTGAACAGATTCGGATGGATGTAGGCTGTAGTAGTTATTCAGAGACGAAGAGGCTTGGGCTGATTAAACTAGCTTGGACAGCTGCATCAAACCACTCTTTGGACCGAACCCCACCGCCACCACAACAACAACAGTAACAATAATAACAATAGCAACATCAATATAAGAAGGGACAGTAGAAAAAAGGGGTAAAACTGGAGTTACCCGGTGTTTAATCACCGGCGAACAGAATCAAAAACTCGGCATCCCACAACAAACTGGGGAGGTTCTGTGCCAGAGGTAGATTTACGCTCGCCTCTGCGTTTTATGGGAATGAGGCGAGGCAGGACAGTGAGCGGGTGGTGTTGCAGCAGCAGCGGCCGCGGCAGCGACGGCAGCGGAGCGGGCAGGGCCGAGCTTGCTCTCACTCACCGCGTCGCGTGGCGCTGCCCGGGCGCGCTGGGCAGGCGGGGGTGTGCTCGCCGGGACGGCGCGGCCGCGACTGGGCCAGGCGGCCGCCACGCGCTGCAGGCCGTCCCGCGCCGCACAGCACAGCACAGCACGCCGGCGCCGCCGCCGCCGCCGCCGCCGCGACACGAGCCCGGCCCGCCTCACAGGCTGCCTCGCCCACGCCTCTCGCCACCTCTCGCCGCCCAGCCTCCGACAGCAATGCGGACGGCGACAGTAGCTCTCTCCGTTGCTAGGCAACCCCCACTACAGCGAGCAGTACCGCCGTGCGTCTCAACTCGAGCAGCAGAGTTGAAGCGGAGGTTGTGGCGTTACGTACGCTTCGATTCAATAGAGTAACAGTAACTAATCCACAAATCTCAAACCCTGGTTTAATCGACCCCCACTGACTGACAAATAAAGGCAAGCAATCTAAAGGGCAGAAAGTAATGTAACTTCGTGGGTTCAGAGGGCGTGTGGTGATGTTTCACTGATTACAAAATCGAGAAAACTAAGCAAAGAACCTATCAGCATGAGCCGTCTTATAACGACCACGTTGCACTCCTTCTGGCCTGGATGCGTGGGCTTATTGCGTTGGGAAGGAGGTCATAGAGCCCAGTATCCCGAGACAATTTGGCCCCAACTGTTTTAACCCATGAAATGTATTCGGAATTGCGAAAATGGACAACCATCAACTGCGTATTGGAATGACGACTGTAGTGTTCGCAGAAGAGCCATCACCGTGTTACTATAGGAGGCCGAAATGCACGCCTTTTAGCTCACGCAGGCTGGCGTGAGGAGGGAAGAACTCTACTAACGTGAGGTCTGGAACATGACAAGGAATTAGAATTCAGAAAGCGGACGTAGCTAGTTTGATACTTAACTTTAATCCATTAATGATGAACGTCGTTCTTGACGGTACATGAGTCACAATATTAATATCAATAGTAACTTAATATGGCGCCTTGCTAGGTCGTAGCAAATGACGTAGCTGAAGGCTATGCTAAACTGGCGTCTCGGCAAATGAGAGCGTATGTAGACAGTGAACCATCGCTAGCAAAGTCGGCTGTACAACTGGGGCGAGTGCTAGGGAGTCTCTCTAGACTAGACCTGACGTGTGGCGGCGCTCGGTCTGCAATCACTGATAGTGGCGACACGCAGGTCCGACGTATACTAACGGACCGCGGCCGACTTAAAGGCTACCACCTAGCAAGTGTGGTGTCTGGCGGTGACACCACAACGACAATGAAAATTTGTGACGTTCCTGGGCTCAAACCCATATTTCCCACTTATGGCGAGCGGTCGCCTTACCATTTCGGCTCTCCAAACACGACTCACGCGCAGACTCAAACGTCCACATGTCGTCAACCATGTGTCTACACCCTGTACTTATACATCTATCGTGTATATTCCCATACAGGGGGGACATCTCAATTAAAAGTCGCTTGCCCTATGTCTGCGGATAAATACTATATTCCAGTGAATGTGTTGTTCAGAAATACGTTGCAATGTTCTTTCGTTCATGCATGATGCTGAACATCACAGGCACTGCAATATCGCATTTATACGCCGACACCAGGCGAGCGACTTTCAATTAAAATGTCTCCCCTGCACGAGAACATACACGATAAATGTACGACTGCTCGTTGTAGACACATGGTTGACGACATATGGAAGTCTTGGTCTGGTCGTGAGTCGTATTCGCATATATCTAATGGTAAATCGACCGCTCGCGATATGCGGCAAATCCGGATTCGAGTCCCGGTCTGGCGAAAATTTTCATGGTCGTCATTGCAGTAAACAGGTGATGGCTGTATCCGTAACTGCGAATACATTTCACGTGTTTCATATCAGCTGTAGTCGCTCGAGTGCCTGTTCCCCCAGATATTCATGTATGTCCACATGAACACTGCATCGTATTTCTGAATAACATAGGCACTGCAGTATCACCTTCTTGTAACTTGATGTCCTGGATATGGGATCTGGCGTTGAGTTGACGACCGAGCTAGTTGCCACTTCACCTGCTGTTGCTTGAACCGTAGGTAATTGGGTTATGCATGGTTCTGTTCAAAAAGTATCGCGAGGTGAAGTCATAGAGTAGAGCCGTGTACTTCTGCTTCCTTGCTCAGCAGTTAATCTCGCTACAAATAATAACCTTTACTTGTGATCCTGCATTCAAATAGTCCATGCATTGTCTAGAATTTCTATTTAATAAAATAATCACATATTTTTTGGTTAGGCTTTACCGTGACTGTTACTGACATTAAATGAAACAACAAGTTTACTGTTACCAGTCACCGTTTTATTTTTTCCACGACACACACACACACACACACACACACACACACGTGCACATATCCTAATATTTACCATAAATATTGACAGCCGCCAAGAGTACATGAGATTGACCTCATTCACAGATAATTAATCACACCAACAGCTTGTACCCCCTGTCAGCTTAAAACTGTATGTACATCAACTACTGGCACAAATTCATATTTTATAACATTAACCAGTGTATTACCCCAACCTTTAGGCAGCTAATATATGCAACATGTAATCTTAAGACTCCTTGCCATGTAAATGTTTGCTCTCATATAATCACTCCTTCCTCTCTCTCTCTCTCTCTCTCTCTCTCTATTTCTTCAAAGAGTGTCATCTATGTATGATTTTACTGCTGTAGCCAATATGATCATTGTAATTCAAGCCTGTAACATTTTACCTAATTGTTATTAGCAATTATGAAGTTTAAGCCATTTTAACATTTCACCTGATTGCATAAACGAGTACGAATGTTTAGCTGCTTTAACCTTTCAAAATTGGATTTATATACCACCTGAAGTACACACACATATATTTGACACCTCAAAACAAACACCTCCAAATGGTTTAATCGATTATTCTGTAATAATGTTGTTACAATGTATATTCTTTGCTCTTTGCGATTATGTCTTCTCTTCTGCTGTATGAACCTTGCACCCAGCTGCTTCCAGACGCCATATTTGTTTACAAATGTGGCAGTATATATGTGAAGTGTTACGACAGAAAAAGGAACCTGTGACCACTGGAGGTACTCTAGTTTACTTATTAAAGTTTACCATTAAATATCAGATTAATTTTTTGTCAAAAGTTATCCAAAACCATATTCTGAAATAGTGTCTTGTTTCTCCACTAGGCAGTGCCACAAGTTCCTCCAAATGTCGTAACACAACATACACACATATGTAATACTAACTAATGTAAATCCACCCGATGATGGAGGTTTAAGCCTTCGAAACGCGTCGTGGAAAAAATAAAACGGTGACTGGTAACAGTAAACTTGTTGTTTCATTTAATAATCAGATATTTAAAAGAAATGAATATTTAGTAAAAGGGCTCTGCCATAAAGTCTGGAACTGACTTAGATGACAGCAGATAATTGTGTTGAATAATGTGTATTCAAGACAGAAATCTCATACAAATGTGGTCCTACGATTATCATTTATAATTTAAAAAAGTAATCTTATTAAAATGCAATTAATTTGCTTTAAGTGCGTAGTAAGAATGGTGGTAGAAAATCATTACTTCAGACGTGCTAAAAACTAAGTTCACTTCGTGATCACGCTGCACGAAATATACGACAGGTCAAAATAATTCACACTTCAGTATGACAACTTAAACATTAGCACACGGGAAATAACCTGTAGGAACTTATATTCGATCTATCTCAATTCCATAATGAGAGCGGAAAATTTCAAGTACTGCACTGGAGCACATTGAGACCTCACAAAACTTAAAGTATTGTAGCAACCGTTTCCCGCGCAGAATCTATTATCTACACAATCGAATTTCACACTTTAGCTTAGGCAGGTCTGCCTTCTTCCACAACTCGTCATAAAATGTCCCAGATTTCCCCACTTAATAGTTTCTGTCTTCACTTAAATTCAGTAGTGTTCCACCATTGCCCTATTTTCCGTTGTCTGAAGGCCATCCCCACCAACATACATCGTTCTTATGTTCGAAAGAGTTGTTTTCAGTCAACCTTGCCACTTCACGTGCTAAATTAATATATTATAACAATATTTAAGAAAAAAATGTTGTAAACATTGGGACACATTCAGGGCATTTGTAATAAAGATAAATAATATTTTGTTCATAAATAAATAAACTAGCATTCTTGTACATGTTCACTCACTTTAAAGGACAGCAAAACGTTAAGTGTAGTATAAATCATTACTCATGTCTGCTTTACAGAAGCATCTTTTGGCACTCTTTCCAGAGGTGGTATCAGCTAACACATATGATGGACCACTCACAATTTTAAACACGGCTATGAACCAGCAATTGCGCAAGAATTTAATTTGTGTAACACAGCCAACTATGGCTGGATACAAATCATATGAATGACCACTTTTAAATTATATTGGTCCTTTAATGTCGATTGTAATCACATTTAAATAAAATTATTGGCAAAAATATTAACATAGTTCCTAGACAACTACGCAAGTATGACACGTTACGAGGCACTGAGGAGGATACGATGTTCAAATAAACATTTGCGTTATGAAAAAGAGATTAAAACGTAATAAACCAATAAAGAAAACAAATACAGGTGTGTAGCTTCCAGAAATGTGAGCTATAGAGCTATCTTAGCATCAAAGATATCATTTGTCGAAATCTCATGAAGATGTTAGAAAATGGTTCAAATGGCTCTGAGCACTATGGGACTTAACAGTCCCCTAGAACTTAGAACTACTTAAACCTAACTAACCTAAGGACATCACACAACACCCAGTCATCACGAGGCAGAGAAAATCCATGACCCCGCCGGGAATCGAACCCGGGAACCCGGGCGTGGGAAGCGAGAGCGCTATCGCACGACCACGAACTGCGGACGAAGATTTTAGAGTTGTTAACACCAAAGAGGAGCTGAACGGAACGGACAGTGTCCTGAAAGGAGGATATAAGATGAACATTAACAAAAGCAAAACGAGGATAATGGAATGAAGTCGAATTAAATCGGGTGATGCTGCGGGAATTAGATTAGGAAATGAGACGCTTACAGTAGTAAATGAGTTTTGCTATTTGGGGAGCAAAAAAACTCACTATGGTCGAAGTAGAGAGGATATAAAATGTAGACTGGCAATGGCAAGGAAAGCGTTTCTGAAGAAGAGAAATTTGTTAACATCGTGTATAGATTTAAATGTTAGGAAGTCGTTTCAGAAAGTATTTGTATGGAGTGCAGCCATGTATGGAAGTGAAACATGGACGATAAATAGTTTGGACAAGAAAAGAATGCAAGCTTTCGAAATGTGGTGCTACAGAAGAATGCTGAAGATTAGGTGGGTAGCTCTCATAACTAATGAGGAGGTATTGAATGGTATTGGGGAGAAGAGCAGTTTGTGGCACAACTTGACTAGAAGAAGTGATCGGTTGGTAGGACATATTCTGAGACAACAAGGGATCACCAGTTTAGTATTGGAGGGCAGCGTCGAGAGTAAAAATCGTAGAGGGAGACCAAGAGATGAATACACTAAACAGATTCAGAAGGATGTAGGTTGCAGTAAGTACTGGGAGATGAAGAAGCTTGCACAGGATAGAGTAGCATGGAGAGCTGCATCCAACCAGTCTCTGGACTGAAGACCACAACAACAACAATAGCAAAGCTCGTTGTGACAATATCAGGTCACTGCAAGACATTAATTTCTGTGGTTTCTAAGATACTGAAAATACACTGAAGAGCCAAAGAAACTGTTACACCAACCTAATATCATGTAGGGCCCCTCTGAGCACACATAAGTGCCGCAAAATGACGTGACATAGGCTCTACTAATGTCTGAAGTAATGACACCTTGAATGCTGCAAGGCTGTGCATAAATCCGTAAGAGTACGAGGGGTTGGAGATCTCTTCTGAACAGCACGCTGCAAGGCATCCGAGATATGCTCAATCTTTTTCATGTCTGTGTAGTTCGGTGCCAGTGGAAGTGTTTAAACGCAGAGGAGCGTTCCTGAAGCCACTCTGCAGCAATTCTGGACGTGTGGGGTGTCGCATTGTCCTGCTAGAATTGCCCAAGTCCGTCTGAATGCAAAATGGACATGAATGGATGCAGGTGATCAGACAGGATGCTTACGTACGTGTCTCCAGTCAGAGTCGTATTTATACGTATCAGGGGCCCATTTCACTCCAACTGCACACGCCCCACACCATTACAGAGCCTCGACCAGCTTGAACAATCCCGTGCTGACTGCAGGGTCCATGTATTCATGAGGTTGTCTCCATACCCGTACATGTCCATCCGTTCGATACAATTTGAAACGAGACTCGTCCGACCAGGTAGTATGTTTCCAGTCACCAACATTCGGTGTTGACCGATCCAGGTGAGGCGAAAGCTTTGTGTCATGTAGTCATCAAGGGTATACGAGTGGGTATTCAGCTCCGAAACGTCATATCGGTGATTTCTCGTTGAATGGTTCGCACGCTGATACTTGTTGACTGGCCGGCACTGAAATCTGCAGCAATCTGCGGAATGGTTGCACTTCTGTCACGTTGAACGATCCTCTTCAGTCGTCGTTGGTCCCGTTCTTGCAGGATCTATTTCCGGTCGCAGCGGTGTCACAGATTTGGTGTTTTGCCGGATTCCTAATGCTCGTGTACCGACTGCAACACCACGTTGAAACTCACTTAAATCTTAATAACATGCCATTGTAGCGGTAGTAACCGATCTAACAACTGCGACAGACACTTGTTCTCTTGTATAAGCGTTGCCGGCCGCAGCGCCGTCTTCTGCCTGTTTACATATCTCTGTATTTGAACACGCATGCCTATACCAGTTTCTTTGGAGCTTCGGTGTATTATTGTTTCACTGGATGTACCTCATTTTTCTGAGATCGCACACGTATTCAGATTTGCTTTGTTATGAAACTGTGATTTATTATTAAATCTCTAAGATGTGTAATTAGCCATATGTCACCACCATTTCTGGTATATCTCCTGCACTCTGTCCATGCAGAGAAACGTCTTCCAAATCCTCCCTTCACTGGGATTTTCCCGTATTCAGCCAAACTTGACCGCCTGTATACCTGGGCTAACATACACCTGTTGCTCTGGCTGGGCCGATCACTCTGCGCCCTGGGCCCTGTGCATACCGGCTATAGCTCAGCCGCACAAACAAACTCATCTCACTGCAAATCTTTGCGGCCTAATAACTCGCCTAGGTAGGCTTAACCTTACATGGTCTCACACAAGTTCTACCAGAGACAGATCTAGGGATCTTGCTGGCTACAGGACTACCTCAACAGCACGCAGATAATTCGTAGAACTACAGTTCTTGCGTGGATGAGCATTGTCCTGTAGAAAAATCGCATCATAATGCTGTCAGGCATAATATACAGAAGAATGGAAAAGAAAATTGAGAATGCGCTAGGTGACGATCAGTTTGGCTTTAGGAAAAGTAAAGCGACGAGAGAGGCAATTCTGACGTTACGGCTAGTAATGGAAGCAAGGCTAAAGAAAAATCAAGACACTTTCATAGGATTTGTCGACCTGGAAAAAGTGTTCGACAATATAAAATGGTGCAAGCTGTTCGATATTCTGAAAAAAGTAGGGGTAAGCTATAGGGAGAGACGGGTCGTATACAAAATGTACAACATCCAAGAGGGAATAATAAGAGTGGACGATCAAGAACGAAGTGCTCGTATTAAGAAGGGTGTAAGACAAGGCTGTAGCATTTCGCCCCTACTCTTCAATCTGTACATCGAGGAAGCAATGATGGAAATAAAAGAAAGGTTCAGGAGTGGAATTAAAATACAAGGTGAAAGGATATCAATGATACGATTCGCTGATGACATTGCTATCCTGAGTGAAAGTGAAGAAGAATTAAATGATCTGCTGAACGGAATGAACAGTCTAATGAGTACACAGTATGGTTTGAGAGTAAATCGGAGAAAGACGAAGGTAATGAGAAGAAGTAGAAATGAGAACAGCGAGAAACTTAACATCAGGATTGATGGTCACGAAGTCAGTGAAGTTAAGGAATTCTGCTACCTAGGCAGTAAAATAACCAATGACGGACGGAGCAAGGAGGACATCAAAAGCAGACTCGCTATGGCAAAAAAGGCATTTCTGGCCAAGAGAAGTCTACTAATATCAAATACCGGCCTTCATTTGAGGAAGAAATTTCTGAGCATGTACGTCTTGAGTACAGCATTGTATGGTAGTGAAACATGGACTGTGGGAAAACCGGAACAGAAGAGAATCGAAGCATTTGAGATGTGGTGCTATAGACGAATGTTGAAAATTAGGTGGACTGATAAGGTAAGGAATGAGGAGGTTCTACGCAGAATCGGAGAGGAAGGGAATATGTGGAAAACACTGATAAGGAGAAGGGACAGGATGATAGGACATCTGCTAAGACATGAGGGAATGACTTCCATGGTACTAGAGGGAGCTGTAGAGGGCAAAAACTGTAGAGGAAGACAGAGATTGGAATATGTCAAGCAAATAATTGAGGACGTAGGTTGCAAGTGCTACTCTGAGATGAAGAGGTTAGCACAGGAAAGGAATTCGTGGCGGGCCGCATCAAACCAGTCAGCAGACTGATGACAAAAAAAAAAAAAAAATGCTGTCACATGAGAGGTAAGAGACGATAAAGCAGTATCTCCTTGACGTACCATTGTG
Organism: Schistocerca americana; assembly: GCF_021461395.2. Classification (NCBI taxonomy): domain Eukaryota; kingdom Metazoa; phylum Arthropoda; class Insecta; order Orthoptera; family Acrididae; genus Schistocerca; species Schistocerca americana. The sequence continues at coordinate 477,610,185 of NC_060121.1, forward strand.
CTGTCGGTGTTCCCTCAATCAGTACCTGAAGTCATGCCCGATGGCTGTCCACAGCATGACTCCTGGAGTAACACAGCTGTGGCTCTACCAAATATTGTAAGAGTGGAACCTCTCACCAGGTCACCATCAAACTTGTAGACCATATCCATCCGGTATAGCGTCGAACTGCGATTCATCGTTGAACACAAAACGGTGCCATTCATCAGCACTCCACATTTCTTGCTCATGGCGCCACTCAGAACACAGCCTGAGAATGTGACGGTAATTCTGCAGTCCATCTGCTGCTCGTCTCCACGAGTGCAGAGTGATAGAAAGCTGTAGGGATTTCATTGCTTGCTCTCCGATCGCAGGCGCAGGTGTGAAGGCGTAACAACGTGTTTAGTGCACAATACGGTGATCCTACCCTGTGATGACTGTCCTCATGTTACCGTGCAGTCCAACACTGAATGCCCCACAAATCTGGATATGACACATTCGAACAGTCAGCCGAAAGGAGATCCACGATGAGGACGCTTTCAAACTCTGTCAGGCGCTAGCAACGTTGTCTCAAACGAGTACACTCATCTCTGTGATCTCCGCAGTTATCACTCAACAACTGACACAGCTCACTCTCATTATACAACCTGCCATCACTGCTTACAGCATAGACATGATACACTCTAAAACACTCTCTTGGCGATTCTACCTATCTCAGGGAATTACAGCTCTAATATATTTACATACCTGTCGTTGGTGTGTATGGCTACGAAGTTACATTGACGTACGACAATGTCTTCTGGGTACTTCACTATTTTTGTGGGGCAGTGTTAATTTGTGGGCACTGATGTTGCTTCAGAATATTTCAATACTTAGTGCCACTTTATATGCTGTATGGATGACTTGTATAATATTCAAAACTATGCTAATTTGCACGCATTTTATAGCATAAAAACATGTGTTCAAGTGACCGGCGATTTATCTAACTTTGGTTTTTATACTTTTCTGGGAGAATGCACAAAGTGTATAAGTGCGTGCTTGAGTGTCTCCATCTAAAATCCTTAAAAAATACATTTCTTTTGCTTATCTTAACAACCTTGTAACAATCGACTTATCGTAGCTTATTGTCAAATAGCTTCTTCAAGTAGTTTTTCCATGACTAAACGAGTAATTTCGATGTTTTCGATATCTCATCAAATATTATAAGGTCGTTTCTTTTGAGTAACATAACTTTTTTTGCAATCACTACACCCTACACCAGGTCTGCACTCTACTAACTTAAGATACATATGCTCGCCAAAGACAGCACAAATAAAACAAAGATATAATATTACACACAGATGTTACATGAGCTTTTTTTACATGTCAAACCCCTACATAATTCATCTTTTTTGAATTTCACATTTACGAAAATTAACTTTATAAAATGAAGTAACATTTTCGAACATTACGTTCCCACGATGCTATAAAATAAAATTAATAATATGCTTTCTGACGTACATCAGAGCTGTCAATTCCATTTTACACACAATATTTTGATGCCCGACACAGTCATCTCCTTTGGATGCTGAGAAGTCTGGATTTCAACCAGACTGTGAAGTGGCATTGGCATCGCGTCTCTGTTTACAGCGACGAAATATTGTGCTTATAATGGAAGCAGTGCCTCGGTTGTACACCCGCAAAGAAAACATAAGACATCAAAAACAAAATTGTTTCATGTGGAAGAACCACACGCACAAACGCTATTTACTCAAATATGACTTCAAAAAGGAAACTAAAAAGACAAAATAGACCACTAAATCACGAAAATGACCAAATAAATTAACTGACACCGCATCGGGACAAAAAAGATTGAGAGACCGATACCCAACAGAACGACATCTCATACACATTACAAAATCTCGTATCACCGTCTAGGTCATTCCCTATTGAGACTGGACCATAAAATAAGCTAACGTTCAATTACTCATCAAAAAAGCTTTTATTTGTGTATTTAGTTTTCTGCTAGTCAACTTCATTTTTCCGCGCTTAGACAGTAAATTATCAGTTACATTCACGTAGGAGGAATACCTATGGAGTGATTGTAGGGTATTGTGCATGTCTCCAACATCAAAGCGGAATGGTCACATGAGTTCCGTCTGTTTACGTTTTGTGCTAAAACCGAAACGGTAACACTACAATTATTTGTCTTGGTATTACAGTTGTGTATTAGTAAGAGCAATGGTGAATAACATTTGCTTCTACAGATGGAACCGAAGTACCTCAAAGGAGAAACAGTTCTTTTCTTCGGTAAGTACCACAAAGTTCCAATTATTCTCTCTAAGACAAAAAAAGGCACACCGCGAAGGGATTTTCCAAATGGGACTGAAAGAGCTTCATAAACTGAGCAAGTCAATAACGCGCTGGTGCATCACAGGCTCTTATGCCAGCAGTTATACGGATTGCCATTGATTGATAGAGTTGTTAGTTGTCCTCCTGAGGATATCGTACCAAATACTGTCCAATTGGCGAGGTAGATCGTCAAGATCCTGGACTGGCTGGAGGGCTCTGCCCATAATGCTCCAAACACCCTCAGTTGGGGAGATATCTACCTACCTTTCTGGCCAAGACAGGATTTGGCAAGCACGAAGACAAGCAGTAGAAACTCGCGTCATGTGTAATTGGGCATTATCTTGCTGAAATGTAACTTCCGTATGGTTTCTCATGAAGGGCAACAAAACGGGGTGTACAGTATCGTCGACATACCGCTGTGCAGTAAGGATGCCGAGGATGACAACCAAAGGGGTCTGGTATGAAACTAAATGGCACCCCAGACCATCACACCTGATTGTAGGGTCGTATGGCGGGCAACACTCGGTTTGGCATCCCACAGCTGTTTGGGTCTCCAGACCCATCTTCGGCATGAAATCTCGTTGACTGGAGTATAACAGTCTTCGTAGATGAGTCACGCCTCAAATTGACCCCCCATTACCAGCGAAGAGGTGTCTAATAACACCCTGACAGCCAGGAGTGGTGATCTGGGGTGCCATTTCTTTCATAGCTGAACGCCTTTGGTTGTCATCCGCGGCACACTTACAGCATAATGGTGTATTCTGCGCACAGTGGTGTATTCTGCGCCTCGTTTTGTTACCGTTCATGGCAAACCATCCCGAAGTTACATTTCAGCAAGATAATGCCCGACTGCACACAATGCGTGTTTTACTGCTTGTCTTCGGGCATACCAGACGCTACCTTGGGCAGCAAAGTAGCCGGATCTCTCCCCAAGTGAGACTGCTATGGGCAGGGCCCTCCCAACCAGCTTGGGATTTTGATGATCTAGCGCGCCAATGGAGCAGATTTTGGCACGATATCCCTCAGGAGAGCATCCAACAACTGTGTCAATTGCTGCCAAGTCGCTAATTGCTTGCATAAGGGCCAGAGATGGATCAACGCGTTATTGACTTGCTCAACTTGTGAAGCTCTTTCCCTTAAATAACTCATTCAATTTTTCTGATTGTAATTCATTTGTTCGTCTGTACATGGACATCAATCTATCGGTTTCCGTTCCATTCGGGTAATTCCTCCGTCATGATTCGAGGTTTTATTTTTATCAGAAAGTATTGCCATAGTGGTAAGAGATGATTTATGCGTTAAATAATGAGAAACAGTGAGATACAGTCATCGTACGGTTAATCGATGTACCTTTCTCAAAGAGGTCCCATATTCAGTAAATGAGCATAGGAGAGCAGATGCAGGAATTCGATGCAAGGTGCTAGTGAAGAAGGTTTGCCATTTCCTTCCATCGATACGTTATGAAGTGCTATTTGTGTGCCTCTGTCGTGTGAATGACTGTAATTTGTGGTCGTACAGCGAAGTTCAAAAAATGGTTCAAATGGCTCTGAGCACTATGGGACTTAACATCTGTGGTCATCAGTCCCCTAGAACGTAGAACTACTTAAACCTAACTAACCTAAGGACATCACACACATTCATGTCCGAGGCAGGATTCGAACCTGTGACCGCAGCGGTCACGCGGTTCCAGACTGCAGCGCCTAGAACAGCACGGCCACACAGGCCGGCCTACAGCGAAGTCTTCGGTTCGTGCTGTTACTGATGAAGGGAGGGGAAAGGAAAGGCTGACGCTTGGTGCCGCCTCATAACCCACTCCTTTCGAATAGCACCGACGGTCCACCGATGTTAACGTTCCCTTCCGACGGACAGATTACCATAAACTGTGTTAGCTGTATTCACTCCGTAAAACGCTGTGGAGAGGTTTGGATTTTACACTGTCACCTCTCCTCTCATTGCCAGCGAAATACTGGCAGTGAAAATTTCGTCCAATACCAGGATTCGAACAAACTTACTTCCGATTCGATTGCAACCGCACTGGTGTGCGTTAGCGATCTCGGCTACAGGAAGAGGAGAGGGGAGGGGTTGATTATATGGCGACATGTTTATGAGACAAGTGCTGCATTCATTCAGTAATGTGGTTGTCTACTGCCAAACAATCCGTCCAGTGTATACAAATTTCGTGCGTGCAAAATCCCCCAGTCTGTACCAGCGATGTACTGACATTCAAAATACCCAGAGCGTTTATAATCAAACCTTACGCCATTTCGCAGTTACGTAAAAATCCTCTAAACTGACTCATTCCACATCATTTCGATAAAAGAATCTTTAAAACGATGTATGGAATAAATAAACAGCTAACACGCGTCTTTCGTAAGTCCTCTCGTCAACCACGCCTTTCACTTGTTCAAATCGTTCAGTTGTTCAAATGATATATGGAACATGTGAAACTTCTTCGTTTATTTCTAAAACTGCTGAATGAAACTGAACCTTCTTAAACTGCTGGGTGAAACTCAACCTACAGTCACTTTACTTCAGTGCGGTTGGTCCCGGCGGAGGTTCGAGTCCTCCCTCGGGCATGGGTGTGTGTGTGTTTGTCCTTAGGATAATTTAGGTTAAGTAGTGTGTAAGCTTAGGACTGATGGCCTTAGCAGTTAAGTCCCATAAGATTTCACACACATTCACTTTACTTGTTTTTATCATTTCAACACTGACCTACAGAATTTTCCCTGACAAACACAACTCAGACTTATTCTATTCATTTATTGCCCACAATACACCAACGCAACGGAATCTGAGTGCAAATAATTAACACAAAAGAATGGCTCTGTATTAGAAGAAATCCTAACAATAACCTACACTTTTTCATAACTCACTTACCTCACAGAAAGTGTTCATAACACAAACTACAGCAAATACAGCAAGCAGCAACTACAGACAGCTAAATAAAAAGATTCTAACTAATGTAGGCTTTAACTACTAACAGGAACGTGGTTAGCAAAGGAAATAAATGGTTCAAATGGCTCTGAGCACTATGGGACTCAACATCTGAGGTTATCAGTCACCTAGAACTTAGAACTACTTAAACCTAACTAACCTAAAGACATCACACACATCCATGCCCGAGGCAGGATTCGAACCTGCGACCGTGGCGGTCGCGCGGTTCCAGACTGAAGCGCCTAGAACCGCTCGGCCACTCCGGCAAATTTTACCTTAAACATGTAACATCCAGCTCCAAAAATTATATAATCATCAATAATTCCATTATCCAAACATCAGCAGATACATCAATCATCATTTTACAATCCATTTCTAATAAACACTAAGCCTCCATGACGGATAATTCCATTACCCAAACATCAGCAGATGCATCAATCATCATTTTACAATCCATTTCTAATAAACACTAAACCTCCATGACGGACACACGTCCAAACCGTGCGCTCGCCCTAGCACTTCTCACCTCTAACACTGCTAACTGTTAACTTCTAACTGCGAGTCCGACCAGCCACAGAGTCTCTTAGCGAGGGCGCATAGCGCTGTCAGTGATATTAATGAAGTCTACAGCGCGGCCAATGTATAAACATATAAACAGGCTACTTCCACACGTAATTAACTAACACGCGTCTTTCGTAAATTATTTCGTCAATCGCGTTGCGCAGTCTTCATCTACCGTGAGAAATATGTAGAATTCCGCTGACACTGACTTGCAATCAGCAAACGTGATCCTTCGTCCGACTGCGATGAAACCCTCCACCCTTCTGGTCCGACGAACCAGTGATATGGTTCTCACGTCTTGAGAGCCAATTTCTCTTGGGTGACATCTCCTCAGACGAGACTAAACGTGCGAGGCAGTCATAATGTCTTGATTATCATCTCGATAAAAATGAAGATGGAACCATGGAAGGTGGTGTTAGTGTTAGAATACTTCTCTACATATTCATACTTCAAGGAGACACATTTTTTTTCCGAACAATGGATGACTTGGCGAACACGTTGTTCGTAGAAGTCTGTAATTGTGGTTATTTAAGAAATGTTCCATATCCAACTCGACGTCATTGTGGGTATATTTGCCACAGCAAGGTTTTTTAATCCGAGAAAGGAGGAGGAAATCACCGGACGCTAAGTCAGGATAATGCGGGAGATGAGACAAAATGAGAAGCGTCAAATGTGAATGTGTCCTGCGCAGAAAACGGCATTGTCTCGTGTAACAGTCACAACCTCCTTGCACAGTTGGCCGGGGCGCTTCGCTCTCGACACCCTCCCGCAACCTCGTCAGGAGATTTCGGTAATACACACCTGCAGCGATTTGTCTCTTGCGAGCGTAATTTGTTATGATTGCAACACGGCATTCCCAGACATCCCCAAGCTTCGCCTTGTGCAATATGATTATGTCTTCGTCTTTTTCGGCATGTTTTTGCAGGTTAATTTGCTACCTTGTCTCAGGGTCACAGTGATACGCCCAGCACTCGTCTTCTGTGATCTGGTGGCTAAACAGTCATATGGACTGGCCTGATACAGCTGCAACATATCTGTTTCTTCTGCTGCCTCGATTCGGTGATTTCTTTTTTTTTCACGTACTAAGTTCTACGATCCCTTGGCAGTGTAACAGATTTAAGCTTCTAAGTCAATACAGTCAAAAGACACGGCCGTTTACGTCGCACATTTTGATACTCGCAAACTCACTCATCAAAACCTACCCAGTACTTTCCATTGACCTAGGATCATTAAATTGGGCAGGAAGCAAGGTTTAACACTACAAGTAAAGGGAAAAAATCCGAAAATTGCTAATGTGTAGATAGGTCATATAAAAACATCATTCTCCCATTAAAACTTTCATTGCATTCGTCATCAGATAGAAGCTTAGTAAAAAAATATTACTGCATTTAAACGTAAAATATAAATTGTAGTCTTGTTTTAGAAAGTAAATAAAAATAATTTATTGAATCTTCTCTTTCTACATACTTGAAAAGAGTCCCCGGCTCGCTTCTTTTTGTCTGCCGTGGCTAGTCTCAGAAACTAGTGTAGAGATTTTGACATGATCTTGGAATTTCCGGGACGAATATTTTGCCTGTATCGGTATCGATAACAGGCAAAATTCGTCGAGATTCTCGATTTGTACGAAACCCTCAGAGTGTGAGTTGTACTCGCACTTGGCCAAATTTTTTTAATGTGTGTGAAAATTTGCGAAGCCCAGAGGGCAGCGACCTTCGTTATCTTCAAAATGTAGTGCAATTTGTTGACTACTGATACATGGCAGACTTTCATTTACTCCACTAACGCTTTTGATTGTAATTCCCCGGTCTTCGAGGAACAGGGCCTCGACTTTTCTTGTGATTCCTGGTTCTCCAGAGAGATATGGCCTGCTACTTCAGTCTTCGCCATTCATATTTGTCTGACCAAATCACTGTGTCATACCTGTATGATGATGCATTGTTTCAGTACACTTCCACCAAGTTAGTATGGATTTTTGCGTAGTTATTCCCCTTCAAATGTAGCAAACGAATTCCCGCACTACCCGCTACTATACAAATGGGCCATGCCATTTTGTTTCGGCTATTCTAGCAATGTGCTACGATCCTATGGCATAGAGATTTCAATATGTACCAGGATTGTACCTAGAAGCAAGTAAAAATTGGTTACGTAACTTTAATATTTGGTGATCACTGAAATGCTATGATTGCCCCTCGGGTAGTTACATGGTGGCTGCAGTTAACGAATGAATTACTGTGGTAGTGACAGGTACTTCAGGGAAATCATTGTCCTATGTAGGCTGTTCTCATTTTTGAATTAAACACTTTATTTCATGATTTTTCGTCGTTAACTAATTTCACCCCTTGGGCATTTTCATGCTGCCTTTTTTAACCAGGCACCACTTTGATTTCTTGTGTTGTTAGCAGGGAGCACAAGGTCCAAAAAATATTCTGTGCCAGTCTAAAAGTACACTTTAATCAAAACTTTTAATATATTCGTTGAACTCAGAAGTAACTTGCGTTCGTTAACAGTACTGTCGTAATATAAAACACAACTCTTTTAGTAGAAAATTAAATTCCGTTTTCATCAATGTGATTTCTGAGCTTGTACCTTATGTATAGGTATGGGGCTAATATTATTCCTCAAAGCTACACACATGTTATCACTTACTTTCAGTCGTTTCCCGGACTTGTTTTCATTCATCGATCAAGCAGAAAATACTTGTTCACATAAAGAAGTTGTGTATGAAATTGATTTTTTACACTAAAACTGCTCAAGAGAATCAGATTCAAATGCGTCTTTGTAGTTTCTGTCATTTCGGAATTCAATGCGCTCTTCCCGGATTACTGTTGAAATTCTCCAGCAGTAGTATTAAAAGGGTTGTGAATTAGTTTTTGGGCAGTTGTAGCTTCTGTTTTGTTATTCCGGTAATCAATAAATTAATGCATCATCAAACGTTTGCGGATAACTCTTGACATTTTCTTGTATGTTTTGCCTAATCGTGTCATGCTTTTTATCATCGACGACCGCTTTTAATATTGTGAACGCAGAGCCACTGAAGGCTGAGCAATCTCGTGCAGTCTCATCCACACTATGAGAGCAAGTGATATAAATTTTGTCTGGTGGTCCGCTTTAATTTAGGCGTTGCATCCTAATTGCCAAACTTCAATGCCAATTAACTCGGAAATGGCGTAACGTATCGAATTTTTTTCTTAAGAATTATTTCTCAGCAGAACCTATCCTGCAGTACCCTTGGAAGCTTTCCAGATTGTTTCTGAGCACCCTGTGTAACTCTACCACGTGTTAGTGCGGGATAAGATTGAGTTACGCTGTGTATGTCATCTGTATGTGAATCATGCATTAGATCAACAGTCCTTACACTGGCGCATATATTCGATATCTGGTTTCTGCCTCGCAAGTCAACGCTTATGGATCGCTCTAAACCAGTGGTTCCCAACCTTTCTCTGTCCATTACCACTGAATGTAATCGAATAATGTCACATAGCCGAACCTTTAGAACTACGAATTTCGAAAAGGCAATTATTTCACGGCTAAAGGCCTCAAAACAAGAAATCTTAAAGTAACAAGATAAATCTCATGTGGTAAAACATGCAGTTAAAATTGCAAATAAAATAATTAACATATATATATATATACACAGCGAGGCTGAGAACCTCAAGCAAGGGTGGATAGACAAACATAAACAAGATGCAATACAAACGGCTGAAGGCCCACAATAAAATTTGCAAGATTTTAAAATAAATTACCATAACCTTCCAAAGGCAGAAGGCCGCAATGTTTTTTTGTTTTTTTTAAGAATAAGGATTTAAGTGGCTGAAGGTCCACAATTGATTTTCCAAAATTCAAAAATACATAAAATCCAGTAAAAGCACGATTTTTTAAAACATTGGCTATGATAGATTACAAACAGACATTTAAACACCGGTGAGGACAATAAAGAGAACGGCACTCAGAAGCCTCCAGGGAGGTCGGTCTGCCCTCGTTCACTTAGGTAAGACAGGTGGTGAGCCCAGCTACACACTTGATCCGTCGGAATCCAACCAGGGGACAGCCACGGACCTACCAACATGACGACTTGCTTGCCATCCATCGGTACAAGAGAACTCAAACACAAAAGTTACGAACGTGATTATCTACAATGAAATATGTATTAGCTATCAAAACTACACACCATGTTGACAGCGACAACAGATGAGGAAAGGACGCTGCCTGAAATTACGTTAGTGGCCAGGGCAGGTAACCGGAACACTAACGGCCGCAAGGCAGAAAATTCCACTGGCACACTTGAATTTGAAATACGGTGATATGGTAAACTTCACCCAAAATGAACACAGGCTGAATTTACGTCTGTGACCAGGGCAGGTAACCAAAACACTAACGGCCACAAGGCAGAAAATTTCGCTGGTGCACTTGAATTGTAGTCAATCAATATAGTTAATTGCACCGCATGGCGGCTAAATTTCAACAATAGAAACACTCGGTGTTGCTCACAGGAAAACTTCTCAACAGCGAACCACTGAAACGAACCACGCAACATGAATGGATGTGGCTTGGGTAGTTGAAACCACTACTCAACTTTGACGTCCTGGGCCGGTGAACCACGAAGCTCGTAGCGATTGGACGGCTCCACACACGCTCCGACACTGCGCAGGGACCGCCAGCGGACCCAGCCGACTGCACCGCGCGGAGGTAACTTCCCTGGTCCGCAGCAACCGACCGACTCCCAGCAGACCCCCTAGCCGGAAACTATACGCACAAAACGGAAGATGGTAAACGGTGCAAATATCGATACACATTGCTGCTGCCACACGTAGAAGGAAGAAGAACCACAACATAACCGCAACAAAGGCGGGAAACCAAACACAAATAGACAGCGAAGTTCATGAAAAGGCATAGTTGGGAGTGAGCAAGGCTCAACCTCCCCCCCCCCCCCCCCATCAAACTTAACCCAGGAAGGGGTTAATTCATAGCCCGAACTGCTTTAACTTAACTTGACTAAGCTGAACCCGATATTGCTTGCCTGAGCTGTTATCCTTGACCAAGAGATTTACCGGGCCTAATATACACATGATAGTGAAAGGCCCCAGTAAACGAGGGGTAAATTTACTAGAGTTACCGTCACGCACCTGCCTCCCTTGGAAATTGCAGACGTAAACTTGGTCCCCTGGCCTACTCTTAAAGCTTTCCCGATTACGATTATAACGCTCGGCTTGCTTATTATGAGCTCTGAGTATATTACGCCTGGCTCGATTCCAGTTTTCCTTGATGACCCGCGGTTTAACGTCAGGTGGAATAAGATCCTGAATACCCCACAAGTTGGAAAGAAGAGAATTAACTGGGTAGTAAAATATCAAGGATGCAGGCGTAACTCGCGAGGCTTCATGAATGGTGGTATTAAAGGCAAAACTGAGCCAGGGAAGACTGGAGTCCCATTTTCTGGGTGTTTTCTGATGATAAATAATCAATGCTAACTTAAGATTCCGATTAACCCTTTCCGCAAAGGACCCCTGGGGATAATACGGCGTTGTGGTAACATGCTTAACTCCATTCTGAAAGCAGAAGGCCATAAAGGGGCCCGAAAGAAAAGCAGGAGCGTTATAATTAACCAGCTGCTTAGGTGGCCCGAAAACACTAAAGACACTAATCAAGTGATTAATCGTGGCGGTAGCTGTAACTTTACGGCTCGGAAGGAGCCAAGTAAACCTAGAAAATGCATCAATCATAACGAGTACATATCGATGACCCCTTCTAGTCCGAGCCAAAGGCCCCAAATAATCAATATAGAGCTTGTGCGAGGGAGAGGGCTCTCGTTCAAAACTCAACCAGCCTCGTTGAAGGGCATTGTTGGGTTTGGCTACGTTACACAAGTGACATTGAGCTATCATTTGTCTAACCTCCTCGTCCATAGAGGGCCAAGTTAAATGCTCCTTGATATTTTGGAGCGTCTTATAAGTCCTTAAATGGCCGCCCACCAATGAATCACGAAAATAACGAAAGACCGGACGTACCAAGATAGCAGGCAAACAGATCTTCGACTGCTTAGCAATGCCCACCTTTCTGCAAGGAATCCCCCTCTTCACGCGGTTCTAGGCGCTACAGTCTGGCACCGCGCGACCGCTACGGTCGCAGGTTCGAATCCTGCCTCGGGCATGGATGTGTGTGATGCCCTTAGGTTAGTTAGGTTTAAGTAGTTCTAAGTTCTAGGGGACTGATTACCTTAGATGTTAAGTCCCATAGTGCTCAGAGCCATTTGAACCATTTTCTGGATCCCCCTCTTAATCTCACATTCTTCCGAGAGCTCTCCGGCCAACACACTTCCCTGGTCCACAGCAACCGACCGACTCCCTGCAGACCCCCTAGCTGGAAACTATATGCACAAAACCAAAGATGGTACACGGTGCAAATATTGATACACATCGCTGCTGCCACATGTAGAAGGAAGAAGAATCACGATGTAACCGCAACAAGGGCGGGAAACCAAACACAGATAGACAGCGAAGTTCATGAAAACGCGTAGTTGGGAGTGAGCACGGCTGAGGCATGTCATTTATACAAATATGGAATAGGAGTGCCCCAGCACTGATCCCCGGCGAACACCCCATTTAATCGTGCCCCACTCGGACCACTCATCATAACCATTTTCAGTACTGTGTAGAATGACCTTTTGCTGTCTATTCTTAAAGTAAGAGGTGAGCCAATTGTGAGCTGCTTCCCGTATAACACAATGGTCCAACTTCTGGAGCAATATTTTGTGATTAACACAATCAAACGCCTCAGATAAATCAAAAAAGGTGCCTAGTGTTCGAAACCTTTTGTTTACTCTATCCAGTACTTCACAGAGAAAAAAGAGAAAAGATAACATTGCATTTTCAGTTGTTAAACTACTTCTAAAACTAAACTGTACATAAGATAGCACATTATGTGAAATGAAATGATCAATTATCCTTACATACACAGCCTTGTCAATAATTCCGGCAAACACTAACGGCATAGAAATAGGTCTAAAATTGTCTGCATTACCCCTTTTTCCCTTTTTATAAAGCCGTTTTACTACTGACTGCTTCAATCGTTCAGGAAACAGACCATCCCTGAAGGAGAAATTACAAAAATGGCTAAGTACAAGGCTAATGTGTGCAGCACAGTACTCTAGCATTCTGATAGATACTTCGTCATAACCACGAGAGTCCTTAGTCTTCAGTAGTTTAACTATTGACTCTGTCTCACCCATGTTAGGAGTATTTCCATTTTCCAAGACAGTTATGTGATTACCTGTAGAAACTAAGTTTTTATTTAATTTACCAGCTCTGCTCAGAATGCGATTTTTAAATGCTGTACGTATACCTGACTTACCAGTAACGAAACATTTTTGCTACGTGCCGATTTTATATCCTCCACCTTATGCTGGTGACCGGAACTTCATGACAGACGGTATAGTTTTAATTTTATCCTGTGGATTAACGAATCTATTTGCGTACCACATACTCTTTGCCTCCCTAATAACATTTTCAAGCATCTTACAGTACCCTCTGTAATGAGCTCCTGCAAATCGTTTGTGACTACTTCTAACATTTTGCTATAATTCCCACTTTTTTCTGCAGGATATCCTTACCCCGCTATCCAGTCACCCAGGCTCCTTTTTACTGTTAGTACCCTGTTTTGAAAGTTCTAATGGAAAGGAACTTCCAAAGATAATGATAAACGTGTTAAGTAAAGCATTATATTTGTCACCTATGTTATCAGCGCTACAAACATCATGCCACTCATGTTCCTTAACGACGTTTAAAAAGCTCTCTATTGCCGCTTGATTATTTTTCTATATAGTTTATAATTATAGACAACCATTGTTTGAATGCAAATACCTTATAGTGTTAAAATTTGTGCATGATGGTCTGAATGGCCATTCACATTTTTATTAACAGAATGTCCATCTAACAATGAAGAATGAATAAAAATATTGTCTGTCGTTGTGCTACTGTTTCCCTGCACGTTGGGTGGAAAAAATCATATGAATTCAGGATCTCTTTCAACATTATTTATCTTGCACAAGCACATACAAAATTAATACTGAAGTCACCACATACAACTGATTTTTCGTACTTCCTATAAAGTGAACCAAGAACCTTCCATAGCTTGAGCATAAATGCTCTGAAGGCTGAGTTGGAGGACCTGCAAAATATAGGTATAATTAAAAGTTTAGTTTCACTAAATTCAACTGTCCCTGCACAACGTTCAAATACCTGTTCCGGACAGTGCTTTGATGCATCTGCGGATTCAAATGGAGAAGTGTTTTTTATGTACATCGCCAATCCCGCACTTCGCAAGAAATTATGGTAGACCGTCTGTCCTTGAGGAACCGCGAAATGCAAGAAAAGTCGACCTCCTCTTGCAAAAAGACCGGAAAATTAAAATTGGATGATAGTATAAAAATGGAAATCATTCAATAATCAATTTTCAAAATCTTGCATGACGTTCTGAATTGACAAACGTCGCTATGCTCTGTGAATACTCACACCCTTTCAACACCGAGGCAGAAATGATGCAGCTGCATCAGGCCAATGCAGATGAGTTCTTCAGCCGCCTAACCTCCATGGACGAGTGCTGCAAGTGTGAATATGACCACAGAGACAGCATCAAGACAAACAGTTGGAACACGTGGATTCATAACTGTCGAAAAGCATGAAGACCCACCTATCACTGGGAGGTCAATCTGATTTTTTTGGGTCGCCGTACTGTGGTGTTATGCTCATAACGGGGAAGCCATCATAGAAGTTTCCTCGCTGTGTTACGGCAGGCTGCTCCCCTCATCATTTTTTTTTTAATCATTAGTCTTCACACTGGTTTGATTCGGCCCGCCACGAATTCCTTTCCTGTGCCAACCGCTTAATCTCATAGTAGCAAGTGCAACCTATGTCTTAAATTTTTTCTGCATGTATTCCAGTCTCTGCCTTCCTCTACAGTTTTTGCCCTCTACAGCTCCCTCCAGTATCATGGAAGTTATTCCCTAATGTCTTAACAGGTGTCCTATCATCCTCTCCCTTCTTTTCATGTCAGTGTTTTCCATATTCTCCTTTCCTCGCCGGTTCTGCGGAGAACTTCCTCATTTCTTATCTTATCAGTCCACCAAATTTTTAAGATTCTTCTGTAGCACCACATCTCAAAAGCTTCGATTCTTTTCTGTTCCGGTTTCCCGCAGTCCACGTTTCACTACGACACAATGCTGTATTCCACACGTACATACTCAGAAATTTCTTCTTCAAATTGAGCCCTATCTTTTATACTAGTAGACTTATCTTGTCCAGGAATGCCTCCTTTGTCAGTACTAGTCCGCTTTTAATGTCCTCCTTCCTCCATCCATCATGGGCTATTGTGATACCTTGATAACAGAATTCGTTATCTTCTTCCACTTATTGATCCCCAGTTCTGATGTTAAGTTTCTCGCTGTTGTCATAATTGCTACTTCTCATTACTTTGGTCTTTCTTCGATTTACTCTCAGTCCATACTCTGCACTCATCAGACTGTTCGTTCAATATTCAACATATCCTATAATTCCTTTTTACTTTCGCTGAGGATAACAATAACGTCAACGAATCTTATTACTGATATCCTTTCACCTCGAATTTTAGTTCCACTCTTGAACCTTTGTTTTATTTCCATCATTGCTTCTTCTGTGTATAGATTGAATAGTAGGGGCGAAAGACTACATCCCTGTCTTACACCCTTTCTAATCCGAGCATTTCGTTCTTGGTCTTCCGCTCTTATTGTTCCCTCTTGGCTCTTGTACATGTTGTATATTACGCTCTTTCCCTATTTCCCTCAGAATTTTGAACATCTTGTACCATTTGACGTTGTCGAACGGTTTTTCCAGGACGACAAATCCTGTGAACGTGTCTTGAGTTTTTTTTGTCTTGCTTCCATTATCAGCCGCAACGTCAGAATTGCCTCTCTGGTGCCTTTACCTTTCCTTAAGCAAAACTGATCTTCATCTAACATATCCTAAATTTACTTTTCCGTTATTCTATATATTATTCGTGTCAGAAACTTGAATGCATGATCTTTTAAGCTGTTTGTGTGATAATTCTCGCAGCTGTATGCGCTCTTGCTGTCTTCAGAAATGTATGGATGATGTTTTCCAGAAAGTCTGATAATATTTCGCCACACTCGTACACTTTACACTCTAACGTAAATAGTCGTTTTCTGGCACTTCCCAAATGATTTGAGAAATCCCGAGGGTTAAACATCTCTTGTGCCTTCTTTAATCTTAAGACGTCCGAAGGTCTTTTAAATTCTAATTCTATTACTGGATCTCCTATCTGCTGCATGTCGACTCCCGTTTGTCGGTTAGTGTTTTTTTTCATCACATCATCAGATAAGTCCTCCAATGTACTCTTTCCATCTGTCTGCTCTCTCCTCTGCATTTAACAGTGGGTTATCCATCCCACTCTTAATGTTACCAGCCTTGCCCGCTGCCGAAAGCGTGATGTTGTGGAGTAAATGTAACAGCCTAGCGAGCGAGGCACTAGTTAGTGAGTTTATTGTGAACCTGAAACTTCAACTAGCGTTTACTACGCTATAACGACTCGCAAGAATGGGCCGGCGAAATATGTCAAAAATTCTAATATTTCGACAGGTAACCCCTTGTCGTTTTCAAGGCATAAACTGGAAAATTGCTTAAAATAACCAGGAAACTTACCTGTCGAGATAGCGGTTGTTTTCGACGTATTCTTCTGGCAGAATTCCCTCGAGTTATTCGAAGAATATAATAAGTTGTTTACTTGTTCCATGGATAATAAATTCTGTCTCTCACTGCAATGTGGAACATGGTTGGTTTGTAGGGGTTGAAGGGACCAGATTACAAAGGCCATCGTTCCCTCAGGTGGAACTCGTTAGTTGAGATTTATAACGCTCTTTGTCAGTCAAACTTACACTGTAGCCTTTTGGATTATCTTGAATATTAATAAATCACTTCAGCTGTATTTAGTCCTTTATTATTGGATCACTACCAGTTTCGTGGCCTTCACATCCATTTGCTTGACTTATCTTACTTCTTGGCTGCTGTTACAATAGACTGAAACGATGAAATTATATAACGACGACACGCAAACCGATGAAAATAATTTTGATCTATCATATACTTGTAAT
This sequence comes from Schistocerca americana, assembly GCF_021461395.2. Classification (NCBI taxonomy): domain Eukaryota; kingdom Metazoa; phylum Arthropoda; class Insecta; order Orthoptera; family Acrididae; genus Schistocerca; species Schistocerca americana. Next base: position 477,627,124 of record NC_060121.1, read on the forward strand.
TTATACCGAATTTTTGCCTTTGTATCGTTTTTTCAATGTGTATATGACAAAACAAACTTGGCTTACTGTCATAAACGGTTCTTGATCATCACACCGTTTCGTGTCGTAACATGCATAAAATTCTTTGGGCCAAATCGGTGACGTGAATTTCGTACATTCCTCTTGTAGGGGCAGAGCTGTCTTCGTACAAGAGCCTGACTATAATAATTATTTTGACTCGGATTCGACAGAATCGAGGCCCACGAGAAAGACAGGATCAGAAACGAACTTGTAACATCACACTAGTCGGCTTGTCCGACAAACTTCGTGAATGCTCGGTTCCGTGCTGGGCCATGGGAAATCAATATGTAACTGAAAAAAGGTACCCACAAATGGTACTAATCTTGTTGTAGGCTATCGACAGTCTGCATGCATTTGAACGCGCAGTCAAGAATTATTAAATCACCTGAAATAGTTACTAGACAGAAAGTCGGAAACGATTCAAAGAAACCCGCTGAGGCAGGATAAACCAGCCTGCGATTGCGAACAGGAAGACAAATAACGAGGAAAACGGATACTACACACAAACAAAATTCAGCGAGTAATCCGAAGAGAAAGAACCTGAGAAGCAGCGAAAATGGAGAACAACAAGCAATGGTACGTTACGACAACGAGGCGATAGCTGAGCGGATACACCAGTGGGTCGGGTGTCGCTGCGCTGAGGAACTTACAGGGCGGTCGCAAATTGTAATTAGCTGGCGCTACCTGCCAGCGCTCTCGGGAATGCTCGCCTAGCGGCCAAGGTCCAATTCCACGCCCTCCCGCGGGCTTACAAAGTCACCTGGCCGGGAAACCTGAGTACAACTATCAGTTACAGCGGCTTCAGCGCGCCTCTGGATTCGAAATTACACTGTGATGACAACAGTCATGGGATACCTTCTAACATTGTGTCAGACATCCTTTTGCCGAGCATAGTGCACCATAGTGCACCAGCATGGAATCAACAAGTCGTTGGAAGTCACCTACACAAATATTGAGCCTTGCTACCTCTACAACCGCCCATAATTACGAAAGTCTTGTCGATGCAGGGTTTTGTGCACGAACTGTCCCACAAATGTTCGATGGGATTCTTGTCGGGAGAGCTGAGAGGTTAAATCATTCGAATTGTCCAGAGTGGTCTTCAAACCAGAAGCGAACAATTGCGGCTCGGTGACACGGCGCATTGTTATCCATAAAAATTCCATTGTTGTTTGGGAAAGTGGAGTCCATGGATGGCTGAAAGTGGTCTCCTAGTAGCCGAACATAACCATTTCCAGTCACTGATAAGTTCAGCTGGGCCTGAGGATCCAGTCTATTCCGCCTAAACACAGTCCACACCATTATGGAGCCACCACCAGCCTCCACAGACCCTTGTTGACAACCTGAGTCAGTGGCTTCGTTGGGTCTGCGCCACACTCGAACTCTTCCATCAGGTCTTACCAACTGAAATCGGGACTCATCTAGCAGGCCACGGTTTTCCAGTCGTCTAGGGTCCAACCGACATGGTCGCGAATCCAGGAGAGGCGCCGCAAGCGATTACGTGGTGCTAGCAAAAGCATTCGCGTCGGTCGTCGGCTGCTATATCCTTTTAACTCCAAATTTCACCTCATTGTCCTAAAGCATACGGACACATTTATTTCTGCCGTTATTTCACGCAGTATTGCTTGTATGTTAGCACCGACAACTCTAAACAAACGCCGCTGCTCTCGGTCGTTAAGTGAAGGCTATCGACCACTGAGCCTGAAATTTGGTATTCTCGGCGCTCTCTTGACACTATGAATCTCGAAATATTGAATTCCCTAACGATTTCCGAAAGGGAGTGCCATATGCGTCTAGCTGCAACTACCATTCCACTTTGGAAGTCTATCGATTCCAGTCGTTTGGCGATAAACACATCGGATACCTTTTCATATAACTCACCTAAGTGAACATGACAGTTCCGCCAATGCACTGCCCTTTCGTACATTGTGGACGCTATACTACCGCCATCTGTACATGTGCTTATCGCTATCCTATGGCTTTTGTCATTTCATTGTATTGTCCCTGGGTTCCACTACATCCTTCATACAGATTGGTCCATATTTACTTTGTAGCAGTCAGGTCATTTGTTCTCATGTATGAAATTTACGCCTACTCTATCTCTCTCGGTCTTATTCAAATGTTCATTATTTTACATCCGTAACCCACATTCCATGTATGTCATTTTCTAAACTACTAACATCACAGTCCCAGTTTGCCTAATGTAGATTTCTCTTGACAGTCACACTTTTTTTCTTTATTTTGGCTTTGGGTTACAACGACCATACAGCCAACAACGGTTATAAATTGTCAAAGAAACATAATCGCAAAAAAGGAGAATAGCACAAAATTACGAATATAGCATACAAACACACTCTTAAAGTAAAATAAGAGACCAATTAGACAAACACCAGACAGCCAGCGGCAGTGATGATTATGACATCGGAGCAGAACTACAAACAGCATTATACAGCAATATTATGACAAACATGCATATGTCCTTACAGTAAAAGACAAAACATGAAAGGGCAAACAACGTATCTCATACAACAAGTACAATAGCTAAAGAACAAAACTGCAAATAAAAACATATAACAATGTGAGAAGTGTAGCATACAAACAGACGTACTTAAAAGAAAGAAGAATACTAATTGACAAACACAATACAACCAACGGTACATACAATAGTGCCAGCAGAACAGTGAAATAAAATGCATAAGAGAGCAATAATGAAAATTTAATGTACAAAAGAGGTCTGTATGCAAATTAAATGACATAATTACGCATCCGATTACGCCAGGTAGCCGCCCTTAGAGTGCTGAGAGAAGTGCCATTCACTATTCCAAGTGTGATAAGCAGCCTTCCGTATCGTCGATGTGAGATGCTTACAAGGGATCGGTGTTAACCTTCTCTAATACTCCTCTTGACAAGGCGGTTAACAGTTTCATTATGAAGAATACCATGATGTCCTTCAATCCAGAGTAGTTGAACGGCAATGCTCAAGGTCTGCGCGTCTCTTACGGCCGCCAAGACGTCCAGAACATATCTGTTGCTCTGTTTATCAAACGCGGGATGTTATAATTTCTGCAACACACTTTGAGAGTCCGTAAGTATCAGGACGAACTTGAATGTCAGGGTGCCATAATGAATTGCTTGCCTGATGGTCAGTAGCTCCACCGTGTAGATAGAAGATTCGGGTGGAAGCACAAACATTTGATAGGCGCCACTAGAAGGGCAAAAGATGGCATATCCCACACCCGCCTCAGATTTAGATCCGTCCGTATAGATGTGAGCGTACTGCGGCCATTGTATGCTGAGAAAATCCTCCAGGTCGCGGGCGATGCTGGTCTCTGTTCGGAAATCGGACGGCGGGTATGCCACTGAGGCTGGAGTAATAACTGATTTAACGAAAACCAAATACAGGGGAATTTGGTGTCCTTTAGAACCAATGGAAAGAGATGGCAACTCTCTCATTGTTTATCCTTAAATACTTGAGATGTGTTCGCTATTTCTCGCTAATCGATGTGACGATTTCCTCATTCCAGTCTGTCCTTTCTTTTTTTTTTCCTTTCCCTTTCGTACCTTGAGCCCGGAATTTTGTGTGCAACTTTTCGTACTATATTTTTTAAATTCCACTCCTATTGGCCTATGGTCTTTGTTTGTAACTGATCACTGGCAGGATAATCTCCTTATCAATTTCCGTTGCAGAAAATGTGCCTTGGACATTTTCTTTTTAAATGTTCTCCATTTAGCCCATAATTTTATTGTTACTATTATTTCAAATTATGCTGATCGAACCTTAATAAAGAGTAAAGTATTCCACGAAAATAGGTGGAAAGACCAGATATCACTGAAATCTTCTGGTGTTATCAGCTGAATCGTGGCATCGTGCTGTCGCAACGTTTACGGAACTCCAGTGGAAGATACAAGAAACACATTGTGTATCGTATGAAGTCCCACTCTCAATATACCGAGGTTTGAGTGAGAGTGCAAAACATATCAACACTTTCAATTTCTTTCTTGGGTAGTGACAATAAGGACAAAATTAATAAAATATGCCAGGCTACTATACTGTGGTCGAAGGGACATCACTTTAGAGCCCCACGTTTCGCCCCCATCTGCGGAGGACATTTTCAAGCGGGATCGTAACTTTGTTGAACGTCCGATTCACACCCTGGCTAGCTACTGACTACAGAAAAATTGCGCTTCCGCGAGCTCCCGTGCAGTGGCATGACATCACATGGTTTGAATACGCGAGCACACTTGGCCGTTGTCGACTGCCATCGTCAGCTGTTACTATGAACCCCTGGTGGAAGACATCTCCTTCAGCACCGGAATCCAAATTTCATTCAATATAACGCTCTCCTGTTTGTCAGCTATAGGCGAAGTGACTCCGCCTGCAGATGACGAGTAGGAAACACGTCGAAATTTTACGAGAACACGACGTCATGACGGATGATAATCCGAGGAAGATTTCCTCAATTAATTTGGTCGAGAAAGCCTCCATTCTCATAAATATCCGAAAGCGTTTGACTACGCTAACGGTTATTGATCACTGGAATTATTCGCACGGTTAAGTATAAAGGACTATCTTAACGTTGCGATTTAAGGTGAGACGATGAAATAGATCCACACGTGCGGAAGACAGGTGCTAGATTTATCGCAAGAATTCTATGGATACATAGTTCTCTCAGCGCAGATCAGTTCTTGAGTGTTGTTGGTCGGTTTGGGTCAGTTACAGAGTGGGATTTACGTAAGAAATGGAGAAGATTCAAACAAGAGCTGTGCGTTTCTTCTGGGGTTTGGTAAGCCAGCGTGAGAGCTTTATAGAAGTTCTTACGAAACTCCAGTGAAGATCAAAGAAACGCAATGTGTATCGTATGAAGCCCCATTCTCAATGTACTCAAGTTACATTAAGAATGCAAAACATATCAATACCTTCAATTTCTGTCTTGGGTAATAACAATAAGCACAAAATTAATAAAATATGCCAGGCTATTACGCCGTGGTCGAAGGGATATCACTTTAGAACCCCACGTTTCGCCCCCATCTCCGGAGGACATTTTCAAACGGGAACGTCCGATTCACACCCTGGCTCACTACTGACTACAGAAAAATTCCGCTTCCGCGAGCTCCCGCGCAGTGGCATGACCCCACATGGTTTGAATACGCGAGCACAATTCGCCGTTGTCGACTGCCGTCGTCAGCTGTTACTATGAACCCGTGGTGGAAGACATCTCCTTCAGCACCGGAATCCAAATTTCATTCAATCTCACGTACTCCTCATTCTTACTGAAATTCCTGGGATGTTTCACAATCTCTATGGTCTCTCTGTATAGTCTTCCGTGGCATCCGCTTGTGTCTGCAAGTACTTGAGTTCTATCAAAATGAATGTGGTGGTCTCCTGGCTGTAAAGCAATGTTCCGCAATCTCCCTCTTCTGCAATTGCCCTTGTGCTCTTCGAGTCGTTTTTCGACAGCTCTTTCTACAGTACCGACTTACACCTCCCACAACCACACGGAATCCTAAAAAATTTCAGCTTTTTCGATTTCACCGGCGTATCACTATACTTTCTACGGGGTGCTCTTACGCTCTTTTCACCTCAGCGAACGAGTAACAATTCTTGAGCAATGCATTGTTGAGATGTTTTAATTCTGCTCAAGCATCTCTGGTTCACAGATTTTCCTTGATCTATCCACCAACGTTTTTATTATGCCTCGCTTTTGTTGAGGGTGGTGGTTCGAATCCCAGTATAAGTAACGGTCTGTGTGCGTGGGTTTTCGGTAAACCGTGTAGCCCAAGCTACCATCTTCTTTCTTGAAAACTAGCACATCCCGAAAATTTAATCTAGCGCCTGCTTCCTGCTCCTTGGTAAACTGAATCTTCGAGTTGATCCCTTTGTAGCTGAGCGCTCTAGGACGCCTTGTCACGGTCCGCGCGGCTTCCCCCGTCGGAGATTCGAGTCCTCCCTCGGGCATGGGTGTGTGTGTTGTCCTTAGCGTAAGTTAAAGTTAGATTAAGTAGTGTGTAATGTTATGGATCGATAACGTCAGCAGTTTCGTCCCATAAGACCTCACCACAGATTTCCCAAAAAAAATTGTTGATCCCTTTCAGATGTTTGTGAAAACGATACAGATTCAACAGACCCTCCGGGATATGACAAGCACAGACTGAAAGTTAACGTCTCTCCATATTACCACCAGCAATATTTTGCATAGTGGTGACTGGAATAGAATTGACAGACCATTGAACGATAGTACTAGGAAACGTATGTTGACAGCGTCTAACACACAGAAAAGAAATTTGATAACATGCAACCTAATAAGAGGATCCATCATTTAGACGCTTCCCGCACCGTTATTAATTTATTCAGTTGTTCGTTTTCTGACGACGAGAGATTTGAGCTTGACAATGGTGGAAATTTTGTCATTAGCCCGTGAGTTGTGCCCACGGAAGAAACAATAGCCAGTGCAGAAGCAGGCGCTCGTAATGTGGACAAGGTTACGTCTAAAGAAACGTATATAGAAGCTGTAAGAGCACTGTCTGGTGCCAAGCCTCCAACGATTAATTTAAATGTGAGTGAGAGGAATGCCTTAAAGCGCCTGAATTTGAACGATAGTGTTATCATTCTTCCCCCTGACAAGGGAAATGCAACGGTTGTTCTGAATGTGACCACAGGTGCCGACTCCATGGGGCCTGGTGACGGAAGGGAGGGGGGGGGGGGGGGGGGGGGGACGAAGCCCCTCAAAATTTCGTTGAGAGGGCGCGAAGCTCCCTTCCCCCCCCCCAATAATTTAAGAAAATTATTAGTTATATTATACTTTGTAAAACCACAAAATTATATTGGAATTTTTTATTTTCCTTGTTTGACGATAGTTACCTTTTAAAATACATTCAATAATGAGTTAGAACAAATAATTATTACGGTAGTAAGTAGGTTAAGTGAAAACAAGTGGTGTGAATCATGATACTGTTATGGTACTGTGAGCACACTTAGAATTTGTCCCGGTGCACGAACCTTCATGTAAAGTTCGGCGCCGGCGGGCCAGCGCTGTGGCCGCGGCTACATCAAAAGGACTGGATCAGAAGCCCTGGAACCCTCCGCCTCGCGTCGCCTTGACGCTTAGCGACGTAACTAAGCCGCAGCTATAAAAAGCCCACCCTGCTGTCGCAGTCATTCAGTGCGGATAGCTTCGTTCGGTGTATGCTGCAGACGTGTTTAGTGTTCCGACTTTAGTGTCTAGTGGACTATTTCATATGACTATATTTTATTCGTTTACTTTAGTCTCGTAGTGTATTGTAAATTAAGTTTGCAATGGATAAATTTTTTACCAAAAAGGCGGGCTTGGAAGTTGATGATACAGCAAGTCAACGTCCAGTAATTATTGTGCCGTCAATTGCTTCGTCGTTTTCAGGTGAGAACCGTTCACAGCTAAAACTTGGACAATCGAGTAAGGGAAGATCATTTCAGAAGTCTTGGTTGATCAAATATACATGGCTAGAATATGAAGCATCTACCGAAAAAGTTTTTTTGCAAAACCTGCATAAAGGCAGATGCTAAACGTATATTAAAATTTTCTTCGAATAAAAAAATATGCATTTACTTCTGTAGGGTTTTCTAACTGGAAAAAGACTTTGAACAAATTCCGTCTTCATAAAAATACATTTATGAATATGGAAGGTGTTCTGAAACTAAGTTCTATCACTAACTGAAGTGTGGCCTCCCAATTGAATGAACAGTTAGGCAGTGATAAGAAGAAAGGCCGTTTAGCTCTTGAGACAATTTTTACTACCGTGCAATTTCTATGCCAACGAGGACTAGCAGTTAGAGGGTACAAAGATGTAAACTCAAATTTTTTTCTATTGTTGTAACTCCGAAAGAATGACATACCTGAGTTTAAAGATTGGTTAGGGCGTTCGGGGTATAAGTGGACGTCCCACGATATTCAAAACGAGATCATTGATCTACTAGGAAAGTCTGTGTTGAGAATCAAGAAGACTGAATATTTTTCTATTATGGTTCACGAAACAAGTGATTCTTCGATTCACGAACAAGTGTTATTTTGTATTCGTACTGTTGATGATTTCTTAATCATTAACGAAGACTTTATTGGCTTATACGAGACCCCCAACACTGAATCACAAATCCTGTTTAGTATTTTAAAAGACTTTTTGCTAGTCTTGATTTGTCAATGGATAACTTAAGAGGACAGTGCTATGATGGTGCCTCGAATATGAGAGGTAAGATCAAAGAACTAAAAAAAGTTAGTTTTGGATCTACAACTAAAAGCACATTATGTGCACTGTTTGCTCACAGTTTAGACTTGGCAGTTGTAGACAGTCTCCGCCATCTTATGTCGATGAGGGATATTATGGCTTTAGCCAAAGGCTTAATAAACACTATAGGGGAATCCAACAAAAGGATGGGACTTTCCAGAAGCATACGCTGTGAGAGCGCCAACTACCAAGCTTGTCTATGACCCCTTTGCCCGAGTCGATGGACTATGCGAGCTTCTATTATTTTGAGAATATTGAAAAACTTTGAAGAACTTCTAGAGTTTTTTGAAACATTTTCTGCAGAGGGCGAAACAGAGGCAGATTACAAATGTGCAGGCTACCTTGATCCCATGTTATAATTCAAGACTTATTTCTTTTCTACGTCTTTATTGCCATGCGATGAAGCCAGTAGAGGATGTCAATGAAAAAATTGAATTCCCTCATCTAAGCGTAGCTGGTCTGGAAAAAAATATGATGGAGTAGAAGGCGTGATAGTTTGGAACACTTTTGGGAATTTTGTTTAAAAGATAAACCTTCACAAGTTGATTATCCTTCGCTTCCTCGGAATCGAAGTACACCAAAGAGCGGTTTGCTTCAAGTGGACTCAAACAGGTCATTGCAGTTGAACAAGAGTGCTTGGTGTTAGTAAACAGAGGTGAAACAAATTTGGGAAAATCAACTGAGTTTTTCAAAAATTACCTAGGCGTTCAGAGACTGTGCTTACATTTGAATGTGTTAGCCGATATCGCTGATAAAAAAAACTAGTCTTAAAAACATGCATGATGTAAGAAAGTACATTACACAAGAGTCTGCAGTTGGAGAAATGTTATGTGAAGTAGTGAAGTGCATTAAGCTTCTCCAAGTAGTTCCAATCACAACAGCAACAGGCCGGCCGGAGTGGCCGAGCGGTTCTAGGCGCTACAGACTGGAACCGCGCGACCGCTACGGTCGCAGGTTTGAATCCTGCCTCGGGAATGGATGTGTGTGATGTCCTTAGGTTAGTTAGGTTTAAGTAGTTCTAAGTTCTAGGGGACTGATGAGCTCAGAAGTTAAGTTCCATAGCGCTCTGAGCCATTTGAAACATTTGAACAACAGCAACAGGAGAACGGTCATTCAGCGCCCTTAGACATCTGAAGTCATATTTCCGATCAACAATGGGACAGAATCGATTGAACAACTTGGCTGTTCTTCATGCCCATCGAGATGTTTTGGATGAATTGGATATCCGACCAGTCATCAATGACTTCGTACTGAGTAATCCATTCAGACAGTCGACATTTGCACATTTTTAAAGGCACTCTAGCCCTAATAATGGCATTTAGAGCAATATTAAAAATCATTATAAAACAGAGAATCAAATACATACATAATGTTAAATTTTCATTTTCGAAATATCAGTCCTAGTTTAGTACTGTATTACTATATTACTATAGTACTGTATTATATATTTTCAAATACCTAAATATTTTTAGGGTGTAAAACCCAATTAAAACCCGCTATTTATATCCTATTTGACCGAAAATATTAGGCATACTGTATTAACTTTATATTAACTGTGTTAAAGCATTAACTTTGAGATATTGTTTTTATTTAATGAACCCTGTGCCTTATTCAAAGTAAGCTTAAATTATCTATTTCACTTATTAATCAAAGCGCTATTACTGTGCAACACCAATATTTTATGTTTTATTCTTTTAATGATAGTTTAGAATTTATTTAAATATAATTTCAGTATTTTGAGAGCTATATATTCACTGCTCTGTAATAGTCTACAAGCTTGATTATTATTGTAAATTAAATTAGCTTTTTACGAAAACATCGTGCGTGTTTACGTTTTGTTCCTTTTTTCAAAGCCAAAAAATGTGTCGAGTTTCCTGGAGTGTCGAGTTATCGAGAGTCCAGTATTCGGGGTTCTAATGCTGATCATATGACTCTAAAATGCTTAAGGAAACTTCAAAACTCACTATTTTTCATCTAAAATTTAGAAAGTTTCTAGGGGGAAGACCCCCAGTATGAGCCTCCCAATGTTTTTTATAAGTCGGCGCCCCTGAATGTGACCGACTATTATAGTAATATTAACGACTTGTTAGATCCACGAACATATAAGCCAACTAAGTAAAGGCCCCAGTGACAAAGTACTTAGAACTGTTACGTGGTTGATAAAGAAGTCCTCTATCGAACAGAGCGTTCAGAAAAGTCTGTTAAATTCAGTACCGCTAGCACCAAAACTATATGAATTGCCGAAGGTGCACAAAGAGTGCTACTGGTTCGCCCACCTATTCGATTACCAAGTTCTTGACAACATTATTACGCCCGTAAGTGGGCCTATCGGAGTCATTTATCAAGAATTCAACACATTTTATCAATAAATTAAACGGCATATTGGCACAGCCGGAGGACATAGTTTTGATGCGATGTCGCTATTCACTTTGGTTCCATTAATGAAGTGTTGCAACAGCTGAGTCGGATTTTTCCTCCTAATGCTGCAGAACTGTTTAAGTATTGACTCACAACCACGTATTTCAAATGGAACGAAGAATTTTATGAACAGACGGATGGTGTCGCTATGGGGAGCCCATTCAGCCTGGTTATAGCGAACTTCTTTATGGAAAAAATCTGGGAGTAGGCATTGGAAACTGCAAACAAGAAACCGAATATTTGGTTCCGTTACGTGTATGATACGTTTATTCGTGGCGGCATGGCAGGGAGGAACTGGATCGCTTTTAAAAACATCTTAAAGGGCTCAGTCAGAAGATTCATTTTACCAAGGATGAGGAGGGAAGTGGAAGATTAAATTTTCTTGGTATGTTAATTTTCAAGAAAGAAAATGGTAGCTTGGGCCACACGGTTTACCGAAGACCCACGCACACAGACCGTTACTTACACCGGGATTCGAACCACACACCACAACAATAACGTTGGCGGATGATCAGGGAAAATCTGTGAACCAGAGCTGCTTGACGCAGAATTAAAACATCTCAACAATGCTTTGCTCAAGAATTGTTACTCGTTCGCTGAGGTGAAAAGAGCTTAAGATCACCTCGTAGAAATCATAGTGATGCGCCGGTGAAGAAAGTTTTCCTGCCATCATTAAGGACGTGACTGACCGCATTGGATGTATTTTGAAAAAGCGGGACATCGCGGTAATTTACACACCAACACGAAAGATACAAGGTCACTTAAAATCGGCTAAGGATGCGCGCCAGCCGATGGAAAAAGCTGTAATTTATAGGATTCCGTGTAGTTGTGGGAGGTGTAAGAGGGCACTACAAAAAGAACTGTCAAAAAACGACTCGGAGACCACAAGGGCAATTGCAGAAAAGGGGAAGTTGACAGATCAGATGTTGTGGAACACATTCATTTTGATAGGACTCAGATACCGGCAGGCGCAACCGGATACCACGAAAGACTATACAGAGAGGCCGTAGAGATTGTGAAACACCTCAGGAATTTCGGTAGGAAATAGGAGGGAGTGAAACTGAATTAAATTCGGATTCCGGTGCTGACGGACAAGTGTACCAGTCCTCCACCATGGGATGATAGGAACAGCAGACGATGGGAGTCGACAACGGCTAATTGCGCTCTCGTATTCAAAACGTGTGACGTCGTGCCATTGCATGGGAGCTCGCGGAAGCGGAATTTTGCTGTAGTCAGTAGCGGGCCAGGCTGTGAGTCGGACGTTCAACAAACCTACGATCACGCTTGAAAACGTCCTTCTCAGATAGGGACGAAACCTCAAGTTCTAAACTGAAATCCCTTCGATCGCGGCATAATAGCCCGGAATATTTTATTAACTGTGACAATTCCGGCCGCGAAAGTTTACATTTTACAACGTAAGGACAAAGTTAAAGTCCAGTCTCAAACAGAAGTGTTGTAGCGAGACCCCTGACATTGTCTAATCTTTAGCCTGAAGTGTTTCTTTCTATTCTTTTATTATCTAGCTATTGTCGGTAATGATCCATTACAAAAGATGTATAATGTAGCACTAAATATGTGTGATAAATTGTGTCATTATGTGTAAACTAGTGATCACTTCTCTGACCCCAATGAAGTATCTTCCAAAACTATAACGTAAGTTAAAGAAACGTCGCTGAAAAAAAAAAAAAAAAAAGATACAGAGGATTTCACTTGTGTTCGGATTTGCACTTTCTTTCTCCTCGATGGTAGCTTGTACGGAACAGATGTAAGTTGAGTTGACGTAATTTTGATGGCTTAATAATTATCTATCTCGAATAATTAGTCGAGTTCACTACTTCACAAGAACAACCATTCTGTCACCATGTCATTTACTAGGTTTATGTTGTATTTTTAAATTTGTTTCAGCGGAGAAACAGGAGAGGCTGCCGGCGGACTGCCGATCGATTGTTTGAGGGCGGACGACAAAATACTGTCTGCGATGCTTCCTTATAGAAAGTCAGAATCCCCTGAAATACTTTATACGATCATTTTCCTTGCAGTAAGTAAGGTTTTATTGTGAAAATCACAAGGGTCTTGTCGGCTACCGCTTTCGAATAATGAAGACGGGCAGCCCGGACTGATGCAGTTCCAATTATCAGAAAGCGTTCTGCTGATGGACCGTTATAGGGTAGTGCCGCGTTAAGGCCTGAGAAGTTTCATGGAGCTGTACTGCATGGTGCTGTCTAAAAAGTTCGTCCATCATTAATGTGTGTTGCCTCCTTCTCGCGACTGTTGGGTCATGCAATATCTCATATCTTGTGTCCCCCCCCCCCCCCTCCCTTTTGAGAAACCTGCCATTGAATACCTCGTTGAGATACTGGAGGTAACACCACAAGCCTAACAGTTGGTACAAGCGTGAATGTTTACAGAAATTCTGGCCCTCTATCAGTTCAATATAGCGATCTGGTGTTAATGAGAATTTGGTGGTTGCACAAAAATTAATTAACATCGTAGATCTTTAAGGCATAATACAGCGTAAATAAATCTCCGGGAGTCAAAGATGATTACCCAGACATATAATTTAATAGGGACTATATCGGCAAGCAACGTTACAAATAGGTATGGAAAGACAGAACGAATCGTTATTACATTCATAAAGATGCATTAGCTTCGTATATACAACACAAGAAACGTCAAGCACTGAAAAGTAGGTCTAGGCACTAATACATTCATTCATATTGTACTAACACTATTCGCAACACTATTCGCAACACATTTCGCAGACAGTAGAAACATATACCGCACGATGTACCTGCAAAATTATGTCGTTGTACGACACATAGTCATAAACGTTTAGCTCCATGGAAACGAAACGACTGAGCGAGACTCGCTAGATATACGCTATGTGATCAAAAGTATCCCGAGACCTGGCTGAAAATGACTTACTGGTTCGTGGCGCCCTCCATCGCTAATGTCGGAATACAGTATGGTGTTGGCCAACCGTTAGCCTTGATGACAGCTTCCACTCTCGCAGGCATACGTTCAATCAGGTGCTGGAAGGTTTCTTGGGGAATGGCAGCCCAATCTTCACGGAGTGCTGCACTGAGGAGAGGTATCGATGTCGGTCGGTGAGGCCTGGCACGAAGTTGGGGTTCCAAAACATCCGAAAGCTTTTCTGTAGGATTCAGGTCCGGACTCTGTGCAGGGCAGTCCATTACAGGGATGTACTTGTCGTGTAACCACTCCGCCACATGCCGTGCATTATGAAAAGGTGCTCGATCGTGTTGAGCCGGCCGGTGTGGCCGTGCGGTTCTAAGCGCGTCAGTTTGGAACCGCGTGACCGCTACGGTCGCAGGTTCGAATCCTGCCTCGGGCATGGATGTGTGTGATGTCCTTAGGTTAGTTAGGTTTAAGTAGTTCTAAGTTCTAGGGGACTGATGACCTCAGTAGTTGAGTCCCATAGTGCTCAGAGCCATTTGAACCATTTGATCGTGTTGAAAGCTGCAGTCGCCTTCCCTCAACAGTAGGAAGCAAAAAGGTGCTTAAAACATCAATGTAGGCCTGTGCTGTGATAGTGTCACGCAAAACAACAAGGTACGAAAGCCTCATCCATGAAAAACACGACCACACCATAACACCACCGCCTCCGAATTTTACTGCTGGTACCACACACGCTGGCATATGACGTTCACCGGCCATTCACTATACCCACACCCTGCCATCGGATCGCCACATTGTGTACCGTGATTCGTCACTCCACATAACGTTTTCCATTGTTCGATCGTCCAATGTTTACGCTCCTTAGACCAAGCGAGGTGTCCTTTGGCATTTACCGGCATGATGTGTGACTTATGTGCAGCCCCTCGACCATGAAATCTAAGTTTTCTCACCTTCCGCCTAACTGTCATAGTACTTGCAGTGGATCCTGATGCAGTTTGGTGTTCCTGTGTGATGGTCTGGATAGATGTCTGCCTAGCCTGTACGCTTTTGTGCTGTACTTGTCCCTTCACGTTTCCACTTCATTATCACATCGCGAACAGTGGACCTAGGGATGTTTAGGAGTGTGGAAATCTCGCGTATAGACGTATGGCACAAATGACACCCGATCACCTGACCACGTTCGAAGTCCGTGAGTTCCGTGGGCCGCGCGGAGTATCCGCTTGGTGTGTGTTTGTGTGTGTGTGTGTGTGTGTGTGTGTGTGTGTGTGTATTGTCCACAGCGAAAGTTAGTTTAAGATACTTTAAGTAGAGTGTAAGTCTAGGGACCGATGACCTCAGCAGTTTGGTCCCTTGGGATTCACACACATTTGAACATTTCTTGGAGTTCCGCGGAGTGCCCCATTCTGCTCCCTTACGATGTCTAATGACTACTGCGGTCGCTGATATGGAACACCTGGCAGTTGGTGGTAGCACAATGCACCTAATACGAAAAACGTATGTTTCTGGAGGTATCCGGATAATTTTGATCACATAATGTACATGTGAAACATGTGTGAATTATCTGTGAAATATGTTAAATATATGTGAAACATAAGCAACGTATGCGTACGCGTGCAAAGCCACGGACAAGAATCTTATTCCTGAACTCTTGGATCGATTACAACCAAACTTGATACACATATTACTTACTATCAGGAAAGAAATACTGTGAGGGTAAAAACCAGCAACCTCCATCGGGGTGACGCTAATGATGTGGAGATACAGGGGGTGGAAGAAGAGATAGACTGACAGAGAGGGTGAAGGAGATGCCGGACATAGATACGGGAAGAGGTAAAGATGAACAGAAAGTAAAACTGATAATAAGGTTACACATACGAGTACTAGGCACGCAGCATTGAGGAAACATAGTAGCCGTCTTGATGACAAAATATAATGAAAATATTTCGAAAAGGAAGAGAGCTAAGAGATGGAAATGGATTGAGAAAAGAAAGAGGAGGAGGTGGAGAGAGAGGGGGGAGGAAGGGACGGACAGAGAGAGAGGGGCGTAGGAGATGGAGACAGAGAGAGGGAGGAGGAAATGGACCGACAAGAGGAAGTGGGGGAGCTGGACACAGAGAGGACAGAGAAGAAGATGGACAGAGTGAGAAGGGAAGAAGGAGACCTATAAAGAGATGAGGGAGAAGGAGATGGAGAGGGAGAGGGGTAGGAAGAGACGAACAGAGAGAGGTGGGAACAGGAGATGGGCAAACAAAGGAGGAGGACAAGAGAGAGAGAGAGAGAGAGAGAGAGAGAGAGAAGGTGGACATGGATGAACGGGCAACATCGAGTACTCAGTTAGTATAGCTATACGAGGATTGGAATGTAAATAGTGGCAACTATTCATTCACAACCGATACAAAAGAGTTACATGTTTGCACCTGCTACTATCCTTCAAAGTAGTCATCAACGTTGTGTAGAACGAGCTGCCAGCGATGTGGAAGGCGTAGTATACCGTTAGCAGAGCCTGTTCTTTTGATGGCGCGAATGGAGCGGTCTACTGCCTGTCGAACCTCTGGAACAGTTCTGAAGCGAATGCCACGAAGTGGTTCCTTCATCTTCGGAATCAAATCAAAGTCACAGGGAGTATGGTGGATGGTACAGTACTTCCCAGTCCCATCGACCGAACAGAGCGGACACAGCTTGCGCTGTATGCGCCATCGCACTGTCGTGCAAAATGATGAAGGGGTTGCATAGAAAGTGTCGCCGCTTCTTTCGCAAAGCTGGTCGCAAGTGATGCTCAAAAAACCGAACAGTAATACTGTGCACTGACGGTCTGCCGCGGAGGAACGTTATGCGGTAGGATAACACCATCACAGTCGTACACGAGAATCACCATAACTTTCACCATACTGGGGTTCCGACGCACATTCGACTTTCGCGGCGACCCATAATGACGCCATTCGTTGGATTTGCGTTTCAGTTTTGGCTCGTACGATGTGGCCCATGTCTCATCCATTGTTACGATATGGCGTAACAAAGCCTCTTCTTCGTGCTCATAGCGTTCCAAGTGCGTCTGAGCAGCGTCGTAACGCATTCATTTCTGGACTTCCGTCAAGACATGCGAAACCCATCGGGATGCAATTTTTCACATGCCCAGGCGTTCCTTCAGAATACGAAGCACAGTCATATGCGCTAATCCGGTTTCGTGGGAGAGCTCACGAATCGTTTGGCGTCCATCACTGTCCACTAACGCGGCAACAGCATGCACTTCTTCTTCAGAGACGCTAGGACGATCTGCCCGATGCATATCTGTCACAGTTTGCCGACATTCGTTGAAGGCTTTTACCTAATGTGCCACTGTTCTGTACGACAATGTTGATTCCCCGCACTCCTCTTGAAGTGATGACACTGTCACGCTGTACTAACTCTGGAACATTCAGTCTTTTTCCAACTCCGTTATTCCTGTTTCGAAAACATAGTGACACCGTTACGTGAGACCGCTCGCTCACAGGTGTCTGTGTTTCCCACGACTGTGCGCACGCCGGTGACTTGGGACTGGCGAGTCAAAAAAAAAAAATGTTCAAATGTGTGTGAAATCTTATGGGACTTAACTGCTAAGGTCATCAGTCCCTAAGCTTACACACTACTTAACCTAAATTATCCTTAGGACAAACACACACACCCGTGCCCGAGGGAGGACTCGAACCTCCGCCGGGACCAGCCGCCCAATCCACGACTGCAGCGCCTCAGACCGCTCGGCTAATCACACGCGGCGACTGGCGGGTCCATTTGGTCGGAGGTAAGGTAGGTATGTCAACAACGTATGCTATGGGCGACAGTAGTAGATTCCATTGCACAGTGTCTCCACAGCAGTCATGCCACTATTAAGTTCCAACCTACGTATAATTGGTATGAAACATCAATTACCCCAAATTATGGTGTCACTAACGCTCATAATGGTGAGGTGGCACATACTTGGCATATTTCTTTGGGGATCATAGTAGTCGTGTTTTCAGTAAAATATAAGGAAGAAATTCACGCACAATCGAGTTAGTTTGCTACGTGATGGTCAGATTTCGAAAAGAAACACACTAAAATCCGAAGTAATTTGGATTCACTTAGAGGCCCCGAAATTTCATGTGAGAGGAAGCGAATTATGACTTGATCGAGGACAGGAAAATGCATGGCGCTGAGTGTTTACCTAGTTTTTTGGCTGCAACCCCTCTGAGTCCATTCAGACGGTGTTTTCGTCGTTCATTTCTCCTAATACGTGGTTTGGTAGTCTGCTAATTGTATGATACGCGATGGAATTGAAACAAACTATACTGGTAATAAGATGGTTTTAGATCAAGATATTGTTAACTAGCATCACGTTAAATGTCGTTTCTTCTAAAGCTCGGACACTTATGTCCGTCACTTAAAAAGAAAGAGTTCACGACTTGGAAGAAGCACTATGTTTAGTTTGCAACCTGCTCAGGGAGCGCCGTAAAACTTTCCCCTTGGGAAAGTCCATAGCCCGACAAGAATGGTACACTTTCCCTAACGTTTCCTGACCTTGTACTGCCCCACATGCCGTAATGGCTTCCAATAGCGCACCCAGCTGAGAAAAATGAAGTAGAAGCCGCTTTGAATTAAATAGTCATTGCAGTTTCCAGTAGCCGTGCTGGTCACAGTACGTATTAATAAGTGATGGTGGCTATCTGTCTAAAATTAGGACAGAGGAATCCCTCCACAGGTTCAATAACGTTCCTTCTGAGCATTCATCTTAGCGGATCAGAGAAAGAAAATGTTAATTAGTTAACTGCAGGAGCGTCTGTGGAAATGTTCCGGAACTAAACTCGTTTATAAAAAATACCCGAGCCTACGAAATAGTATGGAGGGAACGTTGGCTGAACCCATATACCAGTATCAATTGAAACGTCCCCTTTGAACAATTTTTACAAGACTGTGCTTAAACTGACATACAATATTTTTAGCGCAACGCAATCTGACTTTCAAAAATCCCTGCAAAAGAATGGCCCTGAGTAACATTAAACTATACCTTTCAGAAATCACTTACCTCACAAAAATCTTCATTACTCGAACTACTGCAATACAGCGAGCGCCACTACTGCCAGCTAAATAAAAGATTCAAACTATGGAAGGCACTAACTACTGATAGGGATAGTTAGCAAATGAAAGATATTAATAGAGAACAAACAATGTATTTACCTTGATATCATCATATATATATAGCAGTTCATGACAAATTACAAAACTCCGCCATCTCTCTCCCCACATCCGCCACTGCTGGCGGCTCACCTCCAACTGCCGCTGCCCAACACTACAATGGCAGACAACAATGCAAACTAGCCACAGACTGCACACAGCACAGCCAGTGCTTTTCATATTGAGCGCTACGTAACGTTGCCAATAAGAAAACATAAACAGCCTACTTACATAGAGAAAACATAAACAGCCTACTTACATAGCCCCCATGCACCCCACAAAAATTTTTACAAATTGTTTTGGGCAGTGGCCAATACAGATTTGAAAACAATCACTTACCTCACAAAAATCTTCATTACTCGAACTACTGCAATACAGCGAGCGCCACTACTGCCAGCTAAATAAAAGATTCAAACTACGGAAGGCACTAACTACTGATAGGGATAGTTAGCAAATGAAAGATATTAATAGAGAACAAACAATGTATTTACCTTAATATCATCATATATATATAGCAGTTCATGACAAATTACAAAACTCCGCCATCTCTCTCCCCACATCCACCACTGCTGGCGGCTCACCTCCAACTGCCGCTGCCCAACACTACAATGGCAGACAACAATGCAAACTAGCCACAGACTGCACACAGCACAGCCAGTGCTTTTCATATTGAGCGCTACGTAACGTTGCCAATAAGAAAACATAAACAGCCTACTTACATAGAGAAAACATAAACAGCCTACTTACACAATGAAATTTTAAATACCGAGTGGAAAGTGTATGGCGAAGATAAGTTGAACGGTGATGTTAGAGGCGTGGTTGCAGCCATAACAAATACGACAACATCTAGTGAGACTAGCACTGATTTCGAAATAACTGGGGGGAAGACCTGTTGAAGGTGGCTCAAACATGCTCATCGGACGCCTTTGTAGACCCCTTGCCTCAGTAGCAGTAGTGGTGCAGCAGTTGAGGGGAAACTTGGAGAATATTTCGCGTAAATTTCTTGGACATGTTATAGTTTTAGGCGGAGATTTTAACTCACCAGCTATAGACGGGGAGCCTCAAGTGGCTAGGATGGGTAGTAGGAACAAGAACCAAGTGTTATTGTTTGAAGTTCATTATCCGAAAGTAGCGTTCTCGCTTCCCACGCCCGGGTTCCCGGGTTCGATTCCCGGCGGGGTCAGGGATTTTCTCTGCCTCGTGATGGCTGGGTGTTGTGTGCTGTCCTTAGGTTAGTTAGGTTTAAGTAGTTCTAAGTTCTAGGGGACTTATGACCACAGCAGTTGAGTCCCATAGTGCTCAGAGCCATTTGAACCATTTGAACCATTATCCGAAAATAACCTTTAGCGGTTAATGAGAGAACCGGGTCATGGAGATAACATCTTAGACTTGCTAGTGACAAACAGCCCCTAACTTTTCTACGCAGTCAGCATAGAACGGGGAATCAGTGAACATCACTGAATACAGCTGTAATATAACTAGAATTGCGAATTATGACGAGTATCGAGGCGGAAAAACTTCTCTGTGGGAACCAACATGGTTTCTGAACACAGCGACCGTGTGAAACCCAGCCATCTCTGTTCGTCCACGAGATCCAGAAAGCACTAGACACAGCCACCAAGATAGATGCTGTGTTCCATGACGTCCGGAAGGCTTCCGATTCAGTTCCGCACTTCCGCCTAATGAACAAAATACGGGCGTACGAAATCAGATGACTTTTGACTGGATGGAAGAGTTTCTGGCAAACGGAACACGACATGTCATTCCGAACGGAGAGAAGTCTTCAGACGTAAAATTAACTTCGGGCGTGCCCCGAGGGATTTTAAAGGAACATAACTTTTTAATATATGTAAATGAGGTAGAATATAACGATGGGAAGTTCCGTGAGGCTTTTTGTGGGTAATGGTGTCGTATACAGAGAAGCCATGACGCCAGGAAATTGTAGCGAAATGCAGGAAGATCTGCAGAGAATCGACACCTTGTGCAGGGAGTCGTGGTGTCGACCCTCAACATAAACAAATGTAATGTATTTCTGATACGTAGGCAGAAACATCGTTAATTGTGTGATTACACAACGCAGAAAATCAGGGGAAACAGTTACTTTCATAAAATACCTAGGAGTATGCGTACAGGACGATCTGAAGTGGAACGACCACATAAACTAATAGCGAGTAAGGCAGATGTCAGATTAAGATTCCTTGGAAGTCTCTGCAGGAAATGTCGTCCATCAACAAAGGAAGGAGTTCACAAAATACAAGTTTGACTAGTATCTGAATTATTTGAATATTGTTCATCAGGATGGGATCTCAGAGTGGGATCCATATCAGATAGGACCGATAGAGTAAATATAGAAGATCCAAAGAAGAGCAGCGCTTTTCGTTGCAGGTTCATTTAGTAATAACAGAAGTGTCACAGACACGATCAACCAACTCCAGTGGCAAACATTTTCCTAGAAGAGTCAACAAGTGTATTGCTTCGTCCTATGTATATGTCGCGAAAAGACCATGACGATAAAATTAGAGAGATTCGAGGCCACACGTAGGCTAACCGGCAGTAATCATTCTTCCCGCTAACCATTCGAGATTGAAACGTGAAAGTCGTGGGGGAGGGGGAGGGGGGGGGGGTAGGAGAGGGGGGGTTAAAGTCGTACTCAAAGTACCCTCCGCTTACGGTGTATAGATGCAGATAAGACATTCAACATTATTATTAGCAAAGCTTCCGTGCATGACATGTGTGTTGATAAAATTCGGAATAACTATGCTTTCTAGTATTACTAGGAGGAGGAAAATTATGGAAATAATCATAAACTGTTCGATAGGAACCTTTCGTAATTTTTATATTGTAACTGTTTCAAATGTTTCATTCAAATATGAGTTCAACGCTCGAAAAGTCAAGTCCAAATCCTGTGATATTAATTGATCACGTGAAGCATACAGAGTTCAACAAAAGATGCTACCACTTCGATAATGAGTGTTAAATTGTAAATTGATCCTATCTGCAGCATAATGTGTATTTAAATACAGGAAGTTAATAACGAAGATTTGACATTCTGGAAGTTATATATTTAAGAACGTGAGTGGAATGAAGTAACAGTGAGGGAGTTAATGATCCAATCTGTACCCACTAACACATAGTAAACAGCTGCTTAATGACCAGATAAATACGCCAATCTGACACTACACTAAATCATTGAACAAAACCTGAGAAAATAATGTCTTCGACTGTCTCCTACATCTTAATCTCTCTCTCTCTCTCTCTCTCTCTCTCTCTCTCTCTCTCTCTGTCTCCCATCTTATTTCACCTCCACTTGTCACCATTCTCCATCTCATTACAGACCCACTCTCCGTTTCCCTGCTCTGCGCTCACAGTTCACTATGTTGTACTCATTTTTGCCTCCTAGCCCTACTCTTCATTTACATCATTAACTCCCACACTACTTCTCATTCCATTTACATTTTTGCACAAAAACATACGTGCACAAAAATAATACGGCACACTACACATACGGCAAACCATGGATGAGATAAATTTAAAACTATAACTAGCAAATAAGTTGCCGATTCTACACAAAAAACATACAGTTAGCAAGGTGAACGCAAGTAAATATTAGTAGTGCAATGTTTTGTCGTGTCTTACTTCAAGAGATATGGAATGCGGCAAACCAAACTAGGCCAAAACATCACAGCCAAACGCAGCAATAACTGCATTCACTACTAAGTGCCTGGAAGAAGGTTCATCGAACCACGTTCAAGCTATTTCTCTGCCGTTCCACTCTCGAAAAGCGCGCGGAAAAACGAAGACTTAAATCTTTCTGTGCGAGTTCTGGTTTCTGTTATTTTATTATGATGATCATTCCTCCCTATGTAGATGGGCGCTAACAAAAAATACTCACGCTCTGAGGAGAAAATTGGTGACTAAAATTTCACGAGAAGATCCTGCCGCAACGGAAAACATTTTTGTTTTAATGATTGCCGCCCCACTTCACTTATCATATCCGTAGCGCTCTCTCTCCTATTTCTCGATAGCACAAAATGAGCTGCCCTTCTTTGAACTTTTTTTATGTCCTCCTTCGATCCTATCTAATACGGATCCCATACTGCACAGCAGTGCTCCAAAAGAGGACGGACAAGCGTAGTACACCCGCAGTCTCTTTAGAAGCCTGTTCTATTTTCTCAGTGTTCTGCCAATAAATAGTAGCCATTGGTTTGCATTGTTGTTTTTGTAGTCTTCAGTCCAGTGACTGGTTTGATGCAGCTCTCCATGCTACTCTATCCTGTGAAAGCTTCTTCATCTCCCAGTACTTACTGCAACCTACATCCTTCTGAATCTGTTTAGTGTATTCATCTCTTGGTCTCCCTCTACGATTTTTACCCTCCACGCTGCCCTCCAATGTTAAATTGGTCATCCCTTGATGCCTCAGTATATGCCCTACCAACCGATCCCTTCTTCTAGTCAAGTTGTGCCATAAATTTCTCTTCTCTCCAATTCTATTCAATACCTCCTCATTAGTTATGTGATCTACCCATCTAATCTTCAGCATTCTTCTGTAGCACCACATTTCGAAAGCTTCTATTCTCTTCTTGTCTAAACTATTTATCGTCCATATTTCACTTCCATACATGGCTGCACTCCATACAAATACTTTCAGAAACGACTTCCTGACTCTTAAATGTATACTCGATGTTAACAAATTTCTCTTCTTCAGAAACGTAGTTTGCATTACCCACAACATTGTCTAAGTCATCGTTCCAACTTAAGTTATTCATAACTGTAAACCCTAAGTATTTAGTTGAATTTACAGCCTTTAGATTTGTGTGATTTATCGTGTAACCGAAATCAGGGGATTCCTTTTGGAATTCATGTGGACGACTTCAAACTCTGCATTATTTACAGTTAACTGCCATTTTTCGCAGCATACAGATATCTCGTGCAAATCGTGTTGCACTTTCTTCTGATCATCTGATGACTTTATCAGGCGGTAAATGTTAGCATTATCTGCAAGCATCCTAAGAGTGCTACTCAGATTGTCTCCTAAATCACATTTGTTGATCAGGAACACCAGGCGGCCTATAACACTTCCTTGGGGGACCACAGGTATTACTTCTGTTTTACTCGATGACTTTCCGTCAACTACTGTGATTTGTGAACTTTCTGACAAGAAACCACGAATCCAGTCGTACTTAGTTAGAAGCGTCCGCATACTTAGCTGAGCAGTAACGGAGTGCCTATTATGCAGCGGTCGCGGGTTCGATTCCCGACCGGCTTGGAAATTTTCTCAGCCCGTGACTGGGTGTTGTGTTGTTATCATCTTCTCATCATCACCGACACGCAAGTAACCCAGTGTGGTGTCACCTGAAATAAGACTTAAAACCCAGCCTCCGAACTACCCCGAATGGGGCCTCGCGGCCACCAGTGCCACACGTTCATTTCATTTCATTTTAATTATAAGTCGCTTGTGGGGTAGGGTGTCAAGAGCCTTCTGGAACTCTAAAAATATCAAATCAGTTTGACATCCCCTGTCAGTAGCATTCATTACTTCATGAGAGTAAAGAGCTAGTTGTGTTTCATAAGAAAGGTAGTTTCTGAATCAGACAAAAATTCTGTAAGTATGAGTTACACTTCAATAGCTTTTGAAGCGAACTGTCTTTATCTATTAATAAACCAGAATTGCATATACCTTTCATTCCAGGCCACTGATCATAGCTTAAACGAATAAAACGAAAGGCTACAGAAAAATAAGTACGCATTTTTTAGCTGCTGCAAAGGCGGGTTTTAAATACCTATACCCATGTAAGAGAGATACTATTAGTCGTTTTCTATAGAAGCGGCGGAATGATGTGATAAGGTAAGTACCGGCACGTTTATAGCGATTTAGCTAAGTGAAGAATTAAATCACTCATACTTTGAACTAAGAGTCGAATGGGATATTAAAAGGGAGTGAAGATAAAAAAAATTATGGAAACGTGGCTCAAATCATATGTGATGCAATGCACCGTTAGAAAATTTTCCATTTCAAACAACAGAGCCTTAGAACGGTGATAAATTTAGTTGACATTATACCGTTTACGATATCCGCTAATCTTTGACAACGCAAGTCTGTCCTGTACAGTGTAATGAAAGAAGTTAGTACCAGGCGGAGCAAAAGGAGATAACCGAGCGTTTTAAGTAACGCCAGAAACCGCTCTGCTGAACCTTCCGCATCCGTGTCACATAAATAAATTTTAGCTGTTAATGCTCGCAAGCCTTCCATAAATGTACACAACTTGCGGTAACGTCTGCAGATTTACGGCGCCTCTGCACAGGAGCGAAAGGGGTCACAAATCGCCGCCTAAGAGAGATATACTGCGTGCTCGTGAAACTAAATTACATTGCCAATTACCTGGCATTATTACGGGTAGTGCTCTGTCCCTTGATTTAATGGCATTGTACCCCGTGTTTCTCCGTAATTACGAGATGCACTGCAATCTAAACGTTATAAAGAAAAGTGAGAAACAACACTGCGTAATACCTACAGTTTGTTTGTAATATTTACACATATTTTGTAGCAGATGTGATTAAAAGAGAATGTCAATGAAGATCAAAAGGCATTTAAAAAGTCTAATGCTTTTTAAGCTGGGACGCCACTAGAATTTTGCTCTGCAGATTTAAATGCTGCTTTCTGTGAACTGACAGTATGCTTTGTATTTCTCACGCCCTTCCTGCGCATCACGTTATAAGCAGAACGTCTCCTCTGACTTCCCTTAAATAGCGTGTATTTTAAGTAGGAATCCAAGTTTCATCGTTAGGTTGATTTATTTCCTTCCCTTCCATTCCTCGTCCGACAAGTTGAACTCATTTTGTTCTAACATGCTTTTGCATGTGTGTTTCTGTAAAGATATTTTTAGATTTAGTTTGCTTTTGCAATCAATACGTGTTATCATTTCTTTTCTGTATTTTAATATATCGTCTTTTTTTATTGTTGAGTTTCTTACTACTTCCCAAGTTTTCGCTAATTAGTAATCACCGATATTTCAATTAATAATGTTTGTTAACTGAGCTACTTCAGTTCATGAAAGCATCAACTACTCCGGTAACTCGCATCGGTTCTAAGACGGAACTCCGTATTACTTCGTGAAGACGCGGTTGCCAACTACAGTTCTCTGTAAACGTTTGTTCTGATGTGATCGATAACCATTTTATTGGTCAAATTGTTTCACCAAGTCGTCTTTCACGGTTCACTAATGGAGGATGCCTCCAAAATTACGTGCTATATTGTTGTAAAATATTTCTTTGGTCTTTACAATTCGGCAGTGTCCCTCCTGTATAGTCACGAAAAATCTAGTATAATTCGCGTGGGATATTTTCTAAATCTTCAAAATGGTCGTCTCGAAGAATAGGAATGGAGGTCTTCCAGCTTCATGAGACTAAATAAGAAAATTTAAAAAAATGAAACCAGTGCACAAGTTTCAGAACTGGTGTTAAATTGAACAGCTAGCAACGGGATGGGAGACACACGACACTTATCTATATTTAATAAATTTTCGTTGTTTATATCCAACAGGAGGTTATAGTTCTTGGTTAATTTAACAGATGCCACAGAAAACAAACTGCAGTGACATTAGTGATGTACGGGATTCAATAACGCGTTATTCATATCACAGACATAATACAAATGTAATGTAGACTAATTTTGTGCTAATCAAGGCTCCGTTTGTAGCGTAAACTATGTACTGTTCGACTTTTCACATATCTCGGCTCAGTAGCACAAATAAAATACCTATTACCTTCCCGAACGCAACATTATTCCACTAACACAATTCACTTGGTGATCATAGGGTTTAATTAATTCACACAATAGTTGATCTCTGTAATATGCACATAAACCAAAAGTAAGCTTGGATAATGAATAGCGTTGCTGGTGGACATATTCGATGGCTACATGTTAAACTTGAAAAGGAGGCTGAATTTTTCTATCTTACAATTACAATAAATAATGAAGACACATGCAAGTGAGAAACAGTAACAAGAGTTCATAAGGCAATGGGATTCCGGGAAAAAAAGAGTCTGCTAACGTAAAAAACAGTAATTCTTGAACAGAAAAGATTAGGGGGCTCTGGAAAGTTTCAAAATCATGAAACGTTCAATTTTTACTTTCTTGCATTTTAAAAATCTACAGACTTTCTCTTTTCCATGGATACATTATTTTTTCGGTTCAGAAGACTACAACTATTTTTAAAATATTTTTGAAATATGTTCTGTGGGGCTGTTACACTACTGTTAACTCATGAATCTACGTGCTCATCATGTTCATTTTAGTGATGTGACCGAAAATAAGTGTTATAAAATAAGTTTTGTGGCTAACCTGTGATAGTTCGATATATATCGCTAGCTCGGTTGTCGTGTGTTTTATGCTTATTTACTCTTCTGTAATCCTGAAAATAATCGTAGTGAATTCTGTTCATTTAAGTCTCTGTTTTACTGAAGGATGATCTTCGGGCTACTGATAGGGCTGTAAATAGCCAAGAAGAAGGAGAACAAAGAGGAAGCTGGAGGAGGAGTTTGCAGAAGATGAAGATAATCCATCCTAAGTATGTGGAATTCATTAAAGAGGTAATCCTAACTTTGTCGCTCCATTCCCAAAAGTTTTATTGTTCCATACAAATTACATGTTTTCCAAGGATGTAGTAAACCAACG
This sequence comes from Schistocerca americana, assembly GCF_021461395.2. Lineage (NCBI taxonomy): Eukaryota > Metazoa > Arthropoda > Insecta > Orthoptera > Acrididae > Schistocerca > Schistocerca americana. Next base: position 477,654,635 of record NC_060121.1, read on the forward strand.
TGTTTCATATTTTCAGGAAATGTTACACTGAAGTGATATCAGGTGTTCCCCAGGGAAGCGTCCTGGACCTCTGCTGTTCCTGATCTATATAAATGACCTGGGTGACAATCTGAGCAGTTCTCTTAGGTTGTTCGCATATGATGCTGTAATTTACTGTCTAGTAAGGTCATCCGAAGACCTGTATCAGTTACAAAGCGATTTAGAAGAGATTGCTGTATGGTGTGGCAGGTGGCAGTTGAAGCTAAATAACGAAAAGTGTGAGGTGATCCACATGAGTTCCAAAAGAAATCCGTTGGAATTCGATTACTCGATAAATAGTACAATTCTCAAGGCTGTCAATTCAACTAAGTACCTGGGTGGTAAAATTACGAACGACTTCAGTTGGAAAGACCACAGGGATAATACTGTGGGGAAGGCGAGCCAAAGGTTGCGTTTCATTGGCAGGACACTTAGAAGATGCAACAAGTCCACTAAAGAGACAGCTTACACTACACTCGTTCGTCCTCTGTTAGAATATTGCTGCGCGGTGTGGGATCCTTACCAGGTGGGATAGACGGAGGACATCGAAAGGGTGCAAAAAAGGGCAGCTCGTTTTGTATTATCACGTAACAGGGGAGAGAGTGTGGCAGATATGATACGCGAGTTGGGATGGAAGTCATTAAAGCAAAGACGTTTTTCGTCGCGGCGAGATCTATTAACGAAATTTCAGTCACCAACATTCTCACCGAATGCGAAAATATTTTGTTGAGCCCAACCTACATAGGTAGGAATGATCATCAAAATAAAATAAATCAGAGCTCGAACAGAAAGGGTTAGGTGTTCGTTTTTCCCGCGCGCTGTTCGGGAGTGGAACGGTAGAGAGATAGTATGACTGTGGTTCGATGAACCCTCTGCCAAGCACTTAAATATGAATTGCAGAGTAATTATGTAGATGTAGATGTAGAATCCCTTCTGCGTAACTTACCACAACCGTTTTGCAAGAACCTGTATACTGTTGAATTCATAAACAAAAAATGGCACAAAAAGTGACTAGAAATCGTCTGAAGGCTTTTAAGAAAAGAAGAAATGTTGAAAAGTCAAAGGTAGGTGCAAGTACCGTAAACAATAAAGATGATAACCATGTATGTGAACCTAACCTTGCTAGTACACTTTCCCATTGCAGTGAAAGTCAGAAAGTACTTCGTAGAGGAAGCTTGGTTCAGTTAATGAAAAGTATGAATGTCTTACGTGCAATCCGATGTGAATGAAATATTCGATATGTCAGTTCCCAATGGAATTTTGCAAACTGTATAAGATATATTCAGTGTAGTGAAGTGGGTCTGGAACTCTCTATAAAGAAATCACATAGGACTTGCCAGTGAAATGTAGCTGAAGTGTGGTAAGTGTTCATACGCGACCACCTTTTGGAACAGTGTTGCAGTAACTTCAAATGAAGAAAATGGTAGTAAAATCTATGACCACAACGTTGGATTTGTTTATGCCTAGCGTGCAGTAGGTAAAGTTGCTACTGCAGGTGCAATTCTCTGTGGCATGGTGAATCTTCCAAATCCCTCAACCAACTTTACGAACCATAATGGATTTATAGGGTCTAAAGTAGAAGATGTCTGTACAGAACCTATGAAAAAATCTATGGAAGAAGCACTAATAGAAAACAGTGATAATAGAGATTTGACTCCAGAATTCGATGGTACCTGGCATAGATGGGGACACACTTCTCGTCATGGTGTAGTATTGGCGCCAGTATGTACACAGGGAAAATTTTAGATGTAGTAGTAATATCTAAAAATTGTAGGTGTCCACAAAAATAAAGGTACACAAGACAATAATTGTGCAGCTAACTATAGTGGCAGTAGTGGAGGGATAGAAGTGGCTGGTGTTGCTAGTACATTTCAACGTTCTGTTGCGTGTGATAAAGTGTGATATGTGAACTATCTTCGTGATGGTGATTCTAAATGTTTCAAACATATTCAAGAACTGAAGCCCTGTGGTGATGATGTTGTAGTGTAGAAATTTGAGTGTATTGGGCATGTACAGAAACGAATGGGATCAAGACTTCGGAGGCTGAAAGCTTCGTACAAAAAACAAAAATTCACTGATGGTAATGGGTTGGATTTGAAGGGAAGTTAACTGACAGTGTAAATGACAAAATACAGAACTATTATGGAATGGCTATTAGGCAAAAGATACACAGTGACGATGAAATGACGAAGACTGTTTGGGCTTTTTTCTTTCTTACTTTTTCAAGCGGTGAAAGTCCCCATGGTTACTTGTGTCCCAATGGAGGAAACGGTTGGTGTAAGTGTAACACAGGATTGCTAACTTGTGAAGTGTACTCTTATAAACATAGTCTGTATGATGCGTTAACGGAGATGATAAAACCCATTTTCAGAGACTTAGCAGCACCTGAACTGTTGCAAAATTGTGTTCACAGAAAAACTAAAAACCCCAATGAAAGTGTAAATATTGTACCATGGTCAACTGTGTTTGTTGGAATAGAAACACTTCACTTTGGTGTGTATGATGTTGTTGCTTCTTTCAGTGATGGCAATGTTGTAACGTGCAAAGTATTTCGAAATACGAGAATGAAGATTAGTTTCGGCATAGTACGAAAGATGCTTGCTTTAGACAAAGAACGTCTTCGGGCTGCTGACAGGGCTGTAAAGAGTCTGGAAATACACTCCTGGAAATGGAAAAAAGAACACATTGACACCGGTGTGTCAGACCCACCATACTTGCTCCGGACACTGCGAGAGGGCTGTACAAGCAATGATCACACGCACGGCACAGCGGACACACCAGGAACCGCGGTGTTGGCCGTCGAATGGCGCTAGCTGCGCAGCATTTGTGCACCGCCGCCGTCAGTGTCAGCCAGTTTGCCGTGGCATACGGAGCTCCATCGCAGTCTTTAACACTGGTAGCATGCCGCGACAGCGTGGACGTGAACCGTATGTGCAGTTAACGGACTTTGAGCGAGGGCGTATAGTGGGCATGCGGGAGGCCGGGTGGACATAACGCCGAATTGCTCAACACGTGGGGCGTGAGGTCTCCACAGTACATCGATGTTGTCACCAGTGGTGGGCGGAAGGTGCACGTGCCCGTCGACCTGGGACCGGACCGCAGCGACGCACGGATGCACGCCAAGACCGTAGGATCCTACGCAGTGCCGTAGGGGACCGCACCGCCACTTCCCAGCAAATTAGGGACACTGTTGCTCCTGGGGTATCGGCGAGGACCATTCGCAACCGTCTCCATGAAGCTGGGCTACGGTCCCGCACACCGTTAGGCCGTCTTCCGCTCACGCCCCAACATCGTGCAGCCTGCCTCCAGTGGTGTCGCGATAGGCGTGAATGGAGACGTGTCGTCTTCAGCGATGAGAGTCGCTTCTGCCTTGGTGCCAATGATGGTCGTATGCGTGTTTGGCACCGTGCAGGTGAGCGCCACAATCAGGACTGCATACGACCGAGGCACACAGCGCCAACACCCGGCATCGTGGTGTGGGGAGCGATCTCCTACACTGGCCGTACACCACTGGTGATCGTCGAGGGGACACTGAATAGTGCACGGTACATCCAAACCGTCATCGAACCCATCGTTCTACCATTCCTAGACCGGCAAGGGAACTTGCTGTTCCAACAGGACAATGCACGTCCGCATGTATCCCGTGCCACCCAACGTGCTCTAGAAGGTGTAAGTCAACTACCCTGGCCAGCAAGATCTCCGGATCTGTCCCCCATTGAGCATGTTTGGGACTGGATGAAGCGTCGTCTCACGCGGTCTGCACGTCCAGCACGAACGCTGGTCCAACTGAGGCGCCAGGTGGAAATGGCATGGCAAGCCGTTCCACAGGACTACATCCAGCATCTCTACGATCGTCTCCATGGGAGAATAGCAGCCTGCATTGCTGCGAAAGGTGGATATACACTGTACTAGTGCCGACATTGTGCATGCTCTGTTGCCTGTGTCTATGTGCCTGTGGTTCTGTCAGTGTGATCATGTGATGTATCTGACCCCAGGAATGTGTCAATAAAGTTTCCCCTTCCTGGGACAATGAATTCACGGTGTTCTTATTTCAATTTCCAGGAGTGTACAAGCCACAGTAAACAGGAGGAGGACAAAGAGGTAGCTGCAGGAGGGGTTTGCAGAAGATGAAGATAATCCATCATATGGACCTGGACTCTACTAAAAAGGTAATCCAAACTTTGTCGCTCGATTTCCAAAAGATTTATTTTTTCGCACAAATTACATGTTTTCTCAGGCTCTATCAAATCAAATTTGCTTCAGATTTTCCAAAAATGTTACACAGTCCCTTCTGCGTAACTTAACATAGCCTTTTTCCAAAAATCTGTATATTGTTGAACAAAAAATGGCACAGAAAAGAAGTGAATTTTTATTACAATAGAAAAAATTATAATCTCTAACAGTTGAATTCAAATTTCTAAAAATCCCTGTGTTAAGTTGAAGCTAAACCTCCAATAAATAACTTTATGTTTGGAGCACAGTGCGAAACATAGACAAAGGGAGCACAGAAATGGAAGGATTATAACCTTTCTGGTTGTGGTTGAAAATCATATAGAATGGCCAGGTAAGAAATGAAGGCATAATGTGACATGTTGTATGGGTATAGAACTCCTAAAAATAATGATTATTGTACAGGATGTCAATGCAGCTTATCCTGAAACATAAAGTTTATCGCTGACAACAACAGAGCATTTCAGAAAACAAAGTAAACAAAGAGGCCAAATACGCCACTTCTGCGTGTGCCACGGCCTGTTTAGGACTTAGCTGTATCTTCTGCGCCCTTTGTAAGTTTGGGAGCTTTGTTGTGGCACACAGTAACAGGAAGAGAGTATTTTTGTATATATGGTAACCGAAGCTGCGTTCTTCATTAATAAACAATACTTCAGTTAAAGCCATATTTCATCAACTTGACCTAGTCATTGCCCGATACCAAAACAGACCACTAAAAGTAAACATAGAGATATATGGCAGGAGATGTAAGTGTAGGAGAAGGAGGTACCCTTACAGATGGCGACTGCTGCTCCAAGAAGCTGACTTCAAGGGAGTCTTGAATGAATTCGAGAAATCGAAGTAGTTGCACAGTGGTCCAACTGCTATTTGACACAGAAGCGCTTCGTGTAGAACACAATGAACGTTATTTAGGAGTGGGTATGAAAGAAACTGTGAACTGTGTTGACAACTTTTAAGTGTAGAAAATTTTTAAATTAGGCCAAGACTCTATCTGTTACGGCAGGTGGCTGTAGTGAGCATTGTTACTATGGTTGACACAGAGCAAATCAGTAGTGATATCGCTAGTTGGTTGGTTGGTTAGTTTAAATGGGGGGGGGAGGACAGTTGAACACTTTAGTTAATGTAAAACAAGTGTTTAAAACAGCTTATTTCGCAAATTGTAAGACAGAAGATAGGGGCGTCATTTGGATTAAACAATTCAGAGTTCGCCACTGGACAGCTAGACAGAAAATGTTTATCACCATCGTTAGCAATGAGTTTATGTTCTAAATATTTCAGGAAATTAAGAATTCCATTACGAAATGCGGCAAGAAATTAAAGACTGTCGTCAAGAAATTAAAAGGGAAATGATAAACAGTTGTAACAGATGATGGGATTATTTGATAATCTGCAAATGAAGCCGATTTAATACATTTAACAGAAAGCATGATGAGCTCCGAAACGAATTTTATACTAAGCATAATGGACTAAAAACTGAAATTATCTTATGGCACAGCTTTCTGAACAAAACACTCAAAGGAAAGCATTGATTAACGTTCAAGTTCAAATTCGTGCCGAAACTGGTGAAACCGCACACACAAAGAGTTTTTGTGATAGTAACAAAGAGAAAATTACTAAGTTCATTGGTGGTGTTTGGACGCAGTGCAATGAGTTGGGCAGCAAAGTAGACGAAAATCACCAGAAAGTTTCAAAATGCGAATAAGAATAGAGTGAAGCAAATAAAAGAGGAGGTTGATGCAGCACTACATGTAATAGATTGTAACATTGATAAAACGGCTGAAGCAAATATTGACAACGGGACGAGAGCACAACATTTCCAAGGACATAAACCCAAACAAGGCATCCGTGCTGTAGAATGTATCAGACATTATACAAAACAGAGTAAAATAGGTACATGCATCAGTCCCACAAAAGGCGAAGCACATGTCTTGGGTACCACTGTATCCGAAAACTATTGAATGTACAAAGGTAAACAACATTCTTAAATTAATTTTGAAAAAAACAATGGGACATAAAATCAAAAATTCTTACATCACAGAGCTGCTCTAGACATCATGGTAGTCCGCGAGAGTATATGCAGAAATATTGGAATGATAATGACTGCCACGTAAGACCGCTTAAAGGAGAAAAATTAATGTTAGTTCCAAAGCGTTACACTAAGGTGGCAAATATCGTGTCGAAGACCTCCTCTTGCCCGTCGTAGCACAGCAACTCGATATCGCACGAACTCAATAAGTCGTTGGAAGTCCCCTGCAGAAATATTTAGCCATCCTGCCTCTATAGCCGTCGGTATTGTGCACAAACTGATCTCTCAATTACGTCCCTTCATGTCGATGGATATGGGTGGCCAAATCATTCGCTCGAATTTGCCGGGATGTTCTTCAAACCATTCGCGAACAGCTCTGATCTGGTGACATAGCGCATCGTCATCCATAAAAATTCCATCGTTGTATGGGAACATAAAGTCCACACACGGTTGCAAATGGTCTCCAAGTAGCCCAACATAACCATTTTCAGTCAATGATCGGTTCAGTTGGGCCAGAGAACACAGTCCTTTCCATGCACAGTCTCTTGTTGACAACTTGGGTCCATGGCATCGTGGGGTCTGCGCCACACTCGAACCCTACCATCCTACCATCAACTCAACTGAAATCTGGACTCATCCGATCAGGCCATGGTTTTCCAGTCGTCTAGGGTCTAACTGATATGGTCATGAACCTAGGAGAGGTGCCGCAGGTGATGTGCTGTTAGCAAAGGCACTCGCGTCGGTCGTCTGCGGCTGCAGCCCATTAACTGTCGTAACGGATGCGTTCGTCGTACGTCCCACTTTGATTTCTGCGGTTATTTCATGCAGTGCTCCTTGTCTTTTGGCACTGACAACTTTACACAACCGCCGCTGCTCTCAGTCGTTAAGTGAAGGTCGTCGACCACTGCGTGAGAGATAATACCTGAAATTTGGTATTTTAGGCACCCTCTTGACACTGTGGATCTCGGAATACTGAGTTCCCTAACGATTTTCGAAATGGAATGTCGCATGCGTATAACTGCAGCTACCATTCCGTGTTCAAAGTCTGTTAATTCCCGTCGTGAGGCCATAATCACGTCGGAATGCTTTACAGATGATTCACCTGGGTACAAGCGACAGCTCCACCAGTGCACTTCCCTTTTATACATTGTGTACGCGATACTGTCGCCATCTGCATATGTGCATAACGCTATCCTATGACTTTTCGTTACCTCAGTGTATGTGAAGAGTTGTCACTCGCGCCGCATTTGAATGTGGAGCAGATTCGTTTATAGATTGGCTGAAACGAAGTCCTGCTAACATAACGAGAAAAACCGGAAAGAAATGACGACATTTATCGACGTCAATACACCGGCAACCATGAAGAGATTTTCAGAACTACAACAACCAAGTAGGTTCGATCGCCGAGACGACGGCATGCAAAGAAGGTAAGAATATAGTCCACTGAATGTACTTAATACAAATTATCAACCAAATCGTGCACTTGATGCAGAAGACAGAGCACAGAATCAATCGTCAAAACTTGCAAGGAGCAGCGATCACAATGCACGAAACCACGTGCTGGTAAACTAAATAATGTTTCAGAAACGGCCCAGTTGAAAACTAATGTTATGTGAAACGGGTCAGAAATCATGCTGAATGTGATTAAATGCGGAAGTCTCATATGCATATAAAAAGACCTATACAGAGATGAAGAAGAGGCAGATAAAGACATTTTAATGCTCATTGTATAATTGGAAGTATGGGAAATAAGCATGGTCACCTCTGTGGATTCAGCGTATGAGATAAGTGCTAACTCAGAAAATTTATTTTCACAACTGAAGAATCTGGCTGTGCTCCCAAAATTTCCAGTTGTCAGCATACGTATCGTCAGTGCTCTAGACAATCGAAGCAAACCCTTCAAAGGCCAGGTACTACTGAAGTTCAGAACTCAGGAGGGTGAAGAATGAACATAGTTTGTTGATTATGGCATCTCTTAACATTCGTTTAGTTCCAGGTACTGATTGGTTGAGAGAGATGAAATGGAAGCTAAATTCTGTAGAAAGTTGTACTGTGTGCATGTGAAGTTAAATGACGTAGAGAAGACAGTGAGATTTAAAAAAATTCATCAGCGAACATAATATGTGTAATGGCTCAAATGGCTCTGAGCACTATGGGACTCAACTGCTGAGGTCATTAGTCCCCTAGAACTTAGAACTAGTTAAACCTAACTAACCTAAGGACAACACAAACATCCATGCCCGAGGCAGGATTCGAACCTGCGACCGTAGCGGTCTTGCGGTTCCAGACTGCAGCTCCTTTAACCGCACGGCCACTTCGGCCGACTAATATGTGTAATGCATTTGTAAACATTAATGCGTTGTTAATAAGTGTATGAAACTTCTGTTTTAAAGCATTCAAATGATGGTACTGAACTACGAGACAGTAGTAATTATGAATATGCTCTGGAGAGTATTCAAAACATGATTCAGACGGTAGTGAACCTGCATGAAGCTAAACAGTTAGAGTTTGATCAAAGGATTCACTAGCAAAATTAATATCAGGGATCATGAACCACTTAGCGGTAAATAAAAAACGATACCTTTGGCCAAGACAGAAGCAGTCACTAAAGAAGTAAAGATGTTGGACAACCACATAATTGAAGAATAAAATACCAAATATTCTAAGCCTATCCACACCATAATAAAGAAGGACGGCACGGTGCATACAGTTATCAACTACTCGTACAGTGAACTTCATTCTCCCTTATCGTGTCCCGCTGTGAAAATTTGGAGTGTCTTCTATAAAAGTTTAAAAGAGCTAAATAGTTGAGCTGTCTTGATTTGAAGAGTAATTATTGGAAACTATTGTTAGGTGAAAATAGGAGAAGTACACTGACATTTTGCATTACGGAAAATGCTTCCAGTTTAAGAGAATGGATTTCTGTCTCTCCATCAAATCAGCCTGCCTTTATGGAAACATTGCATGAAGCTCTGGTAGAAAATTTATTTAAACAGAAACCCTCTACGTAGATGATATTCTAATTAATAGTCCTTTGCGGGAAGAACAATAAGAAATTCTGTATCAAGTACTAGAGGACGTGAGGAGATATAACGATGAAAATGGGCAAATCAGAGTTCACCAAATCACAGATTAAATTACCTGGGCATATAACTTTCGCACGCAGATCTTAACCTGATGCGAATCTCTTCTTAGCCTTTTTGCACTTCCTGCTGCTCTCATTTTTTAGACGTTTGTATTGCTTTTCACCTGCTTCGTTTACTACATTTTTATATTTTCTCCTTTCATTAATTAAATCCAATATCTCTTGTTACCCAAGGATTTATGCTAGCCCTCGTTTTTTTACCTACTTGATCTTCTGCTGTCTTTACTATTTCATCTCTCAAAGTTACCCCTTCTTCTTCTATTGTATTTCTTTCTCCTGTTCTTGTCAATCGTTCCCTAATGCTCCCTCTGAAACCAGCTGTAACCTCTGGTTCTTTCAGTTTATCCAGGTCACAACTTCTTGAATCCTTATCTTTTTGCAGTTTCTTCAGTTTTAATCTACAGTCCACATTTGCCCCAGGAAATGTCTTATAGTTTAAAACCTGGTTCCGAAACCTCTGTCTTACCATTACATAATCTATCTGAAACCTTTCAGTGTCTCCAGGCATTTTCCATGTAAACAACCTTCTTTCATGATTCTTAAACCAAGTGTTAACTATGATTAAGTTGTGCTCTGTGCCAAATTCTACCAGACGGCTTCCTCTTTCAATCCTTATCCCCAGCCCTTATTCACCTACTACTTTTCCTTCTATTCCTTTTCCTACTATCGAATTACAGTCACGCACGACTATTACATTTTTATCTCCCTTGACTATCTGAATAATTTCTTTTATTGTATCATACATTTCTTCAATCTCTTCATCATCTGCAGAACTAGTTGGCATATAAACTTGTACTTCGGTGGTAGGCGTGGGCTTCGTGTTTATCTTGGCTATAATTACGCGTTCACTATGCTGTTCATAGTAGGCCGGCCGCGGTGGTCTAGCGGTTCTAGGCGCGCAGTCCGGAATCGCGCGACTGCTACGGTCGCAGGTTCGAATCCTGCCTCGGGCATGGATGTGTGTGATGTCCTTAGGTTAGTTAGATTTAAGTAGTTCTAAGTTCTAGGGGACTGATGACCACAGATGTTAAGTTCCATAGTGCTCAGAGCCATTTGAACCATTTGTTCATAGTAGATTATCTGCGTTCCTATTTTGCCAGTTTTGTTTCTCCTGGTACGGACGTCCTCCTCAGTAGTCCGCACACAGAGATCCGAATGGAGGACGTCGGAATATTTTATCCAAGAGGACGCCATCATCATTTAACCATATAGTTAAGCTGCACGCCGTCGAGAAAAATTGCGGCTGCAGTTTCCCCTTGCTTTCAGCCGTTCTCAGTACCAGAACAGCAAGGTCATTTTGGTTAGTGTTACAAGGCCAGATCAGTCAATCATCCAGAATGTTGCTCCTGCAAGTACTGAAAAGGCTGCTGCCCCTCTTCAGGAACCACACGTTTGTCTGGCCTCTCGACAGACACCCCTCTGTAGTGGTTAAACCTACTGTCGATTATGTGTAGTGTTGAGGCACCCAAGCCTCCCCACCAATGGCAAGGTCCATGGTTAATGGAGGGGGGGATTGGGGGGGGGGGGGTGGCATTGAACACCATATTACTGCTTTCGCTAGCTGGGCGTTTGCTAGCTAGGAGAGAAAATAGTCGTGGAAAGTAAAGCATTTGCATTTTATGGAGCTTTGAAAAGTTTTACTTCTACTTACTAGGTAGAAATTCTATCATAATTACAGATAACAGTGTATTTAAATGCTTATTAATTAAAAGCTAATGCACACTGACTAACTGAGTGGGTATCAGCACTTGAAGAGTACGATTTAGAGATTCATTATACTCCAAGACATCAGTATAATGTACCTGATGCTCTTCAAGACTTCCAAAGGAACATGAAACTATTAATGTTGCTCATTTAAGCAGAAAGATGTCAAAATTCATTTTATTAGGCATGTAGGAATACTCCATAACAGAAATTGCTACACATCAGGCAAGAGCAGGAGGTGGATGAATTCTTAAAACTGTGAAAATATGAAAATTCCATTGTGGACAACATTGGTCAATATTTTTTAAAGCATGGCTATGTGTTATAGGGAAAAACTAACTTAAATCCACATAACTGGAGGCGATATGTATCCAGAAGCGCTGCAGATGAATTTGTAAAATACGTGCACGTTAGCTACACTCATTCTGGACCATGCAGGTACTTACCGAAGTTAAAGTAAGAAGTAATTTTTAAACTGTAATTTGACGCCTTGCGATCTCTGCAACGAAACCAAAATTTTTACTGTCCCTCATAAAGCTTTCTCGCACAGTATCATACCACAGAAGTCTGGAAAATTTTCAAAAATTGACCTTTTTGTTCCACTGCAATAATCAAAAACAAATTTCTTGCACACTACGGGTGTTATGAACTCCGTCTTGGAATCTATATGATTCTGTCTACTAAGAAAAGCGTATATCAAAATTATGATTAAAAAAACTGAAAGATGAATCTTTTAAACATACCATCAAAGACGAATGTATTTTGTTAGACAATGGTCCACAGTCTCGTTCAAATCTTTGTTTTAATATATTAGATCATCTCTTTGGTTACAAAGTAGCTTCTCTGTACTTAGCCTCTCTGTACTTTAATAATTTCAGAGTGTAATCGTGGTGCACAGTAATAGTCAGGGCACATTTTTATATGTGAGAATAGAAGCGGCACTCTTCATTAATAAATAATGCTTCAATTAAAAGCGTATTTCATCAACGTGACATTATCATTTTCCAATTACAAAGTACATTATCGAAAGGAAGTATGCAGTCACCACAGGAAGTGCAAATGTAAGAGGAGGAAGTATGGTTACAATGCCAACAGAAAAAAATTACTAATAAAGTAAGTAACAAATTGAACAGAAAGAACTGCTGGAACCATACTGTACTACCAGATGAGTGTCCTCAAAGCAGAAGTAGAATAGTTGAAATGGAACGGAATTCCTCTTTGCCTTCATAAGTAATACAGAAGGGCTAGTCATAAAATTTTAATTATCAGCTCAAAAATTTCGAGCTGCCAAAATGAAATTTGCTGATGGTGTAAGTCCTTCTCTACGGATTCAGCGCTAAACGACGTACATTTTTCTCAACGTCTCATTACTTAACAGAGTCCTTGGTTGCAGAAGTTTGCATTTTGAGCGTTCTGGAAACGTTCCAACTAGAAAAACACTTCGTTGTCTTTCAGGAAATGCCTGTCAAACAATGTTTTCTTCCTCCAAAGAAAGAGGAAGAAGTCACTGGATGATACTTCATTACGGTGAGGAGGGGATGGGGGAGGGGTGAGGGAGTGATGAAGCAAGATTTTATAGTCCAAAGAAACAACATAAGGGTCTATTCAATTTGCAGAATGACCTGGGGCGTTGTTGCAGAGCACAGTTACCACTTTGGGAAGCTTACCGTGACTCTTCGACTTGACCTCCCGCAAGCTGTAGTATGCTCCTTTGACAAAGTGCCTTTAAGAGCGTTATCAGTGTGCATCACACCATGGCAGTCCCAAAGAACACTTGATATACCTTCCCCAATGATGATGGACTTCGCCTTTTTGAGCGGTCTTAAGGATACACAAAGCTCTCGTCAGTGGTGACCAAGTGGCTAAAGAAGGTAGATGGATTGGTCTGACCCCTTTTTAAAAATTTCTGCTACTACCTCCAATCAGCGGACTTCTTGAATCGTGATATGTCATGCAAAATATTGAAAACTCATCCACTGCTGATCTTCCCCTTTTCCACTCACGCCTCGATTGCGATACGCCAATCTTCAAGCACTAGGGCCTCCAATTGTCTCGTGTTTGGTGGTTCTTCATAGATAGATGGCCTGCCACTTTGTTCTTCGTCATTCAGGCTTGTCTGACCACCCTGGAAACGTTTTCACTACCTAATCATTTTGTATCGTAGAGAACTACAGTAGACCTTTTCCTTCCTGAAATGAAATTAACGTCTTTCTTCATAAAATACGATTTTGATAGTTCGTAAATTAAAGCCTTCTCTTCTCACAAAAAAAAATATCTATCCGAAAATAATACAATTCCTATTACAAAATTTAAATTTTCTTTCTTCATAAAACGTAAATCACAGCAAAAGACCTTTACAGAGAAAACCTGCGAAGTAGCGTAGACGACTGCAGGCAGCTAACCACTTAACATCCCTCTGATGCCTCTTCCCTGTCTACAGGCGCCTAGTACTGCTTTGCAGGTTTGCTCTGTAAAGGCACATTTTTCTTAAATTCTCAATAAGTTTGGATGAGTGCTACTACTGACGGTGTTGCCAAACTGGGAATTCTTAGAGGGACCCTTCGTTGTTTAATTCACGCACATGTCAGTGTTGCACCACTTCATGGTCACGCCACAGAAAGGCGCGAAACAGGACGGATGAAAAAGCATAAGCACTCACTCTTTGCTTCTTGAAATCAGGTTCAAATTTCGTCCAATATTTTTAACAGTCCGTAGTGGTTCCTCCTCGTGCAATAGAGCAAAAACAGCTGTCGGACTCCGCTTAGAAGGGGGTACGATCGCATGTAATGGGAATGCAGCCCCTCATAGTCTTTAAAGGAGGATTGAAGCGTCCGGGAGGAGTCTGCAGAGCGAAAAATTGCGAAGAACGTCGTCCCGTTGCTCAACGCAGTAGGACCTGTCGTTCTCGACCGCGAATGTTGAGGGAATAAATTCCCCGAGGGAAACGGTGTTTTCATTGAAGCCATTTATGCCGCCACCTAAGACCTTTCCGTGTCGATTCTGAGCGGTGATGTGTCTCAAATGTTTTCCTCGGCAGGGGACTGATGACCATAGATGTTAAGTCCCATAGTGCTCAGAGCCATTTTTTTTCCTCGGCCACCGATAAGAAAACCGCGTGATTTCAACGCTACGCGTTCGGTCCTGACTTCTACTGCAGAACCGCAAAAGAAGGGGTGAAATGTTGGTAAGAGGGTTATGTGATACGTCCACGGGGTTACTGGGCGAAATCGCAGCGAAATTTGGTGACAATGTGACATTAATCCACCTTACGCCTCGCATAAACTACTGAGCTCTCTCTCTGTCCACCGCTTATTTTTTTTTCTTTTTTTTTTTCACCTGTGCCGACGCCTTGCTGTTTGAAGCGTCGCCAAGCCCGAAGGTGACGTTGCAGGGCGTTACGCTTTTGCCTCATTGCACAGGAAGGTTGTAGACACCTTTGAGTCAAATTTCAAACTTATGCATAGCAGTGGGAGACAATTACAGGGTTTCGAAAAAGTGGTCCTTTAATATTGTTGCGTGGTGTGTTTTTTCTTGGTGCTATGGTAAGGTATTTCGTCTGCATTTAGGTATACCCGACGGTTTTATAGCGCTCGGAGACGTTCTATTGACGCTGGCAGGTTTCTGTCTAGCAACATCCCAATTGTATTCCACATTTTTACACATGAGTATGTTCGTCACTACCTTTTAGTTGCATATGAGACTTCTAGGGGAATTTGCTAATTTTGTCGGATGGAATTTAGAATATACATCTCCACATATACACCGCAAATCGGTTAAGGGTGTGTGGCGGACGGTACTTCATGTATCACAGACGCTCCCCCGCCTTCTCTTTCCTGTTCCAGTCGCGAATAGCGCACTAACAGAATGATTGTTGAAAAATCTGGTAATTTTTTTTATTTTGTCCATCTCAAATGCATAGATATACAGGTTATTGTTATTTGATTGCGTCGTTCGGGCGAAGTACGCTGTCATATCAATGAGCGAATTTTCTGCTCACAATTTGATTTTCTTGTATAAAGCAGTTCATGGTATTACGTTGTGTAACTAGTTACAGTTAATAACAAGATGAGTGGTTTCATAATGGACATCGCAGTGCGAAAACGGTAACCACTGCAGCAATGAATTGTATTTTCATGCAACTAAGATGGACAAAATAAAAATAATTGCCAAATTTTCCTGAATATTGTACAGTTGCGGGCCTACCACTCTGAAGCAGCATGCCTCTAAACAGATTGAACAATTGCTGGTAAACCTCTGTTTGAGCTAGAATCTCTCTAGTTCTACAGTCAAGGTCTTACCGAGAGATATGTGTGAGAGGAAGCAATATGTATTTGTTGACTCTTCTAGGATATTAATAATAAACCACACCGTGATGCAAACTCCTCTCTTGTAACGAGCTCCACTGGAGTTGATGAGCATTTCCATGACGCTTTCGAAAGAATGCTCTCTAATCTGTCTCCTTCTTGGGTGGACTTCGTTTCGTGAGAACTTTTCCAGTGGCTCTCATTCTGACGTCTGCCTTTCGTACGATTAGTATTATGGGGTCTTTCTACATTAAATCGCTCCGTGCATGTATTAGCTGGTATTCAATGGATGTAAGTGCTTCCGGTACTTCTTTGGCTATCTTGTATGCTTGCATTTAAATTAAGACCTTTCCATCAAACAAAACCTCTATAATCAATTATTAAGTAATATTAGTGAATACTAAAACAGGAAGCTTAATGAACAATATATATATATATATATATATATATATATATATATATATATATATATATATATATATATATACCGCCTAAGATGAAAAATACCATACCATTGGTTCCCCAAAACAATATTTTCATTAAAATACTAAAGCCAAAACTTAACAAAGAAATATTCATGGTTCAAACTAACGATATGCAAGGTAATCAATGCGAAAATATCTAAATAACCGCCGGCTGAAGTGGCCGTGCGGTTAAAGGCGCTGCAGTCTGGAACCGCAAGACCGCTACGGTCGCAGGTTCGAATCCTGCCTCGGGCATGGATGTTTGTGATGTCCTTAGGTTAGTTAGGTTTAACTAGTTCTAAGTTCTAGGGGACTAATGACCTCAGCAGTTGAGTCCCATAGTGCTCAGAGCCATTTGAACCATCTAAATAACCAAGTGAAAGTATAAACACCAGCGTAATAAGATGAAAACGTAATAGGATGAAAACGTGAATACATGCACAATGTATGAACAGCTATAAAGAACGGTAGAAAATCTATGCTAAAAATCTGAAAGAAGATCAAGACATAATTCTGTTTAATACATTTAATTCCCCTACTAAATTTGAAGAAGGAGGAGCTGTTTTATTAGCTGATCTTAAGAAAAATAAATAAAGAGCTCTACTTGATGTAAGACTGATACCCCTATTAAATAATTACAAGGGAAATAGACTTCACGGCCACATTATAGAAACTAAAGAGTAAGTAAGTGAAGATGACATTATAGATATTATACTGAGAGAAGATTTGGCAGAGCACTGAAACATCTAACTGGAAACAAGGCCTCTGGAGTAGATGACATTCCTTTAGAATTATTAAGGTGATTTGGGGGTACAGCCATGACAACATTTCATCTGGTGTACGAGATACATGAGAGAGGCGAAATACTTGCTGAAAATGTAATAATTCCAACCCCAAATAGGGCTGGTACTGACAGGTGTGAATACTACTGAACCACAAAATTGATAAATCAAGCATGCCAGGTTCTAAGAAAAATTATTTACAGAAGAATGGAAATACTGATTGAAGATGACCATGGGGTCGATCAGTTCTGCTTCCACAGAAGTCACGAAGTAATATCGACACTATGATTTATCTCAGAAGATAGAACGATTAAAGGCAAACTTACGTTCATAGCATTTGCAGATTTAGGGAAAGTTTTTGACAGAGCGCATTGGACTACATTCTTTGAGCCGCCAGGATAGCCGAGAGCGCTAACACACTGCTTCCTGGACTCGGGTGGGAGCGCCGGCCCCGGATCGAATCCGCCCGGCGGATTAACGACGAGGGCCGGTGTGCCAGCCAGCCTGGATGTGGTTTTTAGTTGGGTTTACCACATCCCGCTAGCTGAATACCGGGCTGGTCCCCACGTTCCGCCTCAGTTACACGACTCGCCGACATCTGAACACGTTCACACTATTCCATGAATTATACTAGGCACAGACAGCTGAGGTACACTGATTCCATCCTGGGGGGGTATGGGGTGGCGGCAGGAAGGGCATCCCGCCACTCCATCCTAACCTTACCAAATCTGTTCCTAACAATGCCGACCCAGCGTCAGTTTGGGACATGGCACCAGAGAAAGAAAGAATGAAATTGGACTACATTCTTTGAAATTTTGAAGGTAGCAGGGATAAAATACAGAGAGCGAAAGGTCATCTAAGACTTGTATGCAAACCAGACTGTAACTGTAAGGGTGAAAGGACCTGAAAGGGAAAGAGTGGGGCAAAAATGGAGTGGGACAGGATTTTAGCCTATGCCCAATGCTATTCAATCTGTACCACTGAGCTTGCAGTAGTGGTACCTAAGAAGATACATAGAAAGATAATTAAGGTTCAGAGATTTTAAATAGAATATTTAAGATTTTTAAATGACAATATAAATCTGTCAGACATGGTAAAGAACTTGGAAAATCAACTGAATATAATGAGTGGTGTTCAGAAAAGAGGTTATAAGATGAATATCAGTGAAATTAAAACAAAAGTAATGGAATGTACTTCCATTAAAGTAACTATGCTGAGGGAATCAGATTAGGTAATGAGACATTGAAAGCTGTTTGGATAATAAAATAAATGACGATGGCTGCAATAAAGTAAGTATCAAATGCAGACTGGCAATAGCAAGAAAAGCATTTCATAAAATGAGGAACATTTGATATAAATATGTAAGGAAGCTTTTTATGAAGTAATTTGTCTAAAGTGTAGCACTGTACAGAAGTGAAATGTGAATTATAAGAAATCCAGAGAAGAAGAAAATATAAGCTTTGGAAACGTGGTGCTACAGAACAAAGCTGAAGATTGCATTGGTATAACGAGTAACTAATGTGGAAGTACTGAAATGAATTGGGGGAAAAATAAATTTATGGCGTAACATGACTAAAAGAAAAGATTGGTTGGTAGGACACATCCTGAGGAAACAGTCAATTTGATAGTGGAGCGAAATACTGGGGAAGGGATTAAACTGTCCTGGGAAACCTAGGCAAGAATACAGTAGACAGGTTGAAATGGATGTAGTTAGGCAGAGATGAAGAAAGCTGCACAGGACAGACTAGCTGGCAGAACTCAAGCAAACCAGTCTTTGAACTGATGACCACAATAGCACAATGGATGAAACGATTTCTACTTAAAAGTAAATGAAATTTCATATATTAGTTTTGTTTATTTATATTACAAAAATTGTACCAAATGAAATATTTTAACCTAATTCAATCACCAAAATCATAAATTATTATTATAGTAACATTAATTATTGTAAACAAAACAATGTTTATAGATTTTTAAAAATAAAGAAACTATAGAATACTAATAATGTAATAAATTATCATGATATAACAATATCTCTGGAAAAATTATATAATAAACAAATATTTACTATCATGATGACGTTAATCTATTTACCTTTAGCACTACTAGCAATAGTTAAAATAACTGATATTAGTCGAGGATCGAACTACAAAATGAAACAACTGTACTGAAGAATAAACCCTTATTATTAAGATACCCTTCATTTAAAATTATTAGTAGTTCCTTAACTGGCTTGATACTCCTGGCATACACCCAAAGATCCTTTTATGTCTGAATATTTCTCTCTGCTAAGAATGAGGAACTATTCAATCCAGTCACAAAGGCGAACTTACATTTTGTACACATGTTTTACGTTCGTTAGACGAAAGCAAGGAACTGTGTCAAACATCTTCTGGGAACAAGCATTTAGTTTTCTTTTAATTTCTTTAAGTGCCTCTGCTTTTGTATGGTTATTCTTTTTTCCATATTCTCCAGCTCATATTCATTCACGATCAGTAAGAGTCCATTTACTTCCTTTAGAGTTTTAACAACACATGTACGTCGTTTATGTATACATTTTTCTCATTTCTGTATAAACCTTTTAATTTTGGAATGCATGACGGGTATATGTTCGATAACAATGGTGAAAAACAGAATTGACATTTCGTTACCTTGCCTCACTGAGCTATGTATCTTGATTTCTTTAGTTAGTTGCCTGTTATGCATTTATATTGTTGCACTATTACTTAGTTTGTTACTAACCTCATAAATTGAGGTAGAAAGTCCGCATATTGCGTGGTCTTGTATAGCTACTGCTTTTTCCCTCTGAATTCTTAATATAAACTATCGCTGCATTTGGCCACACAATGAGAACAATAAATTTAGCGTACGACAGGCTATATATGTAATTTATGCTTCGCCTAACCTTGTAAAAGGTGAAGGACAGTGAGGGTTCTCTAAATCTCTAAAAATCAAATCAAATTACAAAATTAACACTATCAGCAGGAGAAAACGCAACAAGATCTGTTCATCTCGGCTGCGTGCAAAATCAACATTAACGACACAATAAGATATCACAAATTATAACCAAACTAAGCTACTCAAGCTGTACTGCAAAGAAAGCAAATGATGAACTGCTCAGAATACAGATCGCCCTACCGCCATTTTCCACACTTACATTTCTTCACATTAGCTAGCACGCATCGATCAGCACCAGATGATGGACAGAGCCAAGTTCCTCTCAACAATAATCCGCTGAAGAATGCCCAGCATCTAAGTTCTCAGCCGTCCTCTCTCCATTTTCAAAAAGGCTCTACTAGGACATGATGTTGCAAAGGTGTGGCCAATGTGATGGATGAGAATAATTTATGAGAACATCGCTTATCTCAAGAAAAAATAGGGAAACGCAGCAGAAACTTCCCGTTCGTGGTGTAGAAAATGCACATTAACCAACACATTGTTAGTACCAGCCTGTAGCAGTGTTTCCTTGACTGGTCGAACTCTGTATACCAAGAGTGGTGGTGTGACAACTGAATTCGATTTGATAACCAAAATTCTGGAGAGAAAGCAACCGCAGGAAACTCATGCTGGGCAGATGGTGCCACGGGGTATCAGCCTTTGGAGCATATGCAGAAAAGCCAAAAATGTCGAACTCATTCTCTAAGGATGGCTGGGGTGCATGGGCCCCTGCCCGCAGCTTGATCAGGGCGCTGGCTCTGCCACAATACCACAAAGCAATCTCTAACCTCACTTTCACAAAAACTGTTCGTCTCCCGGGGGAATTCCACTTCTCCTAAAGAGATTCACTGACTGCCTTCTACCAACAACAGAACCCTGAGGCCACACCAGTAGAGCACCATCCCAAAACAAAAAATACAAAGCTCTTCTTCCACGTACACATGTCCAATCCTCACAAAATAATGATCATGAACCAGTAGCACAGAATGAAACGTTATCACATTCTGACAGTGAACAAAAAGAATTAAAACTTCCCTAGATTGCAATTTTCGTTTGTCACCTGGTTTAGGCATTCCAGAAATTAATTAATTCAAACAATCTCTGGAGTACGAAAACGAATTCCACCAGGATATAAAATATGTTAAGGGGCTCCGGAAAGGCTCAAAATCATGAAAAGTTCAATTTTTACTTTTTTGCGTTTTCTGAATCTGCAGACTATTACCTTTTAATAGATATATAATTTATTCAATTCCGAATACTACAACTATTTTTAAATTTTTTTAAAAATGTGTTCTACATGGGCGTGACCCACTGTGGCGCTGTTAAACTGCTGTCAAATGGTGTTATTATTAACGTCCGTGTTCATGAGGTACATTTTAGTGATGAGAGACAAAGTATGTGTTGTGGCTAACCTGTGATGGTTCAATATATATCGCTGGTGTGATTGTCGATTGTTTCATGTTTATTTACTCTGTCGTTATCTCGAAAATATTCGTAATTAATTCTGTTTCTTGAGTCTCTGTTTTGTTGAAGTATAATAATGAGTAAAAGTAAAGTTATTAGAAATCCTCTGAAGGCTTTTAAGAAAAGGAGAAATGTTGGAAAGCCAAAGGTATGTGTTATTACTGTAAACAATAAAGACGATAACCAAGTGAGTCAACCTAACCTCTCAAGTACACCTGCCCATAGCAGTCAAAGTGGGAATGAAAATACTTCACAGAAGAAGCTTGGTTCAATGAGTGAAAACTATGAATGTTTTATGGGTGAATCGGATGTGAATGAAATATTTGATATGTCGGTTCTCAAAGGAATTTTTTCAAACTGTGTAAGATGTAATCATTGAAGTGAAGTTGGTCTGGAACTCTCCACAATAAAGCACGTAGGACTTGCTAGTGAAATACAACTGACATGTGATAAGTGTTCATACATGACCACATTTTGGAACAGTGTTGCAGTAACTGCAACTGAAGAAAATGGTAGCAAAATCTACGAACACAACAACGAGCGATGCTTGCTTTAGACAAGGAACGCCTTGGGGTTGCAGACAGGGCTGTAAAGAGTCTAGAAATACAAGCAAAGTAAACAGGAGGAGGAACAAGAGGGAGCTGGTGGAGGAGTTTGCAGAGGATGAAGATAATCCATCCTATGGACCTGGAACGCACTAAAAAGTTAATCCAATCTTTGTCACTCGCTTCCCAAAACTTTTATTTTCTCATACTAATTACATGTTGTTTTCTAAGGATCTTCCAAACATATTTGTTTCAAACTTTCAGTAAATGTTACACAGTACCTTCTGCATAATTTAACACAGCCTTTTTCCAAAAAAACTGTATATTTTTGAATATATAAATAAAAAATTGCAAAAAAATGTTGTGAATTTTCATTACAATTGAAAAAAAATCATCTTTAATAACTGAACTAAAATTTTGTAAAATCCCTGTGTTAAGTTGTATCCCATATTCCAATAAATAATCTGTAAAAAGTTCAACTTCCTACCTCAAATACTTTGTGAGGAAAGATGTAATTTATAAGTGTTATTTTAACATTGCAAGTATAGGGCGTTCCGGAGCCCCTTAAAGCGTCAAATGGTCTCTTTGATTGTTTACAACATTATCATGCGAGAAAGAAAATGGCACCCCAGACGTGTGCAAAGATAAAATATGTTAGCAGAATCAAAATATTATACCAGTAATCTTTGTTCCATATAAAATTCATCATAAAATTGTTTTTAGCCTGGGTTCACAGTGCAGGCTCGATACTAGGAGGATGGTCTTACTTGATCAAAAAATTTCGTGTTATCCAATGTTAGAATAGCGCGTGAATTGCATATTCTGTGGATCGGTGACCGCCAATCTGAAATTTAATCCAGATGATCAGATGCCATACAATAACGTTCTCTCATGCTGGGATTCAAAATTACAATTACAAAATACCTAGTCTGCACTTTCTTCAAGACAATTCTCAGCCGCATTCTGCATGGGTAATGAAAACGCTCCTGTTGCGTTTCCAATGAGAAGTGTTTGATCACCCACAGTAGAACCCTTAATTGACTCCCTCCGATGTTCATCTCTGCTCACATTAGTCGCTGGCTACGAAGACAACATTTTGGCACAAACAACGAAAGGCAGATCAGTGTAGAGAATTGGCGGAAAGCATAGGTGGCTGCTTACTCCTGACGAGGGTACCGGAAAGTTCGTACAACACCACGACAAATGTCTAAGTCGGAACGACGACTATTTAGAGAGGTAGTGCCAAGGCGTGGCTAACGGTTTCGAATAAAAAATTCGTGGTTTTCACTGTGGCTTCCATTTCGCGACCGATCGGACCTTACTTTCCTAAAATCCCTCGTACTTACATTACTCGTGGTTTTTACCTTAAATTGTCCTTCACAAAAAAAATCGATAAGCAGTGAAAACTCGTTTTATCTGAAATGCAACGCAGTCGGCTGCTTCTGTGGCTGAGAGTTTGCCGAAACTTGGTATCCGTCGACCCTTGTAATGCGCCGGCCGACACGCCGTTGACAACGGACCCGGGCGGATGCTCGCTTTGAGGCTTAACTTGTGGGCCGGTCACCAGCCTCTGCGGTCTCCAAGGGCAGGAGGGAAGCCCTCCGCTGCACCTGCTCCCCTGGGCTAATCCTCTCGTCTAGCCACAGCATGTCTGTTCCTCAAACAGATGTACAGCTCAGCAAGTTTTGAAACTGTGCACATTGACTCAGCACATGATAATCCTGTACTGACGTTCAGCTATGATTGAACTTTAGAGTGAATGCGACTGTGCAACCCTGGGTCATGTTATATGTGTGGTGTCACCACCAGACACCACACTTGCTAGGTGGTAGCCTCTAAATCGGCCGCGGTCGGTTAGTATACGTCGGACCCGCGTGTCGCCACTATCAGTGATTGCAGACCGAGCGCCGCCACACGGCAGGTCTAGTCTAGAGACTCCCTAGCACTCGCCCCAGTTGTACAGCCGACTTTGCTAGCGATGGTTCACTGTCTACATTCGCTCTCATTAGCAGAGACGACAGTTTAGCATAGCCTTCAGCTACGTCATTTGCTACGACCTAGCAAGGCGCCATATTCAGTTACTATAATTCATATCTTCAAGAATGTATTCTGAACAGATAATATTGTGAGTCATGTACCGTCAAGAGCGACGTTCGTCATTAATGGATTAAAGTTAAGTATCAAACTAATTACGTCCGCTTTCTGAATACTCATTCCATGTCATGGTCCAGACCTCACGTCAGTATAGTTCTTCCCTCCTCACGCTAGCCTGCTTGAGCTAAAACGCGTGCATTTCGGCCTCCACTCGTACCACGGTGTTGGCTCTTCTGCTAACACAAAAATATGTATGTACTTTGAGTTGATGTCTTTGTTCAGTTTACTTACTAGCAAATCAAAACGTGGTTTTCACAGCAAAACTTAAGTGCGAATCCTGAGACAGACAAATCTCGTGATCCTAAAAAATCTTAAGTTTAATAAACAATTTGTACGAGGCCAAAGGTCTGTCCATATGGTGGTCCAAGTGAAATGTGTGCTATGCATAGTAAGTACAGAGAGGGTGATGTAATCTAAAATAGATAACATCTTCCAGCATCACAGACGTTGAAGACACGAAAATGACACAGGGAAAAACACAATTCCTAACATATGTCAGGATCGCTCAGTGCTCTATTGCAAAAGGTGACATCTGATAAATCCTCACACTCACTAAATACCCTAGGATTTAATTCGCAGATGGCAGTAAGACAAAAAAATCTGATAACATATGCAGTGCATTCAGTGATCACGCAGAACACAAAATCCTTGAATCCCCCTCACGCAACAAACAAAAGTCACTTCTCAAGTGAGAACAAGATTCGCTACATTCCTCAAACAACGACAGAACACCGTCAGAAAAGATACAGTTTTACAGGACGATACATCACATTTTTGTACCTTGCATCATCGTGCTTGAAGCAGAAAAGATCATATGTATGGTCGGGTCCCACCAGCGATTCTCCCTGACAGTATCTGCAGTTCATTACCTACAACACTGAAAAACAGGCACTATATTCAAGCAACATGGGATCATTGCGCCATGCGATTCTGAGGCCAGCAAATGTGGACGTACTAACGCTCACGTTCAGCAACAAAAATATGATCTGAGAATCGCATCTGATCCAACGCTCTATTCACAACTTTCCCCAGACTTCCCCAAAAAGCACAAATTTACACAAACTGTAGCAGCCACAAACGTCGTTAAAGGATTATGCGAAGACACAGTGCTAAGCACGAACTCTTGGTCGGGAGTACATAATTAAACAAACTGCATTATTAATACAGGTAATACGACACTAACTAAAATAATCTTAATAGCTGAGAGGTAGTGCGTCCCAATTATCTTCTTCAGCCGCTACATCTCTAGGATATCTGCATTTCTGAAGGCCAGGTATTTTATCCAGAATGGTTCAGAAGAATAACTTCTGTGATTTATTCTTCACCTTGCAGGAAACGCAGTGATTTTTTAAATCCAATGTATGAAATTAACCAGTGTAGCGGAAAGTTCTTGTGTACCAATTTTAATGGATTTGACAGGGCGCACTGCTTCTTCAGCGTTGCCCGTTTCACCAAGAAGGCCACCTCAGACCTCATTACATTTTAAGATGCTCAGAGTGTAAACTTGGCCCCTATCTATCCTCGTTTTCCGCATAATGTCGAGTCATGCTTGTTGACTCCGGTATAGAGCAAGATTCCAAATTTCTATTATTTCCACTGCTCTATTTTCCCGCTCCCTCGGTTGATCTATCTACCATTTCCACGGCGAGGTCTCTCGTCGTAGTGTCTGGGTCGCTGTTTTCACAAACTAGACCTCCGATTTCCCTTTTCAATACGGAGCATGGATCTCTTGTGTTCTGTTGCCTTTGGAAGTGTGCTGTACGGATGGTCAAGATGCTGATTCCGTTTTAGAATCTTGAAGAGGACGTGGAATCGGGTTTTCGATGAAAATAAGTAAATTGTAGTTTTTATTCTCTTAAACTATTCTGCAGGGCTCTCTCCTTAAAATGATGTATTGCACGTTGTTGCACTCACATTGTAACTGTAGTAATTTGGTACTTTTCCGAGGTGGTACCTGCAGTTTTTCTCACTGCATACTGTCATGGCTGGCTGAACGACTGTTAGACTTTCATTGTGGTGTCAAGACCGCTTCTTCCCAGAGATTAGTTTGTTTTGTATGCCACATATTCTAAGGTTCAGTGTTGTTAACCTGGGAAAAAAGCTGTCTTGTTTTCTGTTTATATCTTTGAATTCAGTGTTTGTTTACATGTGGTGAATGCACGAATAACGTTGTCGATTATTTTCACCAACTGAGACATAATCGCGTATACAAACAGTGATCCAATACTGTAAAATGCTTTTTTATTCCAGTCTCTGATCACAATATGAATTCTTTAGACGATGACCGGTTTCAGTCTGTAATGACCATCCTCAGATCTTTTTTACACCATGTCCTAAAGTGATACAGCCCTAATGGCATCGTCAAAACATATAAATATAATCAGCATAGCATCGTCACATATATCTAAAATATGGTGTAGAATAAGCCACATCGTCCACATAGTGATTATTGCCCAATAATAGACCTCCGATTTCCCTTTTCAACACGGAGCAGGGATCTCTTGTGTTCTGTTCCCTCTGGAAGTGTGCTGTATGGCTGGTAAAGATGCTGATTCCGTTTTAGAATCTTGAAGAGGACGTGGACGATATGGCCAATTCTACGCCATATTTTAGATTTATGTGACGATGCTATGCTGATTATATTTATATGTTTTGACGATGCCATTATGACCGTATCACTTTAGGACATGGTGTAAAAAAGATCTGAGGATGGTCATTACAGACTGAAACCGGTCATCGTCTAAGGAATTCATATTGTGATCAGAGACTGGAATAAAAAAGCATTGTCGATTATTGTTTGCATTATTGTGAAAAGATGGCTAGGGATAGTGAAAAAATATTCAGAAAAGTATGACTTGGCAGAAGAAACTCAGGATCATTTTAAAATGAATAGGAAACAGTGTTTCAATTTCTTACACAGTGGGAGAACTACGATGTGCCATACAGATGATCCACAGAACAAGGACACAGTCAGGATTTTGTCAAAGGGGGCAGGGAGTCAAATGTGTTAAACAGGGCCTTAAAAAGGGTCACATTTTTGTTTTATTCTGAAAGCACATCTATTTATGTACTAATTTTATGTACATAATTTGCTTTCAGGAGAACTTCATACAAATGGTATTTGGTCTATAAAATTAAGCAAGAAAAGCATTTCTTAAAAACGAGTGTAGCATATATTCTCAACGGTATATATAATTGCCCATTTGGGTATCTCTTCTGCATATATACCCAAATGCGCAATTAAATGACTTTAACGAGAGCACTCAATCAGCTAAGACCAAGAAAGGCTCCTGGCCCTGATAACATTCCTTTGGAATTGATAAAAATGAAGGTATACCCTTGAAGACTAGACTTTTTACGCGGGTCCTCTTAATTTGGGAAACTCGATAAGTACCTGATGACTTGAAGAATGCTACCATCATCACTGTCTTCAAGAGAGGCGATCGTAGACTATCCACCTACCATGGTATATAGTTATTGTCAGTTGCAGAAAAATTCTCCCAAGAATTCTTTTAAAATCGGCTCCTTATTATTTCAGAGAGGATTTTGCCTGAATCTCAATGCGGGGTATTTGGCAATATGATAACTTCACTCTACTGGCAAACAAATTAAAATCTGAATATAAAGTATTGTCTCTTTGCTAGTAAAACGCAGCTCAGTCTTCTAATACAAGGTTCACCATCGCAGAGTAGAGGAATCTTAAGGTTACGTTGAATAACTTATACAGTTAAATTAAAGGGGTTCGAATCTCTTTTGACAGTAGCTATCTTTCTCATATTACATACGTGTATTTAAATTTACGACTTATCTGAAATCAAGTGATAATTTCTTTAGCACATCAAAGCATCCCAGGTTTCTTCAATTCAGTCTAAAATTTTGTTGAATTATCTTTCATTTCAACAATATTCTTCAATTTCCTTTCTTTAAAAATTATTATTTCAACAGTCAACTTGAAACTATAGCAACCTAAGTTATTTATAAAACAAAACGGAAAATACAAATACCAGGAGCTACAATTTTGTGATCTTAACATTTATTCAAGCATTAATTTCAACTAGACTTATAATGCATGCAATCCATAAACGAGTTTGTATTTATCCAAGACAATATGGTTAAACATCCTTTGAGGTCAGTAAACTCCTCTACGGTGCACAACATACGATGCGGTTTTTATGACGTTTATTTATATATACATTAAAATTGTAATGGTTGCAGTCACTGTTCCAAGGATATTACAAATAAGACATTTCATAGTAGAACGTCGTTCTTGTAGACAAGCTTGAAGACATGATACACCGCCGTTCCACAAGTGAGTCAACTTTTTGCAGATACATAGTATATAATGACGACCGCTACAGCCTTCCAATGTAAATATGGCTTTGAATGTTAGGAGTCTCTGAAGAGATGTTCAACTCGCCTTCGATGCAGCTCTTTTTATTTAAGCAAAGAAACTGCATTTTTAAAGCAAGTGGAATCTGTCAGGAAAGAAAGGAATTAGGAAGGAATTGGCTGTGGCTTATAGTAAGGGAGCAGCGCTGGTATTTGCCTAATGGATTCGGCTAATGGATTCGAACTACGTCGCCTCTCGAATCCAAAGATTGCTAGATCAGTGCCTCAAGGCACAGAGTTCCTCCACTCGGCGAAGAAGGTCGAAAAACTGGTCGTTGTACATTGTTTCCAAATAAAATAAATTCATCACAAGAGACGATAGAATTCTGAAGTAGCATCTCTTCCATATAATTGCACATGTTTCGTCATCTGATAGTGCATGAGCATTCTAAGACTCAATTGTGCATGGAACTTGTGGCTTCATTTATGGTGTTATAGTGCAGGGTGCAGTCGGCTCGAACGAATTCAAGCAACCCGCTGAAAAAATCTTTTAGAAACGAACCAACTATAGAATGTTCTGTCAGTCGCCTTCCACTCTCGACAAACCCCTCCCCATCGTTCCGTATCGGTACCGTTTCTCATAACTGAGTACCGCCAGAGTGACCAGATTGAGTGATATTTTGCCATTTGGGTTAATAATGATAGGATTTTGAGAAAATTTGTAAATAAATGCAACCATCGCCCTTTGAGGGACATTTTTGTTGATCGACCCGTTGTTTGGGTGACATAGGAAATCCGAGTGTATTTGTATGCAATGATTTCAATTTGATTTTTACTTTTAATGATATTTGCCGTTCCCTGAATTGTGAAATACTGAAATACTAAAACCTCAATGTTCTACTCGTCTCCAAATAACAACTCCAGTGCTAAAATTAGGTTTTCTTCTTCTTTCTTGCTACAAACTTAGCCATAATTAGAAACTATCTGAAAAGCCCATAGCGGAAGAACAATAAACGACAGCACTTATATTAAGTACAACTGTAAGTACGAATTGAGCTGATTAACGAGACAATAACTGAACTTAAGTAAGGCCAACAATGTCCAATAGTTGGTTTTGACTAAAGTAGGTATAGGCGACAGCCGACAGCGCTATCTATATATCGATAACGTAAATCTATCGATGATCTTGTTGACTATCGATAGTGCTTATCACTTTTTCGCCGTATGATTGAAAATCAAATACAAGGTGCTATCGAAAAGTTTCCGTGCGAAGGCTGTACAGTTCAGAATTGGTATGCCACTCAGACAAAATCGCCGTGGGCATCGAGGCAATCATCCGGCCGAGTCACCAAAAAGTTGAAGATACCCGCTTGGTAAAACACCATATCCTGCTGTGTGAAGAAGTCGCGAACTGCCTGCTACGCGTACAAGTCCGACAGAAATCGTCGATCCTTCTTTAAAGGGACTGAAATCTCGATATTTGCGTGGGGGGAGATAAGACGGTGCTCGAGTGTCTCCCACTTGAGCTGGCGTAACTTGTGCGTTACAATATTTGCGGTATGGGGGCATGTGTTATCATGAAGCCGTAGCACCCTTTGTCGCAGCATTCCACAATGGTGTTTTTCGTTAGACATGCTTCCCCAGACATATTCTTCATTCTCCAATGCATGTCTACCGCTGACGGTCCTTCGGCACCCGAGAAAAGTAAAACAGTACGTTGGTCCTGTTTGGACGCATTTGCCAAAAACGTCGCTGTAGTTCACATTTTTGCCTTCATCGCATGCACGTTGGAAAGACATCGGAGTCGCGCTAGGTTGCACATATGCTGCAGCAACGGCCTCGGAAAGAAACTTCTTTGATCGCCCTGGTATCTTTAAATTTCACAACGAGGCAGCTAGGTCGTGCGTAATTTCATTGCACATTCCCCTGCTGATATTGCTTCTAGTAGGAAGATCAAAGACTGTGAAATATGTATAAAATGCTTTTCAAGGACAGTAAGTTTTTGAAATTATCGACATAAGTATATTGTCTGAAGTTATTGAAAAGAACCTGTAGCAGGTTGAACGCCAGATCGGTCTGGTTAGTCAGCTTAAATTAATCTGCAGTAAATGTAACGACAGTCGCAGGTTTTTTATTCCTGATTCAGTGAAAATCAATGACACTGAAGTTTATAATGTGAATATTAGCTTAGTGTATGGATTGCAAGCTATCGGTAAGGGAAGAGCAACAGTCCCCTAGAACTTAGAACTACTTAAACCTAACTAACCTAAGGACAGCACACAACGCCCAGCCATCACGAGGCAGAGAAAATCCCTGACCCCGCCGGGAATCGAACCCGGGAACCCGGGCGTGGGAAGCGAGAACGCTACCGCACGACCACGAGATGCGGGCACCACGATAAGACCACGAGACATATTGCTGACACTCGCCTACTTCGTTAGAGCGACAAGTCAAATAATCTGATGGTGTGTGTACCGAAGGTCTTACAGTACGCACACCACACAAACCACATAGAAACAGTGCTGAGATATAAAGCTCGAGTGTGTGGTTGCACCTTCTAAAGAGAATGAACTTAGAAGAGTGAAGACGGCAACGAAAGGAAAAAAGCTGACTTACGAAAAACATAACTGGGTGCTAAAGGGAAGTTGACATATGATGTAATGTACTCATTCAGAACTATTATGGTGTAGTAATCAGAAAAAATACAGTTGATGCGCATCCTATGCAGAAACACACATTCCCTCTACAAATGAGCACAGTAGTCAGAGGCTAGGCCCTAACGGTGAGAACAATTGGCGTAAATATACTACGGGGAAAAACAACTGGAGAGAAAAGGGAATTGAGCGAGCGAGCGTGCAAACTGGGGCTGCCAGAGGTATATCCTAAGTGCAGCCACACGAACCGACAACTTGCAACTGGCGTCAAAGTAAACTTTTAATTTCGATGGGTAACTTAAAATTTGCTCCAATTATCAATCTTGTAGACTACATCAGTAGTCCGCAAGCCACCTGACTGCGTGTGGTGGAAGGACGGAAGGTTCTTCTGGTACCATTAACTGATCCCTCCCTCCACCCCCCACCCCCCTCCACCACGTCTTCCCTATTTGACACGAGAAAGACGCGTGGGAAGAATGATTCTCGGTAAGCCCCCTGTATTAGCTCCAATTTCTTGCAGTTTCTCATCGTGGACCTTTCGCGAGATTTAGGCTATGTGGGAGGAAGTAACATGTTGTCCGACTCTTCCCTGAAAGTACTTTCTAGAAATTTCCTCTCCATCATCCACAACGCCTCTCTTGTAGCGTCTGCCATTGGAGTTTACTGAGCATCTATGTAACGCTCCCACGCGAACCAAACGATCCCGTAACGAAACGCCCCGCTCTTCGTTGGATCTTCTCCACCTCTTCTATTAGCTCTACTCGGTAAGGGTCCGAGATTGATGAACAACACTCAAGAATGGCTCGAACAAGCGTCGTGTAGGGCACTTCTTTCGTGAATGAGTTACATTTCCTTAAAATTCTTCCTATCAATCTCAGTCTATTATCTGCTTTTCCTACTATTTGTTTTATATGGTCATCCCACTTATGGTCGCGCTGAATACTTTTAATATTTTACAGTATGTACAGTTCCCAGAAATTTGTCACCAATAGTTTACTTGTGCAGCAGTGGATTCCGTTTCTAATGCTTGCGCAATATGCTACATTTTGTTACGTTCAGGGTCAACGGCCAGAACCTGCACTATCCACTAACCCTCTTTAGGGCGTTTTGCAAATCGCTGCTGTCTTCTGCCGTTGCTACTTTTTTTTATAGACAGCCGCATCTGCGATAAGTCTTAAAGAGTTTCCGACAATTTCTACTAGACCATTTATATACAATGTAAACAGTAACTGTCCTACCACACTTCCTCGATGTACTCCAAAAATTACATTTTTTATTTTCTGAATTGACGGTGGAGTGGGGGAGAAATGAAAGCAAAGGGAAGGAATTATTGGTCTCAGCAGCATCGGGACTTTATGGTATGCGGAAACAGTGGCGACGAATGAAAATGTGTCTTGACCGGGATGCGAACCCGGAATGTCTTGCTTAACACGCAGTGACATTAACCACTGCGCCATCAAGACACGGTGTTTACTGTAGCTGCGCGCACTTTCTCGGCACGCTTTTCGCCCGACCCACCTTCCCACCTAGCGCCACCCATCTATGTCCTCTATGCTCGCCACTTCGACATTCCCACAAGAGATAGAACGTACTTGTGCGTGCGCACTGAAGGTGGTGGGCTCAATGTCCATCGAGGCGAATGCATGGTGTCCGAAAGAACAGACACTACACATTCATATACTACGGTATTTGACTGTTTTCTGGAAATTGTCTTAAATGGTTAATTATGTCATTTCATGCTCCTGACATGCTTTTTTTGTTCTGAATTTCAGTATTTTTTATAACAACGGAAATGAAATTTAAATGATTTGAAAGCTCCAATCGAGTCTTGTGATGCTCGTGACGTCACTGGCTAGCTCGCTGCTCCCACTGTCTTAATGTTAATTCACTGTGATGTCTTGTTTTGGAATTTACATTTCGGAAAATGGGTTGCAAATGGTGTATGGTACCACACTGTACAGATACATCTACAAATACTCCTGAAAAGTTGTTTTCGAGCGTTTTAGAGAATAAGAAGATGCGTAAAATGCTGTTGCACTATACCGGAAAAATGCCACTAGGTCGCTACACAAGTTCCCTAACTTAATTAAAAATGCTGTGCACTCTAAAACTGACATCAATGTACCTCCGAGATATGCTTTGCCCACTGTTGCAAGGCAGGATAGCGTCATGAACGAAATTACACTCTTAGTGAAAACTGTCGTTTTACCCCACTTCACATAAATTATTCAGTCACTCAGTTGTTAGAGCGATAGACCATCGAATTTTATAAAGTGACATCCATAGACTGCTGTTTCGGTTCAAAACCGAACGAATACTTTAACTTAGATGTAATACGACTCGACAGTCCTCTCATATGAAACCAAATCACAATTACAAAACTTCACCACAACGACCAGAAAAAGAATGTCATTTTGTTTTCCTTGCTGTTTACATGCGCTTACAATTGCAGTCGCTGTTCGCACATGCGACACCCAAAAAGATATTTTCTGTTTAATGTGACCACACACTCTTTACTTTATTAGCAACAATGTTTTCTTTTTATCTTCGTATTGCCCAGCTAGAATCCTGATTGTTTAAAATTCTGAAGTTTTATCATCTTACATAAAGATGAAGTAAGTCTGCTTCAGACACTAACGGTAGTTTACACTCACAAACATCACAGCCCTTATGTTCGCATTACCTGCATTTCTACATGCTTTATATATCTCCTTACAGAAAATCTCTCGTCTTACACCTCGTTGTACTGTGGACGTATGGTGTTATCTTCACTACTAGCAATATTTTCCAGGAAAGTGACTTGTGTGTTCGCAAAATAAACGCATTCATTCTCTGTTGTCCATTTCTCAGACTAAGATTACTGTGAAGCTATATTTAATACAACCCACCATCGAAATAAGTGCTACAGCCAGTTCTTGCTAACGCTATTTTCGTATTTGGTCTAAGAGTTTTAAAAATATATGGCCCTGCTAGGAGTTGTACATGTGACGTGTTTATCCGCAATCAGATGCGCTGTTCGTCGCGCCACCAAGTACATGTTCGTGGCGCCCTTTCTGCTGAGTGGCTTCTATAGGGAAAATCAGTACTAACATTTGCCAAGAACAGTTTTATCGTGTTTCGGCTCGTACCTCTTAACTGACAGCCGACAATCTAGTTGTAATATACGGTTCCATTTCCAAAGCTCTACAATACTTTAGTTTTGAGCGAGTTTAATAATGTTGCAGGGAGTAGGGGAAAGAATGTCCGTCGTTGCACATACCGCCGGTCTAAATAGGTGGAGCATAAACACTTCAACCTTCGTAAGGCTTCCATTATCACCACTCGCAAAATTCGTTTCCATTGTTATTTAAAAGTTGTAATTGCGATTTCGTTCACTAAATAGCTAAACTGTTTGCAGAAAAAGTACGTAAAAACCTCATAACTTTGGCGAACACTCCTATAACACCCATATAGCTTCGTCTTACTCCCAGTCTGTGACGTCACCAGAGCTTCAGCCAATAACAGAGCGTTTTCCACCACATGACAAAATTTTCATATTTTATAATTTGTAAGCATAACAACAATAATCCGAACCATATTGTTAACATAGTAAAATAGTCTATTACCTTCACATCTGTCGATTTTGTCCCATAAAGATCGATGTGTTGAGTTCTATCGGCAAGGAAGTCTTGAATCAAGTCGCAAACCTGGTAGGATACGTGTTAAGCTCGTTTTTCATTAAATTAATAGATATATATTATTGTGCCATCGGTTGAATGATTTTGGAACATGCTTTATGCAGGATGAACATGAATTCCACCGCTAAAAAAAAAATTTGAGAGGCTGCTCAGGGATATTCACCGAGTATTTCAGTATAAGGGACCGTTGGTCTTCAGTGCCTCGTTACTGAGCATTTTGCCTCTCGTTTAATTTCTTACTCCCATTTATCTTTGTACCTGTATTGCACTGAAACTGTCTGCACAGCAATGCAAATTTTGATAGTATATCCTATGTGTCCCCCCCATGAATCATGGACCTTGCCGTTGGTGGGGAGGCTTGCGTGCCCCAGCGATACAGATGGCCGTACCGTAGGTGCAACCACAACGGAGGGGTATCTGTTGAGAGGCCAGACAAACATGTGGTTCCTGAAGAGGGGCAGCAGCCTTTTCAGTAGTTGCAGGGGCAACAGTCTGGATGATTGACTGACCTCGTAACACTAACCAAAACGGCCTTGCTGTGCTGGTGCTGCGAACGGCTGAAAGCAAGGGGAAACTACAGCCGTAATTTTTCCCGAGGACATGCAGCTTTACTGTATGATTAAATGATGAAGGCGTCCTCTTGGGTAAAATATTCCGGAGGTAAAATAGTCCCCCATTCGGATCTCCGGGCGGGGACTACTCAAGAGGACATCGTTATCAGGAGAAAGAAAACTGGCATTCTACGGATCGGAGCGTGGAATGTCAGATCCCTTAATCGGGCAGGTAGGTTAGAAAATTTAAAAAGGGAAATGGATAGGTTAAAGTTAGATATAGTGGGAATTAGTGAAGTTCGGTGGCAGGAGGAACAAGACTTTTGGTCAGGTGATTACAGGGTTATAAATACAAAATCTTATAGGGGTAATGCACGAGTAGGTTTAATAATGAATAAGAAAATAGGAGTGCGGGTTAGCTACTACAAACAGCATAGTGAACGCATTATTGTGGCCAAGATAGACACAAAGCCCACGCCTACTACAGTAGTACAAGTTTATATGCCAACTACCTCTGCAGATGATGAAGAAATTGATGAAATGTATGACGAGATAAAAGAAATTATTCAGGTAGTGAAGGGAGACGAAAATTTAATAGTCATGGGTGACTGGAATTCTTCAGTAGGAAAAGGGAGAGAAGGAAACATAGTAGGTGAATATGGATTGGGGGGAAGAAATGAAAGAGGAAGCCGCCTTGTAGAATTTTGCACAGAGCATAACTTAATCATAGCTAACACTTAGTTCAAGAATCATGAAAGAAGGTTGTATACCTGGAAGAATCCTGGAGATACAAAAAGGTATCAGATAGATTACATAATGGTAAGACAGAGATTTAGGAACCAGGTTTTAAATTGTAAGACATTTCCAGGGGCAGATGTGGATTCTGACCACAGTCTATTGCTTATGAACTGCAGATTGAAACTGAAGAAACTGCAAAAAGGCGGGAATTTAAGGAGATGGGACCTGGATAAACTGAAGGAACCAGAGGTTGTACAGAGTTTCAGGGAGAGTATAAGGGAACAATTGACAGGAATGGGGGAAAGAAATACAGTAGAAGAAGAATGGGTAGCTCTGAGGGATGAAGTAGTGAAGGCAGCAGAGGATCAAGTAGGTAAAAAGACGAGGGCTAATAGAAATCCTTGGGTTACAGAAGAAATATTGAATTTAATTGATGAAAGGAGAAAATATAAAAATGCAGTAAATGAAGCAGGCAAAAAGGAATACAAACGTCTCAAAAATGAGATCGACAGGAAGTGCAAAATGGCTAAGTAGGGATGGCTAGAGGACAAATGTAAGGATGTAGAGGCTTGTCTCATTAGGGGTAAGATAGATACTGCCTACAGGAAAATTAAAGAGACCTTTGGAGAGAAGAGAACCACTTGTATGAATATCAAGAGCTCAGATGGCAACCCAGTTCTAAGCAAAGAAGGGAAGGCAGAAAGGTGGAAGGAGTATATAGAGGGTTTATACAAGGGCGATGTACTTGAGGACAATATTATGGAAATGGAAGAGGATGTAGATGAAGATGAAATGTGAGATAAGATACTGCGTGAAGAGTTTGACAGAGCACTGAAAGACCTGAGTCGAAACAAGGCCCCGGGAGTAGACAACATTCCATTAGAACTACTGATGGCCTTGGGAGAGCCAGTCATGACAAAACTCTACCATCTGGTGAGCAAGATGTATGAGACAGGCGAAATACCCACAGACTTCAAGAAGAATATAATAATTCCAATCCCAAAGAAAGCAGGTGTTGACAGATGTGAAAATTACCGAACTATCAGTTTAATAAGTCACAGCTGCAAAATACTAACGCGAATTCTTTACAGACGAATGGAAAAACTGGTAGAAGCGGACCTCGGGTAAGATCAGTTTGGATTCCGTAGAAATTTTGGAACACGTGAGGCAATACTAACCTTACGACTTATCTTAGAAGAAAGATTAAGAAAAGGCAAACCTACGTTTCTAGCATTTGTAGACTTAGAGAAAGCTTTTGACAACGTTAACTGGAATACTCTCTTTCAAATTCTGAAGGTGGCAGGGGTAAAATGCAGGGAGCGAAAGGCTATTTACAATTTGTACAGAAACCAGATGGCAGTTATAAGAGTCGAGGGGCATGAAAGGGAAGCAGTGGTTGGGAAAGGAGTGAGACAGGGTTGTAGCCTCTCCCCGATGTTATTCAATCTGTATATTGAGCAAGCAGTAAAGGAAACAAAAGAAAAGTTCGGAGAAGGTATTAAAATCCATGGAGAAGAAATAAAAACTTTGAGGTTCGCCGATGACATTGTAATTCTGTCAGAGACAGCAAAGGACTTGGAAGAGCAGTTGAACGGAATGGACGGTGTCTTGAAAGGAGGATATAAGATGAACATCAACAAAAGCAAAACGAGGATAATGGAATGTAGTCAAATTAAATCGGGTGATGCTGAGGGAATTAGATTAGGAAATGAGACACTTAAAGTAGTAAAGGAGTTTTGCTATTTAGGGAGTAAAATAACTGATGATGGTCGAAGTAGAGAGGATATAAAATGTAGACTGGCAATGGCAAGGAAATCGTTTCTGAAGAAGAGAAATTTGTTAACATCGAGTATAGATTTAAGTGTCAGGAAGTCGTTTCTGAAAGTATTTGTATGGAGTGTAGCCATGTATGGAAGTGAAACATGGACGATAACCAGTTTGGACAAGAAGATAATAGAAGCTTTCGAAATGTGGTGCTACAGAAGAATGCTGAAGATAAGGTGGGTAGATCACATAACTAATGAGGAGGTATTGAATAGGATTGGGGAGAAGAGAAGTTTCTGGCACAACTTGACTAGAAGAAGGGATCGGTTGGTAGGACATGTTTTGAGGCATCAAGGGATCACAAATTTAGCATTGGAGGGCAGCGTGGAGGGTAAAAATCGTAGAGGGAGACCAAGAGATCAATACACTAAGCAGATTCAGAAGGATGTAGGTTGCAGTAGGTACTGGGAG
This sequence comes from Schistocerca americana, assembly GCF_021461395.2. Lineage (NCBI taxonomy): Eukaryota > Metazoa > Arthropoda > Insecta > Orthoptera > Acrididae > Schistocerca > Schistocerca americana. The sequence continues at coordinate 477,692,592 of NC_060121.1, forward strand.
ATGAAGAAGCTTGCACAGGATAGAGTAGCATGGAGAGCTGCATCAAACCAGTCTCAGGACTGAAGAGCACAACAACAACAACATCCTATGTGTCGTGTTTGGAAACAAACTTGTTCCATTCATTGGCTGTACTTGTTCCTGACAGTAGTAATATAAACCTTACCTTTCACCCTTCAGCATCCAGTCAGTACTGCCTGGTCTCCCACCGGTTTGCTTTTATCGGACAGTGTTAGTAGAATTTTAACAGTGCTACATAGCAGCATAACATGTTTAGTGGCCGATGTAAGCCTCGCGCACGAATTCAATGAATGCAGTGGAAGGACGACGCAAAGACGCTATGCTGATCTGTTCCCGCAGCGACAACAATCTCATTAAAGAACTTCGGCGTCTGACGATTGTTGCATTACTCTGTTTGTGTTTTACATTTTGGTGATTCCATATTACAGGCTTTTTCCACTATTTTGAAGATATTTTAGCAGGAACAAAAGTGAATGATGTAACAAGCCAAATAAATCTTAATTACACTATTTTTCTGTAACAAGCAAGCAAAGGCTACAGGTCCATCATACCAAAATACTCGAAAATATCCCTGAACAACCTCCGAAATTTTTGTTGAGTTCTGATTCACTGTTATTTTCCCCCGGGGTAGCAGGTCGTATGTTGAAGTACAGTTACCACTATACAGAAAACATAAGGTAGTAAAAAACGTGACGAGTTTGTGGGAAGACTGTTCCATGCAGAGAAAAAAAAAAGATGTATATACATATTAAGGAACCACATATAAAAATATCTTCACTTATACCCGTTACATCCTGTATATGTAGCGTGTTTGTTTTAACTCAAGATACTTATACATCTCGGAAACAAAGCGCTGTACGTAAAATATGTTCTGTATGAAAAGCTAATGTTAGTAAAGGGGTTTATCTGTCTGTGTTACAACTTGCCACCTCCAAGCAACCCCTCCAGCGTGGGTAGGGTCACCTTTGTATTTTCAAGTGCTAACCCCCCCCCCCCCCCCTTCATTTTTACTGTACATTCGTATTCTACTCCAAACAATACGTACACTGCATTCAAACCATTGTTCCCTATTCATGACAGGTGGCGCTGTAATTGACAAGCATCAAGTGTGTCTGTTTTTGCAACTAAGAACCGGCGCATTGGATTCTACATTTCACTTGCGATATAAATGTTAATCTTTGTGATCTAATTTTACTTTGAGTGTTACAATTGTGATTCTACAGTTCAAACAATAGCGCTAGATAGAGACATTTCTGCAAATAAGCGACTTGCATGGTGATGTAGTTTTCTGTTCCCTGCGGAGTCGATTGTGATGAGTCCACAATACAATCGGAGTGCTTGATTTCGGTGGCCGCTCTCAAACCCAGCCATCAATGTGACTGATTTCGGTGTGTTTCCAACCGCCATAACTCTTACACTGGCCCTACGCGGTTACCGGCGGAATACGAAGAATAACTATTGTAATAAGGTAAAACGTCCATAAAGTGCTAATGACAGGCGCAACTGTCATGGATTTTCACCGAAACAAAGCACCCCAATGTGGAGAGGCAAGGGGACTCACCGAAATCAAGCGCTTCAAAATCGAGAGGCAAGGACGCATGGACCCCTGCAGCGATTTGACTGAAAAAAACCACTACGGGTAGCGGACTAGGTGTTTTGAATACGAACCTACCATGAAACGACAAAGTGCAGAAATTTACATGAAGGATCAACACACTAACTACGTAACCGTCATTCAAGGCAATGTGGCGTGCGAATTGAACAACATTCCAAAGGAGGATTTTTCTGACACTTTTACACGGTAGTATGAACGCTCTGTGGGTCGTATTCAAAGCCGGCGGGGCGGGGGACTATGTAGAGCAACTGAAGCTTCCAACCCACCACCTCATCTTTTCTCTTTTTTATTATTTACATAAAAGTCGCCTGCCCGGTATCGGCAGGGAAATACAATATTGCTGTGCCTGTGTTATTCTGATTACAATGCAAAGTTCCTTTGGACATGCAGGCACGTCAGTTCATCTGAGAGCAGCATCCATCATTCCAAAAAGGTTAGAGACCGGATTAATTAAAAAGAAATAGAAGTTAAGATGGTGGTTTTGAAGCTTCATTTGTTCTACATAGTTCCCTCTGTTTTAACTATCCTAAAATTTTATCTGTAGCTTACTATAGGTTACTTTCGTGATAAGACCTCGGACTTTTGTCTACCAGCGGCGCTGGTACTACGTTCTCCTGTTTTTTGGATCACAGTACGATTAGGCAGCTGACAGCGCAGCTATTCGACAGCCAAGGAAACATCAGATGTGACTAACCGTTCATCCGATACCGAAGGCTGTCGCCGCTAGACAACGTACAAATGTCGCTGTCACGTTCATATCGCAGGTCCATTAATCATCTCGTCGTGTTAGCTGTTCTCAGTGATCGCAGCGCTCCATATGCATAAGCGTGGGGACTGATAGACGATCCCCAAAAGCCCAGTCACGAAGCTGGAAACAGGTAAAAGTCAAGCACAACTGTTGTAATATCTCAAGAGCACAACATCGCCACCGATAACATTTGCAACTTTTGATAGCTATAGGCAAAGTTTAGTTATTGTGGTCACTCAGTTAACGTTAACTTCAGAGACTGTCACGCGAGCCCTACAGAAAAATGTGGTTGTTTCTCGAAGTCTGGAAAAATATATTTTGAGGATCATGCGAACGATATTACATGAAAGAGGTGTTATACTCGCCAATAGAAGAATGCAAGGGAAATTGACTGTAAATGCACTGTTTCCATAGATATCGTAAGGATTCTTTGTTAATCTTTGGACTACTTGTAGATTTAACAACCTGTAGATTTATAGATACAGATGTTTGTGATATAATTACAGACTCACCAAACTTTATGATGCTAATTATCGTAATTCGGGGCAAATTGTGCAAGGTAGATTCTGAGCACACCACAACAAAGAAAATGAAAATTCCTTTCTGGGTACTGTGACGTCCCTTCCCTCCTCCTTCACTCGCCAGGAGGAGACGCGACTCGTAACGATGTTCGTCCCCGTCGGTATGGCGTGGAACAGCACCTGTAACTCTCGCAGGAACACAACTCCTCGGGTGGTTTAGAAATATTCTGTTATCTGTCTGCAACAGTCTTCTCAGATCGTGCGAACTGGTAAACTGCAATCGTTTATTTTTGTTTTATGCCCGGTTAGTTCCACGATGAAATAAAATCTTGATTCTTGATTTCATCATTAGGCTCGTTTTTCACATCATACATAGCGAGGATGAAATTCCGTTGGTATGCCTTTGATTCGTCAAGTTATTAACAACGGTCCGACGCAACTCCCAGGCCCCCACACCCGCACGAGTGGTCGACTGTGAAGAGCGGACAAATTGAATAGCTGGCCGGCGGCCATTAGAGTGGTAAACTGACGCGCGGAGTTCGAACGTTTATACATCGCTTTTGGTTATAAAATGCCTTCCCTTGAGTTAGGTCACAAGCATAATGCCTCATTTAAATACGTTACTACAATATATCTTTTAATTTATGAACAAACAGCAACTAGTCACTGTTTATGAATTTATCTTACGTACTACATGGAATCTGCCGTTGCAAAACGTTATGTACTGGACCCCTAGCAATTTTCTTAGTTCATTTACGATAGATGTACGCAAAATGCATCAAAATACTCGAAGATTTTCCCACTGTATTAATAGATATTTTCTGACTCTACCTTGCTTTAGATTTTATGACGAGAAGTGCGTTATATATGGCATAGTGCTTTGGCAACTCACGACCAAATTATCAAGTTTCATCCTAACCTAGACCATGAAAACACTACCGATCAGCCAACTTTCTTCAAAATAATCAGAACATATAAAAAGCTATTCTGTCGTTCGGAAATCTTGCCTCCTGACAGCGTTAACCATTTTTGTAACAGCTGTGGTTTTGAGAAAGGAAACCTGCAAATAGATGCACAGACATTATGCTAATACCGTGTTACAGAAACATTTATTAAGCAAGTGCACTGACATACAAAACAACTTAAAATATCCACATACCTGTGAAATGTAATATTCGTTCCTTTCTCGAATTTATTTGTACAATTAATCGCTGCACAACTCTTCACCATTGTACTTCTTTTGATTGGAACGTACAGACAGTAGAATTACGAGTAACAAATACTGTATGTACGCCCCAACAAATATACAACGTTGAATAAGTGTCTTCATAAACAACAATACGACACAGCACATCAGACTACAACCACTATAATGGCGTCCAGCCGAAGGTTCAAATTATCCCGCGATTGCAGCGCCATAAGTGAGGCTAGTTATATTTTACAAGGTCTTTGGCAACTCCAGAGATAACTTATGTTGGAGTAAATGTTTTTTTAATGTGCCGTAATGCTGGTTTAAACTAATCACTTTTCACTGTCCATTTTTCATGTAGTCACTTAGTCACTTAAAATGTTTACATTAATACACATTGTATTGTCCGTTTAATGAGTTAGGCGACAAACAAGATTTATCTTTTGTCTCAGATTTTATTGTTCTTTCTGTAATTAATTGTTTGTCCCTACAACACACGCACACCGATATATCATTCAAGATTAACTTCTGTTCAGTTCAATAATCGTGACGCTGACAACAAGTTTTGACTAATCGGCGTACTTGTCTTTTTTCATGTTTTACGTGTCCTACTCAAAACCATGAATTTTTTTCTGTCGTTGATCCATTACCCTGTAGATTTGTAACTGTTCACCAGTACGAAGGCTAATTCCGATAAACCAATATCACTCAATTGAAATCTAACACTCGTCTTACTTTACCGTCGCATTGAGAACGGTAAGCCGGTCTGTGTGGCCGAGCGGTTCTAGGCGCTTCAGACTGGAACCGCGTGACCGCTACGGTCGCAGGTTCGAATCCTGCCTCGGGCATGGATGTGTGTGATGCCCTTAGGTTAGTTAGGTTTAAGTAGTTCTTAGTTCTAGGGGACTGATGACCTCAGATGTTAAGTCCCATAGTGCTCTGAGCCATTTGAACCATTTGAGAACGGTAAAGATTAACTTTCATCTGTCGAATGACTAATCAATAATTCAGTCTCTACCTCACGAATTATCAAACTTCCAAAACGCAAACAATCTAATAGCGTTTGCGTCCAGACAACTATCGCAAAAGTACTCTAGAGCGATTTAAGAGTAACTAACTAACTGAACATTTCCATATCCGAGTTGCATTGTAGTCGCATTGAATTTGCTTTTCGATGCGGCTAAAACTCTCTTCCATGGTAAATGTTATCTTTGACTGAATTACTTTCTTGGATTTAACCTTTTTTGAATTTTGAATTTATTCTACAGATGTTTGATAAAGAATCTATGATAATCCTTTCCTTTTATCTCCCCTTTTTGTGTGCTATTCTCAGTATTTGAAAGATATAGATGTTAATCAAAATATTACCAGTGTAGATTTTATCGTCAATAGTTGCCGTCACTGTCAAGATGACTCACTTCCCTGCTTTAAGATTCCACAGAGCTTGTTAATTGGGGTTTTCTGTCCTTGGGGCGTTACAGTACCGATCGAGGTGACGCAGTGGTTACCACACTGGACTCACATTAGAGAGGACGACAGTTCAAACCCGCGTCCGGCCATCCAGCTTGGTTCCAGCTTGCCAATATCCTTTTCACAGAAGGCAGCCACCTGTGATTCCTGCTCGTTCTCTATGCTGGTCTGCAGCTCGTTTTCTGTGCCAAAATGCTGTCCTCTTAACCAACGGTTCATCTGACCGGAGAGAGTGAACCAATTTCGGGTTGTATGGTGGACTATCAAACAATTCCCATCAAACAGCTACGGCTACATTACCTTTGTAATACCAACTTATTTTTAATAACAAACTACCTACCCAACAGAGGGTGGGGGAAGGGTTAATGAAAACCACAGAAAATCGGTAATTCTCGCTGACTTTTAGTAATAACATACTTTTTAAAGAGATGCAGCTGATTTAAGTAACGCCCAGAACCTAAAACTACAGAATATGACATCAGTTGTGAAAAGTCACGTCTGTTGCTAAGGGGGAGTATTTATGACCTCTTCAATTAACATTAAATTTTTGGATTAAGTTCAAGTGGAAAAATTTGAAAGAAATATAGAATCTGGTAGAAGAATAACTTTTTCAAAATTTGAGATGTACAGTACACTACTAGGCTACAATATTTACAGAAGGTGGGCACATAGTACCTCACAAGTTGCTGTTGCTAAGGTTAAAGTTACGTACAACTAATGATTCAGTTTCAATGTGAAGGGGCTATTTCTTTTCTTTTCAGTTTTCGATCGGTAGTGAAATTAAAACGACAGTGAAAATCCTGTAAAATTTTGTACAGATGTGTTGCGCAGGATCTCTTGTATGTCTGTCTATCGCATCACGTCGTGCCTTTCTGTTCTGAGCGCACAGTAAGCAAGTACAGACACCTACAACAGTAGGACCTCCTGCCTGATGGGAATCGCCTGTTGAGGTGTCTCGGTTTATTTCAAGCAGCCCACATAAAGTAACTGTTGTGTGTTTCCTTCTTCATGACAATTCTCGGCCACACACTGTGGATGCTACGATGACGCTCCTGTAGCTGTTTGATGGGAATTGTTTGATGGTCCACCATACAACCCGAACTTGGTTCACGCTCTTCGGTCAGATGAACCGTTGGCTAAGAGGACAGCATTTTGGCACAGAAAACGAGCTGCAGACCAGCATAGAGAACTGGCAGGAATCACAGGTGGCTGCCTTCTGTGACAAGGATATTGGAAAGCTGGAACCAAGCTACGTCAAATGTCAAGTCGGAGTTGCGACTATGTAGAGAAGGGGTTAAAAGGTGTAGCTAAATATTTATGCAACAAGAGGAATTCATGACTGAAGGCATTAAAAGTTCTAAGTTATTAGCAAATTTAATGTAAGTAGAAATTTTACCATTTCACACAAAACATGAAAGCTGTGAAGCAGTCCTTATAATCTTTGTTTAGAATTATTGTCAATTTAATAAGTTTCTCAACAACAGTCATTCACACGTAACAGCATATCAAGTAAACAATTGATTTTACGTCATTTTCAAGCCAATCGAATATCTGAAAACATTTAACAACATGTATTAAAATAATTTCTCAAAAAACGCTAATTTTCACCCTGTTACAATAGACAGTAAAAAATGATAGTTATTCCCTTCTGGTACTGATGGGTTTATGCCTGTGCAGTTCATCAGTACCATTGTGCAGCATTGGACGGCATAAATGTTATTCACGCGTTCTTCTTGCATCCACACCCTATAACATATCAAAATTAATTTTGAACAGTTTCATATCGTTACGTAAATAACTTGATCGTTTCAATCTATTATGACAACAGAAAATGTCGTAAAGATAAAGATAAAGGGCGCAAAAATGTTTTATTTCTTGCAATTAAAGTCAGTGAGTGTGTGTATATTTTCTAGATAAACCAGTATTGTAACCAGATGTACAAGTGTTCACTCAGAAGCGGCAAATACCATCTATGCGGCGGTGGCTCACAGCAGCAACGCGCGCCAGAGATCATCCTGGGAGAGCTGGCCGCTGTACAACGAAACGACACCCACAAGAAATTATATATTGATTGTTAAAGAGTAACGACAGCGCCATACCTTTGTCTAGATTTATGGCTGGGCTATGTTTTGTGAGTCACTATCGAGGAGCCGAAGAGTGCGTGGGTTGACTCGGTAAGACGACTGTTGTGTTACTGCATGTGAGTCGAGACACTTTTACGTGTATTGCTATCGATAGTTTGCTTGGAGAATTCGATATCGATTATCAAGACAGTTGCAAATTTTCCGCGAATTTTGCTGGAAATGTTTCGGGAGCATGTAACGAGCGCATTTACATTTTAAAACGCAAGTTTAGATAATGCAGTAACGATATTAGGGCTAGCGATACTAGGGCACAATCAATGGAACAGTCTGATGAATTTTGTTTTGTACTTGACCTGTGGCCAAGCGACCATTGAGTTATAGGCTCAGTGTAGCGTTGCTGGTACGCTGTGTTAGTTTGGAGGTTGGTATTTGTGACTTAGGTTCGACAGTAAATGAAAGTTGTAATGTCAGCAGCTGTGTCTGAAGAGGTTCGGTTTTCTTGCCCGTGATAGCTTGTTGCACACACCAGAGGATTTGAGTGTTCCGTATAGTTTGGAGATCTTGGAGATAAGCATACTCTAAACAAGTTGAGTGTTAGCTGTTAGTGGATTTGTGAAGAACAGTGTTACTACGAGATAGTAACTTATTGTATACTGCGAAGTATTTAATAATCAAGCGCCGTTCTCGAGTTCTTCTTGATCGAAGGATCAAGTACAGGAACAAATTGACCGAAAGTGTATTGTGATTACCAGTGCATTTAGCCCTTACTCATTGTTAGTGGCGCAATTATAGAGATTCCCTTGCCCTAGCTGAACCGTTTGAAGACGGAAAATCCAACTGCAACCATTATTCTAGTAGTGTGGGACGAGTGACTTCAGTTAGATTTGTAGTGGTTACACGAGAAGCCAAAGGCGGAAGTGGTTGAGTTCTGAGAATCTGATTTTAAGATGAGCTTGAAAGCGGTGGTGGCGCGTAGGTTTTATGTTTTTTTTTTTATGTCATTCAGTGTGGGGATTAGACTTATGGTCACTCATTCACACCAACGTTTGCCTTTGTAAAGATCTGATTTATTTTAAGGAGCTAAAATAAACTCTGATTCTTTAAAATTAAAACCAAGTCCCCATATTATAAATTTAATAAAGTGAAAGAGAATAGTCTAATTTTGAACTTTGAAGAGGGAAGTAAAAAAATAAATAAAAGTTGAAAATTTAGTGATCTCACTTGTAACAGGTAGAGCAAGCACGCAGCACGCTCAAGTCAGCGATATAATACAAATAAATGAATGACGTGTCTTTAAAAAGAAAGTAGAGAAGTATTTTATCAAAGTTTAACGACGTGAAGTTTACCATTTACGTAATTTCTTGGGGGGTAACATTGGAATTACAGTTAAAAAAATATTTTAGTTGACTTTTATAATCCAATGCGCAAAGATTTATTTACGAAAGAAAACTGATTTAGAACAAAAGATTAAAGGTTCAAATGGCTCTGAGCACTATGTGACTTTACATCTGAGGTCATCAGTCCCCTAGAACTTAGAACTACTTAAACCTAACTAACCTAAGGACATCACACACATCCATGTCCGAGGCAGGATTCGAACCTGCGACGTAGTGGTCGCGCGGTCTCAGACTGAAGCGCCTAGAACCGCTCGGCCAGAAGGCCGGCACGAAACGTGCAACTTTATTAGCAGAGGTATCGCATATCATAGGACGTGTAGCGACCACAATTAGCAGTGCACTGCATTGCAGTACATTGCAGTTCGGTTCACGAGAGCATCACCCGTGTGTCACAACGCAAGTATTTTATTCCGCGCGGATAAATTAGTTCCGCGCCGGCCGCCAGGAGCGCTGCGTTGTGTCCGCTACTTCGTGCCGTTTATCCTTAATATATAGTTTTTTCCATGTTCTAGTTTTCTCCATGTTAATTCTTCGTTCTTTAGTAATCAGTCAACAAGTCACTTATTCGTTTTGAGCGAGTCTTGCCTTGACGTACATTGCGTCTAAAAGACGTCCTGTATTAATTGCCAAACGAACTAATAAAGATCTTGTAATCTCAGCATTGGAGATATCGTTGAGAGTTATTTATCGCAAACTAGCAGGCTAATCGATCGGGCGGGCCAGAATCTAGCGCTACTGCCAAGCTGGTGACCTCTACGTGATTTATCGTCTGCCTGACGCACAAAATAAAGTGATAGTGTAATATGACGGAAAATCTGACCGCGACCGACCCTGCTGTGTCTAGACTCGTAGTTAGACTACCACCCCTTTGGCCTCACAATCCAGCGCTATGGTTTGCGCAAGTTGAAGCTAGTTTCTTTTACACTGGGATAATCGTCGACGCTACCAAGTTTGCACTGATCGTGAGCCAGCTCGTTCATCAGTACACTGCCGAAGTGCAAGACGTGATTACCGCGCCACCAGAAAGTAATGTCTACGACCGGCTCCAGGCAGAACTTATCAGCAGAGTATTAATTTCACAAAAAGAACGCCCGCACCAAGTTCTGACGCAGGAGGACATCGGAGATAGTAAACCGTCACAGTACTTTTGGCGCCTGCGAAGTAAGATCGCAGCTGGTACTGCGCCTGACAGCCTGCTGAGAACCATCTGGAGCAGTCGGTTGCTACCTGCCATCAAAGCAATAATAGCGTCGCAGTCGGAAATGCCTTTAGACACGGTGGCGGAGCTAGCAGACAAGGTACAGGATGCTATCTCTCCTGTGCCTGTTAACGTAGCAACTGTGCAATGCGCGAGCACGCCAGCCATAGTTTCGCGAGCGGACTACGATGCTCTGACGGCAAAGGTCGATATGTTGACGCATCAGATTAGCCATCTGATGTCTCGGTGTATCACCAACAGTAATTGTGGCCGACCGAGATACTGGAAGCGCTCACGCAGCAGATCATTAACTGCCTCATCTGCACCTGTGACTGAAAGACAACAGGGGATATGCTGGTATCAAGCTCGTCGCTGTACCAAACCCTGCACATACCCAAATGCCAGCGGCGATTGGGTGTAGCTTCATCCGAGTGCCAGTCTGCGTCACAGCGTCTGTTTGTGAGTGATCGGCGCATAGTGATTAACACTGGCTTCGATCTGTGGATTTTCGCGCGAACAAGATTACACAGGTGTAGGCCGTGTACGTCGTTCTGCCTAGCTGTCGCAAACAATTCTTCTATTGCAACGCAAGGTTAACATCGTTTTGAACTAGATTTAGGCATATGCCGAGCGTTTGCGTGGTATTTCACGATCGTGGACGTCGCCGAGCCGATAATAGGAGCGGATTCCTGGCACATTACAACCTTCTGCCGGACATCGCCAATACACGCCTGGTCGACCAAACCACTGGACTGCTGGCTACAGAATTCCGGCGACACGCAACCATCCTATCCGCCAAGCTGATTGAAGCATCAGACAGCGAGTACGCCGCCTTACTTCGGAAGTTTCCGGCGCTGACAAAACCTCCAGGTAAGCCTAAGGAAGTGAAGCACAGCATAGTGCACTATATGAAGACCACCGAGGGGCCGCCTTTATCCTGTAGACCTCGGCGGTTAGCCTCGGATCGGTTAGTAATCGCCAAGGCCGAGTTTGATAGTATGATTCGAGGGATTATCATGCGACCGTCCAGTAGCCCTTGGTCATCGCCATTACATCTCGTGCCTAAGAAGTGCGGTGCGTGGCGTCCGTGAGGGAACTTTAGAGCACTTAACGCCTGTACGGTGCCCTATCGTTACCCATTTCCGTTGCTCCGCGATCACAACTACGCGTTGAGTGGTGCCCGCCTGTACTGCACGTTGGCCGGCCGCTGTGGCCGAGCGGTTCTAGGCAACTTCAGTCCAGAACCACGCGGCTGCTACGGTCGCAGGTTCGAATCCTGCCTCGGGCATGGATGTGTGTGATGTCCTTAGGTTAGTTAGGTTTAAGTAGTTCTAAGTTTAGGGAACTGATGACCTTAGCTGTTAAGACCCATAGTGCTTAAAGCCATTTGAACAGCGAGTGGGACTGCGCCAAAGCATACACACAGATACCTGTCGCCGAAGAAGACATTCCGAAGACGGCCATAATTACGTCATTCAGCCTGTTTGAAAGTAAATTCATGACTTTCGGCGTCAGAAATGCTGCGCAGACATAGCACAGATTTATCGACTCAAGTGTTGTAATGTCTGCCATTCTGTTTTGCCTAACTTGACGACATATTGGTATTTTCAGTCTCGCCAGAAGAACATCGCCAGCATATCACACAAGTTTTTAAACGGCTAGACGAATACGGCGTCATTCTCAATACAGCTAAATGTATTTTTGGTCAACCACAAGTAGATTTCCTTGGCCACCGAATCTCTCTGTCTGGCTCACTACCTTTGCCTGACAAAGTGGAAGCTATCCTACAGATCTCACGGCCGTCCACAGTTAAGGAGCTGCGAAGATTTTTGGGGATGTGGAATTTTTACTGCAGACATTTACCTCACGCAGCGGATATTGAAGAAACATTAGCGGATGTGCTGGCAGGTCCGAAATGCAAAGGGAACGCTACAATACAGTGGACAGACTGCACGACAGTTGCGTTTGAACGGGCTAAACAAGCAGTAGCGGACGCTGCATTGTTGGCACATCCTGAGCCAAGTGCACCGTTAGCGTTGGTTGCAGATGCAAGCCAGAGTTGTGGTGATTCGTGAATGAGTCGTTCATTTGAACGACTCTAAACAAAGAGTCGTAAGAATCGAATCGTGATACGGACGAATCGTCGTTCAAAAGAATCGTAAGAACGATTGCGTGTTTCCGGGCCGTGACGATTCCAAGTTCCAACGATTCATCGATTCTTAGTACGCTATGCTTCGAAGGCAACTTCCGAATCGTGCTGAATAATTACGACCGCCCGGTGGCAGTCAAGTGGAGGATGCGTGTGAACAAAGGAAGCTCGGAACGAACAAACGAAGTTCGTGGGTCGTAATATTACTCGTGAAAACCAAGCTGACATTTGGCGGTGGCTGACGGGAACGAGCGTAAAGGCATTTCCCATTTACTATCCCTATATAGTGCACATGGGCGGATTCATATCATCCTAGGTTTTTCTGTGCTCTTCCCAATTCCACAGCACCTTATATTTCCCAATAAAGCAACTGTCAGCCCTCACACACGGCAAATGTAGCTTAACTTTTTGTTTCGTCGAAATACAAAGCATAGGTATTTTGCTTTTAATTTGTCTGAGAACTTGCTTCTGCCACTACTATTTATGTGAGAAGACGACATACTTCTAAAGTGTAGGATACAATCGTATACAGCGACATTACTTCACTGCTAATTTGCTAATTCTGTTAGTCCCACCAGTGCCGCCACTAAATGGCTGTCGCACTAGACCAATATTACAGAGCGAATGTAAGCTCTCTAACCAATACCTTTCTTGACGGATCGCCGTGTAATACCGTCTTTAAAATTCTAGTTTTCGAATGTTACCGTGTTCAGATTCATACTAAATGTTAGTGAAATAACGTCGCGGTATACGATTGAATCCTATTGTTTAGAAGTATGTCGTCTTCTTACGTAAATAGCAGTGACAGCGGCAAGTTCTCAGACAAATTAAAAGCAAAATACCTATGCTTTGTATTTAGAAGAAATGAAAGTTAAGCTAAATTTGCTGTGTGGGAGGGCTGTTAGCTGCGTTATGAATTACAAGGGTGATGTGGACTTGGAAAGACATTTAGCACAGGAAAATTTAGGATGATATGAGGCAAGCCACGTCTGCCTCACTGCTAGATTTTGTTACTATAAAACAGAGGTCTGTAGTTAAATACGTTCAAGCCACACAACTAAACTGGCATACCACGTAATTTTGCACCATCTTCCGCACAAATCGACTCCTCTTTTCTGGCATACTGAAATAAAACAATAGATGCAATCAAATCAAACGTGACCTTTCAACAATTAAGGCATTACACGTGTAAATCGAGAATCACACTTGCAACGTCATTTGCATGTTTACTCATAAATAAACTATTTGTGGCATATCTCATCATCACACAGTTCGATTCTAACCCCATTGACAATTTTAGACATGTCCTGCGATCTGTGAGTAAGACGTAGAACTTTTTGCATTCCGTAAGAATCGTGCCATCGAAGACTAGAATGAATCGTGAAAGAATCGTGAACGAATCGTAGTAATCGATTCGCAATGTGAGATTGAATCGTAGGAATCGAATCGGGAAAAAGAATCGTGTTGCCCAACTCTACAATACAGTGGACAGACTGCACGACAGTTGCGTTTGAACGGGCTAAACAAGCAGTAGCGGACGCTGCATTGTTGGCACATCCTGAGCCAAGTGCACCGTTAGCGTTGGTTGCAGATGCAAGCCAAACAGCTGTGGGTGCAGCGTTGCAACAATACATCAATGACGCGTGGCAACCTCTAGCCTTCTTTTCTCAGAAATTGTCGCCGTCTCAATGTAAGTGGAGCGCCTATGATCGAGAACTCTTAGCGATTGACGAGGCAATCAAATACTTCCGTTCTGAACTGGAGGCCCGTGAGTTCACCATATTCACAGATCATAAGCCGCTGACATATGGCTTTCGACAGAACAATATTAACTGTTCACCAAGGCGGCACAACAAATTACCATACATCGCGCAGTTCAGCACGAACATCCAGCATATATCTGGGATCGAGAATGTAGTAGCGGGTTTTCTCTCCCATGTCAGCAGCATCTCCCCCGTAGACTACACGGAACTCGCACACGCACAACTTACAGACTTAGAACTGCAAGAGCTGTTGCAGGAAGACAAGTCTACGTTGGATCTGCAGTTAGTCATCGTTCCTGGCACAGGCATCAAGCTGTACTGTGACGCGTGCGCAGCCAAACCACGACCGTTTTTACCCGCAAGATTCAGGAGAAACGCGTTTACGTCTTTGCATAACCTGTGCCATCCTGGAGCTCGAACTACATTACGCGTAATCTCAGATCGCTTCGTGTAGCTAGGGATGAAGAAAGACTGCCGTGAGTGGACCCGATGTTGTATACAGTGTCAACGCAGTAAGGTCGCCCGGTACGTGCACGCACCTATCGGGAACTTTCCTGAAACCACTACCCGTAGACGAGCGGTCTGAGGCGCCGCAGTCACATGGGCTGTGCGGTTGATCCCGGCGGAGGTTCGAGTCCTCCCTCAGACATGGGTGCGTGTGTGTTTGTCCTTAGGATAATTTAGGTTAAGTAGTGTGTACGCTTAGGGACTGATGACCTTAGCAGTTGAGTCCCATCAGATTTCACATACATTTGGACATTTGAACCACTACCCGTTTTACGCACGTACATGTCGACGTCGTGAGACCGTTACAACCTTCAAACGGCCATCCATATTTGCTAACGATGATCGACCTATTCACACGTTTGCCACAAGCGGCCGCAGTGGACAATGTCTCAGCAGAAACCTTGGCGTATGCCTTCATATTAAACTGGGGGGTCACGATTTGGCTGTGCTTTGCGCATCACCACAGATCGTGGTTAGTAATTTGAATCTGATTTGTTTGCAAAGTTAACAGCATTCTGTGGGATGAGCCACCAAACCACAACTAGTTACCACCCGCCCAATAGCGGCATGATAGAGCGTTGGCACCGCACTTTGAAAGCAGCCCTGTTGTGCCAGGATGCCGGGTGGACAGAAGCTCTCCTGATGGTCGTGCTTGGCTTGCGAAACTTACACAAGCTAGATCTGGTCAGTTCCTCTGCAGAACTAATGTACAGAGAGTCGTTATGGCTGCCTGGCGAATTCGTAGACGTGACTCCACAGCCTGATATAGACCAGTCTACCTTCGTCAGTCGCCTTCGTGATCACGTCAGGAAAATCCGACCTCCGCAACCGTCTGGGCACGGTACTGCTGCCACCTTTGTACACAAACATATCAGGACGTGTACGCACGTTGTGTTACGAACTGATGTAGTCAAACCGGCTCACCAGGCACCTTACACGGGGCAGCATCGGATCATCAGTAGGGGACATCGCATCCTGAATATTCTTGTGAATGGAAAACGAGCCGTTGTTGCAACTGACAGGGTCGAACCAGCCTACATCTTCAACGAGCCACCCTCCACTGAGAATCGGCGAATACAGCTTCGCCCAGAACTTGGTCCGGCAACACCAGCTGCGGCACCACCACCGACCAGGGGACCAGCTCCAGGGGACCATCACACCTCTGCTCCAGCGGACCAGCGGACCACAGCTCCAGGGGACTAGCGCACCACGAGGTCTGGTCTACATCTACATCTACATTTATACTCAGCAAGCCACCCAACGGTGTGTGGCGGAGGGCATTTTACGTGCCACTGTCATTACCTCCCTTTCCTGTTCCAGTCGCGTATGGTTCTCGGGAAGAGTGACTGCCGGAAAGCCTCTGTGTGCGCTCGAATCTCTCTAATTTTACATTCGTGATCTCCTCGGGAGGTATAAGCAGTGCTGTTTTTCAGGAGGAACGCTGGGGGGGGGGGGGGGGGGGGGCGGGATGCGTACCCCTAAACTTTCTCGTCGACAAAGTAATTTTTTTACTATGTTGAGAACCTGGAAGAGTGCCAAAGATTTATTTCACGGACGCAAATTTTTTATTTTACTTTTTCGTGTTGGTAATTGCAATACGAACGATACCAGAGTACTTTTTGGTGGGAAAAGCGATGTCATTGACTGTTTCAAGCATTTCGAAGCTGCGGCAACCGTTTTCGACAACTGAATCACTGGCAGCCCGTTGAACAAGCATGTAGCTCCCTCGCCCGCTAATTGTGGGCGATGGTAGTGCTAAACGGATATGCGTACGCTCAAAGGCCGAGCTACCTATAGATGTCTCTAATGTCCCGCTACCATAAGCCTTCGCGATTAATTGCTATCTTTGTTTTGTTGTTCTTTATTTGTTTGCGTTTGGTGTTCCATTCTTGTCGGTTGCGCGAAGTTTTACAATGTGTCCTGTCTTTCGTTGCAACTTGTAAGTTAAGTTGGAGGTGAGAGATGAGCGGAAAACTAACAAACTATTTTACTTGTTCTCCTGCCTCAAAAAAACCAAAAACTGTCAATAATTTGTGTGCGAGTGAAAAGCCAGGAAGTTCAACATCAGTGGATGACGAAAGTAAACTGTAAACCTGAGCACTGAAATCACGTGTGAAAATGCAGTGAACGAATGTGTGCATGAAATAAAATTAAATAATCGTCCAGAATGTTGGACTTTGGAACAAGAAATCGCATTTTGTGAGAAAAATGAGTGGTTGATCGTTTCAAACAAAAAAAATTGGCTGCAGAATTTGCAAAGAAGTAGGAAGTTTAGGCATAGAAAGAAATAAACAAGGCATGAACATTTCACAGCCCTTGGGCTACAGTATCTGTGTCATCTTCAGTTGGTTCCAGAAAAGAAGAAATGGTTTCTTTGCGTAAAAAAGTATTTAAACATAAAGAAAGTTCCACTCACCAAGCTACTGCCCAAATAATGGACTGATGCCCATAGATGTTAAGTCCCATAGTGCTCAGAGCCATTTTTTTTTTTTTTTTTTTTTTTTTTTGAGTTTGCTAAACATCTCCGTAACGCTATCGCGCTTGCCAAATAATCCTGTGACGAAACGTGCCACTCTTCTTCGGATCTTCTCTGTCTCCTCTGTCAACCCGACCTGGTACGGATCCCACACTGATGAGCCACTTCCCGGCGCGCTTCCTGGATGGAGCTCCGCTCCCGCCGAGGTGGCTGTTGTAGCGACCACAATTAGCAGTGCAGCGCAGTGCGGTTCAGTTCGGTCCACGAGTGCATCACCCATGTGTCATGCCGCAAGTATTTTATTTTGCGCGGATAAATTAGTTCCGTGCCGGCTGCCAGGAGCGCTGTTATTTGGCTGTAAATAAATCTTTAGCTTGAGATGACAACTGCTTTATAAAAATAATTAAATGCAGAACCTTTTTTTATATATTTTGGAATATGTAAGTTCTGTAATCGAGAATTGGGATTAAGTAACTGAAATAATTTAATGCCAAGTGCAACGTTGTTATTATCTGAGTAGTGAGTTAAGAGGTGTCAGTATTATGTAGTAGAGTACTACTGTCAAGCATAATTTTCATTCATAGTAATTTGTACGGTACATTCGTTTGTGGTGTGTCGGTGAGCTCTATAATTATTTATCAGCTTAACTGAAAAAGATCCGTGGAGGCGTTATAGTATTATAGTGTTGGTAAGCTTATTTACCAATTCGATCAGGTACGCGAGTGCTGATTGTTTTTAGAATTGCTCACGTAGTGCTTCAAACAACCTGTTATCTTCTGAGAGGTTAGATTGAGGTCTATTGTCCCTCTCCACGAATTATTTGCAATTTATTGCATCTATATATGTTTTCTCGATTTCCTCAAAATGGCTCTGAGCACTATGGGACTTAACATCTATGGTCATCAGTCCCCTAGACTTAGAACTACTTAAACCTAACTAACCTAAGGACATCACACACATCCATGCCCGAGGCAGGATTCGAACCTGCGACCGTATCGATTTCCTCTTTACTGGGTTGGTGTGGTGCATGAACGTTTTGTCAGGGCTAGATACGTGGACACTCATTGGCGGCAATTCCGGCACAATGCAACCCCATTACGTTCAACGACTGTCCCAGAAAGCTGATACATTAAATAGTGTCCATTCGAGGCTGATGACCTTTCGAATGAGCAGAATCAGGCTCAGTTTTATCTGGTCAGTGATTACTTCCAGCCTCACACGCTACACCGATCGGTCGCATCTTGCAGTGAGCACAGACTGGTAACGAATTGTTCCACTGCCGTCCGCCCACGCCAAGCTACAGCGCCCCTGCACCACGTAGGGGGTTCCCCTAACTCGTGTCTCCAGATAACAAATCACAGTTTCTTACAGCACAAGCCTAACCACAGTGGGATTACATACACTTTGCTACATATAATCTCTTTGACACGTTCACTAGACGTTCTTGTAATAACATATTGAATTCGAAAAGCAATAAAGAAATAAATTCAGAAGAATTATACAGAATTATTTAGTTCATTAGTCACACTAGCAGTGCTATTACATCAAAAGACATGTGTAAAATCTATATTAAATGTGTCATCTGGGTTTGTGTAGTCGTATTGCTACATTACCCGTGTACGTAGTTGTGTGGAATTATTAATTTCGAATCTGCGAAATACTAAATCGTGTTTTGTGACATTGATGATGCACTTACATACATCTGAATGTTCAATTATTAGTCATTGTTCCTACATATAAGAACTCACCTGGTTACGGTTTTCTTCTCTGCTGCATAAATATACTGTTACACTGAACATTCACTTCCCTTGCGTCGCCTTAGGTCAACTGAGTAACGATCTTATGTTTCTATAGCTTTGATTTCAGTTTGGACAGCTTCATACAACAAATCCCAGGAACATACTACAGTATGATAACTGTCAACAGTCAGAGAGACAGCTAATCACAGGGAATATACAGTAATCTCCCTCCACAGCCGAAGTCGCTAATGCACTGCTTGAAGGTAAGCCGGTTCCAATCCTGAAGCTAGGCGAAGTTTTCACTGCCAGTATTTGATCTACAAGGGACGGAGAGAGGTTTTAATGTAAATTTCTTGAACAACAGACTTTGCGCTATTGTTCCGGATTACATTGAAAACCTCTCTGCAGTCTCTCATGAAGTGTGAGCATGTGACACTCTTGATGGTCATCCGCCCATAGGACACAGACGTTAATTGGGGTGGCCCCCTTGGTGCTATTCGAGAGGAGTAGGCTAAGTGCCGGCACCAGGTTTCATCCTCTCCCTTCTCTCCTCATTATCACCATCATACAGCACAAACATAATACCACGCATTACACACATCCATTACACTCAACAAATACACATACGACACAACTCTCACATGTCAGCAAGGGAAGGAGCCATTGTGAGTGGCGGATGAAGATCCTTTCCCACTAGGCGACTGGGTCCATCCCTATGTGTCTCCCAGGCAACAGTGTCATAAAATGTCTGTACTTTCAACATTGCAGCCCAGTCAGCAATCGTGATAATCTAATATATAAGAAATTATCAGCCTCGATTGCGATAATGAAACCAACCTTTACCTAGGTTTCACCCCAAATAATTGAGCCTTCTTCAGAAGATATACCAGAATCTATAATTTGTCTAAGAGGGCATGGTCTATAAATAAAACTAAAACAGCCTGAACAGGCGTAGTCACATTTTAAAAATGCGGTACATACGCACTAAGTTTCACGTGAGCTCCCGAGGCCCACCATACGGGGTCCATGGAGTCGAGGCGCACGCCAGGGCTTAAGTTAAGTCTTGGTCTTGAGTTAGTACGTATGTACCGCATTTTTAAAATGTGACCACGCCTATTCAGGCTGTTGTAGTTTTATTTCTATACTATGCCCTCTTAGACAAATTATAGAGTCTGGTATATCTTTTGAAGAAGGCTCAATTATTTGGGCTGAAACCTAGGTAAAGGTTGGTTTCATTACCGCAATCGAGGCTGATAGTTTCTTATATATTAGTGTCATAGGACTATATTTTTACTTTACATCCATTGTTCCATCTTGGATTGGCTAAACAGATTGATCTATGTCTCGAGAATCGATAGGTCGTGCATGTTCTTTGCTTCCACAGACTTTATTTTGGAGAATTCCCACCACAAGGAGGCATTGCACCTCCAGGCGAGCTCTCTTAACGAGCAAACACGTGGTGGAGCGGAGAATTTGGCGACGGGTTGAGTCTACCACCGTCCAGGGCCTCTCTGCCGTACGGAGTCCGGAATTCGGTGTCAACTGCGGGCGAACACGGTGACAGGGTGCAAGAGTGGGTTTGACCGTGTCGAACACCATGGAGCTGACCGGACGCAATTAGCTGTCTGTCCCGAGCGGACGATCCAAGGAGTTCTTCGTCTGGTCAACGGGCACACAGCCTGAGCCCGCTTTGTAGCGCGGCCAGCGCACCAGCATCCGGAATACACCACTTCAACTGCCTTCCGTCTGCCCGGACATCGACAAGAGACGTGTAGGGAGCAGCTCACGCAAGAGGGAACCGTTTGTGACGAAACGTCGCCGCCGACTCCTATGCGGGTCTACCACCATCGGCAGACATCCGCCAAGGGACTATCGGGGTGAGCGTGTTTCGAACTGTTTAAATTGTAATTGTACTGTGACAGTGTGGCCCTCACTTCGAAATCATTGTACTCCGATCCTAGTTGTGCAGTCATGTGCATGATTAACACTTGTTGATGTTCTCTTGCATGTATCATTGCCCCACCCAAACTTATGGTATAATCTCCAATGGCGTTTGCCCAGTCGAACTTTGAAAGGTTCAGGAAGAACTGTTTCACCTCGTTCACACTGTTTAGCTTCCTGTTCTGGGTATTTTCCAGTGTTTTTAACAATGAACTTTTGGAGTTTGTTTAATTTGTGTCATTATTTGTAAATTTTATACCGGGCAAGATTACATTACACAGGGTTGACAATTCGTTCTGCTGATATTGTCTGGCTTGTCAGTGAGCAAAGGTCCTTGTGTTAAAAGTTAGTTCTATATTTGTAATGGTTGCTGACTTTCTGGTCAGTCATTAGTCATTCTCAAATTTTGGAGGGGTTTTTAATTTGTATGCTCTGTGTTATGTTGTTTTAATGGGAGAGTGTGTAAAATTTGTTATTTTAAAAGAAATTTGCTTTTCTTGAAATGTTTCTTCACTGGTCAGGTCGGCCTGAGTTCTTTTTTACAAGTTTTGGGATCTATTTTTAAAACACTTTGTAAACTTTTTGTGCAGTCATAAAGCATTGACTGCACACTGACCAGGGGCCCTATTCTGTACCGTTCATATCGATCGGTGTGGTTGGTTCGTTTCGAAATATCCTATTCAGTAAGCTTCTGATACCTGTTATCGAACGGTCGTCCCACCGATTTTACGACAATTGTACCGAGAGGTTTTGGATTTCGGTGTGGCCTTGTCGATCGGTGAGTTGTGGTTTATGTACACCTATAATTTGTTATTTTGAACATATTTACCGGTTTTAGCTTTGGATTTAGTGATTGTGTTACTAAAGAATCACCAGAGGAACCATCCAGTTGGAAAGTGAGTTCATAATAGACTATTTGCTTTTGTTAGAAATATGGTTAGGTTGTTACTGTGAATGATTACATCAAAACAGTAAACGTTTTCGGTCAATATTCTCTCAAATACGTGTTATTTTGATGTAAATAAGAGTTTAAAGATCATTAAATAGCAAGACATCGGCTCTGCTTTCGTATATTACATGAGTGTGAACTGACGTTACTAGTGACTTTGTGTACTTTTTCCCACAAATGGTTTAGTTAGTAACTATCGAAACGTTTTTACAACTTTCAAGTAACAATAGAAAGCAATTATGTGAAGCCTGATACTAGAAACCTTCCAAACTATTACGCATACACAGCATCGTTTGGCAACGAAGTCAGCCTACGTTCCTCCGCAATAGTAAAAGAATTCAGCCACATGTAGTTAGTTGACATGTAAGAGCGCACTTCCTCAGTAATGATTTCGTGATTTCTGTGTGTTTAAAATACGAAATATGAAACTGTTAGAGATGAAATTGCTGTGAGTGAAACAACCGACAGTGACCTTTATATTTTTTCGTCTCAGAAATAATTCCCCATTTTTTCCGAATATGTAGTGATTTCAGAGTATGCTGTTAGACAGGAATCTAAGAGCACAAATTAAATTACTGAGAATGTAACTAGCAGCAGTCATCTTCATAATCGTGCTTGTCACAACTCTTTATCTGCGATCGAATCCTCAACAACAGTAGACAGAGATGAAATATCTTCGCCGTAATATTTTTAGACCGTAGCACCATATACGAAACATTTTCATTCATGAGATACATGTTATAAACTTCGACAAACTGCAGGAGCTCTCGAAAACGCGTTTTTTCAATTTTATTTTTAAGACGGAAATCGTTGACATATCATATAGGGAAATGGGCTACTTAATCATTTGGATCTCTAAAAGCGAGTTATAACCACATTCTGTTTATCTTCTTATTCTTTTAGCACAGGCTATAAATACTGGCCAAAACTGCTCAATAATAAGTGCCTCTCGATACCCAGGGTTGCTGTTTTTGTTTCAAATAAAATACCCATAAACGACAATCACAATAGCAATCCTAAACACTCTTTCAGTGTCACTGAACAGTGAACCTACTAACCTCATTTTCGTTCGACATTTCCGCTGGTATTTTAGCAACACTTCGTACTGCGAAAACGCAAGTTCGGTATGCGAAGAATAGCGCGCCTATGTCGTCTGCTAGCCGCTTTGTGTTCGTGGCGCTGTGCGCGTTGCAGTGCACATGCGCGGATGTGCGGCCGCTTTTGATTGGCTTGCGCGACGCGAACCGACAACAGCGCTTCGGTTCTCTAGACCCAAACGGTATCGCTACCGAAATGCATACTGAATAATGATGGGACTCTAATTCGAGTAGTAGACCGTTCGGTGCTCTTGAGTACCGAAACGATCGCCACAATGGCGGAAAGATACGAATAGGGCCCCAGGGCAGCACCGCGAAATCCCATCAAGAAGGCGCTGACCCACACGCCAGTGGAAAGAGCAGGCTGCGCCACCCCTCCAGGAAGACAAGTTCAAAAATGTTCAAATGTGTGTGAAATCCTATGGGACTTAACTGCTAAGGTCATCAGTCCCGAAGCTTACACACTACTTAACCTAAATTATCCTAAGGACAAACGAGGGGGGACTCGAACCTCCGCAGGCACCAACGGCACAGTCCATGACTGCAGCGCCTCAGACCGCTCGGCTAATCCCGCGAAGTGCCCCCTGTCAACGCTGACTTAACCCATGGCCCTTCGCTGGTCGGGCTCAGTTAGGTCGCAGGCTTCGAGAGCATCAGTACTGAGTATAGGAAGACGATACTTAGCCTGCATTCTACAGGTAGTATTAGTATATAAAAATACTTGCATGTAAGAGGCACAGGAAGCGCATCAATCACATGACGCCACTTCATTACAAGAAGTTAAGCTATGTTTCTTTCTTGTTTGTGTTTGCGCTGACTTCCACAGAAGCGGATGCAACATCTGGCGACGAGGATTCCAGAACCAACACTGCCTTTGCTCTTCGCCGCCCCGTCACAGTGCGTCACTAATATTTCTCTCTTTTCTTCCAGAGGAGCATTGCTATTAATTCTGTTCTTTCTTACGACTAGTTGCAACGCTTCCGCTATTTGTGTATTTACATTGCTTCTTATTATTTTTTGTGGAGTTCCACTCTTTAAAAAGGCATCTAACCTGCCTCCTACACCACCTGCACCTAGGTCTCTGGTTGCTGCTGGCTTTAATGTAATACAGTTAATCCAGTTTCTGAACCACCAAATGCCGCAGTTGACGTCGGTAGTGCAGCAGCTCGTTAATGCAGAAGCCACTGCTACATCAACTCCGCCACAACAGCCAGCCCCATCCACAGTACCACCTCCGCGCATTCTACTGTCCTGACCTATTTCAGTGAAAAACAAGAGTAATGGAACAACTACAACGCTCAGTTCGACGCTCATTGTGCTACACGTCAAGCGCAAGATACTGTGAAACTTTTTCTTATTTCTTATTAACGGCCAGCACAGGAGTTTCCGCCTTGCGCAGAAGTTATTGAGACTAGTAGGTACGTCCTTGCAACCGATCACCGCGCGCCGAACAGGCCAGCGTGCCATGTACAGAGTGAAGAAGGGTCTATGCATGTGTCTGCTGTGAAATCATGTCCCCGCTACTTTTCCATGCATAAAAGACGAAAATGCCCCTTCGTGGAATGCGACTTACTTTGCTAGGGGAAAGCCAGGTCATGTACAGCATGTGTGCTTTCATCAGAAAATGAACTCTATCCCTGTCTACTCTCGTATGCGCGGAGCGTCTTCTCACTCGGTGAATATAGTTTTTTCTAAGCCGCCTACCGGTACTAGTAATGACGAAAATCAGGATGTGCCTTCACCCCACCCAAGTGGTGTACTCCGACAGTCAAACAAACTGTTTGTGAACTTAGTCATTGCAGGACGCTGTGTCGACTTCAGTTAGACTCTGGAGCTTCCATTTCGTTGCTTAATCGTTCCACTTACGAACAGTTGGGCTCGCCACAGTTGACAAGATCTTGCACGGAGCTTACTGCGTGTAACTGTCAGGACATTCCAGTGCTTGGTACACGTAGGTTGTCTGCCACATTGGAGTCTCATACCAGAACAGTGACATTACAGTTTTGCGTTTGCGAGACTGTGAAAATATCTTTGGGTTAGATTCTTTTGAACTGTTTGGTCTTCGTATTCAGGACAACGTACTTTCTGTTTTTACTTTCAACCCAAAAGGGTTGAGGAGTTCCTGATTTAATTTCTGAAGAACTTTTCAGAGCCAATAATTTTATGGCGCAAGTTACAGCGAAGAACAATGCGCAACCTCGGTTTCTTCGGGTGTATCCCGTCCCTCATACACTTAGAAGCGAAGTTGCAAGTGAGCTAAAAGAATGGCAAGACAATGCTGTTATGGCTCCTATCCAGGCTAGTCCATGGGCTTCTTCCTTACCAATCTTACTAAAGCCTTCTGGAAGACTGCATCTTTGTTTTGACTTTAAGACCCCTGTGAGTCCACAAATAATACTTAATATTTACCCGTTGCCTTGCCATGAGGAATTAATGTACAGGTTTGGTGCAGACCACTTTTTTTCAAAAACTGTTTTACGCGTTGCGTATTTGCAAATTCCACTAGATAAGGACTCCCAGAAAGCGTTTGTGGTCAACATACATGTAGGGTTTTTCGAATTTTGCACTTACCCTTCTGCAGCACTTCCACGCCTGCCTTGTTCCAACGCTGCTTAGAACAGCTTACTGCAAAAGTTCCATTCCGTTCAAATTATTTGGACGATATTAGGGTTTTAGGACGTACACCAGCGGAACATATCAGTAACCGTTGTCCGCTTTTTCAAATACTTTCGGCTGCAGGTTTAAAGTGTCGCCTGGACAAATATTTATTTTTTCAGACTGAAATTAAATATTTAGGTCATGTTCTTAATGGCCGAGGTGTTCATCCCCTTCACTCGCATTTACTGGCCATCCGAGACTTACCTGCCCCGCGGAACGTGACGAAATTGCAGTCATTTCTCGGGAAGATGACCTATTATGTGCGATTTATACCCAACGTAGCCCAGATCGCGGCCCCGTTGCATCATTGCGCCGGAAGAACGTGCTTTTTGCTTGGACCAAAGAGTGTCAGGATGCATTCCAGAAACTTATAAAAAGCCTTGCTGAGTGACAGAAGCCTTGTTCACTTCCATCTCGCTAAGCTTGTGATTTTGGCAGTGGCCGCTTCGTCGTACGGATCCGCAGCTGTGTTGTCACTCATATTTGGTTCACAGGACAGGCCGATAGCTTTCTCTTCCAAGTTACTGCCCAATAATCAGTGTAACTATGTCCGCCTCCGGTAGCTGCGTTGTCAGCGCGACAGAATGTCAGTCCTAAGAGCCCGGATTGGATTCCCGGTTGGGTCGGAGATTTTCTCCGCTCAAGGACTGGGTGTTGTGTTGTCCTAATCATCATCATTTCATCCCCATCAACGCGCAAGTTGCCGAAGTGGCGTCAAATCGAAAGACTTGCACCCGGCGAACGGACTACCGACAGGAGGCCCTAGTCACATGACATTTATTGTAATGTAACTGTTCCCAAATCGAGAAGGAAGAGCTCGCTATTATCTGTGGCCTGAAGTGTTGGTTACAGGCGACGAATCACAGTTTGCAGCTCAGGACTTCGAACAGTTTTGTACAGCCAGTGGTATCACTCACCTTCCCAGTGCTCCGTTTCATTCTCAGTCGAACGGAGAAGCTGAACGATTTGTGGCTGTGTTCAAACAACAGATGAACAAACCACGTGCCTCTCACGCACGTGAACAAGCGCTGCTGCTCTTCTTCGCAACATCCCGCTCTCAGCACCGCGACGGTCCTTCACCGGCGGAGCTTCTACATGGCCGGCGCCACCGCATGTTCCTCCAACTGCTGCACCCACCGCAGGGCACGGCGCCTCCGACGCTCCACAAGTATCGCTTTGCGCCTAATATTTCTGTTCTTTTTCCTTTCAGCGTTTTGCAGCGGACCCTGGGAGAAAGCAACGATTCTTCGAAATTTGGGTGCTTGTATGTATTTAATTCAGGGTCCTGCTGGGTTGTTGTGCTACCATCAGAACCAGATTCACATTTGTCGATTGCGAGACTCTTCGGCAGATTTTCCATCCCCAGATTCGCACCCTACTGGGCAATTCGGAGTGCGGGGCGCTCCTCAGGTGCCGCCTGCGGGACCGATGAAGCTGGCTCCATTGCCTTCGCCGCCGCAGCAGCTCAGCCTCCCGGCGTCCATCCCGCCACCCGCCGTGCATAGGGCACCGGGCACCGTCGTCGTCGCCGCCGCTGATGTCATCGCCACCCTCTCCGTTGTTCGTCTGGCTGGCTCAGGAAGAGGGTGGGTGTCTTTTCGGGAGTTAACCAACATACGTCCCCCACAATGCGCAGGACTGCTGTCGGGGGCTCGGCGTCGGTCCCAGTTGCGGCTCCTGGTTCTTCACATCACACAGCTTTCTGCTTCAGCCCCCCTCCTCCCCTGTCACCCGGTAGTCGTAAGATAACTCCCTACACGACACCTTGGGGACATTTGGGGGGGGGGGTAGTGGGGGGGGGGGAGGGGGAGGACTGTGCAGTCATAAAGCTTCGACTGCACACCGACCAACTCAGCGCCGCCAAACGGCATCAAGAAGGCGCTGACCCGCACGCCAATGCCAACAGCAGACACAGCCACACTTCCAGGAAGACATTCAGCGCCCCCTGTCAACGCTGACTTAAACAACCGCTCATCGCTGGTCGGGCCCAGTTCGGTCGCAAACTTCGAGAACATCAGTGCTGACAACTGGAAGACGATACTTAGCCTGCATTGTGCGAGCCGTGATAGTGTGTAAGAGTATTTGCATGTAGGAGGTACAGGAAGCACATTCATCACATCAAGTTATGTTTGTTTCCTTTTTAGAAACAAAGAATTCTACCAATCTGCAAGTGTTTGTAAAATGGCGACAGGTCATCGCAACTTCCCTCCATCTTTGTTTGTATCGGTGCTGACACCACCAGAAGCCGACACAGCACTCGGTTGGAAGTACTCGGTGTTGACGTTACCCGACCAGTGTTTATTGGGACCCAACCAGACTAGTTGGTGATGTCAGCATTTGAGTCCTGTCTGCTTGATTGTTTGTAGCTCAATCATTTGCACTTCGCTATTGTACTGATAAAGTTGTTGGAATTGCATGCCAAACTGTGGGACAAAATGAAGTGTCCAGAATGAGATTTTCACTCTGCAGCGGAGTGTGGTCTGATATGAAACTTCCTGGCAGATTAAAACACTTTTAATCTGCCAGGAAGTTTCATATCAGCGCACACTCCGCTGCAGAGTGAAAATCTCATTCCGGAAACATCCCCCAGGCTATGGCTAAGCCATGTCTCCACAATATCCTTTCTTTCAGGAGTGCTAGTTCTGCAAGGTTCGCAGGAGAGCTTCTGTAGAGTTTGGAAGGTAGGAGACGAGATACCGGCGGAAGTAAAGCTGTGAGTAGCGGGCGTCAGTCGTGCTTCGGTAGCTCAGTTGGTAGAGCACTTGCCCGCGAAAGGCAAAGGTCCCGAGTTCGAGTCTCGGTCGGGCACACAGTTTTAATCTGCCAGGAAGTTTCAAAATGAAGTGTGTTGCTATTGTAAATAATGTTCAATTTCTATTGCCCACCTCCACTTCCCAAGTAATCGCTGATCACTGGTGCACATAAAATATGCTGTAACATGATGTATCTAGTCGCGCAGTGAGACAGGCCGAACACTGAAATGTCGGAGCTCAAAGAAGTTGCCTGGAGTCCATTAGATGTCACTGGAACTATTAAACCCATATGACCGCCCACAACAAATATGAAAGTCAGTCAGTCGACACTGGTCTAACATCAGAAGGAACAAAGACGTGGGATCAGTGTCGAATCAGAGCTTTGTGAATGAGGAGCAAAACACATATCAGCACGCTTACGAGAGGGTTACTAAAATGAACGACAGTTTTCAGAAGTTTTAATCTTTATATTTTAGACAAACCAATTACGTCATCTTAATTCCTCATCATTCCAGCTTCCCAAAGACACTGACGCACTGTTTGCCAAATATCCTCCATCATATCTTAACGTTCGCCTCACATCCTTCCCGTAACAGACCCGAAAATATGGTAGTTGGATGGCGCCAAGTCGAAAGTTAGGGAAGAATGTGGAAGGGTTTCGCATCCAAATGCTCTGTTCTCCTTCACACTGACACGAGCGATTTGAACACACGTGACATCTTGTTGCAGGGGGATCTCCTTTCCACAGCGTTTACGGCGCTACGCATAGCCAAGCTTCAAAAGTGCCTGGGTGTAGCGAGCAGCATTTATGGTTTGTCCAGGCTCAAGAAAACCAATCGGAATTCTTCCCTGTTACGTTCCATAGAGGCGGTTCGACGGCGATCACTACTAGGCTTCCCATAGATACTCGTGTTTCCATGTTTAGAATGCTTCACTCATCTCCTAACACTGTTGGCGCGCATGCAGATCGTGTACCATAGTGGAATTACAAAGACTAATATTCAGTGTTTTTGAGGATAAAAAATACTAATCTGAAATTGTTTAACACTTATAGTGTTCTTTTTCTCTTGATCTTTATTGTGCATTTTTGACATGATAAATAAATGTAGGATGTAGAAAGTAGAAGGCTGCGCGGTCTGGTATCCGAAATCCGTACAACAAAGGCTTATCGACATCCAGAAAAACTTTATCAGTACACTACCATACAGGAACAAGGGAATGTATCCAAAAACAATTAAATACTGGAAAATTATACAGAACAGTAGAAACAAAATCTGAAAGACAAAGCTGTCGACAGTGCAAGGTGGAATAATACAATCCAAACCATGAGAAGATTTGCTAATCAACAAAGATCAAGTGGAAATAATAGAAATCAAATAAGACGTTCTAAACAACAATAACCTGTAAATCTGCCTTGCAATCTACTCGAGGCGAAGTCTGAAGAAGGAATATAGAAGTTAAAGAATATTTGAAAATGGAAATAAGAGCATGGGGAGGCAGCATACGCCAACGATAAAACTCCCTGATGACATCCAGTATGAAAGAAGCTAAGGAAAAGTTGTCACATTTGAAGAGAATGGATATCATATTTAGTATAAAATATACATTGGTGGGGAACAAAACTTAAAATATAACAAGAAAGGCTAATAGAATGAAAACAATGACATGCAAAATATCAAAACAACATGATGTTGTTGTTGTTGCGATCTTCAGTCCTGAGACTGGTTTGATGCAGCTCTCCATGCTACCCTATCCTGTGCAAGCTTCATCATCTCCCAGTACCTACTGCAACCTACATCCTTCTGAATCTGCTTACTGTATTCATCTCTTGGTCTCCGTCTACGATTTTTACACACCACACTGCCCTCCAATACTAAATTGGTGATCCCTTGATGCCTCAAAACATGTCCTACCAACCGATCCTTTCTTCTAGTCAAGTTGTGCCTCAAACTTCTCTTCTCCCCAATCCTATTCAATACTTCCTCATTAGTTACGTGATCTACTCATCTGATCTTCAGCATTCTTCTGTAGCGCCACATTTCGAAACCTTCTATTCTCTTCTTGTCTAAACTAGTTATCGTCCATGTTTCACTTCCATACATGGCTACACTCCATACACATACTTTCAGAAACGTTTTCCTGACACTTAAATCTATACTCGATGTTAACAAATTTCTCTTCTTCAGAAACGCTTTCCTTGCCAATGTCAGTCTACATTTTATATCCTCTCTGCTTCGACCATCATCAGTTACTTTGCTCCCCAAATAGCAAAACTCCTTTACTACTTTAAGTGTCTCACTTCCTAATCTAATTACCGCAGCATCACCCGATTTAATTCGACTACATTCCATTATCCTCGTTCTGCTTTTGTTGATGTTCATCTTATATCTTCCTTTCAAGACACTGTCCATTCCGTTCAACTGCTCTTCCAAGTCCTTTGCTGTCTCTGACAGAATTACAATGTCATCAGCGAACCTCAAAGTTTTTATTTCTTCTCCATGGATTTTAATACCTACTCCGAATTTTTCTTTTGTTTCCTTCACTGATTGCTCAATATACAAATTGAATAACATCGGGGAGAGGCTACAACCCTGTCTCACTCCCTTCCCAACCACTGCTTCCCTTTCATGTCCCTCGACTCTTGTAACTGCCATCTGGTTTCTGTACAAATTGTAAATAGCCTTTCGCTCTCTATATTTTACCCCTGCCACCTTCAGAATTTGAAAGATAGTGTTCCACTCAACATTGTCAAAAGCTTTCTCTAAGTCTACAAATGCTAGAAACGTAGGTTTGCCTTTCCTTAATCTAGCTTCTAAGATGTGTCGTAGGCTCAGTATTGCCTCACGTATTCCCATATTTCTACGGAATCCAAACTGATCTTCCCTGAGTTTTTCCATTCGCTGTAAATAATTCGCTTTAGTATTTTGCAGCTGTGACTTATTAAATTGTAATTTTCACATCTGTCAACACCTGCTTTCTTTGGGATTGGAATTATTATATTCTTCTTGAAGTCTTAGGGTATTTCGCCTGTCTCATACATCTTGCTCACCAGATGGCAGAGTTTTGTTAGGCCTGGCTTTCCCAAAGCTGTCAGTAGTTCTAATGGAATGTTGTCTACTCCCGGGGCCTTGTTTCGACTCAGGTCTTTCAGTGCTCTGTCAAACTCTTCACGCAGTATCATATCTCCCATTTCATCTTCATCTACATCCTCTTCCATTTCCATAATACTGCCCTCAAGTACATTGCCCTTGTATAGACCCTCTATATACTCCTTCCACCTTTCTGCTTTCCCTTCTTTGCTTAGAACTGGGTTTCCATCTGAGCTCTTGATATTCATACAAGTGGTTCTCTTTTCTCCAAAGGTCTCTGTAATTTTCCTGTAGGCAGTATCTATCTTACCCCTAGTGAGATAAGCCTCTACATCCTTACATTTGTCCTCTAGCCATCCCTGCTTAGCCATTTTGCACTTCTTGTCGATCTTATTTTTGAGGCGTTTGTATTCCTTTTTGCCTGCTTCATTTACTACATTTTTATATTTTCTCCTTTCATCAATTAAATGCAATATTTCTTCTGTTACCCAAGGATTTTTGCTAGCCCTCGTCTTTTTACAAACTTGATCCTCTGCTGCCTTCACTATTTTATTCCTCAAAGCTACCCATTCTTCTTCTACTGTATTTCTTTCCCCCATTCCTGTCAATTGTTCCCTTATGCTCTCCCTGAAACACTGTACAACCTCTGGTTTAGTCAGTTTATCCAGGTTCCATCTCCTTAAATTCCCACCTTTTTGTAGTTTCTTCAGTTTTAATCTACAGTTCATAACCAATAGATTATGGTCAGAGTCCACATCTGCCCCTGGAAAGTCTTACAATTTAAAATCTGGTTCCTGAATCTCTGTCTTACCATTATATAATCTATCTGAAACCTGTCAGTATCTCCAGGCTTCTTCCATGTATACAACCTTCTTTTATGATTCTTGAACCAAGTGTTAGCTATGAGTAAGTTGTGCTCTGTGCAAAATTCTACCAGGCGGCTTCCTCTTTCATTTCTTACCCCCCCCCCCCAATCCACTTTCAGCTACTATGTTTCCTTCTCTCCCTTTTCCTACTGCCAAATTCCAGTCACGCATGACTATTAAATTTTCGTCTCCCTTCACTATCTGAATAATTTCTTTTATTTCATCATACATTTCTTCAATTTCTTCGTCATCTACAGAGCTAGTTGGCATATAAACTTGTACTACTGTGGTAGGCGTGGGCTTCGTATCTATCTTGGCCACAATAATGCGTTCACTATGCTGTTTGTAGTAGCTTATCCGCATTCCTATTTTCCTATCATTATTAAACCTACTCCCGCATTACCCCTATTTGATTTTGTATTTATAACCCTGTAGTCACCTGAGCAGAAGTCTTGTTCCTCCTGCCACCGAACTTCACTAATTCCCACTACATCTAACTTTAACCTATCCATTTCCCTTTTTAAATTTTCTAACCTACCTGCCCGATTAAGGGATCTGACATTCCACGCTCTGATCCGTAGAACGCCAGTTTTCTTTCTCCTGATAACGACATCCTCTTGAGTAGCCCCCGCCCGGAGATCCGAATGGGGGACTATTTTGCCTCCGGAATATTTTACCCAAGAGGACGCCACCATCATTTAACCATACAGTAAAGCTGCATGTCCTCGGGAAAAATTACGGCTGTAGTTTCCCCTTGCTTTCAGCCGTTCGCAGTACCAGCACAGCAAGGCCGTTTTGGTTAGTGTTACAAGGCCAGATCAGTCAATCATCCAGACTGTTGACCCTGCAACTGCTGAATAGGCTGCTGCCCCTCTTCAGGAACCACTCGTTTGTCTGGCCTCTCAACAGATACCCCTCCGTTGTGGTTGCACCTACGGTACGGCCATCTGTATCGCTGAGGCACGCAAGCCTCCCCACCAACGGCAAGGTCCATGGTTCATGGGGGGAAGGCAAAACAACATAATATGCAATAAAAAAGCGAAAGAATATTACTATACAGGAAGCAAAGATTATGGAATCAGACTGAACCTAGCAAGATATTAGATGCAAATAGTTGTAGGCGGAGATGATTTGTAAAGGTACAATCTTTCAGTGTCAGTTTTCTATAGATACGGGTACAACCGTGGTTGCTTCCCTACCATTAATTTTATACTATTATTAGTGATTCTGTTTATGTTTTTAAGCTCGACGATCTCCTATGAGGTACGATTAAGCGGCTTGTATCCAGAGGGCCGCACCTGATGAAATGGGACAAGACCAGTTACTGCCCATCAGCCTGAGGAAGCCTTAAGAAATAAGCTAACAAAAACCACAGGCTCTGCACGATTCTGGAGCGTCACAATATTTTGATCAAAATTATCATAACTACGCAACATGAAATTGCTACAGCACACTACACAGTATTATTCCTAATGTGACGTAGAAAATAATGTTTGTAGCAACAGGTCTTGCTGTTACATAAACATGACCTTCTTTAAATACTTAAAAACTCTAAGGTACCGAATGAACAAAATCTGTTAGTTACACTGCCGGAAAAAAAATAGTACACCATTTCAGAGATTCCAAATTTTATTTTTGCAACAGTGCATACGGAGTATACGAAATGATTACATTTACAGATCAGTAGCGCAAGCGGTTATGAGGTATGATGTATCAACCCCTGCTGAAACACCCATATAAGCATGAGGTGTAGCCTTCATAGGCGGCAATACAGGCGCTAACTCTGGCACCCAGTATATCATGCAGATGGCGACTACTGTCCTGGGCTACGTTGTTCCACGTCTGCTCCACCTGTTGAGTTAGTCCTGCAAGAGTTGTTGGCTGAAGAAACACACGAATCACTTCTCGTCGCATCATATCCCACACACGCTCGATTGGAGACAAGTCCAGAGATCGTGTTGGCCAGAGAAGTTGCTGCTCGCCTTGAAGAGCATGTTGAGATGGCACTCTGGTAGCTATGTCACTAGGCTATCTGCTGGCGAACAACATTGGAACCATTATCAGTATATATACTATTCTCTAGGTGGCATATGGTGTCATGAGATCAAAAACGATGTCGTCTTTCCAGGTGTACTAATTTTTTTGGCAGTGCATATAAAACAGAGTATGTATGTGTATGTGTGCTTGTGTGTTTGCCTTGGATTTCCTCCCAAACCCCTAGGCACAGAGACAGCAGGTCACACGACTACCAGTACTGTGGAGTTTATAATACCAAATTGGAGTGGATATACAGGCAAAAACGTGTTCTTTTTCAGATCCTAGAATGTAGGCTGTCCTTCACAACAGGCATGTTGTGTGGGAACAGTATAGCCTTGCGTGATCAACCTGCTGTGCAGGGCAGCAAGCTTTCCAGTGGCAAGAAACGGTTTTCCAGGCCCTGACATGTAGGCTAAGCATGGCAAGTATGTTGTGTTAGAGTAGTATCGACTTGCAGTATCGACTGATCGACTTGCTTTGTATGATGCCATGTGCATCAGTGGCAAATAAATGATTTTCAAGCCTCTGATGAGGAGCCTGCCCTGCACGACAGGCGTGTTATGGGTGTAGTATTGGCCTGCCTTATTGAACTGTCTTGCAGGAGCTAAATGCACAAATTAACATAGCTGGGAACAGGTTGAGATGGATAGAAGAGAGGATGGACAGAGTGAGGGAGAGGAGCAAATGAACAGAGGGGAGGAGAGGGATATGTTTGAGGGAAGTGGAACGTGTAGAGAAGTAGTGGGCAGGTAGAAAAGGAAGAGCTGAAGGTGGAGATGGAAAGAGAGAGGATGGAAGAAGAAACAGCCAGACAGAGGGTGTGGAGGAAATGAACAAAGAGACAGAGAAGAGGAGGGAAAGGGAGGTAGACAGATAGATGTGGTAGGGTGAGGTGGGCAGATAGACAGAGGGAGGAAGAGGTCGACACAGAGAAGGGAAGGATTAGGTGCATTTAATAGACGTGTCAAATACATATTCAGGTGAAACTGTAAGGAAGAGACTACTACAAAAAAAATGAAGAAGTACAAGCAAAGACAGGTAAGAAGAGAAGTCTATGGAAATACCCTTGCCAGAAGAAGAAATAGGCTAGTGGAACATCTCCTAATGCATAAACTAATATTTAAGCAGTTTTTACACATGTACACCTTGGGCCTAGTCGCTGTGCGCCTTTACCTGCCTTGCAGTTAAGAAGAGGAACATGTGTTCATGCTTGCCTCTTTCTCAACATGTGCACATGTGTGATTCCATTTACACATAGAAGAAGCATACCCGTGTTTCACACACCCGCCACAGCTAGTAGTACTTTATGGCACAGACGAAATCGTGTAAATCAAGCTTAAGTACTGGAATAATGAATACATTTTTGGATAATTCATGCGCAAGTGTGGCGTAAGAGATAAAGATGGCAAATAGTATTCTGTTTAAAAACATTACTCGTAATTTCGTAGTAAGCCACCGAAAAGGGTTGTTCTTTATGTCCGCTTTCACATTTTTTTTTTCTTTTTCATGCTTTTCTTAAGAATTTTTATTTTCGCTCCCTAGTCTGGAATTTGTCGGCATTTGGGAAAATAACGCAATCGAACGCTACTGTTTTCATTCTTTTAAGATTAGTAACCTCTTCCTTTTCGTTGCCATGCCCTGAATAATTTCTGCATGGTGCAAATGTACGGGCGAGTGTTTTCAGGCATACCGGTGGAGACCAAGGAAGTTTCCTTCCCTCAGCGCTTAGCAGTACCAACCTCCGTGGGTCCATTCCACCGACGCCTAGCAACACAGCAGACTGCAAACTTGGAGCTTTCTTGATCCGCGCTATTGGCTAGGCTAACGTAACGGAGTTCTTCCCTTCTATGTAAAAAAAGAAGACGATCCTTCTCCAATGGCAGTCCAGGGGCTGCCTTTTTAAACACTCTTTCTGGGACCATAGAGTCGTGAGTCTGTTTTTTGGAACATGACCTGTTGTAAGTTCAGACTGTTTCTTGTAGGCTAGATTGTGGGAGGAGACTTAGGAATCAAGACTTTGACATCAGTTTGGCAGTCAGTAATGTTGTTGGTGAAAATCGCGGTTTTCTTACGATTAAAATCGCATATAAAGCGTTAAACGGTGATTGTACTTTGTCCTAGTACAGTCCTAGTACACAACAACACCCAGTCATCTCGAGGCAGGAAAAATCCCTGACCCCGCCGGGAATCGAACCCGGGACCCCGTGCTCGCGAAGCGAGAACGCTACCGCGAGACCACGAGCTGCGGACAACCGACTTCCATACCATTCGGATAATTCCTTCGTGGTACGTCGTTTTTTTTTCCTTAGAGTGTACCTTAAGTGAGAACTGTCCGCTGGATGAGTCATCGCGACCAAGATCACCCATTTCTGAAGGTCTGCGTAGGAAATTACGAATGCAATGGAAACGAAACCATATCGGGGAACTTTGGTCACGTCTTTGTCAACAAAAACAGACAGCGCAGCTATAAGAGATCATCAAGTAAAAAATTAGGTAATAGTGTTTGCGTAGTATTTAGGTCTCCCGAAGGCAAAAGATGTTAACTTCGAATCATACCTAAATTTCTCCCTCCAGAATTTATTTAACGAAATTTGTGGTCTCATAACGAGCTCTTTCTGGTTATAAAAAAACAGCAATTCGCAATAATGTCTGCACAGATACCTGAATTGATATGAAGTGTCAATTCACTATCAAATTAATTATTTGACCAATTCGGTGTTCTTTCCTGTGGTAATTAACTGATCTGAATTGAAAAAAAATCGGCTAAAATAGATTTCGTTATACAAATGCTAAGGATAAGGATGATGAGTTTATAAAATTGTCACTCCTGTCCAGAATAAATAAATTAACCCAACAAATTCGCCGACAACTGTGCAAGAGATATTAGCAAAGTACAGTAACAACGACTACTCGCTATTTGTATAACGTTACTGGCACCAATTGTAAAATTGTGTAGCGGTAGTCAAAGGCTAATATGTGTTTACAGTTCTCTTCATTAAGGGCTGTTGCCAGTCTTCACACTATATGTGGCGATATTAGCTCCTCGCTAAAAATTTTAGGAGATAATATTTTGTCACAGATTATCGCCTGATTCGCAGAATGCTGAGCTTCCAACCAATACGAACCGCTAAGTCATCAATTTATAAAATAAAATTGTCCCTACCATACTTCGTTGGGGCACAACCGAAATTATATCTGTATCTGTGGATAATCATCCATCGATGATAACGTGCTGCGTTCAGCCAGTCCAGAAATGATCAGAAAGTATTTTCATCAGCATATTGCACCTAAAAGTTTTTTGGAACACCATATGTATTCGGTTAGCTCTCAACAGCTCTGAGAACGCCATGCATTAGGGGTGCGATGTCTGCACGCGAACTACAGTAAAAAATCGCCCTTCCCTTCTTAAAAGAGCCTAGTGTGGCCCGATATCTCGACAGTAACGCGAGCGGAGTTGTACTGAACTATGATTTACGAGCATTAAAGAACTGTTTGAAACGATGGAGATGAACGAGAGTGAAAGAAAGAAAAAGTAGCTGATGCCAGTTTTCCGCAGCAGCTTTTCTTGTCCTGGGGTGCCAGAAGTAAGTAAAACGTTGCCTAGTGGGCTGCAGCCTCAAGCACGCATGATGAAGCATTCGCACAAGATGCACAAATCCTTGATGCCTCCATACTATTCAAGCACGCTGGTACAAACACTGGTTTTTACCTGAAACATGCCGAACTCAGATGACGATGCGCTTGCTATGACAGCCTTTATTCTTGCCTTGCGAAAAAACGAAGAAACGTGATATCTGATGTAAAGGCTTCAAAAACGAAAAATTAGTCCCCATATTAACATGCTCAGTGAGCTGATGATATATCCAGTGTTTGGCATAATTATCCCAGGATGACTGAAGAAATCTCCATTCAGGGAAACTTCCTATTATAGATACACCTCCACTCTCGGATACTTCCTATTGCAGATGCATCTCACTCTCTAGAACAGTGATTCCCACCTTTCTGATATCAATACCCTTGAGGGCAATCAGATATTAGCTACTACCGCCATGTGTAACATCAGTTCACAACTAAATTTAAGTAATAAAAATAATGTTATTTGAACACATTCACTTTTAAAGTGATGAAAGATACGAGGTGCATTCAAGTTCTAAGGCCTCCGATTTTTTTTCTAATTAACTACTCACCCGAAATCGATGAAACTGGCGTTACTTCTCGACGTAATCGCCCTGCAGACGTACACATTTTTCACAACGCTGACGCCATGATTCCATGGCAGCGGCGAAGGCTTCTTTAGGAGTCTGTTTTGACCACTGGAAAATCGCTGAGTCAATAGCAGCATGGCTGGTGAATGTGCGGCCACGGAGAGTGTCTTTCACTGTTGGAAAAAGCCCAAAGTCACTAGGAGCCAGGTCAGGTGAGTAGGGAGCATGAGGAATCACTTCAAAGTTGTTATCACGAAGAAACTGTTGCGTAACGTTAGCTCGATGTGCGGGTGCGTTGTCTTGGTGAAACAGCACACGTGCAGCCCTTCCCGGACGTTTTTGTTGCAGTGCAGGAAGGAATTTGTTCTTCAAAACATTTTCGTAGGATGCACCTGTTACCATAGTGCCCTTTGGAACGCAATGGGTAAGGATTACGCCCTCGCTGTCCCAGAACATGGACACCATCATTTTTTCAGCACTGGCGGTTACCCGACATTTTTTTGGTGGCGGTGAATCTGTGTGCTTCCATTGAGCTGACTGGCGCTTTGTTTCTGGATTGAAAAATGGCATCCACGTCTCATCCATTGTCACAACCGACGAAAAGAAAGTCCCATTCATGCTGTCGTTGTGCGTCAACATTGCTTGGCAACATGCCACACGGGCAGCCATGTGGTCGTCCGTCAGCATTCGTGGCACCCACCTGGATGACACTTTTCGCATTTTCAGGTCTTCATGCAGGATTGTGTGCACAGAACCCACAGAAATGCTAACTCTGGAGGCGATCTGTTCAACAGTCATTCAGCGATCCTCCAAAACAATTCTCTCCACTTTCTCGATCATGTCGTCAGACCGGCTTGTGCAAGCCCGAGGTTGTTTTGGTTTGTTGTCATACGATATTCTGCCTTCATTATACTGTTGCACCCACGAACGCACTTTCAACACATCCATAACTCCATCACCACATGTCTCCTTCAACTGTCGATGAATTTCAATTGTTTTCACACCACACAAATTCAGAAAACGAATGATTGCACGCTGTTCAAGTAAGGAAAACGTCGCCATTTTAAGTATTTCAAACAGTTCTCATTCTCGCCGCTGGCGGTAAAATTCCATCTGCCGTACGGTGCTGCCGTCTCTGAGACGTATTGACAATGAACACGGCCTCATTTTAAAACAATGCGCATGTTTCTGTCTCTTTCCAGTCCAGAGAAAAAAAATCGGAGGCCTTAGAATTTGAACGCACCTCGTATATGATGTTAACATTTTACAGGTGTTCTATTAAACCATGTGACAATTGCTATGGCTCACTTGTAACAACATTTTTTACAGGATGATGAAAGAATTCTCAGTGCATTGTGACTTTTAAATAAACCACCATCTCCGATAAGAAAGCTAATTATCCACATTGAGGATAGACACTTGTTACAAAATATGCTTCCTCTCCACAACTCCTCTCCCTAGCGACACTTGCTTTACCCACATCCTCCACCCCTACTTAAAATCAGCTGAATTAAAATGTGTGAACTGTATTTAGGCCCACTGTTTGTAAATGACTTCTTACTTCTGAACTGGCAGAAACTGGAAGACTTCATGTTGTCAATACCTTGTGTCTGACCACTGTTAATAATAATAATGATAATAATAATAATAATAATAATAATAATAATAATAAGCCTAATATTCAATATTATAACAAGGAGTAAATGTGGCACAGAATGGCTGAAAGAAGTCCAGAGAGATCTACAGCAGATCAACATAAAAAATCTCGAAGATCACACCGAGTGCCAGCATAAAATCACAAGTGTGAAGTTTGGGGAAAGAACATCGCTTCAGCCTGGTAAAAAATGGACAGAGGAACGGAAGAAGGAGCATTCTGAGAGCATGAGGAGGTTTTGGGAAGCAAAGAAGAAAAACATCCGAAGATGAAATTATGAATTCAAGTTCAATCGCTCTCCTAAAGGGGAACAATCGTTATAATAATAATCTTAAATGGAACACTCATATCACAACCCTAAATTCAAAACTAGCAAAAATGAGCTATGTGGTAAGAATTCTCTGCAACAGTACTAGTGCAGAAACAGTTAGGGCTGTATACTTTGCTCGTGTACATTCAATACTGAAGTACGGTATCATTTTCTGGGGAAATGTACATCAGGCCATAACAGTTTTCAGGAAACAAAAGGCAATTATAAGAATAATGAAACAAGTGAGCAGCAGAAAATCATGCAAACCTTTCTTTAAAGATCTAAAGATCCTACCCCTTCCCTGCATTTATATACTGGAAATAGTCACGCATGTCAAAAAAAGCATACTGAGAAAAGAAAACCTTTTTCCTCAAAACAAAAGTGTCCATGATTACAGTACCAGGTCAGACAGTGACATACACGTCAATCATTGTAACACCACATTATGCCAAAAAGGTGTATATCATGCAGGAACAAAACTTTACAACAGATTACCAAGACATATAAAATCTCTTACTGAACTACAAAGCTTTAAAAAGTCTGTGACATCCTACCTTCTGAAAAACTGCTACTATTCAGTCTCACAGTATCTTATGCAAGAAAAAATGTAATTTGTATCTTTAATTGTAGAAATAAGTTATAAATATACAGTATTTCAAAAATTTGTAATTATTAACTGTATAGATCCAATTTGTCATAAAAATTTATAAAATTTATGTTTGATATTTGAAAATCCAATAGCCAAAAAATGTTTTCTGTCCAATATCCTGTGTACAATATATGTACTTAAAAAGAGATTTATATGGACAAATAAATAAATAAATAAATAAATAAATAATAACAATAATAAGCCTAATTACAGTGTAGGCCATACAGCAGTGTTGTAGCCATTACAAAGTTACCTTTTTGCTGCCAGTTAGTTCACATATTGTTATGAAGTGAATAATGAACCCATTTACTGTCTCTGGCAGGAACTACCTACTACTCGAGAAGGCATTTTTATGATATATTTAACTATGTGTCTTAATTTGATTACCATAGATGCATGGAACAAAGTGTGTAGCAGGTGGACTAAGTGAGGAAGATGTTCATACATTCGTTTCTTAGGCTGTAGCTTCCACCATACTGTTTCATGCTTTAATAGTAGTGTTTGGGTAAAAGATGTAATTTTTGGTAACTTATATCATCAGTCTTACAGTCTTACAAAATAATGGTAATAGTAGTAATCTTTAAAAAATAATTTAATTTTGTGACGAAAACACAATTCTACTGTTTTGATTTTACCCGTCAGAAAATTACATTTTACCCCTCAGGGTAACCTCCTAGTTGGGAACCACTGCTCTAGAAGCACATAAATTTATATCTATTTGTTCTTACACCCACATGAAAATATAGATTCTTTACTGTGGCTGGAGAATCTTCCAGATTTTGGACACAGGATCAGGAACCTCAGCCTATAAATAAGATGCCAGGCCCACCAGTCTGACTCAAGGAGCATAGTTAGCTCCTAATAAATTTCATGTGGCTAAGTTGGCTACAAAGGAATAATTGCAATCCAATATTGTTGGTATTGTTAGATGGACCAATAGTCCTTCAGCCTTGTCTATCTGGATTAACCAAAGAAGGACAGCACACAGAGACTGTGAGTTGATTATCAGGCTCTTAACTGCTGCCTCAGTGTGCTACATTGTAAGAAAACACATATACAGATCCCTATGAACCCAGAGGTTGTCCAGTGACAGGCATCATCTTCCTTTTGGACAGCATGAATTTTTTGTATGCCATATGGACTTCAAAATTCAGTGCAGTGTTGGCAAAATTTCGTAGACAATGCTCTTTTCAAATTTCCCTAGTGCTACACTAAGTTGGATGATATTTTAGGCTTATTTACTCCCCAAAGGAAACATGATGAACATCTCAAACTAGTTTTTAAAGCTTTACACAAACTTGGCATTGTCTTTAACTATGATAGGTGTCAACTCAGATAGTCATACGTTACCTTCTTCTACTATTTGGTTTGCTGTGATAGATTATGGCTTATGCCACAAGATGTCAAACTCATTCATCACCTACCATGGCCACAGACCTTTCATGAACTACAGCATTTTATCACCATGATAAATTTTTATTGTAGACACCTGCCTGCTGCAGCTGCCATCCTGGTACCTCTTACAAATACATTAGTGGGCAAGCACACCTCAGGCAAAAAGGTATATTAACTGAACCCCACAGATGCAGCAAGTATTTGAAAAAAATTAAAGGCTACCTTTCTCAGACACTGGTGCACCCACTAAGCACTGCCCATCTAATGATTACCTCTAATGTGAGCGATTTTGTGACTAGTGCTGTTCTCCAGCATGCATGCAGTAGCTACTGTAATGTGTTTCTTTTCTAAAAAGTTGATGGACTCCCAGCAAAAATGGCCAGCCTATGACAGGGAACTTTTGGCAATGTATGAAGCAGTAGACTACTTTAAGAATGACTTCAGAGCAGACCTGCAACAGCCTACACAGATCAACACTGCTTAGTGAATTCTCTTTGCAATCCATTAAAAGACTGTTGCTCACAGGGCTTCCATCATTTGACTGCATCTTGCAGTTTACAACAGATGTCTGAGATCTTCATGGTGTGGACAATTTCATGGCTGACTTTGTTTCATAGAGCAATGCTCTCTCAGTAGATACTGATTTTGACAAACTTGCAACAGCACAGCTTCAGAATGCCCAATTATGTGAACTTCTACATAGCAACATAAAGGAACTGCACACTGAATGCACTGATGTTCCTGACTCTTTAACACAAATATTATGCAATGTTTCACAATACTGCCTTCATCTACTAGTACCACTCATCATGACGTGAGTCACTTTCAAGAAATTATGCAGGCTATCACACCTTGGGATTCAGCCTACAACAAAACTTGGCACATACTGCTTTGTATGGTCAAATGTCAAGAAAGACTGAATTTTGGGTGCAAAAACATAAAGCCTGGCAACATTCTAAAATAGGTCAACATGCACAACCTCAATATGGCAAATTTTTTGTTCTTAAGGGCCATTTTCATCATTTCCATTTAGACCTCAATAAACCCCTCCCTGATTGAAACCGTTGTTGATAGAGTCCTTCAGCAACTGACAGAATAACACTCTGGGTTGAGGGTGTACCAATTCCAGAAATCATTGCTGAGACCACTGCAAAAGCATTTATCAGCTTATGAATTTCCCATTTTGGCTGCCCTGCCACAATAATGACAGATCAAGGCAGACAATTCAAGTCATGACTTTTTACTGAACTCCATCATTCCATCATTTATGCAATTTTCACCGCTTTCCAACAGCAGCTTACCATCCACAAAGTAAGAGCACCACACACTCAAAACAACTTCATGCAACACAGAGGGGACTGGGCAGATGCCCCACTGTTCATGCACATTCAGCTTGTAAACAAGATCTCTGTACATGTCTGATGGAACTTCTTTATGGAGAACTGCTCATGTACCAATTGTCTACAAACAAAGAACTGCCATAGCTCACCTGCAAAGTCAAGTAACACATGCCACACCTTAAGAAAAAGAAACCACAGGCACATGACTCTCAGAAAACCTTTGTCTATAAAGCTCATGCTGCAAGATGATACTGTCCTGCCAGCATTACACTCACCCTACTTAGGCCCACATAAAGTGATTAGATAGGATGACAACACCTTTGACATTTTACTGAACAGCAAACTAACCACTGTTTGGTCAACAGGCTTAAAATGGCATGGACCCTGCTCCTCCCCATTGAGATACCTGGAAGTAGCATCAGCTACATAGATGCCAATCTGCAGATTGGCCTGTATGACAACAAAATTACAGCACAAATGGACTTGCACCAGTTCCAACTTAAGGAGATCTTAGTCAACTAACTGACAACTTTTTCTTAATGCAAGGACAACAAGATGAGTAACACATCCACAACAGCATACTCTCAGGAACATTCTCCCAATAACACAGAACTCGTCAGATATCTATCCAGATTCCAGCACTTCCATGTTTCCAGCTGACAGGATTCTCATGGTCACTGCTGCTAGAAACAAGCACTGGCCACTGGAGGAAGACACATGCACTGCTACAGCACTGTTGGTCCCTTAATTCACCCTCCACCACTCACCAGC
Source organism: Schistocerca americana (assembly GCF_021461395.2). Classification (NCBI taxonomy): domain Eukaryota; kingdom Metazoa; phylum Arthropoda; class Insecta; order Orthoptera; family Acrididae; genus Schistocerca; species Schistocerca americana. Next base: position 477,737,180 of record NC_060121.1, read on the forward strand.
CCCTACCTACACTCCCATTTTGGAGGACCTCACCAGCTGTCAACTCACCTCACTAAACAGCATCATTTTTGACTGCTGCCACATGATTCACCTACTCAGCTCAGTGAGAAATGGTGCAGCCATGCCCCTGTGCAAAGATGAAGCCTGGAGTAGCAACATCCAACCTCCCTGTGCTCTGCACTCCCAGAAGTGTGTGTGTGTGGGGAGGGGGGGGGGGGGTGAGGTCTGTGGCAACCTAACAGCGAGAGGAAGCATCTCTACCTGGTGTTTAAGTGTAGATTAACAGTATCTGTGGCCTCCATTATTTAACCTGGAGAATCCTCACCTATATACGCTCTACACAGTAAAGATCACATGACATGACAGTTATTGATGCAACATGTGTATTCCCACTGGGATGATACAATATACAATACGATGCACAATGCAACTCACCATACAGAAAGCATCAAGACAGCAAAACTCATGTTTCAGTTTCATTTGCAGACATGGAGTATTCTGAGAGGACATTATTGTGACTTATCGTTATTTGAAGCTCAAGAAACTGAAAAGAAAAGAAAGTACCTGGGTGCACCTGTACCATGTAATAAATATCAAACACTGTTCAGCTGTGGTTTCTTGTGAACTCTCCCAATACAAATGCAAATTCCACGAATTCTGCAGAATGAGTGTAGACAGTTCCTGCTTTTTGTACAATTACTATCAGTTATTCTGACAAACCGGAACACAAATTTTCTACTTGCTATGTGTCTTTCTGAGAAGCTGCTCATACATGAATAATGGTTATAGATTGATAATGCTAGTGTAGCATTTCCCCAACTGTTCAATTTCACAGAAGAATATATGAGACAGTTTCATGGATATTCACACAAAACATTTCTGTGTTTGAAGTGAGATCACTTACCAGTGATGGTGTAGCAATAAGTGGTGAACACTGTGTTGGAGTAGACAATGTTTTTGAAGAAATGGAAGAAGTGCTTGACGATAAGGAAAATATTGATGTCTCTTCCTTCGCTTCATCCAACTAATCATTCAGAAGTAACAGTTACATCTTACACCTGTCACAAAGTTTCTATACTGATAAAAAAAACATCTAATCTACATCATCAACTAATGACTCCCAGTGTCTTTCCATTTCCGAAAATTTTTGAAATGCCTGGACTAGCAGGACAGAGCAGATTAAGTTGTTGAAAGGGGCCAAAATAAATTGCTGTCAGTTACACTCAACATACAAACTTTATTCATCAACACACAATATTACAACAAGGATGTAAAACACTCAAAACTTTAATCGACCTCCTATGATTAACTTTAGATTGGCTGAAGACCAAACTCAAAATCCAAGACACAAGGCCTAAGCAAGAAATTAAAATACAAGGTTCTTCTGGAGGTTTCACCCAAGAATATTTTCTAAATCTTTAATCTAAACAGGCTGAAGGCCTTAGCAATTTAATTTTAATGGAACTTGGCTGAAGGCCACACATTAAGCAATAAGAAGAGTTTCAGTCAAAAGGCAGAAGGCCTTATCTTAAAATGTTACATGCAAAATTTGGCTGAAGGCCCCATACAAAAGAATAACAATCTCATGCCTCAAGGGCAAGACAAGAACATTAATCTAAGAGATACTGATATGCGACTGAAGGCCACACATCAACCATATAACTAAAACCCAAATAGGGAAATTACTATGTAACACACAAAGAATGACACTCAGAAGTTTCAAGGGTCGACCTGGGATTGTAACACCATCACCCGTTTAGTTGAGACAGGCAGACTGTCCAACAACTTCTTAATCTGAAGGCAACCCAACTGACAGGCAGCCGACTGACCGATCAACAAAATCAGTTCCACTCCATGCAAACAGCAAAACGACCACAAGATTTCAATACCATGACACACAGAATACTGGCACCCACAACAACCAACAACACCTCAGCTGTTGAACTACATGCCACGCTGGACAGCAACAACACAATGAGAAAAATACACTGCTGATAATTACATCAATGAACAGGGCAGGTAACCGGAATGTCAATGGCTACAAGGCAGAAAATACCACTGGTCAACTTCAATAATAGGGAATAAATTAAGTTAAGTTAAACTCCACAGGAAGATGGCTGGAATCTTGGCCGACTTGAATAAACACACGGTGTTGTTCGCAGGAATGTCCCAAAAGCAACAACCAGGATCAAATGAAGAAATGTAAACAGTTGAGGCTCGATAGTAGGTTGGGTGAGGACTCAACTTTCATGTCCAAGATCGGTGGGTGACAAACTTGGTAGCACTCTCAATCAGCATCTCACACTCCAACTGTGCGTGCACACCACCAGCAGCCCCGGCCAGAGTGATGAAGACTTCCTTGCTGCTCCATGCCAATCAACCGACTCGTCACACACTGCCCAGCCGGTAAGTATATCCACCACACCAAAGATAGTACAGCAATACTAGCATCGATACATGCTGCTGCTGCCACTCACGGAGAGGACAGCAACATTATCACACTAACCGTGCGAGAAATAAAACCACAGGACTGCAACCAAGGTTTAACACAAGACAAGCATGACTTGAGCCAGCCATGGCTCAGTTTTAGATTTAAATTTCAGCTTTTGTTGGCAGCAAATAAAAAATAGGAACATGAGTCAGTTTGGCACTGCATAGCAGGCAACAGCAGTACCAATGGCCTCATGGGCATTGCTTGGTTCCCAATCTCATCACAAACACACTCCAATACATCTCACAAATTTTCTCACAAATGGAAAGAGATATCAGTCTTTTTCGACCATTCTTTGATGTGTCAGAAATACATACTCTAAATGCACCAAATAAACTGACTATTAACTACATTCCTCACTTTTCAAAATATGTGCTGTGTTTTACTCTGCTTCGATAATCCACAATATCTGTGGGCAGTGATGAAAAGAAAACCAGGTGATTATCCAGCTTTGATGTTAGACTATAAAATGCAGAAAAATCTTCTTTTAATTAATGGTTTCCTTAAAAATGAATAAATAGTGGTTTTTAATTTTGTGAGCAAAAAGCAAAAATTTTGCTGACAAAGAAATATCACCATGTAGACGTCATAGTTTAAGGAGAACTCGCACACTTGCAATATATCAGCCATAAAAAGACATGGCCATTCCAAAGGGTGATTAGTGACATGCCAATATCACACTGCAGAATCCACATTTAATTGTAGGTTTAGGACTAGAATCAGTTTTGGAATGTGATTTTGTAACAGTAAAAGTGTCAGTGTTGATTACTGACTCTCTATGTCATCACCAATTATCATCGGATTTGGTTACACAAGTGTTGAGCAAATTTAGACTGGGCCAGTAAAAATGGGCTTTTCACATAAAAGAGACTGTTGATTTGACAGCACAGCACAGTAGTAGAGAGGGCATTTTACTTAAAATTAATCCTTTAAAAGGTGACATTGCTACTGCAAACACCAAACTGTCGAGATAGGGCAACATAAATCTATGTTATCCCAAGAAAAAAGAAAATTAAAAAACAAGTTATACTATCATGAAGGAGAGCTATTTTTCTGCCTTTCCAGACAGCATGAACTGCAAGTTAGTTATGTGAGGTCTAGTAATAAAACTGCAAGGCATTCAAAACACAAGACATGTCAGAGCTGCAATGCCGTAAGTGGAATTGTGCAAGGCACCCATCATCATTTCCATACTACAAATTGCCTCCTTATTTAGTCAAAAACAAGAAGCCTGGCACCAGACAGACGTATGGTTGTGAAAAAGTTAGTGACAACCTGTTACAAACTGTGGTAGTGCAACCTTCAGCCAGCAACTCATTGTCCCCTATACATTTGGTGCCAAAAAAGACAAATTGTTTCACTTTCTCTCGCACATTCGCAACAGTAAAATGTTTCAGTGCTGTAGACTGTAGAAAGACATATCACCAAATGCCTGTGGCTTGAAGAGATATTCGAAAATTGGCTGTTCTACCTCTTTTAGGGTTTTTGAGTTTGTATGAATGCCTTATGGACTTAAAAATGCTGCCCAGACTTGGCAGATGTTTACTGGCTCTATCTTGGGGCAGTTTTTCTGTTTTTGTTATCATGATGAAATTCTTCTTTTTACAAATTCTGCTGTAGAATGCAACAGCCATTTAGATTTAATTATGAGGACTCTTCATGATCACAGTGTAGCTATAAATGAAGAAAAGTGACAACTCAGAAAGACCGTGTAAGGTAACAGGAGATAATATGATGGTACAGCAGATTTTCTGGCAATGGAAATATCTACTATGTGAAAATGGATGGGATGTGAAAAGCACAAACACAAGTCTATACATTTATAGACTCATCTTTCCTTGATAAAGAGATGGCAGCTTTCAGCAGTTTCAGATGGTTTAAATTACTTGGTTAAACAACTGCATATAATTATTGTACATGACTTTGCACATTAGTAAATAATGTAGGGTGTGCTTGTAATGTGGGTGCTTGGAATTGCTGGATACCTAATCATTGTAATAGAAGGCATGCAAAAAAAAAGCTCTTCAAAGTAGTTCATAATTTAAATTTAAAGCACAGCAACAGAAATAATATGTTGGGCTGGTGTACTTCAATCAAAACGTTTCATAGTAGAATTAAGTTATAAAGATGTTCAGAACAACTGCAAAGTAAGTCATTATTTTATTATGAAGACACCATTCAGTTTCGATCTTTGTAGTCCCAGACAAGTATTTGTATGTCTTATATATCGTGCAAAGATGTCATTAAATGAAGGGAGAGGGGTGAAACTGTGCCAAATTCCAAATTATGTACATCTACATCTACATCTACATTGATACTCCGCAAGCCACCCAACGGTGTGTGGCGGAGGGCACTTTACGTGCCACTGTCATTACCTCCCTTTCCTGTTCCAGTCGCGTATGGTTCGCGGGAAGAACGACTGTCTGAAAGCCTCCGTGCGCGCTCTAATCTCTCTAATTTTACATTCGTGATCTCCTCGGGAGGTATAAGTAGGGGGAAGCAATATATTCGATACCTCATCCAGAAACGCACCCTCTCGAAACCTGGCGAGCAATCTACACCGCGATGCAGAGCGCCTCTCTTGCAGAGTCTGCCACTTGAGTTTATTAAACATCTCCGTAACGCTTTCACGGTTACCAAATAACCCTGTGACGAAACGCGCCGCTCTTCTTTGGATCTTCTCTATCTCCTCCGTCAGACCGATCTGGTACGGATCCCACACTGATGAGCAATACTCAAGTATAGGTCGAACGAGTGTTTTGTAAGCCACCTCCTTTGTTGATGGACTACATTTTCTAAGCACTCTCCCAATGAATCTCAACCTGGTACCCACCTTACCAACAATTAATTTTATATGATCATTCCACTTCAAATCGTTCCGCACGCATACTCCCAGATATTTTACAGAAGTAACTGCTACCAGTGTTTGTTCCGCTATCATATAATCATACAATAAAGGATCCTTCTTTCTATGTATTCGCAATACATTACATTTGTCTATGTTAAGGGTCAGTTGCCACTCCCTGCACCAAGAGCCTATCCGCTGCAGATCTTCCTGCATTTCGCTACAATTTTCTAATGTTGCAACTTCTCTGTATACTACAGCATCATCCGCGAAAAGCCGCATGGAACTTCCGACACTATATACTAAGTCATTTATATATATTGTGAAAAGCAATGGTCCCATAACACTCCCCTGTGGCACGCCAGAGGTTACTTTAACGTCTGTAGACGTCTCTCCATTGATAACAACATGCTGTGTTCTGTTTGCTAAAAACTCTTTAATCCAGCCACACAGCTGGTCTGATATTCCGTAGGCTCTTACTTTGTTTACAGGCGACAGTGCGGAACTGTATCGAACGCCTTCCGGAAGTCAAGAAAAATAGCATCTACCTGGGAGCCTGTATCTAATATTTTCTGGGTCTCATGAACAAATAAAGCAAGTTGGGTCTCACACGATCGCTGTTTCCGGAATCCATGTTGATTCCTACATAGTAGATTCTGGGTTTCCAGAAATGACATGATACGCGAGCAAAAAACATGTTCTAAAATTCTACAAGAGATCGACGTAAGAGATATAGGTCTATAGTTTTGCGCATCTGCTCGATGACCCTTCTTGAAGACTGGGACTATCTGTGCTCTTTTCCAATCATTTGGAACCCTCCGTTCCTCTAGAGACTTGCGGTACACGGCTGTTAGAAGGGGGGCAAGTTCTTTCGCGTACTCTGTGTAGAATCGAATTGGTATCCCGTCAGGTCCAGTGGACTTTCCTCTATTGAGTGATTCCAGTTGCTTTTCTATTCCTTGGACACTTATTTCGATGTCAGCCATTTTTTCGTTTGTGCGAGGATTTAGAGAAGGAACTGCAGTGCGGTCTTCCTCTGTGAAACAGCTTTGGAAAAAGGTGTTTAGTATTTCAGCTTTACGCGTGTCATCCTCTGTTTCAATGCCATCATCATCCTGGAGTGTCTGGATATGCTGTTTCGAGCCACTTACTGATTTAACATAAGACCAGAACTTCCTAGGATTTTCTGCCAAGTCAGTACATAGAATTTTACTTTCGAATTCAATGAACGCTTCACACATAGCCCTCCATACGCTAACTTTGACATCGTTTAGCTTCTGTTTGTCTGAGAGGTTTTGGCTGCATTTAAACTTGGAGTGGAGCTCTCTTTGCTTTCGCAGTAGTTTCCTAACATTGTTGTTGTACCACGGTGGGTTTTTCCCGTCCCTCACAGCTTTACTCGGCACGTACCTGTCTAAAACGCATTTTACGATTGCCTTGAACTTTTTCCATAAACACTCAACATTGTCAGTGTCGGAACAGAAATTTTCGTTTTGATCTGTTAGGTAGTCTGAAATCTGCCTTCTATTACTCTTGCTAAACAGATAAACCTTCCTACCCTTTTTTTATATTCCTATTAACTTCCATATTCAGGGATGCTGCAATGGCCTTATGATCACTGATTCCCTGTTCTGTACATACAGAGTCGAAAAGTTCGGGTCTGTTTGTTATCAGTAGGTCCAAGATGTTATCTCCACGAGTCGGTTCTCTGTTTAATTGCTCGAGGTAATTTTCGGATAGTGCACTCAGTATAATGTCACTTTCCTCTATTGAGTGATTCCAGTTGCTATTCTATTCCTTGGACACTTATTTCGATGTCAGCCATTTTTTCGTTTGTGCGAGGATTTAGAGAAGGAACTGCAGTGCGGTCTTCCTCTGTGAAACAGCTTTGGAAAAAGGTGTTTAGTATTTCAGCATGTCATAAATTAGTACTGATTTTAATTTTCTGTGCTTAAGAATAAAATTACATATTAAATGCAGAGTGAAAATAGTATAATGCAAAATGGACATGAAAGTACTTGTTTTGTGTTTTGAAGAGTGTTCATAGTTCTGTTGCATAGTGTTTTGGCTTTTTTTAATTGCAGTGAATTATAAAATTATGTGGTGATAAATGTGTGTAAAATTATATAATGTATTTAGGTTTAAGCATTTAAATCTTATAAAATAGTAAACAAATTGTGTCCATGTTTATGAGCTATTTTGATTAATGGAGTGTCACATGACCCAACTCAGGACAGGGGATATGAGCACAAAAGTGGATCTTTTGGTCATTGTCCATTGTGGTGGTAAGTTCAGAGCGGCAAAGTGCCGCGAGTGTAAGCATGGACACCAGTGTGTGCGAATAAACTGTGAAGGAACAATGTGAAAGTGTGGAGGTGCAAGACAATAAACCATGTGTATGAATTGCACTGATCATCATTTATCCAGGTCGGATGTATTTGTGAACTTTAATTTGCATGGCCACAAAGTTAGAAGTGAGTTTTTTTTTATTTTATTTATTTAAATAAATAAGTTTCAATCTGAACTTGTATAGTGTACCTCATTTTGCGCAAGGTTGTGGTATAGACAATTGTGTATTCAGTTCACTGCTGTTCAAAGACTAGCCAATATATGACTCAGTATTAAGGGTGCAAATGCAACCATTCTCTACCAACCCCCTTTGCAGATGAGCCATGTGTAAAATAGGTAGCGAATGAGACCAAGTATAGTTGCAATTGGGGGCTTGTCCAGGATAGGACTCTTTTGTTTTCATTCTTTTCATAATATTTTGGGATCGGGTGTCCATCTGATGCTTAGGCTTTTGAACAGTCAGTGTGAGGGCTCTGAGCTAAATCAGTGCATTAGCAGTAGTAGCATGCTTGTGCTGCACAAGATACATGCTGCCACTTGGTTACACCAATATAAGGCCACCACAATTGTGATGCAGTCATTTACACAGCCTAGTGAGTCAACCATGCATTACCACGGGCACTGCAGTCTTCCGTACCGTAACCACGTGTTGCTACGGGTAAAACTGTCGTCTGTGCTGTGCCCATGTGTTGCTGCAAGTAAAGCAGTCAATGAAGCTGTATCCATGTGGTGACTAAGATCAATGCTGTCATCCGTGCCACCGACCAACATGTCTACACGCTGCCAGGGGCCCACAACACATCTTCTTGCTCCTGATCGAGTTTGCTGCATGTCCACGCCACCAATTATGATTAGTTGCACAATTGCGCTGCTGCTGCTGACTGTAGATGTCGCATCACACAAGGATATAAATGATAAGCACAGCTAACAGCTACATTGCAAAATTGTGCTCTTTCATTAGCTATGGCCGATGAGATGCGTGAATCTCAAAGTGAAGGCGAATCAGTGGATTTTAGGAGTAACTGTAGTAGTCCTAGCATGCCAAAAGAAATAGGATGGATACCAGGCAGTGACCTGAGTGCACCTTTTTAGTAAATTAGGTGAAACAGATTCAAAAATTGGGAATATAAAAACTGAAATAGTTGGAGAAATGGATTCAAAAATAGGGGATATGCAATTGAGGTTTAGTGATAAAATAAAGACAGTGAGTGAAAAATTTGATCAGCTAGATCTCAAATTCACTCAAATTACAGATAAAGTCAAAAACATGGTTAAAATTATTGAGGGAAATGTTGATAGAGTTGATGAGGTTGAAAAGGGACTAGTAGCCAAGGTGGACACTGTGCAAAGTAATCTTGTGGAGCAGATTCAGGCACAGAAACAGAAATGCACATTATTTCAGAAAGAAACACAGGCAGACATTGAATCCATTAAGATAGGAGTACTGAATTGCCATAAAGGGATTAGTGATAATAAGAAGGAATTAGAAGGGGGAATAAATGTATTGAGGGAAACAGTTAATACTGTAGCAGCAGGGAACGGAAATTTGTTGTTGGGATATCCTATGGGGCATGGATCTCAATCAAAACCTTTTAGTGGGGAGAATAAATACCATGCAGTTGACTTTTTAGCTGTATGTAAGGCTAACTTTGTGACAGGGGTGAATGAGCAGGCAAAAATTAAATACGTTAAGAGGCTAACCAAAATGCTAAAAATTTTTGTGATTTTAAAGCCTTTGAAAACCTGTTCTTGAACAAATATTGGGGCTAGGCAAAACAATTAAGATTACAAAACTGTTTTTTGAGTGGATCCAGTTACAAGAATGGAAAGTATGAGAGAGTTGCGTTTTATAGAGCTGAATAAATAAAATCATCTGGATAGGCCACTGGGTATATTAACAGAAATATCAATACTAAAGAGAAGATTACCAGAGCATTTGCAATGGGATTTGATTCACAGTGGAACAGCTTCAGTGGAAGAATTTCTTAATTTTGTGGATAATATGGACAGGGCATTATGTTAGAGACCTAAATACATGAAAAAGAGGGAGAGTGGAAGGTATCATGAAAGGGGAAACAGTATTAACTGTGAGTACAGCAATAATCATAACAGATGGGGAGAGAATAGAAGTGATCAGAATAATCGGGATAGAGATTGGAGAAGCAGGCCACAAAGATATAACAGAAATTTTTGGAGGAGAAGAGACAATTTTGATCAGAGGGGGAGTGATAGAGAAGTTGTGAGAATAGAGGGAATGCCAGATACAAATGGACAGGGTAGGCAGTCAAAAAACTAATTGATACCTGAGTTAAGGTCTTCAGGGGGCTGGTAATTTTGTAAACAGGGCCAGACAAGGACATGTTGGGATGAGTAATAAAGTCAGCGAGGAAAATGGGGAAATTGGAATGTATCATATGGATGCTGTCTTAGGAAATGAAAATCTATGAGGAGGTTTTAACAATTACAGAAATAGAGATAAAAGGTATTACAGGGAAAAAATGGAACAAGGCTAATATCAGCAATGAACAGTGTGAATTTAACATTGATGACATGTTTAAGAGGGAAGAGAAATTACAAGCAGAGGAGGACAATATTGGTTTGCGTGCAGCAAAATTCATTGAAAGATCAGAAACAGATGTAGTTTCATCAAAAGGGGAAACAGAAGTGGATATGAGACTAAGGGGTAATGTTCACAGTAATAATGGATGTGATGAATGGGTAGAGATGTCTATCGGAAATAGTATGGAGAATGTTGTTGTAGGTTGCCCTGAAGATAAAATTGAAACCTAAGTTTTCTTAACTGATGAGGATGCAAGCCTGAAAGATGTCGATTGTAGATGGTTAGGAAAGGAGAAGGCTGATTATAATTTGAGGGATTGGGTATCCTACACAAAATTAGATAAAACTTTATTGCCTGAAGAATGGGGTAAAATAAAATTTAAAATTGCCAGAAAACTGGAAGAATTAATTGAAGAAGAGAATGTTGAGTTCGCTATTAAGAATCTGTTTTAAGGGGATACTGATATATTTTTTGGACAAAGACCTAAAGATATTTGCATTATGCAAGAGGAAAGCAAGAGTGAAATAGAAAGTGATTTGTTACAACAATCAGGGTTGAACAGAGTAGAAATAGTGGTGATTCAGCCAATAATTGATATCAATGTTGGAGGAATTACAGATATAGCATTATTAGACTCTGGCCCCAATTTATCTGCAATTTCTGAATCTTCATGACAGCAAATTAAATGTTTAAGATTAATAGAACTACCAGTTACAAGAGTCAAAATTAAGACAGCAAATGGGACATATAGTAAGCCCATCAGCAGAGAAGTATCACTGGAATTTAAGAGTAGTGATTATTGTTTTTATATTAGTTGCTTTATGGTGAAGGGTTTGGCAATGAGTGCAATTTTGGGCATGGACTTCCTGTACAAATATGACTGTAACATTTTTGTAAAGGACAGAGTGGTAGAATTTGATGCTGGTGGAAACAGACAAAGAATAAAATTTAAAGGGGAATTAAAAGAGGGTGAGACAATGACTCATTTACAAAGTACAGAAGAGGTAGGTGATCAAATGTGTACTGAACAGCAGATATATGACAAAGTAAATAAAATGGGACATTTAAGTAATAAGGGCCAAACCTTATCCTATTGCAACAGCTGATAAAGAGGCTGTAAGGGCCAGGGTACAGAAGATGTTGAAGTGGTGCATACTGGAAATGGGGAGGAGTGAGTATTGTAATCCAACAGTAGTGGTGAAAAAGAGAGATGGTTCTATAAGAATAGTATTGGATGCAAGAATGCTAAATAAAATAATAGTTAAGGAAACTGATCAGCCAGAGAACATGAATTAGCTGTTGTAGAATTTTTTTAAATGCTAAAATTCTGCCCAGTGTAGATTTGACTTCAGAGTTTTGGCAGGTGCATTTTGCTGAAGAGAGCAGAAAGTATACTACTTTCTTACAGTTGTGCCATTTGGTTTATCAATATCTGTAGCAGTTTTTGTAAGGGCTTTAAGTCATGTGTTGTGTGATGAACTAATGAAAAAATTGACAGTGTATGTAGATGCCATTTTGATCACAAGTAACAATTGGCTAGAGCACTATCAGCTGTTGGAGGATGCATTCAAGGCTATATCTAAAAGGGGAATGACGCTTAAGTTCAGTAAAAGTGAATTTTTTCAAGCAACATTACTATTTCTTGGTCATCAGCTAACTTCTGATGGCATTTTGCCCAATAAAGAGAAAATCAAGGCTATTGATAACTGCAAGGTGCCAACAGGAAACAACTTAAATCATTTATGTTCATTCTATAGGAAGTATATAAATTATTCTAGCCTGAATTCACCTAACTTATGTAGACTATTAAAGAAAAGTGTAGCCTGGTGCTGGACAGCTCAGATTACAGGATAGGGGCAGTGCTGTTTCAGGAGAGGGTAGTAGATGGGAAGACAGAGCACAGGGCAATTGCTTTTGCAAGCAGAATGCTGTCCAAACATGAATTAATATATGGTATCTCAGAGAAGGAACTTTTAGCCACAGTTTTTGGATTTCAGAAGTTCAGGATATATGCGTAAGGTAGGAAAGTGAGCTATTTGCAAGAATGTAAGCTGTTAAATAATAGACTCATGAGATGGGCCATGTTTCTGCAGCAATTTAACTATGAGATAAGATATGTTAAAGGCACAGACAACAATGTGGCTGACGCCTCATCAAGGTTACCTTTCATTGGAGAAGAACGTAAAGGGAATGGAGACGAGAAAGAACTACTGATACTGTATATGAAAGGAGTAGGTGGAGAGAAGGAAATCAAATCCATCTGTAAGGACATGAGGAGACTTGATAATGGGGACCAAACCACGAAGTTTATCAAAACAAACTTTGGAAGTAAATAATATGAAAAATTACTAAATATTATGGAATTTATAAGTAGATTTTACTTAGGCAAAGAAGTTTGGAGAAAGAGGAGTGGAAGGTATGTTTTCCAAATGAGCATGTGGAAACATTAATCAATTACATCCACCTTAGCCATGGGCATTATGGGGCTCAGAAATGTTTGAAAATACTGCAGGACTATGTTAGTTTTAACAACAAGGCCAGGAGGGTAAAGAGACAGTTGGCTTCTTGTGACAAATGTACAAATGTCAAAAAGTGAAGAATAATACTGTTGCAGTACAAGGAGAGATGCAGAATATTGATCCTAAAATAAATGGTGAACTGCAGGCTATTGATTTGTATGGAAGGCTGCCAACAGGTTGAGGGGGAGTGAAATTTGTTGTTTCAGCTGTTGATGTATTCTCTAAGTTTGTAAAGCTGTATCAACTGAAAAAGGCCACTAGCCAGTATATAATTAACAAGCTAGTGAAAGATTACTTTGTAAATGTTATAAAATCAGAGAATGTTCTGTCTTATAATTGAGCACAATTTGTATCTAGTGTGTGGGGAAGTTTATGCAAAGATCTGGGATAAAGCATGTAATGATTTCAGTGTATCACCCTGTGGGAAACCCAGCTGAGAGGGGAACTGAGTAGGCTATGTAGGACATATTGCAGTAAAAGGCATAGCACTTGGTCAGAATGTATAACTGTGTTTGAGGATCTTATGAACAAAGTAAAGAGTTGTGCAACAGGATTCTCACCCTATGAGCTCGTGAAAGATATCAAGCCAGACAATCTAATAGCAGAACACATTAAGTTTTCTCCATCTCAAGGCTTGCCAAGTCAAGAGAAGATGCAGCTGGCCAGACAGCAAATGTTAAAGAAAGGACATGAGAGACAGAGGGGGCATGGAGAAGGTATAAGACAACCAAGTTCAAGGAGGGAGATAAGGTGCTGCTGAGGAACAAGAAAAAATCCAGTGACTGTGATGGTGAAATCAAAAAGTTATTTGAATTATGAGATAACTGGTTGTCCACACACTAATGCATGTAGATTGGTATATTCAGTGTCCAAAAAGCCATTTGGACTCAGAAATGCAATGGAGTTGAAAAATATGTGGTGAAAGGAAGTGAGAGATTCCCATGTACACTATTGTGTCTAGTTAAAAAAATTTAGGGTGTGTGATATGACTATTATATGCAGCTATATAAACTATTTGGGGCTATGTAAATGTTTATTTATAATTGGAGGATTATTTGTGTTACTGTGTATGTTGCAATGCCATTGTTTGGTAATCAACAAGCTTCATTATACTGTATGTATTTGCATTAAGACTTTGATCAGAAATTGGTAGCTAAGGTAGAATATTCAAAATTTCTAGGTGTATGCATTGATGAGGGGTTGAACTGGAAAAAACACACTGAGGATCTGCTGAAACGTTTGAGTTCAGCTACTTATGCTATTAGGGTCATTGCAAATTTTGGCGATATACATCTGAGGAAATTAGCTTACCACACCTATTTTCATTCTCTGCTTTTGTATGGCATCATATTCTGGGGTAACTCATCACTGAGTAAAAGAGTGTTCATTTCACAAAAGCGTGTAATCAGAATAATTGCTGGAGCACATCCAAGATCATCCTGCAGACACTTATTTAAAGAGCTAGAAATCTTCACTGTAGCCTCACAATATATATATTCACTTATGAAGTTTTTTATTAACAATCCCAACGAATTCAAAAGCAATAGCAGTGTACATGGCTACAACACTAGGAGAAAGGATGATCTTCACTACTCAAGCTTAAATCTAACTTTGGCTCAGAAGGGGGTAAATCATGGAGGTAAGAATAGAGGGAGACGCCGTGACGTCACAGCTGCGAAGCTGTGTGAAGCCGAGGGTAGCCATCTCAGTCCGACCAAAACATTGCTGCTGTAAGCTCGTGTGCATAGGCTTGTCGCTCGCTTTTGGAAGGATTTTGCGCTATTATGGTGACTTGTGTGGTGTTCGGGTGTACAAATCATTCTGATTGTGATGCGAAATCAAAGGGAATAACATTTCATGTGTAAGTTGTCTCGTTAAGTGTGATTTTACAACTTCATTGTGAATGAACGTGTGCTACATCGGTACTTGTACTATAGATCCGGGCAGTCGCAGAGGGTGGGCTTACTGGTAGTTGGGAGCTCCAACGTCAGGCGCGTAATGGGGCCCCTTAGGGAAATGGCAGCAAGAGAGGGGAAGAAAACCAATGTGCACTCCGTGTGCATACCGGGGGGAGTCATTCCAGATGTGGAAAGGGTCCTTCCGGATGCCATGAAGGGTACAGGGTGCACCCATCTGCAGGTGGTCGCTCATGTCGGCACCAATGATGTGTGTCGCTATGGATCGGAGGAAATCCTCTCTGGCTTCCAGCGGCTATCTGATTTGGTGAAGACTGCCAGTCTCGCTAGCGGGATGAAAGCAGAGCTCACCATCTGCAGCATCGTCGACAGGACTGACTGCGGACCTTTGGTACAGAGCCGAGTGGAGGGTCTGAATCAGAGGCTGAGACGGTTCTGCGACCGTGTGGGCTGCAGATTCCTCGACTTGCGCCATAGGGTGGTGGGGTTTCGGGTTCCGCTGGATAGGTCAGGAGTCCACTACACGCAACAAGCGGCTACACGGGTAGCAGGGGTTGTGTGGCGTGGGCTGGGCGGTTTTTTAGGTTAGATGGCCTTGGGCAAGTACAGAAAGGGCAACAGCCTCAACGGGTGCGGGGCAAAGTCAGGACATTCCGGGAACAAGCAGCAATCGGTATTCTAATTGTCAACTGTCGAAGCTGCGTTGGTAAAGTACCGGAACTTCAAGCGCTGATAGAAAGCACCGAAGCTGAAATCGTTATAGGTACAGAAAGCTGGCTTAAGCCAGAGATAAATTCTGCCGAAATTTTTACAAAGGTACAGACGGTGTTTAGAAAGGATAGATTGCATGCAACCGGTGGTGGAGTGTTCATCGCTGTTAGTAGTAGTTTATCCTGTAGTGAAGTAGAAGTGGATAGTTCCTGTGAATTATTATGGGTGGAGGTTACACTAAACAACCGAACTAGGTTAATAATTCACTCCTTTTACCGACCTCCCGACTCAGCAGCATTAGTGGCAGAACAACTGAGAGAAAATTTGGAATACATTTCACATAAATTTTCTCAGCATGTTATAGTCTTAGGTGGAGATTTCAATTTACCAGATATAGACTGGGACACTCAGATGTTTAGGACGGGTGGTAGGGACAGAGCATCGAGTGACATTATACTGAGTGCACTATCCGAAAATCACCTCGAGCAATTAAACAGAGAACCGACTCGTGGAGATAACATATTGGACCTACTGATAACAAACAGACCCGAACTTTTCGAATCTGTATGTACAGAACAGGGAATCAGTGATCATAAGGCCGTTGCAGCATCCCTGAATATGGAAGTTAATAGGAATATAAAAAAAAGGGAGGAAGGTTTATCTGTTTAGCAAGAGTAATAGAAGGCAGATTTCAAACTACCTAACAGATCAAAACGAAAATTTCTGTTCCGACACTGACAATGTTGAGTGTTTATGGAAAAAGTTCAAGGCAATCGTAAAATGCGTTTTAGACAGGTACGTGCCGAGTAAAACTGTGAGGGACGGGAAAAACCCACCGTGGTACAACAACAAATTTAGGAAACTACTGCGAAAGCAAAGAGAGCTCCACTCCAAGTTTAAACGCAGCCAAAGCCTCTCAGACAAACAGAAGCTAAACGATGTCAAAGTTAGCGTAAGGAGGGCTATGCGTGAAGCGTTCATTGAATTCGAAAGTAAAATTCTATGTACCGACTTGACAGAAAATCCTAGGAAGTTCTGGTCTTACGTTAAATCAGTAAGTGGCTCGAAACAGCATATCCAGACACTACGGGATGATGATGGCATTGAAACAGAGGATGACACGCGTAAAGCTGAAATACTAAACACCTTTTTCCAAAGCTGTTTCACAGAGGAAGACCGCACTGCAGTTCCTTCTCTAAATCCTCGCACAAACGAAAAAATGGCTGACATCGAAATAAGTGTCCAAGGAATAGAAAAGCAACTGGAATCACTCAATAGAGGAAAGTCCACTGGACCTGACGGGATACCAATTCGATTCTACACAGAGTACGCGAAAGAACTTGCCCCCCTTCTAACAGCCGTGTACCGCAAGTCTCTAGAGGAACGGAGGGTTCCAAATGATTGGAAAAGAGCACAGATAGTCCCAGTCTTCAAGAAGGGTCGTCGAGCAGATGTGCAAAACTATAGACCTATATCTCTTACGTCGATCTCTTGTAGAATTTTAGAACATGTTTTTTGCTCGCGTATCATGTCATTTCTGGAAACCCAGAATCTACTATGTAGGAATCAACATGGATTCCGGAAACAGCGATCGTGTGAGACCCAACTCGCCTTATTTGTTCATGAGACCCAGAAAATATTAGATACAGGCTCCCAGGTAGTTGCTATTTTTCTTGACTTCCGGAAGGCGTTCGATACAGTTCCGCACTGTCGCCTGATAAACAAAGTAAGAGCCTACGGAATATCAGACCAGCTGTGTGGCTGGATTGAAGAGTTTTTAGCAAACAGAACACAGCATGTTGTTATCAATGGAGAGACGTCTACAGACGTTAAAGTAACCTCTGGCGTGCCACAGGGGAGTGTTATGGGACCATTGCTTTTCACAATATATATAAATGACTTAGTAGATAGTGTCGGAAGTTCCATGCGGCTTTTCGCGGATGATGCTGTAGTATACAGAGAAGTTGCTGCATTAGAAAATTGTAGCGAAATACAGGAAGATCTGCAGCGGATAGGCACTTGGTGCAGGGAGTGGCAACTGACCCTTAACATAGACAAATGTAATGTATTGCGAATACATAGAAAGAAGGATCCTTTATTGTATGATTATATGATAGCGGAACAAACACTGGTAGCAGTTACTTCTGTAAAATATCTGGGAGTATGCGTACGGAACGATTTGAAGTGGAATGATCATATAAAACTAATTGTTGGTAAGGCGGGTACCAGGTTGAGATTCATTGGGAGAGTGCTTAGAAAATGTAGTCCATCAACAAAGGAGGTGGCTTACAAAACACTCGTTCGACCTATACTTGAGTATTGCTCATCAGTGTGGGATCCGTACCAGGTCGGGTTGACGGAGGAGATAGTGAAGATCCAAAGAAGAGCGGCGCGTTTCGTCACTGGGTTATTTGGTAACCGTAATAGCGTTACGGAGATGTTTAATAAACTCAAGTGGCAGACTCTGCAAGAGAGGCGCTCTGCATCGCGGTGTAGCTTGCTCGCCAGGTTTCGAGAGGGTGCGTTTCAGGATGAGATATCGAATATATTGCTTCCCCCTACTTATACTTCCCGAGGAGATCACGAATGTAAAATTAGAGAGATTAGAGCGCGCAAGGAGGCTTTCAGACAGTCGTTCTTCCCGCGAACCATACGCGACTGGAACAGGAAAGGGAGGTAATGACAGTGGCACGTAAAGTGCCCTCCGCCACACACCGTTGGGTGGCTTGCGGAGTATCAATGTAGATGTAGATGTAGATAGCGTGTTTTTCTCCTGTATGATTTTAGATTTCCTAAAAATGAAAGTCGGAAAGCTCTGTGGGAGAATGGCGTGAGGAGGAAGAATTGGCGTGCGTCTAAATGGAGCACTATATGTTCTCAGCATTTCTGAGAAGAGGACATAGACCGAACTTCCCTTTCAACAGTAAGGCTCCGAGAAAATGCTGTACCATCAGTTTTCCCTACACACCCAAAACATTTGCAAAAGGTATGTTAATTCAAAGAATTAAAGTCTTAGTTTTCAAGTTCACGTTTCAGTATAATACATACGTATCGTCGATAATCGAAGTGTTGAGTAACTCACTTTGTCTTCATCATGTACCGAATTAAAAGCTGGCACTACATTAACTGGCGTAAAGTATAGGCCTAAACAGGACACTATGTAGATTTGTCATTCTATGTACCGTATTTCAGTAAATATTGGTGGTAATGAACAGTGTTTCCAAGTAGTATAACGTAACTGAAATGTCCCAGAATGTATTACAAACAAGATGTATTTATGGGGCTTTGGAGGGAGGGTATAGCTAACTTAGTTTTCAGTTTCTATTATTTAGCTCTAACTCCGAAAGTAATGGAATACACGTGTGAAGTAAATTATATCAGTTATGTGAATATTTAAGGCAGTAGTTTGTGAACATCTCACTTTGTCTGGTCTACTGTGTTGTACAACATTTTTATTGCACTGTCTTTGCTAGTTAATGGCAGTTATGTTTTAGGAGCAATTGATACAGCTCTAGTTTTACTTATATATGTTTATTTTGGGAGGATTCCTTCAGGTCATTTGAATACATTAATTTCACTTTCCATCTGATTAGGTCCTTACACATAGCTTTTGCCTAGGAATAATTCCATGCTGTATATAGAATTTAAGAGGGGAGGTGCTGGAACACTGAAGTGTTTCTGCAGCTACACAGTATGTTATAAAGAGATAATCTGTTTCTCCACATTGTCATGTAGAAACAAATTTATGAAACTCCTTTTTGATGAGCATCAGCCTCTGCACACAAGAGAATATTTGAGAAGAAAATTCAGGTTCGCTGTTTAGATTATGAGACTACTGAAGCTAACAAGTTTGTCTGGTATAATTATTTAGTGAAGTCACAGAAATTAACACTTGGGCTGTGTTAAATATAACTCTGTATTTGGGTTAAGCACAGCAAATGAACATTTCTTTTGTTTGATGCACTATTCATTGACATTCTCCATTGAAAGATGTTGTTTGTTGTTGTGGTCTTCAGTCCTGAGACTGGTTTGATGCAGCTCTCCATGCTACTCTATCCTGTGCAAGCTCCTTCATCTCCCAGTACCTACTGCAACCTACATCCTTCTGAATCTGCTTACTGTATTCATCTCTTGGTCTCCCTCTACGATTTTTACCCTCCACGGCGCCCTCCAATGCTAAATTTGTGATCCCTTGATGCCTCAAAACATGTCCTACCAACCGATCCCTTCTTCTAGTCAAGTTGTGCCACAAACTTCTCTTCTCCCCAATTCTATTCAATACCTCCTCATTAGTTACGTGATCTACCCACCTTATCTTCAGCATTCTTCTGTAGCACCACATTTCAAAAGCTTCTATTCTCTTCTTGTCCAAACTAGTTATCGTCCATGTTTCACTTCCATACATGGCTACACTCCATACAAATACTTTCAGAAACGACTTCCTGACGCTTAAATCTATACTCGATGTTAACAAATTTCTCTTCTTCAGAAACACTTTCCTTGCCATTGCCAGTCTACATTTTATATCCTCTCTACTTAGACCATCATCAGTTATTTTGCTCCCTAAATAGCAAAACTCCTTTACTACTTTAAGTGTCTCATTTCCTAATCTAATTCCCTCAGCATCACCTGATTTAATTTGACTACATTCCATTATCCTCGTTTTGCTTTTGTTGATGTTCATCTTATATCCTCCTTTCAAGACACTGTCCATTCCGTTCAACTGCTCTTCCAAGTCCTTTGCTGTCTCTGACAGAATTACAATGTCACCGGCGAACCTCAAAGTTTTTACTTCTTCTCCATGAATTTTAATACCTACTCCGAATTTTTCTTTTGTTTCCTTTACTGCTTGCTCAATATACAGATTGAATAACATCGGGGAGAGGCTACAACCCTGTCTCACTCCTTTCCCAACCACTGCTTCCCTTTCATGCCCCTCGACTCTTATAACTGCCATCTGGTTTCTGTACAAATTGTAAATAGCCTTTCGTTCCCTGTATTTTACCCCTGCCACCTTCAGAATTTGAAAGAGAGTATTCCAGTTAACATTGTCAAAAGCTTTCTCTAAGTCTACAAATGCTAGAAACGTAGGTTTGCTTTTTCTTAATCTTTCTTCAAAGATAAGTCTTAAGGTTAGTATTGCCTCACGTGTTCCAACATTTCTACGGAATCCAAACTGATCTTCCCCGCGGTCCCCTTCTACCAGTTTTTCCATTCGTCTGTAAAGAATTCGGTTAGTATTTTGCAGCTGTGACTTATTAAACTGATAGTTCAGTAATTTTCACATCTGTCAACACCTGCTTTCTTTGGGATTGGAATTATTATATTCTTCTTGAAGTCTGAGGGTATTTCGCCTGTCTCATACATCTTCCTCACCAGATGGTAGAGTTTTGTCATGAATGGCTCTCCCAAGGCCATCAGTAGTTCTAATGGAATGTTGTCTACTCCCGGGGCCTTGTTTCAACTCAGGTCTTTCAGTGCTCTGTCAAACTCTTCACGCAGTATCTTATCTCCCATTTCGTCTTCATCTACATCCTCTTCCATTTCCATAATATTGTCGTCAAGTACATCGCCCTTGTATAAACCCTCTATATACTCCTTCCACCTTTCTGCCTTCCCTTCTTTGCTTAGAACTGGGTTGCCATCTGAGCTCTTGATATTCATACAAGTGGTTCTCTTCTCTCCAAAGGTCTCTTTAATTTTCCTGTAGGCAATATCTATCTTACCCCTAGTGAGACAAGCCTCTACATCCTTACATTTGTCCTCTAGCCATCCCTGCTTAGCCATTTTGCACTTCCTGTCGATCTCATTTTTGAGATGTTTGTATTCCTCTTTGCCTGCCTCATTTACTGCATTTTTATATTTTCTCCTTTCATCAATTAAATTCAATATTTCTTCTGTTACCCAAGGATTTCTATTAGCCCTCGTCTTTTTACCTACTTGATCGTCTGCTGCCTTCACTACTTCATCCCTCAGAGCTGCCCATTCTTCTTCTACTGTATTTCTTTCCCCCATCCCTGTCAATTGTTCCCTTATGCTCTCCCTGAAACCCTCTACAGCCTCTGGTTCTTTCAGTTTATCCAGGTCCCATCTCCTTAAATTCCCACCTTTTTGCAGTTTCTTCGGTTTCAATCTGCAGTTCATAACCAATAGATTGTGGTCAGAATCCACATCTGCCCCTGGAAATGTCTTACAGTTTAAAACCTGGTTCCTAAATCTCTGTCTTACCATTATATAATCTATCTGATACCTTTTAGTATCTCCAGGATTCTTCCATGTATACAACCTTCTTTTATGATTCTTGAACCAAGTGTTAGCTATGATTAAGTTATGCTCTGTGCAAAATTCTACAAGGCGGCTTCCTGTTTCATTTCTTCCCCCCAATCCATATTCACCCACTATGTTTCCTTCTCTCCCTTTTCCTACTGACAAATTCCAGTCACCCATGACTATTAAATTTTCGTCTCCCTTCACTACCTGAATAATTTCTTTTATCTCATCATACATTTCATCTATTTCTTCATCATCTGCAGAGCTAGTTGGCATATAAACTTGTACTACTGTAGTAGGCATGGGCTTTGTGTCTATCTTGGCCACAATAATGCGTTCACTATGCTGTTTGTAGCAGCTAACCCGCACTCCTATTTTTTTATTCATTATTAAACCTGCTCCTGCATTACCCCTATTTGATTTTGTATTTATAACCCTGTAATCACCTGACCAAAAGGCTTGTTTTTCCTGCCACCAAACTTCACTAATTCCCACTATATCTAACTTTAACCTATCCATTTCCCTTTTTAAATTTTCTAACCTACCTGCCCTGTTAAGGGATCTGACATTCCACACTCCGATCCGTAGAACGCCAGTTTTCTTTCTCCTGATAACGACGTCCTCTTGAGTAGGCCCCGCCCGGAGATCCGAATGGGGGACTATTTTACCTCCGGAATATTTTACCCAAGAGGACGCCATCATCATTTAACCATACAGTAAAGCTGCATGCCCTCGGGAAAAATTACGGCTGTAGTTTCCCCTTGCTTTCAGCCGTTCGCAGTACCAGAACAGCAAGGCCGTTTTGGTTATTGTTACAAGGCCAGATCAGTCAATCATCCAGACTGTTGCCCCTGCAACTACTGAAAAGGCTGCTGCCCCTCTTCAGGAACCACATGTTTGTCTGGCCTCTCAACAGATACCCCTCCGTTGTGGTTGCACCTACGGTACAGCCATCTGTATCGCTGAGGCACGCAAACCTCCCCACCAACGGCAAGGTCCATGGTTCATGGGGGGCATTGAAAGATATCATTGATTAAAAAGCTTTGGCAGTACCTTCTTGTTAACATTATCCACTACTGTGGAACATTGAATATGCACCAACCACTAATGCAAAATTAGATATAACACACAATTTTATATCATTAACTGTTGGACCAGTAGTATTGAGAACTTGTTAACTGACAGCACCCATAGCGATACAGTGTGATAGTTGAACAAGACACCACATCAGAAATATTTTACATGTTCAAAGTTTATATTTTTTCAATAAGTGTGTATTAATTGTAGCTTCGCACATGGGAGGCATTTCAAGTTGTCTGCTGAACACAACAACAGTTTTTGTTAGAGTAATGAGTATTTTATGAACAAGATAAATAGCTGCTGGAAAAATAGAATTTATATATCTGGAAAGGACTAAGAATAGGAGTAATTAGTAGGCTGTAACATGCTGTTCATGACAAAGACTGTAACACCTTCAACCATCTGTTAAAAACAGTTCTTAATGTTTTCCATCCGTTTATTTCATTTAGGGAGACAAGAAGAGAAAGCCACCATTGCGGAAGGAGAGCTCTTCCTTTCCATCTTCAGTTTTGGCTGCCATCAGCAGAGTGCAGGATGAAGAAATTCCTGCTCTTGTTCCTGAGTACACTGCAGGACCACCAGAACGTAGTCAGACATCCTCTGAAAGTGAGGAACTGAAGACGAAGTGTGAACACCTCATAAGAAAAACTGATCAGTACAAAAAACAAATTAAAACTCTTCAGCAGTCTAAGCGACGACTTAAGAAGAAAGTGGCTAACACTTCGGAACGGTGGCAGTTACTAAGCACGGAAAATAGTGCAGCGACAACTGACAACGACCACGATTACTTTGCTACTGGAATTTATCTCTCTGAAGTGGCAGTCCATATTGTAGTATATATAGCTGGATTTGTGGTGCGTCACTTAGAGAAAACCTTAAAATGTGAACCATGTTTATCCGTGTTGAGAGGGGATGGTAGCCATGTTGCTTATTCTCTCATTCATAGAAAGAGTAGGGGATGGTTGGTTTTACCATCGAATGATGTTGTTGACATCTGTGTGTGTGTGCAGAAAAAGTGTTCAGGTGCTATACTACAGGTAATTCTAAAGTTCCTTTGAAAAATCAGTTTTCCAAATGTGTGTCTGAGGTGCTTAGTGAATTCATATTCAAGCCAGTGTTTAAGGAGTTAGCAGACCACATGAAAAATCAGCATCCCTTGGACAATCATATGATACTGCTGATTAAAGCAATTGCCACACGATACCTCCTGACACAGCAAAAACATGCAGCCAAGAGAATAAGTGATGCATTGCATGAAAATAAAATCAGGACAACCTATACAAAACTGGTACTCTTTAAAGGTCAGTAACTGATATTTGTACACAGAGGTCTAGTGTGTGAGGCATCTTGTACAAAGCACTCATTATATTGAGGCAAACTGGGAATGTAACCTTATTGTAATTAATAAATGATGCACATTCTTCCTTTTCCGTTATGTCTATGTTGTTATAACCAGCTACAAAATGTTTGTGATGTGTGTATCTTAAAACTATTAGTACTAGCATATTCAGGGTATCTATGAAAATTTGTTTCTGGTGTGTGATGGAGTCAGACAATTATAATTTTATGTGTGTGTGTGTAATACCTTCCAAATATATCTTCCTCAAACCAAAATTTGGAACTACATTATATGTAGAGTGTTTCCAAGTGATTGATACTCCACCATACCAGTATGCAGTACTAGTTCTGCAATAGCTTGTGATCTGTGTGCTTTCAAATGGGACATACATTTCTTTTTGAAATATTTAGCCATTGTTTGGCAGAGTATGCTGTAGTATGTTCTAGCCAGTGTTGTTAATTAAGTTTCCACGAGTGACAACATGTTAATGAGAAATAGAACTGCCTCATTTTTGGCACATTGAAATACATTCCCATCATTGTGTGGTATGTTATAGTTTTTGCTTGTGTGTCATTACAAATTATATTTTTTTGTGATCTAGTCCAACAGTGGTTTACCCTCAAAAAATGAGATAGTAGTGTTCACAGGTGAGCGTTATTGGTTTTTCACTACTTCATTGGGCACTAAATTTTCTAGCAGTCTCTCCCCTAATCCACTGAAATGTAACCCATGTGTTGTACAGAAACTACAGCCCACAACATTTACATCTGTAGTAAGACACATTTTATAAATGATTGCATATTTTCTTATGTTTGCTTGACTACTTTCCTGGTTTATGCAAGACCACTGTGATAAATCATATGTATGTGGAATGGCAAATAGTATTACATTTGCATCAGTCAGGAGACTGAGACATTTCTTTCATTCTCAACAAGCAATGATGTGGACTTTGTTACAATTTCATATAATTTTTTTTTTTTTTTTACATAGAACTGTGTTATTTTTAAATTCCACAATCTTGTGAAAAAGGCAGTTAACTGAAAAGTCACATTGTAATAATTTTTCTGTATACCTGTAACAAGCAGTTTAACAAAGTGGATAACAACAGATCAAGAAAAGCTTTTTTGCTGGAATAAAATTCTGAATATAGTACCTAATATTTATGCTTTATTTCGTTCCCAGTTCCCATACTTTTTATGAATGAATAAGGAATATATAGCCTATATTTTTATTAGGACAATGATTTCAAAAGCAAATCCTAGTTTCAATGTTAGTGAAACTTTGCCATTGGCAAGCAATGAAGCTTCTGCTTATTGATTGAGACATTCCACACTTCTCAAACTATGATGTAAAGTTTTGCTCCATGATATGTCTCAATCCCTTCATCATTTCATTTTGTACCACTGTAAATACCTGTCAGCTTGACAAGAAAGGCTTGCATTTAAAAGAATGAAAATTATAAAATACGGAATGACATAAACAAAGCTCAATGTAGAATGGTTTATGCCTAAGCTACCTAAAAACACTGGGACATTGTTGCCCTGTTAAGAAATCTCTTCCATACCAAAATAAGAAATTGGAACCTAAGGTAAGTAAGCAATAAGTAGAACTACTTACTAATATTAAAATGAGTCCCATAGCAGATGAAAATTGGAACACTGTTATACTGCCTTGGCTAACAGACATGTCATTTAAATGCTGCTGCTGCAGTTGATTTGTTAGTTACTAAAAATAGTGCCGTAGTCTCATATTAGAGCTGCTGCATACCACTTAAGAGAAGAAATGTGGGTATGTATTGAAGTGTGTATGAACTGTATGGCAAAGTGTTTTGTTTTCTTCCTCAGGGTCAATGTTATCCAAACTGAAAGTACCTGTTTTGTGTATAACAAACACCTAATCTATATTTCTTGGGATTCTCCACAGTTATATTCCACTTGACAACAGAATGAAGTTGTGCACAAAGTGACAGGTTGTTGGCTAAACATTAACTCACATTGAGTTATTTTATCAGACTTATTTATCTGCTGCTTCATTGTTTAAATAATTAACAACAAAGACAGATCACTTGGTTACCTCTTCAGATATAGGTGGTGGTCCGAACCGCAATCAGTCTGTTACACGTTAGTAAATAGCTGCTACAATACATCATTCTGAACTCAAACAACTGAAAAGTTTTGGTTTGTATGTCACGAAAATCGGAAAAGATGACGTCACTTTTCGTAAATCTGGCATTGCTTCGTCCAATCAGATGATCGTAACAATAAAATTGATTACTGAATTAACAAAATTGTATCGTTTACATTGAAGACTAGCCATTCGTAATATTACATTAAAAACTATTTTTAATCAGAAGAAATGCGGAATTTCGCCTTTACGAGATTTTATTTTAAACAAAAACTTTGAAACAACCCATCTGATGATGTTGCATGTGTATATGGTGCAATTAGCGACTTTAATACACGCAGCGCTATAGCACACTGGCAATGTTTTGGTCAGAGTGTCATGGCAGCGAGCCACGCCCCATGGCTTCAAAACGTAGTACGCCTGGAATACGTAGCGCATCTCCCCTTATTCTTACCTCCATGGGGTAAATTATGCTGCCACGAAAGTCTTTGGTCACTTACCTAATAGCATCAAAAGTCTGACAGATAGCCATATAGCATTTAAATGTAAATTAAAAGAATTTCTTAATGGCAACTCCTTCTACTCATTAGATGAATATTTGGATATAGTAAGTAGGTAATTTCCCAAACAAACAAACAAAATTAAAAATATTGAGTGTCATGTAATATTTTGTCTAATGTAATATCTTGTATAGACACGTTTTATTAACCTGACACGTTCCACATCATTACAAAGTGTCATGTTCATTATCTATGGAACAAGCACTAATCTAATCTAATCTCTATTTCTGTATAAATGAGTGTGGAGAATATACACTCCTGGAAATTGAAATAAGAACACCGTGAATTCATTGTCCCAGGAAGGGGAAACTTTATTGACACATTCCTGGGGTCAGATACATCACATGATCACACTGACAGAACCACAGGCACATAGACACAGGCAACAGAGCATGCACAATGTCGGCACTAGTACAGTGTATATCCACCTTTCGCAGCAATGCAGGCTGCTATTCTCCCATGGAGACGATCGTAGAGATGCTGGATGTAGTCCTGTGGAACGGCTTGCCATGCCATTTCCACCTGGCGCCTCAGTTGGACCAGCGTTCGTGCTGGACGTGCAGACCGCGTGAGACGACGCTTCATCCAGTCCCAAACATGCTCAATGGGGGACAGATCCGGAGATCTTGCTGGCCAGGGTAGTTGACTTACACCTTCTAGAGCACGTTGGGTGGCACGGGATACATGCGGACGTGCATTGTCCTGTTGGAACAGCAAGTTCCCTTGCCGGTCTAGGAATGGTAGAACAATGGGTTCGATGACGGTTTGGATGTGCCGTGCACTATTCAGTGTCCCCTCGACGATCACCAGTGGTGTACGGCCAGTGTAGGAGATCGCTCCCCACACCATGATGCCGGGTGTTGGCCCTGTGTGCCTCGGTCGTATGCAGTCCTGATTGTGGCGCTCACCTGCACGGCGCCAAACACGCATACGACCATCGTTGGCACCAAGGCAGAAGCGACTCTCATCGCTGAAGACGACACATCTCCATTCGTCCCTCCATTCACGCCTGTCGCGACACCACTGGAGGCGGGCTGCACGATGTTGGGGCGTGAGCGGAAGACGGCCTAACGGTGTGCGGGACCGTAGCCCAGCTTCATGGAGACGGTTGCGAATGATCCTCGCCGATACCCCAGGAGCAACAGTGTCCCTAATTTGCTGGGAAGTGGCGGTGCAGTCCCCTACGGCACTGCGTACGATCCTACGGTCTTGGCGTGCATCCGTGCGTCGCTGCGGTCCGGTGCCAGGTCGACGGGCATGTGCACCTTCCGCCGACCACTGGCGACAACATCGATGTACTGTGGAGACCTCACGCCCCACGTGTTGAGCAATTCGGCGGTACGTCCACCCGGCCTCCCGCATGCCCACTATACGCCCTCGCTCAAAGTCCGTCAACTGCACATACGGTTCACGTCCACGCTGTCGCGGCATGCTACCAGTGTTAAAGACTGCGATGGAGCTCCGTATGCCACGGCAAACTGGTTGACACTGACGGCGGCGGTGCACAAATGCTGCGCAGCTAGCGCCATTCAACGGCCAACACCGCGGTTCCTGGTGTGTCCGCTGTGCCGTGCGTGTGATCATTGCTTGTACAGCCCTCTCGCAGTGTCCGGAGCAAGTATGGTGGGTCTGACACACCGGTGTCAATGTGTTCTTTATTCTATTTCCAGGAGTGTAGATGCAGGGAGGATATCTGCAAATAATTTGTTTAAAAATAGTTGAGATTTTATTAAAATTTCTAATGTATCTGTGGCACCTAGAACTTGTGAGTGGGGGTAGGATTGTTGCTGGGATAGTCATGTAGGGCACTTATTAAATATGTAAATTGTAGAGGCATGTGGGAAATAACTTGCTTATTATAAGATGTTACTGAGGGAAGTAAGGAAAAGAGCACTAATGGCTAAGCAGATACATGTAAAAGTTTATGACCTTAGTGAGTTTATTTGCCATTTATGACTGAATCTAGTTATCCATGGAAATGGCAGAAAAAAATAGGTTTTAAGATATTGCCAAATATTATGTGCAAAAATCATATAGGAATTCATGGAAAAATTTTGAGTTTATTTATGTACAGTGATATAGCTTTATGGGTGCTTAAAAAAATAAAGAATCTGCCTCTTGGAATAAATTCTCTTGGTACGGTGGAGGAGGCGGGGGGGGGGGGTGGTAGAAAAATGTCAGAGCTCCAGATTTGGGAACATTTGAGGGGTGAAATAGAATACATTTAATTATGCCATGTTTTTGTTCGATTTGTGTGCATGTTTGTCATTTGTATAAACCATTTATATAATATATATTTCTCTGCATTTTGCCAGCCCAATCAGACTCAATATGAGCCTATCTAATTGTATATTTAGGTTGGATACATTGTTGGACAATGTTTGTATGTTTTCTGATGACAGTACTCAAGCTTATTAACTCACCACAATAACACTGTTCTACACGTTTTGGTGCCATTATAGTCATGATTAAAATGTTTTGATATATGAAGTAATATGGGTTGGCTGTGTTTGGTGATACTTCATGTTGCCATTACTAAGGTAATGTCTCTGTGAAGTGGGGGTATGTAAGGTAACAGGGGATAATATGGCCATACAGCAGCTTTGCTGGCAATGGAAATATCTGCTATGCAAAAATGGATGGGGTGTGAAAAACACAAACACAAGTCAATACATTTATAGACTCATTTTTCCCTGATAAAGAGATGGCAGCATTCAGCAGTTTCAGATGGATTAAATTACTTGATTACGTAGTTGCATGTAACTATTGTACATGAGTTTGCATGTAAGTAAATAATGTGGGGTGTGCTTGTAATGTGGATCCTTGGAATTGCTGGATACCTAATCACTGAAATAGAAGGCATGCAAAAACAAGCTCTTCCAAGTAGTTCATAATTTAAATTTAAAGCACGGCAACAGAAATAACATGTTGGGCTGGTGTACTTCAATCAAAACGTTTCATAGTAGAAATAAGTTACAAAGATGTTTAGAACAACTGCAAAGTAAGTCATTATTTTATTATGAAGACACCATTCAGTTTCGATCTTTATAGTCCCAAACAATTATTTGTATGTCTCATATTTCGTGCAAAGATGTCATTAGATGAAGGGAGAGGCGTGAAACTGTGCCAAATTCCAAATTATGTAAATTTGACAGCATGTCATAAATTAGTACTGATTTTCATTTTCTGTGCATAAGAATAAAATTACATATTAAATGCAGTAGCCACCAGACAGATCGCGGGAGGCGCACATCGGCACGGCGCATCACAGACGGTAGTTGCCGCAAGTAGAGTCCCATCCACCAGAGGGCACGCGAGAATTCGGACGCGACCTCTGCCGGTGTAACAACAACTCAGGCAGCACGGGCCGTGCCCAGTCAGTTAACATTGGGCCTCCCTAGGACTCAGTCATGGTCTGTGCTAAGGGAAGTGCTACGTAAACGTGAACAGTGTTACTACACAATTGGCGACAAGTAGGGTCGTTCTTTCGCGTGTTGCGTCGTTGTTCCGTTTTCGCAGCTTCTCCACGGCATGGAGGATTTAGTGCGGGTTTTGGTTGAGCAGCAGACGGAGCTCATGGCCACGATGAAACAAGTGCTTCCGGCGTTGCTCTCCACGCAGTCTGCTCCAGCGCCGTTCCCTCCTCCCTTTCCCCCGTATGACGAGATGGCGCAGGATTGGGACGCATATGAACATCGCTTTCGGCAGCATTTCCAGGCGTTTCATGTTGCCGATGCGGAGGTATGACGTGCTCTTTTCTTGACTTGGATATCTCCCTCGCTGTATCAAGTTTTGCGGCAGCTAGCGCCGTTGCAGGAACCCTCGTCCTTGTCTTTTGACGCATTGTGTTCACTGGTGTCTTCATATTATCGCCGCCGCACGCATGTTGTGGCGGCTAGAGTCGAGTTCTATCAATGCAAAAAACAGCCCCATCAGTCTTACCGGGCGTGGGCCGCTACCCTGCACGGTCTTAGTCGCAAGTGTGATTTTGTCACGGAGCAGTCCCGAGAGTCGTATGCCCACGTTATGGTACTCGACGTCATTGTTCGTTCTGCCCCTGATAGAGAGATCCGGCAACGAGCCCTGCAGTTGGAAGACCCTTCCCTTGAGGAAGTCCTGTCCATTGCTCAATCGTATGAAGTCTCTCACGCCTCAGGTCAATAGTTGGAAGCGTGGTGCGACGTCGCGGCGGTTCAGGGCAGCGCGGCCGCGTTCACTGTGTCCGGGGTGGACGACGTGCGAGCGGTACAATCCGGCCGTTACGGCCGCTCCCGCACGGCGCGTAAACAGAATTCCGGCCGCCGGCTCCTGTTGCCGTCCTGTACGTCGTGCTATATGCATCACGATCGGTCAGAGTGCCCCCAGCGTTGGGCCGTTTGACGCAAATGCAATAAAGAAGGACACATTGCTGAAGTTTGCCTCTCAGCCTCAAAATAATCGAAGGAATCAGGTACAGAGGACATGGACGTTGACATTCAGGAAGTTTCATCGGGCCAGGCTCCCGACGCATCGGCACGCAAACTATTTATCGAGGTGTCGGTTTGGTCGCGCCGGTTACAACTGCGAGTAGATACGGGCGCAGCAGTTTCGTTGTTGAATGCACAAACTTATTCCGACCTTGGAGCGCCCCCGTTGGCGCCAGTTTACCGGCGTCTACGCGGTTATGGTAAACAGTTCATTCCCCTACTGGGTCAATTCACTACCGACGTGACTTACAAATCAGTCGCTTTGTTGTCAGTGATGCGAGCTCCGCTAACCTTTTTGGCCTGGATGCCTTTCAAGCTTTCGGTTTTTCTATCGCTGACACCATACAGTTGGTCTCTGAAGACGTTCCCTATCAATCATTGGAATCTTTGAGCTCAGACTTTCCAGATATCTTTGAGGAGGGCCTGGGGCGTGTTTCAGATTTTGAAGCTCACTTAACGTTGAAGGCGTCGGCTCGCCCGCGTTTTCTATGCGCGAGGCAGATCCCCTTGGCTCTCCGCCCTCAGGTAAAGGAAGAGCTAGACCGGCTGACAGCCCTAGGGGTCGTTCTTCCCATTTCTTCTAATGAGTGGGCTTCGCCCCTCGTTATTGTAAGGAAGCCCTTGCGAAAATCACGTCTTTGTGGCGATTTCAAGGCCACCATTAATTCCCAATCGGTGGTGGACACCTATCCTTTGCCTCGTGCTGATGAATTGTTCTCTGCCGTGGCGGGAGGCCAATATTTTTCGAAAATCGATCTTTCGGAGGCTTGTCATCAGATAGCACTTGATGAGGACTCCAAACGGCTGGCGGTCGTCAACACCCCGTTTGGATTTTACCAATACCAGCAGTTGGCCTTCAGAATATCCAGTGCCCCGGCGATATTCCAGCATTATCTTGAGCATGTCACGTCGACAATCCCTCATTGTATTAATTTCCTGGATCACATAATTGTCACAGGCTACAGCACGAAGAAACACTTGAACAACCTTCGCACCCTCTTTCTCAAATTCAGGTCTGTGGGCTTGCGTTGCAACCTGCATAAGTCAAACTTCTTCCAACCGTCCATTGAGTATGTGGGCTACACCATCTCTCGGCACGGCATCCAGCCACTAGGAAGTTTGGTACAAGGTATCGTCGACTTTCCTCGGCCCGCTTCGCTGAAAGAGTTACAAGCTTTTTTAGGCAAGATAGCCTATTACCACCAGTTCATTCCCAGGGCTTCCACCATAGCCCGCCCCCTGTACTGCCTTCTGGGCAAGGGTGTTCCTTTTGATTGGTCGCCTGCATGCGAGCGAGCGTTCACCTTGTTGAAGGGCCTCCTCACGTCAGCGCCTTGTTTGTCTACTTTTGCCCCCATAAGCCGTTGGTCCTGGCTACAGATGCTTTGCAGTATGGGGTGGGGGCAGTCCTGGCCCATCGCAATGCAGACGGTTCCGAGCAACCACTGGCGTTTGCGTCTAAAACTCTTAGTCCCACGTAAACCCATTACTCCCAGGTGGAAAAAGAGGCTTTGGCCATTGTCTACGCTGTTACCAAGTTTCACCCTTTCTTGTATGGCACGAAGTTTCAGTTAATCACTGACCATAAGCCGTTAATATCGTTATTTGGCCCCGCCTCTCAGATTCTGGATAGGGCAGCCACAGACTACAGCGCTGGGCCTTGTTCCTCTCTAAGTACCGTATGACATTCATTTTCGCTCTACCGGACCACATGCCAACTTCGACGCTCTTTCCCGTCTTCTGGTGGTCCCGGATCCTACATTCGATCAAGAGGAGATTGTGTTTTCATTTGGATGTGGCGTTCCGCCAAGTGGTTGATGGCTACCCGATCACTAGTTCTTGAGTCACCAGGGAAAAGGCAGCTGACCTGGTTCTCTGGCAAGTAGTTCACCTCATTCAGCAGGGGTGGTCATCCTGCCCTCCAGGCCGGGCCTCGGACCCTCTTCGTAATTATTTTATTCTACAAGACCGCCTCTCGGTCTTGGAAGGAGTTCTCCCTCTTGCTACCAATGATACAGCTCCTCGCGTGGTTGTTCCTGCAAGTTTACGAAGAGAGGTCCTCATGTTATTACATGCGGGGCACTGGGGTGTTTCCCGTACTAAAACCTTGGCTTGCAGACATGTGTACTGGCTCGATATTGACAGAGAAATTAAGCACTTGGTGGCCGCCTGTTCCCAGTGTGTGAGCCAACAGGCATCTCCCAGGGCATCGTTCTCGTCATGGCTGCCGGCAACCCAAGCATGGGAACGTGTTCACATCGATTTTGCGGGCCCGTTTCTCAATGACTTTTGGCTCATTGTCATTGATGCTTATTCCCAGTTCCCATATGTGGTTCGCTGCTTCTCAACCACTTCAGAAGTTGCAATCCAGGCACTAACCAAAATCTTTTCTGTGGAAGGTCTGCCAATCACCCTGGTCTCGGACAATGGACTGCAGTTTATTTCGCAGACCTTCCAGAATTTTTGTAGGTGCTTCGGTATTTGGCACGTTTGCTCTCCCCCCTTTCATCCACAATCAAATGGGGAAGCCAAGCGCACGGTGCACACATTTAAGATGCAGATGAAAAAGTATGTGCACGAATTTCCTGCGAAGGAAGCATTGACGTTTTTCCTGACGGCATACCGGACCACACCAATGGGAGAACGCAGCCCCACAGAGCTCCTCCATGGGCGCCAACCTAGGAATCTGCTGCACCTCCTCCGGCCTGGTCCTCGCCAGTCTTCGCAACACGGAGTACCTGGCTTTCCACTGGGAATGTCGGTCTGGGCCCGTGGGTTTGGTCGCAATCCACGTTGGATACCGGCGGTGGTCCTGCACCGAAATGGCCGCCGGCTCTATACCTTGCAGGCGGGGGACAAGGTGGTATGTCATCACCAAAATCAGCTACGTCCACGTTTGGGCACCCACCCTCCGACCTCTCGGACACTGGCTTCCCCATTGCCGGCACCCGTGTTGGTTTCTCAGGGGACGTTACCGCCTCTCCCCGCTGTGACTCGGCCGCACTGCGATGGTTCTCAGCCTTGGCAGCCTCCAGTAGCTCCAGCACCAACATCACCATCGTTCAAGATGCCTCAGCGAGAGCCGGCCCCCCTAGCCGGTCCGGTTTCTCAGGAGGCTGGTTCACCTGTGGTCGTCCCTTCCCCATCGTCCCTGCCGCTGGGTCTTGCCCCGTCCTGAGGTGGAACAGGATCCGGAGTACGACGGTTTATCGCCCGTTCTGTCCCGGGCTCTGGTGGTGGGATGACGGGGGCCTCTTCGTGTGGGTCACTTCCAGCCGTATGCGAAGGTTCTGGCTGGAGGGCTGGCAGATCCCTTCAACTCCGGCCTTCCAATGGATGTGGAGGTCATCGCTCCTGCCCGACGCTCCACTTTCCGACGCAATTGATCACAGTGGCTTCACCCCCCGAAGGAGGAGGAGTGCAGTAGCCACCAGACAGATCGCGGGAGGCGCACATTGGCATGGCGCGTCACGGACGGTAGTTCCCGCTAGTAGAGTCCCGTCCACCAGAAGGCATGCAAGAATTCGGACGTGACCTCTGCCGGTGTAACAACAACAACAACTCAGGCAGCACGGGCCGTGCCCAGTCAGTTAACATCGGGCCTGCCTAGGACTCAGTCCCGGTCTATGCTAAGTGAAGTGCTACGTAAATGTGAACAGTGTTACTACATTAAATGCAGAGTGAAAATAGTATAATGCAAAATGGACATGAAAGTACTTGTTTTGCGTTTTGAAGAGTGTTCATAGTTCCGTTGCATAGTGTTTTGGTTTTTTTTAATTGCAGTGAATTATAAAATTATGTGGTGATAAATGTGTGTAAAATTATATAATGTATTTAGGTTTAAGTATTTAAATCTTATAAAATAGTAAACGAATTATGTCCATGTTTATGAATTATTTTGATTAATGGAGTGTCACATGACCCGACTCAGGACTGGGGATATGAGCACAAAAGTGGATCTTTTGGTCATTGTCCATTGTGGTGGTAAGTTCAGTGTGGCAAAGTGCCGCGAGTGTAAGCTTGGGTGCCAGTGTATGCGAATAAACTGTGAAGGAACAACGTAAAAGTGTGTAGGTGCAAGACAATAAACCCTGTGTATGAATTGCGCCGATCATCCTTTATCCAGGTCGGATTTATTTGTGAACTTTAATTTTTTTTTTTTTAATAAATAAGTTTCGGTCTGAACTTGTATAGTGTACCACATGTTGTGCAGCGTGCAAGGTTATGGTATAGACAATTGCGTATTCAATTCACTGCTGTTCAAAGGCTAGCCAATATATGACACAGTATTAATGGCGCAAATGCAACTGTTCACTACCAACCCCCTTTGCAGATGAGCCATGTGTAAAATAGGTTGTGAATGAGCCCGAGTATAGTTGCAACTGAGGCAATCAGATCTACTACAAGGCCATCAGCTTTCAAAAAACTACAAAGGTTTCTTGGTACCATTAATATTTATAGATGACTTCCACCACTAGCAGTACAGTTACAGGCTCTCTTGACATGGCAAAGACAACCCCAGCAAATGTGCTCTTGAGTGGATTCCTGAAGTGCAACAGGTTTTTGACCATATATTATGACAGTTCAGAACAAGTGGCTATACTAGCTCACCCTGTTGAAGGTGCACCTCTATCCATCGCAGCATACGCAAGTGATTAAGCGAGCAATGTTGTTTTTCACCAGTACACTGCTGGACAACAGTAGCCCCTTACTTTTTTCTTCAAGAAAGTTTACTGATTCTCAGAGAAAATAGTTGGGTGTGGATTGTGTATTGTTGGCAGTTTATAAAGCTATCTTTTATTCTAGAGAGGATATTGAAAATCGTGAATTTACAATATTTATGGACCAGCAGCCTCTGGTGAAAGTGATCAAGAGCCCTAGAAACGAGTGCCCACTAGGAACTTCCAGCTTTTAGATTTACACAGTTTTCTAGAGATATATTCCACACTGTTGATGCTGACCACATGGTGGCTGATTACTTCTCCAGTGACAGCCCCCTTCTATTGTCTTCAACTTCCAGGATCTATCTATGGCACGAGATACGGACAAGGATACCAGAAATTGCTCAAAGACAATACTATCAGTCTGGCATTGGAGCTCAAGGATGTAGATGGCTCTGCATCTGATGTCGCACTTCACAACAACCTGTCAGACCTTTTGTACCTAAGGGTTATAGAAGAACTTTTTTCACGCACTTACATGGGTTAGCCCACTCCTGAACTCACCTCTCTATCAGACTTGTGACAGACCATTTCATATATCTGAATGTTAAAAGGGATTGTAAATTATGTACTGTAGCTTTTACATTGATTGCCAAAGAAGAAAGACTGGAAGACATGCATGACTGGCATTAGGACAATTTGATATATCTTCAAGCCACTACAACATGTACATCTTGATTTGGTGGACCCCCATACTGTTTCAGGGAGATACAGATACTTGCTGTCAGCTATTGATGATGGGCAGAGACAATACGTTTGGCAGTCATCACTGCAGAGTCCACTACTAGAGCTTTTATTGATATGTGGCTTAGACGATTTGGGTGCTCAGCAGCTGTTGCTACTGACCAAGGCCATCAGTTCAAATCACCTTTGTTCATGAGCCTCTGCAGAGAAGGTGGCATGAAACACATCTGCACAACCATCTACCACCCACAAAACGATGGACTTATAGAGCTGTGGCACCATACATGGAAGGAGACTGGACA
This sequence comes from Schistocerca americana, assembly GCF_021461395.2. Lineage (NCBI taxonomy): Eukaryota > Metazoa > Arthropoda > Insecta > Orthoptera > Acrididae > Schistocerca > Schistocerca americana. The sequence continues at coordinate 477,774,117 of NC_060121.1, forward strand.
GATTCACTCCCTGGGTTTTACTGTGAGTAAGATCTGCTTTTAAAAAGGATTTCCAATCTTCACTGGTGGAGGTTACGTATGGACAAGAGGTCACACTACTAGCTTCATTGATTTAATTGGCAGACGTACTGAAACCAACACTCCTTCCTGATTTTGTACAGAGGATGAAAAATCACATGGTTCAGATTCACAAATACACCCACGCTTCAATCATGGGTTTTCCAAGGCTTTTGTACATAATTATCTCAAACAGTTTATTATGTTAAGAGATGATACAATCCACCAATCACTTCGACAGCCATACACTGGACCACACAGAGTGCTGTGCCAGGCTGAAACACTTTTTACGTTTCGTTACACAGGAAGCAGACCACCATTTACATTCATCATCTGAAGCCAGCATGGGTCTTACAAGATGGTGACACAAACCAGGATCCGCAACAACTGATAAAGATGCAACTTCTGCAAGATATTAGGGAGGAGACCTCTGTCACTAGACACCAGAGGACTGCTCCTGGGCATACTCCTTCTGTTACAACACCAGCTGCAATCCAGTCCCACTATGGTAGCTGGTGCATGCCTCCAGCTAACCTGCAGTATTTTTACATGTCATAATGGGGCTTTTCCCAGGCTGTAGTGTTATCAGATACTTGTGCCAAAATTAATTTTAACATGTACAGTAATTGTTTCTAAGTGTTAGGTAGTGTCTATGTGTGTATACAAATGTACTTTTGAGTTTGTTTTTGGTGATGTCATGTTTCCTTCCTTACAGTGTCACTTGCATTTTTCTATTGTTTTAGTTTTCTCTCTCTCTCTTGTTTACAAAATGGCGACTAGCACAGAATATTTAGTAAGTAGCTCTGAGAATAACGCCTATATTACAAATATAAAGGGCATTGTACATAGTGAAAGACTTTGAAATGGCATTAGACTATGTTCAGCGAGCCAGAAATGGATTTATTCCAAGTGTATCTCACGTTTCCATGAAGCAAACACAAAATGTGCCTGTGGTGTAATTGATTGCTTTTTGCAAATGGCGTATTTACCAAAACATGGAACTGTACATGAAGGAAACATGGTTTCCACATTAGAGAGGACTTATTATGTGCAGAACAATACATAAGTAATCTGGAAAAAGTGGTAAATGAACTCAAACAAGACCAAAAAGTGGGAAATGAGCCATTTTTAGGCCTAAAAAAGCTGGCGTGTGAAACAAAACGAGAAATTTTTCTGAAAACAATGACCAAATGTGATCCGTTGGATAAAAATTAATATACAGTCAACCACGGAAATAAGATAAATGATTTCACATTTCCAAGAAGTAAATCAAAGAAAATACTAAACATTCACGAAATCTTTTTCCAAGTGAGAAAAATAAGAAAGGTGATGTTTGCATATTTTCAAGTAGCCACGGAAAAGGCTTGGTAGGTGTAATGGCCACTGTGCAAACTAAACTAAAAGTAACTGGTTTTACCCATCCTCAATCCCCTTTATATGAAGTTCTAAAAGACTGTGAAACAACAGTAACAAAAAATTCCAAATGTGTTATTAAGACATACATAAAAACGAAAGTGTAAATGCAACTAGGGCTCTGAGAGAATATTTAGGAAAACTTATATATTCTGATGTAAATGTCATAAGCATTCCACACTGGCATGACCTGATATTCCACACCGGCATGACCTGATAGAAGTTTCATGTGTAAACAGAGATATCATCAATGCAAACAGAAAATTCAGGAAGATATGGAGCATTTCCCCTAATGTTGTGTTTATTGAAGCAACAAGCTCAGTGAGAGAACATTTCACACAGCACGGCCTTCACAGAAACAACTACAGTAAACAAATTCTGTCCAAAGAAATATTAGAAAAAATTAGCAGCACGCAAGAACAGGTATGTAGACCTATACCACTGTGAATGAGGGAAGAAACAGAAGATACAATACTGTATTCAGTAACAGACTCAAAACAGCCACATGGTGAAAGAACATAAGAGGAAACATCATTCTGCCCTGCAAAGGAGGGAAAAGCAGTGTCATCACCACCAGAAGAAGAAGCAGTGTCATCACCAGCAGAAGAAGGAGTATCATCACCAGCAGAAGAAGGAATGTCATCAGCAGCAGAAGAAGGAGGGTCATCACCTGCAGAAGAAGAAGCTGTGGCAGAGATCCTGCAGGCAAGATACAGGAGAAGAGAAAGAACAAAGAACCAAAAAATCTCAAGGAGCTGGATATTTTTTGTACCAGTAGGTAGAAGAAAAGGTGCCATAGAATATCAAAACATTAACACAAATATTTCTAATATAAGAATCTAGCAGCAGAATGTACAGTATGCATCCAGTAAATTAGAACAGATAGAAGTACTAGTAGCTGCAGAGCTACCACATATATCTATTATGCCAGAACATGGGCTAAAGGGAAACGAAATTAATGTTTACAACATACAGGAATATAAAAAACATGCTAATTTCTGCACATCTGAACATAAGGGTGGACAGGTGGCAGTTTCTGTACACAGGAATGCTGTTTGAAGCTGCAGCAATACAGACAACATATTATGGGGAAAAGTGTGTGATAATAGGCCTCTATAGATCACCAAACAGTCTGATAAATGGATTTCTAAGAGAGTTAGGAGTCCTGTTACATACGGTTAGCAGGGAATTCCCTCATATAATTGTAGCTGGTGACCTAAATATTAACACACTAAAAGATAACTGTTATACAAGCAGTTTTCAAGATCTGATTAAAACTTATGGACTTAGTTTAGCAGTAGACCACCACATGAGATATTGCAAAAATATAGAAACATTAATAGATCACGTGGTCACTAATATACCACAGAGCAGGCAGACAGTACAGGTCATATACACAGCCATTGCAGACCAGTATGGGATATTAGTTGAATTAGCAGACAACACAGGAAGGCCAAAAAATATTTCAAGAGTTTAGACAAACTAAGCAAACACACACACATGGGCTAAAAAGGCTATTAGAAACCAAAGACCTTAGAGTGGTATACTTAACAAAAAACCTGTACGAAGGATGGAAATCATTCTGCAGTCCATTAGGCCATTATGTTGATGTAGCATGTCCATTAGTACATAGGAAAATAAACAAGAAGAATAATAAAAAATTGGGTCACAGTAAAGGTATAAAGGAAGAGGGAAGAGGTGAAAAATATGTATGAGAATTTTTGACTAAGGCCGACCCAAGGAAATAGGGATGCATGTACAGAAAAGAAGAAATAAAACGCCAAACTGATAAAAGAAACTAAATTGATATATTATGAACACAAGATAGCAACCTCAACTAATATAACTAAGGTCATATGGTCTCTCAAAAATGAAGAGAGGAACGGTGTAGGTATGGAAAACACTGATAAGGCAACACTTAACGTAAACGGGAGGGAACTCATGGGTGCACAAAATGTCAGCAGCACTTTACACACATTATAGTGAAGTTGTGGACAAATTTATCACTCTGAATTATACTTCCAAAATAAACACAATAAACATTCCCTATGAGACAGAATGCTCATTCCTGACGCCAACTAATGAATCAGAAAATGTAAAAATAGTATATAGTCTAAAAGTAAAAAACACTGAAGGACTAGATGGTACATCCACTATACTCATTAAATACCATTTACAGTGGGTAGTAAAGCCATTTGCTTGTCTGATAAACTTGTTTATAGAAAGAAAAATATTTCCAATGCGCCTGAGAAAGAGTAAAGTACTCCCTATATATAAAGGAGGCTGCAAAAAAGATCCAGGAAATTACAGACCTATAACTATTACATCTGTACTCTCTAAAATAAAAGAAACCATAATAAAAGACAGAATATTACATTTTATACAAACATGCAATATTCTCAATGATTAACAACGTGGGTTCAGAAAAGGCAGATTGACCAAAACAGCAATCCCTGAATTCGTAACACTTGTTACTATAGCACTTGATGAACTGAAGAAAGTTTGCAGCATGTTTCTGGACGTATCTAGAGCATTTGCCTGTGTATGTGATGACATCCTATTAGAAAAGCCTCATTGTCATGGTGTAAGGGGGAAAGTAGTAAACATCATTAAATTGTTGTTGGAAAATAGAAAGCAGTGTGCAGACATAAAGCAAGAAGTGAAAAATAATATTGCAAGTTTCTTTTCAAATTTTGAAATTGTGAAATATGGAGTTACTCAAGGATCCATCCTTGGTCCACAATTTTTATTCTGTATGTCAATGATATGACCAAAGCAGTATCTGATAATGTAGTCATGTATGCAAATGACACTTCATTTGTTGTTACCAGTCCTACAACAGATGACCTGCAAGAGAAGGCTTTGCTAAATATGAAAAGTGGAGATGATTATTTCAAGGAAAACAATCTCTCTATAAATGGAAACAGAACAACATATATACAGATACATGGAAACAGTAAAAACACTTTGACCATCAATACTGTCAGGCTTCGAGATGTAGAACAAAAGGAGACAGACATATATAAATTCCTAGGTGTAACAACAGATAGGTATATGAGTGGGAGAATCACATAAATAACATTTGCAGGAAAATAGGTTCAAGCATATTTCTGATGAGAGAAATGTCAAAGTCAGTAAATAGACACACTCTACAAACAATGCACTATTGACTAGTCAATTCACACCTCTCATATGGCATTCTGGATGGTGGGTGGTTTGCGGGTTTAAATCACCTCAGGGTATGACATGCAGTCGTCGCACGGTGGTGCTGGCAGCAGTCCACATACGCAGAGGTGTGTTGGTGCATGTCATAGTACGGTGCAGCGAGTAAGTGTGCAGACGTTTTCAGACGTGCTAATGGTGACTGTGTGTTGAAAATGGCTCAAAGAATGCATTTTGATGACATTATGAGGAGTAGAATACTAGGGTGACTGGAGGCTGGTCAAACACAGCAGGTCATAGCACAGGCCCTCCGTGTGCCACAAAGTGTGATCTCAAGATTATGGCAACAATTCCAGCAGACAGGAAACGTGTCCAGGCACTACAGTACAGGACATCCACGGTGTACAGCACCATATATCTCACCATCAGTGCCGCACATGGCTATGGAGTACTGCAGGTAGCCTTGCTCGGGACCTTACCGCAGCCAGATACACAGTCTACAGATGACTGAACACACATGGTTTATTCGCCCAGAGACCTGCAAGGTGCATTCCACTGACCCCTGGTCACAGGAGAGCCCGTAAAGTCTGGTGTCAAGAACACAGTACATGGCCAATGGAACAGTGATCCCAGGATATGTTCATGGACGAGTCCAGTGATTCTCGCTGGATTTTCATCTGGTGTGAACCAGGAACCAGATACCAACCCCTTAATGTCCTTGAAAGGGACCTGTATTGAGGTTGTGGTTTGACGGTGTGGGGTGGGATTATGATTGGTGCATGTACACCCCTGCATGTCTTTGACAGAGGAACTGTAACAGGTCAGGTGTATCAGGACATCATTTTGCGCCAGTGTGTCCACCTTCTCAGGGGTTCAGTGGGTCCCACCTTCCTCCTGATGGATGATAACACACAGCCCCATGGAGCTGCCATCGTGGAGGAGTACCTGGAAACAGAAGATATCAGGCAAATCTACATCTACATCTACATTTATACTCTACAAGCCACCCAACAGTGTGTGGTGAAGGGCACTTTACGTGCCACTGTCATTACCTCCCTTGCCTTTTCCAGTCGTGCATGGTTCACGGGAAGAACGACTGCCAGAAAGCCTCCGTGTGTGCTCGAATCTCTCTAATTTTACATTCGTGATCTCCTCGGGAGGTATAAGTAGGGGGAAGCAATATATTCGATACCTCATCCAGAAACGGACCCTCTCGAAACCTACACCGCTATGCAGAGCGCCTCTCCTGTAGAGTCTGCCACTTGAGTTAGCTAAACATCTCTGTAATGTTATCACGCTTACCAAATAACCCTGTGACAAACACACCACTCTTCTTTGTACCTTCTGTATCTCCTCTGTCAACCCGACCTGGTACGGATCCCACACTGATGAGCAATACTCAAGTATAGGTCGAACGAGTGTTTTGTAAGTCACCTCCTTTGTTGATGGACTACATTTTCTATGGACTCACGCAATGAATCTCAACGTGGCACCCGCCTTACCAACAATTAATTTTATATGATCATTCCACTCCAAATCATTCTGTACACATACACGCTGATATTTTACAGAAGTAACTGCTACCAGTGTTTGTTATGCTATCATATAATCATACAATAAAGGATCCTTCTTTCTATATATTCGCAATACATTACATTTGTCTATGTTAAGGGCCAGTTGCCACTCCCTGCACCAAGTGCCCATCCGCTGCAGATCTTCCTGCATTTCGCTGCAATTTTCTAATCCTGCAACTCCTATGTATACTACAGCATCATCTGTGAAAAACTGCATAGAACTTCCAACACTATTTACTAGGTCATTAATATATATTGTGAAAAGCAATGGCCTCGTAACACTCCCCTGTGGCAAGCCAGAGGTTACTTTAACGTCTGTAGACATCTCTCCATTGAGAACAACATGCTGTGTTCTGTTTGCTAAAAACTGTTCAATCCGGCACACAGCTGGTCTGATATTCTGCAGGCTCTTACTCTGTTTATGAGGCGACAGTGTGGAACTGTATCGAACGACTTCCAAAAGTCAAGGAAAATGGCATCTACCTGGGAGCCTGTGGAGTGGCCTGTCCCTTCTCCAGGCCTAAACCCCATGGAGCACGTCTGGGATGCTCTAGGTTGACGTATCGCTGCACTTCTTCAAACCCCTGCGACACTTCATGAGCTCTGACAGGCACTGGTGCAAGAATGGGAGGCTATACCCCAGCAGCTGCTCGACCACCTGATCCAGAGTGTGCCAACCCATTGTGCAGCCTGTGTATGTGTGCATGGTAATCATATCCCACACTGATGTTGGGGTACATGCACAAGAAACAGTGGCGTTTTGTAGCACGTGTGTTTTGGGACTGCCAGTTTTGTGGCACCACATTCTGCAATTATCCTTAATTTATGAGCATGAGTGTACATGTACAGGATGTCCCAAAATAAATTATACACTCTTTGAAGCTGAATATCTCTTTAATTAAAGGAGATAGAAATACTATACAATGTTTCTGGTGCACCTTAAGGTCCAACTAAAGGTGGTAAATGTTCAAAATGGCCTTCTTCAGCCACAATACACCATTGACAATGACTTAGAATGGAACGACATGCCAACTGTATTGTTCCTAATTGAATATCGTCACAGGCCACCTCAATTTGCACTCTAAGATCATCCAGTGTTTGTGGTCTTGCAGTGTGAACTGTGTTCTTGAGAGTACCCCCATGACAGAAGTCTAGAGGAGGTAAATCAGGGGATCAAGATGGAAACTCCACACTTCCTCTTTATCCTATCCATCTTGCAGGGAATGTACAACTGACAAATACCCTCACATCAATGTGAAAGTGATGTGGTGCACCATCCTGCTGAAAGCAATAATCTTCATTTTCTAAAATGTCATTAAGGCCAGGAGTTATAATATGCAATATTTCTTAGTAAGTAACCTGTGACAGTGTTTCCAAAATAGTACAAAATTAACTTTCCAGAGACTAGACGCATACTCCTGGTAGATTAACATGTCTTTCCTCTGAAACTTCCTGGCAGATTAAAACTGTGTGCCCAACCGAGACTCGAACTCGGGACCTTTGCCTTTCGCGGGCAAGTGCTCTACCAACTGAGCTACCGAAGCACGACTCACGCCTGGTACTCACAGCTTTACTTCTGCCAGTACCTCGTCTCCTACCTTCCAAACTTTACAGAACCTCTCCTGCGAACCTTGCAGAACTAGCACTCTTTCTTTCAGGAGTAATAATAATTTAGGGCTCATAAGGAGGCTACTGCAGTACCCATCAGAAAGATCACGGGAGGCGCACATCGGCACGGCGCGTCACGGACGGTAGTTGCCGCAAGTAAAGCCCTGTCCACCAGAGGGCACGCGAGAATTCGGCCGCGACCTCTGCCGGCGGAACAACAACAACCCAGGCAGCGCGGGCCGTGCCCAGTCAGTTGTCAGTTGAGCGCGCGACGCCGATGAGTGCGGACAACGGAACACGCGCGTCCGAGCCAGCCGGCCGGTCGGTGGGGCCTGCACCGCCGGCCGTCCCGGTGGCCGCTCCTCAAAGGACGCATACAACGGCGACGACCCCTGCAGCGACAACGGATTCTGAAAGGCAGGATAATGAGGACTGGACCACAACGAGCGATACGCGAATGCAGAGCGCAGGACAACGTACGTCAAACCCGTCTGACGAGCGACGTCAGCTAACACAGAACGATCGGCAACAGCGGGAACTAAGACGTGAAACACAACACATGATTCTGCAAAGTCAGAAAGTATATGACAACCGCACTAGTACAGTTCCTACTTCACAGCCTGAAGAACAAGTAGACGACCTGGAACAATTTTCTCCACCAGAAGACGACGACGAAATGGAGGGAGTCTCCTCTGAAGAAGTTTGGACCATGCATCCCACCGACGGAGAGGGCGATTTTGCACTAGTTCGCCAAAGAAAACGACTCAACGCTTCTCCTAAGCAGAACAACTCTCTGAAACGACAATGTCCAGAAGAACTGAAAACTTCCAACCGTTATGCGGCTATTGCGACGGAAGATACTACGGATGCTCCAGAACGTATGGACCAGACGAGTGACGTCAATTTCGAAGCAGATAAAGAGGGGACAGATGGCTCTGGCCGTAACTTACTACGCAAAGTCCCGCCCGTTACCATTTACCATACCAAGAACTACATGGAACTCAACAAGGCGCTGAAAGCGAATATTGACGGCAGTCTTAAGGCCATCTACCAACGAGACAGGACCAAATATCACTTTGACTCCTATGAAGATCAACGGCGGGCCATCAATTTCTTTGTGTCGAATGACATCCACTTTTTTACACATCAGGCCGCAGAGGACAAGGACCTCAAAGTGGTTGTCAAACGTCTACCTGCCGAAGTTACGGAGGAAGATCTGAAAGAAGCACTGATAGAGAAGGGTTTCCCTGTCATCAACGTCCACCAGTTTAAAAATCGAGACGACAACACGAAGGAATTACCACCTCAAGATGCTTACTGTGTCACGTTGCCAGCCCAAAAGGAAAACTACAAGATTTACGACATCAAATACCTTCTATATATTACAGTCGTTATTGAAACCTACAACAGACAAGAAGGACCTGTTCAGTGTCGCCACTGCCAGCGATTCGAACATACGGCTAATTATTGCAGCTTGCCTGCTCGCTGCGTTCGATGTGGAGGGCAACACCGAACTTCAGCATGTACTCATCCCCGAGGGGCTCCGCCGAAATGTGCTAACTGTGAATAGGACCATCCTGCCACATGGCGTGGCTGCCAGAAGTACCAGGAACTTCTCAGAAAATACAGACAACGGTCTTCCCCGCAGCCCTCTCAACGGAGGACTCATGTAATACGGAACTCCAACCCGACGCCACACCCTCCGCCCCATCGTCAGCAAACGCCACAAGAACAGCCGGCGGCAACACGGCAGCCAGTAACACAGCCTCCTCCTGAAGCACTTCCACCTCGACGGCACCGCCAGCATTATTCATACACCTACGCAGCATCACCACGCCGACCGGAACCGGAAACCTACGTCTCACCAGCCCATTTGATGGAATCTATAGCTCCAGCGCTCTCTGATGTCGCGAAACTTCTCACCGCCGTGCAGCAACAACTAGTGGGGATACTTTCTTTAATCGAAAGTGTATTGAAGGCCTTTGGAACACCTTAAGATGGATCACCCTGGGACCACGAGAAACCTGAAAATCTGTATATGGAACGCCAACGGAATGAAACACAAGAAAACAGAATTCACTGAACTTTTACAACGTCACAAAATCGACATCGCACTTGTATCGGAGACGCACCTTCGTCCAACAACTGAGCTCAGATTTCGTAACATGTACGTCTATAGAACGGACAGACAAGGCCAACGAGGTGGAGGGACCGCAGTTCTGCTTAAAAGGGAACTGTGGCACCATCATGAAACACTACCACACCTCCAACATCTGGAGGCAACAGCGGTAACGGTTCGATCGGCGGCAGGCAACATCACTTTCATTGCAGTGTACAACAGCTGGTGCCAGACGACCTACGAAGTATCTTCACCAATGTTGACAAAATCTTCCTAGGAGGTGACCTTAACACCAAGCACGCCGCGTGGAATTCCCGGCGTACGAACCCTCGTGGACGAACTTTGATTGCCATGGAAGAAGAACTGGGTATCACAGTGCATGGCCCACTAGAGCCCACACGGATTCCTTACCTCGATCGGCAAGAAGCAGACGTCCTAGATATTGCTATCATCAAAAATATTGAGACGAACCTCCAGCTCCGCACCGTCGACGATCTTTCGTCTGATCACCGACCTGTTATCAGCATAATGGAAAACACAACGGCCAACCTTCCGCCCCCAACCTCACAAACTCCGAACTGGGGTCAATTTCGCACATATCCTGACAACAATATCTGCCCGACGCAGAACGTTTCAACACCGGAAGCCATCGACATCGCGGTACAAACTTTGACGCAGAAGATAAAGGTAGTCAAACGGAGGGCAACTACTCACACGGTCTACCCTGTAGTAGCTTTCGACGAGTTCCCGCCTCTACTCCAAGAACTGAAGACACAGAGAAACAGGAGCAGGCGACGTTGGCTCCGCTATAGAAACCCGATCGATCGACGAGAAACACACGTCTTAACACGAGAACTGCACAGGAGAGTGGTCGAGTGGTGACAGCAGGTCTGGGAAGATAAGATGGGTAAATTCTTACTTCGAACCAAGAACGAATGGCAGGTAGTCAAGAACATACATCACCAGTAGCCACCTAAACGAGCCATCAGAGGACCAGATGGCCTCCTCTATGACGAACTCGCCCAGGCGGAGCTGTATGCTACGACTTACCAAGAACAGATGTCTACACCAGCGACCCCCGTGAACGACGTCCGCCTGCAAGAACAGGGAGCCGTCGTTACAGCAGAATGGACTGCTTTTCGTGCTGCGCCTGTGCAGAGCCGCCCACAACTCACCACACCAGCAGAGATCCGTAAAATTATCCGGAAGACTCGGAATAATGCGCCGGGCAACGACTCCATAAGCAACACCGATTTGAAACAGTTGCTCAGGAAGCCAACTGTGCTCCTTACCCGAATTCTCAACAGCTGTCTTCTGCAGGGATATTTTCCTACGGCATGGAAGACGGCTCGAGTAGTTCCAATACCCAAGCCAGGTAAAGACCCAGCAGAACCCAACAGTTACCGGACAATTAGCCTCTTGCCGACCCTTGGCAAGGTGCTCGAGAGAGTGCTGTTGAAGAGGCTCCATGACACACTTACAGCGCATGATGTTATACGACCCGAACAATTCGGTTTCAAGTACAAGTTGTCTGCCGAACTTCAACTTCTACGGATCACCGAACGGATACAAGAAGGATACAACAAGCTGCACTTCACGATTGGTGTCTTCCTTGACATCGAGAAAGCTTACGATAAGGTGTGGCGGTCCAACCTTATCGTCAAACTGCATCGCACTACCCCTATTGCGGACTGTTGCATTAGACTCATAGACAGCTTTCTGTAGGACAGGAAACTGTATGTCCGAGTCGACGATAAAAACTCCGAAATGAAATTAATTTATTTATTTATTTAAATGTCAAGTTCCGTAGGACCAAATTGAGGAGCAAATCTCCAAGGTCATGGAACGTGTCAGTACATGAACTTACAACATAAAAAGTAATAACAGATAAAAATACATGTTCATGAACCTGAAAGAAAATCAGTCCATAAGTTTAAGCAAACGCTATCAGGAATACAATGAGAATCATCTTAATTTTTCAAGGAACTCCTCGACAGAATAGAAGGAGTGACCCATGAGGAAACTCTTCAGTTTCGATTTGAAAGCGCGTGGATTACTGCATGGAAGACGGCTCGAGTAGTTCCAATACCCAAGCCAGGTAAAGACCCAGCAGAACCCAACAGTTACCGGCCAATTAGCCTCTTGCCGACCCTTGGCAAGGTGCTCGAGGTGATCTCCGCAGGAATTCGGCAGGGCTCTGTCATTTCGCCTCTGCTTTTCAACTTATATATAAATGACATCCCAACAGTCCCCCTTGTTACGGCGAGTTTTTATGCGGACGATACGGCCCTTCTGACAACTGGACGACACTTGGACCAGCTAATCGCTAGGATGCAGCGGCAACTTGCTGTAATGGAACACTGGGCGCTGCAAAATAAGATAACGATCAACCCGACGAAGACGGCAGCCGTTCTGTTCACGTGGAGGAAACCAGTTCTGAACGACAGACTGCAAATAGCTGACCAATTTATCCCATGGTCGCCGGGAGTGAAGTATCTCGGTGTCTACCTTGACAAAAAATTACTCTTTACGCAGTATACTGCCGACAAGAAGAAGGCAGCCCAGAAGATGGCCAGGTCATTGATTCCGTTCCTGAAGAGTAACGATCTCAACCCTAAGACTAAACTCCAATTGTATAAGGCAACGGTGGAACCCACAATGTTGTATGGCTCCACCTCATGGGGAACTACGTGCGTCTCCAACTACAACAAACTCCAAGCGCTGCAAAACATTTGCTATCGATGGATCACAGGAGCTCCATGGTGGACAAGAAACGTAGACATCCGCACCGCACTCCACAAGAACGCTATGCAAGAGAAGGTCCATGACAAGGCTCTACGAGTTTTTGACAAGATCGATGCCCTTAGAGACGAAGTTCGACAATTAGAATCGGTAGGAACGGTAAACCCTGCAAGATGGCACAAGTATCGAGTACCGAAGTCAATAACGTTTCACCCCCCATAGGCAATCTGTCATAACACGAGGAAGCAGTCACACATAACAGCCTTGACACATTTCACCCTCCACAGGAGATAGACATCACCAAAGACAGCAGGCTAAAGGACCCATTGCGTGCCCAAGCCTAACTGAATGTGCAATAAATAAGGTGTTTTCCTTTTATCCTTACATCCCATCCTAGAAGAATAAGTCATCAAGGATGATCTCTTCAGTCCACAGTAATCACTATATATATATATATATATACACTCCTGGAAATTGAAATAAGAACACCATGAATTCATTGCCCCAGGAAGGGGAAACTTTATTGACACATTCCTGGGGCCAGATACATCACATGATCACACTGACAGAACCACAGGCACATAGACACAGGCAACAGAGCATGCACATTGTCGGCACTAGTACAGTGTATATCCACCTTTCGCAGCAATGCAGGCTGCTATTCTCCCATGGAGACGATCGTAGAGACGCTGGATGTAGTCCTGTGGAACGGCTTGCCATGCCATTTCCACCTGGCGCCTCAGTTGGACCAGCGTTCGTGCTGGACGTGCAGACCGCGTGAGACGACGCTTCATCCAGTCCCAAACATGCTCAATGGGGGACAGATCCGGAGATCTTGCTGGCCAGGGTAGTTGACTTACACCTTCTAGAGCACGTTGGGTGGCACGGGATACATGCGGACGTGCATTGTCCTGTTGGAACAGCAAGTTCCCTTGCCGGTCTAGGAATGGTAGAACGATGGGTTCGATGACGGTTTGGATGTACCGTGCACTATTCAGTGTCCCCTCGACGATCACCAGTGGTGTACGGCCAGTGTAGGAGATCGCTCCCCACACCATGATGCCGGGTGTTGGGCCTGTGTGCCTCGGTCGTATGCAGTCCTGATTGTGGCGCTCACCTGCACGGCGCCAAACACGCATACGACCATCATTGGCACCAAGGCAGAAGCGACTCTCATCGCTGAAGACGACACGTCTCCATTCGTCCCTCCATTCACGCCTGTCGCGACACCACTGGAGGCGGGCTGCACGATGTTGGGGCGTGAGCGGAAGACGGCCTAACGGTGTGCGGGACCGTAGCCCAGCTTCATGGAGACGGTTGCGAATGGTCCTCGCCGATACCCCAGGAGCAACAGTGCCCCTAATTTGCTGGGAAGTGGCGGTGCGGTCCCCTACGGCACTGCGTACGATCCTACGGTCTTGGCGTGCATCCGTGCGTCGCTGCGGTCCGGTCCCAGGTCGACGGGCACGTGCACCTTCCGCCGACCACTGGCGACAACATCGATGTACTGTGGAGACCTCACACCCAACGTGTTGAGCAATTCGGCGGTACGTCCACCCGGCCTCCCGCATGCCCACTATACGCCCTCGCTCAAAGTCCGTCAACTGCACATACGGTTCACGTCCACGCTGTCGCGGCATGCTACCAGTGTTAAAGACTGCGATGGAGCTCCGTATGCCACGGCAAACTGGCTGACACTGACGGCGGCGGTGCACAAATGCTGCGCAGCTAGCGCCATTCGACGGCCAACACCGCGGTTCCTGGTGTGTCCGCTGTGCCGTGCGTGTGATCATTGCTTGTACAGCCCTCTCGCAGTGTCCGGAGCAAGTATGGTGGGTCTGACACACCGGTGTCAATGTGTTCTTTTTTCCATTTCCAGGAGTGTATATATATATATATAAGCCCAGTCAGTTCACATCGGGCATGCCTATCAGACGGTTCCCGGTCTACACTATGTGAAGTGCGAGGGAAACGTGAATCGTGTTACTACACAATTGGCGACGACGATGGGATCGTTTTCTCGCGTGTTGCGTCATTGTTCCGGTTTCGTAGCTTATCCACGGCATGGAGGATTTAGTGCGGGTTTTGGTTGAGCAGCAGACAGAGCTCACGGCCACCATGAAACAAGTGCTTCCGGCGTTGCTCTCCACACAGTCTGCTCCAGCACCGTTCCCTCCTCCCTTTCCCCCGTATGACGAGATGGCGCAGGATTGGGACGCATATGAACATCGCCTTCGGCAGCATTTCCAGGCGTTTCATGTTGCCGATGCGGAGGTATGACGTGCTCTTTTCTTGACTTGGATATCTCCCTCCCTGTATCAAGTTTTGCGGCAGCTAGCGCCGTTGCAGGAACCCTCGTCCTTGTCTTTTGACGCATTGTGTTCATTGGTGTCTTCATATTATCGCCGCCGCTCGCATGTTGTGGCGGCTAGGGTCGAGTTCTATCAATGCAAGAAACAGCCCCATCAGTCTTACCAGGCGTGGGCCGCTGCCCTGCACGGTCTTAATCGCAAGTGTGATTTTGTCACGGAGCAGTCGCAAGAGTGGTATGCCCACGTTATGGCGCGCGACTTCATTGTTCGTGCCCGGATAAGGAGGTCCAGCAATGGGCCCTGCAGTTGGAAGACCCTTGCCTTGAGGAAGTCTTGTCCATTGCTCAATCGTATGAAGTCTCTCACGCCTCAGGTCAACAGCTGGAAGCGTGGTGCGACGTCGCGGCGGTTCAGGGCGGCGCGGCCGCGTCCACTGCGTCCAGGGTGGACGACGTACGAGCGGTATAATCCGGCCGTTACGGCCGCTCCCGCACGGCGCGTAAACAGAATTCCGGCCTCCGGCCCCAGTTACCGTCCTGTGCGTCGTGCTGTATACATCATGATCGGTCAGAGTGCCCCCAGCGTTGGGCCGTTTGACGCAAATGTAATAAAAAGGACACATTGCTAAAGTTTGCCGTTCAGCCTCAAAATAATCGAAGGAAGCAGGTACAGAGGACATGGACGTAGACATTCAGGAAGTTACATCGGGCCAGGTTCCCGACGCATCGGCACACAAACTCTTTATCGAGGTGTCGGTTCGGTCGCACTGATTACAGCTGCAAGTAGATATGGACGTGGCAGTTTCCTTGTTGAATGCACAAGCTTACTCCGACCTTGGGTCGCCCCCGTTGGCGCCAGTTTACCGGTGTCTACGCGGTTATGGTAAACAGTTAATTCCCCTACTGGGTTAATTCACTACCGACGTTACTTACAAATCAGTCACTCGGCCTCTGACTTTTATTGTTGTCAGTGATGCGAGCTCCACTAACCTTTTTGGATTGGATGCCTTTCAAGCTTTCGGTTTTTCTATCACAGACACCATACAGTTGGTCTCCGAAGATGTTCCCTATCAATCATTGGAATCTTTGATCTCTGACTTTAAGGATATCATTGAGGAGGGCCTTGGGCGTGTTTCAGACTTTGAGGGTCACTTAACTTTGAAGGCATCGGCTCGCCAGCGTTTTCTACGCATGAGGCAGATCCCCTTGGCTCTCCACCCTCAGGTAAAAGCAGAGCTAGACTGGCTGACAGCCCTTGGGGTCGTTCTTCCCATTTCTCCTAGTGAGTGGGCTTCGCCCCTCATTACTGTCAGGAAACCCTCGGGAAAATTACGTCTTTGTGGCGATTTCAAGACCACCATTAATTCCCAATTGGTGGTGGACACCTATCCCTTGCCTCGTACTGATGAATTGTTCTCTGCCGTGGCGGGAGGCCAATATTTTTCGAAAATCGATCTTTCGGAGGCTTGTCATCAGATAGCACTTGATGAGGACTCCAAACGGCTGGCAGTGGTCAACTTCCTGTTTGGCCTTTAACAATATCAGCGGTTGGCCTTGGGAATATCCAGTGCCCCGGCGATATTTCAGCGTTATCTTGAGCACATCATGTCGACAATCCCTCATTGTATTAATTCCCTGGATGACATAATTTTCATGGGCCGCAGCACGAAGGAACACTTGTACAGCCTTCGAACCCTCTTTCTCAAATTCAGGACGTGGGCCTGCGTTGCAACCTGCGTAAGTCGAACTTCTTCCACTCGTCCATTGAGTATGTGGGCACACCATCTCTCGGCACGGCATCCAGCCACTAGGAAGTTAGGTCCAAAGTATCGTCAACCTTCCACGGCCCACTTCCCTGAAGGAGTTACAAGCTTTTTAGGCAAGATTGCCTATTACCACCAGTTCATTCCCAGGGCTTCCACCATAGCCCGCCCCCTGTACTGCCTTCTGTGCAAGGGTGTTACTTTTGATTGGTAGTCTTCATGTGAGCGAGCGTTCTCCTCATTAAAGGGCCTCCTCACGTCAGCGCCTTGTTTGGCTACTTTTGACTCCAATAAGCTGTTGGTCCTGGCTACAGATGCTTCGCAGTATGGGGTGGGGCGGTCCTGACCCATTGCAAAGCGGATGGCTCCAAGCAGCCACTGACGTTTGCGTCTAAAACTCTTAGTCCCATGCAGGCCCATTACTCCCAGGTGGAAAAAGAGGCATTGGCCATTGTCTACGCTGTTACCAAGATTCACCCTTTCTTGTATGGCATGAAGTTTCAGTTAAGTACTGACCATAAGCTATTAATATTGTTATTTGGCCGTGCCTCTGATTCCAGATAGGGTGGCCCACAGACTGCAGCACTGGGCATTGTTCCTCTCTAAGTACCATTATGACATTCATTTTCGCCCTACCGGACCGCATGCCAACGACAACGCTCTTTCCCGTCTTCTGGTGGGCCCGGATCCTAAGTTCGATTGGGAGGAGATTATGTGTTTTCATTTGGATGTGGTGTCCCACCAAGCAGTTGATGGCTTCCCAATCACTAGTTCTAGAGTCGCCAGGGAAACGGCAGCTGACCCAGTTCTCCGGCAAGTAGTTTGCTTTGTTTGGCAGGGGTGGTCGTCCCGAACCCCAGGCCGGGCCTTGGACCCTCTTCGTAATTATTTTGTTCTACGAGACCGCCTCTGTCTTGGAAGGAGTTCTGCTTCTGGCTAGCGATGATACAGCTCCTCGCGTGGTTGTTCCAGCAAGTTTGCGAATGGGGGTCCTCACGTTATTACATGAGAGGCACTGGGGTGTTTCCCATACTAAAACCTTGGCTTTCAGTCATGTGTACTGGCCCGGTATTGACAGAGAAATTAAGCACTTGGTAGCCACCTGTTCCCAGTGTGCGAGCCAACAGGCGTCTCCCAAGTCAGCGTTCTCTTCGTAGCCGCCTGCAACCCAAGCATGGGAACGTTTTCACGTAGATTTTGCGGGCCCCTTTCTCAATGGCTTTTGGCTCATTGTCATTCATGCTGATTCCCGATTCCCATATGTGGTTCGCTGCTCCTCAACCACTTCAGAAGTTGCAATCCAGGCACTAACCAAAATCTTTTCTGTGGAAGGTCTGCCAATCACCCTGGTCTCGGACAATGGACTGCAGTTTATTTCGCAGACCTTCCAGGATTTTTGTAGGCGCTTCGGTATTCGGCACGTTTGCTCTCCCCCCTTTCATCCACAATCAAATGGGGAAGTTGAGCGCATGGTGCACACATTTAAGACGCAGATGAAAAAGTATGTGCACGAATTTCCTGCGGAGGAGGCGTTGACGTTTTTCCTGATG
This sequence comes from Schistocerca americana, assembly GCF_021461395.2. NCBI lineage: Eukaryota > Metazoa > Arthropoda > Insecta > Orthoptera > Acrididae > Schistocerca > Schistocerca americana. The sequence goes on from NC_060121.1 coordinate 477,792,416, forward strand.
GCATACCGGACCACACCGATGGGAGAACGCAGCCCCGCAGAGCTCCTACATGGGCGCCAACCTAGGACTCTGCTGCACCTCCTCCGGCCCGGTCCTCGCCAGTCTTCACAAAATGGGGTACCCGGCATTCCACCAGGTATGTCGGTCTGGGCACTTAGCTTTGGTTGCAATCCATGTTGGATACCAGCGGTGGTCCTGCGCCTCAATGGCCGCCGGCTCTATACCTAGCAGGTGGGGGACTGGGAGGTACGTCGTCATGAAAATCAGCTACGTCCACGTTTGGACACCCACCCTACAACCCCTTGTGCGCCAGCTTCACCATTGCCGGCACCCGAGATGTTTTCTAATGGGATGCTACTACCCCTCCCACCTGTGACTCCACCCCGCTGCGATGGTTCTTAGCCTTGGCGGCCTCCAGTAGCTCCAGCACCGGCATCGCCATCGTTTGAGATGCCCCGGCGAGAGCCAGCACCCTCACAGGCCTGGTTTCTCAGGAGGCTGGTTCACCTGTGGTCGCCCCTTCCCCATCATCCCCGCCAATGGGTCTTGCCCCTCCTGAGGTGGACCAGGATCCAGAGTTCGACGGCTTGTCGCCCATACTGTCCCGAGCTCCGGTGGTGGGATGACAGAGGCCTCTTCGTGTAGGTCACTTCCAGCCATATTCAAAAGTTCCAGCTCGAGGGTTGGCAGATCCCCTTGACTCCAGCCTTCCAATGGATGTGGTCATCCCTACTGCACGACGCTCCACCTTCCAACGCAGTGGGTCCCAGTGGCTTCACCCCCCGAAGGAGGATGAGTGCAGTAGCCACCAGAAAGATCATGGGAGGCGCACATCGGCACGGTGCATCACGGACAGTAGTTGCCTCAAGTAAAGTCCTGTCCACCAGAGGGCAAGCGAGAATTCGGCCGCAACCTCTGCCGGCAGAACAACAACAATCCAGGCAGCATGGGTCATGCCCAGTCAGTTCACATCGGGCATGCCTATCAGACGGTTCCCGGTCTACACTATGTGAAGTGCGACGGAAACGTGAATCGTGTTACTACAGCTATAGACAGTTATTTTTCCCTTGGTCTATTTGCAAGTGGAATAAGAGAGGAAATGATTAGTAGTGGTACGAGGTATCCTCTGCCATGCACCATATGGTGACTTGAGGAGTATGTATCTATGTATATGTAGAAATGGAAAATAGAAAAAAATTGTGATTGCCTACTACATTAAGAAATATTAGTTGAAACTAGTTAGTCTAAAACTTCATGATTTCAAATGTTTCATTCCACATTTAATTGTACCTCATTCACTGTGATAATCAGTTACTTGCATCTATAACAGTCTTACAAGTTGAAGATGTGAGTACTGTCTAGATATATTAATAATTCCTCATTTAACTCTTTTTATCAAAGAGCCACAGATAAATCAACCGTATTCTGAAAAGCTACATATAGGACGCAATTGGACAAATAAAAATTTATTCTCCAAGTGGTAGCAGAACATGCATATAAAAGATTATAACTAGGCAAGCTTCTGGAGCCAGTGGCTCCTTCTTCTGGCAGAAGGGTTGAAGGGGAAGCAACAGGAAATGAAGGAAAAGGACTGGAGAGATATAAGAAAAGGGGTAGATTTTGGAAAAGTCACTCAGAACTGCATGTGAGGCAGATTTACCTGACATGAGGTTGACTTTTCTGAAATCCATCCCTTTTCCTAGACCTCACCAGTCCTTCTCCTTCACCCCCTCTTCCTTCCCCTTCAACCTTTCTACTGGATGAAAGATCCACTGGCTCCAAAATCTTGCCTAATTATAACCTTCTTTTATGTGTGTGTTCTGCCACCACTTAGTGAGTAGATTTTTTTTATTTATCCAGTTACATTATATTGACAAAAATTCATTGTTTTCATTGTTATACATATAGGGGCAGATTATTTCTTCCATGTAGCTAGAAGGAACATGACTGTACCATACAGAAGCACCTCTCTCTCGTATTGCTTGGTGCAAAATATATGTTCAAAACACAGATGTTCCACACCTTCATTCAGCTACATTGGTCTGTAATGTTCTTTGCCCTGATGTCCCCATAGAAACCCTCCTCCCTCCTCTCCTGGAATGCAGAGCACTGGAGGGTGTAGTGTAAAGTCAGCATATGTGAAGTGTGTATGCTGTTCGTCATTGCTGGCTGTGGCTTGGATATCATATACAGCTGTTATGGCATGATTCATGGCAGAAGACAACATGGCCAACCATTGTGGGGGCTGATGTTGCTTTTGCCTCTGCTGATAATGGTGCTGACTCATGTGCAAGTGGTGCCAGAGATGGAGGCATAGCTGATGCCGGTAGCTGTTCAGAATGAGAACCAGCAGAGTGATCATGAGTTTACATGCCTGGAAGGTTCATGAAGACACCACTGCAAAATCCAGTGTTGTCAACAGGCAGAAGGTCTGATGAGACTATTATTGATTACCTTGGTCACAGTGTCTTGGGTTGCATGCATTGTTTTCACCCAAAGGTCAGTGTCAATCATGACTTCTTCTGGTTGAAAATCACAGATCAACCATGAGCATTTCTGATTTGGGAGAATGTGATCCAGTTGAATGTAAGACATCTGGATTGTTGTCATCCTGAAGGTCATTTGTATCCTTCACAGTGATGGTCCATGCATGTTTTATAATGTTAATGAAGACTGTTATAGAGTTGCCATTGGCATTGATATTAAATGTGTGGCTGCCTTGTTTTAACACATGAAATGGTCCATTATAAGCAGACTGCCACACAGAATCATCACAGGGCATTATGTATGTGCAACCTTTGAGACTGCTATATACGAATGGCTTCAGGTGCCAGTGAATTCAAATGTGATTTTTGACCCACTGACCATCACAAGGAGTTCTGATGGGTTTGATGTAGGGGTCAGTAACATAAATTCTGCTGACAGCATGAACGTCTTGCTGAACAGGATCATCCTTAAATTCTGTGCAGATGTTGAGCAGCACCCACGGAAGAGTCTCAGTCCACACCACCCCATGGCATGCAAGTGCTGTTTTCATTGTGTTGTGCCATCATTCAACCCAGTTATTATTCTGAGGATGGTATGCCATGGTGCAATGGTGCAAGATATCACAGAAGTTGTGGAGGGCAGTGCAACATGCCAGTTTGAATTGGTGCCACTGATCCATGATGATGGTATCTGAGCAACCAAAATATGAAATACAAGCTGTACATGGCATGAGCATGAACATGGTATTCTGAAACTGCCGAGGAGTAACTATACATGTTGGCCCACCTTGCTTCATGGACAGTCAAAGCATGCATGTGTCCATTCATAGCAGTTACATCTCATGCCTGGCCAAATAAATTGTTCAGTTACAAGCTGTGTCATTGTTCAAACTCCTGGGTGCACAAGATTGTGCAGGTGACAGAAGATTCTACACTGCATTGATACAGGTAGGATAAACCAGATCTTGTGCTGTGACATGTCACAAAAAATGCTGACCTCTGACCCCAGGATAGATTAGCGTTTGATTCTGAGGTCAGATGATCTACCTGCTAGTAAAGCTTGAAATGTCATGTCCTACACCTGTTTATCTGATGGTGTGCTTTAATCCAGCATGAGAGAGACGGTCTTCACTCATTAAAGGTAGACATTGATGGTGTTATCCACTCCAGGCAAGTGCTGGATGTCAGTAGAGCAGGGGGCAATTAGGTTAAGATGACGAAACTGTCTTGGGCTGACCGCTGCTAATGGGTGTTATGTGGCATCTGCCAGTGGTTTTTGATTGGTGTTGATGATGTAGTTTCCCTCTGTATCGTCCCAAAAGTAGTGTATGGTCTCTCATACAGCTAGCAATTCATGGTTGAATGCTGGCTATTTTGTCTACGATGCTATTAGTTTCCTGGAGAAGAATCTGGGAGGCTGGGTGACACTTGCCACCTCTTGTTGGAGGACTGTTCTGATAAGCCGAGCACTGCCATCCATGATGGTGACCCGAGTGTGTGTGTGTGTGTGTGTGTGTGTGTGTGTGTGTGTGTGTGTGTGTGTGTCAGAGAGAGAGAGAGAGAGAGAGAGAGAGAGGTGGGGGAAGGGAATACCACAGTGCTGGTCAGGGGCACCTGAAATTCTGCCACTTGTGATAAGTGTCATGGGTAGAAATTCAGGATACTAAGTAAATGGCGAAGGTCATGACAATTTTGTGGTAGTAGCAACTGGGCAACGAATTCAGCATGCTCTCTATGTTAAGAGTGTGTCCCAGGAATGTAATTTGCCACTTCCGCAGTTGCAATTTAGCTTTGTTAATTATCACTCCTGCATCATAAAGGGCAGCAAGAATGAGTTCAAGATGTTGTTCATTACTGTGGGAGTAAGCAGTGAAAATTAAAATATCATAAATGTAAACACAACAGCAATCTTTTGATAACAGACTTTGCAGCATTCAGCCACACTAAAAATTGGGTTTACCAAAAGTGAACGTGTGAATTCCTGAATGTCTGGCATGGGGTAGCTGTCATGAATTATGCAGGAATTGAGAGACCTATAGCTCCTGCAGAGGTTTATAGAACCATCTTTCTTTACTCTAATTTATGGGACACACCCAAGAAATGTCCAAGAGAGAGATTACCTGCAACATTTTTTCCATAGCTACTTGGCTGTATTGAGGAGTGCAGGTTGTAATCTACCCCCTATTCTTACTTACAACTATTTTTGACATAAGTCTTTCATGAAGATTTGAGAGGAGTTAAGATTACAATAAACTTTCTAGTTTACTTATCTTTTCATGTAGAGCTGACTCCAGTTATTCTTGTCTAGGAGTCTGATTCTTGAAGCTGAAATTCTCACATTTTTAGGTCCTCGTGGTTGACTTGATCTAAATAAATCTGAAAATTGTTGCTGCAGAATTTTTGTTGTTACATTAATATACTGTCACATTTTAGAATATCATATAGTCTTTCAATTTTTCACATTAACAAAGCCCAAATTATATTGTCTGCACAAAATACAAAAATATGTCTGGTCACATCAGAGGCATGCTTACTACTCTCACACTCAGTGGAAATAACAGCATTCCAAAGGGTTTACAGTTTTTCTTGACAAATGAATTTCTATTAGTTTTGATTATTATTTCATAAGTGAATTCAGAAAGAAACATAGTAAACAGTACTAGATTGCATAATTAATAATATAAATTTTAAGGATGCCAAACAATTTGTGATTTCAAATGTTTCCAAAAAAGAATAGTAATTTTAACTGTACATAAAGATTTAGTGCTTGTGGTTCTAGGCACTTCAGTTGCAGGTTCGCATCCTGCCTCAGGCATGAATGTGTGTGATGTCCTTAGGTTAGTTAGGTTTAAGTAGTTCTAAGTTCTAGGGGACTGGTGATCTCAGATGTTACATCCCATAGTGCTCAGAGCCATTTGAACCTTTTCATAAATTTTAGCTTGAAATATAGCTTACTGTGTATAAAATTATATAAAAGTTTTCAGAAAATCAGCTGAGGTAATACTGACCTGTCCAAAATTTGAAAAGTAACACTGGTGTCGACATCTACTGTTGAGAAAAAGTGATGCTAGAGGGGGATGACCCATTACAAGGTACAAGATGCCATACCTTGAGGCAAGTAGGTGGACTCAGGGTCATGCTGACACAGTTCACTTTGTCACTTCTGGTAGTGCACTGGAAAAGCTTAACTCATGGTGTTTCATGCAGATGGTAAGAGTGCAATTTGCTGAAGTGGAATGAGTGAGGCAGATAGTTCTGTACTGACCTGTTCTACTTGTTGTCATGGCAAGTCATGTGTTGCAGCGTTAATAGGCCACAGCTGTAGGATATGACCTTCCAATGGTGGAAAGGGCATTCGTGCCAGTGCTGCTGTGGAGTGGAACAGTCATTGGAGTTGGTTATATACATTTGTGAGTGTGAGAGACATCTCCTGTATTTGTCACCACACATTGTCATTGACAAAGCGTAGTCACTGTGAATGGACACAGGTCAAAAAAGTCTTTCTTAGATTGTGTTGGTGCTTTGTGTGGTCATAACACACTCACAGAGATGTGGACCACTGTCAGCAGTGGCCATTACACAGGTAAAAGTTAGGTGTGAGCGTTGGTTTCCAGCCCGTGCTGTGGTCAGTTAAGGACTGTGGTGTGGCATGGTGGGATAAAGCACCACAGTAGAGATCATATCAGAGGGATAATTTATAAAGGAAGTCGACCCCTATCGTAGGTTCAGCCATGATGGCAATGTAAAAGGTCCAAGAAATGTAGATCATTCGTAAATTGTATAGCCACAACCACATTGACATGTATACAGATGCCAGCATCTTTAGCTACATAAAGCTGCAGTCTGAAAGTTTCAGAGTGCAGTTCAAACATCTGATGAGGCAATATGCACACAACTGACCCTGTGTCCTTAAGGAAATATGTCTGTGGAACAGTCCCAGATATATAGGCATCCTTTGTGTGATGCCACTGTTGGAGAAGAGAGGTTACTTGGTGTTATGGTGTGTTTATTGTTTGGGTATGAGCAAACTGCCAGCAATTGCAGATGGTGGCACCATATTACACATGACATCAACACTGTTGTACTCTGAGGGCAAACGAAATCAGCTAGTGTGGCATTGGTTGCTGGCAGCGTGGTGCCATGTGCATTCTACAGGCCAGCACCTAGAGAAGGGCACATGACATCGGTACTTTTTTGGCAATCAATGTAAGCTACAGTACATAATTTACAATCCCTTTTAACATTCACATATATGAAATGGTCTGTCACAAGTTTGATAGAGAAGCGAATTCTGGGGTGGGCTAACCCATGTAAGTGCATGAAAAAGTTCTTCTATAACCCTCAGGTACAAAAGATCTGACGTGCTTTTGTGAAGTGTGACATCAGATGCAGAGTCATCTATATCCTTGAGCTCCAATGTCAGACTGATACTATTGTCTTTGAGCAATTTCTGTATCTTGTGGTGTAGCTAGATCCTGGAAGCTGAAGACGATAGAAGGGGGCTGACACTGCAGAAGTAATCAGCCACCATGTGATCAGCATCAATAGTGTGAAATATATTTATAGAAAAGTCTAAGTGCTGGAAGTTCCTAGCGGGCACTCCTTTCTAGGGTTCTTGATAACTTTCACCAGAGGCTGCTGGTCCATAAATATTGTAAATTCACAACTTTCAATATCCTCTCTGGAGTAACAGATAGCTTCATAAACTGCCAACAATACACAATCTACAGCCAACCATTTTCACTGAGAAGCAGTAATCTTTCTTGAAGAAAAAAGTAGGGGGTAGTGTAGTCCAGCAATGTACTGGAGCAAAGCAGCACTGCTCGCTTAATCACTTGCATTTACTGTGATGGATAGAGGTGCACCTTCAACAGGGTGAGCTAATATAACCACTTGTTCAAAACCATCATCATATATTGTCAAAAGCCTATTGCATTTCAGAAATCCATTCGAGAGCACATTTGCTGTGATTGTCTTTGCCATGTCAAGTGAAACTGTAACTGTGCTGCTAGTGGTGTAAGTCATGTATAAAAATTAATGGTACAAAGAAACCTTTGTAGCTATTTGAAAGCCATTGGCCTTGTAGTAATCTGATTGCCTCAGTTGCAACTATACTCGGGCTCAGTCACTACCTATTTTACACATGGCTCATCTGCAAAGGGGGTTGGTAGTGAATGGTTGCATTTGTGCCCCTAATACTGAGTCATTTATTGGCTAGCCTTTGAACAGCACTGAACAGAATACACAATTGTCTATACCACAACCTTTCTCAACATGAGGTACACTATACAAGTTCAGATTGAAACTTATTTATATAAAAAAAAGTTCACAAATAAATCCAACCTGGATAAGTGATGATCGGTGCAATTTGTACACGTGGTTTATTGTTTTGCACCTACAGACATTCAGATGAAGTGGGTATGTGACTTCCCACTTCAACGTCCCTAACCAGGTAAGGTCCTTGTTTTTATTGTGGGCACACTAACATTCAGACACATACACATACAAAATTTAAATCATTACAATGTTTTTTGTAGAATAATATGAACTTAAGGTTCATGTCTTATGAATAACTCATTTCTCATTTTATTTTCGGCGTATCGCCACACTGACGCTGCACCTGCACCAGACGATGCAAGCTGCAAACTATGAAAAATATGACAATTTTCTGCAGATATTTGAATATTACTTTAATTGCCATTTCCCAGAGAAAACAAAGACTATCACTAACAAAAAACAGAATGCTTGGGTCACAAAAGATATTAAAACTTCATCAGAAAAGATGAGGCTGCTGCACAGACTTAGCAAACTGGACAGTGGCAAATCCAGAGAGTTCAAGGTATACTATAAAAGTTACAAAAACAAATACAGGAGAGTTATCAAGTGGGCTAAAAAAGCTCATAATGATAAAACAATTATGTGCTCTTCCAACAAATGTGAGACCATCTGGGGTATAGTAAATGAACAGACTGGTAGAAAGTTAAGGATAGAGGATAAAATCACACTAATTATAGAAGCACAAAAGACTGAAAATGCACATAAAATTGCCAATAAATTCAACAGCTATTTTTGAGAAATTTCCACAAATCTCCTAACCAACTCTTCAAACACTGTTCACTCTCCTCCCACAAATCTCCTGACTAACTCTCCAAACACTGCACACTCTTGTCTCAAAAATAATATTCCTCTGAACTCCTTTTTCCTATCTCCTACAACACCGTATGAAATTGAAGATATTATTAAAAAAAGAGTCAAAAAGATTTATTCTGCAGGGCATGATCTGATACCCTGCTTCTTACTTCATAAGTGTTCAAATTACATCAGTGGACCCCTGTCAAATATCATAAATACCTCTTTTCTAGAGGGATCATTTCCAAACCAGCTAAAATTATACTTCTCTACAAGAAGGGAGAGAAAATGGACATGACAAACTATAGGCCAATTGCTATACTATCTGCCTTCTCAAAAATATTTGAATACTGTATGTTAACTAGATGAGAAATGTGTTTAAATTCTAACAACTTAATCACATCTTCCCAATATGGATTTCAGAAAAGTAGGTCCACCACACATGCTCTGTATGCATTTCTAGAAAAGTGTTCTAGTTTTGTTGACCATAAACAACCTGCTGTCAGTATATTTCTCGATCAGTCCAAGGCCTTTGACATGGTTGACCACAAGCTGCTGCTTATGAAACTCCATAAGTATAGGATTAGAGGTGTAGCTCATGATTTGTTCCATAGCTACCTTAGTCAAAGAAAGCAATATGTAGAAATAAGAAAATCAGAGACATTCAGGCACTGCAGGTCAGGTATACTACATACAACAAATGGTGTCCCTCAGGGATCTGTCCTTGGCCCTGTTCTTTTCATATTGTTCATAAATGATCTCCCAGAACACATACCAAATGCCAGCTCCTTTCTGTATGCGGATGACACAAATATTCTGATAACCAGTAGAGGTGACACACTGCAAGATGCAGTTAATGAAACTACTTGTCATTTACAATCGTGGTTTGAAGCAAATAGATTACTCATAAATACTCAAAAAAAACCTGTAAGTATGAACTTCCATACTAGACAAAATCTAACCCCCTTCAATGCAGTTATAGTTATTGGCAAAGATGACATTACGTACAGACAGGACACCAAAATTCTTGGACTTACCATCAGTAACACACTAAATTGGAAACCACATATTGAGGGATTGTCACAAAAGCTTAGTAAAACTTGCTATCTATTATGAACACTAAAAGACACAGCCAGTGTAGATACCTTGAAGCTGGTCTACCATGCTCTGTTTGAGTCTGTCTTGAGCTATGGCCTAATCTTCTGGGGAAAGAGCTCTGATTCTCTCACAATTTTCAAGTTACAAAAACAAGTAGTAAGAATAATGAAATGTAAAAAAAGAACTGAACACTGTAAACCACTATTTCAACAGCTAAAAATCCTGCCACTGCCATGCCTCTATATACTGGAACTAGCTTGTTTTACATTACAGCACTTGGACGCCCTCGACAGAAATGCAGACCACCACACACATGACACCAGAAACGAAACACAGCTACAAATTATAGCCCACAACACAAAATTATATGCGAATGGGGTTAAATGTATGGGCATTAAAATATACAACCGCCTCCCAACAGGCATAAAAACAAGCAAAAACCCAAAAGTAATGAGAACTAAATTAAAGGAATTGCTACTAAATCACTGTTTCTACTCTGTACATGAATTTCTTGAAACAAAATTTTAATTACTTGCAATAAGCTGTTTATTCAGTTGTAGATGTTTCTACTTAGTAAGATAATTTAATTATTGTTTGTTACTCATATTCTGTCTGTATCTCTTATATGTATTCTGCTATGTGCAGCATGCACCACTGTCATCTCTCATCACACACCACCTTTTTTATATTTTGTCTATATATCCTGTATCTATTCTGCTATGTCAGTTATGTACCACTACTGTCATCTCTTGTCATATACCATAACATAATTTTTCAAATTGACTTGTCCTATATCACGATGTGCTTTTCTGTACAAATTGTATGATCTACAGGACCAATAATAAATCAAATCAAATCAAATGGTCTGGTTCGAAGCCAGTTCCTTCTCCTCCATCATCCATGGTGAAGCTGCCACAGCATCCAATCGTATATGGCAGTGAGTACAATCAGATTACTTGTGCTCATCTGGTTACTCTCGAAGTCCAGTGGCTGCTCTCCCAGTAGACTGTACTAACAACTCAGCACAATCTGCCCTAAGAATACTTGAACCACCACTGTTGTATATGCTACAACAATTACATCACTTCTTTTCTCGGTCCATAACATGAAGTTACACATTACTATTGCAGTTTATAATGTTCATTCTGCACATTGTCTCTGCATTTAGTTAATAACGTTTGTGGTAAGCATGACCAGTGTATCGTCACTTCACCTGTGTACTATCAGTCTATGCACAAGTACAACATTCTAAACATCGGCACCATTCTATGATTTTTTCTTTACCAGTTAGTTTTTTCCTTTTTCTCAAGTCTTATTGGTTCATTTATTCATTTCTATTCTCCTGTAATTGTCTGCCATTTTTCCCCTCTCAAAATAAGTGATTTTGTTTCAAGAAATTTCCTTATTCCCGAATGATTGCAGTAAGATGTTTTATTGTGCTCTATCTTAAATTGAGGCCTCATTGATCACACAACATGTAGTGGCATGTTAGCATATGAATATCAACATCAATTATTTACACAATAATATACACATATTTATACTTCTTAATAAACTTTCAATGAACAAAATGATAATTACAAACTTGTAGCTTGTAATCTTTCTTAAGGACTTAACTAAATAAACCTTAATTGTTGCAAGAATTACTTAGCATTAATTCATTGTCTACTAATTCTATATAGCAAAATTCATAAACATTTGTTGTAATGTCTTCCTGTTTTATGATTTATTCTAGTCTGAATACTTAAATCTAAACTTTCAATCAACTAAAATATTTCTTTAACTCTAGATGAGGGTATGCCCTCTTTACCTTCTTGGTATCTTCATCTTCCAGCAGGTAACTTCCTTCATGTGGAATCTTAATTATTCTATATGCTTCCCCCTACTTATACTTCCCGAGGAGATCACGAATGTAAAGTTAGAGAGATTAGAGCGCGCACGGAGGCTTTCAGACAGTCGTTCTTCCCGCGAACCATACGCGACTGGAACAGGAAAGGGAGGTAATGACAGTGGCACGTAAAGTGCCCTCCGCCACACACCGTTGGGTGGCTTGCGGAGTATCAATGTAGATGTAGATGTATATAAATTACACCATTTTTTATTTAATTTCCTTATCTTTGAAGATTTTTTAATAAAACACTATCACCAACTTTATACTCTACTCCTAAACCTAGTTTTTTGTTAAATTGACGTTTTATAAGATTTGCTTTGTGCTGTAATTTTAAATATACCTTTTATATGACTTCAGTACGATCTTTCGGTTTATTATGCAGACATGGTAAATTACCAAGCCAATTATTATTATTTTGCTTATTAAATAAGATCTCATTCGGTGAATACCCAGTTGATATATGAGATAATTCATTATACAGCTTTTCAAAATCTCCGACTAATGCGATCCACCTATGATGTTGTTAATTAGGTACATAAGTTCTTATAAGTCTATTCAATTAGCTAAAGACTCTTTCTATTGGATTTCTTACGGATTAAAGTGGGCAATGAATACATGAGGAATCCCACTTGTCTTCATTGTATCCTTCCATACTTTACTTCGAAAATATGATGCCGTATCTGAAATGAGCATTTCAGGTTTCCCTACTTTCACTAAATAATCATCTGTAATCTTTCTCACTATGGGTTTTACACTAGTTGTCCACAAGGTGTATAACTTCACTTATTTCGTGAATAGATCATACATGGCAAATATATATTTAAAATATGATGCATTATCTGAAATGAGCATTTCAGGTTTCTCTACTTTCACTAAATAATCATCTGTAATCTTTGTCACCACGGGTTTTACATTAGATGTTCACAAGGTGTATAGCTTCACATATTTCATGAATAGATCATACATGGCAAATATATATTTAAAATTTCCACACGTATCACTTGGCACAATACCTAGCGGTTTCCTTAGTATTATGGGATGTAATACACCTTTGACACAATAATAGACTGGTTTCGTTCTTTGTCAAATTCTGCATCTCTTGAAAATCTCTTGAGCTTTTTTCAATAAACCTGGACAGAAACATAGTTGTTGCAATTTCATTACACATTTGTGAGCTCCGAAATGTCACCATCTTACATATGTGAACCACAATAAGGTCTCAATACACCGTGAGGGAATACATGTTTTCCACTCATCCTTCTCAGTTCTACGATAAAATAATATACCTGCTTGCACTTGGTAATGATTATTAACTTTACTATGAGTTCCTTCTCTTAAGTCACTTCTAATTAGTTTCCATGTGTTACCTGATTTCTGCAATTGTCCTATTTGCAAACACATTTTGTTAACTTCTTTCCTATACGGAAATGTTCCGAACATCATCACTTTAAAATCTTTTACCCATTCTTCTCCCACCTCATCTACTTTTGTAGTTGGTAACCTTGACAATGCGTCAGCGACATCATTATCCCTTCCTTTAACATGCTTAACAGTTATGTCATATTCTTGTAGCAATAAGGCCCAACGTATTAGTCGGCCATGTAGCATTCTACTTGTCATCAGAAACGTCACTGCTTCATGGTCACAATAGATAACGATTCGTTTTCCATATGCAAAATGTCGGAACTTTTTCAGTGCCCAGATAATTGCTAGCACTTCCAGCTCAATTGTGCTATACGATCGTTCACAACCTGATAAGGTTCGGCTAGCAAAGGCGATAATTTTTATACTTTCTACATTACTCTCATTTTCCATTTGGAATAGGGTACCACCTAATCCTGTCTCCACTGCATCTGTCGCTATGTAAAAGTCTTTATCCATTTGTGGATGATGCAACAATGGAGCATTAATCAGAGCATTGCGAATGTCGTCGAAAGTTTTTCATTAACAACTGCAACAGACAATCTTTATTCAATAATTGTTGCGACACAAACTTTCTAAAGAAAGATGTAAGGCCCAAAAATGATTTTATTTGTTTTTTATCATGTGGATACGGACATTTTTTTTCTTTTTTTCGCATCCAACTTTCTAGGATTCGGTATAATCTCTTCTGGAGTTGCAATATGCCCTAAGAACTTTATTTTGTTTCTACCAAATTTGAATTTTGATAAGTTAATCGTGACTCCATATTGAAGGAATTTATTAAATACGCTGCTCATTAATTCGATATGTTCGTCCCAGGTCTCTGTGGCGATAAGTAAGTCGTCTACATACACAGTGACACGTTCTAGTAAATCAGGTCCGAGCACTGTTTCTAACGCAGTTATGAAAACATCACCGCTAATATTAAGACCAAACGGCATTACCTTAAATTGGTAACTCCGTCCCACAATAATGAATGCCGTCTACTTATTGGATTCCTTTGATATTTTAATTTGCCGGTAGGAACTTCGGAGGTCGAGGGAGGTCAAGAATTTCACCCCGTGAAATTTCTGCAGTAGGTCTTCTAAGTTCTCAGGGCGAGTTCTTACAGGTTTGATAATCTTATTAATGCACCGTAAAAATCCGTTCCCCAAATATACGGCGTTGACGTTCGAGACACTACCCCGAAAGTGCATTCAACGGCTACTCCTTGTAGTTCTACCGTCACCCGTACCTGTTTAATGATGCTTTGCGCTTTTGCGCTAAACGCCCCTGACGCCGTGCAGCCTGTTACTGGTAAGGTGAGTATTTTTCGTTGCCGACTAACCATATTCAAGCAACTCATCGACGTCACACTAACCGTCGCCCCTGTATCTACAAGTACATTAATCGGTTTGTCAGTAATTTTTACTTCGACAATTGCTTGCGACGTATACCCACTCTCATTCATTTCCTGTTTTGGTTGTAACATAAGATCTTCCCGAGTATCAGTTTCCTTACTACATTCCAGAATATTTATTAACTCACGACGTTTGCCTCCCTCTCAATACCAGCCACCCGAGGAAGGCCTAAAATGACGCATTAGTTTGACCGTCCATCTAGACGTCCCACGGCTGTTCATGCACCTCAATTACGTGAATTTCGCTTCCTGTTTGTGGATATGGATTGTCCACAACTACACCTCTTCCGTCAGATAGGCCTAACGGTATGGATCTGTTGGACCCAGAAGATGCACCTGCATTATTAGAGTTTCCCCAACTTACATTGTGCATCGGACAATTTCCCCAATTCGATTTGTGCTGTGGCTCCATAGGAACGCAATTATTCCTACTGTCGTCATCACAACATTGATTATTCGACGATTGCCGTCGCCCCCATATTTTATTTTCCTGTTGGTACTTACAACATTGACTCGTTGAAAACCTGCCGCTCCAGGGACTTGGTTATTATTTTTACTTAATTCCCCTTTGAATATTGGTAATTCATGTTCCAATTATGATTTTTCTTTTGTCCGCTGTCTAATGATCATTACTGCTCTTAGAATTACCGTTATTTCGATTAAATTCTGGAAGATGACTGTTAATTTGATTGCCACTGTTCCAGTTGTTATTACAAGCGTTATTCCTAGAATAATAATAGGTTTTGTTTTTACTATGCCACTGTTTCGTATCCTCCATCAGCATGTCGATAGAATCGATTGCTGATAGGAATTGTTGTATGTCAGAGTCGGGAACATGAATTAGTTTTTCTCGAATATTAAAAGGGAGCCTGTCCTTCAATATTCGAATCACTTCTCTACTCGAAACCGGTTCGGTCCAACAACGCGTCTTATTCAAATAGCGTTAGAAATACTGCCTAAGTGTTTCCTTTTTCGAGTTGTAAAATTCCGGTTGGTATACTTCCTTCGGCAGTTTCTCTTGTTTGCTTAAGGACCAATATTAGCTCGAAATAAACTTTCAAACTCAAAACAAGTGTTGCAGGTCTTGCTGACTTCAGCGGCCCATAACGCTGCTTCTTCTACTATTTTCGATACTATAAACTGTAATTTATCATACTCCGTCCAACTACGCGGAAATATTCTTTTGAAGGAATTGATAAATACTCTGGGGCTGATGTTATTCTTTTCATTCTAAAATGTCGGAAACTGTCAGCTTTTGAAAATAGTATGTTCTACTTTCAATGACGAAATTCTTCCTATCTGAACGTAAGGATCATCCTCCTCGTCTGATTGGCTGTTCGTTTCCCACGGTTCACCTACATAAGTGCTATGTCGCATTCGCGGGCGTTTCCTCTCGCAGTTACATTTTGTAGCCAATACGTAGCTCCATTCTATTAATAATATACTCGTTAGTATTCTTAATGTTCAACTTTATTGTGAAGCAAAGAGTCAGACATTATCGTAGAACATCTAAGACAAAAACAAACACAAAGCAAACAGTAAATGATTATGTGCACACTAGAGTCTTTGCCGCTGCCCCTGTACTGTGCACACGCAACTATTCGTCTGCGTGCTCCCACAATTTCATTTTGTTACGTATTTGTTCATTTTCGTCCTTGGAATTGTTTCGTGATGGTTACTCACGGCTGATTTACAGCCTCTACAACATTTCTCCACAACTTTTTAATTTGCCGAAATTCTTGATCAAAGGTCTGAATCAGAGAATAGCTAAACGCACCTTTCCGTCAACTTCTACTGTTTTGTTTTCTATCCATTCAGATAGATCTTCTTCCAATTTCCTAGTTTGATCTAGCATATATGTATCCATTTTACTTAACGAATTTTTCTCTAAATCATTAAAACGACCAGTTAATCCCTCTATTCTTTCGGTGACACAGCTGTTATTCTCAGCTAAGGCATCAACATTTTCAGACACAGCCCCGAACTGTTCTGAAAAAGTATTGACACTTTCATTGATTTTATCTACATGGTCAATAATTTTAATCTCCTCCTTCTCTCGGTTGGCTAACCTTGACTGTAAATTTTCAAACTTATTATCAACTTTAACCTGTTGTTCGCCAAATTTGGCCTCCCAAATGGCAATTACATTAGCCTGCTGTTCCGTAAATTTAGTTTATAATGCCTTTTGTTGATCACTAAATTTAGCATTAATAGATGCTTGCTGCTCCGTTAACCTAGCATTGATGTCAGATAACTTATTCTCTGACATCGCCCGCTGTTCCACGAACTTAACATTTAAAGTCTCTTTGTATTCAGCAAACTTAGTATTTAAAGTCACTTGCTGTTCAGCGAACTTACTATACGTATGAGAGAACTTAGTATTTAAATCATCCAACATAGTTAATTTCGCCAATATGGCACTAAGGACATCTGTATTACCTGATCCCGTTGGTGTAACGTTCGTCATATATTCATTGACTGCTTGCTCCTAAGGTCAGAATTATTTCCCTCAGATTCCATTTCCTTACATTCTAACCCAGAGACAGAGACACTAGGGATGTTAATTTTGTCTGACTCGGCAAAAGATCCTATTCCCACATTGACAATCGTTCTATTGATCTCCTCATGGTCTGATACTTCACTCAATTCATCGCAGGATTCCAGAACAGTTTTTCGAAATCGCTAAGCAACTTTCTACCTCTTCTTGACATGATGTAAATTTTGTTAACTACTTTTTACTAGTAGCCTACTCACGCTTACTATAACCACAACTGTCACACAATACTGAACTTACTATCTACTTGACACCAGCACAATGAAATTCTCACAATTACCAATTTGGCAAAGTAACGAAATCTACTGTACCTAAATAATCACTTATTTTGAGCAGTGATTACCGTTTGTAGTCTGCTTGCGTGTTGTTGCACCCTCGCTCACGTCGTTGCCGGCAGCCGGTGTCGCTGTCTCGACCGACGTTCTGCTCTGTTCCTGTTCTCCGGCGCGTTGTGTCGCTCCGTCTGCAAATGTCTCGTAGTCGCGAAGCGTCGAACCTCACGTTTGGGTCTTGGTGGCGTTGAGCTCCTCACGTTGTGTCGTTTGGAGTAGTCGAGCCCCACGTTGGGCGCCAAATGATGTGGCGTCTGCGTCTCCTTAGAGTTGACACGAGTCGGCGGTGATGGTTGTCCCAGTCGGTATGATGTGGAACGGCGTCCTTCGCTCACAACACCACCCTGTAACAAGTAGAAAAACATAAACTCCTCGTGTGGTTTTCTTTTGTTGTGAGTCCGCGACATACTTTTCAGCTTGCGCGAACTGGCTAACTGTAGTTTTTATGATGCCCGTTTAGGTAATGGTTGTTGAATATTAACAACATAAAGTCTTGAATCTTCAATCCATCACCCAAGTCGTGGCCACATTAAGGAATTGCGAGCATGTTAAGTTGATATATTGTTATTCCCTCGTCGAGACTTTGCTACGTCGCGGGTTCAATAACTACACGACGTAATTCCAGAGATAACATATACTTAAGCAATGTTCAGAATGCGTCGTAATCTTGGTGCAAATCGATGATTGTTCATTGTCAAATAATCATGAATTCACTTTTCACTTCATAATATTCTAATAGTCAATTAATTTCCACAAATACCCATGATAATGTCTATTCAGTTATGTAGGCGACATGAATAATTAAATTTTGAATCCAGTCTTATTGTTCCTTGTAATTAATTGTCCCTACGCTGAGCACACAGACCGATTTCTCACCCAGGGGATTGCTTCCGTTTGCATCAGTAATCCTGTCGTTGACGACAACTTCTGACAACTCGGCGCAATTGTACGTTCTTCGTGTTGGCGTTTGTATGTTACCTACTCGAGACTAATAATTGTTTTTCTGTCGGCGATCTTTCTTTTTCAATGTCCTTGAATGTTGGTGCTTATTCAGTATGACGAAGGCTAAGTCCCATCACACATCTCAAACGATTTAACTTCGTCGCGAATCTCTGTATCCTGTTATCTTGCTAACGGTAAAGATGACTTTGCTTTAGTATGAATTCTGAATGAGGCTTCAGTCTATATGGCAAAACTTTCAACTTCCTATTAGCTTAAAACAATCTTTTAAGAAATCTAGTAGCGCTTACATGCATGCTACGGTCGCAGTAGTACTAGAGAGCGACTAGATAGCAAATGAAGCTAACATTTCCATTTCCGAGTTACACTGTAGTCACATCGAACTTCCTTTTCGATGCGGCTACAACTCTCTTCTATAGGAAATGTTATCTTTGGCCAATTTACCATGTGGGCTTTAACCTTCATTATTAATTATTTTGTAATTCTTTCTTAGATGTTCTTGTTGCGTATCCTATCATATTCTTTCATTTAGTCTCTATTTCATGATAAATATTATTATTCACATGACATTCCTGTTAATCAAATTATCACAAGCGTAAAATTTGTCGTCAGTAGCAGCCATCACTGCCAGGATGACTAATTTTTCTACTTCTCTTACAACAAGGGGTTGTTTATTAGGGTTTCTGTAATTGGGGTGTTATATACTCCAAATCCCAGTAGATTGGATACCGAGGGCGTGAAAAAGAGTAGGTAAGGGATTGATCGAACAGTGGTCGTCCAGTAAGGAATTTTTGCGTTTTGTTTCATGTCATGGTTTTAAGAGACACTAGATCACATTTAAATTTTCTAATAGTAAAGAAATGTGCTATAGGTGCCGACCCAAACAAGTTAAGAGCTAGTTAAGGGTCGACCCAGGGACTGGGTCATTCCGAAGAGGGGAAAAGTGTAGCGGCACCACCGCTTAGGATAGGGAAAGTTAGTTTTGTGCAATATTCTGAGCACAAGTTGCAGCCATGTGCGGGCCAGATTGCAGTGAGTTATGCATACCAACAGTTGCAAAGTAGAATAGAGGCCACAGGGCCATCAAATTGCTGAAAGAATATACGTAGTGGTCTTGCATGGCGCAAGTTACAGACAGAAGGGGCCCACTGGCCAACCTTGTGCGTTATGAGTATGTGATGCAAAGTGGCACATATGGCAAAACAGGGGTGCAGAGCCACATATAAATAGGTGTGGGTTTCTAACGAGATTCATTCAAGTGTGGCAGCTCTCCTGCACGGCAGCACATGTCATATCACTGGTTACACACAGCAGCTGATGGGGCGCCAGCATCCCAGTCCACGGCGGGTCATTGGTTCGACCCTCTGAGGCTGATGCAGGGTCAGTAGGCAGCCAGCCAGCAGCATGTCACGCTTTGGCTCACTACCACGGGCAGTCTTCTGGGCTCCAACACACACCAGTGAAATCCGGGGCGAGGGTCGCAGATTCGGCTGCAGATCGTGGGCGCTTGTTGTTGCTGCGTCCTAAGCTATACCGGCGAGGGAACAGGGTGCGGACCATCTTGCAGTTGTCAGCAGATCACTCGGTGGCTCCTTGGAGCATGGCTGAGGCAATGAGGATGGGGACAGCTGAGTTGACAGCAGGTGCATCCTGACGCCATCGGAACTCCGCGGCTGGTGAAGGCTAGCTCGACACAGCAGTGCATTGCATGGGGCTACTGGGGTGCTTCCTCAGCATTGCGGTGCTCTGTGACGCAGACTGAGGTGTACCAGGGCATTGTGGTTGGAAACAACAAATCATTTGGAAAGCTCGGATGAGTCTTAATACGGTGCCTTCTACCTCTTCCCGTTACATTTGGTTATCCTGATACATTCGGTGGCAGAAGTTGCCACTACAATATGTAATGGTATGAATGAGACGAAGAGTAACCAAATGTTGCAGGCAGTTTTAAAAATGAGTTCAAAAAGGTCCAGCATGAGTACAAAAATGACCAAACTACCTGCAGAAATTGCTGGTATATGTTCAGATAACCCAAAAATAAGTATTGAAATAGCCAAGGTACTGTCTAATAATATGAAATTTGCAAACAAAGTCAGAATTAACATCATAGTTCAAACAGTCCATCTGCAGCTACAAATGGGAGTTGGTTAGCCATAGAAAGTAATCGCACTAGCATGGTTTCTCTACTTTCGGAGTAAGATGCAGGCTACCCGGAACAATTTTCAAATAATCACGCAAATGTGCCAGCGTTATTGAACATTGCCATGACGTCAACAAAGAAGCAGAGAACGACATCACAGTCAGATGAAATAGCACAATGAATACAGTCAGTCCTTATTGATGAAGGTTTACTCAAAAACAGACAATTTCCGATCTTTCCACAGGAATCGAGAAAGACACACCCAGTGGTATTTGTGCGAGCATTTAGGAAAATATTACGAAAACACTGGCCTGAAAAACAAAACATATAATTTGTTATGGGAAGGATTGAGGATGAAGCCCGTTTATAGGCAGAGGAAGAAGCTCGTACCTGTCGCACATACAAAGAATTTGGACAAGCGTTTTTACAGAAATACTGGTCGCTGTGGATACAAGAGAATGGAGGTGTTTGACCCACAACTTTTCAACGTGGGGAAATATGGTGGGTTATGAAAATACTTCGAAAAATTGTTCAAACAAATTTTGGGCTTGCAGCCGATCGTCGTTCAATACCTCACACGATATTTCAACTGGACACCTGCCAGTCATCTTCAGCTGAGCCGTCGCAGACGGGCGAAAACTATTTTTTTTTCCTTTATTGTATTTCAATTCCCCATTTGGACGGGCTGCCAGCAGCATATGCGCTCCTCTTCAGCCGAAAGACATAGAACAAACAATAGAAGACATTTAAAAATAACAAAGGAGGAAACATGGTGAAAACAGATACAGAAAGGGGGAACATCATGGAAGACAATAGACAAAAAAGAGGCGACTGTAAAAGGGAAATAAAAACCGTAAAAAAGTAGCACACACAATTAAAAGAACACAAGGCACAGTATGACCGGAGCATAAAAGTATCGATGGATGGCATAGCAAGTAACAAACACTGACAGTAACACTAAGTACACGGCCAGCACACAATTAAAATCACATCTCTCGACGCACAGGAGAAACAGCACTAAACACAACACTGACGTGGCAGTCTAACGATGTTCAAAATGGAGGATCTGCCAGGTGCAAGGAGATGAGGGAGAAGGGAAGAAGGGATGGAGTGGAAGAGAGGAGGGAGATGGGTGGGGGCGTGCCAGAGAGTGCCAGGTAGGGAGGGATGAGGGAGGGAAAGAGGCAAGGATGGGGACAGGAGATCAGGGGGGGAAGAAGGAAAATCCCCTCCAGGCAGGAGGAGGGGAGAAGAAAAAAAGGGGGCCCTGGGGAGTGGGGGGAACAAGGCCAGGTTATAGTT
Source organism: Schistocerca americana (assembly GCF_021461395.2). Taxonomy (NCBI): domain Eukaryota; kingdom Metazoa; phylum Arthropoda; class Insecta; order Orthoptera; family Acrididae; genus Schistocerca; species Schistocerca americana. The sequence goes on from NC_060121.1 coordinate 477,814,129, forward strand.
GGAAGAAAGGGTATATGTCACTGCGAAGTTCATCATCTGGGAGGGGGAGGTGCTGGAAATTGCCCTGATGAAGGAGGGTGTGGGGGTGAAGAGAGGGAGGGATACAGCAATAGAGGTGCAGGGGGATGGAGAGGGAGGGGGATGGAGAGGGAGCAGGAAACCAAGGGGTGGGGGGGATCAAGCCTGCGAACATTGTAAAGGATGTGGAGATGTTGGAGGAACAGGAGGAGGTAGGGAAGGGGATGAGTTCATACAGGAGCTGTATGGGGGAAGGAAGGCAGATACAGAAGGCAATTTAATATTTTTTGTGGGATCTGAAATTTAAAAACCTCTCTCACACCAGCCTGATTTAGCTTCACTGATCAGGATAGTAAAAAACATGGGTATATTAAGGGAATTTTCGTTCACAAAGCTGGCTTATCACATTCACACACTTCAATACTGTTCTATCCTGATTAAATTGAGCTTAACTTAAATTCCATAAGGCAGTGAAGCAATTTCGAAGTCTCGGTGTGACGAAAATTGTCAGTCGATCTCCTGAAAACATTTGTAATAATTAATAACTTTCGGTGATCACATGGGGAAGACCGGAGATCTGCTGGTAAGACCGTGTTAGCCCATTTATTGAAAGTAATAAACTGGATATCTTGAGCGTACAAAATGGCAGGTTCGTCCAGTGTAAATCAGACGTTCCCCACTGATTCCGTGCAACACAGCGTAGTAAGCAGACACTGTCAATAGTAATCAGTTAAATAATATGCGAACACATTTACTTTAGTTTAGTTCATGTATTAAATTCCTTCTCATACAGATTCTCATCAAGATGGCGACTAGCTCAACAATACATACATTTACATCTTCGTTCTTTCACGGCTAATCGGCAAGATCTGAATCATTCTTTTCATAAGAGAAAACATAGATAGCAGAGAAGCTATTCCATGGAGTAAATGCACGCTCCAAGGAATAATAGGGCTTGAAACTACTTTGCATTGATAATCATCGTATATTAAAGTTTAGGAATCGGTAAGATAAGAAGAGATATTTCGAGATATGTACTGAGTTATATAATTTATAAAATTTCTGAAAATATCGCGGAGAGACCGCTTCAAGACACATTACAGCAAGAAAGAGCGCATGGCGTTCAAGGATTTGGAGGGTCCTGTAAAAACAGGTGGGTGTGGAGGTCCGGGCAACACTGGCATAACAGAGGATAAGACGGATGAGGGATTTGTAGGCGTGGAGGATGGTGGAAGGATGCACTCCCCATGTCCGGCCAGACAGGAGTTTCAGGAGGCGGCGGCGGGAATGGGCTTTCTGCTGAATGGTCTGGAGGTGAGGGGCGCGAAAACGTCCTCCGTTCCGCAATATGCAGCTCATTGTGACTATTCTGCACGTGTGTTGAAAGCTTCATAGATGGAGCGTACTGCCCGCCGGCAGCACCATCCCTTGTGGAATAGCAGAACTCAGTCATCCACTGCGTTGCTGTTTGCCGCGGCCGTCGGCGCACTCTGAACAAATCATAGAGATGATGGGATTCCATGCTCTCTCCAACTGGTAGGCGGTCTTTCGTAGTAACAGATTATCCTTTACTAATCCCACAAGGTCTGCAGTCTTTGATAGTGGGCGGGAAACCACTTTTACCTGAAATTTTCGGAGGATTCTTGGTATTTTAAACGAGGTGTTGCCAACGAAGGGAAGAAAAGCTAAAGATCGGCTCAAATGGCTCTGACATCTCCTGCTGTAATTCAGTTGAATACCGCCCTTCAATTGTGCTATTCCGGTACCAATCGAAGTGATAGGTGTTGCAGGTTCCAGCCAGCCAGCCAGCCAGCCCGTCGGCGTGCAGCAGTCCAGCCAGCAGCCAGCAGCGGTCCCTGCCAGCAGCGGTCCCCGCCTGCAGCCAGCAGCGGTCCTCGCCAGCAGCGGTCTCCGCCAGCAGCGGTCCTCGCCAGCAGTGGTCCCCGCCAGCAGCCAGCAGCGGTCCTCGCCAGCAGCCAGCATCCAGTGGCCAGCAGCGGTCCCCGCCAGCGGTCGCATCCACCAGCGGTCGCAGCCACCAGCAGTCGCAGCCACCGGCGGTCGCAGCCAGCGGCCAGCAGTGGTCCTAGCTGCCCCCACCATCCGCCAGCAGCAACAGCAGCAGCTGCAGCAGCAGCGGCGTCCCCACCAGCCAGCCAGCCGGGTCGCTCCCCCCTCCCCCCCCCCCCCCCAGCGGCAGCAGAGTGGGGCTTAGGCCCCAGTCTCCTTCATCATTCTCCGTCCCTTTCTCCTCTGTGTCTCTTGTCGCCCTGCCTGTCTCTCGTTTGCTCCTTTGTCTAGTACTGTGTTTTTCCCCCTTATCATAATGTCAACCCCCACCACCTCTTCTACAGCCACCACCACTGCCATTATTTACACCTCCCCCTCCGCTGCTGCCACCACTATCACGTGGTGTGCCACTTCACCCCCCCCTCAGTCCATCCCCCCACTCCTCACTCTCTCATCTCCCTCCCTATTTGTCGCCCCGTCCCCGGCTCCTCCCTCCCGCGCCTCCTCTGATCCCTTCCCTCCACTCCCTCCCTCTGCTCCTTCCGCTTCTGCGGCCCCCGCCAGGGTGGTCGCTGGGCGGGCTACGGCCCACGCTCCACTCTTCGCCTTCATCGTCCTCGTCATCGTTATCACCGTCGCCTTCACCATCGCCCTCACCATCTCCAGCGCCGACTCCAGCACAGGGACCTACCACTCCCCGCCACATTCCAGTTGTCCCCATCCCCCACACCTCCTCCGCCGCCGTCAAGCGCCCCAGTGGCACCCCTGCCTCCTCTACTCCCAAAAAGGCTCCGCCTCGTCCCCCTGCCCCCACCCATGATGCCATGGATGTCTCCCCGCCCGTCCCTGCCCCCTCCTCCTCCTCCTCTACCCCCTCCTCCTACCGCTACCTCCTCTCCCGTCCTGATCCCTCCCTTCTTGAAGCTCGGGGCCTCACCCTCTTCCTTCGCCAGAATTTTCCTGGTGCCCCCATCTCCCTCCCCACTCCTCGCCGTGACTCGGTACTCATCTCCTCCCCCAGCCCTACCCTCCACACAGACCTCCTTTCCCGCATCCCTGTCACCCGCTTTGGCCCTCATGCCCCCCTCACCCCTGCTCCTTCCCTACCTCCCTCCCACCAACCCCAACCCCCGTGTCGCCCGCCGACCCTTACTGCCATGATCACTCAGCTCAGTCCGACGATCATGGAGGAGGAGGTGTTGGCGGAGCTTCAGGCCCATCCCCATCTGGAGGTGCGTGCACTTCGTCGCATCCACAACGCTGCCGGTCCCACCCGCCGTATGCGGGTGTTTTCTGAGCACGCCCCCTCCATAGACCGTCTCCTGAATGAGGGTGCCCTCCTTTTTAACCAATGTTATAAAGTTGACCCCTCCCATTCCCCTCCTCAATCCCTCTGCTGCCAAAGGTGCTTGCGGTATAATGCGCACATAACATCTGAGTGCCACGAGGCCCCCACCTGCCCGCACTGTAGGCAAGCCCACTTTTTACGGCAGTGCCGCAATCTCCAGTCCCCCCCTCCTGTAATACCTGTAACCTCCCTCATCCTACCTACTCCCAGAAGTGTAAGGCCCGACCCCCTCCTACCACTCCCGAACTCACCGTTCCTGTCCGCCCTCTGGGCGCCCCCATCCCTCCCAGCAACTCCCTTCGCCCATCCCCTACCACTGAGGACATCATCAGATTCCTCACCATCGTCCTCCAGAATGTTCATCCTTTTCAGCGCCCGCACACCCTCCAACAGATCTCCCTCGCTGCCTGTTCCGTTTTCCAACTCAAAATGTACGCCACCTACTCCAACAACCAGGCCCATTTAACCTTCTCCCGTCTTGACACCCTCGTTTAAATCCCTGTCATGGCGCGACAGCACCGTATCCTTTTCAACAACATCCGCTCCCTTCCCGCCAACAAGAACCTCTTCCTGCACACCCTTGCCACCCATCGTGTGGATGCCTTCCTCCTCAATGAAACCTTCCTCCAACCCCACCACACCGTCCACACTTCGCCCTACCTCCTCCACCACTCCAATAATCCCCTCCCGATTGCATGTGGTGGAGTTGCCATTGGGCACCACTGCCAGATCCCCGTTTGGCTCCAACCTCTCCTTCTTGACCCCACTGAACACCTGATCCTTAGTCTCTTCTTCCCCGGCCTTACCTTTACCTGCGCCACCATCTATGTCCGCCCTAACGCCCCTATTCCCTTCGACTTCCTCTCCCACATTGACCGTACCTTCTCCTCCTATGTGATCGCCGCCGACCTCAACATCCATAGTCGTTCCGCTGCCCAGTTACGGCAGTGGCATCGGTTCCTCTCCTCCCTTCAAGGCGACCTCATCCCCATCCCCCAGCACACCTGTCCTGAATCCAACTCCACTCCCGATATTATCCTTTCCTCCCCCAACCTCCTTGGCAGCATAACGGTGGATGTCCTGGAGCCTATTGGTAGCGACTATCTCCCTGTCCTCCTTACCGTTTCAGACGGTCGTCGCCCCCGCCCTGACACTCGTCATGACCCTCCCCCTAAGTACATCCATGACTATTCCCGTGCTAACTGGAATGCCTACCGGGATACCCTTTCCACCCAGGTCGATAGCCACCCCCTGACCGACCACCACCCTGATGATGTAACCCATGCTGCCTCCTTTCTTCAGCAGATCTTGTCTGAGGCCATGGAGGCCCACGTCCCCACTGTAGCCGTCCACCCCCACCGTCCTACCTTACCCCCATAGGCCGTCCTCCTCCATGAATCCCACCGTCTCTACCGTGCCTTCCTCTGCACGTGTGACCCGGACACACTACGACGCCACTGGCAACTCCAGAATCACATTCGTAATTTGCTCGCGGCTAAGAAACGCCGGGACTGGCGACAGACATGCACCTATTTAAATGCTACCCTACCTATCAACTCGTCTAAGTTCTGGTCAGCCTACCGTCGCCTTACCAAAACTAAACCCTCCCCCTACTATCCTCTTCTCCATGATGACCACCCCTTCCCTGACTCCCTTAGTAAGGCCAATCACTTTGCCTCTTACCTCTCTGATGTCTTTTCCATCCCCGATGATCCCCAGTTCGATTACTCCCTCTTCCCAGCTGTCCGTGATCGAACTGACACCTCTGTCCCTCCCCTCGCACCTGGTTTCCAGTACTTGGACAACATTGCACACACGGAACTCAATGCCCCTATCACTACACAGGATCTCATTGCTACACTCCGCATGAAACGCAACACCACTCCTGGCCACGATCGTGTCACCTACCGTCACCTTCGGGAAGCTCCTGTCTCTTTCCTCTCCACCCTGGCCAGGCTCTACAATGTAGTCCTGTCCACCGGTTACTACCCCAACCTGTGGAAAACCTCCGGTATCCTGACGTTCCTTAAACCTGGCAAACCACCATCCATCGTCTCCTCCTACTGTCCCATCAGCCTTACCTCCATCTTCAGCAAGGTCCTGGAATCTATCCTCACCCGCCGCGTCCACCAGCATCTCCGCCAGCACCGCCTCCTTCCTATTACCCAGTGTGGCTTTTAGCCATCATTCTCTTCCGACGATCTTCTCCTTCACCTCACTCATCTCCATTCCGACCAGCTTAATTCCCGTCACTCCACAATCTTCCTCTCCCTGGACCTCGAACGAGCTTATGACCGTGTATGGCATTCCGGCCTCCTCTTCAAGGTCCAAACCTTCGCCCGTCCCATTAACTACGTCCGTCTGATCGGCTCCTTTCTCTCCCGCCGTCCTTCCTATGTCACCATCTATAACACAGATTCCTACACCTTTTTCTCCTCCGCCGGTGTGCCCCAAGGCTCCGTCCTCTCCCCCCTTCTGTACCTTTTGTACACGGCGGACACGCCGCCGCTGTCACCCCCCCGTCCACCTTCTCCTGTTTGCCGATGACACCGCCTTCCTTGCCCTTGCCCTACCCTGCAGCGCTCCCAACACCTTGTCCAATCCCATCTTGACCGCTTGGTGCAACCAGTGGTTGCTCAAGGTCAATCCCTCCAAAACCCAGGCGATCATTGTAGGCAAAACCACCCCTTCCTTCCGCCTCCTTGATTTCTATCTCACCATCTATGGCCATCCTATCGCCCTCACTCCCACCCTTAAGTACCTCGGCGTCACCCTCGACCGTCGCCTATCCTGGACTCCCCATCTCTGGACAATCCAAGCCATGGCACGCTCCCGGCTCCGTCTCCTCAAGCTCATTTCCAGCCGTACGTGGGGTCTGGACCCCTCCACCATCCTCCACACCTATAAATCCCTCATCCGCCCTATCCTTTGTTACGCCCATCTGGCCTGGATCTCTGCCCCCCCCCCTTCCTTTTATAAATTCCTCCAAATCCTTGAACGCCATGCTCTCTGCCTCACCTATCGCATCCGTCTCCCCTCCCCCACGCGGATCCTGTATGATCTCATCCCCTTCCCCCACCTCCTCCTTTTCCTTGAAAGGATGTGGATCCTGTACACCTCCCGCAAACTCGATCCTCCTCATCCGCTTGGCTCACCTATCCTCTCCCACCCCCACCCGCTGCCGCGCCTGTTTTCCCTCGTCCCACCCAGTCTCCATCTCTCCACCCTCCTTACCCTCTCCCAAGGTGTCTTCTGCCAGCTCCCCCTCCCTGATGATGTCCTCCTCCCCTCCATCTACCCCTCCTATCAACTTTGACCCTGCCCCACTCCCAACTTCCAGTGTCCTTTCCTTTAGGCACCCTCCCTCCCCTCCCTTCTTTTCCCTTCCCTTCTCTTTCCTTTTCCCTTGTCCCCTCCCTCCACTCCTCTACCCCCGGGCTTCCCCTCCCCCTTCCTCCCTCCCCCTATCTCCCCTGCCCGTGGCATCTCTGCTCTTCCCTCTCGCTCTCCCACTCCCCTTCCTCGTCCTCCTCTCTTGGCAGGTCCCCGGACTCGCCCACGCACAGTGAACATTCGCGCTCGGAGGTCATCGCCATCATTGTCTCGTGTGTGTGCCTTCGTTTGTGTTTAGTGTTTGTTCGCCGTCACGCCGCCACTGTTCACGTGTACCGTCGCCATCATCCATGTTATGTGCGCCGTGTCAACTAGTGTCAGTGATGTTTTCTCGTCCAGCGTGAGCGGCTCCATGTTATTTTTTTTTTTAGTGTCTACATTTTTTTGCCCGCCGTTTTGATTGTATTCTCTGTGCCCCCTCTATGTATTACTTACTGTCAACTCAAGGCTGAAGAGCGGCGTACTCTGCTGCTGACAGCCCGCCTTGTGTAAGGTGATAAAAATCACAATAAAGAAAAAAAAAAGGCTCTGAGCACTATGGGACTTAACTTCTGTGGTCATCAGTCCCCTAGAACTTAGAACTACTTAAACCTAACTAACCTAAGGACATCACAAACATCCATGCCCGAAGCAGGATTCGAACTTGCGACTGTAGCGGTCGTGCGGCTCCAGACTGTAGCGCCTAGAACCGCTCGGCCACTCCGGCCGGCGCTAAAGATTGTTCCAGCATGTTCTCCTCTTTATCCACTTACTGCTTCATAGTTTTAACTGTTAATGCGCCATTAATCTGCCAGATAGAATACCCATTTTTGCTGAATACTGTCTTTAGATGGGCGAGTTCTTGAGGTAAGCTATCTAGATCTGAGACAGTATGAGCTCTATGAATAAGTGTTTTAAGCACACTCTTGGTTTGCGACAGGTGATGGCAACTCTATGCTTGCAGATACAAATCAGTATGAGTGGGCTTCAGATGAACTGAATGCCCTAGAGAACCATCATTCTTCCCTCAAACAAGGACATCCAAGAAAGGCAAACAACCATCTTTTTCTATTTCCATGGTGAACTGGTTGTTGCTATGAATGGAGATGAGGAGATGTAGAAACTCCATTAATTTGTCTTCTCCATGAGGCCACACTATGAATGTATAATCCACATACCTCCAAAAAACTGTTGGTTCCAGTACAATCTGTTACTACGAAAGGCCAGAATTTACAAGATACCATGCCAATGTGGTGAGGCTTATATAGGTCAAACCACACGCAGTGTGAAAGAACGCTGCACTGAACATCAACGTTACACCCGCCTTATGCAGCCAAGCAAGTCCGCTATTGCTGAACATTATATTTCCACTGGACAATCAATGGAGTATGAGAAAACAATGATATTGTCCACAGCAACATCTTTCTGGGACTCCATTATTAAAGAATCCGTAGAAATACGCCTGGCGGAAAATCTGTTGACCCATGACAGCGGCTACCAGCTGGACAGTGCATGGAATCCAATCATCTCCACGATTTGATCAAATTGAAGACGACAGAGTGCGCCGACGACCGTGGCAAACAGCAACGCAGAGGGCGACCAAGTTAAGCTGTTCCACCAGGAAGGGCGCTGCCAGCAGGAAGTGTGGTCCATCAATCAAGTTTCCGATGCATGCGCAGAATAGTTACAGCACGCTATGTATTGTGGAAAGGAGGACGTTTTCGCCAGTCTGCGACGGCTCAGCTGAAGATGACTGGCAGGGGCCCAGTTGAAATATCGTACGAGGTATTGAATGACGACCGGCTGCAAGCCCAAAATTTGTTTGAACAGTCAATTCGCTGGAAAAAATTTTAAAATTCACTTCGAAAAATGTTTAAACAAGATAAGATATTGGAATAACAAAATGTCACAAGTTGACATGCTAAGAATATTAAACGGACAGTTAACCACATACATACATGCAAAACTGGTCGCATTTCTGACTTAGGACTTAAAATATCTTTTATCCATTGTAGACTTCATTGATCTCATACTTGAAAGTTGCCCTAAAGCAAATGATTACAACTGTAATAAGTCAGGCAAGCCCAGAAATGGAAATTTCAACAGCTACAACAATAGTGACTGTGGGAGTAGCTACAAAGACCATAATGGTAGCAACCACTGCAACCAATATGGTAATGCGCAACAAGCGTATCGTCCATATGCGCTATCTGAGAGGTATAGTGCGAACCATAATTTCAGAAACAACTGAAGAAATGGTAACAGAGTTCGTAATGGCAGAGGATACAATCTACAAAATCACGGTTCTCGACGCCGTAATAACCAGAATAGATGGAATAATGTGTATGGTCCGAATGGCAACACGCAACAAAATTTTGGCAATCATAATAATCAGCCACTGAGTAACTACAATAATAATAGCGGTTACGAGAGTGGAAGAAACACGGAACAGGGTCATACTGCCCCTGGTCAAATACAAGGTCGTATGTTGTTGTGGTCTTCAGTCCTGAGACTGGTTTGATACAGCTCTCCATGCTACCCTATCCTGTGCAAGCTTCTTCATTCCCAGTACTTACTGCAACCTACATCCTTCTGAATCTGCTTAGTGTATTCATCTCTTGGTCTCCCTCTACGATTTTTACCCTCCACGCTGCCCTTCAATGCTAAATTTGTGATCCCTTGATGACTCAGAACATGTCCTACCAACCGATCCCTTCTTCTAGTCAAGTTGTGCCACAAACTCATCTTCTCCCCAATTCTATTCAATACCTCCTCATTAGTTATGTGATCTACCCATCTAATCTTGAGAATTCTTCTGTAGCACCACATTTCGAAAGCTTCTATTCTCTTCTTGTCCAAAATATTTATCGTCCATGTTTCACTTCCATACATGGCTACACTCCATACAAATACTTTCAGAAACGATTTCCTGACATTTAAATCAATACTCAATGTTAACAAATTTCTCTTCTTCAGAAACGCTTTCCTTGTCATTGCCACTCTACATTTTATATCTTCTCTACTTCGACCATCATCAGTTATTTTGCTCCCCAAATAGTGCGTGCAAAATGCCATGGCTGCTCGGCGTGCAGTTGGCTGGGGAAGAATAGAGAGAGGGGCAGTGGTGGGGGACCACTCAGAGCGCTGTAGGGGAAATGCCAAGTGCTGGAGGGGAAGTGCCATTCTAAGGTGAAGCCCACATTCACATTTTTCGTAAATGTTAAGTGGGGTCCCTCCCTACGCCAACACTTGCATGGTGACCATTCAAAAAGATCTGTCACCTCTTCTTTGGCTAGTATCTGAAAAGAATTCCGCCAAAAATGCAGCGACTTACTTTCACCTGGTTTGTTAACCATTTGTACTTTCAGAGCATAGACATGAGTGGAGAACTTTTAGTAAAACCTACACAATTCTCCTGTTGCCATGTTAAAATCCGCTTCTTTTGTCAAAACTCTGCGGAGTTTATACTTTCTCACCTCACTAACATGTTGTGCAAATGTAATTGAGAGAGAATTCTGAAACCGTCTGAAAATGTCCAGACACTCTGTGACCAAAATGGTACTGAAACAGAGGATGACAGACTAAAGCCCGAAATACTAAATGCCTTTTTCCAAAGCTGTTTCACAGAGGAAGACTGCACTGTAGTTCCTTCTCTAGATTGTCGCACAGATGACAAAATGGTAGATATCGAAATAGACGACAGAGGGATAGAGAAACAATTAAAATCGCTCAAAAGAAGAAAGGCCGCTGGACCTGATGGGATACCATTTCTAATTTACACAGAGTACGCGAAGGAACTTTCCCCCCTTCTTGCAGCGGTGTACCGTAGGTCTCTAGAAGAGCGTAGCGTTCCCAAGGATTGGAAAAGGGCGGAGGTCATCCCCGTTTTCAAGAAGGGACGTCGAACAGATGTGCAGAACTATAGACCTATATCTCTAACGTCGATCAGTTGTAGAATTTTGGAACACGTATTATGTTCGAGTATAATGACTTTTCCGGAGACTAGAAATCTACTCTGTAGGAATCAGCATGGGTTTCGAAAAAGACGGTCTTGTGAAACCCAGCTCGCGCTATTCGTCCACGAGACTCAGAGGGCCATAGACACGGGTTCCCAGGTAGATGCCGTGCTTCTTGACTTCCGCAAGGCGTTCGATACAGTTCCCCACAGTCGTTTAATGAACAAAGTAAGAGCATATGGACTATCAGACCAATTGTGTGATTGGATTGAGGAGTTCCTAGATAACAGAACGCAGCATGTCGTTCTCAATGGAGAGAAGTCTTCCGAAGTAAGTGTGATTTCAGGTGTGCCACAGGGGAGTGTCATGGGACCGTTGCTGTTCACAATATACACAAATGACCTGGTGGATGACATCGGAAGTTCACTGAGGGTTTTTGCAGATGATGCTGTGGTATATCGAGAGGTTGTAACAATGGAAAATTGTACTGAAATGCAGGAGGATCTGCAGCGAATTGACGCATGGTGCAGGGAATGGCAATTGAATCTCAATGTAGACAAGTGTAATGTGCTGCGAATACATAGAAAGATAGATCCCTTATCATTTAGCTACAAAATAGCCGGTCAGCAACTGGAAGCAGTTAATTCCATAAATTATCTGGGAGTACGTATTAGGAGTGATTTAAAATGGAATGATCATATAAAGTTGATCGTCGGTAAAGCAGATGCCAGACTGAGATTCATTGGAAGAATCCTAAGGAAATGCAATCCGAAAACAAAGGAAGTAGGTTACAGTACACTCGTTCTCCCACTGCTTGAATACTGCTCAGCGGTGTGGGATCCGTACCAGATAGGGTTGATAGAAGAGATAGAGAAGATCCAACGGAGAGCAGCGCGCTTCGTTACAGGATCATTTAGTAATCGCGAAAGCGTTACGGAGATGATAGATAAACTCCAGTGGAAGACTCTGCAGGAGAGACGCTCAGTAGCTCGGTACGGGCTTTTGTTAAAGTTTCGAGAACATACCTTCACCGAAGAGTCCAGCAGTATACTGCTCCCTCCTACGTATATCTCGCGAAGAGACTATGAGGATAAAATCAGAGAGATTAGAGCCCACACAGAAGCATACAGACAATCCTTCTTTCCACGAACAATACGAGGCTGGAATAGAAGGGAGAACCCATAGAGGTACTCAGGGTACCCTCCGCCACACACCGTCAGGTGGCTTGCGGAATATGGATGTAGATGTAGATGTAGACCGTGATTTATTAAGTTTATTAAGTGAGGAACTGAGAAAAACTAAGGTCAGCATTTTATGAAAAAGCGCATCGTCGGTACAAAATAAAGTATAATGACTTCACTTATGTTGCTCCAAAACCCATAGCATTTCTCGTTTCACCAGCTATTGATGGACCTTAAAAATTACATTCTTCCATCAGAAAAAAATTTTAATTAGTAGAATAACACGATAGATAATGAAGTTTTGCATAACAACTGCAGGGTGGCGCACGAAATGTGTTAACATTTTGTTTTTGAATATAAATTTTATTGTCAATACAATCTGAAAGGAACGTATACTACAATGAAGAGCCGTCCATGGAGATTTGTTCTAACTCAGCACATGCTCAATATGTCCACCATTTCGTTTCCTAACTTCCTTCTAACGAACACTGAAGTTAGTGATTACCCTACGGCACATGTCCTCCGTAATTTCACTGCAAGCTTGAAGAATAAGTCTTCTGAGCTCCATCGAATCACGTGGACGTTTCGTGAAATTTTTTTCCTTTATGTACCCCCCAAAGAAAAAAGTCACATGGTTTGAGGGTCTGGACTACTGGGGGGCCAATTTTGTCCGTCATTAAAGCGACCTGGAAACCCGAGTGAAATGATCCGCATGTCGAAATGCTCGTGTAAAAACTCCAACACAGTGTTTGCAGTATGTAGCCTTGCTCCATCTTGCATGAACCACTGTGTGTTGAAGAGCAAGGCAGTAGCAAGAAGCTGTAGAATTTAATGGAGCTCAGAAGACTTATTCTTCAAGCTTGCAGTGAAATTACGGAAGACCTGTGCCGTAGGGTAATCACAAACTTCAGCGTTCGTTTGAAGGAAGTTAGGAAACGAAATGGTGGACATATTGAGCATGTGCTGAGTTAGAACAAATCTCCATAGACGGCTCTTCATTAAAGTGTATGTTCCTTTCAGATTGTATTGACAATAAAGTTTATATTCAAAAACAAAATGGTAACACATTGCGTGCGCCACCCTGTATACGGAAAAATGTACTCGTCTTTTTGTGCTATCGTTTACCAAAATCTCATTTAGATGTCTTAAACCTTACATGAGGAATGTTGTGGATATTTCACTCTGGATTTATCGCGGGCGCTGTGCGATCGCAAATGAGTGCGTTACATCATATCAATTTTCTCGAGATTGGTGACAGATACAGACCTCCAACCAAGTCTAAGGAAAAATTCAGTGTGTTAGCTAACTTTCATATGCAGCAACATATTATGTAATACGCACCAGACACAAAATCATACCGATCACTATTTTTCATTGCAAACTTTTTCGAATTCAGCGCAGTGTCTTATTTCCACCGAACGATCACAATAACTTTGACCATCAACGAAATTATGAGCACAATAAACCTGACATATAAATCTATAAGCAAGCGAAAACATTTTTTTTTTTTTTACCTAATTGTTTCTGTAAAATCGTTTGAGAAAGATTGCAGGGCGACGCGTCGATTCCGTCATCGCTGACTGGTCGAAAGGTGGCAAACGCTTGGCGGCCTCCCCTCCTGATCAAATGAATGAACTTGTCCATCTCTTTGGACGAAAACTGGTCGCTTCGCATTGGCCACTGTATCCTGCGCGACCTATACGTGGAACAGTTCTGAACCCACGATACACATAGTTGATGTGACGGATGGAGGGATAAAACCCCCTCCTCTACCACAGGGGCCGGCCGAAGTGGCCGTACGGTTAAAGGCGCTGCAGTCTGGAACCGCAAGACCGCTACGGTCGCAGGTTCGAATCCTGCCTCGGGCATGGATGTTTGTGATGTCCTTAGGTTAGTTAGGTTTAACTAGTTCTAAGTTCTAGGGGACTAATGACCTCAGCAGTTGAGTCCCATAGTGCTCAGAGCCATTTGAACCATTTTTTTCTCTACCACAGGGAAACATCGATAGGTTAGGCCAAGCCTCCTCCCAAAGAGGGTGAATGGAGCAGGGGCATAAGGCTTTTGAATGGCTATTTTATAAGCTATGATCAGGAAAATGACATGAAGGATGATCTTTAGACAGATGAAGACATGAGTAATATTAAAAGATTAGAGGACGAGCTACACGCTACTATAAATGCCAAAAGTGGCAACACAGTTATACAGGTTGTGATAGACACTGGCGTAGTGGCGAATTTAATTTCACAAAGTCTGTTTGACGAGGTGCAGAACAAACTCCATCTGCCTACTTTAACAATACAAAATTGTCGCCTTATGACTGCTCTGAGTAGTAAATCAAATGTTGTCAGGCTGCCAACTTGTTTACCAATTAACATAAATGAAAACATTTTTAGTAATCGAAAAATTAATATTTAGCTATTCATTAGGCATGAAATTTTTCAGGATGTATCAGGTGAAGATTGATCTAGGCAAAGCTAAGTACCATTTATATGTTGACAGAAAACCTATTTCAGTTGATTTGCGGAAAACAAAGGCAAAAGCAAGGTTAATATTTTGTTGATGTAGCTGAAATTTTATGCATACATGAAACATTTAATGACGTAAATCTGGAGAAGATGACCACCCCATACAATATACGCCAAAAAGTTGAGGAGTCAACCACACTTACACAAGAACAGAAGCATGAGTTACATGTTTTACTGAAACATTTCACGATTTTAAAAAACAAAAAACCTCGTTTAATAAAGAAGTATGTGTATCAAATGAAGATGTATCCACAGGAAACTGTCCGTCACACGTCATGGGCGGTTCTATCGATGGAAAAGGAGGCTGCCAGGTAAGATATCTAGCACATGATTAAGTGGATTATTTCTGAAGCATTGTACTCACCATACTGCAGTCCAGTTTTAGCAGAAGGCAAAATGTGATGGTACTGTTTGCCTTTCCTGAACACCAGGAAAATAAATGAAATCATCATACCCATAAGAACCAGACCAGACAATATTGAAGAGATATTGTTAAAAATTCACAGAGTTAAGTGTTTGACGTCGATTGACCTCAGGGCCTTGTACTGCTAAATTTTACTGCCTTCCTGTGCAATGGCAGAAGTTGCCAATTTTGTGTTATGCTGTTTGGCCTTAAGGTGAGTGCTGGCGTATTTATTGGAGTATTAAGTAGAGTTCTTGGGCCACTGTTTTTTAGTCAAGTCACTCTGTATGTGGATGACCTTCTTATCGCCACATTCACGTAGGAAGCTCATGTGCAACTGCTTAGAAAAGTCTTGGAAAGAGTCTCTGAATATGAAGTTAGCGCTAATTTGAAAAAATTTCGGTTCACTCGGGAAGAGATAAATGTTTAGTCCACATCATCTGAACTATAGGTATTAGACCTGATCCCAACCAGCTAGACGCAATCAAACATTTTCCTAGACCACAGAAAAAGAAACTACTGAAGACATTTCTTGGGTTAGCTTCATTTTTTCGTAAATTCGTGTTCAATCGGCGATTAAATAGCGATGATATTCTAAATTTATTGAGGAAAAACCTCACGTTATTATGGATACGCAAATGCTAAGAGGATTTTGAGCAATTCGGTTCACTAAACGCGAGACTAATATGACGTTTAAAACAATAACATTCACCTCAATCCGACAGAACTGGAGGTTAAGCAATTTCTTTACACTATGGTACGTTAACCTCGAAGTTATGCCGTTTATAAATACAGTAGAATGTGCTCAAATCGGCACTTCTATAATTCGGAAATCTGCCCAAATCGTACAAGTATTTCAGTCGCGACGCAATCAGTGCACTTTTATATGCTGTGTAAAACGGAACGTACATAGCGCAGAAACGGAAAGCAATTCTTAGAATATACTTAATAATTCATTGTATAATGCGAAAACGACCTATACAGTACTACTGTATTAAAATTCATTATTATTCACGACTCTACAAGGACGTTACTTTTAACACCTCTGTTCAGCGGCGCAAAACCAAGAAAAGAGGTCCAGCGCAGCGCGGGGCTGCTGGTATGGACCTAAAACCGCCCCGCTTTGTGCAACAGCGAATGAGTTGCGCCAGTGTCGGAACAGTACATCAAAGGAAGTGGTTCGTTCGTCAGTGCTCTGTTTGTCGGCTTTCTCGTTTTCCTCATTATTGACACACGCCGGCGTATACAGGAACATTGTTGTGCATCTACTAACACTCTGCTGCAATGTGCGCAGTGAAAGAAGTGGGTATTGTTCCGTTAAACAGTGGTTTTACCCGGCAATGTCATTATTTTCTGCCAGTTTCAGTTGACTAGTACCACTTTAATCCTTCGGTGGGCGCGTCTGCGGCAGATAACCGCAAGATTTATTTTTCTGTTAGTATTAGAGATAGCGTTATAATTGCATCCAAGCCCAGATACGTACTTGTTCTCAACGGATGTCACCACTACTACATTTGCGCTATTCATGCTTTCAGCAGTTTGGTCGCTATTGTTTGAAACGTGGGTGCTGCGTTTGCAATGTGAGTATTTTCTATACTTGTGTCTTTCTTTCGCCTCAAGACAATCATTCTTTTATATTAGTATATAATGAATATTCGAATCGAATCAAAGTTCCCATATGCAATTTTCATTACTTTTTACAGTCTTGGATATTGATTTGCTACAATATACTACTTTTACAAAAACGTGTTTCATTAGGTCTCATAAAAGCGTGGAAATGCAGAAAAAGAAGGCATTTGACAGGCACCGTCTAATTGTACGTCCTGAAGACTATGAGAAAGTACTGCGAGAATTGTCAGACGAAGAATTACAAAAGTTGTCAGATTCATGTGTATCTGAGTCGGAAGAGGAAGTTATTGAAGAAGTAAACCACAGTAGTGACTCCAAACAATCAACAGAGGAAACAGGTGACCACCTGGTTGAAGAGGTGAGACAACAAACAGAGGATTACCGATTTTACATAGGAAAAGATAAAGAAACTATTTGGATAAGTAAACCGCTTCCTTCTTCTCCTAAAACCAAGGCCAAGAACTTCCTAAAAGCTTTGCCAGGTCCAAAAGCAAGTGCTGAAATTATGGAAAAAGAAATTGATGCGTTTTACCTATTTATTACTGATGGGATGATTATTTTTCCTAAGGTTAAAAATGTAAAACCTATTGCGGTGCAAAAGCCGCAACGCGCCCACTCATGGAAGTATGAAAGCTGCGCCCACCGAAGGGTTAAGAGATACAGTAACATCATGTCGAACAAACGATATGTGTCGCAAAGATTAATGTAATCGAGGCTATTGAAAAAGACAAACTCTCTGCACGCGAAATTATGTTGCGTTTCAAACGCAGTAAAACACAAATTAATCAGACTGTAAGAAATAAGGATAATATTCGGGGCGAATGGATGAAAGGGAACGGACAGATGAAAACAAATACGAATAAAAATTTTACTGTACTGCATCTGAAGTTCTGCTTTCAGGTGGACTGGGATTTGGATTAGGGAGAAATTGAAATGTTGACAAGAATTTTCTCCGAAACTTACTGGAAATGATGAACTATTTTTCTTAATATGCCTTCACCTTTAACAGCACCAAAAGTGAGACGACTTACTGATTTACAAGTAAAAAATGCTGAAGCCAGCCAGCATTGAATTCAATAACACATGTATTCAACTGTGTTCAACAAAATAATCTTATTTTTAGCAACTTCGGAAACTACTTTCAGAAGTTTATCTGTAATTAGAAAGCATGGGTACCCATTCTGGCACACGAAATGTAATCAGTATTTGTATGGAGTGTAGCTATGTATGGAAGTGAAACATGGATGATAAATATTTTGGACAAGAAGAGAATAGTAGCCTTCGAAATGTGGTGCTATGGAAGAATGCTGAAGATTAGATGGGTAGATCACATAACTAATGAGGAGGTATTGAATAGGATTGGGGAGAAGAGAAGTTTGTGGCACAACTTGACTAGAAGAAGGGATCGGTTGGTAGGACATGTTCTGAGGCATCAAGGGACTACCAATTTAGTATTGGAGGGCAGTGTGGAGGATAAAAATCGTAGAGGGAGACCAAGAGATGAATACACTAAGCAGATTCAGAAGGATGTAGGTTGCAGTAGGTACTGGGAGATGAAGAAGCTTGCACAGGATAGAGTAGCATGGAGAGCTGCATCAAACCAGTCTCAGGACTGAAGACCACAACAACAACAACAGCTTTGGTTTTAAGTACACAGTCAACTCTTGGACTAGAATTGCTGCTGAACATAAAACTACTGTTGACCAAATTTTAATACAACTATGTTATCTTAATTATAACACCAACATTATGAATATGGGTTACAGTGATCATGAAGATCAGCTCCCGTCTATTGAAATAAACGCCGACAGTAAATGGAGACCAAAAACTAAAATTACTGAACAGAGTTCAATGTTGACAATGTGAGAGTGTCTAATTTTATGCTGTCAAGGGAAATATGGGAGAATGTACTCAGTAAAACTGAAATAAATAGTATATTCAACATTTTCCATAATGTGTATCTTCATTATTTTTATTTGGCGTTTCCAATAAAAGAAGAAGTGGATTTAGATGGATAAAAACAAATGTTGGATACCGAAAGGTATTATGACTTCCAGTAGAAAGAAAAAAAATTCTCCACTTCATCAATCACAATAACACTACTCCAGAATTTAGAAATTATGTGAAAAAATATAACCAAATATTCAACAAGATAAAAAAGAAGCCAAATGATGACATAATGATAAGTACATTTCAAGAGAAAAAATAAAATGAAAGCTTTCTGGAAGGTTAGTAGAGCAGAAACTGACACAGAGTCATCATGGTAGAATATCTCTCTGTAAACTGAAAATAATAGACTCACAGATCCAAAAGAGACAGCTGATAAGTTTAATGTACATTTTACTAATATAATAAATCAGATGATTGATATGGAGCTAAACCTTTGTGCCTACCAAATTCTTTAAACATTAGTCTGAAGTCCATATTCATTTAAGCGGTCACAGAGACAGAGATGAAGCTGATAACATCGTTCAAAAACAAATATTTCTGTGGGCTGGATGGTGTGCCAGATTATGTATTTAAAAAGTCATCTTATTACGTAATAAAACTACTAATATACATAGTAAACACATCCTTATCAACTGGGACTTTTCCCAATAACTTAAAAACCACTATAATAACACCACTATTCAAAAAAGGGAACACTATTAATGTAAATAGCTATCTTCCAGTACCCCAACTCAGTGTTTTCTCTAAAATATTAAAAAGAGTTTTACACAAAAGGCTTATAAGTTTTGTTACAAAAATTCCTTACTCTCATCAGATCAGCATGGATTCAGAAAATCTAAGTCTGTATGTGATTGAAGTCTTTCTCGGCGTGTTCCACTGATGATTTCTTCTGGGGTTATCAGCCGAGTGGTTGCATCATCTTGTTGCAACATTTCAAAGAGTTTCGTACCCATCATCTTCTATCCAGAAGATGATGGGTACGAAACTCATTGAGACATTGCAACAAGATTACGCCACCACTGGCCGAAAACCTGAGAAGAATTCATCAATTTAAGTCTGCATTTACAGCTATGAATAAGTATTTATAAGATCTTTTTAAAACACCCGATGTAAAAGAACATACTCCTGGTATTTTCCTATATCTCTCAAAAGCATTTGTTATGATTGACAAGGAGTTTCTCATTCACAAATTGGCTCAAAAAGGTGTCAGAGGGATCCCAAATCAGCGGATAAGATTTTATCTAAAAAATAGTCAGAAAATGGTGATTTTAAGTCATGATATCATTAACAAAAATGTCATTACAACAACACCATATCTATCTAATAAATCACCAATAAAATATAGCCCTTTACTAGGATCTCTATTGCTTCTCCTTTACCCTGATGATTTCAATGGCTATTAAAGTGAAAAAACAAATCTTATTTGCTGATGACACCAGCTTTTTAATAACAGCTGCTGACAACGTCTGTATGAAAGTAGCAGTAGGTACTTCAGTGTCCTTAGTTACTTCTTGAGTTCTAAAAAAATAAGATATTAATAAATAAAGAAAAAACTATCTTTATAAATTTCCACTATTCTCCCCTTTTACAAGAATTTGATAAAATACTGTATCTTCACAACACATTACTGAAATCAATTACTAGTACTAAAGTTCTAGACAATTCATAATGAAACTGTCATGTGAAAGACATTGGAAAAAAAACTTTCAAAACATTCATGTGTTAAGCCAAAAGCGGAAGCAGGTCAACAGTCACTCAGAAATATTATGCGTACTTCCATTCATTACTCCGGTATGGGCTAATCGTCTGGGGAAACACAGTCACCAGCATAAAAATCTTTAGGACCCAGAAAACAATAGCTAGGGCAATCTGCAACCTAAAGAAACTGGAAACATGTAAATCACATTTCAAACAGCTGAAAATAACGAGTCTGCCAAGCCTTTATATATATGAGTGTATCCTGTTTGCAGATAAGTGTATTTTAAATAGAGCAAGACATCTATGACAAATTAAGCACATCTATAGCTACAGCACAAGTAACAGTAATGTCCACATGCCACTGTGTCAGAGGAAAGTACTTCACAAATAACAGTCAAATTATTCGCTAGCCTACCTAGCACATTAAAACTGCAGTGACATTTAAATATATTTAAATATAACCGTAACTCATTCCTGATGGAACAGTGCTTTTACTTAGTTAAATAATTTTAAATTATAAAAATAGCCTTATTAACTGAATATGTAGTTATGACTAAACTCAAACTATGTTGTTTTGTTACCTGTAATTTATGACTTATATTGTAAACTGTACTCTGTTTCGTTTTCTCTCTCACTCATATCTATGCTTTTAAAGGCTAAATCACACTGGCCCACACCCTATCAAAACGTTCTGCAATGCATTTCAAATGGGAGCACCCACTCTTGCCATCATGTCATGTCACAGTACTGTCAACGTTCCTTGGGAAGGAAGTTTTGATGGGTGATGTCATCGTTTGTTGTTGATCATCACATGACCTCTGAGCTCATTTTGTCCTGATTGATATCCATGTACACATCTCCATATTTCGTTGTTTTCATTGTTGATATCAGTTGATATTCTAAGTCTTTGTTGTCTGTTGTTTTTGTTATAAATTGTTTCATTTCATTATTTCCTTTGTTAAATTTATAATTTGATGATGAATGACTAAATCTCAATTGAAGCAGTGAGGTGGCGATCTGAATTGTACAACAGGTGCCTGCTAAATTACTTGCCCTCAACTACATTTATAAAGTGGACTTTTATGCATACTAGTACCATCTTTAATATTTTACAATGAAATGTATCACAGTATGGCTGCAACTTGAAGAGAAAGCAGTTACTCGTGGACTGAAACCCTCAGACACTTCAACAATGGCCAGATTCCTCTTTTCTGAAGTAAACAGCAAGTAATGTATGAGAGTTGTTGTATAAATATGTATTTGTGACAGGCTTATTTATTGTTAAGTAGCTCTCTGGATTGTTTGTGAAACAGTTTTGTAAGCATCAATGGTCAATATTTATGTGGCTACACTAGCAAACCCCTGTACAAATAAGGCACCTGAAGTATTAAAAGCCAAATAGAAGATGTAAAGGAACTTATAAATCTTGAAGGAAAAGGTATTATGAAGATACAACTATTGCACAAAAAAATCTGCACTGGACTGGCAACTCAACTTAAACTAACCAGTTTTTATAGTATGTGATGGCAGATGTAACACTGTGTTTTTGCTAGTAATTCTGCATGAAATTTGACATAACAAATGAAAAAAATTGTGCTTAAACTTTTCAAAATACTTATAAAATGCAGATTCCTCTTCCTTGAGCTTCTTGTGTAGCGTGTAAAAATCCCTTTCTATACCTCATAATGACATTTTTCGAACCCCTCTTCCCTCTGTAATAAACAATTTATCCCTGCAAAGCCTTTGAGTCCAATAAATGCCTTTTTCGTACAAATGTGGACTCCAGACTCGGCGTATATAAGCTACCTTGACGCATATGTGCAATTCACCTGTAAAAACAGATAGCAAATCCTGCAAAAAAGAAAGAAAACTGCTGAGGACACCAATGCGAGTTGAGATCATGTGACTTTAATTGACTTGATATGCTGTGTCGTGATGGACAAAGCGAACTGCAAATACAACTTGTGATAGTGCCTTGATGGCCAGTGTGAACTAGTCTTTATTCTGAGTGATCGTTTGTTTTACCAGAGGATCAAATGTTTTGAATATTTATTCTCATTTACGTGTTTCACGCTTAACTTGTGAATTATTAATAATGACAATTTGCTGCTGAGGAAGAGAGAAACAGAGACAGAGCGCTCTTATGTTTATGTAACATCAAATATTACAGAACATACTTCTGTTAAATTAATAAGGGGATCTCAGAAGCGTGAAGATAAAAAAAAGTTTCAGATGCGAAACTACGATATATCTGTCCTAAAACTATGTAACATAATGCTTATGTCCATTACTCTACATTGAACTAGGTAGCGGAAACTTGGCTTTTGTACTATAACCTAGATTTCATGAAGGTTTTAACGGCCCATGCGTCATTATGTGACGTTTAATGACAACAAAACCTACCAAGAATAATGTGTTTTTATAAATTTTCATGTGGCATTGCCCTGAATCAGCATACTTTCATAATCGCAAATTCCGGTACGAAATTACAGAATCCAATATGGTGTTTTCCACCCATCAGCATCGAACGTTAGCAAAAGTCGATAACAGTTCCTCCGGTCTTCGATAAGGGCATGTTTGCGTAAAGTCTTGTGAACAGTAGGTTACTCCTTAAGATGGGAAGCATCTACATACACTAAAGTCCTTGTTCCTTGACTGGCTGAGAGATATGACATCAAGACAGGCTGAGCTGTCACCTTGACGTCATGATTTAGAATTGTCGTATCTGTGGGGTTCCAAAAAGATTTGATTCTTGTTACATCTTTCCTTCATTCAGTAATGGCGCTTGTTTCCAGAAGAGAATTATGGTATTTCTGTATATTCACTCGAAAGAGCGAAAGCATGAAAATGAAAATAGTGGTTCATGGAAGAACTCTGAACATCTTGCACCAGTTTCGATTATCAAACGACTGTCCAGGACGACAAGTTCTGTGAAAATGTCTTGATTTTTATTTAGTCTTGCTTCCATTATCAACCACAACATCAGAATTGCCTCTCTGATATCTTTATATGTACTGAAGCAAAATTAATCATCGTCTAACCTCATTTTTTCCCCAGTGTATGTGATTCTCGACGGCAGATGCATGAGCTGTTAAGTTGATTATGCAATAATTCTCGCACTTCTTGGCTTTTGCAGTCTTCAAATTGTGTGGATGATGTTTGTATATCATCAGAATCATACGTTCTACGCACTAACTTTCATTGCCACTTCCCCAAATGATTCTAGAAATTCTGATGGAAAGTTTTCTATCCCTCCTGCCTTATTCGATCTCAAGTCTTCCAAAGCCCTTTTTAAATTCTGATTCAGATACTGGATCCTCTATCTCTTGTATTTTGACTCCTCATAGAGGCCTTCAGTATACTCTTTCCACCAATCCGCTTTCTCCTCTGCGTTTAACTGTGGAATTCCCATTGAACTCTTAATGTTGCCACCCTTATTCATAAGTTCACTGAACGTTGTATTGGTTTTTCTGTATCCAGAAACAGTCTTTCCAACAATCATATCTTTTCAGAATTCTTCACATTCTTCATACAGCCATTTCACCTTAGTCTCCATGCATTTCCTGTTTATTTCATTCCTAAGTGACTTGTTCTTCTGTAGTCGTGAAATTCGCTAAACATTTTTGTAGTTCCTTCTTCTAACGAGTAGTTGAAGTATTTCTTCTGTTATTCATTCTTACTTCTCAGTTACCTTCTTTGTACCTATGTTTTTCATTCCAAATTCTGTGATTTCCCTTTTTAGAGATGTCCATTCCTCTTCATCTGCACTGCTTACTGAGCAATTCCTTATTGCAGTAGCTATAGCCTGAAAGAACTTCAAGCATATCTCCTCATTTCTTAGCACTTCCATATCCCACTTTTTTTACAAATTGTTTCTTCCTGAGTGCTTTCTTAAACTTCAGCCTACTCTTCATCAATATTAAATTGTGGTCTGGATCTGTAGCTGCTCCTGGGTATGCCTTATTATCGAGTATCTGATTTTGGACCCTCTGCTGATCATGACGCAATCTAACTAAAATCTTCCTGTTTTCCTGGCCTTTTCCAGGTAACATTTTCGGAAGTGAAAAACTGTGGTGATGATCTCTTCATTGGCAAAATATTTCATACTTGTCCCCCTTTGAGATCTGCAAGAGTAGACTGCCAAGGGGGATGTGAACGTGAGGAAAAGATTGAATAGCTAACGAAAGGGTACGTTCTATGAGTCAGGGCATGGCATGCGTCTTTAATGCATTAGTTTCCATTGCCTTCTGCATCCTCATGCATTGATCACTGTTGATTCTTCCGACTTTTGGGCAGTTTCCTACCCCAAGAGCAATATAGTGCCTTGAACCTTTGTCGTTCCTCCACCCTCTCTGACAAGGTCTTTGATTGGGTGGGAGTGACTTCTTATGACATTGCCGACGACGATTTTTTCTTTTTTCGCTGCTCAAGAAGTTTCATACACATTCACTAGAACAGGGCTTCCCAACGTGTGGTCAGCGGACCCCTTAGGAGTCCGCCGGATCTTTCTAGGGGGTCCGCGGCCACCTTTCACCAAATCGTGTAAAATAATGAGTAAAATTATTGAATAAAAATGTAAAAAACAAATTCATCACTTTTTTTTGGTGTGAAAAACATGTGTACTTTTACTTCAAGTCGTATTCCCAA
Organism: Schistocerca americana; assembly: GCF_021461395.2. Classification (NCBI taxonomy): domain Eukaryota; kingdom Metazoa; phylum Arthropoda; class Insecta; order Orthoptera; family Acrididae; genus Schistocerca; species Schistocerca americana. The sequence continues at coordinate 477,838,866 of NC_060121.1, forward strand.
GCAGCCTTTGCGGTTCCTAAGTGAAAACGCATACACAGGTTAGTGCCGGAGAATGCGGCTTCTCTGATCGACAGTTTCGCAAGAATACGGGAGTCGTTTGTGCTCCTGCTCACGGCGCTACATGCGCTGAAACATTTTACGCATGCGCGGAGTGAACTTTGTCAACCAGTCACAGCGTTCGCTGGCACGTATGCGGCCCCAGGCATAGTTAAATGTTAAACTGGCTTTGTCAGTGCACTACCTATTTCATAAGTCGATTTTTTACCAGTTTATTACTTCTAACATGGATAGGTGGCTGAAATCAGGATCATTGAAGAAGGATGCAGTTTCTCCATCGCCTTCACAACAAGAGAAGTTTCGATTTGAAATAAATGAGGAGAGAGGACGACCAAAGGAAGCACAATCACAAGAAGCTCCACAGCCGGATTTATTATGTGAAAACGCTGCAAGTACTCCTTTGGTTGCAATATCCTGTGGAAGTGGAATAACCAAGAAGCGTAAGTACAACGAAAGCTATTTAGAAATGGGTTTTATGGAGACAAAAGAGGGTAAAGGTCAGTATGTAATTTGTGTCCTTCCGAACAGTTCAATGGTTTCAGTTAAATTGCGCCGTCATTTTGAAAGTACTCACCCGGATTTCCAGGCTAAAGACATCGATTTTTTTATGAGGAAGAGTGCAGAACTAGCTGCTTCTCAGCGTTGCATGAAAACTCATGCAAAAGCAATTAATGAAAATACATTAAAAGCTTCTTTCATGGTCAGTTATCGAGTGGCAAAAACAGGCAAAGCTCATACCATTGCAGAAAATCTCATATGATACTGTTTCTTGCATGCTAGACGAAAAGGCAGTAAAGCTTGTATCTTTGGTACCATTATCAAACAATACTGTCAAGAGACGCATTGTTGACATGTGAAATGATGTGAAAGACACTCTTGTTTCTCGCATCCAACACAATTCATTTTCTCTGCAGATAGATGAATCCACTGATGTTGCAGGATTAGCGATTTTGCTGGCTTTTGTCCGTTATGAATATTCTGGATATTTTGAGAACCTCTTATTGTGCAGACCACTAGCTGCCAACACAACAGGTGCTGAAATATTCCGTCTATTGGATGATTTTTTAAGGACTAACGGAGTTTCATGGTCTAATTGCATAGACGTGTGCACAGATGGTCCAAAAGCTATGACGGGTCTTACAGTCGGAGCAATAACGAAAATAAAAGAAAACGCCAAGAATTGCAGCAGTAGTCATCGTGCTCACCACAGATACGCTTAAGCTACAAAACAAATGCCTGCTTCGTTCAAGAAAGTTTTAGACGAATCCATTCAAATCATTAACTACATAAAATCAAGTCCGTTGAAGTCAAGACTTTTCACAATACTGTGTGAAGATATGGGAAACCATCGTTCCCTTCTTCTCCACACTGAAGTGAGGTGGCTCTCACGTGGGAATGTACTCTCTCGGTTGTACGAATTAAGATTGTAAGTCTTAGCTTTCCTTTTGGAGAATAACATCAAATTAGCAGACCTTATTAATGACGAAAATTGGCAGTGTATACTTGCCTATTTGTCAGATATTTTCTCCAAAATGAATGAAATGAATATTTCACTCCAAGGGCAAAGTGAAACAAAGTTCACTGCTATCGACAAAGTTCCAGCATTCAAGAGGAAAATCAATTTTTGGGCAGAGAGTGTCGAGAAGGGGGAGGTCGAGTGTTTTCCTCTTCTCAAGGAGTTTTTGTAAAACAAAACATTGGTGCTTGGGAAGAATTTGTTTCATCAAATCCTGGAACATCTCTGAAGCTTGATGTCGTTGTTGGAGCATTATTTTCCAGCAGCTGAAGATGAGAAGCCGCAGAAATACGAATGGGTGGTCAACCCATACACTGTATCCAAAAAGCCGAACATTCTATCATCAAATGAATATGAGTTGATAGAAATTGCCACAGACGCTACCTTGAAATCAAGTTTTGACATTGACGGGTACTCACACTTTTGGATCCATTTGGATAACAAGAAACACTACCCCCTTGTTGAAAAAGCAAAACGTGCACTTCTTCCGTTTGCCACAACATAACATGTGTGAATCTGGATTCTCGATCTATGCTGCCCACAAAACTAAGTACCGAAGCTGTCTAGATGCGGAACCAGACATCTGTCTCCAGTTGTCAAGAATTGAACCCAACTTTTCAAAATTGTGTCAGCAGAAGCACCCTAACCATCACATTAGGATTCCATTATTATTCCTACAGACTCATCTATGGTAAAGAAGAAAGTATTTTTCTTCATAGATGGTCAGTGAACGTACAACGCGCCAGGTTATCCGAGAGCGCTAATGTGCTGCTTCCTGGGCTCGGGTAGGCACCCCGGCCACGGATCGAATCCGCCTGGCGGCTTAATAATGGAGGCCAGTGTGCTGGGTAGCCTGGATGTGGTTTTTAGGCAGTTTTCCACATTATACGGCTCGCAGACATCTGAACACATTCGCATTATTCCATGGATTACACTATACACAGACAGTTGGGGTACACTAATTTCAACAAGGGAGGGGGATATGGGGTGGCGGCAGGAAGGGCATCCGGCCACCCATTCAATTAACCTCGCTAAATCCCAAATCCGATTAACCATGCCGACCCTGCGTCATTGTGGGACAAAGGCACAAGCAAAAAAAAAAGCCGACCCTGCATCACTGTGGGAAAAATGCAAAAAAAAAAAAAAAAGGCTCAGTGAACGTACCTGAACTATAACTCTGTAGGAATTTTGTTTCTGTCTTCTGACATTTACAAAATAATTATTAATTGAATTCTATTGGCATTGATTTTTTTGTTACGAAAATTAAAATGATCTCTAAAGCTAATTTCTTTTCTTTATAATATATTCCGCCCTCTCAGTTAAAATTATGGCCTGCCTATACTTCAATTACAATTACTTGCTAATACTGGCTGCGAACGTAAACAAATGAGGACTTTTCACGTGCCACTTTGTAAAAGGTAAACCTCCTCTGCCAGAATTGTTTCCTTTGAGAAAAAAAGTCTTACGTTCTGTGAAATTATTTGTCTTCTTATATAGAAATAAGAGAGCCTGTTTGTTTTCCTAATTTGTTTACAGTCAAGGCTGACTGCCACGATATAGTGTCCAAGTAGTAGTTGAAGTTGTCAGCTGTGGCTAAACTGTTGCCACGCCGCCTGCCAGTTGCCAGCTACCAACTGCCAGTATACTGTTGCAACACCACCTGCTAGCTGCCAGCTATGGACTGACAGCTGCCGTTCAGTAGATACGCAAAGACGTAAAAATAACTAGACTTTATGAGCCGTTTACATGCTCACGAAAATCGATTGTGGAACTGGAAAACGTCTTTATAAAAGCAAATTTCCAGAATCGATTTTGAAGTGCTTACCTGACAAACCAAAAGCGGAAGTGGGACATCGGCTTACGAAATCCTGTTTTGGAAACGCATGTAAACTGGGTGACATATATTCCCACGCATTGCACAACAGATGTCACAATAGTCCTTTAAAGAAAATTCCATGGCCTCTTTTCCTTCGTGATGTGTTTGTGTCCCAATCATGGGTCTGCCTCTTTTCTTCACAGCCGCGCGGAATGGCCACAGAGTCTGTGGCGCCATGTCATCGTGGATTACGCGGCCGCTCCCGACGAAGGTTCGAGTCCGCCCTCGGGCATGTGTGTGTGTGTGTGTGTGTGTGTGTGTGTGTGTGTGTGTGTTTTGTCCTTAGCGGAAGTTAAACTTAGGTTAATAGTGTGTAAGACTGCGGACTGATGACCTCAGCAGATACTTCTGGGGGGGAAGGGGGGGGGGGGGGGGTGTCATTCGGAACATGTCACTTGCATTAAGAAGCTTTCAGTTCCCATGGGTTTCACTCTGAAATTTAAAATTACTGTGCTCTTGACTGACTAGGGATCCGCCATGGATTTTCGACTGAAGGAGGGGTCTGTCAGCTGAAAAGATTGGGAAGCCCTGCACTAGAAAGTAGGGCTGGTCGTTACGGAGAAATGTGTGATCTATCTTATCATGGGTCAGTTTCTAGGCCTTGTACTCTGAAAAGAACCAAACTTACGAGTGTGTTAAAAATGATATTGCGTTCTTTGAGCACTTGTGTGTAAAAGACCAGCCATTTAGTTCTGCAGATTCCTCATGGACAAGAGTCAATTAGGCATTTAGACGAAAACCGTGAAAATACAAATAAAATATGAATGTCTCAGAATGATTAAAGTGTACAGATGTATGTACAAGATCACATTTCTTTTTTATTAATGTTCAGATTTCGATAAACGTAAATTACTCCATTTCAGTGCTGAGGAGTTCACAGCCAGTGGAATAAACATTGACATTTACTCAATCAGTGAAAAAGGGACTTAACCCTTTCGCAGGCTGTGGGAGATATACTTCCCACTAATGGTGTTCCTTTACTGCATTCATGGAAATATGTGTTCCCACATCCGTACGCTCCTGGCCCCTAGTGGTAGTCTGCTGCACTACCTCTGGTTTCTGTTTGTTGCTAAACATAGCTTTTAGGTTCAAATGGCTCTGAGCACCATGGGACTTAACATCTATGGTCATCAGTCCCCTAGAACTTAGAACTACTTAAACCTAACTGACCTAAGGACATCACACAACACCCAGTCATCACGAGGCAGAGAAAATCCCTGACCCCCCCCCCCGGGAATCGAACCCGGGAACCTGGGCGTGGGAAGCGAGAACGCTACCGCACGGCCACGAGCTGCAGACTAGCTTTTAGGGCTGTGGGAAGTATATATCCCACCAAATAATAGTGTTCCCAGAATTCTTGGGAAGTATACTTACCACCAAATTCGTTTCTGAAAGGGGCTTAGGAAACATGTATACCACAATGTCTTTTGTGGTCCTTGGGAAGCATACTTACCACAAACGTCAAGGCACCACAATGATTCTGGGAATACGTCTTACCACCGCTGTATTTGCCTGACATCTTGTGGTAGTACACTGTACCAGGTGTATGAAAACTGCTACAACAATCAGTTTGTGTGTATCGCGGGATCACTACTGTTGTCGGAAGAGTTTGCTTCGCTTTTGAAGCATATGTCTGTGTCACTATTATCAGCACACAGCTTTACTGTTTTCACATTGTGGTAAGTAAATTTTAATATTGGTGGCAAATATAATTGGAGTATCATATTATCACTTATTGTTCGCCTCACAATCTTTCTTTGCTTTTCGTAGCAAAAATGTCAAAGAAGCACGCCTATACTAAAAATACACACCAGAAGAAGCATTGGAGTTGCTATTTTCACTACCTAGCGATCCCGAAGATTCTGAAATAGAAGGTGATGAAGCATCTGAAGATGAATTTGTTTCAGACGTTGATCCGTGTTTGGTTCCACAACCTAATATCAATAACAGTGCAAACAGTTCTTGCTCCATAGACGTCGATATTTCTAGTGATAGTACCGTAAATGCAGAAGAGCCATTGGAAGAAGAGGAATGGTCCGATGACACTGCTGTTTTCGACTTTCTTCGCGTTGATGCAAAAGGAGAACCAGTTGTCAACCACCCATTGTCAAAACACAGCACAGAGAGAGACTACTTCCTTTCTTTATTTACCAATGAGGTGCTGGAGTATGTGGTTCAGCAGACAAATCTGTATGCAGAGCAACAGAAACAAAACCGGCAGTCTGGTCAGACTGTAAGTGAGTCAACAAATAACTTGACAAATTTATCTGTAGAGGAGTTACACGCCTGGATTGGAATGAATATCTTGATGGGTTTGGTTGTGTTGCCAAGTGTAGTGCACTACTGGAGTTCAGAACTTGCCTTAGGTCAGCCTTACATATCGAAACCTACGACATGTAAACGTTTCAAAAAGATATGTGAAACTATTCACATAAATGACAACAGGTTGAATCCTCCAAGAGGGCATCCAAACCACGATAAACTTCACAAGGTCAGACCTCATATAACCTTTATGAACAACACAATTCGTAAGCCATACACTGCTAGTAATGTATGGGCTGTGGATGAAAGCATGATACCTTTCAAGGGACAGTCTTCACTCAAGCAGTATATGCCCCTCAAGCCAGTAAAAGGAGGATACAAGGTATGGTGTCTAGCAGATTCAAATACCGGCTATGTCATAAAATTTGATATTTACACAGGAAAATCAAATGATGGATGTACAGAAAATTCTCTGGGAGAGCGTGTAGTCATTAGCCTCACTCAAGACCTGAAATATAGTAACAGTTTAGCAGTGTTTGGCAACTTCTTCACCACAATGAATCTGATGCAAATGCTTTTGAACAATGGAATCTACTCTATAGGGACTGTCAGAGCAAACCGGAAAGGGCTTCCTTCAATGATGAAACATAAATGTACGTTGAAAATATGAGAATTTCAGTTTCCATGCAAGCGTGGCATTAAAGCTATAAAATGGATGGACAACAAACCTGTCACTACTTTGACAACTTCAGACAATCCTAGAGATACCACACTTGTCTCAAGAAAGAATAAGGATGGCACAGCCAGCATGGTTACGTGTCCCACAGGTGTGGCAACATACAATACCATAATGTGAGGTGTAGATCACTTTGATCAACTTAGAGAACGTTACGCAATAGGTCGACGTGCTCGTAAGTGGTGGCATCGGATTCTCTATTTCCTATTACACATGGCAGTTGTAAATGCCTTTATATTGTACAAAACTAATAGAGGACAATAGGAATACGATGATCAACTGAACTTTCGATTACAACTCGCAAAACAATTGATAGGTGGCTTTGCATTCCGCGAAACAAAAACGACGTCCAGTAACCATTCTAACCAAGAAAAACACCGTACCAGATCATGTTCGACTGGCAAAAGTAGGCGATCATATGCCTGTATTAGAAACATCCTACAGACAGTGCCGAAAGAGCAAAAGCTCACAACAAGAAAACAAATGATGTGTATCGAACCATGCTTCTGTCAGTTTCATGCAAAATAAAACGAAAATGTAACAATCATTTGAACATTTTGTTGAAAAAGAATTATTACCTGTAAATCAATCATTTGAACATTTTGTTGAAAAAGAATTATTACTTGTAAATCTGTAATGTAAAAGTTTTTGAAACAAAGTAAAATAAAAAGAAATCATCGTCTTCTTAAAAAATTTTTACATGTAATGGCCAACATGTTACAGCTTACAAATTGGTAATGGGATATCTACTTCCCACCAAAGTGTAAAGCTCACAAGTTGGAAATCTGTTTACCACCGAAAATGTAAGGTTTAAAAAGTGCTGTGGTGATATATTTACCACCATAATTTTTAGATCTAAATCACAAAAATAAAATTATCAAAAAATAAAATATAATAAATTGATCACAATTCTAATTCGATGTAAAAAAATTAGCTTCGCTGAGTCGCCACAAAAAATGCTCCCGTTAAAGGGTTAAACAACATCAGAGTTAATAACTCGAACTATTACTTAAGGACATAGATTATTTAAAATTTTCTGGGAGAATCACTCTTTGAAATACATGCTGATGTAGGAAGTTCTTAAAAATAGTTCCAAAAATGATAATTTAGTATCAGATTTACCTTTGCTTGGATCAGCAATCCAACATTGCATTGTCAAAGTACTCTAGCTCAAGAACGATTTCACTGGAGATGACAACTTGAGGCTAGTGTTTATAGGAGACATCAATCTTGACATTAGGTATAAAACAAACTATGGTCTGTTTTCAAACTGCTTAAGAGCTGTCAATTTTTGTTATATTCATGAACATATAACAAGAGAAGATACATGCTTGGATAATATAATTACCATTCCAGATAAAAATGAATAAGACCATTGTGTGATAGATCAAATGCTATCAAATGATCTAGGCTGATGATGACTGTTGAAAATGTTAATTGTACTGTACAGCAACCCTTCTGTTTTAAGAAGTTCAGAATATTAAAAGCAGGACCACATATATTTAAGGCTCAAGTTATCTGAAGCTATGTGGTAAAGTCTGGGTAACTATGACTGAATAAATGGCAGTGATACGCATCTCATCTGAAAACATTTTTTACCTTTTACACCATAACAATAGCTTGTGAACTAGTCATGGAGCAGAGATATAGGGCAAAAGAGGAGCAGAGGAGAGCCAATAATAACTTCATTGAAAAGTCTCACAACAAATCAAAGCAGCCTGGGATGTAGTAAACTATATAGCATGGAAACAGAAAACCAAGAAAATGACTCCAGTCTCGACTAAGGTTGCCTCAGAAATAGAAGAAAATTATTCAGAAAGTACTTGACAGTAAAGTCCTACATTATTTGAGACATTACTTTGAAGTTGACTGATAAGTAGCGAGACTTTACACGAAATTGTATGTATAATAGGTAACTCATGTAAAGAAGGCATCTATTGCTTCTTAAATTACATCCTAAAACGTATCACTGATATAGTGTCTCCTGACTTACAAGCTGAAAAATTCCCAAATGTCTCTAAATCCACAATACTTGTCCCAGTTTGTAAGAAGGCAGATAAAAACCGTCCTGTGAGTAACAGATCAATATCTGTCATTCTCATAACATCTAAGGGCATAGAAAACAAAAGGAAGAGCTGTTATTCAGCTACCTTTAGAATATCTTAATCTCCTTCAGTATATGACTTTAGATCTAGTATACCCACCATAAACTCTATGAAATCTCTGGTAACAGATGTTCTGAAATGTTTGGATAGCCATTCCTTTGCCCACATTATGCTCCTAGATCTAAAAGATGTATTCAACATTGTATTTTCATCCTAAGAGGTGCCCTATGTTTTAAATTTTGTAAATATTTACTGCAGTGAACCAAAATTAAATAAAACCTTTTGTACATAATGATTCCAAATTTTCCTTCGAAAACTTTTTGCAAACATTGAAACATCTCTCGTGCATCACGATTAAATATCTTCAAAGTGAAGAACAAAGTGAAGGTTGAGTTTTGCTCCTAAATAAAAATTTCTTTGGATACTAAGAGGGACACGAGAGCGTTTACACTTTCACAGTGAACTAGAAATGAACACATATTTTGTAAGAAATTACCAGGCACCATACTACAAATGCTAAATGAGCCTGCCATATTTCTAAAATTTATGTAAGAACTCTACAATTACAGTGTACATATTATCAAACTAAAGCACATCAACTGTAATTTTACTTGGGAGCAGATACACATTCATGAATCTGCTCACAACCGTGATTATCATGTGCTGTACAAGTTTATATAATTACTTTACAGGGTTCCATAAACTTCTATTATATATATTGTGCATTCAATAGAGCACCATTATGCAACATCCAGTCCATTGGATAGGCATGACACCCATTGTGTAATCAAAACTCCCATAAACAATTGCTCAACTGTCATACTGACTCAAGACAATGCTGAGTACTCAAGTCTTTGCTTCTGTCATCGGCTGGGAAAAACATCTCAAGAAGCCAGAGTAGAACTGATATTACAGATGTGAAAATTTTTTCCAGTGCATTCTACGTGAGGTTGCTAGCTGTATGTTGTCAGATCAAAGAACTTACTATTAATTATGGTGTTTCTATTAATCGATCCAGCAAGCTGTAAGTTCACCAAGGCTGGGGAAAAAGATGTAAGAATTTTTAAAAAATCTTAACTGTAGGCAGTGGTTTGATGCATGATCCAATCCAAAGTGTAACATAGTCTTGTCACTGAAATGACAGAAAGTACAGTATTTTGTCATGAATATACAAGGTCATGGTATACAAGCAGCAAAGTAGTTCTCAACAAATTCTAAAAAGTGAGAAATTTATGGGCAAGCTGTTCAGTACTTTCATAAAACATTCTTCAAATTTATTTACATCATCTCATCCCATACCAAGCTAACCTGATTAAGGAAATGATTGTTCAAATACTAATGTGCTGCTTTCATACCACAAAAAACCGTTTACTGAGCAGTTAGTGTTCTTTATATGTGACATACTTCGAAGTTAGAAAAGAATCAGAAGGTTTTCGTATAGCTGATTTGACAAGCACAAAAAATTAACCAAATTTAATTTTAATGTTCACTAACTATCCTTGGCTTTTTGTAACTGAGCGAACAATGTAAACAGCATTTCATAACACCTTATGCAAAAAAATTGTAATTATTCAATAAATCAGGCCTGATAAAATTAAATTAACTTTTCTTTATCTGTCTTTTGACTTTGCACAATAGTATTTTATTTCAAATCATAGAATTTTCTGCTTACAGAAGATTACAAATTAATATACTGTCAGACTACAAAGTGTTGATCTGGGCAAATTAACCAAAAGTTCAATGTTACTAATCTGGCATTCACCTTAAGTGATTTAGCAAAACGTAAAACAGAATGATTGGAAAGGGATTTAAAAGCTGATCGCCACAAATTTGAGTCCAGTGCCCTGAAAATGTATGAAATATTTAGTATCACACAATGAGTAAATTATGTTCAACAGTTACTCATTACTCTACTTATATTACTCAAAAGCATCACTTTTTCCTGTTGCACTTCAGGAAGTAGCCACATTTCTGATATATCTGAAACAGAAAAACAATAGCTAAATATTCTCATGTAATAGCACACAGTAAAACACTAGAGCTACTGCTGGTATATACTTAGCAAATATTGTAAGGAAATGGAATTAGAATGAAGCAACATACTTAAAGTGTTTAAACAGTCAATTAGAAATACTGGCAAAAGCAAAGAACAAGCTGAGAAGAAATTTCAAAAGTGAGACATACAATACCAAACCATAGACAAGTGCAATTATTACCTCAGACTATGCCATATATCAGTGTGCCCCAACAATATAACTTTCAAAAAATAAAACAAAATTGTAAGTTTTATTCTGTCTGTGTTCTCTTTTTGACATCTTCTGATGGCAAGAGAAAAGTATATTACATGTAGACTACTTGTGCTAGTCCACACATTTCCTAGGAAGGTCTCTATGTCTGCCCTTAGAACTTGGGTTCCCAAACGTTTGTTTCTCGCTTCTCTCTACTGCCAAAAATGCAAACTTGATGCCCCCTTCACAATAATAATACTGTACTAACTACAGCAAGCACCTGAAAATGTGACTGATTAGCTCATTGTCTTGGGTGGGGGGAGTAAAAGGGAGAGCAGTAAGTACTCGAGGACTTGGTGAGGAGAGGGAGTGGTGAAAGGGGAGCTGCATATGTAACAATTTCTGTGTCGGTATGGCCAAAATGAAGATGGTGCATGCACCTTTTACCAATCAGCCAGTATGGTGTAAATACCACATCTAAGTAATGTGTATTTGTGAAGTCTCATTATTTGAGCTCCAGTTTCCATGCACTATCATATATTAAACATGTATCCATTCTTGAACTGCTGCAAGGCCAAAATTGCATCATGAAACAAAAAACAACAAAAGTATGCAGTATCAAAATTCAGCTTCAGCTTTATATTTATATTTACTTCACTTTGGCACATGCTTTTATCCAGAACATTGGCCAATGGCCATCACTTCCATTCCATAGGAAGTGCTCGCACCTGTAGGTTGGCAGCACCAGTGTGGAACCAAGCCAACAATCTCCGTCTCAAACATGGCGGCCAAAGAACACACACGCTTTTGAGGTAAGCAGCTAACTAAAACTGCGATCAAAACAAACACAATAACAATGTCCATTCCTAAAAATTATTTTCTCAGTTCATTTTGAAACAAGGTCTCATCTTGCAATACTGGTAAGTGCGATGAGTACATTTCAAAGATTACATAAATCTATACTAATGTTCACAGATTCGTTGGATTATGAGCAGTAGAGTATTTGTTACAGTATGAACATTTGAAGTTAATGTTTTATCTCAAGGACATGCAGGTGTAGGAGAATGAGAGAGTACCATTGACACTGCAGTTAGTGGTGACATGAGAGGGGGAATGTTTATCTGTTGGAGCTGCCAACCAACAAGTTGACATGCATCATATCAAATAGCTGCAATGGTGTAAATTAGACACAGGAAAAACATAGATTCGAGAAAGCACATTATACAGATAGACACACATCTTCAAATGTGTTCCTCACATGTATCAAGGAAAATGAAAGCATTTTAAAGGTGTGAATCTTCAAGCTATTTTAAAGGTGTTATAGCAATTAGCAATTAGTAGAGAAAAACAAATTTTCATAAATGTATTGAGCATTTTAGGTCATGTCACATAATTTTATATAAATATAACTATTACCACTAGTAATCAATGACTCATTCCGTTATTATTTAAATTTTGAATGCCAGAAACACACCATGACACAGCAATTCTTCCTTCACATCTTTAGTGCCAAAACAGTAAGATTTTGAAGATGCTGTCAATGGGAAAAATAGGTTTATTGATGCGAAATATTCTGACTTGTTCTGACATGCCACCGGAAGAACAACTAAAATTGTGCATACTGTACTTCCCTTGGCCACTTTCCTTTGTGAGTGACAGGGAAACACTTTTGCTTTGTCATCGACATGTTAACATACACATGAGAAGAATATGGCTCAGGCCTGTTGTGTTGTATTTTAGACACAATTGTATGAGACAGAGCCCTCCAAAAATTGCCAAAATATTTCAGTTCTAATATAATAATTAGTTCAACTAATTTACCATGAATTTTACTTGATCATCAATTTGGTCATAAGTCACATGAGAAATGAGAGTACCTGTTATGTCTATGCAAGTTATTGCAACATATCTATTGAAGCCAGGAAAATTATTTCTATCCCTTATAAATTTCTCAAATACAAGATATTAAATACAAAATTCTTTGACATGTGCATTTAATCCTTAAAATGGTCATCACTTGCATTTTCATGGAAATTCAGGGTATACTCATTACAGAGATAGTCAGTTTCATTTATGGCTCTTATTTGTAGCAAATATTGTGAAAATAATTAAGTCTGTTGGAATACATCATAATGGACTGAAGAAAAATGGTGACTGCTAATAGAGTGGTGAGACTGTGAGCAGTCTGAAGCAGAAGACAACTCACACAATGTGCTTCGAATGGGGGCAATAGTGGATGACTGAACTATGGCCTGTAGCAATTATTCGTGCAGTTAAGGGGAGTAGGAGAAAAAATTCATAAATTTCATAATATAAGTATTTTTGTAGACATATACGATTTGCATACACATTTGGTGCAGGCCAGTGTGGCCGAGCGGTTCTAGGCGTTACAGCCTGGAACCATGCAGGTTCAACTCCTACCTCGGGCATGGATGTGTGTGATGTCCTTAGGTTAGTTAGGTTTAAGTAGTTCTAAGTTCTAGGGGACTGAAGACCTCAGAAGTTAAGTCCCATAGTGCTCAGGGCCATTTGAACCATTTGATAATAAAAATCAAATAAACCAATGTGATGGATGAGCTTGCACTTTTTTGCAAAGATTTTCAATTCTTGGTTGAATAGAAGAAAGTGTGTAATATAAATCACCAGCAGCACAGAGTCTGCTTCTGCATTTCTTTTCAGTGCTATGACTGCTGAAAACGCCCTTTCGTATAAATAAGTGCTTGAAAAAAAAAGCAAGTACAGTTGCAGTGCTTTCTTTACTATGCTAGGATAAACTTTCACATATTTTTACCCAAAATAATGACTTATCTATCTTCTCAAAGTCATATTTGGATGCAGAATCGTTTTCAATTTCCAAAGTTTGTTCTTGCAATGTTCCCAACACTGCATCTATGTCAGCATGAAAAGGATCTGCCGGCCGCGGTGGTCTAGCGGTTCTGGCGCTGCAGTCCGGAACCGTGGGACTGCTACGGTCGCAGGTTCGAATCCTGCCTCGGGCATGGGTGTGTGTGATATCCTTAGGTTAGTTAGGTTTAAGTAGTTCTAAGTTCTAGGGGACTTATGACCTAAGATGTTGAGTCCCATAGTGCTCAGAGCCATTTGAACCATTTTTTTGAAAAGGATCTGTTGCTAACCTGTAAATGTTATTATCACACCAGCTACAGACGTACTGTTTGAATTCGTCAATTAGATTCTGCAGATGATCTGATATTTTATTTGTGTTATCAGTTTGCTTAAAGACCTCCATAAACGGTGCTTATTCCAGGATTCCAAATAATTTGGGAAAACGAGAATAATTGCAGGCTACGATTTTACATTTCCAAAGCTGCAGTTTATCAGTGTATGCTGTGATGGCATACCGATGATAAATTACAGTCGAATCACTGACTTGCAGTTTCGAGTTCAGAGAGTCGAAAATATCTGACAGATAAGCCAATACAACTTGAACACTTGGTTTTCGGAGTTCCACACACATTTCAGTTTGGCCTTGCATTTCTAAAAATTGAATCACTTCATCTCTAAGTTCAAATAATCTATCTAACATATTTCGTTTTTAGAGGCAGCATACATCTGTATCAAATAGTAATTTTTTATTTTATACTCCCAAATTTCACAAAGAATCGTAAAAAGACGAGTATTTGACGCACTCTTGTTCACATAATTCACAATTTTGAAACATGATTCTGAGACGTCTTTGAGTTCATTTGGAACTGTCTTAGCTGCCAAGGTTTGATGGTGTATAAGACAGTAAATTGAAATAACATTGGGATTCTTTTCTCTGACCATCTGCACGAATCCTGAGTGATCCAAGCGTTGAGAGGGTGCTGTCTGTGCATACACCGATCAGCTTTGCCACGAGAGTCCATATTTGTAACAGAATTCAGATATTGCTGATATTATATAGATTCCTTTTCAATTAGTCGTTAGCTCTGTCGAAAATAGCATCTTGTTTTTAACTGTTTCGTTTTGATTGAATCGAATTAAAGCTAACAGTTAGCAACAATTTGCAACATCTAACGTTATTACGAAAAATTCTGATTTTTTTCATGGCCTGCACTGCCTGATTTGTTATGTAGTTGGCTATATCACCAACCCTACATTTCACAGTGTTGTCAGAAACTGGTATTTGTGAAAGTTCTTTTTATACTTTCTGGTCCAAGAACAATACCAATTGATGTCAACAACAGTGTTTCACAAGTGATTCTCAGACAATATTACTTTCATACCCTTTGTGATGAGTAGTGATTACTCACAGGAAGCTACAATAGGGTTGCCATATATAACTGGGACCTCTTAGTGACACTCTGGGTTGGGCATGTAGAAATGAAGTACAAATTTATCTAATACAATTACTTTTTATTTAGAACGCAATTACATGGAACTTGTTTCAGCGGAAGTAGTTGGTACACCGTATTTTTCGGAAGATTTCACCTTTTTCAGCAAGTCTTTTTTTCCTTTTACGTATTTATAAAACTCCATGCAAGTCAGCTTGAAGCTAAACTGGCACTATAATACTATTTACACAGTTCCTGGCAGCATTCTATTTCTTTCATCAGTCCACTGGGCCGACATAAGCGAAAATACTCTCCACAGTGGCGTTGTGTGAAGGAACATAAAACAAATACTCAAATAATTTTAGCACTTCGCATTTGCACTCAGGATTTTCGAGTCTGTTAAGAAAGTAAATCCACCTTTCTTCCACAAAGCGTTTAGATTTTGAATCTTCCGAGTCATGCTTAGTTTCTAAAAAGCTCTTTAGGTACATATATTCCTGAAAGCTATCGACGCCTGATATCTTCACACCATCTTTAGTCAGGTATAAAACAGTATTCCAATCATCACACAGTCTTCAGTTTCAGATAGCTTCATCCAATCAAATACTTGATATTTATTAAAAGAAATAGCATGGTTCTCTAAGTAATCGAGTGATATGGCGTAGAAAGCTGTTGCCTCTTCTTCAAATTTCGAAATAAAACTGTTTCTTGGTCAGGGTTGTAATTCTTTATTTTTTTTTTTTTAATTCATCTTGGTTTGCATGCCACTGAAATTGGCAGTCTTATTTTCATTCAGACAACTTTGAGCGTTGATTAATATATTTCTTATATCAGTTACTGAGACTTTACTCTTCTCTTACTAAATTTTGAGAAACCAAAGTACATACAATGCTTTACAGTAAAGGACATAGCACCATTGATAAATATAGACTTTGAACAGACGTCTGTTGCTAAGGCAGAACATTCAAAATTTCTGTGTGCATTGATGAAAGATTGAATTGTAAGAAACACACTGATGATCTGCTGACATGGTTAGGTTCAGCTACTTATGCTATTAGGATTATTGCAAATTTTGGTGATAAACATATCAGTAAATACTATGCCTATTTTCATTTACTGTTTTATATGGCTTCATATTTCAGCGTAATACATCATTAGGGGAAAATTTTGCACAAAAGAGTGTAATCAGAATAATAGCTGGAGCCCATCCAAGACCACCTTGCAGACACTGACTTAAGAAACTTGGAATATTCTCAGTACCTTGAAATAGATGTACTCACTTATTAAATTTGTTGTAAATAACCCGTCCCAATTCAAGAATAATAGCAAAGTACATAGCTAAAACACTAGAACAAAGGATGACATTGGCACAGAAAGGGGTAGATTATGCCAACACAAAAATCTTTGGTCATTTGCCAAACAGTATAAAAAGTCGGACAGTTAGCCAACCTACATTTAAAAACAAATTAAAAGAATTTCTTAATGACAACTTCTTCTGCTCGAGAGATGAATTTTTAGATATGAAGAGCAAAAAAAGTTATCTAATGAAGACCTGTATTAAACTGACAGGTCCAACATCATTACAAAATGTCATATTCATGATCTGTGTAACAAGAAGTAGTAGATCTCTTTTTACAAGGATATAGAACATGTCAAAGTATTTACAAGTTTAGACCAATTTAAAATAAGCTAATTCGTATACACATATATTTACAGACATCTACTTAGAGACAATCATTAGATTTACTCCTGGTATACAATACTTTTTTTACAAATAACTTATTAAATAATGTAATGCCACACTGTTCACTCATATCTCACCATCAGTCACTGCACACAATATACACACATTGTTTCATAACACTTCAATCACCACACACACACATACACACACACACACACACACACACACACACACACACACACACTGGCGATCTCTGGGCCATTTTCTTTACTGCAACTTCCCATTTGCTATCCTGAAAAACTGAGTCACCATCCCTCCATAATGAGTGAGATGTTGATCTCAGAAAGAGGAAGAGATGTTAGTATTGTGCTATACATAGCTTGGGGGTAAGTATTTATAGAAAGAAAAAAACATAAAGTGAAGATTTTATGTGGAATGCTGCAGGTTTTGTAATCATTATTATTATAACTTATTTGTATAACATTTTTTGTTAAACCTGTACTCTGTTATATACAAGTAAACCTTCAATGTATAAAATGTATTGCAAAATAGGTACTTTTTAGCTGCCTTTTTAAATAAGTGTATTTTTGCAGTTTCTGTAATCTCTTTTATTAATTTATTGTACAGTTTTATTCCTTGTTAGAAAACGCTGTTTTGAGTTTTATGTTTATTTTTTCTTGGTAAATGTAAGTTGAGTCTAGCTCTTGTTCCATGGTCATGGACAGAGCTGTTTGTGCAGTAATTACCAATGTTATGTTTGATATGTACAAGTGACTGTTAAATGTAACGTAATGTAATGTCTCTGACCTGCATTTACACCAACCATCCTGCTTTTAAATGAGATAGAAGTTTGATGATTCATATCAATGTATAAATAGAAGTCTTTCCGTTTCTCTGTCCTTACCGTGTATATTGAAAAATAATTGAATATTTTCAAGTCGATTATTTCAGTGTCGACAGTTAAACGACTTCCAGCAGCGCTTGATATAGTATTCTGAATCTGCAGAATACGGGCAGACCTTCCAATTGTTTCTACCTTTTTTTCCTGGTTCTTCTTTAATTTGGTGAGACACATTCAATTGTCTGCATTGATGAAGCCCTCTGAAGTTGGTATTGTCACTGCCTCTGCAAGAACCGATTAATTTATCTAATAGATTCGGCAATTTTCTTAAAGTGTCTTGTCAAAACCTGGCTGTTACCCACTGTTCCGTAATTCAGTCAATCAAACTCCAACAGCTTCTGCTGGATTTCGTTAGTTTCGGCAAAGCATTGAACTACTACCGGAAACATCTTTTCAGCCTTTTGGTTCGATGCGTCGGTGTCTATGCCGTGAAATGAAACTTCTTGCAATTGTTTTATGCGTTCGGACACGGAGGGTGGTGCGAGAATATTTTTAACAATCGCTGTAGCTTTGGCCCTGACTGTAGACTGCTTTGCAGCGACTTCGGAGCCAGGATACATTGCTGCAATCAGTTTTACAGTGCAGTCACGAGAACTGAAGGACTGATGTTGCTTGACAACTTTATAAGCTGTTGTTAGTTCTACAGTAGCAACGAGCAATTCTTCCAACTTATCTTCTCTAGTCACGAGAGTAGAAATATGATTTGATATCGATGCTACCAAGAATTTATTTGTATGATCCTTCGTAGAAATGTTATGCGTAATATTTTCCTTGGATCTGCGAGTTACTGAGATAAAACTGCTGCAAATCTCACGTAACGTGTCCTGATCCACACTTTTCTTGATAAAAGACCACTCTTTCATGTAATCATCCGAAAAATGACTCTTTCTCTTACCATCGCCCCGGCCACTGTGGCCGAGCGGTTCTAGGCACTTCAGTCCAGAACCGCGCGACTGCTACGGACGCACGTTCGAATCCTGCCTGGGGCATGGATGTGTGTGATGTCCTTAAGTTATTTAGGTTTAAGTAGTTCTAAGTTCTAGGGGACTGACGACCTCCGATGTAAAGTCCCACAGTGCTCAGAGCCATTTGAACCATTTTTTTATCTTTCCATCCTTAGGCATTATCGCAAGCTATGATAAGTTTATTAGATGGTAAGCAATCGGCAATAACAGTTTAATCATCAAAGTACGCGTCACTATACACCTAATGCACTATACAACCACAGTAAACACTTGAAACATTACTAACTTGCACAACTATTAGACAGCCTGGCGCTGCTTAAATAGTTCCAGCCCCGAAGTACTGGAGAACAGGAGAAGTTTGGTAAATCCTGACATGACCATTTCATAACGCGAGCTCCAAGCTAGCAACCAATGAGTGGTCAGAACTGGGTGAAACAGAGTATCCAATTGGATAGCGCCTTATACGCCGGATTACCGTGCTAGTAACAGCTGATTTTGACGGAAGTGAAGTACGCACGAGTTCCTGTATATTTATATTTGGTTGTGAAAAATGTGTTTCCTGTGAAAGTTTTATTTCTTCGCGGAAATTATACTTACTTGTTTATGAACAGTGAGCTCTGATTACAACAAGTAGGAGTACTTTGTGTCTTATTGGTGATTATATGGCTAAAATCGGAGAACTGTGGATTTATCTCGTAGAACATAAAGCTTTTGGTGTGGTTGTTACCATAAACATTGAATATAATGTGCTGATGATTTTGTATTAACACAATGAAATATAATAAGAATTCTACTATGGAACGTTAAACATATCAGCTTAAGGAAATGTGGCAAATTACAAATTTTATTGCGGCGTTGGTTTGTTTATGGATAACTGAGCTACCAGTAACGCTTTTCACTTTTATTTATATTTTGCACGACGTGTTTCGAGAACTAATTCCCATTTTCAAGTGAATTTGTTTTCCATTCTATGCCATTTTCTCGTGGTGTTTTTCATGTTTTTTTGTATGTAACTATTTACCCATGTTTGTTATTTTTTGTGTATACTTATACTATGCTGAGACCACGTGAAAACTTAAGGACAACACGAAAAAATGCCATGGTCTAGAGAACAATGCACTTGAAAATGAGACTTATACAAAATATTAATAAAAGTAAAATTCGTGGCAGGTACCATAGTCACCTCGGGCTTTCACAAACCGTTTCTAATTGATAATATCAAATAATTACGGTATTTTTCTTAATTTTTATAATTTATGTACCCGTATAGAAATATTCATTACATGGCCCGAGTTTATTTATTAAATTACACATAGATTACTAGTTTCTTGCAGATTTTAGCCTTCCGTAATTAGATTAACACTGCTGATTATGGCACATGTTGTTACATTGTACTGATGAATATTATGTGGCTACCCACAGATATTTCAAATACTTATTTTCAGTGTAGTAACTGTTACTTACTCAATTTGTTTTGAGTCATTGACAAAGTATGTGGAAATCATTTACATCAATAATGTTGTGGTATCCTTTGCACTTTTGTAGACCAGTATACATTTCTTCTTGTTAAATGCAAGTAATGAAAGTATCAGTTTTCATAGCTAAGTATTTTGCTGAACAGTGGTCTAGGGTAGGTTGGGGAAAACACTGTATTGGTCCTGTGTGGGGTAAAAGAATGGACAGATTTATTATCTAGGATAGCCACTTGCTCACAAACAGCCATTGATAATATCTTTATACAAAAGTCCAATGAACAAAATTATATTACAAAACCAATAGTCAATGGCCTCTCAGACCATGACACGCAGTTCCTTCTGTTAAATGTTAATACTGAACAGGATATAAAATCTGTTAAATCTGAGCTCAAGAGGGTAATCAGTAAGCCAAAAATTGATTATTTTAGGGCACTCCTCAGAGACATTCACTGGACTGATGTTTACAGTGCTCATGGCATGAATGAAAAATATAACATTTTTGCTAATAAAGTGCTAACCTTATTCGAAAACTGCTTTCCCCCAAAACTTACCAAGGTTAGAGCAAAGTCTACAAAGAAGCCATGGATTACTCGAGGAATAGGGGTATTTTGTAAAATAAAAAGAAAACTGTATCTGTCAATCTGAAACAGTTCCAATGTTGATGCTATAGCACATTACAAGAAATACTGCAAAATATTAAATACTGTAATACGGATGTCAAAGCAATTATATTACAAGGAAAAGATAGTCATATCAGATAACAAAATAAAGACAATATGGGATATAGTGAAGGAGGAGACCGGTAGAACCAGACATGAAGAGGAACAAATAGCATTAAGAGTAAATGATACATTGGTGACAGATGTGTATAGTGTTGCAGAACTTTTTAACAAACATTTTATAACTGTTACTGAAAAGATGGGGTTGTCAGGTTCAGTAGATGCTGCTATGGATTACCTTAGACCAGACATTTCAAGTAACTTCCATAATATGAATTTGACCCTCACTACCCCAACAGAAATAATGTCCATCATAAAATCTTTAAAATCAAAAACATCTAGTGGGTATGATGAAATATCAACAAAGTTAATTTAAGAATGTGATTCTGAGCTAAGTAACATATTAAGCTATCTGTGGAACCAGTCGTTTATTAGTGGAATATTTCCTGAATGGCTGAAATATGCTGAAGTTAAGCCACTGTTTAAGAAGGGAGATAAAGAAATAGCATCAAATTTCCGTCCAATTTCACTGTTGCCAGCATTCTCAAAAATTTTCGAAAAAGTAATGTACAGTCGGCTTTATAACCATCTTATCTCAAATAACATACTGTCAAAGTCACAGTTTGGATTTCTAAAAGGTTTTGATATTGAGAAGGCTATCTACACTTACAGTGAAAATGTCCTTAATTCATTAGACAAAAAATTGCAAGCAACTGGTATATTTTGTGATCTGTCAAAGGCATTTGACTGTGTAAATCACAATATCCTTTTAAGTAAACTAGAATATTATAGTATAACAGGAAATGCTGCAAAATGGTTGAAATGTTATATCTCTGGCAGGAAACAAAGGGTGATATTAGGAAAGAGACATGTATCAGGCTATCAGGCATCATACAACTGGGAACTAATTACATGTGGGGTCCCACAAGGTTCCATTTTGGGGCCCCTTACTTTTTCTTGTGTATATCAATGACCTTTCATCAGTAACATTACCAGATGCGAAGTTTGTTTTGTTTGCTGAAGATACAAACATTGCAATAAATAGCAAATCAAGTGTAGTCTTAGAAAGATCAGCCAATAAAATATTTGTGGACATTAACCACTGGTTCCTAGCCAATTCTTTGTCACTAAACTTTGAAAAAACACACTACTTGCAGTTCAGAACTTGTAAGGGGTGTCCCAAGAGTATATGTCTAACATACGATGACAAGAAGATAGAAGAAGTGGACAGTGTTAAATTCTTGGGATTACAGCTTGATAATGAATTCAACTGGGAGGAGCACACCACAGAACTGCTGAAGTGTCTTAACAAATCTCTGTTTGCAATGGGAATTTTGTCAGACATAGGGGATATAAAAATGAAAAAAGCTGGCATACTATGCTTACTTTCATTCCATAATGTCATATGGGATTATTTTTTTGGGTAATTCATCATGCCAAGCTAAAGTTTTCCGGGCACAAAAATGTGCAGTAAGAGTTATATGTGGTGTGAACTCAAGAACATCCTGCAGAAGCCTGTTTAGGGAACTAGGGATACTAACTACTGCTTCCCAATATATTTATTCCTTAATGAAATTTGTCATTAAAACTATATCACTTTTTCAAACCAACAGCTCAGTTCATGGAATCAATACTAGAAATAAGAATAATCTTCACAAGGATTTAAAGTCACTTAGTCTTGTACAAAAAGGTGTGCATTATTCAGGAACACACATTTTCAATAACTTGCAAGCAGCCATAAAAAGCTTAACAACCGATGAAATTCAGTGTCTGCTTGTGTCTGTATGTGTGGATGGATATGTGCGTGTGTGCGAGTGTATACCTGTCCTTTTTTCCCCCTAAGGTAAGTCTTTCCGCTCCCGGGATTGGAATGACTCCTTACCCTCTCCCTTAAAACCCACTTCCTTTCGTCTTTCCCTCTCCTTCCCTCTTTCCTGATGAGGCAACAGTTTGTTGCGAAAGCTTGAATTTTGTGTGTATGTTTGTGTTTGTTTGTGTGTCTATCGACCTGCCAGCGCTTTTGTTCGGTAAGTCACCTCATCTTTCTTTTTTATATATAATTTCATTTTATTAATATAGATAAGTTTGCTCCAATAGAAGATGAATCTAGCACAGTCAGACATGATATATTAGTGAAATTGTCAGTACCAGACCTCAAAGGCATTTAAAGCATGGTAAAATATGTTAACACAATATTAGAGGAGGGAGGTTGCTACTCACCATATAGCAGATATGCTGAGACGTAGGTAGGCACAACAAAAAGATTCTCACAATTATAGCTTTTGGCCTTTGTCAACACCACACACACACACACACACACACACACACACACACACACACACACACACACACACACGCGCGCGACTGCAGTCCCAGGCAACTGAAACCAGTGTCGTATCAGTTGCCCGAGACTGCAGTTTTTGTGTGTGTGTGTGTGTGTGTGTGTGCATTAAAAGGCATTAATGACTGAAAGCTATAATTGTAAGAATCTTTTAATTGTGCCTATCTGCGACATGGTGAGTAGCAACTTTCCTTCTCTAATCTTGTCTTGGATTTTCCATTGTTTATATCTAAAAACACAGATGATGTGACTTACCGAACGAAAGTGCTGGCAGGTCGATATACACACAAACATACACACAAAATTCAAGCTTTCGCAACAAACTGTTGCCTCATCAGGAAAGAGGGAAGGAGAGGGAAAGACAAAAGGATGTGGGTTTTAAGGGAGAGGGTAAGGAGTCATTACAATCCCGGGAGCGGAAAGACTTACCTTAGGGGGAAAAAAGGACAGGTATACACTTGCCCACACACACATATCCATCCGCACATACACAGACATCTTTCCTGATGAGGCAACAGCTTGTTGCGAAAGCTTGAATTTCGTGTGTACGTTTGTGTTTATTTTTGTGTATATCGACCTGCCAGTACTTTCGTTCGGTAAGTCACATCATCTGTGTTTTTAGATATATTTTTCCCACGTGGAATTTTCCATTGTTTGATTTACAGGAGCTTACTGTGTTGGAATCCTAGGACAGCTAAACAAGAGCAAACTAACTATCCTATTCATTATAAATAAGCATATAATGTAATGATCTTCAATATAATGTTTTAGTCTAGTCAACAAAACATGTACTCATGTAATAGTTTTGGCTAAGCTCTCAAAAGTACATCCAAGCAGGCCCTGAAGTCTTGCTTGTTTTATTGTTATACATGTTAAACAATTCTGTGATAACATTTATTATCTTGTATCTTTTCAAACCATTTTTAATTAAAAGAATAAGACTTTTCAAAAGTTTGCAATGTTCAGATTTAAAAATATAAATGCCAGACTGAGTGAACAGTACAGATTAAGCTCTCTGCTGTCAGTTTTTTTATACCCCCATTGCTGTTAAGTTAAATGACATGGAGGTTATTACATCCGTCCATCTTTTGTTTTCCAATGTCCATTTTTACCTCAGCTTTAAATGTAAAAAAATGGTCACTAACATTTGTGTTGTCAAGTGCTGTCTGAGGACTAAGCAACCACAGCAATTTGAAATACGTAATAAATCACATGAATTGGCTGTCATCTACCTACTCCATGCCAGCCCTTGCCTGCAAGTTGTTTACCATACAATCATAGGTCTCTATGGGCCCTGATTCTGTCTAATGCCCTTCTTGCATATTTTACAAGTTTTCCATACTCCTTTGCTTTTCCCCTTTGTCTTCACTTCCCAGAAGCAGAATGTTGTGTGTCACCAAAAGATGGGCAAAAAAATTCATGGTGAGTACACTTAGTACAGCTTTCTCTCTGCTATTCAAATAAAAGTTTAAAGAGATTCACTGTCCTTTTCATTTTGAGAATGTTAAAATCACAAACTGTAATATGAAGATATGCAGTCTGACTAGTTGGACTGGCATTCAATCACAAAAAATTAAGTTGTTCTTTGGTTTAGTGTGGTTGTCTGAAAGATAGAGAGAGTTCCCCCGCAGAAAATTAGCAAAAAACTTATTTATTTCCTTTTTAGTTAATTTGAGATGGAAACTTTTTGTTTTGACTTTACATGTCAGAGGAAGCTATCTTCATAAGCAACCCTTACCTTGGTGTGAATGGGGATAATTTGTTCATAATTCCTATTTAAATGTGATGTTCATATTAACATTGCAAAATATCTTGACTTTATTTTAGTTGGTTAAGCTTTTAAACCAGTTAATGAGACAATAACAGTTTGTTTCTGCCAGTATTAGAGTTGATAATTGCCAATAAATATTAACATGCAGGAAATATTTTTCATTGTCAGCTGACATGACTACTTCAGAAAGCAGATATAATATGGATCAATTAAATAAGCTACATGTAAACTGCTAATAAAAAAAGTGATATTTTGAAATATGAAATGTAATTTATTTATTAAGAAAAGATAATTCATATTTCCCAGAAACTTGTGCAACATACACAATAAGTATCCACATTGTTGTGATATTCCAATTTTAGGAAAATCTTGTATATTTCAATAATTGGGTTAGGCCCAATATTTAACAAAAAAATTATTATGATCATCATCATCATCATCATCATCTTGGACAGTTTCCAGCCACTGGCTGGGTCTGTCGGGAACACAAGCCTCTCCATCGTGTTCTGTCTTTCCACCATTCCCCCTCTTCCACCTTCGTCCAGTTCTCTCCTCTTCTCGCTACACATTCCTTCACTCCCTTCACCCATCTATCTCTTGGTCTTCCCCTGGGCCTCTTCCCCTCCAGTTGCAGATCAAACATCCTCTTTGGAATTCTTCCCTCATCCATTCTCTTCATGTGTCCATACCACTGCAGTCTTGATTTTTCTATCCTGTCCTGTACTGGTTCCTCCTTTAGTCTTTCCCTCACATACACATTTCGCAATCTGTCTCGTCTTGTTACACTCAACCTGCTCCTCTGGAACTTCATTTCACTAGCTTGTATTCTACTTTTGTCGCTTTTATGCATTACCCATGTCTCACTTCCATATGCCAATATGGGGACAAAGTAGGTTCGGTATATAATTCCCTTGGATTTCTGTGGCACCTCCTTGCTCCAAATAAGCCCCCTAATGCATTTGAAGAACTGCCCTGCTTTTCTGCACCTTTCATTTATTTCCATTGCGTTTCCCCCCTTACTTTCAATCATGCTTCCCAGGTACTTGAAGTTCTCTACCACTTGTAGTTTTACCCCTCCACAAGTTATATCCACATTTGGCCTATTCTTCTTCCTTGTTGTGACAATTATTTCACTTTTCTTTGCAGAGAAATGCATTCCATATTGTGCTGCCGTTGCCTCCCATACATCTAACTGCTCTTGCACCTCCTTCTCGCAATTTCCCCATAACATCAGGTCATCGGCAAAAAGCACTGCTTTCATTCTATGATCTCCAATTGCATCTGATACTTGCTGTAGGATTTCATCCATAACAATAATAAACAATAAAGGTGAAAGTGCACTTCCCTGTCGCAGCCCATTTTCCAGCTTGAACCATGCAGTACGTTCCCTCCCCACTTTCACACAACTCTCACTTCCCTCATACATTTTTCTGACTTTTTGTGTTATCTCTTCATCTATCCCTTTTGCTTTTTCAGCACATCCCAGAGCTTGTCCCTATAGATACTGTCATACGCCTTCTCAATATCTAAAAAGGCCATGATTAAGTCTTTTTCATAGATTTTTCCACAGTGGCATAGCAGGGTAATTCCTCTGTAGTTCTCACATCTCCTTTTATCCCCTTTCTTGAAGATCGGGACTATAATTCCTTTCTTCCAATCCTCAGGAATTCTGTTCTCCTTCCACACCACCCTCAGCACTCTGTATAGCCACTGGGTTCCTACTTCTCCTGCTGCTCGCATCATATCCACTGTTACTTCGTCCCAACCTGGTGCCTTGCCCCCTTTCATCCTCTTTATGGTTTCTTCCACTGCATTCCAAGTTAGATCATCAATTTCCCCACTATTATAATCGTCTGCTGCCTTAGGCTCTCCATCGCTGTTAGTTACCCGCTTGGCGGCATTCAACAGATCTTCAAAGTACTCCTTCCAAATCTTTTTGAGCTCATGCATTTCCACAACAACTCTTCCATTATTATCCATGATCCTCAGGCACTCGCTTCTGTCGTTCCTCTTATTTCTTACCATGGTGTAAAGTACTTTTTTGTTCCCTTCACTGTCTTCTTCTAACATTCTTGTCCATTTTTCCATCCACTTCTTCTTCTCCGCCCTTACTATGGTCTGTGCCGCTTTCTTGCTTTCCTTATATTTTACCCTAGCTTCCTCTGTTCGGGTCTGGAACCATTCTCTGAAGGCTTTGTTCTTTCGAAGTACTGCCTCTTTACATATGTGGTTCCACCATGGGGTTTCCTTAATTCTCCTCTTTGTGCTAGTTCTTCCGCACACAGTCTCAGCTGCCTCAACTAGAGCCCTCTTAAAATCTCCCCATTCTTCTTCCACTGTTCTCTGATCTTCCTTTGGCAGCTTCTTCCTGATCAGTGTCTGGTACTGGGTCCTCCGTTCATCCTCTTTCAGCATCCATGTCTTTAACCTTTTCTCCTGTATGTCTGTTGCCCTCCTATCTTTTTTCACTCTCAGGGTGGCTACCAACAGCCGATGGTCACTGTCTAAGGCCTCAGACGGAATGACCTTAACATCTGTGAGGCTGCTCATCATCTGCCTATCCACTAGTACATAGTCTACTACTGACATTTGGGACCAGTCTCCACTGTACCAAGTTATTTTGTGGCTACTTCTCTTCTTGTACCAGGAATTTGCGATCGCCAGCCCATTCCTCTTGCAGAATTCCAGCAACAATTTTCCTTCTCTATTTCGGTTCCCCCAGCCTTCTGGTCCCATTATCTCCTCAAATCCTTTCCTGTCTGTGCCAACATGTGCATTGAGGTCCCCTATTATAATCTGATTACCTCCATTTAGCTGCTTTTGCATGTCATCTTCAAATTCCTCCTTCTCCTTTTTTGTACACCCCACCTGTGGGGCATATGCTTGGATGATTTCAATGCTTTTTCCTTTCACTCGTACTCTGGCTTTTATCATTCGATCATTAATACCTTCCACCTCCTCCTGCAGACCCTCTCTGACCACTATTGCCACTCTATTTCTTCCCCTCTCATTCCCTATCCAGTACAGTTTACATCCTTTACTTAGTGGTTTTTCACCAACTCCTCTCCACCTAGTCTCAGCAAGTCCCAAGATGTCCAATTTCCTCCTTTCCATCATTTCTACAATTTCTTCTAACTTCCCAGTTAGAGTCCTTACGTTTAAGGTGCCCAGTCGTAAACCATCTCGTAATCCTTTTCCATTGCTTGGTCGGTTTCCTTTTTTTTTTTTTTTTGTTGTTTTGTATTGATTAAAAATGTCCAGTATAACACTTGGCAGAACAGTTTCTCACATGTACTAAAACCAGTCTTTGCCGTAGAACAACAGTGCACTAGTGTTTAACAACCAATAAGAAGTTCCAAATGACCAGTAAATTAATAAAAGAATTAAACTCAAAGTGGCTCCACATTTGTGTGTATTTACATTTTTATATTGTAATTCGCTATTTAAAGTCATACTGTTTATATGCCACACCTCTCAAAAATGTTTAGATAACCAATAATAGATAAAATATAGGCCTAGATTAAACATTACAATTCAGATGTTATCTGATGAGAATTTTACTGTACATGCAAAACATAATGACCAAAAAAATAAAATTCCATGTCGTTAATAACCTAACATCTAAACAAGATTAGGAAAAAGTCTAAACATGAGAACATTAGTATGATTGATAATCAATACCGGAAGTAGTTTTTCTGCCTGGATAGTGTAGTTATGACACTGAGTTTGGGATAACTCTGGAGCACCACAACAATTTTAAATCCCTCCCATCCACAATATTCTACATAGGACACGGCGTCTTTAGCTGACCACAGTCCTTTCAAACAATGAGCTAGTGTAAGGTCCCAGTATCTTGTCAGGATGAAGATTTTGAGCTAATGGGGAACCTGACGCAACTGCCAATCAGATAGTTATGTTAAAACAAAAAATGAGCACTATTACCCATCAGCAATTATTCCGTAATTTACCAATGCCACTGCTGTGGTACAAGATGTGTGTTGTGAACTTTGTGTGAACATTTATTTTTGTGTGAGAAAGTCACCAGCCATACAATGCTGCTTGCACAGAAGTGAACCCCGTTTACAGATAGTACACAAGTTCTATACAAGTTATGTAGTCAGTTATAATAAGCAGTTTGAAAGAGTTTACAAATATTGTGTTATGAAAATTTGCAACTTTCATGTTGTTCTTTCATGGCAAATGAAACAGAATGCATAAACACTTTGACTGATTTGCAGTGTATTATTCAGTTGGCTTGCTGTGTAATGGAATTATCCACACCAAGTTTAAGGAGTAGAGGACTTCAATTTTTTTTTAATAGCAGTGTCCACAACTCATTCCACTTGACAGTCACATCAAATCATAATTTAGAATCTTATTTGTCTTTAATTATATTAATAGAGCTGCCTTCAGATAAGATAAGAATTATTTTAAAAATGGTGCCTGAAACTTGGATGTCAGTAGCCTTTATCCATACTGGATGTGGGGTCAGTCTGGGGGCAGTTTTCAGCTGCAATTTTTTATTTCTTTGGTGGATTAGTTTCGGCAGTTACACCACCATTAGCACACAGTATTAATTTACTCAAGTTAGCCAATAGCATTGTATGTTCAGAGGTCAGCACTGGAAGAAACATTGGAAGCAGTGCTAGAAGTGGTCTCAAAGTTAAAAATTTTAAAGAAATAATAATTACTTGATTCCTTGTATATGCCCTTTGAAGAAAGGAAAGTTACTAGATAAATTTCCAATTCCCCTCCAGATGACATCTGAAACCTACCAGCCAGCTGCTGTGGCCGAACGGTTCTAGGTGCTTCATTCCGGAACCGCGCTGCTGCTATGGTTGCAGGTGTGAATCCTGCCTCAGGCAGATTTTCTCGATTTTTCCTGTAACAAATATGACAACTCATAAAATACTGAGTTACTGTTTCTCCATAACTTTTATTTAAATTTATGTTTTACTTACCTTCACCAAAATTTGCCAAATAAGATGCATATGCACATGCAGATGGAGTTTTGTTGTTGTTGTGGTCTTCAGTCCTGAGACTGGTTTGAAGGAGCTCTCCATGGACTTTTAAGCTTCCTCAATTTTTCGCACATGACTTCAAGCCATTCCTCATTTCCTTAGGGGATTTATTTGAAAAATCTGTGAGACAAGCTTGTACTACTTCTATTAAATCATTATTTCTTTCGTACAGAACTGCCTTTATGACAAGTGTGTTTGGCATCTCTTCTTCACTGTCACAGAACAATCCTGGGTCCATTAGCTCAAAACATTCAGAAGAATTTGAAGCCAGTGCATTCTGAGAGCTATACAGAAGCTCTAACCATTCTTCAAGAGGTTCCTCATTTGTAACAATAAAATAATACAGTCTACGTATACTGTCATAATCTATTGCTTCCCTGTATTTTTCTGTTGGTAAAACAATACTGTCCTAGTCTGTGTGTTTGCAGATATTCTCTGTATTGCCTTGGCAACAAGTGCAAACAAGAACAGCCATATTTATAATGTAATAATCTACATTTTTGTATAAATAGGTCACTAGCTAAATATGCATTCATGTTCCAAGATTCAGCAGAAAAAAAATTTAAGTGAATAATCACTTGAATTGTGTTTTGTGTTATGAATTGATAAATTTCAGTGCTATTCTGGAAATACAAAAGTAAAATACTGAGGGAAAATGAAGATAATATTACATGAATGAAAATACTTTGTACCAGAACTATGTAAAGCACAAAAGAAAATATATAAATTGACTGTTCAAAAATGTACATAAAGGACTATAAATGTTAAATGTCCACATGTACAGTATACACAGTTACATATTTTGTTCAGGGATAAATTCAGAAGATGACAGTTTTCGCTTTGCTTGATGTTACTCACACACTCGGGAACATCCATTATGACAGTCCAGCAGTAATCTGCTGAAATAGTAGGGCTCCACTGTCCAGCATACCTCTTCTCAAATGTGGCAATATCTTGATGAAATCACTCCCCGTGTTCATCACTTACTGCACCAAAATCTTTGGGGAAGAAGTCAAGGTGACTATGTAAGAAATGTATTTTCAACTTCATGTTGCAACCACATTTTTCATAAGATGACAACATGTTATCTACAATCTCCTTGTAATTTATTGCTCGTTTGTTCCCTAAGAACTATGAACAGACTGTCTTAAAACATTCCCATGCATGCTTCTCATCACCTTGTATGATTCCATCAGAAGTGTGGTCTCCAAAAAGCTCTTGAATCTGTGGGCCTACAAAGATGCTTAAGTAAGGGATATTTAAGTAAGGGAATTTTTGCCTTAAGTACTTAAACGCTTCACCATCTTTGTTCATTCCCGTAACAAAGTTTTTCCTGAGACCCAACTTGATGTGCAAGGACTGGAGCAGAATCTTTTTAGGGTCTACTAGAGGTTCACTCTTAATGTTCTTTATACCTGGTTGAAGATATTTTCTGGTGGGCCATTCATGTTTACTGTAATGAGATGCAGAAGCTGAGCTATCCCATTCACAGAGAAAGCAGCAATATTTAGTATACCCCAACTGCATACCTAATAGCAGTTCAACCACTTTCAAGTCACCACAAATCTGCCATTGAGAGTCGTATTGCTTGATGGCTTCTAGTAAAATTTTCATGTTTTGGTGTGACTCTTTCATATGCGCACTATGCGCAACTGGAATAGAAGGAAGCTCATTACCAATACGTAAAAGCACTGCTTTTAAGTTCAGCTTTGACGAATCAATAAAGAGTCCCCATTCACCAGGGATGTAATTAATTGTAAACACTGTAAAATGAAAACTAGAGCTAATTTTGAATTGTCTTTGTCATATTCCCAATCAGTTCATTAGAATTGATAGGAATTGGCTATTTTCATTCGATTTACATTTTCATTGTTTCACAGTGTAATCTGAAAAATTCAGATGAATTTCCACCTTAATCAACTCAAGTTCAGTGGCTGGTGGATCCTCGTTGAATTGTCTGATCTTTGCTAGACTTTCCTGTGAAGTGGTGTTGTGCCCTTCTATAATCATACCTCATACCACTGCTTCATTTTTTGTTGGCGCAAACTTTAATTCCCACCCCCCCTTTAAGAACTCACACTGTTTTGGCTGTGGTATACCATATTTGCTTTGAGGAATTAGTGCCACACTGCCTGCAGGACATGAAATATAAACAATGTCTCTTTCAGCAGCTATAATCCTACTTCTATAACTTCACAGCTTTCTGAAGACATAATAAAAACTCGAAGTGGTAAATTTCCACACTCACTGTGAGTAAGTAAAACAAACGCTCTGCTGCTATCATGGTCCAAAGAACCAGTAGACTCCATAAATAAAATTTGAAAGCAGCTTTTACATGAGCATGGACTTTTGCATTAGTGATGGGCAAATGCTGAAAAATAATTATACAAATATTAATAGTAGCTAAATGTATATGCATAAAGTTCTCATCAGACTACAAATTTGTAAATGTACTCTTACTATATAATATAATCATCATCATTCAGAATCATCTTGGCACACACAGCACCAACTTTGTTACTGTATTCCTCTAATCTCTTACCTTCTTTGTTGAAGTGTGTTGGTCCATACTTTTTCTTAAAAACTTTGTTGAAGAAAAGGTGAAAAAAGTTGTAATCAGGACACTTGCTTCCGTCTGCAAGGACTAAAGGGTAATCTGAGCAATTCAGCTGAATTTCCACCTTAATCAACTGAAGTTCAGTGGTTGGTGAATGACTTCTTTCAAACAGGGAGATTAATTTTTCTTTGACATCATTTGATGGTTGCCTAAATTTTAAAGCAGCAGCACTCCCAAGTGTGCTTGTGACC
The DNA here is from genome assembly GCF_021461395.2 of Schistocerca americana. Taxonomy (NCBI): domain Eukaryota; kingdom Metazoa; phylum Arthropoda; class Insecta; order Orthoptera; family Acrididae; genus Schistocerca; species Schistocerca americana. The sequence continues at coordinate 477,871,605 of NC_060121.1, forward strand.
CAGCACCAAGTTAACCTCACATGGCGTTTCTTTATAGAGCATTGCTTTCTCTATTGACTTACCTCTGTATCTATCATACACATTCTCCATTGTCATTGTCATTTTTGGTGGGCACTTGCTGTTTTTTGTTGCCCTTTGCACTGAACCACAAACTTCTACACAGCGAGTATTGTGGTGACAGTCCAGCCTTTGTGTAAAAACAACATGTTGTTGTTGTTGTTGTTGTTGTTGTTGTGGTCTTCAGTCCTGAGACTGGTTTGATGCAGCTCTCCATGCTACTCTATCCTGTGCAAGCTTCTTCATCTCCCAGTACCTACTGCAACCTACATCCTTCTGAATCTGCTTAGTGTATTCATCTCTTGGTCTCCCTCTACAATTTTTACCCTCCACGCTGCCCTCCAATACTAAATTGGTGATCCCTAGTTGCCTCAGAACATGTCCTACCAACCGATCCTTTCTTCTGGACAAGTTGTGCCACAAACTTCTCTTCTCCCCAATCCTATTCAATACTTCCTCATTAGTCATGTGATCTACCCATCTAATCTTCAGCATTCTTCTGTAGCACCACATTTCGAAAGCTTCTATTCTCTTCTTGTCCAAACTATTTATCATCCATGTTTCACTTCCATACATGGCACTTAAATCTATACTCGATGTTAACAAATTTCTCTTCTTCAGAAACGCTTTCCTTGCCATTGCCAGTCTACATTTTATATCCTCTCTACTTCTTCCATCATCAGTTATTTTGCTTCCCAAATAGCAATTACTACTTTAAGTGTCTCATTTCCTAATCTAATTCCCTCAGAATCACCCGACTTAATTCGACTACATTCCATTATCCTCGTTTTGCTTTTGTTGATGTAAAAACAACATATTTTCCTGATTCAGGTTCAGTGTGCCTTATTGCATATGTTGTTTTTATGATGTATTCAAACTGTGCCAGCCACTGTCCCAACTTCTCCCTTGTTTAACATTTACAAGAAAGTTTACTGTAGTAGAATTTCCTGTTGAGAGAAAAGAACATGTATTACTATCATTTCTTTACTTGTCTTTATTTAAATTATTTCAGAATTTTCTTCTCTACAGTGATATACACTTGATATGAGAAGTGCAGCAGGTATGTAGATACATGTTACACCGCAGCACAGTTTCATAATTACGATCAATAAGGACATTTGACAGTACACATATTACTTTGGGCTGGGAGGGGTAGAAACAAAACTATATTTACACTTCTGAATTTTCTGGCTGAAAAACTTTTGCACTCTTCAGAATATATTTAAGAATGTTTCATGTTCACACAAATTTTTCACTGAAAAAAGAAGAATGCTAGTGGAGTAAAAAAAACTAAAAAAAAGACAAATTAACTAAATGAAGAAAGTACCTAGAGAGACGAAAGGACAATAAAGGGATGGAGCACAATAAAAGGAATTCATGTAACGGTCTATTAGACATTTCTATGTCCCAACAAGTAAATTTAATATAAATTTTAAGAAAAAAGTAGAATTTTGTACAGAGAAAATATTAACTACATCCATTAATGTTATAGACAGTATTTACACATATAGTTTTCACCTTAAGATTTTGTTTAGACACTTGAGTATGATAGTTCTAATTCCTAAACTAACAGGGAATGCTTTTAAGGGAAAGACAAAGGGGCATGTTGGTATGCTCCTGCAGATTATTTAAAATTTCTCAAGTTTCTGGGTGATAAGAGCTGGGTGCTTAATAAAATTTGAAAGCCAGTACTTACCAGCAAAACTCCTTTTTACTGTTAAATATGTTTTCTATAGTACTGAACTGAACATACTCAGCAACAATCTGTTTTACTTTGAATAAAGTTAAGGGAAGGCCCATTCAGTCAAGCAAGTATACTTATATTCACAGAGAACAGTTCATGTCTGTGTTTTCAGATCTTTTTAGGCTTACTCTCAGACACCAGTGGTCTGTTTAAATCACTGTTTTGAGTAACAGCTTTTATTTAAACCTGGCATACATTCTCCTTAAACTACCACAGTATACTCTGTCACTTTGTCTTTAAGGTTTCAATTTAATGTGATTCCTAGGCATTCTACACCACTAATAGTCTAATGGTTTTCAAACTGAAATAAGGAGAGTAAACAAACTAGTTACTACTTGTTTTAACAAAAGCAAACAGTGCTTATGATGACTGAAGAGAGGAAGCAGTCAATGCTCGAGATATGATTGCCTTTTTTATGCCACTTTCCCATACCTTTCCAAACAGTGGAAAAAAATAGCTGAAAGTCTAGCGTACAAATGTGTCTTTTAATACCAGTATAGAATATTAATAAGTTTCTGCTGATTTGGAAACCTTTTATGCATATACATGTTTCATATATATGTGAAACATAAGAAAAAAATTGCCTATGAAAAAAAGCTTTCCTTTAAAAGGTCATTAAAAGTCCATGTTACTTCGAAGGAACAACATAAAAACCAAATTTATACAGGAACATGTATTAAACGGTAATTTTCCAGTAATAGGAAATGAAAATAGCTATGAAAATAAGTATGCCCCTGTTATATGTTATAATTAGCACACACTGTTTTATACAGTTATTAAACCACCTACTATTACACCATTTAAATTACTGCAGTACACAGCAAGATTTTAAAATAAGGATGAAGTAAACAAGTTGGCTTTATCTTCACCTTATTTCCTTCTATAGTTTACTGAAACTAATGATGATATGATTCTTTTACCTGACCCTCCTTATCTCATTTTTACTCAAATCACACCCTCTATCTTTGAAGTTTTATTTGATCCCCATAATTTTAAAACAATAAGTAGCCAATATTACCAAGATGCCAGTAACAACAGGCAAGTCATTAATCTGGATACATAGCTTCAAGAAACCAAACAGAGAATACAACCCACTTGAGAAATAGTAACAAAAGCTATTAGCTATTTCACTGTGTTTCTTTCATCCACAACATTATCATTGAAAGTAAGGAATTTAAATTTGAATGCTTAAAAAAACTTTAAGTACAGAAAATTAATATTAAATGATGTACTTACAAATACTTCAGTCTTTCACTAACCCACAACACTATCTTCAAACAAAATAAGTTTTAAAATAGAGTGTGAGGGCACTTGTGCTGGAGGACCGGGACGGACGGACACACACACACACACACACACACACACACACACACACACACACACACAAATTGCATGCAGCAGGTGCACAGCACTTCTTAATTGGGAGTAATCTGGTGGCTTCTCATTGGTCGCTAGCTTGGAGCTCAGACAGAGTGGAGGGTAGGAGGCAAGACCCTGTGTCAAGTCAGGAACTGCAAAGTTAGGTATTTTCACAAATGATGGTGCTAGATCTAGAAGGTGCTTGCATCATGGATACAAGATAAGTAGCACCATGTGTGAGATGACTTGTCAACATAAAATTGTTGACATAAATAAAACTGAGGCTGCGTTTACATATTGCACAAACAGATGGTGTTACTTCAGTACTTGAGCCAAGCTCGTAACACTATTTTTCAAAACTGGGTCTTATTCGAATGTTGGGATAAGAAGATGCACAATGGTGATTGTCCTGATATATCAGGACTGATGACAACCCTAAGCTAGGATGCTTTTTCAGAAGACTGAGGAATAGATCCAGTACTATCCAACTTCATACATTTCAAAATCTCACATTTTGATGTAAAAATTTCCGTCAGATTATCTTTTCAAGCACTATGTTAATCCACAAATGCTGTTGGAGACTACAAGGTCTCACGGCATCATTGCTCAATTCTTCACAACAAATAACATTGTGGATGGTCAACACCATTGTTTCTTACAGCAACAAAACAGTGCTTAATGTAATTATCACTGAATTTGCATTTCTTTGACAAACTCATGACGAAGAAAAGAAAAAAATAGCTTTACATGTCAACAATTCACTTTCACTTTTACATTAAAAGTACACATGATTAAACAGCTTGTTTGACTGTTACTGACTGAACAACACGAACTAAGACTCTAGTTCCAATGCTACTTAGAAACAAAGCTACTACTGGCAACAATTACTATATCATTGAAGCTTCGAGAAATTGGACCAAAGTGTGACAACTGACCAAATTTTCGCACATCTACTGTACTCGCGTGTTACGATTTCCAATGGTCAGGTTGGCTTAGGTCAGTTAATGTGCTTACATTCAGGCTGATGATCTTAGATGAAAATTAATCCCAGAGTACACAGGAAGTTCTGGGTACCCAGCAGACAGTTTGTTGTAAGCACTAACACATTTGTCTTGATTAAATAGCTACTTTTTTAATAATGTAATGTGTTGGTACCCCCTTCTGTAAGTCCCCCACACCCACCCTGGTGGGGCGCATCCCGCAATAAGTCTTATCTATTCTCCCACTATACATATGCAAACATATAATAATCTTTGGAGAAAAATTATTTGAGGAGTACCATTTTGGTCACACAGTACAAAACACAATGGGGTCATTCCACATGAAGCTTCGAGAGTGCTTCCAAATGTAATGAAATTTCATGTCTAGGTTCTATATGATTGTATACCAATTTTCAGTCCAGTATATTCAGTGGTCGAATTTTTAGGGGCCTTTAAAGAGAGGCTACTCATATTCGCAATACATATGGAAGTTTCAAATGTGTCAAGTTTGCTAGGCGTTTTTAGAAGTTCTATAAAACAATCGGTCATTTTATTTAATATACAGGGTGATTATAATTAAACTTTCAAGCCACTGTAGAAATAACACCATGGGTCAGAATGACATCAAATTGCAACAGATATTATCGGAGAAGGGGAAAATGTATGGCAGAAGAAAAATAAATAGTTACAAAATGTAGCAATAGATGGCACTGTAAGCATCATAATTTCATAGTACTCGACTACAAATTACAAATGAATCATACAACAATGCCTAAGGTGTACGTTTGATGTTAAACTGTACTACTCAGTGTGAATGGGTGTACAGGTGTGATACTGTTAGTTAAGTAAGCCCATTCACCACGGCAAGGTCATGTCACATCAGATAGGAAAAATCAGTTTTTAATTTTCTTGAAGCCAAAAACTGCATAAAAAGCATCAATCAAAATTAAATTTGGATTATTAATTTCCATGTGACTGGCTCAAAAGATGTTCAATATGCTGCCCACTGTTTTCTGCAAGTTGAAATCGAGGAACAGCATGTTCCACCACTGATCGAAGTGTTTGCGGGGTCACGTTCAGAATGTTTTGTGCAATTCATGTCTTCAGTGCAACTAAGTTTGCAGTTGGAACAGTGAACACGACATCTTTCAGATAGCCCCACAGCCAGAAGTCACATGGATTACGATCAGGTGATCAGGATGGCCAGGCTGTAGAGAAATGGCGGCTGATAATTCTAGCATTTCCAAAATGGCACTTCAGCAGCTGCTTAACTGGATTTGCCTAAAAATGATCCCATCCACACATTCACGCTGTTGGAGAGCTGGAATGATGTGGTTCCGCAAAAGACTCACACAGCGCTTACCAGTGATAGTACAAGTAATGGGACCAGAAGCACCTGTCTCTTCGAAAACGTTGGCCCTAAGATAAATGATGCGATAAACCTGCATCACACAGTGACCTTTTCAGGATGAAGTGGTACTGGTTGATTTGTGTGTGAATTTTCCGTTGCCCATATTCGACAATTCTTTGTATTGAGATACCCTGTCAGATGGAAGTGGTTTTCCTCTGTCCACAAAATCTTCCACGGCCGATCATTATCCACTTCCATGCAAGCAAGAAATTCTAAAGCCATATGAATCAATCAAATAAAAACTTCAGAGGTCTATTCGTACCTGTGATGTCTATGTGTGGATCAAATTTAATTAACATTGGACGCCTAGGTGGAAAGATATAAATCTGCGAAGTTGGCCAAAATTTTCTACACGCAAATTTTAGAGTACTTCTGGGGGTAATATCTCAACTGTGTCTGGTTCAATCCTTTTTTCTTGCCACAGCTGAAAAGAACATGTTTTCAGCTTTCAAAGGTACAGTATATTGTTTAATTTCTGGATCTTGCATATTGTACGAATATGTTTCAAAAATACTTTGAGAAAACTGAAAAGTGAAATATTCTCCTCCTTGAGTCCCATAATTAATTTTTTTATTCTGATATGTAAATCAGTTTCAAACATTAATTTAACGCATGCCATAGAAACGAGTATAATACTCAACACACCAAATTTACAAAAAAAAAAAAAAAAAAAAAAAAAAAAAAAAAAAAAAAAAAAAAAAAAAAAAAAGTACTAAAAAGAGTCAGTTCCATTTTTGGTTAAATGGTGCTACAATTTTGTCAAGGTCAGATTGTGGATGACTGTATTGTCTTCCTTATGATGATGATGATGATGATGTTGATGTTGATGCTGCTTCTAAAGTCATGAAAACATGTTTCTCGTGAATCCAGCAGGTGTCTTTAGCAGTTGGCCAGTGGTAGGAACGAGCAGAACTGTGTGGGTACATAAAGCTGATGAGGACATCTTGTTGTTCATGTGAAACTTCACGTTTTCAACCCACTAAAAATTGTCACACAAACTTACAACACATTGTCCTGGTTGTAAACTTGCATTTCAGATTGCTGGAATTTCACCATACGTTTCAAAGGCATGAATTGCCAATGCTGCAGCATCAATGGAAACTCTGCTTGCTCTAAGCTGATTACAGTTAATTGCTTTAAACTGATGATTTTCTCTTGTTCCAGGTATTGTATGTCCCATGCCAAACCTTGTTTCTTGTCCATGTTGAATTTTCTCAATGTCTTCTTTTGGTACATAAAAAAACCTTATGCCTGGAATACTACCATCACAGAATTTGAACAAATTGTATGGAGTCAATATTTGGTTATCTAATGGCCTCTACAGACTAGCATGGGCTGTTAGTCTTTTTGCTGCTGCTCCAGTCCCATCACAAGGTGATTTAGCGTGGCGTGTTCCAAAAAAAATTCTATTTGGCAGTGACGCCAAAATCCTTTCCATGCAGACATAAACTGAAGAAATTTTTGATATTCTTATACTGAGCAGGTGAACAATCACTAAATTAATAAATGTTCTTAATGTTTTCAATCTTTGTCTTTACACATTCTATTAACTTTATTTGATAGCCATGAACAGCAACGGTATCATGATGGACAGATTGCTTATCATACAAATGCTAATGCTCTGACATTCTTTGCCACCAAAACAGGCAATAAATGTAATGTGGCCTGACTATTCTCCCAATGAAATCCTTGCACAGTATCTTCAACAACAAATGAATAATGTGCATCAAAATCCATCAATATAATTAATTAACTTTCTGCAAGATTTCTTTTTAGCTGCTTAAGGTATAAATTTTGGTGTTTTGACATGAGGTGGTGGCTTCTTAAACCAGTAATTTTCAAAATCAGTGCCTCCATGAAATTGTCGACAGTTCTCTGACATGCCTCTTAATGTGTGTCTGTCAGTATGAACCCATTGCTTGTATTCCATTTTTTCTTCCTCATAGTTTTTAAAAGCATCTTCAAGAAAACCTTCTAGTTGCATTTTTCCTGGACATTCTTCATAACGTTACAGCATACAATGTTTTGATTCCAAACTGCATACTGTTTTCTTTCAGCAAATTCTTGTAGTTATTTTGGATGGATGTTGCTGAAGCCAACATTAATTTGGCGTTTAGATGAATTGCACATACACTACTGAATGTGATCCAGAAACACCAACTGAGGTACACCATTTCAGTCTGAGCTCACAAAATTTTGAGAAGCTCAGTTGATTTCCATATTAGTTACAGTAAGCGATGAACATTTCTTTCAGGTTACAAAGGAGCAGGCTTTTCTGCTTGTGCATCTTTTTCCCATTCATTCTTACTGCAACACAATCCTTTTTTCCAGGAAATAAATGAGAAAACTGATCATCTTAAGCAAAAAGTGAGGACATTTTGTTTTGCTTCAACATTGAGCTTTTTCCCTTTTCAGTTTGCAGGTGTTGCCAAATCCCATCTTCCATCTTTTGTTTCCTAGCCTTCTTCGCATTTTAGTTGAAACAGCAAATTGTGTAGCTGTTTTTTTCAATACCCCAGCGATTTGGGGCCAGGGTCTGAATTTGCTTGAAATCTGGAGCTCCATTAAAATGTCCATATCTTTACATTTTTGGCACTCTTTGATTTGCATTTGAGCAATATCTACTTGACTCACACTACCAGCTGTGGCAGTTACCTTAGTAATGCTGCCTTGGGCTTTCAGAACTTTGCGCTTTATGTATACCATTGAATCCCTTTCCCTGTTCCTTTATTGATGACTCTCCAAGTGATGATAATGAAGTATTAGCAGTACAGCAAGCATCAATAACATCCATGTCTTCAGTGGATGGTGATTCTTTCGTATCCTGGTGGGATGATTCTTTTTGGGGCACTTCAGGTCTACATTTGGTACAAACTTCCCAGCCAGATTTAAAAACTTCATTAGTGAGTAACTTCAACCTGCCAGATGTTGCAATGGTTACTGGCCTTAAAGCTTTCTTGATTACATGTTTTTCTTTACCAAAGAGGTTGCACCAAGTCTTCTGCGGGAATTATAATTTTGCCATCAACAAGGCATCATGGTATGAGAAATTTGGGCATCTTCTGTAAAATCAAGCCCAGACCTATGTCATAGAAGCTCCTTGTCCACTGGTGACATTTTCTTAACTGATTGTAGGTGACTTTTTTCCATTATAGAATGGTGATGACTTATCACAATCAGCACCATCTGATCCACCAAAGTAGCAGGGTGCAAGAGTCTCTTGGTTGATTTTATACAACAGTTTATTAACCTATAACAAGCAATTTTCAAAGCTCATGAATATTTTGATTTGAAGCATAGCAGATTCAGACTTGTTTGTATATAAAGTATACAAATTAGTGCGTCAAAATGTATTGTTTTAGTGCATACCTCAGCTACAACAATGATTATTCAAACACTCAGTACTCAAGACTAAGATTGTACAATGTCAACACTGAAGATTACACCGCACAGATGACTGACACTATGAAAACTGTCAATTTGAAAGGAAGAATTGAAAGTGGTGATTCAGTGATGTATCACTGCTGTGAGGATAGAGCCTTAAAAAACTATTGCTGCTTCATAATGCCAATGGAAACTGAGTGACAATGCATATATGCCCCCCCCCCCCCCCCAATGCAGTGTAGGGTAAAGATGCTCTAAAGCAAGGTAGTGTTCCAGTATGATCTTGTAGTTTATAATCATAAGAGCATTTTCTGAGTTTTTATTATGTTTATATTCTACACTGTAAAATAATGTAAAAACACTTCTATTAGCATAGTCACTTTCCCTAAACCAAAGGCAAATATTATACTATTAAAAGAGACTAGAATTACACATTTTTTGATTTACAACTTCAAATTGTATTAATTTTTTGTATTTCTCGATAATCCAATTTCCCTACTTTTGCTAGGTATCATTACTCATGAGTATGCAAAATCCAGAAATTAAACCCTATAGCTTTGAAAGCTTAAAGCATACTCTTTCCAGCTGTGGTAAGAAAAATAAGGATTGAACAAGACATTTGAGATATTGCCCCTCAAAAATACCCTAAAATTTGAATGTTGAAAATTTTGGTCAACTGTGTAGATGCATATCTTTTCATCTAGGCATCCAATGATAATTAAATTTTATCCACATATAAACATTATAGGTAGAAATAACCCTCTGAAGTTTTGTTATGTTTGGTTCACACAAAAGTAGCAGCGGTCAGTCAAACCTTGGCTCTCAGAATAGCACGACGAATTTTTTGGCACTTTACTGGCTTTTATCTATATTTAGGTATGGCTAAATCCCTAATTTTTGCCATGGTGTGATTCAGCATAGAATGATGTCTGTATATATTAAAGCAAATGACCAAATGTCTGCTAGAACGTTTACAAAAGCCTAGCAAACTTGGCACATTTGCACCTTCGTATGTGATGTGAAGATGAGTAGCCTCTCTTTGAAAGCCCCTACAAATTCAACCACCGAAGATATTAGACTGAAATTTAATTTATAACCATCAAAGACCACATAGAACCTTCACACCAAATTTAGATTTGGAGAGGGTTGAGTGGAGACACTTTTTAATATTGGTGCCTTTGACATGGAATGACCCAATGATAATTTCCCATGTGTGGGACACTGAATGAAATTATATTCTCAGACTCCTCGTAATATTTAACAAATTACTAGAAAAAACTCAACACAAAGGAAGATCCTTGAAAACAAAGGCTACATGATATTCTCTGGGCAAATGTCATTCTTCAACAGATGAATACTTTCAAGATGAACTGATGATTTGATTTACTTATTTTTTTTTATTTATTTATTTACTAACAATGATTCATGGATCCCGCCATGAAAGGGAGCTGTTAGGAAAATATGCTACAGTATGGTAAACTTCAACAACCAGCTATTCACCACTGCCTGTGCCACTGCATTACTCTGTGGACTTGTGATAGCTACCATTTTCACATAGTGGGAAAAAAAAGTTGAGTGTGCTCACAATACAGTGGTTACCCATTGTCATTTGCCCAAAAAGTACTAAAATGTTCATACTGGTCATTTCAAAAGGCTTACTAGCTTCCAGTAACCTTAAGAGTGCAATATGCTGATGGCTCAACTCAGCCCATTGTGCACATGGTACACAGTTTTCCACATATTGTTCCCCACACTATTTACATATGGGCCACATGTAATGCTCGGCTACATGCTTTCCATGGTTTGTTGACCCCTGTAGCCAGATAACATGTGACTACATGGTTGTTTTCATACTTTCTCCCATAATGCAATTGGAAACAAAATATATGCTCTGAGCTTTGTTGTCATGCATAATACACCATTGTGCACAATGAATTGTGGCCATATATCAGATAGTTTACAGTCCTCATCAGCAGCTTGTGCTTTTTGCCCCTCCATAGTGGTATGACCCACTGTCCATATGGGATCTATTCAAAAAGTTCCACAACGTTCATAATTTCAGGCCAATAGTGTGTTGGAGTGGAATGCGGTTGTATCCCTGCACATGCCTGTGTTTAATGTGTAACGGGCAGAAATTTCATTCGTGAATGTCTGTGAATTATTGTTAAGTGCTGTATTGAGTAGAACATTGTGTTGTACAGTTTGTGAATTTTGAGATGGCAGAGTTTGAGAAACAACGTGTCCGCATTATATTTTATATGAAACGTGAGAAAACATTTAGAGAGACACACTAAATGATGCAGGAAGCCTACGGTGATGGCTGCTTAAAGAGCACTCGGTGTTATGAATGGTTCACATGGTTTAAAAATGGCCGGACAGAACTTAAAGGTGACCCTCATTCAGGATGGTCTTTTATGTCTACCAACGATGCTCTTGTCAGGACTGTCAATGAAATTGTGTGTACCAATCAAAGACTGACTGACTGACTGAGAGATTGCAGAAGAATGTAACATTTCAGTTGGGTTATGTCATAAAATCTTGAAATCCTAACACAGCATCTTGGAATGCATCGTGTTGCTACCAAGTTTGTCCTACGGCTCATGAGTCAAGATGAGAAAGATCTTTGCCTCACAATCTGTGAAGAGCTTTCACATCACGCAAATTAGAATGAGATGTTCTTAAGGGAATCATAACTGGCAATGAGATGTGGGTCTACGGTTATGATGTTGAGATCAAGGTTCAGTCTTCACAATCAATTGGGAAATCTCTATCAGAACGAGTTGTGATGCCTGCAAGAAAATGCGAGAAGAAAATGGCCTAAAATGTGACAAGACAATTAATGGCTCATGGATCACAATAACACACCCACACATTCAGCCCTGTTGGTGCATGACTATTACACAAAAAACGAAATCACTGTGCTGCCTCATCCTCTGTGCTCTTCTGACCTGGCTCCTGTGGACATTTTGTTTATTTCCAAAGCTGAAAACCCCGTTGAATGCCTTTTCATAATTCAAAAAGACCAGATGTGCATAAGTCTCTGGAAGGAAATTTATAGAATAAGAAACAGCATAATTAATACCTAATTAGAAAGTTCATGCTTGTCAGATTTGCAATGATAAATGAGATAAAAGAAAATTCACAGACGGTTCTTTACTTGATTCAGCAAGAGGCATACCAATACTTGTAGAAATTATAAATTTATTTCTCCACGTGTGATGTTTTGTACATAATGCATACCTGTCTTGAATAATGTAATTTGTTTGCTCACAAAGTCAATTTTTGACACACACACACACACACACACACACACACACACACACACACCTCACAGTTCAGATACACTATATGATCAAAAGTACCTGGTCACCTATTAATACACATTAATACAGCATGTGTCAACCCTTCGGGTTTATGATGGCTTGAACTTTGCTGGGAACATTTCCAATGATGTTTCTGAATGTATTTCTCAACAGCCAAAACCAGAGAAGGTAATGACATTGGACATTGGAGTCTGAAGTGCCATCAATGTTCTTACTCATCCCAAAGGTGTTCCATTGGTTCAGTCAGGATTCTAGCCAGGCTTGTCCAGTTCAGGTATATAATCATCCACAAACCTTTGCCTCAAATATGTTGCTTTATGACAGGGTGCATTGTCATACTGATACAAAGAATCATCATCTGCTCTATGATTATGCAATGTTTTCAGATTCTTCTGGATTTAACATTTACTTGAGCACAAGAAAGAACCACACCCTAGTCACGAAAGACACCCCCATACCATAATACTTCCTCCTCTGAACTTCGCTGTTGGCACTATACATGATGACAGATTACATTCTCCAGCATTTGACAAGCACACACCCTTCTGTCAGATTGCCACAGGCTATAGTGTTCTTTATCATTGCAAATCACTTATTTCCAGACATCAACTGTCCAGTGTTGTCACTCTTTAATACCCTATGCTCTCTCATAGTACCAGATGGTAGCACTTTGTAACTCATGAGTGGTTCCACTGATTTCACGCAATTTTTTATAAGTACCCTCCACACTACTTGACAACTGCTGTCATTCAGTACAAAAGGTCTGTTTGGTCTAGATTTAGCAGTGGTTGTTCCTTCACAGTCCCACTTCCCCATTTCACAGTCACATCACCAACAACCAAATTGGGCAGCTTAAGAAGGATTGAAATGTCCCTGATGGATTTGTTACTCAGGTGACATATTATGAGCAGTTCATGTTTATGGTCACTGAGTTCCCTGACCAACACATTGTGCTATTACTGCTTCTATACTGACAATGTGAGACCCTTGCATGCAGGTCCTGCAAGACTTTTGATCAGACAGTATAGATATATTTGTATCTTACACATTAAGTAATAAAGTGACTTGATTAGACTAGTACTAATGGAAAAGAACTTAAAAAAATTACTTACTAAAGACATTGAGTCATTCTACTTACAGTGTAGTTACATATTTAGTGATATTTATGTACATACCTGTACAGTGTTGCATGAACACCCTTCCTAATAGATTTCATGACAATTGGGCAGGTGGGCCAGCATATGCTGCCTTTGAAATTAAGCTCTCAGTGCCAGAATAAAGCTGAAGTAGTATGGTGCAAGACACCAGCCGATCAGAGTGGTGAGCAGAGTTACTTCATGCCATGATCTGATATTGTAACACATCAACTCCCTACTTGATCAAAGGCATTCCTGGTCATAACAAAGCTGGGCAAATTTGCCATAGATATTCACTACCCAGACCTAGCAGTATCTGTCTTTGGCTGCTGCCTATACTAAAATCTACTCCACACCAGATGGCAGCCCAATGTGGTTCATCCAGCCCTGTTTACAACTAGCTGGCCTCTCCACTAGTTGATCAGTTATGGCGTGCTCCTGTCTCAGTATCTGAATGAGCGCCATGTGGCTGAGTTCTCATCCAGGATGTCATCAACAGGCTCTTTGGGTATCTCCAATGGACCCTGGGTTTGCATATGCACCTGAGTGTGTCTTGCATCTGATCTTTTGTCAGAGTTGCTGGTTGTCTGATTCATATGTACCTTACTGCCAGAGGAATGCCTTACACAGCAATGTACTGCAAGCCTGCTGATGCTGCAACTCTGCCACCATTGTCTTTCTGCCTAGCATTCTCACACTCACTGCTGCCAAACATACCACCTCGTGGTTTTTTTTTTTTTTTTTTTTTTTTTTTTTTTTTTTTTTTTCACACACTGCCACCAGGGGTCATCGCACACCATTCAGATGTCACCTGTGGTGACTAGGAGTTCTTTCTAAATAAAGTACGATGTTGATATCAATGCATTTCTGATACCACAACCACAAAGGAATTGGTTCTTTGCACCTAACGTATTGCTCACCATCCTGCCATTTAATGAACAATTCAGCTAATGAACCATTCAGGAACTGTAATAAATGATGTCACAGGTAGCCAAACAAATTGAGCAATGTCATGGGTCAGCATACTGTAGTGTTATCCCAACGTGGTGAGTGGTGACAGACTGAGTGTTTCCACTTTCCATCCATATGAGTTACAGTGGCAGAACATGTAGACTGGAGAGATGGTTTAATGTGCAGTTCATGAAAGTGACTCAGGTATAGCTTTGAGTGAATTTAGAGGAAACACTAAAGAGATGTACATCAGTATCCGCCCAGTTAGGTGTACGCAATGTAATTTGTAAGGTGATAGCACCCCCTGCTCTCAGTTGTCACCTGTAATTTGTTTTAAATGTAGAGGGCCTGGGCATTACACCAGAGTGTCATTTGCACTTGGGCATAAAGATTAAGTAGTATTGTAAAAATGTTACCGTATTAAAAGATTTTTTTTTTTTTTTGTTAATCTATATCTTTTTTGTTACAGTAGTGTTAATCTATACCTTCTATAAATAAAAGGCTTATGTGTGCAGACTTTTCTCCACGGCCACCCACTGCCACCCACTCGTAGTTGTGGTGGTAGATAGCTTTTGGTCTGATGCTCTTTATAGACCTTCGTCTCTTGCTGTTAGCTGGGGAGTTCGGTTACAGTGTGTGGCAATGCTATGTGATTTGTGACTTATTAACTTTACCATACATGAGAAAATGTGTTAATTGTTTCATCCACCTGACGTAATACAATGCTTGCATGATTTCATTATTCAGACTTTAAATATGACCTGTATTATCAAATAGATCAGTTTTTAATCTCTCAGCACATTTTGGTCAATGACATTTTACCAACAATCAACACACACACACACACAAACACACACAATCCAGATAGACTCAAAGATAAAAATACTCATAAGTAAAAATGAATAATCGAATGGTACACAACAGTGATTTTGCTTACACTTCTTAAGTATAATCCTTTTTGTAATTTAGCTCAATTTCATCAATCACTTTGCTTATTCTCCTTTTGCATTATTCATTGTGATTATGATCCTTATCATACTTTTATTAATCACTGTGGATGATTTGATATTACTCAAGCCTTCTTCTTGCCATGTATACTGATCCAGGCAATTCCGGGTTTCTCAGCTAGTATTAAATATTTACCTATGTTTCTCCTGTTATATTTTGTCTTGTTGTTATAGATACAGGCTTCAAAATGGGTAAACCAGAGAACAGGTGGTTACCACTCTGGAAGCAGTTCAGTCTTTGCTGCATCAGTTTCTTCAAATGAGGGCAGTAATGTAGACTTGCATAGGCAGTTAGACACTTTGAAAGAGGACAAATGGGATCCAGTTTATTGGTACCTGACCTACATGCCAGCACCGCCAGTTTAGATGATCTTTTTCCACATAAATCAGGAGACAATGTGTTAACATTTATGGACAATTGGTTGACAACTGCAAAGCTAGGGTGTTGATCACAGGGGCAATTGTTACATAGAGCTAAATTATGTTTGGTAGGAAATGCAAAAAATGTATGTGAGCTATCATGAGGCTCTAAGAAATTCTCAAACATTCAAAGTTCTCAGGAAAGTCTTAGTGCACCAATATTCAAGGCAAAATAGTTGCAGGTATTATAAGGAACAGTTAAATGGTGTGTCAGAAAGACAGGGCAAATCCACCAAAAGTTTCATGGAAATAACACAGAAACACAGTGTCAACACCTTTGAGTTAATCTAGAGTGATGGCACAGTAGAAGCAGAGCAAACAGTGTGAAATGCATTTTTGTAGGGATTAACACCCGATGTGTTGAGAAAAGTACACACAGAATTTCCTAAGGACTTAGCTAGAGCCGTAGGAATGACAAAGGCTTTAGAAGAAATAGCTGCAGTAACCTGAATCTGGGATGGAAGAGATTTTTTCCAATGTACACTACAACCACATACGGCAAGATTGCGATCGGTCTGGAGTGTGAAAAATTTGAGATAGTAGGGCATTGCGTTTTTTATTTTGAGTCATCAGTCTTCTGACTGGTTTGATGCGGCTTGCCGCAATTCCTCTCCTGTGCCAGCCTCTTCATCCCAGAGTGTTGAGTACAGGACTGTAACCAGAGTAGGGGGTATGATAGGAAGAAGCAAAATGAGGGATAGTCAGCCATTAAGCACCAATGGGAATTCCACAGCTGCCAAGCAGCACTCCCAGAAAATTTTAGCACAACTGAGACCTGTGCAGAGGTGAAATTTTGCTTAATACACTCATTTTATGAAAGGGAAACAAGGTTTTATTTGAAAGAGGTGCACGTGTGTCTGTGGCAAGTTTAGACCCCATGGGAAAGAGGTGGTCAAACCATACACAGTATAAGTTATGGGGAGTGGCTAGTAAAGGTGTGCATTACGGTTTGGTGATATTAAGTTTTCAGGTATGTGCAAGACATTTCTGGGAATGTATGAAAGTTATGCCTCATGTGGGTGATGGTTACTGCGCAATAGGATGTCTCTTATTCTCAGGCTTCAATATTTTTGAGCACTCACCCAATGATATTTGTTGAATGACTTTAAAACTGTGGTAGTCAACATGGTCCATACCACCCACTAGTGGGCATTCCAACTTTCATGGTGGGCAGTAGGCGGCAGGAGTTTTAAAACATTTACATTAGGTTTTTGTAAAATTTTCACATAAAATATTTGGTAAGTAATTATATAAAATGCTTTAACTTGCTGTAACTCTGTCATAGAAATTTTGTGAAGTTACTTCCCTATTTTATAAATCACCATTATTGTGGAAGTGGTGGGCAGTTACAGAATTTTACTATAAACAGAGATTCAAAAGCAGGTGGTAGATGAAAAAGGTTGACTACCCCTCTTTAAAATGTCTGTACAAAATTTGTTTTGATTGAAGCACCGTAACCTGTTCTAACTTGACCATAAACTTACATGAGGAACATGATCTTTCACATTTTCATCAGTACATGCACATACAGTGCCCTTAGTTGTTTGTTACCAGTCAATTCGCACATATATTCCAGTCACTATCTAAGATGTCATATCACTTACACAGTGCCAAGGAGCATGAGTTTCTAATAAAAAAATATAAAACACCAAATAACTGGACACAAGTTACCATCAAATAGACAAGTTCTGAACATCTTATTTTAAGCCATTAGTGAAAGTGCTACGCTTGTGGTTCATGAGCGCATTATATTTTGGGAAAAAGCATTAATTCCAACAAGAGCTATTCAGCATTGTTCACAAAAACATACTGACTTACTTTCATTTCAGAGTGGAGGGGGCAAAAAAGAAGAAGAAGGAGGTCGAGATGAGAGAAGTTTATAAATAATTTTGACAATTTATTTGATATTATATATGTCAGTGCTCTACAGACAATCAAATTGAAAGAAGAGAGGATGTTTTTACTTCAACAGAGAGACCCAGGATGTAAAGACTACTTGCAGAAATAGACCAAATACTTGCAGGTAAAGAAGAAAGGGCAAAACAGGGAAAGTTGGAAGAAAAGGAAAGACACGAGAAACAAAAGTGCACAGCAACTACTTTTACGTCTTCTGCTGTACTTCCTTCCTTATGGCAATTTCGCATTCAGATGAAATTGACATTGATCATAGTGAGCTTTTTGAACATACTTCTGAGAGTTGATCATTGGAGTTGCTGTAAGGTGGGGCACCAAGGATATTATTATAGAAAAATTAGTGGCTGAATTGGATAGGTTCCAGCTGAGTGTAAAAGATCCTGTATACATTCTTCACTAATGAAGAACTCTTCACTAATAAATCTTCTTTTCTCAGGAACAGACAGAAGAAGAAAAGATAATGGTCTGAAACTATCAAATCAGCTTTCAGGAATGATTTTCCTGCAATTCTTACTGTTCATTGGGATGGTAAGGTGTTGACAGTATTAAATATCACAGACCCAAAAGAAGAAAGACTTCCAATCATTACTACATCTGGAGACAGTGAACAAATCACTGGCATTCCAGCATTACAGACCGACTTTGACAAGGAGCAATCAAACGATGTTTGGAATGCATTAGTGTATTGGGGTACCAATATTTAAAACACTGTACAAATCCTCTGAGGTGACACAACTGCCTCAAACACTGGCTGTCTTAATGGGGCAGGCACCTTATTTGAACACACATTGGACAGCAAGTTGTTGTATTTCCCATGCCACCATCACATATATGAACTTATTTTAGAAATTACATTTGATGGGTAAAGTACATGGTGTAAAAAGCAGTCCTGACATACCAGTTTTCAAACATTTGGGAGAAAACAGGAAAAGTGTCGATGACAATAATTTTCACACTGACAAAAAGATTGTGGATTTGTTTTTTAATGGATCAGAAACTAAGGAGGTGTTAGACTTTTATGTAAGTGAATTAGATAATCAATAGTGACCAGTGATTACTGTCAAATCATAGAGTTCTGTTAATATTTTTCAGAGGAGACTCTGGAAAAAAACTGAATATCCTCTTGCAGCAATGCATCAAGCAAGAGGGAATGGCAAGAGCCATAGAAATATATCTGCTGAGATCCAAGAAATATATCTGCCGAGATCCAGTGGCAGATACAGAAAAACCTCAAGGAGGGGTCACTAAAGATATCTTTACTTTTACCATAACAAAAAATAATCAAGTCACATGCAAAGTTTAAGAAAGTTTTATTTAAACTGATTAATTATTATTAATACTTCACAATTATTATTAATAATTCACATCAACTGATCACACTCACTCTTGACTAATCTTCACACTTGCACTTGCTACAGGTAGGACTTTTTACTTATTCATTCTTCAGTCTTAATATTTCTGCTTCTGAATGTAAACAAGCTTCCTATTCAGCTAATAGTCCATATTTATAATGCAACCTATCAAATGTTCTCTGTACAAGAAAACAATAGAATATTCATGACTTTCCTCGAACAAATGCCAGACAGAATAACGTATCAAGATCACTAGAATGGCCGCGAATTTTCTCGTAGGTATGTGTTAGCTATCTATGTGCCAGACAGAAACGTATAAAATACAATGACATGGACGCACATGCTATGTAGGAAAGTACAACTACTCGATAACTCGATTCAGTCGAGCCGACTGACGAAAGAAAGAAACAAATAGCGTGCTGGCTGACTGGCAGGGGCGAGGGGCAACCCCCATATGTATCCTCCACTGCTGAGACTACAACTTGAACTACCCACTGAAAATAAAAATGCAATGAGAGATGTCTCTTTTTTTTTATTAGAAGTTTTTATGGCAAACCGTGGCTTCAGTGCAGTGGAGCTATAAAAGCTTTTCAACTGCATCTCTGCCCTTTAAAAGATCTGAAATCATATGGAAGAATAGATTCCACGATTTTAAAAGCAGCAATCAGGAAGTTTAGTCATTGCTTGTGGTATACATCAGAACAGGTGTCTCTTATTGTTCTTTGATTATGAAGTAGGCATACAAACCAAATTAAAATGACAGCAAATTTGGATAGAGAGAACCTACAAATGGAAAAGAGATACGTTCCTTTTTGTGCAGAATTGGATGGACTATTATACGATAAATTTAATATTATTCTGATTACAGTTTTTCATTGGTTTCAGTTTGTTAATTCACTTATCCTTATTCAATCTCCATTTCAGAGAAAATATTAGCTGACTTCATGTCAAGCAAGATCAGAGACATGTTCTCTTGCCTGGAGAATGTAGTTACTAGCTTTATTCAAGAATGCCCTTCAACGTGGATGAGCAGCACTTCAAATTTAGATGTTAAAAGAATACTTAAGGAGTTCAAAATCTGTTAATGACTCTGCTGAAAGGCATGTTGATTAAAGCAAGATTTTCATGGACTACTGAATGTAGATGATGAGCAAAAGGAAACTGTATTGTGTAGTGTTCAAGAACATCGGAGGCCGTACCCGGATTGTAAGATAGAAACAAAATATTCTCTAGAGTACTACACACATCCTAGAAAGAAAAAAAGGTATTTAATTTTGATTTAATGCAGTCATCAATAACTTTTACACTCATGAAAAACGAAAAAGCCTTAAATTCCCAATATTAAAATTTGTTGCTTTAGTTGGCACAGTTTAATCAGTTTCCCATTGAGTTGAAATTTTTTTCGAGAGTAAATTGAAGCAAATAGCAAATGTTTAGGGGATGAGTATAACATATTAAAAAAAGGGGGGGGGGGCAAAATAAGTGACACCCTACTGCACAATCTTAGGGATGGATTTCCTATACAATCATCATGCTAAAATTGACCTTGGGCAGCATTTAGTAGAACCCATTGAATATTATTTTGTCTCACTAAAAGTACAAAAGAATGTACAGAAGAGTGTTGCTAGCAGTAAAGAAAGCCGTGGATGACAGTATCAATGCAATTCGGATAGCAGAAGCAAAACAATGAGGATAGTTGTAAGAAAGGAAAAACAGAAAGAGAAACCAGATGGAAATAAAGTCCAAATAATGGTTAGCAGTGTGTTAATGTGTAACCCAAGAAAACTGGCCAATTTCATTAAGGTATAGTGCACCAGCATTGCAAAAAAAACTTCAATAAAACTTTCAAGGATTATACCCTTGGCATGCCAGATGCTACTTGGCAAACCCAGTGGTGCTGTTACCTGCTAGAGATCTGGAAGTCAGAAATGTAGTGCACAAGTTATAACACAAAAAATCCTCAGGATTAGAAGAAGTTCTAATGTGTGCACAAGGAGTACTTAGATAGTATAAACGGGCCTGTAACAGGCATTATAAACCAATTAGTCACTTAATGTTCCTTCCCTCTACTTAGAGCAAGACAAGAGTTTTGCCAGTACACTTTAAGGGCAATACTGAAATACAGAAGTGTTGATATTGTCTTCAATTTCAAAGATACTAGAAATGGTCTTGAAAAATAGACGTATGGCCTATCTTAATATAAATATAATTTTCTAATTAAATCATCATTTGGATTCAGTCTAGGCAGTAATATAGAAGCAACAACTGCAGAATGTACTAGAATCATAAAGGAAGCCGTGAATAGAGGTTTTTTTAATAGAGGAGTTTTTTAGATTTGTCCATAGCATCTGACACAATAGATCATAAAATAGTTCTCTGCAAACTAGAAGCACTAGTAATAAGAGGAGTAATAAACAGGTGGTCCCAGTCATACCTTATGGATAGAGTACCAACAGTAGAAATTTCACAGGCAACAGAAATCTCAGATGCTTAGAGAAGCAGTTATCAGGTGCTTAAAAATAAATAAATAAATAAAATTTCACAGCACAAGTCCATAATGAAGTTAGGTTTGGGTTAACAACTGACACATTGTCCGTGATCATATAAGAGTAACAGAAACAAAATCGACTGGTGTAATACCAATTCCCATGAGGAGTCTTATCCTAAGTGGCTGTTGGAGTGACATTCTTGATGCCGTACTGTGTGGCATATCATGCAGCAGAGCAGAGACAGTGCAGTATGGTGGAGATAAAAGCATCAGGACTGTCTTGACAAGTTCTGGCTGATGGGCTATGAGATGTTGCTGGCTTCTTGCCTGGAACTGCATAAGCATTTGAATGCCACCACTGAAGGTTGTGCTCCATCTTAAATATTCTGCAGATGGAAGGATATCTGTGACCATGGGGGCATGCTTCCTCAATACGGCACAGTTATTTTGCTGATGTGTGCGCTACTTGGAAGGATGGTTGGTGCCTCCTGGTGGTACCTGTAACAAATCAGTGTATCGATAGATTGTTTGTAAACAGTACTGCATCCACAATATGTGATGCCCTTATGATATTTATAAATAGTCTCCATAGGAGAGATGCCTGTGGGTTAGTGGTAGATAAACAGCAAGATGAAGACACTGTGGTGGAAGCATAAAGCAGTCAGCCTATGGCTGAAATATGGCAACCATTTCTCCTTACGAATGTGGCAAAACCAACTCAATGAAGGCTGCAGATCCTGCATTGGAGTTTCCCTCAGACAATGTAGGACAGGGGCGGGCAAATGTTGCACGCAGCTCATGAGCGCACAGCGCTGCATGTGTGCTGCTCACATGCAATTGTCGACCGGGGCAGTGGCGACAGCCGGCAGGTTGCGGTTGTGTAGTACCAGGCTAAGCTGCGGACGTTGATGTGAGGTGACCACTATCTAGTGGACGTATTTCAAGAATTGGAAAATGCAGAGTGAATCAAGGAAATGGAGAAGTGGAGATCTGCTCTCTTTTAAAAAGGAATGGGAGAATCATTTTTTTCTTTGTGCAAAAACGCGAAAATTCGAAATGTTTAATATGTGACAGTATTCTCACAGGTCAGCGGAAGTTTAGTATTGAACACGATTATAATAAATTTCACAAGGATGAGTACAATGTTATTGTCGGATTCTGAGCGGATAGGGAAGTTGACTGAGCTTAAGAAGAGCGGTCTTATGAACTAGATGAATCTTACGTAAGGTCCTGTTGTCACAAGAGATCTGCGACTTTCTTTCGTCATGTCTCTCATCTAACTGATTTAACATTTTATGGAGCACTGTTTTCAATTTTTCTGGACGACAACAATGATGGCCCAGCGGTACGTGCAATTTATAAGATTGCGCTTAATATAGCGAGAGCTGGAAAACCATTTGCTGAAGGTAAGTTTATAAAGGGGTGCATCAATGATGCTGCTGATTTGCTTAGCCCCACTGAATGCAAATCAGTTTCGAGCTATAACTCTTGGCGGACTTTAAGTCATCGTATAAGTGCCATGGCAAGTGACGTTTACCATTAGTTAAGGAGTGCAGTGCAGGACTTAATTTCATTTTCCGTCGCACTCGATGAGTCCACAGATATTTCAAACACCGCACAATTAGTGATTTATGTCCGCGGTGTGGACACTGCTCTGCACATACTAGAGGATTTTTTAGATATGATATCTTTAAGAAGCACGACCACTGGCGCAGACATCCTAAAAGCCGTTGAAGAAGCTGTCGATTCAGACAACTTAAACTGGGAACGTTTGGTGTCAGTAACAACTGACGGAGCACCTGCAATGAAAGGGGAACAAATGGGATTCATTGGATTACTAAGAAAAAGGCTACAGCGTACAGAAGAATCATTGTACAGCATCCACTGCATTTTGCACCAAGAAGTACTCTGTGCAAAAGCAAGTGGTTATTCAGGCAGTTAATTATTTGAGATCACACGAGCTTACATATAGACAGTTCACACATATATCGGGCTTACATATAGACAGTTCCACACATATTTAGCTGAAAGTGGGCAAGAGTATGGTGACATACCATACCACAGTGAAGGCCGCTGGCTTAGCCGCGGTAATGTGCTCAAAAGATTTTTTGAGCTGAGAATACCAATAAATCAGTTTTTAAAGGACAAAGAAAGGTACGATCCCAAGTTAGGAGATCCAGAGTGGGTTGCCGATCTTGCTTTATTAGTTTACATTACTGAGCTCATGAATGCATTGAACACAAGTTTGCAAGGAGAAAATCAGCTAAATTGTGATATATCTTCCAGGCATCAAACGTATTGTAAACTCCACCTGTGATAATTAAATGAAACGTATCGTAACTAATAGGTAGTCTTTCAAGCCATGATTTCTTTAAAGCACTCCTACTAACCTTATGCCTTCAGTCAATAAAGCAAGCCAGGAAACAAAATGCATAACAAAGGGAGGAATGGAGAGACGGTATGGAGGGGAGGGGAGAGAAGTGGGTGGCCAGATTGCCCCTGTGTGCACGCAGAACAACTGTTAACTGCACACGAGCAAGTGCACCGCCCACGTGCAGGATCCCTGCCAGCCCCTGATGTAGGAAGTCCAGCAGTATGGTGAATCCATAATGTCTGCAGCCCTTTCTCGGGAATCCAGGACCCAAGGTTGTGTATCAGTTGCCATCCAGTGGTGGCTGCTGTGGGCAGTGCTGCAAAGAGAAAATGCTGCAGAATTAGCAGCAGCTTAGAATACAACCAGGTGTGAGCTGCCCAGTGGTTCATGGAGGCAGGCCTGGTTACCAGATGGTTCTTAGTGTGAGGCGTGACAGCACTGGCAGCCCAGGAGTGGTAGTTGTGGGAGCACTTGAGGCATTGGGAGACTCGACTCAATCAATGCGATGCCAAGAATGTGGCAGTGCCACCAGCAGACAAGGTGTTAGCAGGCCCTGCCAAAGCATGTGAACAGTGGTCTCTGGTTGTGGAAGTACAGGAGAAAAGTGGTTCCAGTAAACAGTAGGACACACAAGGAGCATGGGAGATGCACATCAGGAGCATGTTGGTGCATGTTAATGAGGCATGTAGCCCAGAGGTTATCCTGAGTGAAAGTGAAAAAGAACTGTGGGATCTGCTGAATGGAATGAACAGCCTAAGTAGTTCAGAATGTGGACTGAAAGTAAATTGAAGAAAGACAAAAGTAATGAGAAGTAGCAGAAATGAGAATAGTGAGAAGTAGATGAAGTTAAGGAATTCTGCTACCTATGCAGCAAAATAACCAATGTCAGCCGGAGTAAGAAAACGGATTAGCACTGGCAAAAAGGGCATTTTTGGCCAAAAGAGCTCTACTAGTTTTAAATACAGGCTGTAATTTGAGGAGGAAATTTCTGAGAATGTACATTTGGGGCACAGCATTGTATGGTAGTGAAACATGGACTGTGGAAAAACTGGAACAGAAGAGAATCAAAGCATTTGATATGTGGTGCTACAGACAGATTTTGAAAATTCGGTGGATTGATAAGGTAAGGAATGAGGAGGTTCTATGCAGAATCGGAGCAGAAAGGAAAATGCTGACAAGAAGAAAGGCTGGCATATACAACATCTCTTAAGACTTGAGGGAGCTGTAGAGGGCAAGAACTGCAGAGGAAGACAGAGACTGGAATAAAAAAAGAAAGTTCAGAAGGTGGAGAGCCACCATGGAAAAAGGGCAAAAGGAGAGGAAATACCAGAGAAATGAAAAAGCCATCATCGAATGTGGTGTGCAACGGCACTGGAAGAATCAGGCTGGAAAGACAGCAGGGGTCAGTGGGAAGGTCATCACCATGACAGACTCGGGAGCACAGGAAAAACAAGGGTTGAAGCAGAGCCTGGGGCAGCAGAAAGATTGTCACTGCAGCATGTGTTGAAGCATGGAAATATCTGGGCGAGAGGGAGACCAAGGGCAGTGGAAAGGGTGTCTCTGCGGCATGCATAGAAGCTCTAACTCTACACTATGGAGATGGATGTGTGTTACCATGAAGAAGGGGTACATAGTGTTGTGCTGTCCTTGAGAAAAGAAGGTTGACCATGGCTGTGTTGGCTTGAAGTGGTCGGACACATTGGTGGACACAACCAGGCTCAACCATGGCAGAACAGTCTCAGATTCAATTTTGGTGGAGCTGGAGGACAATAGTGGGACTGCAGATTGCATTCTCATCAGCAGGGAAGGTATAGCACCACCCTGGAAAGGGAGGCTGGCAATGCCTGCACCAAGGAGAAGGTGCAAAAAGCAAGTTTCATTGAGTATGTTGTGGCTGTGCCCTCTTGTAATATTTTGTAGTTCCTGGATGGATGAGGATAGGGTGGTGTGATAGCTGGGTAGCCAGTTTCCTCTCATTGCAACGCAAAATGCACATGTGGTTAAAACACACTTTATTACAGGAACCAATTAAGTATTTAACTTCAAAGATGTCCAATCTGAAGAGCTGTGTTAACAGCAATCAAACAACATGTACTAATTCTTGAATCTTATCCGTGTCCATATCACAACTATATACAGCGACTAACATTCCCTCACAGCTAGCTAAGGTGCAAGGCGATGACTATCACTGTGGAAGACTAGAGCACAGTGTGACGTATTGAAGTGCAATATGAACTGAGTCCCGATGAAGTATACTGAGACTGAGACAGCTCGATTGCTGGTGGTGGCGGCCTATATGCACACTACCAAGGGTGTGTTACCAGTGTCTAACCTGCGGGCATCTGTTGGTCTTCTCTCGCCATAGGCATGCCTAGTTCAGCATCTGCTATACAGTGTTTTTTAGTGCTGATCAGTGTGCTGGCGAAGGCATACACAAGCACATTTCTTCCCTCTGAAATGCAGCAGCATTGTCATGTGCTGGAGAAGTGAACAACTACTAGAGGGAGGCAAGAAGCTGAACATAGAGATGAGCCAGGAGCTCTGTGAAGGCTTACGAGAGCAGAGGAATGTCCTTCCAAAAACACTGCCCAGGATACACGTTCAGTCCTGAGGGCTACTCCTGGGGCAATGACAGTGATGGCAGGTTCAGGTCCATCAGGACGGAGAGTGGCGACAGAGAAGACGAGGGCGCAGCATCCACTGGTTCGTCCTGGGGTGCTGTGGTGGCTCCAGCAGGTGGCTGTGAAAGCCATGTGGTTCTGTGAGGCCATAAATCCATGGGAAGAAAAGCACCAGAATGATGGGGCAAATGACAAATGTGAAAATGGTTCTGGTGACAGCTGCAAACCATCAGGATCTGCAATTAGATACCTATAGGCCTATGTGCCAATGCGTTTCTGGATCTCGCCTTGCTCCCAGTGCTGACATCGGCCAAAAACCCTGCAAAGAAAAAGATCACGTAGTGTAAAGCGATACTTGCAGACCATTGGCAGTGCTGGATACTGCGGTAGGTGGAGCAAGTGAAGCAGTGTCCAGTGGTGGCGGCCATGTAGAAGTTCCACTGGTGATGGTCCGTTGCTTGGGTGGGACCAATAGTAAGTGATAAAGAGTTGCAGTGCCTGTTCCCATGTGTGGGAGGTGCAAAGCTTGACCATTTGTTGTGTGAAGGGTCGAACAAAGCATTCCACTTCTCCATTGCAGATGATGAATGCCGTTTTAAGTCATGTGACATGAACTGAGGTCTGTTGTCTGTAACAATGACTTCAGGCAATCCTTCAATGCAAAAAATTGAGGAAAACACTTTAATGGTGCTACATGACATGGTAGAGTTCATAAGTACCACAACTGGAAACTTGCTAAAAGAGTTTACCACTATAAGCCATAGAGTGTTCCAGAATAGCCCTGCAAAGTCAATGTGCACTCAATGCCATGGCGATTGAGTCTTAGGTCAAGCTGTGAATGTTTGTGGTTAACTGATTGGTTGTCCACACTTGCGTGATTGCCCACTGTCATATTGTACTAATATCACACCTTGTTGCACTGAAAGGTTATGCCAACGTGCAAAGTACCAATGTATTACTGAGTTCTGAATACTGTGCAATGAGTGAGGTCATGACGTGCAAATGTAATGCAACAAAATCTTCATATCAGGGTCCACTTCCGTGGCCTGCAAAATTTTTCTGTAATTCAATAAAAAAGATTGCAGCAATTCAGAGTCCTGCACATCAATCTGGCAACAAGATGCATCAGAGGAATCAAAATCAGAGTCAGAGCCAGTTGGAAGGCTAGAAAGGTTGTCAGCATTGTCATGCTTTCCCATACGTTGTACACAATTTCGTACTGATACTGAGATAGAAGCAAAGCCCAATACTGCAATTTTTGAGCAGTATGTGTAGGAAACGGCTTTAATGGGTGAAACAAGGACTGCAAAGGCTTTTGATCTGTCACTAGAAAAAACTTGTGACCAAACAGATAGTGAACAAATATTGTCACACCATACCCAATAGCGAACACTTCTTTTCCAGTTTGTGAATAACTGCACTGAGTTTGAGTTACCAACTTTTGAGGCAAAAGCAATAGGTCTGTCTTCACACCAATTCTGTGCGAAAGTTCAGTACCAATTCCACAAGAGGAAGTATCTACTTGCAAAATCACTGGTTTGGCAGGATCAAAATGTACTAAGCTTCTGTCACTGAGCAAGGCATTTCTGAGTTTCTGAAATGCATCATAACACTTTTTGATCCACATGAAAGGCACATTTTTCCAACACAAGTGATGCAATGGAGCTGCCATCTGTGAAGCGTTCAGAATGAAATGAATATATTATGTCAACTTGCCTAGCACTGACTGCAGTTTGGATACATTGCCAGGAACAGGCAGGTAACAGATTGCAAGCAAATGAGTTAGAGGGGGTGCACACCCTGACTATTTATCACATGACCTGAGTACTGTAGTTCTGTATGAAAAAAGTCACACTTTTTGAGACAACTCTTGAGTCCTGCATCTGACAACACTCAGAAAAGAGTATGCAAATGGGCAATGTGTTCCTTTGGCGTATGACCTGAAATGACAGTATCGTCAAGGTAGTTTGAACAGAACTGCAGTTGAGCAGTCAGCTGTTTCAAGTAACACTAAAAAATGGCAGGTGCAGAGGCACTGCTGAAGGGAAAATGCAAATACTTGAACAGACCTAAGTGTGTAGTAGCTAAAAACAGTTTCTGTGATTCTTCATCTAGTGGTATTTGCAAATAAGCATCATGCAAATCTATTTTAGAAAAGTAACAGCCAGCGCCAAGCCTGTCCATAAGTTCCTCAAGGAGAGGCAATGGATAAGTGTCAGTTATTGTCTGTGGATTGACTATACTTTCAAAGTCAACACAAAAGCAAATACAACCAGGAGGCTCAGGCATCAAAACCACTGGACTTGCCCACTGACTAGCTTGTATTGGAGCAATCACACCATTGTCCTGCAATTCTTTTAATTCACTGACTACTTTGTCTCATAAAGCAATCGGAACAGGCCGAGCCTGGAAAATCTGTGGATGTGCATTGTCTTTCAGGGTAATTATTAGCTTTTACAAGTTCATGAGAAAAGAGTTCAGGAAATTCCTTAAACAAACTAGCTACACTGTCTTTTGGATTAAAAGCAGTCATTGAAAGTACATTGTCTTGGATGCTAAGGCCAAACAAGTCAAAAGAATCTAAACCAAAAATATTTTCACTGTCTCTTGATTGCAACACAGTAAACTGCAATATTCTAGTGTGAGATTTGTAAGTGGCAGGCAAATTACACTGTCCAAATAGTGGGATTTCCTGTCCGTTGTATGCAGTGAGGTGCATGCTAGATTTTAACAGGCGAGGTGAGCCTAGCTGTTCGTATGTATTAAGCAAAGTTACAGAAGCACCTGTGTCCAACTGAAAGTCAACACGATGGCCAGCAATCTGTAGTGTTACAAACAGTTTGTTGTAATGGTGTCACACTGCACTGTGGCAAAATGAGGGCACAACATTACTTGAATTACTGCTAGAACCTGTAGTCAGTTTTGAAAACACTGCATTCACAGAATGTGCACGAGACCTGTTTGCAGGCAGGACTGGCATTATTTTGCCGTTGCAAGGAAACTGCGTGGACTTGGCCTTCCTTTCCACATGAGTAACTTGTTGCATCGCACAGTGGGCAGTCTTGCTGCTTATGGCGAGCAAAACTGTGAGGGCAAGACTTCATTAGGTTTACAGGCCTTGCTACTTGTTTGCTAGGCTGTCTGCATGTCTGTGTGTGTGCTCGTTGTGGTGGCTGAGTGGGGCGGTCGCAGGCAAGAGGCGACTCGACCCAATAAATCAGGACCTGATCAAATTTATCCGTGGCTATGGCACCGGAATCGAATTGTTCTAATATTTGCAACACTTGATGGAGTGAAGGAACTGTATACTTGATAATCTGTTTTCTAATTCTGCTATCAGGGGCATCATATGTGATCGCATCATGAATCATCATGTCACTGTAAAAGTT
Source organism: Schistocerca americana (assembly GCF_021461395.2). NCBI lineage: Eukaryota > Metazoa > Arthropoda > Insecta > Orthoptera > Acrididae > Schistocerca > Schistocerca americana. The sequence goes on from NC_060121.1 coordinate 477,901,515, forward strand.
GTCACAACTACGCTTGAATTTACACTTCCTAGTGAGACCTTGTAAGTTGGTATACCACTGATGGTACGTCTGTTCTAGCTTTTTCTTAAGGTGAAAGAACTGAAATCTGGCTACCACGACCTGAAGCAGCTGTTTGTAATACTGACTTAATGCACCTACTACTTCATCATAAGAGAGTGCATTGGGAGATGATGTATGGAAGAGTTTTTGAATTAAGTGAAACACAGGGGTTCCACTGATGGACAGCAAATAATGAGATTTCACAGAACCTTGAATTCTATGGACTTGACAGTGGGCCTGGAACTGGGTGAGATATTCAAACCATTCCTCTTCTTTTTCATCGAAGTGCCAAAATTGTTGATCAGACTCATCACCACCTGTTGTGGCTGTGTCCTCTTGTAATGTTTTGTGGTTCCTAGCTGGATGAGGAAAGGGTGATGTGATAGGTAGTGGCCAGTTTCCTCTCACTACAACACAAAATGCACACATGGTTAAAATACACATTAATACGGATAATATAAAATAATATGTACTAATTCTTGAATCTTGTTCGTGTCTATGTCACAACTATTTACAGTGACTAATGTTCCCTCACAGCTAGCTAAGGTGTGAGGCAAAGACTATCACTGTGGAAGACTAGAGCACAGTGCAATGCGAACTGAGTCCCAATGCAATGTACTGAGATTGAGAGAGCTCGGTTGGCATTTGCAGCCTATATACATGCTACCCAGGGGGCATTATTGCTGCGTACCCCGGAGGCATGTCTTGGTCTTCTCTTGTCATTGGCACACCTAGTTCAGCACCTGCTATACAATGTTTCCTAGTGCCAACCAGAGTGCTGGCGAAGGTGTACACCAGCACAGAGCATGGCCAGCAAAGGGCAACAGCTGGAGTGGCAGTCAAGGCATGGTGCTCTATACAGAGGGCCCCATGACTACAGCATCATGGTCACAGTGTCAGACACACCAGCAGGGAATGAAATCAGGGATCTCAGTGGCAGAAGACATCATGCACCACCCTCGTGAAGGAAGCCAGATGTGGTTGCGTACTCCAGGTGAAGTGCAAGAGGACAGAAGCAGAGTTGAGCAAGCAGCCACAGGAGGCAGTGAGTGGGCGACAGATGAGGCTGGGAGCAGCGAGAATGGAGTGGAGTGGAGGAGCTGGATGATGTGTCCTGGGCTGGGTGAAGCGCTAAGGCAGTGTTGGCCACTGCTAGAGGGAGGGGGCATGGTGGCTGGACAGGACCGCAATGGCTGACGCCTGCAGGAACTGCAGCATAAGTACTTACACCTCAACAGTGGATGTTCAAGTGATGCTAACCTCAGGAGAAGAACCAACCATGGCTGCAATATGTGGAGCAGTGTCAGGCATGGCTAGAGGTGTGGGGCAGACAGGTGGTGGATGAGACAAGGTGTGGAATGGAACCAAGCAAGGCCACCCTTGAGAGAGGAGGCATGGCTGGAGGAGCATCAGGTACAGCTGGAGGAGGGTGGAGACTGGGTGATGGAGGAGACGAGGGTCTAGCTCAGGAGCCAGAGAAGGCACAGGAGCCAGAGGACATGAATTGTTGGAACAGAAAAGTCATTGTTGAAAAATTATACCCTCATCAGCTTTTGTTGAGACAAGGACATAGCAGAAAACACGTTTTTATTCTAAGGCCACCATTAAAAATCACTGCGGATGATGCACACTTCAGTGAATGATGATTCCCAGGTTGAAAGAACACTTTTACTCAAAGCACAAGCTCATAACAAAGTTAGGTTCAGGCTAACACTGAAAGATTGTCCATGGTAACATAAAAGTAACAGAGACGAAGTCCACTGGCATAATAATATTTCTATGGAGGAGTCTCATCCTGAGTGACTGTTGGAGTGACATCCATAGTGGCGTGTGGTGCAGAATACCGTGGAGTAGAGTAGAGACAGTGTGGTCCAATGTGGATGCAAGCATCCAGCCTGGTTTTGATGAATTCTGACTGATGGGCTGCTGCAAGGTGTAGCTGAGTTCTGGCTCAAAGCAACGCAAGCTATTGAATGCTACTGCTGGAGGTTGTGCAGCTCAATAGTAGTGCAGCCATTTTTCTAATGTGTATGCTGCTAGAAGGTATGGCTGGTATCCCTGCTGGCAACTGTAATAAATGGAGCATCAGTAGATTGTTCGTCAATGGCATTGCTTCTACAGTGTGTGATGCCCTTCTGATGATTGTAAATAGTCTCCTTAGGAGAGATGCCTCTGGGCCAAGGGTAGCCAAACTTACAGGGTTAAAAAATTGTGCTGGAAGCAATCAGAGCTATTCCCATGCAAATCTGATGACATACATCTACATCTACATCTACATTGATACTCCGCAAGCCACCCAACGGTGTGTGGCGGAGGGCACTTTACGTGCCACTGTCATTACCTCCCTTTCCTGTTCCAGTCGCGTATGGTTCGCGGGAAGAACGACTGTCTGAAAGCCTCCGTGCGCGCTCTAATCTCTCTAATTTTACATTCGTGATCTCCTCGGGAAGTATAAGTAGGGGGAAGCAATATATTCGATACCTCATCCAGAAACGCACCCTCTCGAAACCTGGCGAGCAAGCTACACCGCGATGCAGAGCGCCTCTCTTGCATCTCCGTAACGCTATCACGGTTACCAAATAACCCTGTGACGAAACGCGCCGCTCTTCTTTGGATCTTCTCTATCTCCTCCGTCAGACCGATCTGGTACGGATCCCACACTGATGAGCAATACTCAAGTATAGGTCGAACGAGTGTTTTGTAAGCCACCTCCTTTGTTGATGGACTACATTTTCTAAGCACTCTCCCAATGAATCTCAACCTGGTACCCGCCTTACCAACAATTAATTTTATATGATCATTCCACTTCAAATCGTTCCGCACGCATACTCCCAGATATTTTACAGAAGTAACTGCTACCAGTGTTTGTTCCGCTATCATACAATCAAGGATCCTTCTTTCTATGTATTCGCAATACATTACATTTGTCTATGTTAAGGGTCAGTTGCCACTCCCTGCACCAAGTGCCTATCTGCTGCAGATCTTCCTGCATTTCGCTACAATTTTCTAATGCTGCAACTTCTCTGTATACTACAGCATCTCCCGCGAAAAGCCGCATGGAACTTCCGACACTATCTACTAAGTCATTTATATATATTGTGAAAAGCAATGGTCCCATAACACTCCCCTGTGGCACGCCAGAGGTTACTTTAACGTCTGTAGACGTCTCTCCATTGATAACAACATGCTGTGTTCTGTTTGCTAAAAACTCTTCAATCCACCCACACAGCTGGTCTGATATTCCGTAGGCTCTTACTTTGTTTATCAGGCGACAGTGCGGAACTGTATCGAACGCCTTCCGGAAGTCAAGAAAAATAGCATCTACCTGGGAGCCTGTATCTAATATTTTCTGGGTCTCATGAGCAAATAAGGCGAGTTGGGTCTCACACGATCGCTGTTTCCGGAATCCATGTTGATTCCTACATAGTAGATTCTGGGTTTCCAGAAATGACATGATACGCGAGCAAAAAACATGTTCTAAAATTCTACAAGAGATCGACGTAAGAGATATAGGTCTATAGTTTTGCGCATCTGCTCGACGACCCTTCTTGAAGACTGGGACTATCTGTGCTCTTTTCCAATCATTTGGAACTCTCCGTTCCTCTAGAGACTTGCGGTACACGGCTGTTAGAAGGGGGGCAAGTTCTTTCGCGTACTCTGTGTAGAATCGAATTGGTATCCCGTCAGGTCCAGTGGACTTTCCTCTATTGAGTGATTCCAGTTGCTTTTCTATTCCTTGGACACTTATTTCGATGTCAGCCATTTTTTCATTTGTGCAAGGATTTAGAGAAGGAACTGCAGTGCGGTCTTCCTCTGTGAAACAGCTTTGGAAAAAGGTGTTTAGTATTTCAGCTTTACGCGTGTCATCCTCTGTTTCAATGCCATCATCATCCCGTAGTGTCTGGATATGCTGTTTCGAGCCACTTACTGATTTAACGTAAGACCAGAACTTCCTAGTATTTTCTGTCAAGTCGGTACATAGAATTTTACTTTCGAATTCAATGAACGCTTAACGCATAGCCCTCCTTACGCTAACTTTGACATCGTTTAGCTTCTGTTTGTCTGAGAGGTTTTGGCTGCGTTTAAACTTGGAGTGGAGCTCTCTTTGCTTTCGCAGTAGTTTCCTAACTTTGTTGTTGTACCACGGTGGGTTTTTCCCGTCCCTCACAGTTTTACTCGGCACGTACCTGTCTAAAACGCATTTTACGATTGCCTTGAACTTTTTCCATAAACACTCAACATTGTCAGTGTCGGAACAGAAATTTTCGTTTTGATCTGTTAGGTAGTCTGAAATCTGCCTTCTATTACTCTTGCTAAACAGATAAACCTTCCTCCCTTTTTTTATATTCCTATTAACTTCCATATTCAGGGATGCTGCAACGGCCTTATGATCACTGATTCCCTGTTCTGTACATACAGAGTCGAAAAGTTCGGGTCTGTTTGTTATCAGTAGGTCCAAGATGTTATCTCCACGAGTCGGTTCTCTGTTTAATTGCTCGAGGTAATTTTCGGATAGTGCACTCAGTATAATGTCACTCGATGCTCTGTCCCTACCACCCGTCCTAAACATCTGAGTGTCCCAGTCTATATCTGGTAAATTGAAATCTCCACCTAAGACTATAACATGCTGGGAAAATTTATGTGAAATGTATTCCAAATTTTCTCTCAGTTGTTCTGCCACTAATGCTGCTGAGTCGGGAGGTCGGTAAAAGGAGCCAATTATTAACCTAGTTCGGTTGTTTAGTGTAACCTCCACCCATAATAATTCACAGGAACTATCCACTTCTACTTCACTACAGGATAAACTACTACTAACAGCGACGAACACTCCACCACCGGTTGCATGCAATCTATCCTTTCTAAACACCGTCTGTACCTTTGTAAAAATTTCGGCAGAATTTATCTCTGGCTTAAGCCAGCTTTCTGTACCTATAACGATTTCAGCTTTGGTGCTTTCTATCAGCGCTTGAAGTTCCGGTACTTTACCAACGCAGCTTCGACAGTTGACAATTACAGTACCGATTGCTGCTTGGTCCCCGCATGTCCTGACTTTGCCCCGCTCCCGTTGAGGCTGTTGCCCTTTCTGTACTTGCCCAAAACCATCTAACCTAAAAAACCGCCCAGCCCACGCCACACAACCCCTGCTACCCGTGTAGCCGCTTGTTGCGTGTAGTGGACTCCTGATCTATCCAGCGGAACCCGAAACCCCACCACCCTATGGCGCAAGTCGAGGAATCTGCAGCCCACACGGTCGCAGAACCGTCTCAGCCTCTGATTCAGACCCTCAACTCGGCTCTGTACCAAAGGTCCGCAGTCAGTCCTGTCGACGATGCTGCAGATGGTGAGCTCTGCTTTCATCCCGCTAGCGAGACTGGCAGTCTTCACCAAATCAGATAGCCGCCGGAAGCCAGAGAGGATTTCTTCCGATCCATAGCGACACACATCATTGGTGCCGACATGAGCGACCACCTGCAGATGGGTGCACCCTGTACCCTTCATGGCATCCGGAAGCACCCTTTCCACATCTGGAATGACTCCCCCCGGTATGCACACGGAGTGCACATTGGTTTTACAATGGTCAAATGGTCAGAGGAGAATAAAGTAATACTTAACATGAAGAAGGAAAACGGTATGAATTTCTCAACAAACAAAAGTAATAACAATATTTTATTTAATTGGTGTCTTGCCATGGCCACTGGATTTTGTCTGTGTGGTTGTGTTTGTGAATATGTGTTCTGTATCTAGAAAAAAGCTAGTGCAAATGCCATTTTCTGTTATGTGTTTGTGTTTTTATGCTCCATGTGTTGATCAAATATAGGTGAAAGGTTGTCTTTCCCTCATTTTATGTAATTGGTGATATGGTAAGCTGTGAGACTAACATGAAATTTTTAAGGATGGTTATAGATAACCAACTAAAGTGGAGAGCACATACAACAAGGATATCAAAAAGGATTTCACCTGCATGCTGTGTTCTAAAGGTACTAACATCAGTATGTAATAGTAATTGCCTCAGAGTATTTTATTATTCATGTTTTCCCTCAGTAATTTGACAGAAATTAGGAAATCTTCTCAGGTTACAAAAGAGGCCTCTTAGACTACTAATGAAAACAAATAAGCAGGCTCATAACTACTATTATATAAAGAGATACAGCTCTCGATGGTTCTCTGTGAGTATATTTTCCAAACATTGTGTGTATCAGGAAAACTATAAATCATCCTTGTGTCACAAACACCTCTATACACAAACACAATAGAAGTGCCAGTAAATTCCTGCACCCAGAAAGAAAACATGAAGTCAGAACTCAAAATAGTATCGAATACCAGGGGTCTAAACTATATAATAAATTACCTCTAAGATGGATGGCTTAAAAAACTGTTAAATTAAATTTCCTAAAAAGAAGTTATTCTACAAATTATTTAAATGAAATGTAGCAAAGGCAGTAATTACCACAATTGTGCAAAATTAATGCAATGAAAATGTTTTTAGTTTAATGGAATGCTACATATTTGTATAGGTAGTATATTGTGTTGTATATTTTTATTCTCTTGATTGCTCTGCCCAGTTATTAATATAAAACAATGGTAATTCCAGGGTGGAATTCCAACAATGTAAGAAATAGCACAGATTGCTACTCACAATGAAGGTGACATGGTGAGTTGCAGACAAGCACAATGAAAAGACTGTTACAATTTAGCTTTTGGCCAAAGCCCTCTTCAGCAAAGGAAAAACACACACATTAATTCTTTCATTCGTTCACATAAGCAAGCATACCTCACACAGATGATTGCCATCTCTGGGAGCTCGAATCTGAATGCAGCCGCCACATTGAACAAATCAGTAATCTAGAATGGGCAATTAAGGGAAAGGGATAGCAGGGTATGGGTGTGGGGAGACACCTTGTTGAAACCTTCAGCATGCTGTATGCTAGGTGAGACTGTCAGCACACTGGAACACCACTTTAGGAAGGGTGGGAAGGATCTTGGTTAGTATGCCCCTCATTTCAGGCATGATGGCAGGAAGTCAGAGCACTGACCAAGGGTGTGGTTCAGTTGCTGAAGGTCTCACCAAAGTCTTCACAGACAGGCACTGTCCGCCAGACCAATCCACAAACATATCTGCCATTCCATTCCCCCATACACTCCCAAACCTCCCTCCACCTCCAAGGACCAGCTACAAAGAAGCACCCTCTCCATCACCCATTGCCATGTCAGACTGAAAAAACTGAACCACGTCCTTTTTCAGGGTTTTGATTACCTATCATCATGCACTGAAGTGAGGGACATCCTACACAAGATCCTTCCCATCCCTCTTAAACTGGTGTTGTATCATCCATCCAACTTAGTTCATCCCCATGCCACTCCCAATCCCAAACCCTTGACACAGGGATCATATCCTTGTGGAAGACCCAGGTGCAAGACTTGCCCAATCTACATTTAAATCTAAATCTACATTTATACTCTGCAAGCCACCCAATGGTCCCCCAGTCCTGTCACAGGCTTATCCTACCACATCAGAGGCTAGGCCACTTGTGAAAACAGCCATGCCATACACCAACTCTGCTGCAAACATTGGACAGTTTTTTATACTGGTATGACTACCAACCAGCTGTCCACCAGGATGAATGGCCACCAGCGAACTGAGCTCAAGGGCAGCTGAACATAACATTCTTGATTTCTATGGCTGCTTCACAACCTGGGCCATCTGGATCAGCCCCTCCACCACCAGCTTTTCTGAACTGTACTGATAGGAGTTATTCTTACAACACAACCTCTGCTCCTGAAACTAACCTGACCTCAGCATGCGGTAACCTATTGTCCCCACAGCCTCCTCCCAACAGTTTCTCTCCTGTCAGTCCTGTCACCTCCTCCATATTCACGTCCCCTCATCCTCATATTGTGTGCTGCCCTCTGTCAATGTACTTGCCCATCTGTCCCATTTTCTACTTCCCTCTCCTTCCGCTCTCCCCTCCACCTCCATACCCCACAGCCTCCCAACACTGCACGTAGGTGATCTTCATGCCTCCATCTACTCCCTGCAGCTTCCACCAGATAGCGCTCTTCTTACCCCCCCCCCCCCCCCCCCTCCCACCACCTGTACCCTTCCCCTTCCTCAACCCTTCCAGATTGCTGCTTCTGTTCAATGTGACAGTTGCATCCTGGTTTGAACTGCTGAAGATGGCAGTCATGTGAAGAAGACTTTGGCCAAAAGCTAAATCGTAACACTCTTTTTGTTGTGCTTGTATGCAACTCAGTGTGTCATCTTCAAGGTAAGTAGAAATCTATCCTTTTCCTTATATTGCTGGTATTCCTACCTGCAGTTTCCGTTGTTTAATATTAATAATTGGTTAGGGAAAGCAAGGGAATAAAAATACAAAACACTGTTTGCTACCGATACAAATATACTGATTACCATTAAATTAAAAATGTTTGCAGTACATTAGTTTTGCACAGTTGTGTTAATTATTACCTTTTCTACATTTCACTTAAATAATCTGTAACTATAGAATAACAGGAGATATGCTTTAACAGTTTTTAAGCTGTTTTCAGATGTCACTTTAATGTCTTGAAGTAATTTATTATATAGTTTGAACCCCTGGTATTCGATACTATTTTGAGTTCTCACTTTCTGTTTTCTTTCTAGGTGCAGGAATTTATTGGCACTTCTATTGTGTTTGTGTAAAGAAGTGTTTGTGGCATAGTGATGTATAGTTTCCCTGACACACATAATGTTTTGAAAATATATTCACAGGTAACCATCAAGATCCATATCTATCTATATAATTACAAGTCACGAGCATGTTTATTTGTTTTCATTAGAATTCCAAAAGCAAACACAAAAGTAATAAAGTACTTTGAGGCAGTTACTATTACACACTGGTGTCAGTACTTTTAGAATGTAGCATTCAGATGAATTTCTTTTTGATATCCTTGTTGTATGTGCTCTACACTTCAGTTGGTTATCTACATCCATCCTTAAAAATCTCATGTTAGTCTCACAGCTTACCAAGTTACCAATTACATAAAATAAGGGGAGGCATCCACTCACCTACAGTGGATCATTGCATGGAACACAGAAACACAAACACATAATAGGAAACAGTATTCACACTAGAGGTGCTGGAGATGCCAGTGGAAATGGAAATGAGCGAGTGGCGTCATTGGCTGGGAGGCCCCTTGCGGGACAGGTCACGCTGCCTTGGTGCAGGTCTTATTACATTCAATGCCACACTGGGCCACCTGTGTGCCAGATGGGGATGAAATGATGATGAAGACAACACAACACCCAGTCCCAGAGTGGAGAAAATCTCCGACCCAGCCGGGACGGCAATCCGTCACACTGACCACTCAGCTATTGGGGCGGACTGGAGATGGCAGCCATGTGTGCTTGCTTGTGTGAATGAATGTGTGTGTGTGTGTGTGTGTGTGTGTGTGTGTGTGTGTGTGTGTGTGTGTGTTTTGCTGAAAAAGGCTTTGGCCAAAAGTTAAATCATAACAGTCTTTTTGTTGTGCCTGGCTGAAACTCAAATGTATCAGCCTTAAGGCACATAACGATCTATCCTTATCCTTATATTGCTGTTATAAATATTGTTTGTTGTCTTATATATTGTGTATACCTGTCAATTATTATGTATTTAATTGTATTTGCTTTTTATGTGTATATACCTGACAAAACTCATATAGAGTACGTGAGCAGTGGTTGACAAATAAACATTAAAAAAAGAAAACATTGTATATCCTCATCAACACCTACTTCACTCAAAACATTGACTTCCACACAGTCATTACATGAATTAATTACATCATCATCAACCAAATTACATTGGGTATATCAATGTTTCCGTCATTAACTACTGTATTTTTCTCCATTTCTAAACCAAATGCCACCTTCCCATTTGACTATTTCTGCACTGATTCAACAGTAACTTTTAATTCATGGATTTGTGGTTTAATTTCTACAAGTTAGACACTTGCATTCTAAAATTTGTTTTTGGTTAATGGTTGCTTGTGAAATTTGTGTCCATTACTAGACTACTCCGTTACTTTCTGGCAAGTAAATTTGATTACCCACTTTTTGTTCAATTTATCAATTTTGTCTGCTAGCTCACATTTAGTTCTTCTTTAAATTCGTGGTTTGATCTTAAATTTTATAATTTGTTGTATTGAGTCATCAGTTATGTTTCGAGAATTCATTTTCCGTTCTATTTCTCTCTCTCTCTCTCTCTCTCTCTCTCTCTCTCTCTCAACCATTGTTTGTAGCATTAAATTTCGACCAGAACACTTTCCAAAATTTGGTTAAAACCTAAATCATAACCTGACCCCCTCCATTATCTGGTCAATGTCTGCATTCAACATTTTCACACGTCTGCTGATTCTTTGATAAAAAAATGAAATTACATGTGCTGAGTTTTTCTTGAAAATCTCCTACTTCACAGAACATGGAATAAAGGAGTAATAAATTTGAGTACTTTTTTTTGGGTTAACTGTGTCGCTCTTTCATAGTATGTGAACTCATAAAATTTCCACGCCAGTATATAAATTTTGTATAAGATATCGGCACAACTCCACCAACCCTAACACTTCTGCCACTTACATGTTTACGAAAATTGGCATAAAAAGCTTTTAGTTCAAAATTTCATTATTTTTGCAACATCTTAAAAGATTTTGAAACTGGAGAGTTTCTAAATACTAGTTGAATAGTTCAATATAGCCATGCATTGTTGACTGTGATAATTCTTAACTCTGTTTTGAGGGAAAGGACTTGGATTTTTCATTTATTCATTGTGTACATGACGTGGAACTGGTTTTATATTTTTCAAATAAGTTCACCATTCATGTTATGTACATTCTTCTTTTATTAACTGTCTTCACTTCCAACACCTGTTGAATTACAACTAACAATTGCTTTGCTTCACACCTACTAACATATATCTTCCAGTAACTACATTGGGTTAACACTGTCCTATTACAATGAAAGCAAGTTCATGCAAATTAATTTAAATGTGACAACATATTAGATAGGAATTAATAACAGAGTTTAAGTACATCATTTTCTAAAGCAATTTTTTTTCCTATGATACATTTCATAAAATAAGTCTCTTTAATACTTAATATATGAGATGTAAGATTTCATCAGAAACAAATTATCTACAATAGCACTGATTTTTATACAAATAACTGTGGCCCATTGCATACTGAATACTATAAATGTTATGTATGTTTACATAATGATTGTGTTGTTTCCTCATCTTATGAAATTTCTGTCCACATATTTTATTCGGTATCCCATTAAGCAGTCAACAGTGTAAGCTGAAAATGAGATAATTGCAAGTATGTGTAGATGCAGTGGAGTTGCAGTGTATTGGGATAATATACTAAAGATACATACATACATCTATCATTTAGTCTCTGTCTTTTATATCACACCCACATCAAAGCTCTGTTTCCCTTTCCATCCTCTCTGCTTATTCTTCTTCATAAGCATCGCATTGCCACCACTTAAGTTACACATATCCAAAAATCTAATGTATTCATACCACCCACCCTCCCACATGATACTCATTCCCAAATACTAACCCTCCTGCTCAACTGATATCCTGCTTGTTACATCACCACAATGAATTAAGTGTTTTATCTTAAATACCATCAATGTATACTCATCATTTTAATAATTTTAAAATAGTCCAATTTTTAATATTCTAAAACTTCCTGTATTAATAAAAAGAATTGTTGCTTAAAAGTAACATTTTATACAAGTGCCAGCCCAAATTTCCATCCAGGTTGATGGAATGAAAAAACAATAAAAAGAAAACAAAAACAGATATATTAACGTACCAAACATGGATTCTATTGATCTTCATCTCCCTGGCTCTCTGCTGTTGAATATTCTCTTCTCATTTGTCACCTGAATCAGTGAGAGTGGTTTCATTATACTATTGTAGTAGGGGAATCCCTCATTTTCCATTAAATAAAAAGAAATTATATTTGTTCCACCAAGTAAGTTATTTCATCATGGCACATTAAACTGTTCTTGTTACAAAGCTTATTCCACAGCTTGTTCCAAATCACTGTTCTTAAATGCTCACCTACTGTTGTCTCCACATTCAGCTACAGTATTTATGTTGTTACAGATCTGTGTTTGCACCTAAAAATACAACTAGGGAAAATATCCACCGTAGCTTGAAAAACCAGATTCTGCATGTGATCACATCTTTATTTATGTGTATTCATCGCCCACACCATCGGCACTAAGTCATACAATTCAGGCTTTCACACCCAGTATATGTATTTTTGCTCAGCTGAGCTTGTTTGAGTTTGAAACTACTATCTGAATCTTTATTACCTCTGATGATGTTGCCCGCATTAGGGGATGAGACATTTGGAGCAGAAATATGCTGTGGACCATGGCCTAGCACCCACGAAACAAAATTACTGAGGATAATACAGTTGGGATTGCTCTGCTCCGTATGGTGCAGAAATGGTGAGTTACTTCCTCCCAATTTGGCTCCAGAAGGCATAGGTATATATTCTAGTTGTAAGTTCTGCAATAAAACTTATTTTATTGCATCTACAACCGATCAGCCCAGAGAGTGACATTTCAGAATGAAGAATGAAAGGGCTTTGAATGAATATAGTCCTACTGCGGTAGGCCCAACAGCAACTGCAACGAAATGAAACAGCATTTCTTGCATTACTCAGTTAAGTAATTAAAAATATTCATTATATACAGCGACCTATAATGAACACTCATCATTGCTTCTGCACAAATCCTCCAATAACTGCCTTTGTAGCAGACATGAATTGGTAGACCGTTTGCCTGATGCAAGTCTTTCGAGTTATCGAGTTGACGTCACTTCACTTCAGCGACTTGCATGTCGATGGGGATGAAATGATGACGATAAGGACAACAAAACACCCAGTCCCTGAGTGGAGAAAGTTTCCACCCAGCCAGGAATCGAACCCGGGCCGATAGGTATGACAGTCCGTTGCGCTGACCACTCAGCTACCAGGGGTGGACACCTGAAGGTTAATAATAATGTCTCTTCCATACACAAACAATACTTTCATTCATAGCTTTTCTTTGAATGCTGCTTTTACTATGTGTAATACAGTATAAAAACACATCTTAGACTTTTGTAAAAAATCTGGAAATAATCAGGATAAATGTTCAGTTCTTTCGCTACCAATATGTTAAATACATAATAGGTCCTACCAGTTTTTCTTTCCTGTTTTCACCTGTAGTCAATGCCTGCAACATCTTTTTCATTATTGAATATGTACAAGTTGCATAAGGTCTCCCTCTGGCTAAGACATCATGTTTTGACATTATTCGCAGTATGGCATTCTTACCCCTCTTGACAGCAATACTTCATTGTAATTTGTCTGTGCCCTAATTGCACCATTTCCCTGCCATTGCCAACAAATGTCTGTGCCACGTTTGGTGATCATCGCACAGCTGTTACCAACACTACCAGCCCATACACTGATAGAAAATATTTGTTGAAAACATGATTCAACAACTGTATGAAGATTAACATCAGCCAGGGCTATTTTTTTTATAAGTCCTAGGGTGAACAGAGGGTTTGGGTCCACTAGGCAAAGATGCATTTTATAGTAATTTTCCAGTTAAAGGCTTCTAAAGAAGCAGCATTAAGTTTTACTATTTAAACACAGCATTGGCCGTGTGTGTGTGTGTGTGTGTGTGTGTGTGTGTGTGTGTGTGTGTGTGTGTGTGTGTAAATCCCAGAATTAACTGGTGAAACCTAAGACTTACCATCACAGTATGGTAAAAGTCCGAAATTTCTTATTGTATGCATAGATTTCAAACTTTTACCAAGAGGACGTTGGCAAACCTTAGGATGTACCCATACTGACTGGTAAAACCATATTCATTAAAAAAAAATCAGCTTAAGTAATTTATTGAAATAGTTTGTATTTATTGAAAATTTATGTATTTTAAACATTCTTGCATTCCAATGTGAGTATAATGAGCAGTATTCTATATTACTGACAAGGGAACCTCCCCATCGCACCCCCCTCAGATTTAGTTATAAGTTGCCACAGTGGATAGGCCTTGAAAAACTGAACACAGATCAATTGAGAAAACAGGAAGAAGTTGTGTGGACCTATGAAAGAAATAAGCAAAATATACAAACTGAGTAGTCCATGCACAAGATAGGCAACATCTAGGAGAGTGCGAGCTCAGGACCGCCGTGGTTAGCGTGAGCAACTGCAGAATGAGAGGTCCTTGGTTCAAGTCTTCCCTCGAGTGAAAAGTTTACTTTCTTTATTTTTGCAAAGTTATGATCTGTCCGTTCGTTCATTGACGTCTCTGTTCACTGTAATAAGTTTACTGTCTGTGTTTTGCGACCGCACCGCAAAACCGTGCAATTCGTAGACAAAAGGACATGCCTCTCCAATGAAAACCGAAAACATTTGATCGCAAAGTCATAGGTCAACCGATTCCTCCACAGAAAAACACATCTGATATATTCTATACGACACTGGTGACAGCATGTGCGTCACGACAGGAATATGTTGTTGACCCACTTAACTTGTACACTTGGTGAATGGGTCGATTCTTCTACCTTGCCCGATTTAGGTTTTCTTGTGGATGTGATAATCACTCCAAAAAAAGTGATGAAACCACAAGAGTTTGTCACATAAACTGCAACAAATGAATGCAACAGTTTCACAGTCGCGCAGTTTTCCCTGTGCTCTGTCAAAACATATGTTTTTAACCTTTTCAAATTTTTCCGTGTGTAGACCGTCAAATACTGCATATGTCCCAGCAAATCTGAACATGTCCTGGAATTTTGGAGAGCAAAGTTGATTATATGTGAGTGCCTGAACTTTGATAATTGTATGAAAATAAAAACAAACTTTTCACTCGAGGGAAGACTTGAACCAAGGACCTCTCATTCCGCAGCTGCACACGCTAACCACGGGACCACGGCGCTCTTGAGCTCATACTCACCTTGATGTTGCCTATCTTGCACATGGACTACTCAGTTTGTATATTTTGCTTATTTTTTCATAGTTCCACACAACTTCTTCCTGTTTTCGTGACTGATCTGTGTTCAGTTTTTCAAGGCCTATCCACTGTACCAACTTATAACTAAACCTGAGGGGGGTGTGATGGGGAGGTTCCCTTGTGAAAAAAATTGTAAAACATGTTACCTTGTGAACGTTAATTTTTGTTAAAACAAGGCTGACTATTATGGCATTTCGAATTACATAATATGGAAGACAATTTACACAAGCATTTTTTAACTGAACACTTTTTTAAACAATTGCACATTTTAAACCCTTGTCCTCCAACAAAAGATTGTTTGGTAACCACTTGTCATAGACTAATATCTTCTCTTGCTACTTCTTCGTTGTTGCACAGTGTAAATTAGTTTCTAATGTACAACGACATCAGTTTACCAGCTTTGGTACCAAGTTAATAAAATTCATCATCCTGAATATTTATCACTACTGCTATTATAGATTTTGTATCAATTTTTGCCCTGTACTTTAATTCTCACATTCTGTCCGACTGAAGGTTTTGGAATTTTGTTACATGAGGCTGCTTTTATTTTCTTTGCCTGCAATTGAAGACCTTCTTTGGCAGCTTATCAGATCTGTTTCACTTTATTAACACTGTTGGAAGTTGTCGGCGTCTCATCACTACCATCGGCTGGTGCCAGTGTCTCATTGTTAACTGTTGTCAAATCCTGTGTCTGTGGTGCTTCCTCACCTGCTGCAGCCCCACTTTCTGACTACGTTCATTCTGTTGAAGTACCTGATTCACTGGCATCAGTTCCTTGGTCGTCCTTTTCAATTTCCTGTAAATCAGTGTAAGTGGTATTCAACACTGTTTCCAAGTCTTCTTCAGTGATATATTTTATTAAATCACATGGTATAACTGAGGTTGCAATGCCCATTTTCATTGGAACCCCAAACATGGCTTCATATGGTGAACATCTGATGCCTTTGTGAGAAGTCCATTTTTCATTGCTTGCACAAACCTTAGCCATTCAGACCATTTTGAAGGTTCATTTGTGTCCATCCAAGTTGATAACATATTTTCAATATCTTGATTTGCTCTTTTGGCTGATTCCTGAGACTGACTGTGCCTCAACTTCCCGTGGTCTATCTTTATATCACTCCACAACCCACATAAACTTTGAATGACTTGGTCACAAAACTCTCTACCATTATCAAAATGAAGGATACTTGGGGCACCAAAGGTAGTAAAAACATCCAGATGATATGCTACTTCATCAGCCCTTTATGAAGTTACTGTGCAGAGGATAACAGATTTTGTCAAATGATCTTGGTATACACGTATGAAGTTCAACTTATTATCTGGGTTTGCCTGCATGTCGATTAAGTCAATTTTGCATTGTGAATTCGTTTCACTGTGTGTGATAGGTTTCACTACAACAACCCTTTCCAATGTTTTTTGTTTTTTCTGAGATGGTTCACATAATCTCAAATAAGTAATGATTGATTCGACAGTCACATTCTTGCACTTACAATTCATTTTCACAATCATCCATGTTCAATCGCCATGGCCTATAGCAATGTGGGTCTCATGTAGTACGTTAAACAGTTAATCAAAATGAATGTAATAAAAAATTTCTTCTTTTCCAGCAGACACTTACGCGAAGTTGTGAAATGAAGTACAGCTGACGCTATACCTCTGTCTTACACTCTACGAAAGTCTCCGTCTAACACAAACCCGTGTGCTAAGCAATTCTCTCTCGCCTATTGTGTGTAACCAGGCCATTGCCCCTGCGTGACGACACATTCCGATATGTGCAATCCTCCTACCTCTTGGCTAACCTACTGCCTCTGGCTCTCAGCACAGGCAACGAAACTTTGACAATATTCCACGTTTCCAACTCTTTACTATTCCGCAACATTACACATCCCTCTCCTTTAAGAAAATTCGTCCCGAATTTTACAATTCTGGACTTACTGGTTGCGCATGCCATACTTCCTTATACTCTACAGGTATCTTACAATTACTCCTATAACACTGTCAAACTTTTCTTATCCGCTAATAATCTATTTACACTTAATACTGATTCCAATCTTACCAATGGTTATCTATTTATATTACGTTCCACTATTCCTGATCCATCCCACTTGATGTACGGTTATTATTTCAGAATGAGACATCTGTTTCCGTATACAAAAGTAAGTTGCACAAATAAACACTGGAACTTAGATTATGCTAGTCGTTGACACACCAAATATAATTGTGTTTTGCTTACGTTTCTCCCGATATTGCTGCACGTGCTGCAGTAGTTGATTAACTGAGATCTGCTCTTTTTCTGAGATAATCAGACTATCTAAAGATTGTAGCAATGTGGGATCCAAGTACTTGTTAATTAACGTTTTGGCTAGGCAATATGTATGGTGGTTCCTCTGGATAATACAAGACAGGCTGTGTCACGCTAATCATTGTTGTACCCATGAAAGTAGCTGGTAAGTGAAAATGCTTCCCCACTATTTCACATCCAGTGCCATTAATCAATAACCCACTGCCCTGCAATTCAAGCTTTGATATATCTGTCAATCTACCATTTCTGTAACAAGTGGCAACTACGGTCTCTAGTTCGAACACAGAGTAAATCCAATGTTCCCCAACTTTCTGAAATTTCGGTCCCGGAAGTAATACCTTCTTTTCGCATTCTAAGGTTCCCATATATTATAGGTGAACACAATTGTCCACCTGCGGCTTGATAATACCACATCTAATTGTCTTGCAAACAAAATTC
Source organism: Schistocerca americana (assembly GCF_021461395.2). Classification (NCBI taxonomy): domain Eukaryota; kingdom Metazoa; phylum Arthropoda; class Insecta; order Orthoptera; family Acrididae; genus Schistocerca; species Schistocerca americana. The sequence goes on from NC_060121.1 coordinate 477,919,346, forward strand.
CCTTATCTAGTGGTTGCACCTGCACCACCTCTCCTCTGCAACAGTGTAGCAGTACCAGGCTGACGAAAAGTTTCCCGGGCCACATCCTGGCACGGCACCTGAAGGAAAAGGAAGCCATGTCAATCGCTCCCTTCTTTACCATGTCTAAAACACACAAATGACAAGTAAAAACTACACATACCCTATTACCTAATAACAATGAATACGACATGTTCCTCCCGGAGGACACTTAATCTACTTATCCCTAGACCTAAGTGCGTAAGGAACGTTCCTCTGCTGTTCTTTTAACTTCGGTACCCTCACACCTTTTGTTACTGCTGGAGGAATCTGCGGTAACGCATCCACTGCGCCATTAAATGGCTTAATCCTACTCACATGAACTACTGATGACTTGGTTGGTAACTGCAACTTTACATTCACTGGAGACACTATTTCATTTACCTGATACGGTCCAGAATATTTCGTCAAAAACTTCTTTGTTTTACCCGTCGGAACATAAGGATTAGCTAACAATACCCATTGACCAATTCTGTATTGCAGCAGTTTACCTGTTCTTTGCCCAATACTCTCTTGTTTCTCCAAAGCTTTAGTATTAGCACGCTGTACCCTTTGCCAAATCTCTCTCAATTTCTTGGCGAAATTCTTCACTGACTCATCCTGTGAACTTACCTGAGGTTTGAGCTCATCAAATGGTGATGGCATTTTCCGACCATAAATTACCTCATACGGAGAGAGCCCCATTCCTGTATGAACTTCCGCGTTATATGCGCTTGTCAACAGATTTAAATACACGTCCCAATCCATGTGTACTGAATTTACGTAATGACTAATCATCTTTACTAACGTCCCATGAACCCATTCTGTTCGTCCATTTGACTGAGGATGAAATGGGCTTGTCCGCAATTTCTTAACTTTCAAAACTGCATAACTGCTTCATCAGCTCCGACATAAAGTTACTACCCAGATCTGTAATTATAGTATCAGGCACACCATACTTCAGCAACCAGGCTTGCGCAACAGTGCTTGCCTTCTGATCTGGAATAGCTACCATTACCAGGTATCGGGTCGGGAAAAATAATCTAATATTGCTAATACATATTGATTACTTGCTTGGGTCTTGTTAAATGCTTCGATTACGTCTAATCCAATGATTGCGAATGGATGATCCGCTTCAGGTAGTCTCTGTAACTCAATTTTCTGATGACTTAAATCTGCTCATGTTATACAATTTTGCACATACTGCTCTACATCATTGCGACGTGTCTTCCACCAAAACCTTTCAGCTACCCATCTATCAGTCATTCTTTTACCACCATGACCTGACAATACATGGTCGTGCACTTGTTTTAACACTTCTTCCCTCAGCAACTCCGGTACTACGATGCTTAGTTCGCACTTTGTCTTCCTGCAAAGTAACCCATCCTGCATTTCAAACTGCGGTTGCATTCGGAACAATTGACACTCTCTGTCAGTGGCTTCCGCTTTTATCCACTCCTTCTCACTTATGCCCACAACGTGTACAGCTGCTATTTTTCTACTAAGCACATCTGCATGTGTACGTTTTACCCCAGGTTTGTGAATTACCTCGTAGTCAAATTCACTTAGTTTCAGGGTCCATCTCGTTAAACGACTCGAAGGATCTTTGAACCCCAACAACCACTTCAATGCTGCGTGATCTGTAATCACCTTGAACTTACACCCATATAAATAACAGCGAAAATATGAGATACCGTAAATCACTATTAGCATTTCTTTCCCTGTAGTTGAATAATTCTTCTCTGCCTTATTCAGTTGCCTGGAAGCATAAGCCACTGGATGTTCCTGTCCATTAACCCTCTGAGAAAGAATACAACCTACAGCAATATTACTAGCATCACAAGATAGTATGAACCCTTGTTCGAAATCAGGAAGTATCAACATTGGGTCTGATGTTAGTACCTGTTTGAGCTTCTCGAATGCCTCCTGACACTGCTGTCCATTCAAACTAAACACCTTTCTTTAACAATCTCGTTAATGGATGTGCAATTTCCGTGAACCCCTTTATGTATCGTCTGTAGTAATTACATAGACCGACATATTGCTGAACTTGTTTATTGGTCTGTGGTACTGGAAAACCATGCACAGCCAACATTAGATGAAGATCCGTTCTTACCCCATCCTGACTGATAATATGCCCAAGATAAGTCACTTGCGTCTGAGCAAACTGACATTTCTCAACATTAAGTGTAAGATTTGCCGCTCTTAGCCTACTAAATACTTCGTTCAGTCGTTCCACATGCTCTTCTATATTATGCGAAAAAGTATCAATATCATCGAGGTATACCATAGCAATCTTCGGTTTCAGTCCCTGAAGCACACCATCTAACAGACGCTGGAAAGTAGCAGGAGCGTTTTTCAACCCGAATGGCATTCTGCTATACTGAAAGTGACCAAGGCTTGTTGTAAAGGCTGTCTTCGGTCTATCCTCGGGACTTACTTCTATCTGATGGTACCCACTCTTTAGATCTAATGTTGAAAAATATTTACACCGATCTAGGTTATCCAATGTTCCCGTGATGTTCGGTATTGGATATGCATCTGTTACAGTTTGTGGGTTCAAAAAATGATAGTCATAACAAAACCTATACTTTTTAGTACTGTCCAATGACTTCTTAGGAACTACCACTATGTTGGCAGACTATGGGCTTTCACTGTTCTCTATAATACCGTCCCTTAGCTGTTGATTAATAAATTCTTCCACTAGTGATTGTAGGTGCTTCACTACCCTGTATGGTTTTCTATAGACTGGCGGACTATCACCAATCGGTATACGGTGCTGTGTAGTAGGAGTTCCTGGTAATGGACCTTCTGAATTAAACAAATCTAAATACTCAAATAACAAAGCTTACATAGCTTTCCGATCACCATTCTCCAAATGACGAATCTTATCACGTAGTACAGATGCCTTGACGGTTTGCTTGACGTTATAATCACCTTGGGATTCACCTATACCCTCAAGATCGAGTATTTCCAAATTTGCTACCACTAAACCCTTTGGGAGATCCACTTCATCTGCCCCAAAATTATCTACACTGACCGGAATCATCAGTTCCCCATTTATATCCATTACACGCACAACGCTCCTCCTAGTAAAACAATGCATTTCATCCAATGCTTCATTGCTCTGTAGTGGCTCCACCACACAGTCTCTACTGTGGTACATCGGTACCTACTGACAACCAAACTAGCTTCCCTGTACCCGAAGGCACATTGACATGCGTAATCATCTTTAATGCCCTTGTACGCGGTTCAATTGGTGACATCTTAGCAACGGATGCACCTCGCGACGTAGAAATATTTACAGCTGTTGTACCCATTGAAAACAAGTTTCCAATAAGTTCAGCTGTACGCTGTGAAAGATTAATTTTGGCATGGTGTTTATCGAGGAAGTCCAGTCCGAGAATCACAGAATACCCTTGTCCCACAGTTGGCAACACTTCCATTTGCTCTCCGAACTCTACAGTTCCAATCTTAAAAATGAGCTTTGTTGTACCCAATGATTGCAACTCATTATTCCCTACTCCATGTAATCTATACCTAGGAGTACCTAGTCTTCTCCTACCCATGAGGTCTAGACTAGCAACAGATACATGTGCCCCTGTATCAATCAAAAACTTACATCTGTTATTCCTTACAACACCCATCAAGCAACAATCCATCTCTGTACTAGTTTTCACCGTACTTCTGCTTACTGGGAATGTCTTCCGACACTCCCGTTCCCGTTTAACGCTTTTTTCTGTTTATTCCCGTTACCATTCTGCTTACTACAACACTCATTTGCCTTGTGACCGTAGCGTTTACAAGCATAGCACTGCGGCTGTTTGCATTGAGCCTTCACGTGACCTTTCCTCCCACAACGGTAATAATTCCTCTCCGACGCAAAGATGCGTTTATCATTGTGAACCCTTGTTGCAATGTCTATCTCCTGCAGATGCGTTGCAATACGCAATGCTGCAGCTAAATCCCTAGGATTCTCCATCCTAACCCTACGAGAAAATTTTGCAGGAATTCCCCTGAGGAATACATCGAGGGCTTTGTTTTCTGCCTCTCGTAGTAATACACGATCCACATCAGGGTTACCCAATAATTCATAGGTCTGCGAATTAATTTTCTGAATCCAATCTGAAAAAGACTCCACTGTCTCATTGACCTTCTGTGTCAAATTAGCTAACTTCTTCCTAAAAAATCTTGCACTATTCTGCTTATGATATCTTTGTCGTAACCCATCTGCCAATTCTTCAAACGTGCTTGCCTTACTAAGCGTCTCATGGTACATCACGAACGAAAATTTGCCGTACGTAACGTAGTTACGTCCGACCAATTGCTCATTGCAGCTGTTGCCAAAACATCATTCATGAATGCTGTGTCATCCTCTGTTGTTTTATCTGAGAAAGGCATGATCAGGTTAGCTACTGAAGGATGTACTGCAAGGTTGGACATTGATACTGACTTGCACTCACTTGAACCCATTTGAGACTCTTGTGCCGAACGCAAGGTCTCCATTTGCGTCATCAATTCTACATTATGTAACTTATGCTGCGCATTCTCTTCTAACAATTCTGAGACTTGCTCCATCAGAGCAGCTGTACTCTCTTCAGTACTAACGGATCTTCTTTCCGGCATGATTTGTGCAAATTACCAACTTACTCTATACTGAATTTGCTCCTCAGAACAATAACTACACTAGCTACTCAACTCCTTTGCCACAGTTGAACACTACACAGAAGAAGACGAACAACACTCACAATGCACAACTAAACAAAATTAATGCTTCCGCCTTGTTATTGCCCAGCGACACTCTCTACAATTGTGCGCTGCGTGACCAAAACATCTACAAATTGAACATTCTACTGGTACAAACTTCGTGCATGGCTCCCCATGCCCCGTTAAATTACACACAGTACATCTGACTGGTACCAAATCTGCTGTTCCCACAGGTCTCACAAAGTGCACTCCCAACAAAGAACGTGCATCCATAGTTATTAACAAAAATCGCCTCGTGCATTTACCACTACACCAAATCTGTAGGTGGTGGTCCCGGTCGCCTACGGTGGACTGGATGGCTGAGCGGTGAACTCTCCAGTTGTCAGGATGCTAGGAAATGACTGTGGACGCGTCAGAAACGCCAAAGAAACATTATTAATTCATAACACCTTTATTCCTGCCGAGTACAATGTGGCTTGGTGATATCAACGACCTTCCCGAGTCCTCGCTGACTCGTAGCGATGACACCAGCTCCGGGCCGCACAGTCTTGCTAGTGCAGCGCCGCGTGCTGTGATGTAGCGAAGGAATGTCCTTACTTCATACTTTGGCTGCGCGTGGCTGGTGGTGCCCGGCTGGCCGGATGCGGACAGCAAGCCGCTGCACGTAGGAGGCTCCGGGTTGGAGTCCCGGCGCTGTTGGCACGAGAGGCGTTCTCGTAGTGCGGAGTGTACTCTATCCCACCCCGTCTTCTTCCCTGCTCCTCCTGGTGGCTCGTCTGCGGTGGACAGGCGGAACGGGCTGTAGTCCCCCAGCGCCGTCGGCTCACCCGGTTGTGACAGCGGATGCACAGGGCCTAGGCCCCCACGATCTCGACAACGGCTCACTGATGTGGTCAGCATCGGGGGCGAGTGAGTCTGCCGTGATGTCTGCTAATCCTGGGTTGATGATTGACAGCGGCAGCAGAGAGGACCAGAGCTGGTACTGTCCCCTCACGTCTGCTGCTGGATGGGCCGCCCTTACTGCAACAACTCCTTAATAAAGATTAACATGTCTATCACTGAGCTGAGCGCTACACAGTGACCCAGTACACATCTAACTGCAAGTCTAACTGCAAGTGCCTTGTTGCTATCAAAGCTGGCGTATTTAAAGGAAGCACGAGCAACGTCCTGACGTCATGCTCGTTTGTAATGAACGCATTCATTCCACTTATACTGCTGATTCATCTGTCGTACTCGCCCTTTAGGTGTTCTTACGACAGAGTTACATGTTGTTACAACAGACTTATGCGAAGTTGTGAAATGCAGTAGAGCTGACGCTATACTTCTGTCTTACACTCTACGAAAGTCTCCGTTTAACACATCCCGCATGCTAAGCAATTCTCTCTCGCCTGTTGTATGTAACCAGGCCATTGCCCCTGTGTGATGACACATTCCGATATGTGCAATCCTCCTACCTCTTGGCTAACCTACCGCCTCTGGCTCTCGGCATAGGCAACGAACCTTTCCATGTTTCCAACTCTTTACTATTCCGCGACACTGCAGTACCTACAGCAGCTTGTATCATAGCCTTCAGTTGATCAAAGTCAGCAACTGGTGATACAAAGACACTGTCCTTGACATAACCCCAGAAAAAAAAGTCGAGGGGCATAATGTATGGAGAGCGGGGTGGCCAGGCTGTTGGACCGTTCCTTCCAATCCACTGATCCGGAAATGTTTCATCGACAGCCACATCCAGAGCCACAGTTCTATGTTGTCAGAAAACTTCTGGAGAACAGGGCAATGACTGGGATCTGGCTGTTGTAGGATTTAGCAGTCAGTCAAACTGCTCAAGCTTCCTGAAGGCCGTTCCACTCCCAGGTCATTGGCGCATGGGCAAAGTGGTATAGAAACGTTGGCATCTGCTGAATTGCAGTATAGGCAAGGACAATGTCAAGCGGGCAGTTTGTGGCTACAACCTAGTTTGGGGTGGCTTTCCATGTCACTAGAGTTCTAAGCCATTACATTACCACATGCCCTCAAGAATGAATCACTGATATCTGCAAGTTTAAATATCCACAACAGTAAGTGTAACAAATGATGAAAATTATGATAAACGGAAACTCAACACTGTGCAGCTGTCAAGTATATTGCAGAAAGTATGGTATGCACATATGTAGCACATTAAGACACAAATCTTCAATGGCAACGAATGTAAAAGATGATGACAAACTGCATCCTCTATTAAATGTAAAATGCATTATGTAGTCTAGAATGTTATTATACAGGCACTTAACTCAAAGGAATTTCATTATCAGTGTAAGCAGTGAGATGTCTGGTTTGACAAACAACACTCTTCTGGAGAGCTATTTTGGTAGGTCCATTCCAGGTTTTTGTATATCCGGAAGCAATTACTCAAAGGTAAATCCAAAAAAAATTGTAAAGCAGGAAAACATGAGCTATGTGAACACAACCTCCATTAAGTAAATATTTTAAATGTTTTGTGGTAGGATAAAATTTTGTATGGTGTTTGAAATTGATAGGTACTTTGCTTTATGTTATTCTGTCACTGCAGTTTCTTAATCAGGAAAACTAACAGGTAAAAATTAAAATCAGGTCTATCAGAACAAGATATGACACTACTCCAGTATATGTCTTACTTGCCGTATTTTCGGCTGAACTGTATAAGGAAGTAGCCTAATACTTTTACAACTGAAACTTCATGACAAAAATGGATCATGTACCCACTATCTGGCCACAAAAGAGCACTCGCCTCATGGCTCAGAAGCACCTAGGAATGAAGCAACTGAGTCAAATTCTCCACCAGGGTTTCAACTATTTCTCATCATGCCCTGAAATGAAGAATACCCTACCCACTATTCCTCCCACTCCTCCCACCAAAGTATTCTGCTGTCCACCACCAAACCTACACAACATCCTGTCCCATCACTACTCTGCCCTGCTCCCAGCTCCTTGCTTCATGGCTCATATCCCTATAAGAGACCTAGGTGCCAGACCTGTCCCATACAGCCTCTCACCACCACTTACTCCATTCTGGCCACACACATCACCTATATCCTATCAAAGACAGGGCTATCTGTGAAAGCATTCGTGTGGTCTACAAACTAAGCTGCAGCCACTGTGCTACATTCTATGTGGACATGAAAATCAACAACCAATCTGTCCTCATAAACGGCCACTGACAAACTGTGACCAAGAGACAGCTGGACCACGCAGTTGCTGAACATGCTGCTCAACACAACATGCTACACTTTGATGATTACTTCACAGCCTGTGCCTTCTATGTCCTTTCTTCTTAAACCAGGTTTCCTGGATTGCGCTGCTGGGAACTCTCCCTGCAATATATCCACATTCCAATAACTCCCTGGTCTCCACCTTTGCTAGTCTCTGTCCTCCACCCACCTTGCTGCTCCCATTCCTGTGCTACACACCCTTCTATTCCACCAACACACCCCCTAGTCTCTCTCTTTCTTTTTCCCCTTCCCTAAACCCCTCCCCACCCTGAAACCTCCCGAATCTACCTAGCAGCCCTCCCTCTCACCACTATGTTCCTGCATACCTATAAGGAGCACAACACCCTCACCCACCCTTAGTGCTATCCCTCCCCCTTCCCGCCACAGTCTTCTCTTTACCCCCGCCCCTCAACTGCTTCTCGCTTTAAGTGCAATTGCTCACAGTGCAGCCTCTGTGACCAGAGACAGGGGTCGTGTGTGTGTGTGTGTGTGTGTGTGTGTGTGTGTGTGTGTGTGTGTGTGTGTGTGTGTGTGAGAGAGAGAGAGAGAGAGAGAGAGAGAGAGAGAGAGAGAGAGAGAGTTGTGCTTGTATGAATGTGTGTGTGTGTATTCTAGTTAGAAGAAGGCCTTTGGCCAAAAGCTCATATTTATGGCAGTATTTTTGTTTTGCCTGTCTGTACCTCAACATTTCCCCTTTGTGGTGAGTAGCAGTCTATCCTTTTCATAATATTGGAAATTATACAACTGTTCCTCAGAATTGCTCTGTGTGTGTCCATGTCTGTCGAGAAGAGGAATACCATGGTGTAGCTCTTATTGCCACTATAATAACAACTGTTTGCACATCCTGTACCATTTATTTATTTTTTATCCTTTGATCAGTTCTGGTAGTAATATTGGATATATCAGGTTGCATTACAAAATATTTGGTGTCTACATAAGAAATGTAGATATTCACAATTTTTCAGGCATTTGTAAAGAAAGAGATTTAGAATTTTCACCATATATGTATATAATTACATACATGAATACACAAAGTAGTGCAGACAGAGTTAAGAAAAATGTATACAGTTGTGATACATACAGTAGCCAGAACACCAACCTTTACTGCCCTCATGTTCAGAAAAAAGCGGAACACGTTGAACATTTTGTCCCACATTAGCAGCAGTTCCTGGAGGGGTGCATCACATTCTCTCATGCCAACAATGCGCTGCCTTTCAAACTCATTGATATGATGGTATGGTTCACACATAAGTGTCTGTGAGGCATCCTGCATGTGTTCTCAAGTCACACTGATCCATTACTTTCAGTTTATAGTGAAAACGAGAGCTGCAGGCACACTCTGCTGGTAGGTGATGTTGCTCAGCAATGCTGATGTCGACCCTGAACCCACAGGCTGACATGGTTCAAATGCTAATCATTTCTGCCGAACATACTAATGTACATATCCTGTGAGTATGAATGTCCCATCTCTAGTCATTCCAGGTCTGTGTGTTTTTTTGAGTGTATTTACATGAATCTTCAGAAGAATCTCTTATTTAAGAATTCTGTGTACTTGCATCTATCAAAGGAAACTCCCCATCACACCACTTTCAGATTTAGTGGTAAAATGGCCCATGTGGATAACATGTCAAAAACTGAAGACAGATAAGCATGAAAACAGGAAGAAGGGGTACTGAATTGTGAAAAATGAAGCAAAATAGAAACAGTGAATGGTCCATCAATCTAATTGGAAGAGACATGTGGTCACAATGTTTTACTGCAAAGCAGGAGATGCGTGTTTAAATCTCCCTCATGCACCATTTCCATCTGGTCATTGACATGCCTATCTGGTGTTTTCAGATTTGTTCCTGTATCCTGGTGTAAAACCCATTTGTTACAGTGAAGTGTACTGAATGGACCTGTAGTGAAAGTTGATTCTGCACAGCTACTCTTTTACCAGCCAAAAGGAAGTGGCTCTTGAATGGGAATCACAAAGTTTGAAGACAAGGTGACAAGTCAAACGGATCCTTGTCTGGTGTGTAATAAATGATGTTGGTGACACAGAGAGAGAGTGTGTGTGTGTGTGTGTGTGTGTGTCATATGAGGAATCTCTTATTGATGCACCTAGCTCGTACTTCATAATGACAGTTTTTCCTATTCTCTGTCAACATTTATTTCTTTAATGTTTTTGAGGTTTTCCACATTTACACCATCCAATACTGCAGATGTCCAAGCAAACATGAACATGTACTGGAATTTCGGAGAGCGAATCTGATTCTGTGTGAAAGCTTGGACTTCAATAATAGACAATCAATCACATGAACAATGCTGCTCTGTGTATCTGTGAAGCTTTAGGAAATTGTAGAGCCTTTTTCACAAAGTATTTCACTTCTCTAAATCCAAACACATCTAATGGTTGCACAAGAGGTGTGCAACATGGAGGAATGGTAATCACGTGTACTCCCATGCCAAACCTGTACAACTGTGATTCACCTGCCCTATAGTTGTCAAGGAGTAAAGCAAAATCTTGGTTTGTGTAAGAACCAGTCACATGTTCATTAAAATCTTTCACAAGTCTTTTCTCCATTTTGCCTGATGCACTACATTTCACAATGACATTGAGGGTTTGCACAAGTACCCTGACACCTGTCACTAAACTTGTGCTCCAAATACACCATTTTCTTCCCTGCAAACATAAGTAAAATGTGCATAAAAGCAATCCTGTTTTGTTAAGGGCATATTGTATGCTGTAAATTAGGGAAATGCCATGACACTGGCATCACATCATCTCTTCTTTGTGTTCACCGCATGATCATCGACATTCTCATCATCTGATACATACAGCCACACAGCAATCAGCAACATATCATCATCACCCTACTTACTATTTAGCAGCAATGTAGAAAAAAATCACACGAATATTGCACAGTCATCTGATCTCTATAGAAACTTGTAGATTCCGTAAAATTTTAAAAATGTTTGTGGATCTCGTTATCCAAGTTGCAAGCTATATTTGTTGGATTCATATTGCCCACATAATATCACTTACCTATTTATTTAACATACCCGCTTCCAAAGGCACAAACAGTCCACTGCTACCTAAGCAGCTTCAACAGGACTCCTCTCTCCACAATGCACTGTAGTCAACCGATGTCCTCCGTGTGTTTGTTTCAATGTTCATTTGTTTAGGCATAGCATCCTCCTAACACGTTATGGTTATTTCATCAGATGTACTGGTTACAGTGGGGTTCCAACCACTAGCAGATTTGTATCCGAGATATTGTGTTTTCACCAGTTCTCGATGCTGGGATCCAATGATTACATACAAATATTTTGGGGGAGTCATCATCCTTTTTATAAATGGGCGTAAAACAACTTTCACGAGAATACAAGCAAACAGGGCAGTTGAAGCAGATGCTCTTTATAGCAAGCTTGGGGACTCAAGTATTTCAGAAGTCATTTGCAGAAAGAATCTAGGAGTGATGGTAGACAGTTTCATGATATGGGAGACTCCTATAAATAAAATATGCTCAAAAATTAGTATGAATATATTTCTTTTGAGAAAAATGTCACAAACAGTTGATTATGACACTTTATTAAAAATGTATTATGGTCCAATTTATTCACACCTCTTTTACTGTGTACCTGTGTGGGGGCAGTACAGCTAATACACACATATGCAGATTAATTAAATAGCAAAAGAAAGTGATTAGGCACACACAAAACCTATCACCAAAGCAGTCCTGCAGAAATAAATTCAAAGAATTACAAATACCAACAGTCCCTATGCTGTACATAAATAAAGCATTTTTGTTCTAAAAAATAAACTGCACAGCTTTGCTGAATAAAAATATACATAATCACACCATTAAGTGTTGAGATAAGTATCACATTTGTACATTAGACTCAAGTTAAGTGACAGAGATGCAGATATTGATGAACACATATTTTTAACAAACTTTGAAGCATTATAAAGAACTTCAAAACACTGTCTACTTTCAAACAAAAACTAGGATGTCACATGGTCTTAGCCGGTTGTTATAGTGTAAAAGAGTTCTTACAAGGGAAACTTCCCACTGCATTCCCTCGGAAGTAATACCTTCTTTTCGCATTCTAAGGTTCCCATATATTATAGGTGAACACAATTGTCCACCTGCGGCTTGATAATACCACATCTAATTGTCTTGCAAACAAAATTCCCTTATCTAGTGGTTGCACCTGCACCACCTCTCCTCTGCAACAGTGTACCAGTACCAGGCTGACGAAAAGTTTCCCGGGCCACATCTGGCACGGCACCTGAAGGAAAAGGAAGCCATGTCAATCGCTCCCTTCCTTACCATGTCTAAAACACACAAATGACAAGTAAAAACTACACATACCCTATTACCTAATAACAATGAATACGACATGTTCCTCCCGGAGGACACTTAATCTACTTATCCCTAGACCTAAGTGCGTAAGGAACGTTCCTCTGCTGTTCTTTTAGCTTCAGTACCCTCACACCTTTTGTTACTGCTGGAGGAATCTGCGGTAACGCATCCACTGCGCCATTAAATGGCTTAATCCTACTCACATGAACTACTGATGACTTGGTTGGTAACTGCAACTTTACGTTCACTGGAGACACTATTTCATTTACCTGATACGGTCCAGAATATTTCATCAAAAACTTCTTCGTTTTACCCGTCGGAACATAAGGATTAGCTAACAATACCCATTGACCAATTCTGTATTGCAGCAGTTTACTTGTTCTTTGCCCAATACTCTCTTGTTTCTCCAAAGCTTTAGTATTAGCACGCTGTACCCTTTGCCAAATCTTTCTCAATTTCTTGGCGAAATTCTCCACTTACTCATCCTGTGAACTTACCTGAGGTTTGAGCACATCAAATGGTGACGGCATTTTCCGACCATAAATTACCTCATACGGAGAGAGCCCCATTCCTGTATGAACTTCCGCGTTATATGCGCTTGTCAACAGATTTAAACACACGTCCCAATCCATGTGTTCTGAATTTACGTAATGACTAATCATCTTTACTAACGTCCCATGAACCCATTCTGTTCGTCCATTCGACTGAGGATGAAATGGGCTTGTCCGCAATTTCTTAACTTTCAATAAACTGCATAACTGCTTCATCAGCTCCAACATAAAATTACTACCCAGATCTGTAATTATAGTATCAGGCACACCATACTTCAGCAACCAGGCTTGCGCAACAGTGCTTGCCTTCTGATCTGGAATAGCTACCATTACCAGGTATCGGGAAAAATGATCTAATATTGCTAATACATATTGATTACTTGCTTGGGTCTTGTTAAATGCTTCGACTACGTCTAATCCAATGAATGCGAATGGACGATCCGCTTCAGGTAGTCTCTGTAACTCAATTTTCTGCTGACTTAAATCTGCTCATGGTATACAATTTTGCACATACTGCTCTACATCATTGTGACGTGTCTTCCACCAAAACCTTTCAGCTACCTATCTATCAGTCATTCTTTTACCACCATGACCTGACAATACATGGTTGTGCACTTGTTTCAACACTTCTTCCCTCAGCAACTCCGGTACTACGATGCGTAGTCCGCACTTCGTCTTCCTGCAAAGCAACCCATCCTGCATTTCAAACTGCGGTTGCATTCGGAACAATTGACACTCTCTGTTAGTGGCTTGTGCCTTTATCCACTCCTTCTCACTTATGCCCACAACTTGTACAGCTGCTATTTTTCTACTAAGCACATCTGCATGTGTACGTTTTACCCCAGGTTTGTGAATTACCTTGTAGTCAAATTCACTTAGTTTCAGGGCCCATCTCGTTAAACGACTCGAAGGATCTTTCAACCCCAACAACCACTTCAATGCTGCGTGATCTGTAATCACCTTGAACTTACACCCATGTAAATAACAGCGAAAATATGAGATACCGTAAATCACTATTAGCATTTCTTTCTCTGTAGTTGAATAATTCTTCTCTGCCTTATTCAGTTGCCTGGAAGCATAAGCCACTGGACGTTCCTGTCCATTAACCCTCTGAGAAAGAATACAACCTACAGCAATATTACTAGCATCACTAGATAGTATGAACCCTTGTTCGAAATCAGGAAGTATCAACATTGGGTCTGATGTTAGTACCTGTTTGAGCTTCTCGAATGCCTCCTGACACTGTGCTGTCCATTCAAACTTAACACCTTTCTTTAACAATCTCGTTAATGGATGTGCAATTTCCGTGAACCCCTTTACGTATCGTCTGTAGTAATTACATAGACCGACATATTGCTGAACTTGTTTCGTGGTCTGTGGTACTGGAAAACCATGCACAGCCAACATTAGATGAAGATCCATTCTTACCCCATCCTGACTGATAATATGCCCAAGATAAGTCACTTGCGTCTGAGCAAACTGACATTTCTCAACATTAAGTGTAAGATTTGCCACTCTTAGCCTACTAAATACTTCGTTCAGTCGTTCCACATGCTCTTCTATATTACGCGAAAAAGTATCAATATCATCGAGGTATACCATAGCAATCTTCGGTTTCGGTCCCCGATGCACACCATCTAACAGACGCTGGAAAGTAGCAGGAGCGTTTTTCAACCCGAATGGCATTCTGCGATACTGAAAGTGACCAAGGCTTGTTGTAAAGGCTGTCTTCAGTCTGTCCTCGGAACTTACTTCTATCTGATGGTACCCACTCTTTAGATCTAATGTCGAAAAATATTTACACCGACCTAGGTTATCCAACGTTCCCGTGATGTTCACTATTGGATATGCACCTGTTACAGTTTGTGCGTTCAAAAAATGATAGTCACAACAAAACCTATACTTTTTAGTACCGTCCAATGACTTCTTAGGAACTACCACTATGTTGGCAGACTACGGGCTTTCACTGTTCTCTATAATACCGTCCCTTAGCTGTTGATTAATAAATTCTTCCACTAGTGGTTGTCGGTGCTTCACTACCCTGTATGGTTTTCTATAGACTGGCGGACTATCACCAATCGGTATACGGTGCTGTGTAGTAGGAGTTCCTGGTAATGGACCTTCTGAATTAAACAAATCTAAATACTCAAATAACAAAGCTTACATAGCTTTCCGATCACCATTCTCCAAATGACGAATCTTATCACGTAGTACAGATGCCTTGACGGTTTGCTTGACGTTATAATCACCTTGGGATTCACCTATACCCTCAAGATCGAGTATTTCCAAATTTGCTACCACTAAACCCTTTGGGAGATCCACTTCATCTGCCCCAAAATTATCTACACTGACCGGAATCATCAGTTCCCCATTTATATCCATTACACGCACAACGCTCCTCCTAGTAAAACAATGCATTTCATCCAATGCTTCATTGCTCTGTAGTGGCTCCACCACACAGTCTCTACTGTGGTACATCGGTACCTACTGACAACCAAACTAGCTTCCCTGTACCCGAAGGCACATTGACATGCGTAATCATCTTTAATGCCCTTGTACGCGGTTCAATTGGTGACATCTTAGCAACGGATGCACCTCGCGACGTAGAAATATTTACAGCTGTTGTACCCATTGAAAACAAGTTTCCAATAAGTTCAGCTGTACGCTGTGAAAGATTAATTTTGGCATGGTGTTTATCGAGGAAGTCCAGTCCGAGAATCACAGAATACCCTTGTCCCACAGTTGGCAACACTTCCATTTGCTCTCCGAACTCTACAGTTCCAATCTTAAAAATGAGCTTTGTTGTACCCAATGATTGCAACTCATTATTCCCTACTCCATGTAATCTATACCTAGGAGTACCTAGTCTTCTCCTACCCATGAGGTCTAGACTAGCAACAGATACATGTGCCCCTGTATCAATCAAAAACTTACATCTGTTATTCCTTACAACACCCATCAAGCAACAATCCATCTCTGTACTAGTTTTCACCGTACTTCTGCTTACTGGGAATGTCTTCCGACACTCCCGTTCCCGTTTAACGCTTTTTTCTGTTTATTCCCGTTACCATTCTGCTTACTACAACACTCATTTGCCTTGTGACCGTAGCGTTTACAAGCATAGCACTGCGGCTGTTTGCATTGAGCCTTCACGTGACCTTTCCTCCCACAACGGTAATAATTCCTCTCCGACGCAAAGATGCGTTTATCATTGTGAACCCTTGTTGCAATGTCTATCTCCTGCAGATGCGTTGCAATACGCAATGCTGCAGCTAAATCCCTAGGATTCTCCATCCTAACCCTACGAGAAAATTTTGCAGGAATTCCCCTGAGGAATACATCGAGGGCTTTGTTTTCTGCCTCTCGTAGTAATACACGATCCACATCAGGGTTACCCAATAATTCATAGGTCTGCGAATTAATTTTCTGAATCCAATCTGAAAAAGACTCCACTGTCTCATTGACCTTCTGTGTCAAATTAGCTAACTTCTTCCTAAAAAATCTTGCACTATTCTGCTTATGATATCTTTGTCGTAACCCATCTGCCAATTCTTCAAACGTGCTTGCCTTACTAAGCGTCTCATGGTACATCACGAACGAAAATTTGCCGTACGTAACGTAGTTACGTCCGACCAATTGCTCATTGCAGCTGTTGCCAAAACATCATTCATGAATGCTGTGTCATCCTCTGTTGTTTTATCTGAGAAAGGCATGATCAGGTTAGCTACTGAAGGATGTACTGCAAGGTTGGACATTGATACTGACTTGCACTCACTTGAACCCATTTGAGACTCTTGTGCCGAACGCAAGGTCTCCATTTGCGTCATCAATTCTACATTATGTAACTTATGCTGCGCATTCTCTTCTAACAATTCTGAGACTTGCTCCATCAGAGCAGCTGTACTCTCTTCAGTACTAACGGATCTTCTTTCCGGCATGATTTGTGCAAATTACCAACTTACTCTATACTGAATTTGCTCCTCAGAACAATAACTACACTAGCTACTCAACTCCTTTGCCACAGTTGAACACTACACAGAAGAAGACGAACAACACTCACAATGCACAACTAAACAAAATTAATGCTTCCGCCTTGTTATTGCCCAGCGACACTCTCTACAATTGTGCGCTGCGTGACCAAAACATCTACAAATTGAACATTCTACTGGTACAAACTTCGTGCATGGCTCCCCATGCCCCGTTAAATTACACACAGTACATCTGACTGGTACCAAATCTGCTGTTCCCACAGGTCTCACAAAGTGCACTCCCAACAAAGAACGTGCATCCATAGTTATTAACAAAAATCGCCTCGTGCATTTACCACTACACCAAATCTGTAGGTGGTGGTCCCGGTCGCCTACGGTGGACTGGATGGCTGAGCGGTGAACTCTCCAGTTGTCAGGATGCTAGGAAATGACTGTGGACGCGTCAGAAACGCCAAAGAAACATTATTAATTCATAACACCTTTATTCCTGCCGAGTACAATGTGGCTTGGTGATATCAACGACCTTCCCGAGTCCTCGCTGACTCGTAGCGATGACACCAGCTCCGGGCCGCACAGTCTTGCTAGTGCAGCGCCGCGTGCTGTGATGTAGCGAAGGAATGTCCTTACTTCATACTTTGGCTGCGCGTGGCTGGTGGTGCCCGGCTGGCCGGATGCGGACAGCAAGCCGCTGCACGTAGGAGGCTCCGGGTTGGAGTCCCGGCGCTGTTGGCACGAGAGGCGTTCTCGTAGTGCGGAGTGTACTCTATCCCACCCCGTCTTCTTCCCTGCTCCTCCTGGTGGCTCGTCTGCGGTGGACAGGCGGAACGGGCTGTAGTCCCCCAGCGCCGTCGGCTCACCCGGTTGTGACAGCGGATGCACAGGGCCTAGGCCCCCACGATCTCGACAACGGCTCACTGATGTGGTCAGCATCGGGGGCGAGTGAGTCTGCCGTGATGTCTGCTAATCCTGGGTTGATGATTGACAGCGGCAGCAGAGAGGACCAGAGCTGGTACTGTCCCCTCACGTCTGCTGCTGGATGGGCCGCCCTTACTGCAACAACTCCTTAATAAAGATTAACATGTCTATCACTGAGCTGAGCGCTACACAGTGACCCAGTACACATCTAACTGCAAGTCTAACTGCAAGTGCCTTGTTGCTATCAAAGCTGGCGTATTTAAAGGAAGCACGAGCAACGTCCTGACGTCATGCTCGTTTGTAATGAACGCATTCATTCCACTTATACTGCTGATTCATCTGTCGTACTCGCCCTTTAGGTGTTCTTACGACAGAGTTACATGTTGTTACAACAGACTTATGCGAAGTTGTGAAATGCAGTAGAGCTGACGCTATACTTCTGTCTTACACTCTACGAAAGTCTCCGTTTAACACATCCCGCATGCTAAGCAATTCTCTCTCGCCTGTTGTATGTAACCAGGCCATTGCCCCTGTGTGATGACACATTCCGATATGTGCAATCCTCCTACCTCTTGGCTAACCTACCGCCTCTGGCTCTCGGCATAGGCAACGAACCTTTCCATGTTTCCAACTCTTTACTATTCCGCGACACTGCAGTACCTACAGCAGCTTGTATCATAGCCTTCAGTTGATCAAAGTCAGCAACTGGTGAT
This sequence comes from Schistocerca americana, assembly GCF_021461395.2. NCBI lineage: Eukaryota > Metazoa > Arthropoda > Insecta > Orthoptera > Acrididae > Schistocerca > Schistocerca americana. The sequence goes on from NC_060121.1 coordinate 477,937,836, forward strand.
ACAAAGACACTGTCCTTGACATAACCCCAGAAAAAAAAGTCGAGGGGCATAATGTATGGAGAGCGGGGTGGCCAGGCTGTTGGACCGTTCCTTCCAATCCACTGATCCGGAAATGTTTCATCGACAGCCACATCCAGAGCCACAGTTCTATGTTGTCAGAAAACTTCTGGAGAACAGGGCAATGACTGGGATCTGGCTGTTGTAGGATTTAGCAGTCAGTCAAACTGCTCAAGCTTCCTGAAGGCCGTTCCACTCCCAGGTCATTGGCGCATGGGCAAAGTGGTATAGAAACGTTGGCATCTGCTGAATTGCAGTATAGGCAAGGACAATGTCAAGCGGGCAGTTTGTGGCTACAACCTAGTTTGGGGTGGCTTTCCATGTCACTAGAGTTCTAAGCCATTACATTACCACATGCCCTCAAGAATGAATCACTGATATCTGCAAGTTTAAATATCCACAACAGTAAGTGTAACAAATGATGAAAATTATGATAAACGGAAACTCAACACTGTGCAGCTGTCAAGTATATTGCAGAAAGTATGGTATGCACATATGTAGCACATTAAGACACAAATCTTCAATGGCAACGAATGTAAAAGATGATGACAAACTGCATCCTCTATTAAATGTAAAATGCATTATGTAGTCTAGAATGTTATTATACAGGCACTTAACTCAAAGGAATTTCATTATCAGTGTAAGCAGTGAGATGTCTGGTTTGACAAACAACACTCTTCTGGAGAGCTATTTTGGTAGGTCCATTCCAGGTTTTTGTATATCCGGAAGCAATTACTCAAAGGTAAATCCAAAAAAAATTGTAAAGCAGGAAAACATGAGCTATGTGAACACAACCTCCATTAAGTAAATATTTTAAATGTTTTGTGGTAGGATAAAATTTTGTATGGTGTTTGAAATTGATAGGTACTTTGCTTTATGTTATTCTGTCACTGCAGTTTCTTAATCAGGAAAACTAACAGGTAAAAATTAAAATCAGGTCTATCAGAACAAGATATGACACTACTCCAGTATATGTCTTACTTGCCGTATTTTCGGCTGAACTGTATAAGGAAGTAGCCTAATACTTTTACAACTGAAACTTCATGACAAAAATGGATCATGTACCCACTATCTGGCCACAAAAGAGCACTCGCCTCATGGCTCAGAAGCACCTAGGAATGAAGCAACTGAGTCAAATTCTCCACCAGGGTTTCAACTATTTCTCATCATGCCCTGAAATGAAGAATACCCTACCCACTATTCCTCCCACTCCTCCCACCAAAGTATTCTGCTGTCCACCACCAAACCTACACAACATCCTGTCCCATCACTACTCTGCCCTGCTCCCAGCTCCTTGCTTCATGGCTCATATCCCTATAAGAGACCTAGGTGCCAGACCTGTCCCATACAGCCTCTCACCACCACTTACTCCATTCTGGCCACACACATCACCTATATCCTATCAAAGACAGGGCTATCTGTGAAAGCATTCGTGTGGTCTACAAACTAAGCTGCAGCCACTGTGCTACATTCTATGTGGACATGAAAATCAACAACCAATCTGTCCTCATAAACGGCCACTGACAAACTGTGACCAAGAGACAGCTGGACCACGCAGTTGCTGAACATGCTGCTCAACACAACATGCTACACTTTGATGATTACTTCACAGCCTGTGCCTTCTATGTCCTTTCTTCTTAAACCAGGTTTCCTGGATTGCGCTGCTGGGAACTCTCCCTGCAATATATCCACATTCCAATAACTCCCTGGTCTCCACCTTTGCTAGTCTCTGTCCTCCACCCACCTTGCTGCTCCCATTCCTGTGCTACACACCCTTCTATTCCACCAACACACCCCCTAGTCTCTCTCTTTCTTTTTCCCCTTCCCTAAACCCCTCCCCACCCTGAAACCTCCCGAATCTACCTAGCAGCCCTCCCTCTCACCACTATGTTCCTGCATACCTATAAGGAGCACAACACCCTCACCCACCCTTAGTGCTATCCCTCCCCCTTCCCGCCACAGTCTTCTCTTTACCCCCGCCCCTCAACTGCTTCTCGCTTTAAGTGCAATTGCTCACAGTGCAGCCTCTGTGACCAGAGACAGGGGTCGTGTGTGTGTGTGTGTGTGTGTGTGTGTGTGTGTGTGTGTGTGAGAGAGAGAGAGAGAGAGAGAGAGAGAGAGAGAGAGGAGAGAGAGTTGTGCTTGTATGAATGTGTGTGTGTGTATTCTAGTTAGAAGAAGGCCTTTGGCCAAAAGCTCATATTTATGGCAGTATTTTTGTTTTGCCTGTCTGTACCTCAACATTTCCCCTTTGTGGTGAGTAGCAGTCTATCCTTTTCATAATATTGGAAATTATACAACTGTTCCTCAGAATTGCTCTGTGTGTGTCCATGTCTGTCGAGAAGAGGAATACCATGGTGTAGCTCTTATTGCCACTATAATAACAACTGTTTGCACATCCTGTACCATTTATTTATTTTTTATCCTTTGATCAGTTCTGGTAGTAATATTGGATATATCAGGTTGCATTACAAAATATTTGGTGTCTACATAAGAAATGTAGATATTCACAATTTTTCAGGCATTTGTAAAGAAAGAGATTTAGAATTTTCACCATATATGTATATAATTACATACATGAATACACAAAGTAGTGCAGACAGAGTTAAGAAAAATGTATACAGTTGTGATACATACAGTAGCCAGAACACCAACCTTTACTGCCCTCATGTTCAGAAAAAAGCGGAACACGTTGAACATTTTGTCCCACATTAGCAGCAGTTCCTAGAGGGGTGCATCACATTCTCTCATGCCAACAATGCGCTGCCTTTCAAACTCATTGATATGATGGTATGGTTCACACATAAGTGTCTGTGAGGCATCCTGCATGTGTTCTCAAGTCACACTGATCCATTACTTTCAGTTTATAGTGAAAACGAGAGCTGCAGGCACACTCTGCTGGTAGGTGATGTTGCGCAGCAATGCTGATGTCGACCCTGAACCCACAGGCTGACATGGTTCAAATGCTAATCATTTCTGCCGAACATACTAATGTACATATCCTGTGAGTATGAATGTCCCATCTCTAGTCATTCCAGGTCTGTGTGTTTTTTTGAGTGTATTTACATGAATCTTCAGAAGAATCTCTTATTTAAGAATTCTGTGTACTTGCATCTATCAAAGGAAACTCCCCATCACACCACTTTCAGATTTAGTGGTAAAATGGCCCATGTGGATAACATGTCAAAAACTGAAGACAGATAAGCATGAAAACAGGAAGAAGGGGTACTGAATTGTGAAAAATGAAGCAAAAGAGAAACAGTGAATGGTCCAAGCTCAAGACATGCAACATCAATCTAATTGGAAGAGACATGTGGTCACAATGTTTTACTGCAAAGCAGGAGATGCATGTTTAAATCTCCCTCATGCACCATTTCCATCTGGTCATTGACATGCCTATCTGGTGTTTTCAGATTTGTTCCTGTATCCTGGTGTAAAACCCATTTGTTACAGTGAAGTGTACTGAATGGACCTGTAGTGAAAGTTGATTCTGCACAGCTACTCTTTTACCAGCCAAAAGGAAGTGGCTCTTGAATGGGAATCACAAAGTTTGAAGACAAGGTGACAAGTCAAACGAATCCTTGTCTGGTGTGTAATAAATGATGTTGGTGACACAGAGAGAGAGAGAGAGAGTGTGTGTGTGTGTGTGTGTGTGTGTGTGTGTGTGTGTGTGTGTGTGTCATATGATAGGAATCTCTTATTGATGCACCTAGCTCGTACTTCATAATGACAGTTTTTCCTATTCTCTGTCAACATTTATTTCTTTAATGTTTTTGAGGTTTTCCACATTTACACCATCCAATACTGCAGATGTCCAAGCAAACATGAACATGTACTAGAATTTCGGAGAGCGAATCTGATTCTGTGTGAAAGCTTGGACTTCAATAATAGACAATCAATCACATGAACAATGCTGCTCTGTGTATCTGTGAAGCTTTAGGAAATTGTAGAGCCTTTTTCACAAAGTATTTCACTTCTCTAAATCCAAACACATCTAATGGTTGCACAAGAGGTGTGCAACATGGAGGAATGGTAATCACGTGTACTCCCATGCCAAACCTGTACAACTGTGATTCACCTGCCCTATAGTTGTCAAGGAGTAAAGCAAAATCTTGGTTTGTGTAAGAACCAGTCACATGTTCATTAAAATCTTTCACAAGTCTTTTCTCCATTTTGCCTGATGCACTACATTTCACAATGACATTGAGGGTTTGCACAAGTACCCTGACACCTGTCGCTAAACTTGTGCTCCAAATACACCATTTTCTTCCCTGCAAACATAAGTAAAATGTGCATAAAAGCAATCCTGTTTTGTTAAGGGCATATTGTATGCTGTAAATTAGGGAAATGCCATGACACTGGCATCACATCATCTCTTCTTTGTGTTCTCCGCATGATCATCGACATTCTCATCATCTGATACATACAGCCACACAGCAATCAGCAACATATCATCATCACCCTACTTACTATTTAGCAGCTAATGTAGAAAAAAATCACACGAATATTGCACAGTCATCTGATCTCTATAGAAACTTGTAGATTCCGTAAAATTTTAAAAATGTTTGTGGATCTCGTTATCCAAGTTGCAAGCTATATTTGTTGGATTCATATTGCCCACATAATATCACTTACCTATTTATTTAACATACCCACTTCCAAAGGCACAAACAGTCCACTGCTACCTAAGCAGCTTCAACAGGACTCCTCTCTCCACAATGCACTGTAGTCAACCGATGTCCTCCGTGTGTTTGTTTCAATATTCATTTGTTTAGGCATAGCATCCTCCTAACACGTTATGGTTATTTCATCAGATGTACTGGTTACAGTGGGGTTCCAACCACTAGCAGATTTGTATCCGAGATATTGTGTTTTCACCAGTTCGCGATGCTGGGATCCAATGATTACAAGGCCATGAGCTTCCAGATGTACAAGTCTCCTATTTGTTCTACACAGGTTTTTTACACAGGTGTTTGTGTTCCAGTTTGGAAGTTTTGGCTCTTCAGATACTTTGTTGTTATATAGTTTATACCTGTTTATTTGTTGTTTTCAATTCTGTGACAAGTCTATGCAGCATCTTGCCTGCTCTCGTTGTTCATCACATTTATTTGTGATGGTAATATAGTCTTACCATATGACTCATATTCTATAACCACTGTAGTATGACAACTACAAAGACTTCAGAAAGGGAACAGATACGTCAGTGACCATATGGTCAGTTCATAATTTTGTGAAAAAAAGGGCTGGAAGGAGATTTGAACACAGATCTCCCGCTTTGCTGTTCAACATTGTGACCACTGAGCCACAGTGCCGATTCTCTTTCAGTTTGTGACCACCTAGCCATAACACTGTGGCTCTTCCAGTTTGCTTGATGTTGCACATCTTGATCTTGGACCATTTACTGCTTCTATTTTGCATCCTTTTTCACATTTTGGTTCACTTTCTTCCTGTTTTCAAGCTTCATCTGTTTGCAGTATTTATGGGCCATCTTACCACTAAATTTGAGGGAGGTGCAGTGGGAAGTTTCCCTTGTAAGAACTCTTTTACACTATAACAACCGGCTAAGACCATGTGACATCCTAGTTTTTGTTTGAAAGTAGACAGTGTTTTGAAGTTCTTTATAATGCTTCAAAGTTTGTTAAAAATATGTGTTCATCAATATCTGCATCTCTGTCACTTAACTTGAGCTAATGTACAAATGTGATACTTATCTCAACACTTAATGGTGTGATTATGTATATTTTTATTCAGCAAAGCTGTGCAGTTTATTTTTTAGAACAAAAATGCTTTATTTATGTACAGCATAGGCACTGTTGGTATTTGTAATTCTTTGAATTTATTTCTGCAGGACTGCTTTGGTGATAGGTTTTGTGTGTGCCTAATCACTTTCTTTTGCTATTTAATTAATCTGCATATGTGTGTATTAGCTGTACTGCCCCCACACAGGTACACAGTAAAAGAGGTGTGAATAAATTGGACCATAATACATTTTTAATAAAGTGTCATAATCAACTGTTTGTGACATTTTTCTCAAAAGAAATATATTCATACTAATTTTTGAGCATATTTTATTTATAGGAGTCTCCCATATCATGAAACTGTCTACCATCACTCCTAGATTCTTTCTGCAATTGACTTCTGAAATACTCGAGTCCCCAAGCTTGCTATAAAGAGCATCTGCTTCAACTGCCCTGTTTGCTTGTATTCTCGTGAAAGTTGTTTTACGCCCATTTATAAAAAGGATGATGACTCCCCCAAAATATTTGTATGTAATCATTGGATCCCAGCATCGCGAACTGGTGAAAACACAATATCTCGGATACAAATCTGCTAGTGGTTGGAACCCCACTGTAACCAGTACATCTGATGAAATAACCATAACGTGTTAGGAGGATGCTATGCCTAAACAAATGAACATTGAAACAAACACACGGAGGACATCGGTTGACTACAGTGCATTGTGGAGAGAGGAGTCCTGTTGAAGCTGCTTAGGTAGCAGTGGACTGTTTGTGCCTTTGGAAGCGGGTATGTTAAATAAATAGGTAAGTGATATTATGTGGGCAATATGAATCCAACAAATATAGCTTGCAACTTGGATAACGAGATCCACAAACATTTTTAAAATTTTACGGAATCTACAAGTTTCTATAGAGATCAGATGACTGTGCAATATTCGTGTGATTTTTTTCTACATTGCTGCTAAATAGTAAGTAGGGTGATGATGATATGTTGCTGATTGCTGTGTGGCTGTATGTATCAGATGATGAGAATGTCGATGATCATGCGGAGAACACAAAGAAGAGATGATGTGATGCCAGTGTCATGGCATTTCCCTAATTTACAGCATACAATATGCCCTTAACAAAACAGGATTGCTTTTATGCACATTTTACTTATGTTTGCAGGGAAGAAAATGGTGTATTTGGAGCACAAGTTTAGTGACAGGTGTCAGGGTACTTGTGCAAACCCTCAATGTCATTGTGAAATGTAGTGCATCAGGCAAAATGGAGAAAAGACTTGTGAAAGATTTTAATGAACATGTGACTGGTTCTTACACAAACCAAGATTTTGCTTTACTCCTTGACAACTATAGGGCAGGTGAATCACAGTTGTACAGGTTTGGCATGGGAGTACACGTGATTACCATTCCTCCATGTTGCACACCTCTTGTGCAACCATTAGATGTGTTTGGATTTAGAGAAGTGAAATACTTTGTGAAAAAGGCTCTACAATTTCCTAAAGCTTCACAGATACACAGAGCAGCATTGTTCATGTGATTGATTGTCTATTATTGAAGTCCAAGCTTTCACACAGAATCAGATTCGCTCTCCGAAATTCCAGTACATGTTCATGTTTGCTTGGACATCTGCAGTATTGGATGGTGTAAATGTGGAAAACCTCAAAAACATTAAAGAAATAAATGTTGACAGAGAATAGGAAAAACTGTCATTATGAAGTACGAGCTAGGTGCATCAATAAGGGATTCCTATCATATGACACACACACACACACACACACACAAACACACACACACACACACACACACACACACACACACACACACACACACACTCTCTCTGTGTCACCAACATCATTTATTACACACCAGACAAGGATTCGTTTGACTTGTCACCTTGTCTTCAAACTTTGTGATTCCCATTCAAGAGCCACTTCCTTTTGGCTGGTAAAAGAGTAGCTGTGCAGAATCAACTTTCACTACAGGTCCATTCAGTACACTTCACTGTAACAAATGGGTTTTACACCAGGATACAGGAACAAATCTGAAAACACCAGATAGGCATGTCAATGACCAGATGGAAATGGTGCATGAGGGAGATTTAAACACGCATCTCCTGCTTTGCAGTAAAACATTGTGACCACATGTCTCTTCCAATTAGATTGATGTTGCACGTCTTGAGCTTGGACCATTCACTGTTTCTCTTTTGCTTCATTTTTCACAATTCAGTACCCCTTCTTCCCGTTTTCATGCTTATCTGTCTTCAGTTTTTGACATGTTATCCACATGGGCCATTTTACCACTAAATCTGAAAGTGGTGTGATGGGGAGTTTCCTTTGATAGATGCAAGTACACAGAATTCTTAAATAAGAGATTCTTCTGAAGATTCATGTAAATACACTCAAAAAAACACACAGACCTGGAATGACTAGAGATGGGACATTCATACTCACAGGATATGTACATTAGTATGTTCGGCAGAAATGATTAGCATTTGAACCATGTCAGCCTGTGGGTTCAGGGTCGACATCAGCATTGCTGCGCAACATCACCTACCAGCAGAGTGTGCCTGCAGCTCTCGTTTTCACTATAAACTGAAAGTAATGGATCAGTGTGACTTGAGAACACATGCAGGATGCCTCACAGACACTTATGTGTGAACCATACCATCATATCAATGAGTTTGAAAGGCAGCGCATTGTTGGCATGAGAGAATGTGATGCACCCCTCCAGGAACGGCTGCTAATGTGGGACAAAATGTTCAACGTGTTCCGCTTTTTTCTGAACATGAGGGCAGTAAAGGTTGGTGTTCTGGCTACTGTATGTATCACAACTGTATACATTTTTCTTAACTCTGTCTGCACTACTTTGTGTATTCATGTATGTAATTATATACATATATGGTGAAAATTCTAAATCTCTTTCTTTACAAATGCCTGAAAAATTGTGAATATCTACATTTCTTATGTAGACACCAAATATTTTGTAATGCAACTTGATATATCCAATATTACTACCAGAACTGATCAAAGGATAAAAAATAAATAAATGGTACAGGATGTGCAAACAGTTGTTATTATAGTGGCAATAAGAGCTACACCATGGTATTCCTCTTCTCGACAGACATGGACACACACAGAGCAATTCTGAGGAACAGTTGTATAATTTCCAATATTATGAAAAGGATAGACTGCTACTCACCACAAAGGGGAAATGTTGAGGTACAGACAGGCAAAACAAAAATACTGCCATAAATATGAGCTTTTGGCCAAAGGCCTTCTTCTAACTAGAATACACACACACACATTCATACAAGCACAACTCTCTCTCTCTTTCTCTCTCTCTCTCTCTCTCTCTCATACACACACACACACACACACACACACACACACACACACACACACACACACACACACGACCACTGTCTCTGGTCACAGAGGCTGCACTGTGAGCAACTGCACCTAAAGCGAGAAGCAGTCTGAGGGGCGGGGGTAAAGAGAAGACTGTGGCGGGGAGGGGGAGGGATAGCACTAAGGGTGGGTGAGGGTGTTGTGCTCCTTATAGGAGTATGCAGGAACATAGTGGTGAGAGGGAGGGCTGCTAGGTAGATTCGGGAGGTTTCAGGGTGGGGAGGGGTTTAGGGAAGGGGAAAAAGAAAGAGAGAGACTAGGGGGTGTGTTGGTGGAATAGAAGGGTGTGTAGCACAGGAATGGGAGCAGCAAGGTGGGTGGAGGACAGAGACTAGCAAAGGTGGAGACCAGGGAGTTATTGGAATGTGGATATATTGCAGGGAGAGTTCCCAGCAGCGCAATCCAGGAAACCTGGTTTAAGAAGAAAGGACATAGAAGGCACAGGCTGTGAAGTAATCATCAAAGTGTAGCATGTTGTGTTGAGCAGCATGTTCAGCAACTGCGTGGTCCAGCTGTCTCTTGGTCACAGTTTGTCAGTGGCCGTTTATGAGGACAGATAGGTTGTTGATTTTCATGTCCACATAGAATGTAGCACAGTGGCTGCAGCTCAGTTTGTAGACCACACGAATGCTTTCACAGATAGCCCTGTCTTTGATAGGATATAGGTGATGTGTGTGGCCAGAATGGAGTAAGTGGTGGTGAGAGGCTGTATGGGACAGGTCTGGCACCTAGGTCTCTTATAGGGATATGAGCCATGAAGCAAGGAGCTGGGAGCAGGGCAGAGTAGTGATGGGACAGGATGTTGTGTAGGTTTGGTGGTGGACAGCAGAATACTTTCGTGGGAGGAGTGGGAAGAATAGTGGGTAGGGTATTCTTCATTTCAGGGCATGATGAGAAATAGTTGAAACCCTGGTGGAGAATTTGACTCAGTTGCTTCATTCCTAGGTGCTTCTGAGCCATGAGGCGAGTGCTCTTTTGTGGCCAGATAGTGGGTACATGATCCATTTTTGTCATGAAGTTTCAGTTGTAAAAGTATTAGGCTACTTCCTTATACAGTTCAGTCGAAAATATGGCAAGTAAGACATATACTGGAGTAGTGTCATATCTTGTTCTGATAGACCTGATTTTAATTTTTACCTGCTAGTTTTCCTGATTAAGAAACTGCAGTGACAGAATAACATAAAGCAAAGTACCTATCAATTTCAAACACCATACAAAATTTTATCCTACCACAAAACATTTAAAATATTTACTTAATGGAGGTTGTGTTCACATAGCTCATGTTTTCCTGCTTTACAATTTTTTTTGGATTTACCTTTGAGTAATTGCTTCCGGATATACAAAAACCTGGAATGGACCTACCAAAATAGCTCTCCAGAAGAGTGTTGTTTGTCAAACCAGACATCTCACTGCTTACACTGATAATGAAATTCCTTTGAGTTAAGTGCCTGTATAATAACATTCTAGACTACATAATGCATTTTACATTTGATAGAGGATGCAGTTTGTCATCATCTTTTACATTCGTTGCCATTGAAGATTTGTGTCTTAATGTGCTACATATGTGCATACCATACTTTCTGCAATATACTTGACAGCTGCACAGTGTTGAGTTTCCGTTTATCATAATTTTCATCATTTGTTACACTTACTGTTGTGGATATTTAAACTTGCAGATATCAGTGATTCATTCTTGAGGGCATGTGGTAATGTAATGGCTTAGAACTCTAGTGACATGGAAAGCCACCCCAAACTAGGTTGTAGCCACAAACTGCCCGCTTGACATTGTCCTTGCCGATACTGCAATTCAGCAGATGCCAACACTTCTATACCACTTTGCCCATGCGCCAATGACCTGGGAGTGGAACGGCCTTCAGGAAGCTTGAGCAGTTTGACTGACTGCTAAATCCTACAACAGCCAGATCCCAGTCATTGCCCTGTTCTCCATAAGTTTTCTGACAACATAGAACTGTGGCTCTTCCACAAACTCGGTGCCGGGCCATGGTGTTGAAACCCCCAGGACCGCCCCATCATCATGGGCATAGCTGGGCCCTATTATGACGTACAGCCTGTGTCGGTCATTGCCGTACTTATGACATCACTACGTTTGCTGTCTTCAGGCTGTGAAGCAACACCTACAGTCGCCCCAGAGCCTGGGGCCACCACCTCCTGCCGCCATCTCCATAGTCAGGGCCAAGCTGCAAGTACCAGACAGCCGAGTAATGGCCACCCTCTCCAGCCTGTATTTACAGGGTAACCCTATGGTCATGTGTGATTGTTAATAATGAGATTTGACAACAGATGGCTGCCTACGTCATTGGCATTTCTACCTACCTCCAGTAAGGCAGTGATCGCCCACACCTTTCCATAACAACAGCATGTCACACCAGTTTTGTTTTTTATATGCAATGAGATGTCTGTGTCCAGCCATCTAGATAACTGCTGTGTGGTTTTGTCATAGTGAAGGTCTGGCTTGTGTATAGTAGGCCACATATGTGCAAGGTGTCCATAAATTATCTTTACAACTTAAGATTAAAATATATTTAAAAGTATACTTATATCACTAGAGGGAGTGGTAGTAGGCAGTTTCATCTACCAGCAGAAGTAGTAGTACATCATGATATAATGGGTCAACTCTGTAGCATGTGAATAGAAAAAGTTACAAAAACAACAAGATGCCCAAAAAATTGTATAAAAACCACATGCACTGTAAATATTCTACATGAAACATCAGGGCTGCTTCATAATTAAAGTCAGTTAAAACTAAGTGCACTGTAAAGAATTAATTCATTTCACTCAACAGCTCATTAAGTTACCCACAAATTGCCAGTAATTTTTATCATACATTAAAATCATTATGTAAGGGGGCAAATTCTACTTAAAAACTTAAAAGGAAATACACACTAAATAAGGAGGGGGTTGGCTACTGAAATATAAATGAAGCTCAAATGACATCAAACTGAAAGTGCCCAACCAAACAGGCATCTGACATCTTAAACAACATAATAAGGAATTCAGAGATGTGAACCCAAGTCACACAGCCAGTACCAGTAATACGATGTGTACTGATCAGGCTGACTTACACACAGTACATACAACAGCCCACACTAACTTGTAACATTTGCAGACATCCAACCAGCAGATAACAGCTCTGTCTTACAACACACTCACACAGAAAAACTCGCTGTCTTCAGGTTCTGCTTAGGAAACAACCAGCCAGATATCCCTGAAGCAAACTGCATCCAGCCTTGCTGTCTCACAAGTATTCAGCCACTAGACTTGTCCTTATTGCCGCTGTCCCACCACAGCAGCCAAATCCAATGGCCACGTCCCCTGTTGGTATCTGCTCACTGCTTGTGGCTCACTCGCTCTCCAAAGGAAGACTCCTTCCTCTTCCACAGCAGGTCTTCGGGGTGGTGCCTATGTCGCACTGCATGTGGCACAATTCTGTCACTGAGATACTTCACCATCCATGCTGCACAAGTGGGGATTTTAAAGCATGGCAGCTTGCTATGGCACAATATTAGATGTTAACAAATGATTTTCCACATGTGATGAGATAACTCATAAAGTTTTGTTTCCTCACTCATACATATCAATGTGTGCACCCTTAGCGGCAAGGAAAACGTCTAGTCAGAATTCCATTTCTCTCAATTTATGATTTTAGGTCTGCATAGTGACATGTTCAAATTCATAGTGAATGCATGCCTTAAAGCCCTAAAGGTATCTAACCTTTGTTCAGTACACCAGATCCTTTTCAAAAACTCACAGGAAGAAGTGTAGTGGTATGTCAGTGGAGTGTGGTGGCCATAGAATTGAACCATCTTGTCCAATTCACTTATCCAGAAGCTTTTCATCTAGAAATTGGTGGACATTTAGGGATCAGTGGGGTGGTGCTCTGTCCTGCTGGAATATGACATTGTGGCACAGTAGATTATTGTAACATGCCCAGATAGACACCACTATTTATGGCAGGCTCAATGAAAAAGAATGGACTAATGATAAAAATCATTTTTTGCATCATTCTTGCCTTGCATATCCACTGCATACTGCTCATGCTGAGATTTCTCCTTAGGCTTTGTAGGGATATAGCCTTAACCTTTTATGCAAGGCATTGTGGACTGCTGATCGTCTCATTTCCAACCATCTGGCCACTGCACGCACCAGTTTTGTCAGACACTTTGCTAACACCTACTATACCTTGTCCAAGTTGGTTTGCATTTATGGAGAACACTACCTGTTGTAAGGTCAGTACAGTGGTTACCTTCCATACAGTGTTTGAAAGTTTTGTTCCACTAGGTTATTAGGCATTGCCTGTATGAACCAGACCACACACACAAAGCTTTCTCCTGTGACATACACTTTTTATTAGTTTTGAAGTTCACTCCCAAGATCAGTGTTTGGTGTGGACTGATGCACATTTGCATCATTAGTTTATTCATTTCTCTTGAGTCAACTGTCAAAATTGCCGCATTTGGAAGGTAAAAAAAAAGAAAAAGAAAGTGTTATCACATGTTGACAACAAATTTATGGTGTTGTCATTGTGTTCTTCAGTCCTGAGACTGGTTTGATGCAGCTCTCCATGCCAATCTATCCTGTGCAAGATTCTTCATCTCCCAGTACCTACTGCAACCTACATCCTTCTGAATCTGCTTAGTGTATTCATCTCTTGGTCTCCCTCTACGATTTTTACCCTCCATGCTGCCCTCCAATGCTAAATTTGTGATCCCTTGATGCCTCAGGACATGTCCTACCGACCGATCCCTTCTTCTAGTCAAGTTGTGCCACAAACTTCTCTTCTCCACAATCCTATTCAATACCTCCTCATTAGTTACGTGATCTGCCCATCTAATCTTCAGCAATCTTCTGTAGCACCACATTTCAAAAGCTTATATTCTCTTCTTGTCCAAACTATTTATCGTCCATGTTTCACTTCCATACATGGCTACACTCCATACAAATACTTTCAGAAACGGCTTCCTGACACTTAAATCTATACTCGATGTTCACAAATTTCTCTTCTTCAGAAACGCTTTCCTTGCCATTGCCAGTCTACATTTTATATCCTCTCTACTTCGACCGTCATCAGTTATTTTGCTTCCCAAATAGCAATTACTACTTTAAGTGTCTCATTTCCTAATCTAATACCCTCAGCATCACCCGACTTAATTCGACTACATTCCATTATCCTCGTTTTGCTTTTGTTGATGTTCTTCTTATATCCTCCTTTGAAGACACTGTCCATTCCATTCAACTGCTCTTCCAAGTCCTTTGCTGTCTCTGACAGAATTACAATGTCATCGGCGAGCCTCAAGTTTTTATTTCTTCTCCCTGGATTTTAATACCTACTCCGAATTTTTCTTTTGTTTCCTTTACTGCTTGCTCAACATACAGATTGAATAACATTGGGGAGAGGCTACAACCCTGTCTCACTCCCTTCCCAACCGCTGCTTCCCTTTCATGCCCCTTGACTCTTATAACTGCCATCTGGTTTCTGTACAAATTGTAAATAGCCTTTCGCTCCCTGTATTTTACCCCTGCCACCTTTAGAATTTGAAAGAGAGTATTCCAGTCAACATTGTCAAAAACTTTCTCTAAGTCTTCAAATGCTAGAAACGTAGGTTTGCCTTTCCTTAATCTAGCTTCTAAGATAAGTCGTAAGGTCAGTATTGTCTCATGTGTTCCAACATTTCTACGGAATCCAAACTGATCTTCCCCGAGGTCGGCTTCTACCAGTTTTTCCATTCGTCTGTAAATAATTTGCGTTAGTATTTTGCAGCTGTGACTTATTAAACTGATAGTTCGGTAATTTTCACATTGTCAACACCTGCTTTCTTTGGGATTGGAATTATTATATTCTTCTTGAAGTCTGAGGGTACTTCGCCTGTCTCATACATCTTGCTCGCCAGATGGTAGAGTTTTGTCAGGACTGGCTCTCCCAAGGCTGTCTGTAGTTCTAATGGAATGTTGTCTACTCCCGGGGCCTTGTTTCAACTCAGGTCTTTCAGTGCTCTGTCAAACTCTTCACGCAGTATCGTATCTCCCATTTCATCTTCATCTACATCCTCTTCCATTTCCATAATATTGTCCTCAAGTACATCGCCCTTGTATAGACCCTCTATATACTCCTTCCACCTTTCTGCCTTCCCCTTTTTGCTTAGAAATGGGTTTCCATCTGAGCTCTTGATATTCATACAAGTGGCTCTCTTTTCTCCAACGGTCTCTTTAATTTTCCTGTAGGCTGTATCTATCTTACCCCAAGTGAGATAAGCCTCCACATCCTTACATTTGTCCTCTAGCCATGCCTGCTTAGCCATACTGCACTTCCTGTTGATCTCATTTTTGAGATGTTTGTATTCCTTTTTGCCTGCTTCATTTACTGCATTTTTATATTTACTCCTTTCATCAATTAAATTCAATATTTCTTCTGTTACCCAAGGATTTCTACTAGCCCTCGTCTTTTTACCTATTTGATCCTCTGCTGCCTTCACTACTTCATCCCTCAGAGCTACCCATTCATCTTCTACTGTATTTCTTTCCCCCATTCCTGTCAATTGTTCCCTTATGCTCTCCCTGAAACTCTGTACAACCTCTGGTTTAGTCAGTTCATCCAGGTCCCATCTCCTTAAATTCCCACCTTTTTGCTATTTCTTCAGTTTTAATCTACAGTTCATAACCAATAGATTTATCGACACTTCGTATTACTCAAATATGAATTTGCACTTTTGTATACACCATATCTAAAGCTGGATTTCCACAGGCTTGAATTGCTTATCTGTGCGTCGCCCCACCACCAATCGCGTTAGTCAAGTTACACGTCAAAACACACCACTTGTGCACTGTCAGGACAGTGTATGTGTAAGTTACAAACGTTAAAAGCAGTTTAGTCCATTAGTGACCGATTTCTTTTTAATTAACATATATTCTTAATTTTTGGAAAACTGTTTCCTGGCAACCAAATTTATGAAATATGGGGAAATTTTGGTCATTTCAAACATACAAGTGAATAATTGCTCCGTCTTCATTTGAGGACACTGAGCATTCATTATAACATTTCACAATTATTATTTATTTTACAATAACACACATTCATAAAAGTTTTAACCCATAAACTTTCCAAAACCAAAATTTAGTTACAGCCTAAGTGATATTTTGGAAAGCATTCTATGCAGATTGTAACATTCCACTTCCCACAGTATGTTCTGGGCTTTCCTTTGCAGTTTTCAACCTGGCATCTTCTTTTCACACTCCCTAGCGTATCTTTCAGCTTCCTATCTAATCATGCTTACAACTTCTTCTGGAAAGAGTTGTTCAAAAACCTGTACAGGAGTGACATCACCCAACTTCTTTCAGTTCAGCTGAGCTGTCTTCCCTAAGTCAGAGAAAAAAAATTTCGGAACCAGATCACGTAATTTAACTTCCTCTTTAAGGACTCTTCTATAAGACACATGAGGAATTTCTTTGTTGTCTTCTTTCGTGTAAAATTTTAGTAGTACCTATAATATAGCTTAGAGAGATATTTCCTAACAAATACTCTTCAATATTTTCCTCATTGTCTGATCATCTACATGTGGAATTTCTTCGGAAAATAGGTAATCTACTGATTTTTCAACATTTAAAAATATGGCGAACCATGACAAAGAAAATCTGAAAAAAGTAAAAAACTGTAAATTTACGATGGGAGTGCCCTGTATCCCTAAATGAGAACAGCAAGTTGTCATGCACTGAAAAACAAAATGCAATGAAGTATTTTGGACTTTACTCGTACCACACACTATTATAGTGTTACATAATGAGGCAGTCAGAAAATGACAATGGTCTTACAGCAGACACAGCAACACTAATAAAAATAGAAATAATCAGCTGGCTCTGCAAAAACATTTCGCTCTTCTTGACATTCTTGAACTGAATATGAATAACTGTACTGAAACCTCATTTTACCACAAGAAAAGTCCGTTGTTGGTTAGAAGTAACACACGTTGTAATAATATTCGAAAAAAGTGACTGTCCTCAATCGAGGACAATGGACGCTAATGGGTTAACTTTCTTGTATTATGCTGCTTCCCACACTAATGCCAATGAGCTTCAACACACCACTAGCTGGGCCTGCTTTCATTTGTTGGGCTGTATACATCTTCAATGGCTTCTTAATGTACACCAATAGCCAATATAATGACAAAATAATCGGCTTAGTTCTCAATTTTAAAAAGAAATACTTCGTAAATTGGCGTAATTTTCTTAAATCATGTAATAGAAACCTCATTCTAGCTTTCACGCCTACTTAATTTCTAGGGCTACCATACTTCGTAAAGGAAAATGGTGGCCACTTTCAAGCTTTATAATGAAAAAGGAACACTATTATTCTCTCGCATTTGTACATTTAAAAAATATCAATACAAAATAATTTGTGATGTGAGTGTAAAACGACTCGTTCCACTTTATTATGATTTATCGTGCAAATTATCCGTGGACATGAAACTAGTTATCTAACTAAAAACAGTGTCTAATATAGGTTTTAACAAATAGATCTAAGACACTGCAGTAGCAATATTTACATTAAAAACCACTAAGTGTACTTCTATTGTTGACCCGTGAACTTTGATGGGCTCCGGATGCTGAAGAAGAAGCACTAGACTATTGCAGGGTGACACGGCGGAATGCTTCTGCCATCGTGTTCAGTAGTACCGATCATATCCTATGGTAGAAATGGCACGCAGAAATTGGAAACGGCCTGTGGAAGGTTTCCTGGAAGCTTGTTAACGAGATACTCACGTTCAAATACGGTGCGTGTTTGTAGTAATGAATATGAAATTAAATGAATATGAAATTGTTATTAAGTTACATAGACTGACAGTCTTCTGACTTCTACCCCCAAGTAAGGATTCGAAAAAGGGGATAGTGTGTCGAGAAAGCGTGAACAAACTAAAATATATGCTTTATTCCTACATTTTTATATTTATATACAATTACATAACTTATTATTTGTTTTTCGCCGTTTGCTCCTAGTTAATGGTAGTTCAGGAATATTTTTCTATGGAGTTTATCTTCCTTAATAATCGTTGTCATTTATTAGACACATGCGGAATTCTTTGCAACCAATATTTCTTATAACTGTATTATACTTGCAATAGACCTCGAAGAGAGTTCACAGACATATTAGTCCTTTAAAGTATTTCTCAATTTGCACTTTGGGATAGAATGAAAAAAAAAAAAACTGAACAATTTTTAGCAGTTCCAAATGACGGGAAGAATGTCAAAATTTCTCAAAATATGATCCACTTTTTGTGGGGCTGAAGATTAATGAAAATTCATGTTCCTCATTCACAGACTTTTTGGGGCAGAAGAATTCATGGAAACATTTCACATCCGCTACAGATGCAGTTATACACAAACGACATATAATAACTGATTCCACATTCTTCCGCTCAGGCGAGTCTTGATGAGGCATCCATACAAACCACGTTAAATTTTCCATGGGGCCAACCACTTTTGCAGATATTCTGTACATCTGTCATAGAACGGAATTACTGCTATAGTGAATTTGTCACATTCAGCACTCAGTCCGTTTTTACCTTTCTCACTTTCACGCACATCAATTTATTAGCCTCACGATCAGTGAGCGTGTTATTAACAGTCAGTTGGAGTCTAAGGACTTCAATCAACTAATTAGTTTCTTTCTCAGGCTCTGTTGTGCGTGAGTGAAATATGCCTGTGTTTGTAGATGATATAACTTGTGTCTTGTATCTAGGAACAGCAAATCTGGGTGCCGATCGATTGCGCTCGGATGACCTTGGGTCTGCTGCTCGTAGCGCTTCCTGGTGGCAGACGGTGAAAGCTTATATTCGTCTTTATAGGGACAGCTTGATTCATTCCGCGCGAAATTCAAAAGTGTATGATATTTACTGAAGTTTTTAATCCCATGTACGTTGCCTCAGTATTGATAACGCAATGTACCGAACTGCCCAGGCCGCTTATGCAATTTATAGGACCTACAGTTAACGGTAATGAAGGACGTTACAAGAAATTTCTCGAAAATAAGTATCTGAACTTACGTAGTTCTGTCGAGAATTTCGTATCCAAGTACAGCAGTTTACGAGTAGCTTTCTGCTTTTATGTAACAGTTCCCTTCGGCGGATTGAATCTGCAAATAACACAAAGATTTGTAATTATATTTCACAACTGTGGAGGTGCAATAGTATTTATTAACATATTGCACTGGAGTGGAGAATAAGCTGACAGGCTTTGTGATGTAAGATAATTAGTTCAATGAGTAAATTATTAGAGGATGATCTGAGCAATATCAAAGTTTATTTGCTTTTTGTCAGTGCATGAAATATTTTGAAAATCGGGCGAACTGTTTTATATTGCATAGCCTTATTAATAGTGACTTAGGAAATTTTCTTATTAAAGATGTCTCAGATGAAAGAATTGCCAGTAACATGAAAACTATGTTGCAGGAATTCTTAATTACAGATTATGAAGACTACGTTAGTACTGAACAACAGTGTTTCTTATGATAAAAACTGGCATTACTGTCTGATTTTCATTTGTGTTACCTGATAAAGAAAAGCAAAGAGAACTGTCACTCGTAATGACAACGAGTTAAACAAAGTAAAGGAAACTGTCAAAGGACATTTTTACTGTGAGAACTATGACAAAGTAGGGTAGAGTACGTTTCTTTGATACAATTTGTAAAATTATAAATATCTCAGAAATGAGATTTTAAACTAAACATACAACAAATGAGATAATATTTACCAGATTGTTCAAATAAATGTATTTTTATGTCACCAGTTTCGATGTTGATGAAATTTGGTAAAAATTGCGTTTATGAGGAGCCTAATATTTGGTGTGAGAGTAGAAGAGAGTTGTGGCAACATCATTCTTCCATAATTTTCTGGGTTGAGACATTCAGGATCAAAAGTCAGGGAGAATGTTCTTGAAATGTAAGCTTCACGTGACACTGACTTTTCCTTGGGAAAAACATCACTTTTCAACATCTTGAAAGTCGCGTAGGTAGCGTTTCCAACTTTTGCTTTTGGAACGCTAACTTACGTGTAAGGTTAGCGACGGGGGAATGCGTATTAATGCCTACTGAAAACATGGATTGAAACAGAGCTGTTGGAGTTCCATTTACCAGAGAGGTAGCTGCTACTCTTAAATCTTTGGTGAGGTTTGGCAACACAGCCGATATAGATTTGGCATCCTCGGCTCGTCTCGTCTGGCTGTTTGGGTTTGCATCTACAAGTCGATTATTGTTGTGAATGGTGGCTTGTGTAGTTTTGTGAGGTGTGTCAGCTCATGTGGGCTAATTTGTGTGCTTTCATATGTCTTTAATTCTGCCGTTCATTGTACGCCAATAGCCGGTGACTAGAATGTGAGCGAAACGAAAAGTACGGCAATTTTCGTATAAATAAAGGCAAGAAGTTATAAGCGTATATGATCTCGATGCAGTGAATATTATACGTATTCTGAACTGTCGCAGGCCCGTAAAAGACATTTTAGACGTCAGTCTACTTGAGTAGGATGCATTAGCGAAGTAATTGTGCTTCCTACCGAAAAGTGTACAGTGCACTTTATATTCCAGATTGTAAGCTTGCTGGACAATTTGTGTTTATTATTTTTTCCTGTTTGCTAGTCAGCTATTCAAGGTAAGTACGAAGATCATTCCACTAGCCTCATGATACTGTCATATTCATACAGGGGTCATTTTTTGTGTGTATCGGGAATATTTGGCTGTATTTTGTAAACTGCTCACGAAATTTTATAATTTGGAATTTTGGTATGAAATTCTGTAGTGTTTGCAGCATAGCTTTTTTTCGAAGTAAATGAAGTCCACTGCCGCCCAGGGACTTAAATCTTCAAGGATGTTCTTTCTTTCTTTATTTTTTTTTTTTTTTTTTTTTTTTTTTTTTTTTTTTTTGCCATACTTTTGCATGATTGCATCGTAACCGAGAACAACGTAGTAGTATTCGTAATATTCTTATTTGAAACTTAGCAGTGGGCCTAATCGTAATTGAATAAACTTGTAATTGGTTGATTTGTGATGTACCTTAGTATCTGGCACATGTTAAGATATCGTCCTTTGAAATGTCAGTTTGAAGAAGGTGTATGTATTATGGCGACTCGTAGACATTCTACAAGATTAAAGTCTTGTATTTTTTTCCTAGTGTATCTACCTTTCCTTTTTTTTTTACACGAACGATATCATCTTGTTTTACACTAACGAAAAATACAGAAATCTCCTAAAATTAGTGCGTGCAAATCTTAAATGCCATAGGGTAACTCAATTGATACAGCTGTAATGGATAATAGAATATTTCTTCTTGTTAACTGATGAGCTCCTTAATAAGGTTTCATTATTGATTATAATTGTGAAGTTGTTTTAGTTGAATGGAAAATCATAATTCTCTTCCTTTTTTTTACAGAGTGATTTGCCTCAGTGAACTCAGTTTGAAATAAATTTTCATTTTTTGACATTGGATGTAATATGCCAAGTAAGTTTGAAAGTTGCACTTACTATATTGCGTGAATTAAATGAATGAGTGTTTTTGTTGGCATCTTCTCCTTAAATTATCTTTAAACTGATCGGTAGGGCTATAGAGTGTGTGTTATAAGTGTTACGCGTGGCTATTGGGTTATTATTTGTCGTTTCTGAGTTTCAGGTCAGATTTATGATTTCTGAAAGCTAGCATGAATTGTTACTGGAAATGTGTTTTGTGTGGTAGTGCTTGGTAATACCAGAGCCAGTTTGTTTCTTGAGTCATTCATTGTCATTGGCACTTGTTTGCTGCCCATTTCACCTTTCCTCAACCTTTAACAGAATGTTTCATGGGAAGTGGAGGAAGAAAGTTTTGCCAAGCCATGGTCTGCCTATTAAGTGAACAGGCTGCGCATGAAATTTTCGTCGTAGTGGTGTGGACAGCCCTCTTTAAACTGTTTAGAGAGGGGGGGGAGGGGGGGGGGGGGAGAGAAAGAGAGAGAGAGAGAGAGAGAGAGTGTGTGCAGGTGCAGGAAGCCAAATGAAGAAAAACTGTCGTATCTACAAATCCTGAGTTAGAAAAAATTTTTCTTTCTTTCAATGTGTGAGTGCAAAATATTGTATCTTTGATGGAACTTAATAGGGTAAGTGGGGTAAGTGTAACCATGGGGTTAGTGTAACCACGGGTTATGGTGCCTTAAAGAAGCTGTATTTTTACCTCTGACCTATCACACATATTAATTTACTCCTTTCTTTGTTATATTTAACCATAAGTTGTCAAATCTGACATAAATTGTTAATTAATTTTTGGACTTGAATTGACATCTACATTTTCACTCTGCGAGTGAGTGACACGCTCAGAATTTGGTAGTCTGTCATTCTTGCAGTTTTAAAGATAACAGCACAATTTTTTGGTTACAAACTAACTTTTGCATGACAATTTCAAATATGAGATTCATTTTACTCCACTGATAAAGCTCTTGATATGCCAGTTATGGTTACACTTAACCCAACTTTTTCCTATATGGGGCAAGTGTAACCAACAGGCTGGGGCAAGTGTAACCCGGGGGGAGGGGGGGGGTGTTACACTTGCCCCAAACAAACTTACCGGAACAGATTTATTTATTTAAGCCGTAACTTTGTTTTTGCTATCACACTAGATCAGCTAAACTGTCCTTCCTGCACATATTGAGTTTGTGTGGGATGTATTTTATTTTTTATTTAAGTCTACTATATTTTTAAACCACGTTTCCTTTTATAAAATATGACACAGTCCGATAGTGTAGTCCCACTGGTAAAACAAAGAAGGAAAGAATTGCACCAGGAGCTGAAGTTATCACTTTTCAAGATGCCATCTATAAAGAAAAAGATTTCAAAGAAAACAAGAATAAAAAGGAGAAAGCGAAACGAAAGAGCATTATCAACATAAAATAGGGCTTGGTAATGAAAAGTAAATCTTCCAAACAAAGTGCTGTTACTTTATCCGAAATGGCATTTGGGAATGTTGTGGAAAAAAATCCCTGATTGCTCATGTGGGTAACAAGAAAAAAAAGATTGGAAGTTGAATCAAGTGAAGAAAGTGAAACTGAAGGAGGCCTATCTTTAATAAGTGGTGATGAAGAAAATGGGAACATAATAACACTGGACGATCTCAGGAAAGAAATGGTAAACTGTGAAGAAGAAAAAGAGGCAAACTTTTTTGAAGCCAAAGATAAAATTACAGTTAGAAACTATGTTCTGGTAGCTTTCGCAACAAAATGTAAGAAGGTTCATTTTATTGGCCATGTTACCAAATTTAGTGATTTAGGAGATCCAGAAGTGATTTTCCTCAGATGCAAAAATAAGACAAAGCATGCACCACATTCTACTGGCCTGATAGAAGAGATGAGACGGAAGTTCCATCCTCTGACGTCATTTCAGTGCTGCCTGAGCCTACTTTGAGTCGCAGGGGAGACCTGACATTTGGTGTTACATTTTATTCGTACAAGATTCAGTGACTAAATAACAGTTAGGGCCTAAGTGTGAATATAATAAGTTGAATTAGGGCAGTTTAGCGTTAAACACAAATTGCCAACAACTTGAGTTCAATTACCATGAAAAATAATAGAAAGTGAACTTATAAAGTGAATTTTTCTTTTCTCTTGATACTAGATATTTTATTATATTTGTTAAATTGCCTACTAAAGAAAAAATATTACTTTTGTAGAATTTAAACTAATAAATTACTGGCCTAAAACAAAAATAAATCATCTATGAAGCATTCTGTTTCAGTGTTTTATGGTTTAGGCTAACATTTATTTTTTAGTTTGGCTAACATTTTCTGTGTATTTCATAATATACAAGTAGGCGTGTGCAAAAAGGTTCATATCTTGAGTAACATTTAAGATATTTTAATAATTTAAAAATCCTCAAGTTCAGTAAAAATTGGGTAATCTGGTCACTTACCCCAAGTCTCTTTTACAATGCCCTGTATGGGTACAACAATGCGGGGTTACACTTGCCCCGAACCATGGGGCAAGTGTAACCTCACAACACAAAATTTTGAAAACAGTTAATTGACCATATAATTTCTTTTTTCAAAAACAAAATGTAGATTGTTTAAAAGTCAATAAGTTAAACTTTAAGCATGAAAAATTTCAAAATCATATCTTCAATAACAAGTTGGCAATTTGGTGTCAAAGTTGAACTATGCCAAAACGTGGTTACACTTACCCCACTTCACCCTATTTCAGTTTCCACTAACAAATAAATCTGTTGAAATTGTGACATTTTGTCCTCAAGGGACCATTATTTTAACCTTAAAGTCAAAGGGCCACCTGGGACCAAGTGGCATCATATGAATATTCTTTTGCGGCACATTGAATATGTTATGCTGTTTACATTGAATTTGTTATGTACATTGCTGCTGCTCCCATTTGTGTTCCATGTTGTTGTCAAGTACCACATTTCAAAATAATTTCCTGTCCCTTTTTTGTCATTTTAAATTAACATAGTAATTAGTTGGCCGTTAGCATGAACAGCAGAAGCAATTCAGATTGAAGTGAGAATAAAATGAGAAAAAAATTAAAAAAGCTTTTGAAGTTCATGAATATTTTATAAGTTAAGAAAGTGCTCTAGTTAATTATTTGAAAAAGAAACAATAATGGGATGGCTATGTAGGAACAACCAATCAGAGCATGTATTTGGCTACACCTCCTGTTCCGTGCACAGTCTCATGTCGCTCCGCTACGGGTTATCTGTCAGCTACAGGTGACAAAATTCCAGTCTTTCACATAATTGTTGTGATTTGTTTTGATGTACTTTGTTTTGATTGCGGCATGTTTGTATTTCATTGTGATACATTTTTTTATGGAATTTGTGAAGGTAACTGTGAAATTGCTTTGGAATTTGGTACGACTGTTCGGATCGTACAAAGCAAATTCAGTATTGCATGTAAACCAGATCATTCAAAGCAAACCCATTACTGCATGTTCAATGGGGAATATAGGAATGTACTTTGCAGGGAGTGGTACGGCTGCTGCTACTTGAGCCGGATTGTGCTTGTGTGTAATGGTGAACTGACATCATATCTCCCTGTCACTCTGATCCAAGTATATGTTGAACAGATCACCCATAAAGGTATTTCTGCTAGTTTACAGCTAAGTCAGTGGAAGGAAAATGTTCAAGAAGTGGAAAGTTTATTGGTATTGTTGCTTAAGCTTGCCATTCACATTGATAAACCCAAAAAGTTTACTATAAATAAGTGGGGAGGGGGAGGGAAGTGACGTGAAGGAACACATTAAAAATCATCTCAAGGCACTTGCATTGTAGTGATAATGGATAATGAAAATGCCAGCTGTAATGAGAGATTTGATAAGCTGACTCCATTAAGAGAAGTTTTAGGTGTGTATAAAATTGCTGTTGTCTCAAGTGAGATAATTTGTGTGAAACACCATATTGGTATCAATTTCTAATGCTTTTAAGTTAAAAATTGTTGTTTTTGTAAGATTTTGAGGTAACTTTAGATACTTAATAAAATTTATTGTAGACAGAGTAATACAAAATAATGATGGTAACTCAAGTGTGGCAAATTGAATACAAAAATTATTATATTTGTAAATTTGCACTTGTGTAATAATCAGTAGGTCACAAAACAGTGTCCAGAAAGTTTGCAGTCACAAGAACAAATTCTTTCTTTAGAGGGAATGATCAGTAGAACAGCCTTAAGGTTTTATGCAGAAAGAGTTTGAATTGTTGTGAATTTCAAAGATTGAGCAATATTTTTATTAGTGAGTCTTAATTATAAGGATCTTCTGATAAAATACAGCACTAACTGTAATTTTTATTTACATGTAATCAGTTTGTTTAAAATTGTTACCATACTTAACACTAGTGCTGCATTGATTATGATAACAATCAGAAAAGTGTATGTTGAAACAAGATACTGTGTACATAAGCTAGAGAGCTTTAGAAAGACGCATTGTAAAAGATGAAAAAGAAGCTTAGAAATGGATATTAAATAATAAGATATGTGCATGCAGTTCACTAAGAACTGACTTACTTTCTTTCCTTTATATATAAAAATGGGTGATGCGTAGGTCTTGCAGTGCATTGTTAATCTGTGATCACTGCATGTTCAGTCCAAACCACTAGCCCTCAGAATAGGTAAACTAAAATGTTGGTGCATTTGTGATAGTGTTTTGAAGGTTGTCAGATAAGCATAACAAGATTCGTTACATACCATCGAGGGGCATGCCTTATCTTTCTCTTTTTATTAACAGCAAAGTGCTATACTTACAAGGGAATGCATATGATCATGTAGCAATGGTACACAGCTCGTTTTAGTATCACCTTGCTCTCTGATCCTATGTGGCTTTACAGTGTAGGTGATGCTGGAGTTGTTTTATTTTTGTGTGTAGTTCGTACTGTAGTTTCCTTGTGTATAATAGGGGAAAGGGGCCTCATTTCAGCTAGGTTCACCTTTCAGCAGTTTGAATTTCTCATCACTGGAAGCACTGTTGAATTACCAGCAGGTAAATAGTAAAGTTTCCACAACAGGGTCTTTCCAATACTATCCATAAGAGGATTGCCATTTAGTAAATACTTTCTTTGTGGTGAACAAAGGAAAAGCTAAGTTCTGTTTTCAATAGTACATTTTTGTTACTTAATGTTAATTAATCTAAATGAGATTTACTCATCCATTTAATTAAAAGATCGCATATTTAAATATACTTTTTCTAAATGAACTAGTCTTAATATATGCATTCAGAGTGGACTTCCGCAAAACCTCAGCCCCTATGTATGATTTATTTTGGCAGTAATACATTACTGTATGAAATACTAGTTGCAGATTGTTTAAATTGCTTTCTTGTAGACTGGAGTAATGTGGTGCAAACTTGCAAAAATAAAAAAGTGTGTTAGACTAGAAGTGAGTAAGGCAAAAAATTGCAAAGGCCATGAAAGCACTAATGAATGGTAGGTCTCATAGGACTGGAGCAGATTTCTATGCTGTGTGCTTTGGTTGACATATCAATAAACAACGTCACGAAATTGAACGATAGTCTAACAGTGTTTCTGTACTGGTTACAGGTCGGAAACACGTCAGTTTCGCTTAGGCAGTGGTAGACTATTTTCGTGTAACCAATAAGAGGCAATGAATTTCTAGTGCCGAAATACAAAAAAATTGTATTCTTTGCTATTATAACAAATGTTTGACTGTTTTTACCAAATATTGTGATTATGAAGTTCTGGTTAGGTTAGCTTCAATTGCAGCAGCTGAATATTTGTGACATCAAGATTATAAATTTCACTGATGTGTGTCATGATTTCTATGGGTGTGGTAGGCTGGAACCCAAGAACATAGTTTAAAACTTGGTTGTCACAAATATTTGACGTTTCTTTTCCAGATATGTCACGAATTATGAAGTTGCGGTTTGGACTGTGATAGTTTGGTTGTGAGTTGACAAAGCTAATGAATGTGAAAGCTAAAAAACTGCTGACAAACTGAGCTGTAGCTTAGCCCAAGGTTTAGATTAGGTCGGAATACAACAGTTTTATTCGCAAAAACTAAATTATTAACCTTTGTTGTCTCATTATTGCTTCTTTTTCAAATAATTAACTAGAGCGCTTTCTTAACTTATAAAATATTCAAGAATTTCAAAAGCTTTTTTAATTTTTTTTCTCCATTTATCTTCACTTTGATCTGAATTGCTTCTGCTGTTCATGCTAATAGCCCAACTTAACCACAACTTTGTAATTCATGACATGTTTGGAAGAGACAACAAGGTTGTGGTTAGGTTGGGACTTAATATCACAATTAAATTGGTAATGTTGATTACCAAAATATTTGCCTGTTCCTGTTCATCAGATGAATTTATCCATTGATACAGTAGGCATCCACAGTGATCGAATATATTTAAAGCATTTTAAAATTTTTAAAATGTGTGACTTCATGGGTATGAAATATAGCTTGTTTAATGAGTTACTAAAAACTAATTTTCTTTCATTGTGCGACCTGGTACTAAGTTATGGTATGTGTATGAAATTGAACGAAACATGTTTTATAAAGAAAACGGCTTTATTACAAGGTGAGTACTTGAGCTATTAATAATTTTTATATTTCCAGCAAAGGTTCCATATCCTATTGCTTCCAATTTGTCTGTCATAATCTTTATCCTGCTGTTTTCCTGAGTGTCTTATGCAAAATGCCCAAGCAGATGTTGAGATGCATTATATTGCCATGTGTTTGTCTCAGCACCTGCAATTTTAAATGTATTTGTTCTTTCCTGTGATATGTGCTTTCACCTGAGCCCTTACCAGCTCGTTTTGGTTGTAATGATAATACCATGAATGTAATCTAACAATACAGTGTCCGTGCTGCTTTGTAATTTCGTGTATCTCATAAACCCTGTACACCAGCTTGTGGGCATCAACATGAATCAGCAATTCTACTCTGGTACGCAGTGAATACATAAAGATACTCAGTTTGATTACAACCAAGCAATAGTGCCTGACTTCTTGGAATTCATTGTTGGAACTTAGTTCACCTGCACTGGGGATTCTGACGATATGCTTAACCAACAACAATACGCATGGGGATATAGGTGAAAATTGTTCTTTAAACAACCATTTGAAGACACTGTACATCATTTCTGAATGCTATTCTTCAGAATTCTTGGCCCTTGACACCTTAAAAATCAGCTTCTGCTGATCCTACATGAAGCACTATAAATCTGTTACTCTTACCCATTGCTCATTGTTCAGGACGAATCTCTTGTGTATTTATGATTGATGAAAGTTTCTTGTACTTAATAAATTTGAGACATGCCAACTTGTCTGATTCCCTGGATTGCTCTCAAAACACTGTTCTTGCAGCTAATCACTTCATTCCATTAGTAATTTCCTTCCATCATTGGTTTCTGATATGGTAACCCCCATGCCTTTCAGTATCCTGAACATTGTCCATTTGGAATTTGCATGTAGCAAACATGCTGAACACAGTAAAAGACTATGATAGGGCCAGTGGTATACCTCCATATTTGTACAGGAATATTATAAGCACTTGATGGTAATAAAATAAGTTGTGTCGGCTGTTACTTGTATGCAGACAATGCAACAGCAGCAGGCAGATGTGTATTGAAGTCATACATGCAGATGAAAGGGTGAAGCATTGCTGTAAACAAGGATTGTGAATTTAATTGCTACTTGTCCAAGTCACAGCTATTTAAACTGTGCCAATACCTGTAAACCAAGGGCGGTGTCACAATCCATGATCTATTTATAAAAACAGTGAAATATTTCTCTGCTCTTTTTGCTATGCATTCGGTCTGTGCTAGCACACTGACTGAGGGAATCAGTGTTTTTTAATTAAGTCATGGGAGAAGGTAGTTGGATCATTTTTTATTAATATATTGAATGTGCAACTCTATTGTTAATAAACATTGATCCACCTGCCTTCTCCCGTGATTTAATAATAATAATAATAATAAACAACAACATTCACCCACTCGGTCAGTTTGCTTGTGCAGATCCATTGCATAGTTATTTCACCACACCATTAGATACATTTTCATCTCTTTGCGATTAACCTATGAAACGATGGAAACTTCTGGTAGGAATACCTCCAATGTAAGAAAAGACAGATAGCTACTTACCGTAAAGAAGAAACGTCCAGTTGCAGACAGGCACAATTAAGGTACTTCCAAAAACTATATGTAAGTGTCCTTTAATTTTTCTGTCTCAACTTGATGTGTCTTCTTTATCGTAAGTAGCAATCTGCCCTTTTCTACATTGTAATTTAACCTATGAGACATGGGCTCAAGAAACAGCAAACAGGACAGTGGTTTCAATTTAGGTGCTAAAAATACATTGCCTCTATTCTTGCTTCCTATTAGTTATGTCTACAAATCATCCTGTTGGCTTCATGAACTGACGCATAGTGAACCTATGAACAGTAGATAAGCATAGCCGCGACTGCCACTGGCCCTGATCTGTATTGTAGCCACTGAATACTGTGTGCCACAAAACGATTTTTTGCAAAATCGCTTAGCTCACTTTTGACTTGGAAACATCTGAGCTGCAGGGTTGCATAAACGCCTTAGCTTTTGCTGGATATTCTCTGAACAGTTCTCAAACCAATACCACAAGCTTCAGTTGTTTGTTCATGGCATTTGGCAGTGGTGTGATATCTGGCTTGTTCTGTAGTGGATTCAGTGGAAGACTGTCTTTTTCAAGTGTTGATACACGTGGAATGCTATTTCTGTTATTTATTTGTGCAACACATGGCATGATTGCTTGCCGCCAATCATTCGGCACAGAATACTATGATGGAAATAAACAATAAGCTTCACAAACATAGCACAACCCCCAGAGAAGAAGACTGACTTGCCGATTGGCTGTTAGTCACGTAGTACAGCTCTACCTGGTTCTGTGCATCAGGCCTTAACCCGCCTTCACAGCTGCTCTCAGCTCAAGGATATAAATAAAATAGCTAGAATTGACTGGATCAAGGGTTTCTTGATAGTGTTAGCTACTCGCTGTCTGAAAGCACTAGTTTATAATGACCAAAAGAAACAAATGTTGCAGAATTATTCGAGTATTATGAAGAAGCTATTCATTCTGACAATTTCATAGAAGACTGGATATATAACCTGATGTTGATTCTTTGTATGCTGAAGTGAAAAGTACAGGTGAATGTGAATCTTATTCACGGAGAATAAATGTACCTCTTTGCAACAGAATTACTGTAAGCAAGCACAAGGGGAAGACAACTGAGTAAGGAGGTATTTGGCCTCATTCGAAGGGAGGGGGTAGGGGGAGAAATCATTAATACGAGCTATAAAAAAAAAAAGCTGAAATGAATTGCAGACACTAGTAAAAAAAAGTGAAAAGAGAGTTTAAAGAAAATTAAATACGAGAAATAAAAAAAAAAGAATGCAAGGCTGCAACAAAACTGTAGTAATTGAATCTTCTGATCTTCTGGTTGTGAAAGTATGGACTTAAAGTGATATAAGGACTATAAATAAAGTATTTTGAAACAGTAGAGTTTGCAGGTATGAACAACAAAGTTCTATTTGTAGAGCAGGAGGAAGAAAGACAAACATTTTAAAGCAAGATTCATACAGTCAGTTCAATTACTTCTTCGTGTGATTTTCCTGCATTTATTTCTTTAGAAATATGTTATGGTTCCAATACTTAAAATAAACTTTAATTTAGAACTAAAAAGAGCTTCTTTATTTGAGTGTTCAGAGGTTCCTCATACCCTGTTAAAATATGCATGGTAGGAGTACAATTCAACAGAAATAGGCTTCAACAGAAATGTGAAATTCAACCTTTCATTCATTTCTAGGAAAAAATTTGCAAGACATCCCATGTACTATAGTAACTAAGAATGCTAATTCCAAAAGAATTCCATTTGAAAAATATGTAGTGTAACATATGTTGAAATTTTATCCCTTCTTCCCTGTACATTACCTTTAAAATCACATTTTAATTTGAAGTGTGTCACATTTTTGCAAAAGTGTACAGAAGTGTGGTATACAGATCATTGCGATTGTTGTACAGATTACCTGTGTATATTCTGTCCTGGGTTCTCCATTATTACAACAAAATGTATTTATTGTTTCTCCTGTGTGCGGCTAATTTGTGTGTAAATGATACATTTACATTAAAAGAGTTATTATTTGTTTTCCCACGATGTCTGTTTCTAGTTAATAAATAGTGGCCTATTGTATGTAACTGTAAGGCTTGCTTGTGTGTAAAAATAAGTATGTAGTGTGTACAAACAGTTCACGAAAAGTGATTTGCTGGACCGAATAAAAATAAATAAATATGATGTTTCAGGTTACAGTAATGCTGTTGTGAAAGTTAACTGTGCAGCATCTATTATGTTTAACACTGCCACAAATTTTTATTGAGAAACCAAAGGCAGATCAACAAATCCATCAAGTAAGTCACATAATGTTGCATAATGAACATTCTTTAAATTAATAATTTGTTTCTAAAACAAGTTCCCATATATGAAATCTGAAAAATTTAGAGTAAATGTTGTGGGTCTGTTACTGTATTTCAGTATATGTAGAGTTCAAACTACAAAAAAGTGTGTAGTAGGATGCATGAAGTAAACCTCTTCTTGTCTTTCTAATTACCAGATCACAGTGGATGTGTAAATTGTTATGAACTTTACATTTATCTTCATACTAACAGAGTTGTGTGTAAACAAGTGCAGAACACTCCTTGATTCCACCTTGCAAAACTGGCCTACATAATCATGTATATTGGTTTTTATGCTATAGGCCTATCACGTATCTGCCTTTGAGTACCTGCCAGTGGAGGTTTTTAACTGTTTCTGCGTCACATTTTCACAACTGAAAGAAGTCTGCAACCATTTGAGATGTTTTCATTGAATATGGTTAAATTCTCTTGTTTATCAGCCCATTATGAATCCCTGGTCCTGAGCAACATTGCAGTATAGACTACCAACAGGTATACCATTGAATCAGTTTGCCAATTGCTTTGCTTACTGTTCCACAGTTCTAAACAAAGAAGGGAAAGACAAAAAGATGGAAGTATATAGAGGGTCTATACAAGGGCGATGTACTTGAGGACAATATTATGGAAATGGAAGAGGATGTAGATGAAGATGAAATGGGAGATACGATACTGCGTGAAGAGTTCGACAGAGCACTGAAAGACCTGAGTCGAAACAAGGCCCTGGGAGTAGACAACATTCCATTAGAACTACTGATGGCCTTGGGAGAGCCAGTCCTGACAAAACTCTACCATTTGGTGAGCAAGATGTATGAGACAGGCAAAATACCCTCAGACTTCAAGAAGAATATAATAATTCCAATCCCAAAGAAAGCAGGTGTTGACAGATATGAAAATTACCGAACTATCAGTTTAATAAGCCACGGCTGCAATATACTAATGCGGATTCTTTACAGACGAATGGAAAAACTAGTAGAAACCGACCTTGGGGAAGATCAGTTTGGATTCCGTAGAAATATTGGAACACGTGAGACAATACTGACCGTACGACTTATCTTAGAAGCTAGATTAAGGAAAGGCAAACCTACGTTTCTAGCATTTGAAGACTTAGAGAAAGCTTTTTACAATGTTGACTGGAATACTCTATTTAAAATTCTGAAGGTGTCAGGGGCAAAATATAGGGAGCGAAAGGCTATTTACAATTTGTACAGAAACCAGATGGCAGTTATAAGAGTTGAGGGGCACGAAAGGGAAGCAGTGGTTGGGAAGGGAGTGGAACAGGGTTGTAGCCTCTCCCCGATGTTATTCAATCTGTATATTGAGCAAGCAGTGAAGGAAACAAAACAAAAATTCGGAGTAGGTATTAAAATCCATGGAGAAGAAATAAAAACTTGAGGCTCGCCGATGACATTGTAATTCTGTCAGAGACAGCAAAGGACTTGGAAGAGCAGTTGAACGGAATGGATAGTGTCTTGAAAGGAGGGTATAAGATGAACATCAACAAAAGCAAAACGAGGATAATGGAATGTAGTCGAATTAAGTCGGGTGATGCTGAGGGTATTAGATTAGGAAATGAGACACTTAAAGTAGTAATTGCTATTTGGGAAGCAAAATAACTGATGATGGTCGAAGTAGAGAGGATATAAAATGTAGACTGGCAATGGCAAGGAAAGCGTTTCTGAAGAAGAGAAATTTGTTAACATCTAGTATAGATTTAGGTGTCAGGAAGCCGTTTCTGAAAGTATTTGTATGGAGTGTAGCCATGTATGGAAGTGAAACATGGACGATAAATAGTTTGGACAAGAAGAGAATATAAGCTTTTGAAATGTGGTGCTACAGAAGATTGCTGAAGATTAGATGGGCAGATCACGTAACTAATGAGGAGGTACTGAATAGAATTGGGGAGAAGAGGAGCTTATGGCACAACTTGACTAGAAGAAGGTACCGGTTGGTAGGACATGTTCTGAGACATCGAGGGATCACCAATTTAGTATTGGAGGGCAGCGTGGAGGGTAAAAATCGTAGAGGGAGACCAAGAGATGAATACACCAAGCAGATTCAGAAGGATGTAGGTTGCAGTAGGGACAGGGAGATGAAGAAGCTTGCACAGGATAGAGTAGCATGGAGAGCTGCATCAAACCAGTCTCAGGACTGAAGACCACAACAACAACAACACTGTTCCACCTATGAAATCCTTATCTCAGTGGAATATTATTTATAGGTATTTGTATGAAATGACTTAACTGCAAGACTTGGTAGTCTTGGTACTTGTTTTATAATTTTCTTAGATATGGCTGAGTATTATGTGCAACATTTCTTTGTAGACGACTACATCTTCTACTAAATGTCCGATATTGCAACTGCCTGTATGTTAGTGTGGGTAATACAAAGACTAGATTTCTCATTCTGTAAGTCACTCATGGTTTATCAGTGACTCTCCAGCCAAAATAACATGTTGTCTTCTGCCTGTCAGGAGTTCCTCAACTCCGTTGTAAATCTTTCTATAGAACATAATATAAAGCAGACCTCATCGAGCACTGAATCAAAAACTACTGGAACAAGAGGATCTTTATTATACAATTAAGAAGAGGAAGGTGCTCTGGCTCCTAAAGTTAGGGTGTATGTGCCCTTATGTACCTAACCATATACTGCTACTAACTTTTTTCCATGTACAAGCAATTTCAGTTAAGTTGTGGGTGTCATTCCCCATCTAGTCTCCACACACAATTTTGTAACTGCTAATACTGGTGCTACACAAAGTAATGTAGCTTGTCCGTGAGGATTTGGAACTGTCAGTCATAAATCAATGAGTTGGTTTTCCTTCTTTTTATCCTAATGTCCCCATTATAATTTAAATTATGCACCATTTTTGCTTCTTGCAAACTGTTAATATAGCTAATCTGCTAACCATTCATTTCTGTTTTTGTTTGCCTCTACATTTGTTCATATTTTAATTGTAACTTTGTTTGGGGTCCTATTTGCTTTTCACTGATAGTTTTTTTTGTCGGAATAGCTTGGGATAGGTAAGATTTTGAATGTATTTCTTATCTCAAGGCACTTAACTACAACAAAGCTGGTGTGCCCTGGCTTTCTCCACAGGTGTACACCAGGGCAGGTTCCCTCCATGTTAAAATGAGGTCATATGTTTTAATGTTGGTTTTGCCAGGAATGCTTAAATTATGATCCACTATACTCTTTCTTAAAGTACAAGCAACACGTTGGAGAATTGGGCAGCCAACTCGTGAAATGAAAATTGCATGCTTCTTACACTGGATTTGCATGAAATGCTTGGGTGACAGTGCTGCATGGAGTAGCAAATGTCTAGTGTCAATGATGATGATGACGACGACGACGACGATTACAAAAGTTAATGTCATTATTCGAGACAGACAAAGCCAGCATGTGTGTGTACAATTGGACAAAGACCTACAAATGTCAAATGAAACAAGAAAGATTTGGAGAACACCACTCATTAAGTCACCACAGAAGACAGCAGATGCTATTTAAAAACACAGACTTTCCTGCCAACGGAGAAATATTGAGTGAAAGATCATATAAGATAGCTCCAAAGCTATGCAATTGAAACCATTTGTCAGTAAAACACACACACACACACACACACACACACACACACACACACACACACACACTGGAATTGGCAGTCATGTGTGCATGGTGTATGTTTGTGTCTGTGTGTGTGTGGGGAAGGGAAAGGGGGGAGGGTTGCACGTAGGCTTGTGGTTCTCTTGTGGATGAAGGCTATGGTCGAAAGCTATATGTTAGTGTCTTTTAGTTGTGCCTGTCTGCAACTTGGTGTATCATCTTTATGGTAAGTAGCAATCTGTTGTTTCCTACATTTATTGATATTCGTACTGGGAGTTCCCATTGTTTGATAATTGAAAGTGTGTCAGAGAGAACATAAAGACCTTTTGCCCCACCCACCCCCATCCATCACAAAATACTAAAATAAAGGGACAAAAATTTGGCAGCGGGGGAGGGGGGGGGGGGGGGAATTTCATTGTTCAAATGACTTTTGTACGAGGTGTGTCCCTGTGTATATGTGTGGAAGAGGCCCATTTTAAAGACTCATAACAGCCCTGTGCTGATGATTCAGATAACCTTAGGAAAGGTGACTTCTGTGGGGAGATAGCCAAGGAGAGAGAGGACATGTTTATCAGCGACAGGCATAGTTCCAGTCGTCTCTCCCATAACACCATCTTAGTGGCAGTTTCAGCAGTAGTGCAAGTGGTGCCAAATAAGAAAATACTATATTCCTAGCCCACTATTAACACAATGAGGCACTTGGCTGTCTGTCGGCTCACCTGACTATTTCTTCTTTGTTGATACTTCAACTCACATAATATACCATGGTGCTTAATTGCCATCTGTTTCCGGCGTTCGTTGAGTGCATCGTAGTTAGAATTGAGTTATACCTGTTAGCAGAGCACTCACTGAAGCACTGCTAGGCAGTCAGCATCTCCCACTGTTCTTGTGATATGCCTACCTGCCCTCCTCCTCCCAGATGTAGCTCACTATGAAGTGGTTAATGATCTGCACTCAAGTGATCACATCCTGATACATTACTGTGACCTTAGCCTGCTGTCTCGATACTACTTGATACGTCTCAACTTCATTAGGTTCACCTCAGCTTTGCTTGAAACAACTCAGTACAGCATTACATTTCCTTCAGCAGTGCAATGTGTTTCTTACAGCATGTGGTGTGATAGTTTTCTTGTGGTGTAAAGGAAGTTCAAAGGTCCTCTGGCTATTGCAATGTACACTGGAAAGGAGACAGTCAGGTGATTTGTTGTCACAGGCCTTTAAAACGGAATGTAATTGATTCTTTCTCCAGGAGAAAGTTGAGAATTCTCAGTGTTTCTTATGAAACAGTGTTACTATGCTATGCACAGAGAATGTAAAGTTTCAGTTGGCGGTGAAAGAGCAAACGTTTACAATGATTAATAGAATGATTTGTAAGGGATTAATTAAATTGTATATCATATTTGCAGACATGGTGAATGTGATGTAATTGGTGGTACAAATAGTAAATTTTCTGAAGCCACATTGATTTCCTTCAGTGTATTATGGGATTGAATCAAAAATATGGAGAAATAATGTATTACTGTGAACAATTCAGGAGGCAATGCATCTCTGGAATGATTTTTGATTCAAGACTCACTGTGAAGGCTTTCTAACGAAAAATGGAAATCTGGAATCAATATTAGAAGATCCTGAATGGATTGTGCAGACCTTGCATTTTTAATGGACTTGACTGCATACTTGAGCACCTGCGGTAAAACTTTGAAAAGTGAGAAGCAACTTATTTCTGATTTGATGGCAACAGTGGTTGCATTTAAAAAGAAAATCACACCGTGGAAGGGACTACTACCGACAAGAGCACTGTCCATTTCCCTAAACACTCTGGTGTTAAAGAAAAGGTGAATTTTGAAAAAAAATTGTTGCAATTTTGAAAGAATTACAGAACAGTTTCCTAAATGTTTTGAGGACATTGCCAAACTCACAACTGTATTTTAGCTGTGTTCAAAACCATTTGCTGTTTTGGTTGCAAGTCCCTTGTGTATGTGCAAATAGAACCAATTAATCTGCAGAGTGAGTCCCATTTAAAATATAAATTCCATTGCATTAAAACATTTCAGTAGTGCTATAAATTCTTCTGTCACTTTAATGAGCTGCAAAAGTGGTATCAATGTTTCGATGCACGAATGTGTGTGAAAGGTTTTTTTTGTGATAATGAAACTAAATAAATCATATTGTGGCAACTTGAGTGGTGAGACTGTCTACTTCTGTCCATGTGCTAACAGTTTGTGCCAGATATAGATTTTATTATGTCTTCAGTGAACCAAATATAAATAAATAATTGTGAATGTTTGTCTTGTTTGTAACTTTTTTTGTTAAAAAATGGAGCCATAGCAGTGTCAGTAGAGTAGTTCTAGATAACTGTATTTGATTCCAGCTACATGTGAAGCAAACATTTATTCCTCCTAACCATGTACTATAGATACTGTTTGTTTTTGCCTTCCTTTTCTGTATCTAAGTTTAAATGTTGTAAGAATTTTACAGGGAAGAGTATTGTTGATGTAATGGAACTACAAATCCTGCTGTATTATTTTTATTTTTGTTGCTTTATTTTCTTGTACCAGAAGTTAGTAACAATATAATATTGGAAATATTTTATGGAGGTGGACTGTACAGCTTTAATAAATGTGAAGTACTGCACTGCTGTAATGGTATATTTTTTTTGCAGACAATTCCGGTCTAGGATCAGATCATCATTGGGCCCAAAAAATCATTTCAGCTATGCATTAATGTAATGGGAATAACACTTATGACAGTTACATAAATGCATAGCTAAGATGCTATTCTGTCTCAGTGATGGTCTGATCTTGGACCGAAATCAATTGTCTGTAATCAGATATACTATTACAACTGTGTACTGCAAAATGCAGTTTGTAACAGTATAATATTGCTCTTCATGTTGAGTTTTACAGAGCTTAAGAGTTTGGATTTTACTAATATAGCTTAATATGAAAGCAAGCCACATGCAAGCCATTAAATGTTCCTTGCGCGACTGCTTGTGGTATAATACTGTGGGTTTGCAGCTTTCCATCTATTGGAATAAGGAGCACTGGCCTGTAATCAGAGCCAAGTGTTCTATTTTGGTGTGGCTGGATGTCAGTTGACTGCAAAGAACCTTGCAGCCCTTTGAATATAACTATGAAAGCTATGTATATGAAAAGAGAGCAAACAAAGATAATTGTGAGCATTTTCATGTTCAGTCATGTACCAGTTCCACCAAAGTTAGGGAAATCAAGTGGATTTCCCATACCTGGGGAAGGACACTAATATCTTCTGTGAAGTCTCCAGATAGTCCCTTGAAAGAATCTCAAGACATTGAAAATCCAGTGGCATAATGTTATTTTAGCAATCTACTGTTACACTCCTTAAACAAGGAAGAAAGCCATGTTTCCAGTGAGGCATCACAGCAGTGTTCACACGAGCTGCCTAGGAAAAAATTAGCCGGGTGTGAGAAGGACTCACACACTGGGGGGGGGGGTTCATACAAATCCCATTATTTATATAAACAGGTTCCGACAACCAGGAATCTTGATGTTTCTTGCGGGTTATCGACATTGACGCTGGCAAGATATCAGTCCCAGGGATCGCAAGACTCCCAGGAATGTTTTACTTTCAAGAGTCAGATAGTAAATGCCAAAAAAAAGATATTTTTTTCTTGTCACATAATTACAAATTCACAGTTTTCAGATTCTTTTCCTTTGTATGTAGTGTGAAACCTTGCTTGCCAGATTTAACGATTTTAGGTCAAACCATGTCAGATCAACACAGAAAAGTACAATTTTCAACCTAATATTGTTCGATTTTAATAAAATTTGGTGTGTTCATTGCACATGATGAGCACAAAAAATACCAAACAGCAGAATTTTAGCACAAGTAAGACAGGAATAGCAGTCAGTTGAAGTTCTCAAAATGTGTAAAAAAAATTTGGCAAATGTTGCTGGAACAGTGAGTCAGTTAACTTTGGAAAGGTCTTGAAACAAGCTTTTTCAATGATATGCAAGTTTTTCATATTCAAATAATGTATGCAATTGAAGTCGGTGATCTTGTACTTTGACCTTGAATATCTCAAAACACGTCACCTATGAAATTGACAAAAAAAAAAAATTTGCTTCTTCATGTTATGTAACAAGGTAGAATATCAAGTTGGAATGACAATGGTATTTAGGAGGTATAAATTATTATGTACAACAATGTGTTCCATTAACGCAAAATAAATTGTATTGAGGATCTAGAAATATGAGACAAAGCACTGAAAAACGTGTTTATTGTTGAAAAGGTGGTGTTATAGCACTGCACAGTAAAGTAACAGAGTAGTTGGGTCACTATCAAGCTATCCAATATTGGATGGCAGTGTGGCTACTAAATGTACACTGATAGTTGCAGCAAAAGGTG
The DNA here is from genome assembly GCF_021461395.2 of Schistocerca americana. Taxonomy (NCBI): domain Eukaryota; kingdom Metazoa; phylum Arthropoda; class Insecta; order Orthoptera; family Acrididae; genus Schistocerca; species Schistocerca americana. Next base: position 477,977,977 of record NC_060121.1, read on the forward strand.
TTGTACATTGAAATTGTACAACTGTACCTTGAAGATCATGTATTGCTGTAATCAATTTGGGGAAGATGGCAGAGCAGAAACAAGAAAAATCTACTTAAAGTGCAGGTGTGGATGGTTGGTATGATGGGTGGCATGATGACACACTACAAAATATGTGAAAAATGTAGAAAAATATTAACTCTGGGACAAGGGCTTGTATCTGACCCAACTACATTGACACAAGTGGAAACCATAAACCTGCATACCTCCGAGACTAGTCAAACACATCTGTAGCCCCCAAAATGGCTTTAGACGCATTAAATTATAGTTTGGTACCTCATGGCGAGTCTCCAGTGGAAAAGAAGAGGCTGAGAGAGAAAACATATACACAGAAAAGGTTTGAGTAAGTTTCTGAAGTGTTTCAAAGTAATTAACGTTCCTAGTGTGAAAAAAAAATGTAGATTACGAAACAAATGTTAAACCTGGAAAGGTAATGCAATAGAAAGAGGAATTCAGTACCAGCACCGCAAGCAGTGAGAAGATCCAAATTCTGATACTACTGCTGAAAAGTTGGAACATTCAGAGGATTAAAAATGAATTTAGAGCCTCTAACTAGTTAGTGAGAAAAGCAAAACAATTAGCCACAGAATGTGGTATCTTAGCAGCTTCCAAACCAAGACCTAAACATGTCTTAAGTGAACAAATTGTGAATATTGTCTTAGAATTCTGTTTTTCTGTGTAGGAGGATTTTGTTTCTGTCAATGAAAATGATTACCAGGATTCAGAAACAAAAACGATTTGTGTTGGGAAACTTGCATGAACTGTATCAGGCATTCAAAAATGAACACCAAGGACTGAAAATACGGTTATCGAAATTCTGCCAGTTGTTACCCAAGAACTGAGTTTTGTATGGTGCAACTTGGTACCCACGTTGTGTGTGTTTGCAGTGTACACCAAAACATGAAAGTCATGTTCAAAGGTTCCAGATTAAAAGAGTTGAGGCGTGATGCAGACTGTCAGCTTAGTGCCTACAAACCCTGTCTTGAACTTGGATCATTTGTAATCCTGCACAGCCATAATGCTATATGTCCACATGTGAAGAATGCCTAGCTTCACATTCTATCATAACTCATCTGCAAGAGTTGTTTGATGAAAGTGGATTTGATGAAATAACATACAAACTGTTGACATGTAAGATAGAACAACTCTCCAGACATGTGGAAGACTTCTTGGGAAACCTTGCAGATAAATTAAAAAAGCTTCTGTTGCATTCCTTCATAATCACCCAACACTCTGAATTTCTACATCTGAAAGACACACTTCTTAATAATAAATGCATTGTAATATGGGTAATTATCTGCAAACTCACATTTGTCCTGCAGGATGAGGTGCAGGGATTTCATTGGAACAATGCACAGGCCATCATTCATCCATTTGTTGTTTGTTGTAAATACCCAGTAAACCGTGCAGTTGATAACATTTCGTTTGTTATAATATCAGAATGCATTAAACATGACACAGTGAGTGTTCATCTTTTTCAGTGTCACTTAGTTATCTTCACGAGATCCCATTCTCATTGAACACCCTAGTACAGGTACTACTTCTCAGATGGTACTGTAGCCTAGTATAAGAATCAAAAAAATTTTGCCAATATAACTTTTCAGCCAACTGATTTCAATGTCTGCAGAATGGCATTTCTTTGTCACGTCACATGGCAAAGGACCATGTGATGATATTGCTGTCATCAAGAGACTTGCTGACCGTGCCAGTCTGCAGCGCATCTGCAACTCTTAGATAATGACAGGCAGAGAGTTGTTTGAATGGTGCTCCAAGAACACTCTAGTGTCACTCTCATTATACAACTAACAGTGAGTACGATGAAGAATTTTTCCTTCAAGAGCAGCTTGCACAACAAATTCATGCAGTTGTAGGTACCCGTAAGTTACATTGTGTTACTCCTGCTGGCCACTACAATATCCAAATGAAAATTTTCTTTAATTTACCAGTCATCAGAAATGAATCTGTTCTAACTAGGACCCAATGAGACTTGAACCTCGATGGTATCACAGGGCTTTTGCATGCATGTACCAAGGTCGCTGGAGGCCGGGATGTGTTTTGAATGTTAATGAAGATCTCAGTTTGGTTTCAGAAAGCTTCCTACATCCTCACGGGCCTTCACCTTCTTATGTATACCGTGAGAAACCTGACGTATTAACTGTGTGCAAGAAGGGCATTCTTACAAAGGTTGATGTGAGAACAGCAACAGGACAGACGCATTTCCTTTCACCATAAGGTGCACAAACTGTTGTTATTGCTTCCCAGTGTTGAGGCATAGTAAATCTAGAGGATACAGTTGTTTCTGTAAATCTGAACCTGTTTAATGTGCTTTCCAAACATTTGTTTGGCTGGGACGGCTGTATCGTGTTTCGCGTAATTGAAGGTCAGATGTCGTAGTGTGTGACCTTGCACATTGTAAATGCTTGTTATTGGTCTGTTGACAGTACTAACTTTTTTGAGCTGTGTTGTAACACTGCCTTTTTAACAATAAACATGGTTTTCAGTGCTCTGTGTTGTATTGTTGGACTCTGAATACAATTGATTTTGCATTAATGCAACACATTGCTGTATTTATATTAAATTTCAGCCTCTGGTTGCATAAGCAAAGAAACTTTACCTAAGCTTTGGCTATAATAATGTAGCCTTCTTCAGAAATGCCACAATCAAAAATGAAATTAAAATATGCCAGAGATTGACCTAATCAAACTTATTTATTTATTTATTTATTTATTCCATGTGATCTGATGGTCCTCAGTGTGTTGCAGATGTCAGAAAATATCAGTTAACATTGTTAACATATATTGATATATTATCCTAATGTATTATATTGCAAAGATTGGTTAAGTTTACTTCACTCCAATTGCTCAATTTTTCAGTTTAACACAAATAGCAAGATTACTGTTCTAAGTATTCATTCATAGAGTAAAAACAGTGACACAACAAATATGACATCACGGCTTTGTTAAATTTTATGTTGTCTTCGATGGACTTAATACTAGTGGGAAGATTGTTGAACAGTTGGAGGCCCATGTGGAAAGCTCCCTTTTTACATAGATGAGTATTTGTACGTGAAACATGCAAATTTTGAGTTTTTCCTGGTGTTGCGTTTATGTATTTCATTATTTTTTGAGACTCTGGAGTCAGTTGGCACTATGTGGTTTCTGAAAAATTTTAGAGTCTCGGGAATGTATAGGCAAGGCAGTGTAAGGATTTCCAACTTTCTGAAGATGGGTTTGCAGGAGTCTCTGGGTTTGCTCCCACTAATAATCCTCATTGCTCTCTTCTGGATTTTGAATGTGTTCAGGGCAGTTGGAGAATTTCCCCAGAATATCACACCATATTTTAGGTGGGCTTGTATGTAAGCATAGTATGCACTGGTTAATGTTTCCAGCCTAGCACATGATTTCAGTACACTCAATGCATAACAGCCAGTACTAATTCTGGCATTTACTTTTCCTGTATGTGTATTCCATTTCAGGTTATCTTGAACCCACAGACCAAGGAATTGGAAAACAGTGCCAGTATCTATTGGCTGGTTATTTACAGTGACAAGTGACTGAGAGGAATTTGCATTTTGTGTTGTGTAAAAGTTCATGGAAGCTGTCTTTTTGGTGTTGATAGTTAATCTGTTGATTTTAGCCCAGTTGCTAAGTTGTTCATTGGCCAAGTTCACAGCTTTTTGCACAGCCTCTATATTCTCCCCTTTGAGGAGTACAGTTGTGTCATCAGCAAATATTATTGTTTTGTGTGCATCTACATTCGGGCTCAAGTCATTAAGAGACAGGAGGAAATGTAAAGGTCCCGATACTGAGCCCTGTGGTACACCTTGCTTTACGGTTTTACTACTTGATAGGATTTCAGTTATTGAGTTGGTTTGTCTATTAGTGTATTTCATGCTGACGCTCTGCATCCGATTGGTTAGGAATGAAGCAATCCAATTGTTTGCAATTCCTCTGATACCATAGTGTTCTATTTTTTCCAGCAATATTTTGTGGTCAACAGTGTCAAAAGCCTTTGACAGATCCAGAAATATGCCTGTTATGGGCTGTTTTTTATCCGACTGATCGAATAGCGTATTTATGCAATCATATACTGCAGTTTCAGTAGATTTGTTGCTTCTGAACCCTTGTTAGTACTACAGTACATATTAATAAGACTGCGTCACTTCTACTAATGTTTTGCCATTAGGTCACGCCAGCGGGCCAGACAGTTAGCCGCGGGCACTGAGTTGTAACTCATTGATACGTAATTGTCATATTCAAAAAATGTACACAATTAACATCAGTGACTTCGACCTTCAATATCTCCAAACATGATGTTAATTGTGTATATTCTTTGAATATGACAGTATTATATATCAATGAGTTACGACCTAGTGCCTGCGGCCCATCTGTCTGGCCTGTTGGTGTGACCTAAAGGCAAAACATTAGTAGAAGTGACGCAGTCTTATGGCTATGTACTGTAGTACTAACATTTTAAGTTTGATTAAGCCAATATCTGGCATGTTTTAATTTCATTTTATATTGTGACGCTTCTGAAGAAGGCTACGTTATTATAGCCAAAACCTTAGTTTCTTTGCTTATGCAACTGGAGGCTGAAATTTAATATAATTACATTTTAAAAGTCACTGATTTTGCTAAAAATATTCAAACATTGCTGCATATATTAATTTATATCTCATAATCCCATTGTCGTCCCAAACTTGAGTTTTTACTTCATTGTATAGGGTAACATGAAGCAAATATATATTTTTCATCAATTTTGAAGGTGACATGTTTGGAGATATAAAAGGTCAAAGTCACTGATGTCAATTGTGTACATTCCATTCTTTGAATATGACATAACAACATATCAATGAAAAGTATTTTTCAAGACCTTTCCAAAATTTCCTGGTTCAGTGACCTGTCTTTATTAGAACAGAAGTTTTCTCAGCTACATTTTAAAAATTTTCTGCACATTTTTAGAACTTTGAGTAGCCATTACTCTCACCATACTTGCGCTAAAATTCTGTAATTTGATATTTTTTATTCTCTTGTCATGGGCAATGATAACACCAAATTTTATGAAAATCAAAGGGGGTTAGCTGCCATCTGTGTTGATTTGACATGGAATGGTGTAGGTTTTGATAAGTGAGTTTCCGAGTATCAAAAATATGTGAAAGACATGGCTGTATCCTTTGATAGCATTGACTTAGAAGCTTCATGTTTTTACATCGCCAAGGGTCCATGGTCCTTAATATGTGATATAAATTTCATCTTCGTATGTATATTTGTTCCTGAGAAAAAGGATTTTGAACAGACAGACAGAAAGATGAATAACAAAGCGAGCCTATAACGGTACTGTTTTTACAGGTAGAGGTACAGAACCTTAAGCAAGGAGTGCGTGATGAACGACTAGCTGATTAATGAAATCAGGGTCATGTTCAAAGTTGCTATTAATATTTTATCGTGTACAGTAAGAGATTTCTTCAAGATCTCCTTCTTGCAGACAATTTTTCTGTCTTCTATTTCACTTCCAGCCTAACAATGATGTTACCATAAATCTATTTCAAGTGGTGATTGACAGGCTTAAGAAATGAGCTCAACACCTTGGTGTCAGATAATCTTAAGAGAATACAGTTTTTTTATTTTTTATTTGTGTGCTATTGGTAGGAAGAGTGGCTATTAAAAGAGCGTGTTTAACTATAGTGTGGCTCCTGGCCCAGTGAGATCAGTTGAAGTGGTCATAATGCATGTCTGAAGTGGATACTCTTGTCGGCAACTGGATTGTTTCTGCATTGGGAAAATACACTAGTGAGTACTGCTTGTGATGTACAGTTGTCAGTATTTCACATATTGATACAATGCACTCTAGCTGTCTGTGAGAGGATGGTTCATGTGTTGGATGACTTGCTCTCTGTCTGGTATCTGTAAGTTTTTGTTTAATCTCTCATTGGAGGACTTGAAAACTTAATCTTCTTGTGGTGCACGTGTATTCTCTCTCTCTCTCGCCCCCACACCCTCACTCCCCCTCCCCCCTCTATCTGTCTGTCTCCTCCCCCCTAGTTGTCTGTCTGAGGTGGGGTGCTTTGGCCTCATTGACCTCCTGAAAGATTGGAGACACATCCCTTGCCTGCTCTGGCCCTGGGGTCCCATGCTATTGTGGCCCTTGCTTGGCAGTTGGCAGTCTGGCCTGGCACCTACCATTCCCCCCTTTTTATTCTCCCAGTTCTTTTACATTTGCCATTTTTAATGTTACCTTTCATAAACTTTTACCATCTTGTCTGTGTTGCTCGTTTCACTGGGGTAACAGATGGTGAGATGGTCCTGATGGGATGCAGAGGATGCGTTTGGCACCCACATAGTGTCCTCCAGGGACGTGCAACTGCATTCTGAACAGAGCTGCCCTCCCACTTTTCTTTGATTTTCTTTCTGTCTTATATCTTACTTACAATTGGACTTCCCAGGATTTGCCTTTTGTATCCTCCTTCTGTGGTTTATTTGTGGTTCGATAGAAGGTGAAGGGACTGATGAATTCGCAGTTCTGTCCCTTTAACTCCAGTTACCAACCAGCCAATCTCTCTCTTCATAACATTTTTGTGGTGCAGCCACCATTTTTTACCATTATTAATAATATAATCCCTATGTAATTTATCTAGAGTGATACAAAATTTTAAGTAAATACTCGGTCAAGCACAAAAAATCTGATTCAGAGATAATCATACGAAAGCAGTATAAAAGTTGGGGATGACAACACAGACAAAAAAAACTGTACAGGTTTCTTGTCACATCTGTGTATTTATTCTATGTTAGTAGACTTAAGAATAAAATGTTAGAAAATTTGAAGAAAATGAAATGTTCTGTATGCAATGGCTTTAACAAAAATAACGATACAAGTGCCATCATGCTCATTTTCACTTATTTTGAAAGGGTTTCATAAAACCACGGATTGTCCTCTTTTTTTTTTTTTTTTTTTTTTACAAATGGAGTCAGTGTAACTAAATCCTTTCTCTTTTCTTCGGAAAGTCTAGGTTCTCAGTGTAATATTTCCAGCTGCACCAGTTCAAGGTCAGAAAGCTTCATGTTCCCCTTAAAGATGTTATGTTCCTCGAACTCTTCAATTGCATTGGGAGTTGGCTGAACTTGGTATACTCCTAGCCCATTCAGCAGTCTGTGTGATACACTGTGCTTTTGAAATACACATACAGATGAAATTCGGTTTTCTAGCAGTAAAATCTGCTTCTTGCGTAACAGCCATTGTGACCTGCATTGTGTGCGTAGCTTCAGTGATGAGGTGAACTGATGATGATGATGATGATGATGATGATATGTTGATGATGATGATGATGGGGAATTGAACCTGGGACCCCGTGCGCGGGAAGTGAGAATGCTACCGTAAGACCACGAACTGCTCTCTTTTTAATAGAGAGACTTGAAGTAGACGAGAGCTTGATTTTGACAAAAAGAGCTTCAGAAGCAAGTAATGTCATAAGTAGACCATGCTGAAAGACCAGAGTCGAAACAAGGCCCCCAGAGTAGACAACATTCCATTAGAACTACTGCCAGCATTGGGAGAGCCAGATCTGACAAAACTCTACCATCTGGTGAACAAGATGTACGAGACAGGCGAAATACCCTCAGACGTCAAGAAGACTATAATATTTCCCAATCCCCAAGAAAGCAGGTGTTGACAGATGTGAAAATTACCGAACTATCAGTTTAATAAGTCACGGCTGCAAAATACTAACGCGAATTCTTTACAGACGAATGGAAAAACTGAAAGAAGCCGGCCTCGGGGAAGATCACTTTGGATTCCGTACAAATGTTGGAACATGTGAGGTAATACTCACCCTACGACTTATCTTACAAGAAAGATTAAGGAAAGGCAAACCTATGTTTCTAGCATTTGTAGACTTAGAGAAAGCTTTAGATAATGTTGGTTGGAATACTCTCTTTCAAATTCTGAACGTGGCAGGGGTAAAATACAGAGAGTGAAAGGCTATTTACAATTTGTACAGAAAGCAGATGGCAGTTATGAGTCAAGGGACATGAAAGGGAAGCAGTGGTTGGGAAGGGAGTGAGACAGGAATGTAGCCTATCCCCGATGTTATTCAATCTGTATATTGAGCAAGCAATAAAGGAAACCAAAGAAAAATTCGGAGTAGGTGTTAAAATCCATGGAGAAGAAATAAAAATTTTGAGGTTCGCCGATGACATTGTAATTCTGTCAGAGACAGCAAAGGACTTGGAAGAGCAGTTGAACGGAATGGATAGTGTCTTGAAAGGAGGGTATAAGATGAACATCAACAAAAGCAAAACGAGGATCATGGAATGTAGTTGAATTAAATCGGGTGATGCTGAAGGAATTAGATTAGGAAATGAGACACTTAAAGTAGTAAAGGAGTTGTGCTATTTGGGGAGCAAAATAACTGATGATGGTCGAAGTAGAGACTGGCAATGGCAAGGAAAGCGTTTCTGAAGAAGAGAAATTTGTTAACATCGAGTATAGATTTAAATGTCAGGAAGTAGTTTCTGAAAGTATTTGTATGGAGTGTAGCCATGTATGGAAGTGAAACGTGGACGATAAATAGCTTACACAAGAAGAGAATAGAAGCTTTTGAAATGTGGTGCTACAGGTGAATGCTGAAGATTAGATGGGTAGATCACATAACTAATGAGGAGGTATTGAATAGAATTGGGAGAAGAGGAGCTTGTGGCACAGCTTGACTAAAAGAAGGGATCGGTTGGTAGGACATGTTCTGAGACATCGAGGGATCACCAGTTTAGTATTGGAGGGCAGCGTGGAGGGTAAAAATCGTAGAGGGAGACCAAGAGATGAATACACCAAGCAGATTCAGAAGGATGTAGGTTGCAGTAGGTACTGGGAGATGAAGCAGCTTGCATAGGATAGAGTAGCATGGAGAGCTGCATCAAACGAGTCTCAGGACTGAACACAACAACAACAACAACAACAACAGACCATGCTGGTTTTCTGGTATGTGCTTTGACAACTTTGGGGACAAGGAAAGAAATTAACTACAAACATGCACACAGAATAAATTTTATATGAAAAACACAGTTGTAAGAACCTTAGGAAATATCGGAAGTAAGGTAAACGTAATATTAAGATATTAACACACAATTTATTGAGTGTTGCAGAATTGTTACTGCCAATTCTTATCTGTATAGGTGACATCTTAATATTCATAACTCTTTGCTAATAGTAGAGACATAGTAAACGTTATCAGTTACAGTGGTAAAAAATTATTTCAAATATTATGGTTTTAACCTTGTATGATTTAAGTACTTCTTATTGGAAGAAAAAGACATCCCAGCATACATAACTGAAACATGTAAGAATGTAACATAATTACCCTTTTAATTTCAGGCTGGCGAACACAATGCCTACCAGCGTGCAGCTGACTGTTCCATCATACAGTAACAGTGTAATAGCAAATGGAGGAGGTTCCCCACCTCCTCCACCACAGCAGCCTTCAAGACCAAAGTCCTCTCAGCCTCAGCCACAGGCGCAGGCGCAGCAGCCACAGTATCAGCGCCTAAAAGTCGAGGATGCTTTGTCTTATCTTGATCAGGTTAAATATAAGTTTGGAAGTCAGCCTCAGGTTTATAATGAATTCCTTGACATAATGAAGGAATTTAAATCACAGAGCATCGATACTCCGGGAGTTATACAAAGAGTCTCTAATCTCTTCAAAGGGCATCCTGAACTGATTGTTGGATTTAATACATTTTTGCCACCTGGATACAAAATTGAAGTTCAACCAAACAACCAGGGCTATACGTTCCAGGTGTCTGTATCAATGCCAAGTTCAGTAATTGGTGTTCCAGCTACTGCTGTGGTTCCATCTGGTAGGCCTTCTTCCCCAACCAATACTCCAGTGCCTCCCCCAAGTTTCTCTACTGTTCCTGCACCTGCAGTGGCAGCCACCAGTTCTGTTGCTCCCAAGACACCACCACAGCAGCAGTTACAGCAGTCACCTGCACACAGTATTTCTCCATTGCCAGATGCGCAGTCTGCTCAGAGTCAGCCAGTAGAATTTGGACATGCTATCAACTATGTCAACAAAATAAAAAAGAGATTCATCAGTCAGCCAGAGAAGTATAAAAGATTCTTGGAGATTTTACACACTTACCAGAAAGAACAGAAGAATGTAAAAGATGGGCAGGGTCATCCTACAAGACATCTTACAGAAGCAGAAGTGTATGCACAGGTTGCTAGGCTTTTTCAGAATCAAGAAGATCTTTTAGCTGAATTTGGCCAGTTCTTACCTGATGCGACAAGCCATCACTCGACTGTATGTGATAGACTTGCCTCTGCCCAAACCAGTAATGCTGGTAGCAACAACAAAGTGAACACAGGTGAAACTGTCACACCATTGAAGAAGAACAGTGGTTCTGGGAAACCCGCCCATGACAGTTCAGTCACGCGAGATTCACACGAGACACCTGTCGTTACAGAGCACAGGAGTAGTACCGCAAGCATTAGTCATGTCAAGTCAACACCCATGTTGTCACCACGTGCAGGAAGTCCACCTCCCAAGAGACACAAGACAGCATGTTTGAGAGATGTGTCAATTGCAGAAGCTGCAAAATATGGAAACCTTACAGATTATGCCTTTTTTGATAAAGTGAGGAAAGCTTTAAAAAACCAAGAAGTATATGAAAATTTTTTAAGGTGTCTTATATTGTTTAATGAAGAGATCGTTTCTCGTTCAGAATTGGTGCAGCTGGTAACGCCTTTCTTGGGGAAATTTCCAGAACTGTTCCGTTGGTTCAAAGATTTTGTAGGAGTCACAAAAAATTCAGCAGCAGGTAATGGCTCTGGCAGCAGTTCAGCTACTGTTGAATCTATTCCAAGTAATGTTGTCCGACAAGACAGACCTGCAGGTGACCTGGCAATGGAAATAGACTACACAGCATGCAAAAGATTGGGTGCGAGCTACTGTGCTCTTCCAAAAAATTATATACAACCAAAATGCTCAGGTCGAACTGCTTTGTGCAAGGAAGTTTTAAATGATACTTGGGTGTCTTTTCCAAACTGGTCAGAAGATTCAACATTTGTTACCTCCAGAAAAACACAGTTTGAGAAATATATATATCGATGTGAAGATGAAAGGTTTGAACTTGATGTAGTTATAGAAACAAATGCTGCCACTATACGGGTGCTACAAGGAGTGAACAAGAAACTGTCACGAATGTCACCTGAGGAAGCAGCTAAGTTCCATTTGGATGACTGCCTTGGTGGATTTTCACCCACAATTCATCAGAGGGCCATCAGACGAATTTATGGAGACAAAGCAGATGATGTGATAGATGGTCTGAAGAAAAATCCTACTGTGGCAGTGCCAGTTGTTCTTCGTAGACTTAAAGCAAAGGAAGAAGAATGGAGAGAAGCACAGAAAGGCTTTAACAAAATATGGAGGGAACAGAATGAAAAGTACTACCTAAAATCTCTTGATCATCAAGGGATTAATTTCAAACAAAATGATTTGAAAGTGCTGCGCTCCAAAAGCTTATTTAATGAAATAGAAACCATCTATGAAGAAAGACATGACCAAGCTGATGAAGGTACTGGGGAAGTAGCAACAGGTCCTCATCTTATATTGCAGTATAAAGACAAAAGTATGCTTGATGATGCTGCTAATCTGTTGATTCATCATGTCAAAAGGCAAACTGGCATTCAATCAGAAGACAAACAGCGTGTGAAGCAACTTCTGCGTCAGCTTCTACCTGATATGTTCTTCCATCCTCGCCAAGAGCCCAGTGATGATGAGCAGGAAGATGATGAAGAAGATGACCGATGTAAGCCAAATGGTGACAAACCATCAAGCAGTAAGAAAAATAAAATGAAAGGTTTCCTTCATGCACCAACAGGACCATCTGATGAAGCATACACACTCTTTTTCGCCAATGGCAACTGGTATCTTTTTCTGAGACTTCATCACATACTGTGTGAACGTCTCACTAAAATATATGATCAGGCAGTCATTTTGGCAGCAGAGGAAGCCAAGGAGCGACAGGATCGGAAAGAGTCAACAGCTGTAACATTGCGTCTCAAACCTAAAAGTGAAATTGATGTTGAAGATTATTATCCGACTTTTCTGGATATGGTAAAGAATGTGTTGGATGGCAACATGGACAGTAACGCGTATGAGGACACTTTGAGAGAGATGTTTGGCATCCATGCGTACATAGCTTTTACATTAGATAAAGTTGTAACTTATGCAGTTAGACAGCTGCAGCATATTGTATCAGATTCCACTTGTCAGAAATGTATTGAACTTCTTCGAAATGAAGCCAAACGTGATGGGGCTGGTGGACCCTGCCATACAGCTGCCCAGAGGGCAGCAGCAGAACAAATGTATCAAAGACGTGCAGAAAGATTGATGGGTGATGAGGTGTGCTACAAAGTACTTATTTATAGACGTGACTGCCGAATGACAATTGAGCTCCTTGACAATGATACAGAAGAACCGGATCCACCTGCAGAAGTAGAAAAATGGTCAACATATATTGAGCGATTTACCAATCCTGGTGGCACTGCAGACCAGATACTGGATGCCACATCGAGAGTGAGATCAAGAAAACCTGTGTTCCTGGCTAGGAATGTACGCTTGTGGAGACAGCATTCAGGTAGCTTGGCTGAGAAAAATAGGGATAAGGTTCATGAAAAATCAAGTCCGGATGGAGAAGTAGAAACCAGTAAAAGTGACAGGGGAAATGCCAAAGATGGAAAGGGTAAAATGAAACCAAATAGTTCAGATGATGAAAAGAGCCCATCTGCTGGAGGCTCAAGAGATAAAGTCCATTATGCAGATAACAGTGGGGAAATTGTTGGTGGTGATGGAATGCAATGTCGGTTTAATATTAATCAGTACAGGATGGTGTTTGTTGTAAATAAAGAAAATTATTTATACAAACGACAGGCTTTGCGCAAGGCTCGTACTTCCCATCAAGCTGTTTCACTTCATTTGAGTGAGAAGTTTCAGAAATGGCTTAACAATTGGGTTGGAAAAAATGTGACAGATCAGCAACATGCAGCTTGTAAGGACTGGTTATTGGGTCGTGGTGAAGATGTAGTGTCTAACCAAACTCGCGTTCTGTCTAATAATAATTTGAACATGACACCTTATCACCCTTATAATCGGTATCGTGTGGAATATTTGGAAACATCGGATAAGAAATGAATACACAAATGTTCTGTTGTTTATATGTAAGAAAGAGGGCACAAGATACACTCAGTCCATTTATTTAATGGAAGTATCTAATTTCATATTATTGTACAAAGTTCCCTTGAGTGCAGCAAATGCATCTATACAACTTCGAAACCTTATATGGGTGACAGAAAGCTTTTTGAGAACAGTTCTTCCCTAAACTCTTGTCAGTTTCCATAACATTTACGGTAACATACTTTATAGTCCGATTTAATATGTGGCACTGTATAATTTCAAACAATGCCATTAGATGTTTCCTTTAAAGGACACACCGTGTTCTTCATTCTACAAACATTCAGTTTTTAATCAGAAAACCCCTGATTTTATAATAGTAAGTAATGAGCAAGTACTGCTGTTGGTGCCAGTGAATTATTATACATGTCAAAGACATTGTTTAGGTCGTAATAACTGAATGTGTATTGCTTTACACATGCTGTTTATTTGAAAGTGAATGGACAGTGAAGTTAGCAATAAATATTCTCGAAAACCCACATGTAGTAGCATTTGTCCATGTAAAATACTGTTTTCTAGGGGTACTTTGAATATATGTGTTTTTTACTTCAGTTGTTATGTTATTGGACTTTATTTCAAATTAGTCAGTAAATATGCTAAGCAGTGTCCCCAAGCAAAGTGTAAGAATAGTTTGCTTTCATATTGAATCATGGTCATGCATGTTTCTTGAAAGTAGTTAAAACATTATTGAGGACAGTGTTAATGCCTGCCTGTTGTATTCCCATTTTAGTCTCTCTCTCATTGATCATTTCTCAGGCTGTGTACTTGTAACTTTTCATTTTATCCTTCAGAGCCTAATACTGGAATAATTTTTATAGGCTATACTGGAATCATTTGTCACATAAATTCATTCATTATCATATTGCTGCAGTTTGTTCGACATTCGTAAAGCCTCTTAGGGAGGTCGATGTAGCAGATTGAAACGTATTTTCCATCATACAATCAGCATGTTTTAACTGTAGTGGACCATATATGGAAGGGAACAATTAAATACACTGATGGAGGATCACTTGGGTAAATAGTGCACCTCACTACAAAATAATGATGCGATTGGATAATGGTGATACTTGTATATCCACACAATTCTTCATTAAATAGTTTTATCAAATGCTAGAAGGCTTTTGAGTTAATACCTTGTAAATAAAATTGTATAAAATAGTTGTAGAAAACTAACATTATATTATTTCAAATAAAATGTTTACACGTAATCAAATGAAGTTTGTCTCACATTGCAGTTTGGTTCTTGTAAGTTGAAAAGGGGAACGTTATTAGTTTACTGTTAAGACATTGAAAATTAGTATTGATTAAGACATAGTGTTTTATATTGCTTTATCCTATTTATTTTACCTGTCCGGTGTTAGCATACAGGGCATTTGCAGTTTTTGTGGTAGGAAGAAATCCTGCTTAGACATACAGAAATTCTTCATTGAATGACGTAGCTGAAGTCTTGATTTGTAGATGATTAAGTTGTTCTGTCCGCATTTTAAATGTTGTGTATGTGTAGCTACGGATGAACACGTATCATTGTACATATCATATCGTGTGTGTGTGTGTGTGTGTGTGTGTGTGTGTAAAACTACCGTACACTTCAGAAGTAGATTATACAACAGCAATCATATAGTGTAACACTATAATGGATATGTGTTAGTTTCTTAATAATGTTTGCACTTACTTTACTTCTTTTGTGTTCTTGCGCAAGCAAATAACAGTAGGCCGTATTACTGAATTTTGTGGATGTATTTAGTGTCATTGTTTCTTCTTACTCTTGCTGGTTAAATGTTTTAGGGCATTTTGTTTACTGCTTCCATTATTTGAGTACCTGAAAAATGAATCTAAAAAGAAGTATCAATGTAATGTGGTTGAAATGGAGTGTGTCTTTTATCTGTTTTGTAACTGTATAGTTTCTTTCAGATTTTATGATCACAGATATAATGTATATCTAAGAAAGCACTTGAGTAGTTTACTGATAGAAACAAGACTGTTAATGGGTTTTGACAACTACTTTGTAGCAGGTCTTATTTTTTGTGATGTCATGTAGTTTATTGTGATTTTGAAGACAGTGTGGTAAATGCAATTAAATGTGACGCATAGTTACATAAAGCCAAATCTTTATGTCAGTATTTTTCCATTGTAATTTGTGTAAGTTTGACAGTTTGTGGCCATAAGTTAAATTAGTTGCATCCTTTTGTAATCTGGTCATAAATATTTTGAATTTTTTCCATTTTTGCATTACTGTCACCTTTTAAAGGTAGAAGTAGCATATGTGTAGGAGCAGCTGTGGCTTATTTTACTTCAAGTTGAACATAGAGATCTTTTGTTTACACATAGTCTTCACATATTAGATGTAGTTTATTAGAACCAAACAAATTATAGATTCAGTTCTTGTTACATTCTTCAAGGCTTTGATCAGTTGTAGCATGTTTGCTAAAATCTTGCCATTGCAATGTATACTTTCAGATATATTAGAAATTCTGTGGTACTGTCTCCTCTGTTTTTTCTTTGAAATGTTGTTGGCTCTCTGTCTGATGTACAAATTAAATTTAATGCAGAGTAATATATTCCCCTTGAACAAGAGTTGCTGTAGTAAGATGATGTTTACAAAATGAGAATTTAGGGAACTCTCTAAACAAAACTTGTTGCTGCTGATGAGTTTTAAGTGCATACTGTTTAGCTTTGTCTGGAAATGTGATGTAGGTGTTTTATTAAAAATGTGGTGTAGTATTTTAAGGTACTGAGAGGTTTGCAAATTTATAATTACTGTACTGTTCACTCAAAATGTTTTGATGCCGCATAGTTTCCAGGTATGTAAGTTTTCGTAAATGCTAATATGTCGTTAGAATGTAACTGGACAGAGATAAAATCTACTCATCAAGCTGTGGCAGTAGAATACGCGTATAAATGTATTTAAGTTAAACTTTCATATGTAAGTTCTCTTGCTGGCACTTGCTGAGTTGGTTTTTATCTATCCATTTACATTATATTTATAAAAATTTGTTATTTTTTCTAATGTGTTGTTAATTAAATGAAAAATATTGTAAACATAATACACAGTTACTTCAAAAGAATTTTTTTTTTTATGTGGTTGAATAAAGATTGTGTAAATTATGATGCATGCTTAGAGAGAAAAAAACATACAGAACTCTCTTAACATTATTTTGGTTTCTGTTAAACAGTTTTTTTTTTTTTTTTTTTTTTTTTTTTTTTTTTTTTTTTTTTTTTTTTTTTTTTTTTTTTTTTTTTTGCTCTATTTCTAAGTCTTACATTCAAGCTTATTTTTAACATGTTATTAGTTTCTGCAGTAGGTTTAAAACTTAAAATTGTAAATGTGTGTTATAAAGGATCTGCTCATAGATGCAAAAAAATTCTCTTTTCTGATTCTTTAAAATGCCTGTATATAGGTGAAACTATTTGTATGAATTCTTATCCTTACTCTTACAATTTATGCTCTTTGTGCGAATTTTTACTGTCTACATACTTGTATTTTTTTATTGTAACAGTTAGTTAGTGTAGGTTGAATAATACCCAAATTATATTGCAAATTATGTACCAAATATATATCTGTGAAATTAACATGTACTGGTTTTACAAATCTTTATTTTATCGTTGCCTTTTACACTACCATTTGGCTTCCTTCCTACCCATGTTCTCCAGAGGTATATGTTACAGTATTCTGTCTAATTTAAGACATGTGGTTTTGGCGATCATGATTTGTATTTACCATTTTCTCCCCATTGCACATATAGTTTCCTTCCCATCAGTATGTTCTCCAAAGGCATATGCTGTACTATTGTGTTGTCTTACTGAAAATGTATGGAGGGTTTGGCAATCCTAATTCATGTTTTCCGTTACGTCCCCAAATCACATAAGATGAATGCTGATTGGTTCGTCAGACAAACCAGTGGCTCATTTCCCACCCTACTGAAATTTCAGTTAGTTCTTGGTTTCTAATGACTTCACAAGAGTGTGTACCACACACTGCATTCTTCTCATTTATGCCATGGCCATGTTACATGGTCTCTCTCTCTCTCTCTCTCTCTCTCTCTCTCTCTCTCTCTCTGTGTGTGTGTGTGTGTGTGTGTGTGTGTGTGTGTGTGTGTGTGTGTAGATTTGTAAGTAATGTTAATTGGAATCTAGAACCTTATTGCTAGTTCCTAATACTTTAATACTACCATACGTTAAAGCTTTATTTGATGCTTTTTGTTGATTATCTCAAATCTTAATGATGATTCCCCATAAACAGTGCTATCCAATACTGTTTAGCTCATTAGGTGTCTAATGTAATTGGATAGATAAAAAAATCTGCTCGTCAATTGATGGCAGGAGAAAACACATAAAAATCAAGGAAATATGCAAGCCTTTAGAGCCAGTGGTTCCTTCTTCTTTCAGAAGGGTAAGGGAGAGGGGTGGAAGAAAAGGACTGATGAGGTTTGGGAAATGTGGAGAATTACAGAAAAATCTCCCAGAATCCATTGTCAGGAGTCTTACTAGGCAGGATGAGAAGGAAATACTGGTTGTTGGGGATGGCATTGTATACATTTGAAAACCTGAGAGCTTAAAAAGTACAAAATTAAGATGATAAGCAAGACACATATTGTGTGTCAGTTAATAAGAGTGAAAAGCTAAGTTGGTTATATGTGGTAGAGATGGGCTGGGGAAAAGTATACAGCACAGAAAAGAAAAGATATAGAAAACTAAAAGAGAACGAAGAAAGAAATAGTTACCAAGAAGCAATGCTGGAGACCAAGGATATAAACGTAAAGTAAGGTTAGGTGGGTGCCAGTTCCTGCCTGCAGAGTTCTGAGACTAGTTTCAAGGGAAAGACCCAGATGGCATGTGTGGTGAAACGAGCACCGAGGTAACAACTGTCATGTTGTACAACATGCTCTGCAACATTATATTCTGTGTTGCCAGTTTGCACCCTCTCTATGCCCATTCATTCTAATTGATAACTTTTTGTGGTAGTCATGTAGATGAATAAGGCATAACGGTGTTTACATAACAGCTGGTACACAATGTATTGTTTCACAGATGGTTCTCCCTTTAATAGTATAGGCTTTGCCAGTTAGAGGGCTGGAATAGGTGGTGGTAGTAGGGGACAAAGGGCAAGTCTCAGTGGGGACGGTTGGTTGCAGGGGTATGAGCTACACAGTACAAAACAGTGCAGGAGCAGCTATAGAGTCTCCAGGATATTATGGAGGCTAGTATAACAGCTAAGATTATGGAGATTGGCGAAGAAGGGAGAGGAGGAGGTAGTGGCAACGAAAAGCTGTTCCAAGTGTGGTTGGCAAAATGTTGAGAGAATTTTCTCTTACTGTTGTTTGGTGACTTCTCCATCCAATTACATGTTCAAAAATGGATTATTTTTTGTTAATACATCATTAGCTCTCTAGGAATGTAACTGCAGCTAAGAACTTGTCTCTGTGATTTTACCAAAATGAGCAAGTCAACTGTTTTCTTATGAGTGACCATAAATGTATTTTTTAGCCGTTTTGTTTCAAGGAATGTTATTCAAATCAAGCTTGTATTATATTCCAAAACCCTGGAGCAAGCAGAAGTTACTGATGGTTTAAAATTGATTATATGTTCTGTTTGCTTTCCAACAAAAACTTTGCCTTCTCTCTCTAACGTCGCTTCATCCACTTGCCCTAATACCATTTTGGGTATCACCAGTGTGTGTATTACTCATCTTGTACCCTGAAGTATCTAAATTTGGACAAAGTGAAGAAGGCTTAGCTGAATTAATTGTACTTCAGTTTTTTATGTTGTCAAAGTTCTAATGATGTCTCCCAGGCTGCTGCTGCTGCTTCTTGTGCAAGCTTAAGTTGACGTTTGAGTTCCAATAAACAGTCTTGGCCATGATGTCATTTTCCACCAAATGGTTTAATTGTAGATTCTGATACACTTTCACAACTGATAACAACGTTCACATATATTATTGATGAAAGCAGTTTATGGGGCAATCGTGTAAAACACATCCGCTTGGGTGCATCCCTGACAACCAAGTGTGTCGTCTGCATTTATGTGTCACAGACCTTTTAAAACTTCTAGCTTCAGGCTGGAGTTGTTATTCTGGTTTTTGTTTACATGTATTTCACACAGGTTAGTAGCATTACAAAATGTGAAACATATAGGTTGAGAATAATGCTTACAGTAACTATTGGTAATTATTTGTGGGAATATGATTTTTATGTTGTGCTGACAATAGTATATTTAATTTGATTTGGACGTGTTTTCCAGTCTGATTGTCAAAGAGGTGTTTGCAGTTTTTTGTTTTTACTATGAATGGGTTACATCTTTTTTATGTTTCATACCAGGATTTACATATAACAAAAGTAGTTTTGATGTGAGCAGTTTTGAGAATCAACAGTGGTTTTGAATTCAAAATTATGAAGCTATTTTCATGTTTCAAATTTGGCAGTTTTCTATTCAGGATAGAACCAACAAAACTAGGAACATTTCAGTGTGTTCCTAAGTTTTCGGATGAAACACAAGGTTCCTAAAGATAATTTAATTAAAATGTAACATTATTGCACAATTTGTAATTTTTGTCCTTTGGTTTGTTATTGAAGTTAACATGGTTATTTCTATGATGTCAGTGGTTTGTTTACACGTGATATTCATTTTGTCTGTTTCAAAAATTTGTTTTCTTGATAATTGAGTGGTTGCAAGTTTGGTTGTAAGCCTACAATGAAGATAATTCTCAACAGACTATAAAATCTGTATTATTTTTCTTGTCTACAGAACTTATTGGGTGTCTACAGATGCCATCTGTCGAAATATTGTGTGAACAGTTTAAACAAATTGGAAAGAAGAACTAGAAAGTTTCACTGAATCTGCTGATAGCATATACATAATGTTATAACCCCCCCTCTCTCCCAGTCATTCTAGTGTTTGCAAAATAATTCTATAATGTATGTAGAGTGTAATGCTTCCCATCAGGGAAAGAAATTTCACTTGTTTCCTCACATGGTGGCTACTTAATTTACTCTTATCTTGTAATGATAGGCTATAAAAATGAAGCACCTTAAATTTTTTTTCCTGGGTTTTTCCATTGCAGTAATAGTTATGAGAAATATTTGAAAAGTAATGCTTGTTTTGTCATAAAAAATGCTCTGTGTCAGATTTAGTTCTCTACAAATCGCCTTCACTGTTTCAAGTGATCGCCATTTGCTTCTAAGCAGCTTTTTGTGAAGTTTCTTCAACGCCCACCCCTGCGTAGAAGCCAATTGACAATGACTATCTGGATTTCATCATCTTTGAACTCTGAATCATTGTTTAAAGTCCAAGAAGCTACAGTCTGGACTGTAAAATATATGGGTGAAGATTGTCCCCCATAGAAATGTTTTACATGTCATTTCAGTAAACAGCCCTGATCTGAACATTACCGGCAAAGAAACATGGATTAGCCATAACTAAATATTGGTGGAGACAACTTCAAAGGGCAATAAGTTCCTCAAGTTTCTGAAGATTCTTAAGTCTGTTGTCATAGTGACTAACACTAAAAGAAAAATTCAAATCAGTTAGTGTAAAATGATGATGTGTTATTAAATAGAAGACATGATTAGCTACAGGCACTTAAGCTGGCATCATTCGAGGAAGTTGTCAGAGAATTCAATACGGGCAATTATGGTGACCAATAAAAATTATTGGTTGTTAATTGGATATGTATTGAGTGGTAATTCACGAAAATAAATTTGAAAGCTTATTCAGTTTGAACCTCCTATATCCTCCCAGGGCAAATGGGACTGCAGTTGAGTACAGGTGGTTGAATGGCAGTGTGTGGAGGCGGTGGTGCTGGCCGGGATGGCTAGAAAATGTCTGCTGAAAGATGTAACATATTTTATTTAGTCTTTAACTACAATGCTGAAGTGCCCCTGGATTCACCCTCTGCCAGCGCACAGTCCACCAGCAGTGCAGGTGATATTGGGGGGTCGTAGCAGCAGGATGGCCATTTGATGAATCTGTCCTACTTTAATGACATCGTTTGCTTCAGGCACATGCCTGAGTTAGCACTATGCAGCCCTGAATGAGGAGTGCCAATGACATATATGTGCACTGAATTCTTGTAGGCAGCTGCTACTACTGGATTAGAAATCACCCTGGCGCAAAAGGATGATGACGGTACTGCCCTGGCTGCGAACCGGTGCCCTCTGAGGCAGAAGTTCATTGCTGCCATGGAGCCTGGAAAATTTTTTGTCCATTGTGTCATTCTAAGTCCAAGGGTGCCGACTGAACCCATGGGCTGGTCTGGTGGAGCTGGCTGCCCATACTGGTGTCAGCTGCTAGCTGGCCATAGCAATATAGAGACTGGCGTGGGTGCTGCCAGACTGAATAATTGTGCTAGAAACACAGACTGCTCGAAGTTGGATGCCTTTTCTGCAGTGTCACCACAGTTTTGCAGCTTGGCCCAGCCACCTTACAGTGTACAAACAGGCTCACTTGTGAAATTACTTGCCAGCATCTCTGTGTTTGCCTGCTTGCCTCACATACGACTGCAATAAAGCTGCCTTTAATTCAGTAACGTTCAAAATTTAGTGACGGCCTGACACTCCCTAGACTTCTTCGGAATTGTACCTGTCCTGACACATACCATATCAAAGACTACACTTGACCTCTTTTCATTTTTTTTGTTTTGTTTTTTACTGATTTCTTACATACGTGTTCCATTACTTTGCCGGAGTGAAGTAAATATTAGGATTTTGTTACAGATTGTTAGTTAATTGCTTGTATCACATTACCATTATTCTTCATTCACACTTGTTATCTGGTTCTTATTATTCAATAATGTCTCATTTGGACTTTACACATCCTTTTGTGGATAAGTTCTGATCTCTAATATACTAATAAAACCCCCACCACTGTTTCTTTAAAGAATAGAACTCCAATGTAAAAACAGCTTCCTATATCTGATTATTTTGCAAGTGATTTAATTTGTTAAATATGTGATGTTAAACATGCAAATGTGAAAAAGCTATGAATAGATAATCAATAAATTCCAAATTATCACTACTAACAACTTTTAGGGACAGGTTCCTTATACAGAAATAAGTAAAAAATTTCTAGTAAAATGGAATCAAAAATGCATACCTCAAGATGTACAAGCACTTGTTCATATTTGATACTATGAAGCAGATCGCTTATACTTCAAAGTCTTTGCTTTCGATATTTTGGAAGGACGAAGTACTGACAAAAACAAGAAAAATATTACTGTTAAACATGGCGTCTAAAATGTGTACTTTATGAGCTATGAGCATGTGTTCATTTTCATTAGTGTGCAACACATCTCTTTTACTGAACAAGTCCTCATAGCTCTTAGGGTATGCATTTTAGAGCCAATGTTTACTAGAATTGTTTTCTTGTTTTGGTGTAAGGAAGCTGGCCATGAAGTTTGTTGGTGTTTCTTTGGGCCACTCTATATGTGGAAAGAACTACCACTTATCCAGTGTTTGGTAATGAGAGCACTTAGCAACTTTCAACAAATTTTTAACAGGAATTCCTCCTGTTCTCAACACTTAAATTTTATCACTACATTGGTTCAAATGGCTCTGAGTCCCATAGTGCTCAGAGCCATTTGAACCAATGTAGTGATAAAATTTAAGTATTGAGAACAGGAGGAATTCCTGTTAAAAATTTGTTGAAAGTTGCTAAGTGCTCTCATTAGCAAACACTGGATAAGTATATTCTGGGTAATTTACACTCCGTTTTAAGCAAAGGCTAGTTTTCCATGCATCTCAATGTTTATAATGTCAGACCTCAAGAAATATAGGTGTGTCATGTTGATATAATTTCATACGTTTGTTCAGTGGTATATATGGATGCTGTCCACAAAATGTATTGCAAATAGTTAGTAGTAAAGTAGTAGTAAATCAAAACATGCTTGATGCTGAAGTTTTACTGCATGTTAGTTGGTTTCATGTTCCATTGATCATTTGTACAGTTAACTAATAATTTGGAACAAAACATTTTATTTCACATTTATTTGTAAATGTGGTTACAAGCTGACCATATACAAGGTTAGCAGTCTGCCTTTATGGTAAATAGAACTTAAATATGGAGTAATGACTATCATTATTTCTCCTAGTGTTGTAATTAGGTGCAGTCCTAGGCATAAAACCTGGCCATCAGAGGCGTTCACTTAATGTGATGACTGCTCCTCAAAATTGAAACTCCAGCCATCTGCACTATCTTTCAACACTGTAGGATGTGCAAATTTCTGGAGGAAATATTGTCTTCTGAGGTGTTTGTATCATTGTGGGTTACTTTAAGTAATTGATATACTGCAAGATGCCAAGTCTTTTACTCATTCCTATGTGATAACAAGTTACCTTCTTTTCCAAATTTCCCGGTCACTGTCTTGTTTTCTCATGATGATGTGGGCCAGCTATGCAATGCCCCGTGATTAACCGCTGACTTTGTTTGAGATTGCAGAGGGGCAAGGCCTATAAGAGAGCTAGCTTCTACATTTAACAAACTCACTGCGAAATTGCAAAACACTGTTTACGTAATTCTTCTATATTCAAATAAGTTATCAACTCGCAACAACTGATAATTAACAAAGCTTTTCAGACATCATCTTGATACATGATGCTTCAATGCTTCACCAAAACCATAACTTCGTGCTTGAGATGGCATGGCGTAGACTGTATATAACAACATTCATTTTTCTTTAGTGCTTGACTGTTGTTGTCAGGTCCCTTTCTTCTTTGGAGTCCACAGCACCCAAAAGCATGACTGCAAAGTGCAAGTGACTCCTCCCTGGCCATTCCAAATTACACACCTGTTACCACTTTCTGCACTGTGTCCGCATTTTTCTCTCTCATATCTGCACATAAAAATTCCAACAAACCTGGGCACAGTAGGTGCTCTTTACTCTAGTACCAATTAAAGTTATGTTTTTCACATGCACATCTTTCATCAGCCTAGTAAAAAGACAGTGAGATGTGTTGCTGTGCTTTATAGCAACACGTACCACTACAGATTTTTGCACTAAGATGAAAGATGTTTTGTGGAATAACTTACACAATTAGAGTCAGCAATCCAAAATTAATTTCACTTTTATGTTGAGGTCTCATGTAACCTAAACTCAACGCCTTCCATTCAATGTCAAATTGATACCTACAATTTTCATCAATTTTCTTACATTTGATTCTCAAACATGTAAAGATTTATGTATTTGTATTTCAGAAAGATAGAAGATAAATAGTATCTCCTACAATTAAACTTAATTGTATGTATATATACACTGCTGTCCAAACTTAAAGCAACAAATGGAAATTTTGCAAAGTTGCTTTTATTTTGCCACACAACACTATAAACAGGTGATTGTAAAGTAGAAGTAATGTAAAGGATACAGAACGTAAACAACTGCAACATACATAATGGTAGGCAAATATGTTCTTCGTTCTGTCTGACTTAATGGATTCAGACATATGGATATCAGTTGCATCTGATGAGTTGTTATTTTTCTGTGCTCGCTGTTGCATGGCAGCAGACTTATACACACATCGAAAAAAGTTTTGTATCATCTCGGTTCCAAGAGTTCCGGAACCTGTACAGAAAATTGCAGTAGAGATCAACAAATGCATCATTTCCGTCCTTTATATTGCTCATGAAAACCTCACATTGCATGTTGTACCACCATACAACGAGACCTTAAGAGGTGGTGGTCCAGATTGCTGTACAAACCGGTACCTCTAATATCCAGCAGCACGTCCTCTTGCATTGATGTGTGCCTGTATTCGTTGTGACATACTACCCACAAGTTCATCAAGGCACTGTTGGTCCAGATTGTCCGACTTCTCAACGACGATTCGGCGTAGATCCCTCAGAGTGGTTGGTGGGTCATGTCGTCCAGAAACAGCCCTTTTCAATCTGTCCCAGGCATGTTCGTTAGGGTTCATGTCTGGAGAACATGCTGGCCACTCTAGTCGAGCGATGTCGTTATCCGGAAGGAAGTCATTCACAAGATGTGCACGATGGGGGCGCGAATTGTCGTTCTTGAAGACGAATGCCTCACCAATATGCTGCTGATATTGTTGCACTCTCGGTCGGAGGATGGCATTTACGTATCATATAGCCATTACGGCGCCTTCCATGACCACCAGCGGTGTACGTCAGCCCACATAATGCCACCCCAAAACAACAGGGAACCTCCACCTTGCTGCACTTGTTGGGCACTATACACTCCGAAAACTGGGTAATGCGTTCAGTATGGGGTGTGATCACCTCTGGCATCAGTGCAGGCCTGAAGTGATGGGGCATGCTGTAAGTGAGGTCAACAATCTCATTTTGAGGCAATAATGCCTTTCTTCCTGCAGAGCTGCTTATAAGTTTTTGAGAGGGATTGGTGGATGCTAACGTCATGAAGCCGGCGCCTCTAGTGCATCCCACACATACTCTATGAGATTCAAATTGGGAGAGCGAGCAGGCGATGTCATGCATGCAAGTTCTTCCATTGCCAAGAAAATACCAACCACACGTGTTCTATGTGATTGAGCATTATTGTCCATAATTAACATTCGTGTGACATTTGCATTCAGCAATACTAGTTTGCTCATGGAATATTCCTATGTAATGTTGTTACTAGTGATGAATTATGATGCCTTTGTGTTAACTTCTTAAGAAGACAAGTAACGGCTGAGCCCTCACAACAGACATCTTGAGCAAAAGGCAGTGTGAACAGATAATATTTTGCATCAGGTGACACAAAGAGAGAGTTGTGCAGTACAAACTCCTGCCCGCAGAAGTGTCCATCCAGTTGTCATTTATTGCCAGCAAATGAGACAGCTTTTGGTTAATGTAAAGGCATCGTAACTCATTACCAGTAATAACGTTGCATAGGAATTCTTATTGAGTGAACTGACAACACTAGGCATCCCATTGATTTTTGTTGCTTTGAATTAGAGAATGCAGTCCTCTTGCATATGTCTATTAATCAAGAGTTCCTGAATGTACACTCCTGGAAATTGAAATAAGAACACCGTGAATTCATTGTCCCAGGAAGGGGAAACTTTATTGACACATTCCTTTGGTCAGATACATCACATGATCACACTGACAGAACCACAGGCACATAGACACAGGCAACAGAGCATGCACAATGTCGGCACTAGTACAGTGTATATCCACCTTTCGCAGCAATGGAGGCTGCTATTCTCCAATGGAGACGATCGTAGAGATGCTGGATGTAGTCCTGTGGAACGGCTTGCCATGCCATTTCCACCTGGCGCCTCAGTTGGACCAGCGTTCGTGCTGGACGTGCAGACCGCGTGAGACGACGCTTCATCCAGTCCCAAACATGCTCAATGGGGGACAGATCCGGAGATCTTGCTGGCCAGGGTAGTTGACTTACACCTTCTAGAGCATGTTGGATGGCACGGGATACATGCGGACGTGCATTGTCCTGTTGGAACAGCAAGTTCCCTTGCCGGTCTAGGAATGGTAGAACGATGGGTTCGATGACGGTTTGGATGTACCGTGCACTATTCAGTGTCCCCTCGACGATCACCAGTGGTGTACGGCCAGTGTAGGAGATCGCTCCCCACACCATGATGCCGGGTGTTGGCCCTGTGTGCCTTGGTCGTATGCAGTCCTGATTGTGGCGCTCACCTGCACGGCGCCAAACACACATACGACCATCATTGGCACCAAGGCAGAAGCGACTCTCATCGCTGAAGACGACACGTCTCCATTCGTCCCTCCATTCACGCCTGTCGCGACACCACTGGAGGCGGGCTGCACGATGTTGGGGCGTGAGCGGAAGACGGCCTAACGGTGTGCGGGATCGTAGCCCAGCTTCATGGAGACGGTTGCGAATGGTCCTCGCCGTTACCCCAGGAGCAACAGTGTCCCTAATTTGCTGGGAAGTGGCGGTGCGGTCCCCTACGGCACTGCGTAGGATCCTACGCTCTTGGCGTGCATCCGTGCGTCGCTGCGGTCCGGTCCCAGGTCGACGGGCACGTGCACCTTCCGCCGACCACTGGCGACAACATCGGTGTACTGTGGAGACCTCACGCCCCACGTGTTGAGCAATTCAGCGGTACGTCCACCCGGCCTCCCGCATGCCCACTATACGCCCTCGCTCAGTCCATCAACTGCACATACGGTTCACGTCCACACTGTCGCGGCATGCTACCAGTGTTAAAGACTGCGATGGAGCTCCGTATGCCACGGCAAACTGGCTGACACTGACGGCGGCGGTGCACAAATGCTGCGCAGCTAGCGCCATTCGACGGCCAACACCGCGGTTCCTGGTGTGTCCGCTGTGCCGTGCGTGTGATCATTGCTTGTACAGCCCTCTCGCAGTGTCCGGAGCAAGTATGGTGGGTCTGACACACCGGTGTCAATGTGTTCTTTTTTCCATTTCCAGGAGTGTAGAAAATCAGTCAAGTTAGAAAAATTTTTCTTGAAATGAGAGAATTCCTTTCTGAAATGATTTATCTGACAGCACTCACCTCTCACATGATGTTTTTTGTTGTGGTCTTCAGTCCAGAGACTGGTTCGATGCAGCCCTCCGTGCTACTCTTATCCTGTGCAAGCTTCTTCATCTCCAAGTAATTACTGCAACCCACATCCATCTGAATCTGCATAGTGTATTCATCTCTTGGTCTCCCTCTATGATTTTTACCCTCCACATTGCCCTCCAATACTAAATTGATGATCCCTTGATGCCTCAGAATATGTTCTTCCAACTGATCCCTTCTTCTAGTCAAGTTGTGCCACATCAGTTACTTGATCTACCCATCTAATCTTCAGCGTTCTTCTGTAGCACCACATTTCGAAAGCTCCTATTCTCTTCTTGTTTAAACTAGTTATAATCCATGTTTCACTTCCATACATGGCTACACTCCATACAAATACTTTCAGAAAAGACTTTCTGACACTTAAATCGATACTCAATGTTAACAAATTTCTCTTCTTCACAAATGCCTTCCTTGCCATTGCCAGTCTACATTTTATATCCTCTCTGCTTCGACCATCGTCAGTTATTTTGCTCCCCAAATAGCAAAACTCATCTACTTCTTTAAGTGTCTCATTTCCTAATCTAATTCCCTCAGCATCAACTGATTTAATTTGACTACATTCCTTTATCCTCACACAAAACAAATGTTTAAAGCTGTCTCCATTGCATGAACCACTGTTAAATCCAAACTGAACAACATGCCACAAATTTTAAACCTTTTCCTAGTTGCTGCTCTATTTTATAATGCTTGAACAACTTCCATAACATTCAAGTATCCAAAATTCAATATTCACTGCAAGACATATATTAGAACTTAAATTTCAAAAATGGCACATGATAGATACCCTCATTGAGGGTACTGCATGGTGTTAACTCAGTTTATGAAAGTGATATTTCAGACAGAAAATCAAACGATAAAAAGAAACAATTTTATGCTTACAAGTGGAAGAGGAGAAATGTTCCCAAGGTGCAGCCTGGTGTGCCACAATCACCTGACTCGATGGCATCTGGTGTCAGGCAGCAAATGGTTGGTGTCCTCTGAATGGCGAGTGAACCCCAGATCATAAACTGATCTGATCTTGACACAACCACAAGCTGTTTTGTGGAAATCATTCTGGAAGGTTTTTCTGTTACTGGTGGGTGAGAAAATGAAAGAAATTATATTCTAGGTTTTATAAGACTGCCATTTTCAGTAGACAGTTTAACTGCAGTTTAAAAAAGTGGACTTGTATTCAAATCTTTGTGTCTACATTGTGCAATATTTACTACTAGACTATGAGCAGCTACAGCTCAGTAATATCTTGAGTGGAAGACAATACTTCTTCCAGACACTTTCACATCACACAGTGTTGCCAGATTTTGCAGATGGCTGCACTGAGTTCTGAAGGGTGGCTGGTTTTATTGGCACCTTTATTGAACAACTCGGACTCTGCAGAGGCTGACTCTTGGCCAGTTCACATGTCTAAAACTGTACATCACTGTTCCTTTTGATCTGCAGTGGATTACTTTACAACAAACTTCCGGAGTGAGTACATATACTGTGAAGTGGGGTGTAACACATCGTTTGTAGACTGAGATGTTCCATGTCCATGATCTCCATTGGCCAATGGAAGATGTTCATAGGTTAAGATAGTTAGTAACCAGGTGGTTTTTGCTGGTTTGTGCAGGTTGGAGTTGTAATGATCCTGTGCAATCGGTGACAAGAGCAATACACTGCCACTTCTACCTGCTGGGTGGAGTTTTTTGCTCTGTGGGGCTGCAAGTGAAGGGCATGGTGTACTTGTGACCTCCATGACATTAAAGAAATCATCACCAAATAGGTGATGGATGTTCCAATTTTATTGTAAAATTTGTTCAGAGTGTCTCATGACACATACTTGTGCAAACATCTAGCTGGAATTTTACACCTGTGTAGTTCATCGATTAGAGGAAGTGAGGATTGCATGTTACAGGAAATACATTAACTTCTCTGGGTGTGTTATTCCACTAGACAGAAGAAAAAGTCTCTTTCAGCACCATCAATGCTGGGATTTGTGAAGTGCATAGGAGAGAAGCTGATTCACAGCTCAAGGGCACTGTGTAGCAGGACCGTTGCAGCATTGATATTGTACAGCGACTGACAGAAAACATAACAGAATTGGAAAATCCAGTAAAATACGAGAGCTGCAGATTGACTACTGAACTGTTTAAAAGGCCCATTCCTCTTGCCCCTACTAGTAAAATAAACCACAAAACATTCCAGAACCAGTTGTCAAAATGCCCTACCTCCTTAAACAGTTGTCTACAAGATGATTGTGGGTGAGCAACAAATGTTGTTTGTACAGCATGTTTTTGGAAATGAAGACTTCTTCCATAATGGTAAACTGCCCCAGAACTTATTACACATGACAAAATTGAACGAAAATATGTCAACTTACTGATTTGTCTCTCTCCAAGATTTGCAACGATTCTAAGTGTGAATATAGCTGAACTAAACTGTATTATGCGTTCCATATTGTGCTTTTTTAAGTCTAAACTTTCGCTAATATGGACACTTAAATTTTTGAAGTTTCAGTCCTATTTATTAGTTCCTCAACATATGTTATATTTTTCGTTGGTACAGTACGACTATTTGAACAGAACTGAATATCTTGCATTTTTTTGAAATTGAAAGACTATTCACAGAAAACCACTTGATAATACCTTTTTGGACATTATTTACCATTTGTGTCTGGATTGAGTACAATACTAGTGTCATATGCAAAAGGATCTAATTCTGCTTCCTGTATATTAGATGGAGGGTCTTTTGCGAAGATGAGAATGAATATTAGACCTAAGATTGAGCTCTGTGGAGCCCCATTAGTGAATTCTGCCCAGGCAGAAAAATCACACATTCTTACTTTAACTGATTTATTAAGTACAACTTTCTGTAATCTTCTGGCTAGGTATGGCATATCCAGTAATTGGCTGTATCACTGTTTCCATAAAACCTCATTTTATCTAGGAAAATATTGTGATTCACACAGTCGAACACCTTGGACAGGCCACAGAATATACCAAATGATGCTATTTTATTATTTAACACATTGACTGCTGTTTGGCCACCACCAGCCACAGCATAGCCTCACACCTAACACCAAGTACCTGGTAGTGAAACATCACTACTGGTGCAGCAAACAGTCCGTGCATGTAAAATTAGTTGGGTGTGTGTGTAAATGGCATTTCAGTTGAGCAACTCTTCTGAAGTCCAATGTGTAATTGACTGAAGATATTATTTTGCTCAGACTGACTGAGGATATTATTCTAGAGGATACTGTATTAGAATACGAGGTCTGTTCAGAAAATTCCAGAACATTCATAAGTTCATGCCAATGGTGTGTTGGAATGAAATGTGGTTGGCGTCCCTGCACATGCCTGTGTTTAATGTGTAGCTGCCTAATATTTCATTGTTGTATGTCTGTTAGTTATTGTTCAGTGCTGTATTGAGGAGAACATAGTGTCACAAAGTTTGCGAATATCGAGATGACAGAGTTAGAGGAGCAATGCATCTACATTAAATTTTGCATGAAACTCAAGAAAAACCTTTACAGAGATACTCCGATTATGCAGGAAGCCTATGGTGATGAGTGCATAAGCTGTATTGATGTTAAGAATTGTTCACCAGACGGAAGTTAAAGATGACTCTTGAGGATGCCCTTTGATGTCTACGACAATGCTCATGTCAGGAACATCAACAAAATTGTGTGCCAATTGAAGACTGACTGTCCAAGTGATAGCAGAAAAATGTAATACTTCAGTTGCATCGTGTTATGAAATCCTGAACAGAATCTTGGAATGGATCATGTTGCCGCTGAGTTCGTCCCACGCCTCTTGAGTCAAAACCAGAAATACCTTGATGCCCTTTGATGTCTACGACAATGCTCATGTCAGGAACATCAAAAAAATTGTGTGCCAATTGAAGACTGACTGTCCAAGTGATAGCAGAAAAATGTAATATTTCAGTTGCATCGTGTTATGAAATCCTGAACAGAATCTTGGAATGGATCATGTTGCCGCTGAGTTCGTCCCACGCCTCTTGAGTCAAAACCAGAAATACCTTCACCTCGCAATCTGTGAAGAGCTTTTGGACCTCACAACTGAGGGTATTAGATTAGATTAGATTTACTTCATTCCAATTGATCCGTACTGAGGAGGTCCTCCAGGATGTGGAACACGTCAGAAAAACAACAATACATGACAAATATTTACAACTAAAATATATAAGCTAATGTACCATTCCACGGGTCCCAAGTGGAATGATTGTCATTTTTTAATGAACACTATATGAAAGAGTCATTTTACATATACTAATGCACTGAATTTAAAATAAAAACGATTTTATTTATTTATAAGGTAATAAACATGTAATACATTTACTATAATACTTATTTACAATGAACACATTACTGCACTGAAATTGTGCAGAAGTGTGTGTGTGTGATATTATAATAGAGGGAAACATTCCACGTAGGAAATACATATCTAAAAACAAAGATGATGTGACTTACCAAATGAAAGTGCTGGCAGGTCGACAGACACACAAACATACACACAAAATTCAAGCTTTCGCAACAAACTGTTGCCTCATCAGGAAAGAGGGAAGGAGAGGGAAAGACGAAAGGATGTGGGTTTTAAGGGAGAGGGTAAGGAGTCATTCCAATCCCGGGAGCGGAAAGACTTACCTTAGGGGGAAAAAGGTATACACTCGCGCACACACACATATCCATCCACACATATACAGACACAAGCAGACGTATTCAAGGGCAAAGAGTTTGGGCAGAGATGTCAGTCGAGGCGGAAGTGCAGAGGCAAAGATGTTGTTGAATGACAGGTAATGAGGAAAGAGGTTTTAGGTAGGGTGGCAGGTGATCGGCAGGAAAGGAAGTGCTCCATCGCAGCGAGGCCCTGGACGTGCAGAATATTTGTGTGTAAGGAAGTGGCATCATTGGTTACAAGGATGGTTTCCGGGGGTAACAGATTGGGTAAGGATTCCAGGTGTTCGAGAAAGTGGTTGGCGTCTTTGATGAAGGATGGGAGACTGCATGTAATGGGTTGAAGGTGTTGATCTACGTAGGCAGAGATACGTTCTGTGGGGACTTGGTAACCAGCTACAATGGGGCGGCCGGGATGATTGGGTTTGTGAATTTTAGGAAGAAGGTAGAAGGTAGGGGTGCGGGGTGTCGGTGGGGTCAGGAGATTGATGGGAGTCACGTGAAAGGTTTTGTAGGGGGCCTAAGGCTCTGAGGATTCCTTGAAGCTCCGCCTGGACATCAGGAATGGGATTACCTTGGCAAACTTTGTATGTGGTGTTGTCTGAAAGCTGATGCAGTCCCTCAGCCACATACTCCCGACGATCAAGTACCACGGTCGTGGAACCCTTGTTCGCCGGAAGAATGACGATGGATCGGTCAGCCTTCAGATCACGGATAGCCTGGGCTTCAGCAGTGGTGATGTTGGGAGTAGGATTAAGGTTTTTTAAGAAGGATTGAGAGGGAAGGCTGGAAGTCAGAAATTCCTGGAAGGTTTGGAAGGGTGATTTTGAGGAAGAGCTGATAACAGCTTTCGCATCCCGAGACTACCCTCCCGACCTGGTACAGAAGCAAATAACCAGAGCCACTTCCTCATCCCCTCAAACCCAGAACCTCCCACAGAAGAACCACAAAAGTGCCCCACTTGTGACAGGATACTTTCCGGGACTGGATCAGACTCTGAATGTGGCTCTCCAGCAGGGATACGACTTCCTCAAATCCTGCCCTGAAATGAGATCCATCCTTCATGAAATCCTCCCCACTCCACCAAGAGTGTGTTTCCGCCGTCCACCTATCCTTCGTAACCTCTTAGTTCATCCCTATGAAATCCCCAAACCACCTTCCCTACCCTCTGGCTCCTACCCTTGTAACCGCCCCCGGTGTAAAACCTGTCCCATGCACCCTCCCACCACCACCTACTCCAGTCCTGTAACCCGGAAGGTGTACACGATCAAAGGCAGAGCCACGTGTGAAAGCACCCACGTGATTTACCAACTGACCTGCCTACACTGTGACGCATTCTATGTGGGAATGACCAGCAACAAACTGTCCATTCGCATGAATGGACACAGGCAGACAGTGTTTGTTGGTAATGAGGATCACCCTGTGACTAAACATGCCTTGGTGCACAGCCAGCACATCTTGGCACAGTGTTACGCCGTCCGGGTTATCTGGATACTTCCCACTAACACCAACCTATCCGAACTCCGGAGATGGGAACTTGCCCTTCAATATATCCTCTCTTCCCATTATCCACCAGGCCTCAATCTCCACTAATTTCAAGTTGCCGCCACTCATACCTCACCTGTCATTCAACAACATCTTTGCCTCTGCACTTCCGCCTCGGCTGACATCTCTGCCCAAACCCTTTGCCTTTGAATATGTCTGCTTGTGTCTGTATATGTGTGGATGGATATGTGTGTGTGCGCGAGTGTATACCCGTCCCTTTTTCCCCCTAAGGTAAGTCTGTCCGCTCCCGGGATTGGAATGACTCCTTACCCTCTCCCTTAAAACCCACATCCTTTCGTCTTTCCCTCTCCTTCCCTCTTTCCTGACGAAGCAGCCGTTGGTTGCGAAAGCTAGAATTTTGTGTGTATGTTTGTGTGTCTATCGACCTGCCAGCGCTTTCGTTTGGTAAGCATGTTATTGAAAATGTGTGTTCCTGAATAATGCACACCTTTTTGTACAAGACTAAGTGACTTTAAATCCTTGTGAGGATTATTCTTATTTCTAGTATTGATTCCATGAATTGAGGTGTTGGTTTGAAAAGTGATATATTTTTAATGACAAATTTCATCAAGGAATAAATATATTGGGAAGCAGTGGTTAGTATACCTAGTTCCCTAAACAGGCTTCTGCAGGATGTTCTTGAGTTCACACCACATATAACTCTTACTGCACGTTTTTGTGCCCGGAAAAATTTACCTTGGCTTGATGAATTACCCCAAAAAATAATCCCATATGACATTATGGAATGAAAGTAAGCATAGTATGCCAGCTTTTTTCATTTTTATATCCCCTATGTCTGACAAAATTCGCATTGCAAACAGAGATTTGTTAAGACACTTCAGCAGTTCTGTGGTGTGCTCCTGATCTTTCTAAGACTACACTTGATTTGCTATTTATTGCAATGTTTGTATCATCGGCAAACAAAACGAACTTCGCATCTGGTAATGTTACTGATGAAAGGTCATTGATATACACAAGAAAAAGTAAGGGCCCCAAAATGGAACCTTGTGGGACCCCACATGTAATTAAATCCCAGTTGGATGATGCCTGATAGCTTGATACATGTCTCTTTCCTAATAACACCCTTTGTTTCCTGCCAGAGAAGATTCGAACCATTTTGCAGCGTTTCCTGTTACACTATAATATTCTAATTCACTTAAAAGGATATTGTGATTTACACAGTCAAATGCCTTTGACAGATCATAAAATATACCTGTAGCCTGCAATTTTTTGTCTAATAAATTAAGCACATTTTCACTGTAAGTGTAGATAGCCTTCTCAATATCAGAACCTTTTAGAAATCCAAACTGTGACTTTGACAGTATGTTATTTGAGATAAGATGGTTATAAAGCCGACTGTACATTACTTTTTCGAAAATTTTTGAGAATGCTGGCAACAGTGAAATTGGACGGAAATTTGATGCTATTTCTTTATCTCCCTTCTTAAACAGTGGCTTAACTTCAGCATATTTCAACCATTCAGGAAATATTCCACTGATAAATGACGTGTTACACAGATAGCTTAATGTGTTACTTAACTCAGAATCACATTCTTTAATTAACTTTGATGATATTTCATTATACCCACTAGATGTTTTTGATTTTAAAGATTTTATGATGGACATTATTTCTGTTGGGGTAGTGAGGGTCAAATTCATATTATGGAAGTTACTTGAAATGTCTGGTCTAAGGTAATCCATAGCAGCATCTACCGAACCTGACAACCCCATCTTTTCAGTAACAGTTATAAAATGTTTGTTAAAAAGTTCTGCAACACTATACACATCTGTCACCAATGTATCATTTACTCTTAATGCTATTTGTTCCTCTTCATGTCTGGTTCTACCGGTCTCCTCCTTCACTATATCCCATATTGTCTTTATTTTGTTATCTGATATGACTATCTTTTCCTTGTAATATATTTGCTTTGACACCCGTATTACAGTCTTTAATATTTTGCAGTATTTCTTGTAATGTGCTATAGCATCAAAATTGGAACTGTTTCGGATTGACAGATACAGTTTCCTTTTTGTTTTACAAGATACCCCTATTCCTCGAGTAATCCATGGCTTCTTTGTAGACTTTGCTCTAACCTTGGTAAGTTTTGGGAGAAAACAGTGTTCAAATAAGGTAAGCACTTTATTAGCAAAAGTGTTATATTTTTCATTCATGCCATGAGCACTGTAAACATCAGTCCAGTGAATGTCTCTGAGGAGTGTCCTAAAATAATCAATTTTTGGCTTATTGATTACCCTCTTGAGCTCAGATTTAACAGATTTTACATCCTGTTCAGTATTAACATTTAACAGAAGGAACTGCATGTCATGGTCTGAGATGCCATTGACTATTGGTTTTGTAATATAATTTTGTTCATTGGACTTTTCTATAAAGATATTATCAATGGCTGTTTGTGAGCAAGTGGCTACCCTAATGGGGAACTTAACAGTGGGAATTAAGTTGAATGATAGTGTTACTAGCTCAAATAAGTTCTTATTGGGAGAGTCTTTAAGAAAATCTACATTGAAATCACCAGCAACTACCATTTCTTTGTTTTTGGTTGTTAAATGGGCCAGTACAGCCTCAAGGGGGTTTACAAACAGATTAAAGTTACCTGCAGGTGCTCGATATACACTTAATATTATGAAGGATTTTTTGTGAAATTCTAATTCTGTTGCACATGCTTCCATATGCTGTTCTATTTAAATTTTTGAATGTCTATGTTCTTAAATTTATGACAGTTCCTGATGAATGTGGCAACTCCTCCTTTCTCCATTTCTGATCTAAAAAAGTGAGATGCTAACCTAAACCCTGTAAGACTTAAAAGTTCTATACTAGTGGTCACATGATGTTCAGAGAGGCAGATTATGTCAGCTGGGTTTGAAGACTCTAATTCATCAATGCAGATAGTTAATTCATTAATGTTCCTTAAGAGAATCATAACTGGTGATGAGATGTGGGTCTATTGTGATAATGTTGATGCCAAGAATCAATCTTCACAGTGGGCGGGAAAGGTTCTCCAAGATCAAAAAAAGCTCATCAGGCCAGGTCAAATGTCAAAGCCATGCTGATAGTTTTCTTTGACTTTAAAGGATTTGCTCATCCTCAATTCGTGTCACAGGGATGGACTGTTAATTGATATTACTATCGATACTTTTTGTGATGCCTGCAAGAAGAAGTGAGAAGGAAACGGCCTGAAATGTGGCAAGACAATTTTTGGCTCTTGCATCACAATAATGCATGCACACGTTTATCCCTGTTGCTGTGTGACTATTGTACAAAAAATGAAATCACTGTGTTGTCTCATCCTCCGTACTCTCCGGACCTGGCTCCTGTGGACCTTTTTTCTTTACTTTTTTTTTTTCCACAGTTGAAAACCCTTTTGAAAGGATGAAGATTTGCAATGATAGATGAGATAAACAAAAATTCACATATGGCACTTGGTGTGATGCAACAAGAAGCATATCAAGACAGCTTACGGAAGTGGAAACGGCATTGGCAGCGGTGTATCGGCTGTGGAGGAGAGTACTTCGAAGGATACCATATACTGGACAAAATTCTGGAATTTTTTGAACAGACCATGTACATCACCTTCCTTTTGTGTTCACAGTAGTTTTCCCAGAGGAGAATGTAAAATTTCTATTTTTGTTATAAATCAGTTGCTCAGAATTGGTTGTTGTCTGCCAAATATATGAATAATAATGCTGTACTCTAAGATTCCCCAGAGTGCCAAGTACCTCCACTCTTTTTCCTTCCCCTCTCCATTGTAGATGCATGCATCACCTCAAAAATTTTGAAAAATGTGTTCAGTATTGAAATGAGTTGGCAGTTATTGTAGCTCTTCTATCACCTTTCGTATATACGGGCATATAGTGGTTTAACCATGGCATATTTCCATATCTCTGGAAAAATTCTCTGACTTAAGGAAGCATCAAATATTTCACAAAAGACAGAGAACAAGTTCTAAGTGCTTTATTCAAAACACCATCATACCCTGGGGGCTTTTGTTTGTTGGAGAATATTTAATTTCCTTAATTTCAGAAGGAGAAGTTGGTGAGATTCATACGACTGAACTTTGTGTGAGTTGCTTTTTCAGCATAGTGCTCTGAGTTTGCTCTTCAACTGTTTGTCCCAGTATTTTCTACTACCTTTAAGAAATTATTATTAAACATATGTGCTGCATGTGACTGACCATTTATAGCCCCTCCATTTACATCAATACTGATGTTATCCTGTTCTGAAACCTGTTATGCTGAAACTCATTTCACCTCATTCCATATAGATTTAAGTCTGTTGTCAGAGTTACTGGTTTCTGACAATGTGCGTGTTCATTGATTTTTAAAAAACTTTTCTTAGCAATTTTGTAATGTGCAACCACTGCAGGATTTTTATTGTTTTTGCCAACAAATACATTTCCCTCTCGCAAGATGCTTGAATCCCTTTAGTGACGCACAGTTTCTTACATATCTGTGTAACAGCTTTTTGATAGCTATTTCAGAAAACCATTTTCAAATAATGATATGAATTTGTCATAGAATAAATTAAATTTTATGTCCACATTTGGTTCATTATAAATTTCATCCCAGCTCGTTTCTTGTGAACTGTTCTTAAAAAACACTGAGGAGAATCTATACTGTAAGGCAGTATCTTATTTATTCTATCTGTACAGCATGATCAGAGAGAACATTTGTGACTGGGTATACAGGTATTTTCTTACTCTGAGTCTCTTCAAAGAAAACATTATCAGTTGGACTCCTATTGCCTTTATCCACATGTGTTGGAAACTTAGTTACTGAGTTCAAATTGTAGGAGCCAAATAAAGTTTCCAGATCATTCTTCCTACCAGAATGCTTTAGAAAATCTACATTGAAACCACTACCAACTATTAACTGCTTGCTGCTGTCTGACAGATAGCATAATAAACACTACAATATCTACTGTTTCAATGATTTTGAATTTATGTTCTGGCTTAATATAAATGTAACAACTCCTCCTTTTGCTGTATTCTTTCTACATGAGTAAGACACTAATGTGTAATCTTCTGTATTTAACTTCTGTAATTATTTGGCTATGTGTTGCTGAGACAGGCATAAATGGCTATCTTTTCAGAGTGCACTAAATTTTCCAGTCAAGAAGCTTTCTACCTTATTAATCAATCCTCTAATATTCTGAAGAAATAATCTAACCTTATTTTTCTGTGCAGTATTAAGCATTTTGTGTTCCATTCTATTATTTTAACATCTTTCACCACTTCTTTCTAACCAAAAAAAGGTACCGCTCTGACATCAGTAGCCATAGGAATCTTGTTTTGTGTGATGGTGCTGTATCGTGTGAAATGATATGTCCCTCAACAGACTCATGCAACATTAACGTGGTTGTATTAGCCATGTGCATCATTGCACCATCTTGTTGCATGTAGAAGCATTGTTCATCAGCCTCTAATATTGCTATGAATTGCATGATGAAGTTCTTGTAACATTCAGCTATTATTGTTTCTGAAAAAAAAAAAAAGACTGGACTTCCACTAACCCCTTCTTTTGTGCAAAATTGCACACCAAACTTCAACCTTCTGCAAATTCAGTGGGGTCTCATGGCAAATGTGAGGGTTTTCTAAACTGCAATATCTGTCTTTCTGGCTGTTTACCTACCCACTTATGTGAAACCATGATTCATCAGAGTAGAAAACATAATTCAGTACTCAAATACTGATGCAAATAATATGCAAAAATCATTGACAGTAATGTAGTGTGCTTCCTCTATCTGATTCTTGAAGCTTATGCACAATGTGAATGCAATATGGGTGGAGTTTAAGCTTCTTTTGGGCTCTGTGAACACTCTCTTAGGACATTTCAGTTTGCTGACAGTTTTTGTATCGACTTTCTTGGTGAACTTAGCAAGGATGCATGGGTATTTTCCAATGAGGCATCACTTAACACCAAAGGTCAACTAGAACTTCCACATTCATTCACACAACCAGTTTTTTGAAACAGGTGACTCTGAATGATATTGTTGATTTGTTAACCGTCTGTGTATCAGGAAGAGCTACCCTGAAGTCTTCCTGGCATTATTTGCACACAACTAACTCAACACTGACAGCAAAAGGGCAGGTAACTGCTTAGATATCATGTGCTGTGCTTCTCCCACAAAGACATCTGTTGCTTACGTAAAGATTCCCGCTGGTAAGAAACTCAATTTCCTTTCACATAAATTCTTAAATTTTATATTTGCATAGCTTCTGATGCACCCTGCAGTTTCCTTGTACTCTTGGCATACCTGTGTAGGGCTTAAAATGTGGTTTTATATTCTGGTGCAAAAATTTAAGATGATAGACACCAGGCAGAAGTTTAAAATTCCAGTTTATCAAAAATAAAGTAAAGCAACCCCTTATTAGTCACTCCTACAATTTATCAAATATTTAGACCTACATATGTAAATTGCACTTATGTCAAATGTTTGTAATAAACTGATTTTGACTTTACCAATATATAGAGAGAACTGACAGTGTTTTGTATTAAATTAAAGAAGTGCTTTGTTTGGAATCCATACAGTTTATGTATGTATGTTCCAGATCTCCTCCTAAACCATTGGATTGATTTCAACCAAACTTGGTACACATGTCACTTACTGTCTGAGAAGATCCACAGTGGGAGGATAAGAACCACCTACCTCTCAAAGGGATGGTGATGAGAAAGAAGCATAGCTCATGATGTGCAAATAGCCAGACTATGTTCATCCAGTATTTGAGAATCAGAACACTTAGTGACCTGCAACAAACCTTACACATAATTTCAAACCTTAAAGAGTCTTTCTCTCACTGCTCCCCCCACCCCCCTTTCCCGTACCCTCGCCAAATTGATGAAGTGGAGGAAAGTTTATCATGTACTACATTTTTGCTGTTCATGCTATGAAACTGCCACATCAGGCATAACCTTTTAATTTTTTAATTGTTTACTAATATCTTTATTTGCAACACATTTTGCTGACAGTATTCACATATACCACTGAATGCACCTGAAAAAATACAATAATGCCCCAACTTATGCTACCCCATTGAATGCAGATATGATGTGATATTCAGGTAAGAGGGAAAATTGTCCTTTTGGTCAGAACACAGTGTGCTCTCAAGCTAAACTAATTTTTGAGGGACTGAAAGAAGAAACTGGGGTTGCGGACAAAGATGAAATGTTTAAAGCTAGTAAAGGGTTGGTTTAGCCAATTCAAGAAGCATAATTGGCAAAACGTTGCAGAAATTGGAGAAGCAGCAAGCACTGATAAAGAGAATGCCTCTTTCTATCCAGAGAAACTTAAGCAATCTACATCTACATCTACTTACAGACTCTGCAAGCCACCATATGATGGATGGTGGAGGGTACCTGTACCATTACTAGTCATTTCCTTTCCTATTCCACTAGGAACAACTGTCTATAAGCCTCCATACGACCACTAATATAGTGTATTTCATCTTTGTGGTCCTTGTGTGAAATGTATGTTGGCAGCAGTTGAATCGTTCTGCAGTCAGCTTCAAATGTACATTCTCTAAATCGTTTCAGTTGTGTTCCTTGAAAAGAATGTCACCTTTCATCTGGGGATTCCCATTTGAGTTCCCAAAACATCTCCATAACAGTTGCTTGTTGTTCGAACCTACCAGTAACAAATCTAGCAGACCCCTCTGAATTGTATTGATGTCTTCTTTTAATCTGACCTGGTACGGATCCCAAACACTTGAGCAGTATTGAAGAATAGGTTGCACCAGCATCCTATATGCAGTCTCCTTTGCAGATGAACCACACTCTCCTAAAATTCTCCCAGTAGATTAAGTCAACCATTCACCTTGCCTACCACAATCGTTGCATGCTTGTTCCTTTTCATATCACTTTGCAATGTTACTCCCAGCATCATCAGAAAACAACTGCAGATTACTGTCCACCCTGTTGGCCAGATAATTTATATGAAAATAATAGCGGTCCTACTACACTTCCCTAGGGCACTCCTTGATGGTACCCTTGTCTCTGAGAACTCCTCCTGCTGAGGACAACGTACTGGATTCTGTTATTTAAGAAGTCTTCAAGCCACTCACATATCTGGGAATGTATTCCATAAGCTTGTACCTTAATTAAAGAGCTGTAGTGGGGCACTGTGTCAAATGCTTACCAGAAATCTAGAAGAGTGGAATCTCCCAGT
The DNA here is from genome assembly GCF_021461395.2 of Schistocerca americana. Lineage (NCBI taxonomy): Eukaryota > Metazoa > Arthropoda > Insecta > Orthoptera > Acrididae > Schistocerca > Schistocerca americana. The sequence goes on from NC_060121.1 coordinate 478,020,152, forward strand.
TGCCCTTCATCCATAGTTCACAGTATATCATGTGAGAACAAGTGATTCTTATGAAAACAGTGCTGATTTGTGGGCATAAGCTTCTCAGCTTCAAGAAAATTTATTGAATTTGAACTGAGAATATGTTCGAGAATTCTACAGTGAACCAATCTTACGGACATTGATCTGTAACTTTGTGGGTCTGTTGTTTTACCATTCTTATATACAGGAGTCATGTGCACTCTTTCCAGTCACTTGGGGCTTTGCACTGGACTAGAGATTCATGATAAATGCAAGCTAAGTATGGGCCAAGTCCACAGGGTAATCTTTGTAAAACAGAACTATGACTTCATTCAGAAGATGGAATGATAAAAGGTTGCAGTTGAATGAGTCAAACTGTACTGAACGTTGAAACTGGTCTGTTGTGGAAGCAGATGCCTAGAAGAAAGACACCAAAGATCAGTTGACAGTGATGGTTGCCATGAATGCAGCTGGTGATTGTAAATTTCAACCTCCCGTAGTTTATCATTTAGAAAATCTAAGAGCTTTAGAAAATTTATCTAAGGTTGGGTTACTCATTATTTGGAAGCTGAAAGATAAAACTTGGGTGATAACTTCTCTTTTTGAGGATTAGTTTGGTCATCATACATATCTGAAGTCAAACATTCTTACCATTTACAAGAAATCCCATTTGAAGTGATGCTGTTGATTTACAACAGATCAGGTCACCCTCCTGTTACTCTAATTAATTTCGAACCATGTGTGAAAACGGTATTTTTTGAATAAAACCAGCTTGCTTCAATCAATGGAGCAGGGAGTAATTAAAACATTTAAAGTTTACTACATGAAACAATCATTTGTGCATTTATACAAAGTTATGAGACACAACAATAGCTCTATGTTAAAGACTTTTGGAAGCAATTCAATGTTGCCAGGACTGTGAGAAATATCGGACAGCCTTGGAATGAAATTTCATTAAAAACTTTAAATGGTGCTTGCAAAAAATGGTGTCCATTTTTTTCACCACTGAAACCCAAGGGGAACTGGCACCAGATAACAGTCAAATTGATAATGTGACTTAAAAAAGTGTGGTCTATCTCACAAGACAGTTAAATTTAGAGGTGGATGGTGGTGACATTCAGGAAATGCTAGATTCACACAATCAGGAGCTGACAGTTGATGAGGTTACAGAAGCACATGAGTAAGAACAAAATATGGAAGAACTGCTCAATCAGAAGATCAAATGACAGTTACAAACTTGACAAAGGGCCTCAGTTCAATTGAAAAATGGTTACAAATTTTCAAATCAATAGATTCCAGTGAAATTCACATTTCTGCTACAAAATGGGGATTAAAAAATTTATTAGCATGCTACAAGGAAATTTTGTGTGAGAAGGAAAAAAAAATTGACTCATCAGATGACATTGTTAGATTTTGTGAAGCCTTCTGCATCATAATAACTTTGGTTCATTTTGTTACAAGGCATGATACTGTACTGTGATATAATTTGTGGTATTGTTGAACATTTTACTAAACATTTTCTATTAAATTAGTTTTCTTGGGTCTCTGGTCTCAAATGAACATAATTTGTATGTATTTATATACAAAATTGGACCCAGACTTGCAAATTCGACTTGGACAGTTATCGCTTGCTCCCACCTCTTCCTTACGTCTGGGGTAATACTGTATACTATTGTACAACAGACAGTTTAGAAGATACGACATCATGAACTTTGAGCTGTGTGTAAATAAAACTTCAGGGCGATATTCACTACAGATGCAGTTTAAATTGGTGTACAAATATGTGAAGGAATTATCTTAATGAGACTGAGATCAGTAGATGTGATGTATATGTACAGACATAGAAAGCTTACTGTTTCAGAAAAATTGGGTGATTTATACAAGAGAAAGAGTTTCACAAACTGAGCAACTCAGTAATGCATTGGTCCAGCCCTGGCCTTATTCAAGCAGTTATTGGGCTTGTCATTGATTGATAAAGTTGTAGGATGTCCTCCTGAGGACTACTGTGCCAAATTCTGCCCAACTGACATGTTCTATTATCAATATCCTGAGCTGGTTGGAGGGCTCTGCTCATAATGTTCCAAAGGTTCTCATTTGGAGAGAGACGCGGTGACCTTGCTGTCCAAGCTAGGTTTCGGCATGCATGAAGACAAGCAGTAGAAACTCTTGTCATGTTTGGGTGGGCATTAATTTGCTGAAATGTAAGCCCAAGGTGGCTTGCCATGAAGCACAAAAAAACAGGGTGTAGAATACTGTCAACATACCACTGTGCTGTAAGGATATTGCAGATGTCAACCACAGGGGTCCTGCTATGAAATGAAAGGCACCCCGGACCATCATTCATGGTTGTTGAGCTGTAGGGTGAGCAACAGTTAGGTTGGTATCCCACCGCTGTGTGGGGCCCCTCCAGCCAAGTCTTCACTGGTCATCAGAGCTCAGTTCAAAGCAGGACTCATCACTGAAGACAATTTTACTCCAGTCATTGACATTCCAGGATGAAGACATGTCTGGAGATGTCCCAGACAGTGATGGTATATGAACCTGACTGTTGCCCCCGTATGGCCTGACAAACAAGAATGATGATCTTGGATGACATTTCATTTAATAACAGGACCCCTTTCATTGTCGTCTGTAGCACTCTTACTTCACAGCAATATGCTGACGATATTCTATACCCCATTCTGTTGCCCTTCATGGTAAGCCATCCTAGGCTTACATTTCAATAAGATAATACCTGCTTCCATAAAGCGACAGTTTTTACTGATTGTCTTCGTGGCTGCCAAACCCTATCTTGACCAACAAGGCCGCTGGATCTCTCCTCAATTGAGAACATTTGGAGCATTATGGGCAGGGCCCTCCAACTATCTTGGGATTTGGATGATCTAATCCATAACTGGACAGAATTTGGCACAATATTCCTCAGGAGGACATCCAACAACTCTGTCAGTCAGTGCCAAGCTGAATAACTGATTATACAGGGTGTTACAAAAAGGTACGGCCAAACTTTAAGGAAACATTCCTCACACACAAATAAAGAAAATATGTTATGTGGACATGTGTCCAGAAACACTTAATTTCCGTGTTAGAGCTCATTTTAGTTTCCTCAGTATGTACTGTACTTCCTCAATTCACCGCCAGTTGGCCCAATTGAAGGAAGGTAATGTTGACTTCGGTGCTTGTGTTGACATGCGACTCATTGCTCTACAGTACTAGCATCAAGCACATCAGTATGTAGCATCAACAGGCTAGTGTTCATCATGAACGTGGTTTTGCAGTCAGTGCAGTGTTCACAAATGTGGAGTTGGCAGATGCCCATTTGATGTACGGACTAGCACGAGGCAATAGCCGTGGCACGGTATGTTTGTATCGAGACATATTTCCAGAATGAAGGTGTCCCAACAGGAAGACGTTCAAAGCAATTGACCAGCGTCTTATGGAGCACGGAACATTCCAGCCTATGACTCGTGACTGGGGAAGACCTAGAATGACGAGGACACCTGCAATGGACGAGGCAATTCTTCATGCAGTTGACGATAACCCTAATGTCAGCGTCAGAGAAGTTGCTGCTGTACAAGGTAACATTGACCATGTCACTGTATGGAGAGCGCTACGGGAGAACCAGTTGTTTCTGTACCATGTACAGCGTGTAGAGGCACTATCAGCAGCTGATTGGCCTCCACGGGTACACTTGTGCGAATGGTTCATCCAACAATGTGTCAATCCTCATTTCAGTGCAAATTTTCTCTTTACAGATGAGTCTTCATTCCAACATGATCAAATTGTAAATTTTCAAAATCAACATGTGTGAGCTGACGAGAATCCGCACGCAATTGTGCAATCACGTCATCAACACAGATTTTCTGTGAACGTTTGGGCAGGCATTGTTGGTGACGTCTTGATTGGGCCCCATGTTCTTCCACCTACGCTCAATGGAGCATGTTATCATGATTTCATACGGGATATTCTACCTGTGCTGCTAGAACATGTGCCTTTACAAGTACGACACAACATGTGGTTCATGCACAATGGAGCTCCTGCACATTTCGGTTGAAGTGTTCATACGTTTCTCAACAACAGATTTGGTGACCGATGGATTGGTAGAGGCGGACCAATTCCATGGCCTCCACGCTCTCCTGACCTCAACCCTCTTGACTTTCATTTATGGGGGCATTTGAAAGCTCTTGTCTACACAACCTCGGTACCAAATGTAGAGACTCTTCGTGCTCGTATTGTGGATGGCTGTGATACAATACGCCATTCTCCAGGGTGCATCAGCACATCAGGGATTCCATGCAACGGAGGGTGGATGCATGTATCCTCGCTAACGGAGGACATTTTGAACATTTCCTGTTACAAAGTGTTTGAAGTAACGCTGATATGTTCTGTTGCTGTGTGTTTCCATTCCATGATTAATGTGATTTGAAGAGAAGTAATAAAATGAGCTCTAACATGGAAAGTAGGCGTTTCCGGACACATGTCCACATAACATATTTTCTTTCTTTGTGTGTGAGGAATGTTTCCTGAAAGTTTGGCCATACCTTTTTGTAACACCCTGTATAAGGACCAGAGTTGGACCAATACTTTATTGACTGGCGCAGTTTATGATGCTCTTTTTGTTGAATAAATATCCAGTTTTTCTGAAATTGCAATCATTTGTTTGTCTGTAAATGTAAACCACATCTACTGATTTCCATCCCATTTGGATAATTTGTTTGTGGTCTTTTCTTTTCCTTAGAATGTATGCATGATATATGTTAAGTATGTGTGAAATACGTGTGATGTGTGCATCATGCAAAGGCATAGTAATAAACTCCTGCTAAATGCCTGAATCGATTTTAACCAAACTTGGTACACATGTTACTTAATATCTTGAAAGAAATACTGTGGGGGTAAGACCCAGCAGCTTCCTATTGAGTAAATATGGCACCTCTCTTTCACAAAGCTTTCTCATAGTTAATTCTCAGGTATATACACTCCTGGAAATTGAAATAAGAACACCGTGAATTCATTGTCCCAGGAAGGGGAAACGTTATTGACACATTCCTGGGGTCAGATACATCACATGATCACACTGACAGAACCACAGGCACATAGACACAGGCAACAGAGCATGCACAATGTCGGCACTAGTACAGTGTATATCCACCTTTCGCAGCAATGCAGGCTGCTATTCTCCCATGGAGACGATCGTAGAGATGCTGGATGTAGTCCTGTGGAACGGCTTGCCATGCCATTTCCACCTGGCGCCTCAGTTGGACCAGCGTTCGTGCTGGACGTGCAGACCGCGTGAGACGACGCTTCATCCAGTCCCAAACATGCTCAATGGGGGACAGATCCGGAGATCTTGCTGGCCAGGGTAGTTGACTTACACCTTCTAGAGCATGTTGGGTGGCACGGGATACATGCGGACGTGCATTGTCCTGTTGGAACAGCAAGTTCCCTTGCCGGTCTAGGAATGGTAGAACGATGGGTTCGATGACGGTTTGGATGTACCGTGCACTATTCAGTGTCCCCTCGACAATCACCAGTGGTGTACGGCCAGTGTAGGAGATCGCTCCCCACACCATGATGCCGGGTGTTGGCCCTGTGTGCCTTGGTTGTATGCAGTCCTGATTGTGGCGCTCACCTGCACGGTGCCAAACACGCATACGACCATCATTGGCACCAAGGCAGAAGCGACTCTCATCGCTGAAGACGACACGTCTCCATTCGTCCCTCCATTCACGCCAGGCGCGTAATGGGGCCCCTTAGGGAAATGGCGGCAAGAGAGGGGAAGAAAACCAATGTGCACTCTGTGTGCATACCGGGGGGAGTCATTCCAGATGTGGAAAGGGTCCTTCCGGATGCCATGAAGGGTACAGGGTGCACCCATCTGCAGGTGGTCGCTCATGTCGGCACCAATGATGTGTGTCGCTATGGATCGGAAGAAATCCTCTCTGGCTTCCGGCGGCTATCTGATTTGGTGAAGACTGCCAGTCTCGCTAGCGGGACGAAAGCAGAGCTCACCATCTGCAGCATCGTCGACAGGACTGACTGCGGACCTTTGGTACAGAGCCGAGTGGAGGGTCTGAATCAGAGGCTGAGACGGTTCTGCGACCATGTGGGCTGCAGATTCCTCGACTTGCGCCATAGGGTGGTGGGGTTTCGGGTTCCGCTGGATAGGTCAGGAGTCCACTACACGCAACATGCGGCTACACGGGTAGCAGGGGTTGTGTGGCGTGGGCTGGGTGCTTTTTTAGGTTAGATGGCCTTGGGCAAGTACAGAAAGGGCAACAGCCTCAACGGGTGCGGGGCAAAGTCAGGACATGCGGGGACCAAGCAGCAATCGGTATTGTAATTGTCAACTGTCGAAGCTGCGTTGGTAAAGTACCGGAACTTCAAGCGCTCATAGAAAGCACCGAAGCTGAAATCGTTATAGGTACAGAAAGCTGGCTTAAGCCAGAGATAAATTCTGCCGAAATTTTTACAAAGGTACAGACGGTGTTTAGAAAGGATAGATTGCATGCAACCGGTGGTGGAGTGTTCGTCGCTGTTAGTAGTAGTTTATCCTGTAGTGAAGTAGAAGTGGATAGTTCCTGTCAATTATTATGGGTGGAGGTTACACTAAACAACCGAACTAGGTTAATAATTGGCTCCTTTTACCGACCTCCCGACTCAGCAGCATTAGTGGCAGAACAACTGAGAGAAAATTTGGAATACATTTCACATAAATTTTCTCAGCATGTTATAGTATTAGGTGGAGATTTCAATTTACCAGTTATAGACTGGGACACTCAGATGTTTAGGACGGGTGGTAGGGACAGAGCATCGAGTGACATTATACTGAGTGCACTATCCGAAAATTACCTCGAGCAATTAAACAGAGAACCGACTCGTGGAGATAACATCTTGGACCTACTGATGACAAACAGACCCGAACTTTTCGACTCTGTATGTACAGAACAGGGAATCAGTGATCATAAGGCCGTTGCAGCATCCCTGAATATGGAAGTTAATAGGAATATAAAAAAAGGGAGGAAGGTTTATCTGTTTAGCAAGAGTAATAGAAGGCAGATTTCAGACTACCTAACAGATCAAAACGAAAATTTCTGTTCCGACACTGACAATGTTGAGTGTTTATGGAAAAAGTTCAAGGCAATCGTAAAATGCGTTTTAGACAGGTACGTGCCGAGTAAAACTGTGAGGGACGGGAAAAACCCACCGTGGTACAACAACAAAGTTAGGAAACTACTGCGAAAGCAAAGAGAGCTTCACTCCAAGTTTAAACGCAGCCAAAACCTCTCAGACAAACAGAAGCTAAACGATGTCAAAGTTAGCGTAAGGAGGGCTATGCGTGAAGCGTTCATTGAATTCGAAAGTGAAATTCTATGTACCGACTTGACAGAAAATCCTAGGAAGTTCTGATCGTACGTTAAATCAGTAAGTGGCTCGAAACAGCATATCCAGACACTACGGGATGATGATGGCATTGAAACAGAGGATGACACGCGTAAAGCTGAAATACTAAACACCTTTTTCCAAAGCTGTTTCACAGAGGAAGACCGCACTGCAGTTCCTTCTCTAAATCCTCGCACAAACGAAAAAATGGCTGACATCGAAATAAGTGTCCAAGGAATAGAAAAGCAACTGGAATCACTCAATAGAGGAAAGTCCACTGGACCTGACGGGATACCAATTCGATTCTACACAGAGTACGCGAAAGAACTTGCCCCCCTTCTAACAGCCGTGTACCGCAAGTCTCTAGAGGAACGGAGGGTTCCAAATGATTGGAAAAGAGCACAGATAGTCCCAGTCTTCAAGAAGGGTCGTCGAGCAGATGCGCAAAACTATAGGCCTATATCTCTTACGTCGATCTCTTGTAGAATTTTAGAACATGTTTTTTGCTCGCGTATCATGTTATTTCTGGAAACCCAGAATCTACTATGTAGGAATCAACATGGATTCCGGAAACAGCGATCGTGTGAGACCCAACTCGCCTTATTTGTTCATGAGACCCAGAAAATATTAGATACAGGCTCCCAGGTAGATGCTATTTTTCTTGACTTCCGGAAGGCGTTCGATACAGTTCCGCACTGTCGCCTGATAAACAAAGTAAGAGCCTACGGAATATCAGACCAGCTGTGTGGGTGGATTGAAGAGTTTTTAGCAAACAGAACACAGCATGTTGTTATCAATGGAGAGACGTCTACAGACGTTAAAGTAACCTCTGGCGTGCCACAGGGGAGTGTTATGGGACCATTGCTTTTCACAATATATATAAATGACTTAGTAGATAGTGTCGGAAGTTCCATGCGGCTTTTCGCGGGAGATGCTGTAGTATACAGAGAAGTTGCAGCATTAGAAAATTGTAGCGAAATGCAGGAAGATCTGCAGCAGATAGGCACTTGGTGCAGGGAGTGGCAACTGACCCTTAACATAGACAAATGTAATGTATTGCGAATACATAGAAAGAAGGATCCTTGATTGTATGATTATATGATAGCGGAACAAACACTGGTAGCAGTTACTTCTGTAAAATATCTGGGAGTATGCGTGCGGAACGATTTGAAGTGGAATGATCATATAAAATTAATTGTTGGTAAGGCGGGTACCAGGTTGAGATTCATTGGGAGAGTCCATCAACAAAGGAGGTGGCTTACAAAACACTCGTTCGACCTATACTTGAGTATTGCTCATCAGTGTGGGATCCGTACCAGATCGGTCTGACGGAGGAGATAGAGAAGATCCAAAGAAGAGCGACGCGTTTCGTCACAGGGTTATTTGGTAACTGTGATAGCGTTACGGAGATGTTTAATAAACTCAAGTGGCAGACTCTGCAAGAGAGGCGCTCTGCATCGCGGTGTAGCTTGCTCGCCAGGTTTCGAGAGGGTGCGTTTCTGGATGAGGTATCGAATATATTGCTTCCCCCTACTTATACCTCCCGAGGAGATCATGAATGTAAAATTAGAGAGATTAGAGCGCGCACAGAGGCTTTCAGACAGTCGTTCTTCCCGCGAACCATACGCGACTGGAACAGGAAAGGGAGGTAATGACAGTGGCACGTAAAGTGCCCTCCGCCACACACCGTTGGGTGGCTTGTGGAGTATCAATGTAGATGTAGATGTATCGCGACACCACTGGAGGCGGGCTGCACGATGTTGGGGCGTGAGCGGAAGACGGCCTAACGGTGTGTGGGACCGTAGCCCAGCTTCATGGAGACGGTTGCGAATGGTCCTCGCCGATACCCCAGGAGCAACAGTGTCCCTAATTTGCTGGGAAGTGGTGGTGCGGTCCCCTACGGCACTGCGTAGGATCCTACGGTCTTGGCGTGCATCCGTGCGTCGCTGCGGTCCGGTCCCAGGTCGACGGGCACGTGCACCTTCCACCGACCACTGGCGACAACATCGGTGTACTGTGGAGACCTCACGCCCCACGTGTTGAGCAATTCGGCGGTACGTCCACCCGGCCTCCCGCATGCCCACTATACGCCCTCGCTCAAAGTCCGTCAACTGCACATACGGTTCACGTCCACGCTGTCGCGGCATGCTACCAGTGTTAAAGACTGCGATGGAGCTCCATATGCCACGTCAAACTGAGTGACACTGACGGCGGCGGTGCACAAATGCTGCACAGCTAGCGCCATTCGACGGCCAACACCGCGGTTCCTGGTGTGTCCGCTGTGCCGTGCGTGTGATCATTGCTTGTACAGCCCTCTCGCAGTGTCCGGAGCAAGTATGGTGGGTCTGACACACCGGTGTCAATGTGTTCTTCTTTCCATTTCCAGGAGTGTATGTTTCTGAGTATTGACTATGAGAAAGCTTTGTGATGTGTACTCGTTTGTTTAATATATACACGAATGACCAACCTATAGCCCCAAACACCAGGAGCTTCTTGTATGCTGATGACCTCACTCTAGCCAACCAGAGCACAGATTTTGAATTAGTGGTGAATAGCCTCATGAATGCCCTTGAAGATACATCTAGATACTAAAACACAAACCAGCTTAAACCCAATCCTTCAAAGACCCAAGTGTGTGCTTTTCATTTGAGAAACAAGGAAGCCACTCATAAGTTGGAAATAGTATGGTCGGGGTTGAACTAGAACTCTACGAGACTCCAAATATTTTGGCCTTTCGGCCTTTGGTCGGTCATCCTCTGTTTCAGTACCATTTTGGTCAAAGAGTGTCTGGACATTTTGTTTTGATCCACCTACCGCTTTGATATAAGACCAAAATTTCTTAGGATTTTCTGCCAAGTCAGTACATAGAACATTACTTTTGAATTCATTGAACGCCTCTCGCATAGCCCTTCTCACACTACATTTCGCTTCGCATAATTTTTGTTTGTCTGTAAGGCTTTGGCTATGTTTATGTTTGCTGTAAAGTTCCCTTTGCTTCTGCAGCAGTTTTCTAACTCGGTTGTTGTACCACGGTGGCTCTTTTCCATCTCTTACGATCTTGCTTGGCGCACATCTAATGCATATTGTACGATGGTTTTGATCTTTGTCCACTGATCCTCAGTTTTGGTATATTTCTAATGTGTATCACCATCTTCAACAGAAGCACAGTCATGGTTGCATTGTCAACCATTTCTCAGTTTTTGAAAATGGAGGATAAATTATCCACTGCAATCTTTATCTTTATGAAACTTGGATATACAGTAATACGGTTGCTGGTAAATGTTGACAGAAGGATAATGTTGTGAGCAATGTGTAATGGAGAACCTGATCTAAAAGACTTATTATTGGAAGTGTTGGCTCAATGAAGGGTTTCATCAGGGAAACCCAACTAAAATTCTGGGCTAAATCCATAAAATGTGATTACCATAACCATAGTCAAATGACTTGTGGAAACTTTGAAAGGCAGTTTGCCAGTATTGTTTTCCCAAATCTTCCTCTAAAATCAGTCACTGTGACAGACAGTGCTCTGTATCATAACAGAGACGTGGACAAAATGCTCACACAGTTTGGTACCAAAGTGAAGATGTTAGAATGCCTGCAAAAGAGGCCTGTTACCTATAATGAGACCATGAGGAAGCAGGCTCTGTTCACTTTCATTCAAGAAGATAGATTTGGTAAAAGAACTTATGTGTTCAATGAAATGGCAAAAGAGAAAGGCCACAAGGCTGTCCACTTACCGTCCTATAATTATGATTGAGTGCAGCAGAACTCACATGGGCAAAATTAAAGTGGTTGTTTAGAGTGCACTACATGTCCAAAGACAATTGCAAATGAATCCCTTCTGTTGGGGACTGCAGACTGGGAAGGGTAATGCAGGCAAGTCCAGCAACTGTAAGGAGCTTGCTGGAGGCATGATGGCATTGTCGAACTCACAGTAGGTGAAATAATTGATAGTACTGCTGAATCAGACAGCAGTCATGATAATGAATCATGCACAGATGAGGAATTTGATGAAACTGATTCTGAGTGATTGGTGTGGACATACAATTCACCATTACATATGTGAATGAATGTTCAAAATTTTAATCATTCACTTTTTATTGCCACAACATAAGTTCTATTACTGGTTCTTTTTAATTTCAAATTGTCTGTGAGAAGTGAAGCGAAATTAGTAGTGACAGGCATCACCTTTCAACTCCATAAGTCGACATTTTGATTTCACTAATCCTGTAAGCTTTTATGATAACTCTGTCTCAGTTTTTACTTTCATAGATGCACAGTATGCAGCAGTTGACAGCTGTTAATGGCAGTTGCTAATGGTTGACTCTGTCAGCATCACCTGGAGCACAAATTGGATGTGAATGCAAGTGTATTGCCAGCACTGTGTGACCTTAATGTGGCTTGTTCCTACTGCACTTCCCCTTACCTTTTGGCAGCCTATCCTCTGGGAGTCAATGGGTGGAACTCAGAAATCATTCTTCAAATTGTGAACAGACTGTAGGCTACTCCCTGTAGGTGGAAGCTGGCCATCTTGCGATACCTCTGACTGAAAATGGGGAATATTTATATACTTGTTTCGTTACAACATTGCTTTCTTCCACTGTAGTCATAACAAGCCACAGTCTGGGCATGGGGTAATAAGAAGATCGCTCCATCTTTTTACTTTTTTAGTACTTTGGCACCTCTGGTCACCAAGCTTGGCTCCAACACAAAGTAACTGCCTCAGAGCCTGGGCAGAAGATCTGACCACATTGTCATGCAGCACTACATAACTTGATTGGTTGACTTGACTGTTTCTCTGACTTCTTATAGCACCAGAGATCAATCTCTTGATTTTACTCAGGTATTCCAAGTACATTATTTTGTAATGCAACAATATGTTTATTTATTTCTTTTTCTTTAATTAATCTTATTTTATTTGCAGTTTGTAAATTTTGTGCATGTGTAAATGCATATATATATGTTATGTAATGTAAGTACTATTGCCAGAGAAAATATCAACATATAATCAGGTGCATTAGGAAAACAGAGACAGTTGAGGGTGAGCAGAATCGAGAGAGGAGTAATGGTGTTAGGGAGGCTGGTTGGTTATGAAGTGCATGAAAGACACATAAAATTATAATGGAAGACTTTAAGAATTAATCATCTACGTGGAAACCAAAGAATGGAAAATCCAGGGTGGATTGTAACAATATTATGAGAAGGAAAGTTGCTACTCACAATATAGTGGAGATACTGAGTTGCAGATAGGCACAACAAAAAAATTTTCACACTTACAGCTTTCAGCCAATGGTCTTTGTCAACAACAGACACACATACACACACACACACACTCATGTAAATGCAACTCCCACATACGAGTGCAGTCTCAGGCAACTGAAACCACACTGCGAGCAGCAGCTCCAGTGCACAATGGGAGTGGCGACTGGGTGGGGGAAAGGAGGAGGCTGGGGTGGGGAGGGGGAGGGATAGTATGGTGGGGCTGGCTGACAGTGAAGTGCTGCAGGTTTGGTGATAGGCAGGGGAGAGGTGGGGAGGAGGGTGGGTGGGGAGTAGCGGAAAAGGAGAGAAATAAAGAGTTAAATGCAATGAAAAAAAAAAAAAACTAACAAGGTGATACACACAGATATACTAAAATGCTATTCCTAAATTTTGCAGTACAAATTACGAACATGGTCCCATTTCAAAACTGTAAAAGAATCTACTCATTTAGTCTCATGGCATACGAGGGGGGACCCAAAAGAAACCGGACTCCGAGGGTGCTGCCACTCGTAGATGTAGTGCAGGGTCCTCACAGTAGATGGTGTTAGTAGAGACCTTCATGAAACAGCTGTGCAGATGGCATCAGTGTAGAGCTGAACGTGCAAGTGTGGTATTGTGTTTCTCTGACTGTTGGCGGGTTACCTCTGTGAAGTCGTTATGGCAACTTTAAAAGAATGAAGAGTGTGTGTGAAATTTTGTTTCCTGCTTAAAAAAAACTGCAATGGAGACACATCAGATGCTTCAGGAAGCTTTCCAGGAGGACGCTATGAGCCGCACATGGGTTTTCGAGTGGTTTGGGTGCTTTAAACGTGGTGAGATGTGTGTTGAAGACCAAGCTCGTTCTCGACACCCTTCAACATTGCGAAACAAGGAGAACATTGAAAAGGTCTGCCAAAAGATCAACGAGGATCGTCACTAAACAAACAACCAAATTTCAGCAGAGACAGGAATCAGTTGGAGCTCGTGCCAGCTGATTTTGAGTGAGGATTTGCACATGAGACGTGTTGCTGCTAAATTTGTTCCACGCCTTCTCACACAGGAGCAAAAAACCATCTGCATGAATGTGTGTCAGGACTTGAAAACAGAGATTGCACGTGATGCAAACTTCTTGAACAAAGTCATTACAGGGGATGAGAGTTGGTGTTACGGGTATGATCCAGAAACCAAGCAAGCGTCAAGCCAGTGGAGGACTCCCAACTCTCCCAGACCAAAAGAAGGGAGGCAAGTGAGGTCAAATGTGAAGACGATGATCATTGTCTTTTTTGATGTTCGTGGAATTGTGCATCGGGAATTCGTACCCCCTGGCCAGACTGTTAACCAGCACTTTTACTTGGATGTTTTAAGGCGTCTGCGAGAGTATGTGAGGAGGAAACGCCTGGAACTTTGGCAATCAGGTGACTGGTTTCTGCATCAAGACAATGCTCCAGCATACATGGCCTTGCGAGTGACCCACTATTTGGCATCTCAGAGGTGGTCTGTTGTTCCCCACACTCCGTATTCACCGGACCTAGCCCTGTGCGACTTTTTCCTATTTCCACCAATGAAAAAAAAACGCAAAAAGGGGAGCGTTATGATGATTTGGAGGCGGTAAAAACAGCTTCGCAAAGGGCACTGGGCAATATTAAACTTCAAGAGTTCCAAACATGCTTCCAACAGTGGGAAAAGAGACTTGACAAGTGCATCACATGTAATGGAGAGTATTTTGAAGGTGACTGAAGTAATTTTGTAAAAAGGTTCATCAATAAATTTTTTATGACAACAATCCGGTTTCTTTTGGGTCCCCCCTTGCATATGTATCAAATTCTAAAGCACAAATCTATTACAGAACATAATTATATAGTATATCCTAAATTTTAACACAGTCATTAAATAAGACAAAACTCTAGAAATCACATCTTACATACTACATTCCTGATAAACAAAACACAATTATATAGTCTTATGAATCTACAAATAGATTTAAACTTAGTCAATGGATAAGATAGAATTTTAGAAACTACATGATCTTACATACTAGATTCATTGCAAACAAAATAATTACATAGCCGTGTAAATCTACAGACATAGTGTATATTTTATTCTAGACTATCTAACATCATGCAATCATCTTCAAAGGTTTTGTCCTCTGTACTAAATGTTGACAGTACTTGACATTTTACATACTTGCTTTGCCTATCTGTAGCTCCTCTTAACTTTACATTTGCAATGGACACTTCCACAAAATTCTTACTATATTTAAAAAATCTTTTCTGTAAATTGTTCAGATATACCACAAATTAGGCTACCTGTATCAATCAAGCAGTTCCCTTCCCAATGATCGATCTTAATCTTAATGTAAGGAAATCCAAAATCTGAATCACCATCTCTGTTATTAGACACTTCATGTAAAAGATAACTTTCAATTTCATCAAATGCTACATCTACGCTGCTTTTGCAGGGTTTTATCAACTTGACTGGTATCATGGCATTGCTTTGGTTACACATGTTGTCAGGTATAGATTGAACACAATATTTAATGGATTTCATAGCACAACGAACATCACTTATTACAGAAGGAACACAAAATTCATTACTGTTAAAATTACATTTCTTTCACTTCGTTCCACCAATTTGGATATAAATTTTCACTAACCACAGCTAACTTATTCCAGAATGTGCATTTATCTGTGTTATTATCAATCTGGCACCAAAGAAACTTCAAAAAGTTTCCACCTTTATTCTCTAGGATAACAGACAACTCATCTCTACTGTTTTAGATCATCAGTCTGCATGACGTTAATGAGAAACTGCTTTGATTGAACAGGTATCCCATGACTCTCACTTACATCTTCACATTCATCACTTACCTTACCTGTATTCACAAATAACTCTGAAACATCATTATTATTAAACTCCACAAATACCTGACACTCATCATCATCATCATCATCATCATCATTATTGTCATCATCATTAACAACACACATCTCATCTCCATCAACATCTCCATTCATTTGCAATGAGCTACCAGTCTCAGATTTGCCAACCACAGTTATTTCACAGCTCTCATTCACATCTATATCAAAAACACTACCCAATTCAGATCCAATACAGTCATTGTCTGTTTTACATACATCAATAACTCTGTTTTCTGACCAAGAGAATAAATCATTAGTACACACTACATCAAAATCCTCACTACTCTCACATTCTGGTTTATGACTAGTACCTGTACACTGTAATTAAACATAGTATCCCAAAACTTTTGATCAAAACATAAATGAGAAATCTGATATTCCATCTGTTCAACTTCAGATATCTGTGCCACATTATTAACAGTGTTATTATTGTCTAATTGCAAGAGTAAGCAGCCTGTGCTTGTTGTGTTTCCTCGCCCCAAAACTGTGGACCTTCATTGAGGTGGACTGCCATTTCCCAAATAGTTACCTCTATGATTACCGAGCGAGGGGGTGCAGTGGTTAGCACACTGGACTCGCATTCGGGAGGACGACGGTTCAATCCCGTCTCCGGCCATCCTGATTTAGGTTTTCCGTGATTTCCCTAAATCGTTTCAGGTGAATGCCGAGATGGTTCCTTTGAAAGGGCACGGCCGATTTCCTTCCCAATCCTTCCCTAACCCGAGCTTGCGCTCCGTCTCTAATGACCTCGTTGTCGACGGGATGTTAAACACTAACCACCACCACCACCTCTATGATTGTCTCTCCTATTAAATTGCTCATGATTATCCCCATTATTCCTATTCTGCTGATGTTCAAAATTTCTGTCTCTATTAACATTTTGACCCTGATAGAAGTTACCATTATCTCCGTTTCTGTAGCTATTACCATTGTGATCTCTATCATTTTGATTATTATAATATGTGCTTCTTTCTACTGTCCTACCCAGCCTGTCAACATATAGTAAAAATTGTTCAAGGCAACTGTCAGGTCTGTGCTAAATCCCACTGCAGTCTTATTGGTAATCTCTTTTTGAGTGAATCAATCAATGTCATTTTGTCAAATGGTTTGTCAAGGTGTGTTAATTTCTTAAGTTGATTCTTACAAAACTCTTTCAGAGTATCATCCCTATTCCTATAATAAGGACCATTCAAAAATTCACTTTTAATTCTCCCCTGTTCAGCTTCCGACCAATTAAAAAAAAAAAAACACGCAGTACCATTATTTGAATACAGATTTTTGTGAATACAATTTTCCTGAACTGCTGAAATTTTTTTGATCTGAAACATTTACATTAGTTAGCAAACTGTTTTCAACATTTAAAATTTTTTGATCTAAACTACTAAAGTTCTGTTCCATTTTTTCTTCTACGGCCTTTTGTTTGACTCTGACGTCATTAACATTCTTTGTCTGTTGTGCAGATTGGGCAACTAACTCATTTTCCAAAACAATAATTTATTTTCTAAGACATCGACTTTTTCATTCACACTTTTAATCCCTCCGACAACCCATTTTTTTTAGCTCTGTAACCTGATTACTAAGTTGGTCTATTTGGTATTGTACACTGTCCATTTTACTATTGTCTTCAGTTCATATTTCTGTTAACTGGCCATTGACTGCACTAAATTTGCTGTTGTTATCTGTCTTCATTTCCTCTAATTTTGCCAAAATTGACTGCAAAAAAAACAGTTTTTACTGTTTCTTTTCTGACTGCACTTTCACTTGGTTCAAACATGTTCTGGCTCAGTCCCATAGCTTTCACTTATACATCACTACTACCCTCATCTCTGTTTGTTTTCCTAGCAATCACAAGAGTAAAATAAATTCACAAATAGTTTGTATTTATCTTTTCTTTTTGATATCCCTCATAGTAGTTGTAAAGTCCTCTTCCGATTGATCTGGTCAATCATTGTTGATAGTATCTCATCACTGTTGATACAATTTTGTTGGGCAGCTTTAGGTCTTCTTTCTTCAAGTGATTGGAATTTCATATAAACTGTAGTTGACACGAATCACTGTCCTTTCTTCTACTGCAACAGTTAAAATTGTGCTATCATTCAACTGATCCTGGATGACACCCACAATTGTAATCTTACCCTCCCACAAATCACCAGTAAATTTTTAGTCTCTTCATAAAAACTGATTTGTTTCAAAAGCATCAAGAGGCATTAGATGTACAAATAACTTTTTTACTTATCTTCATTTTCTCATTGTTGGCTGCAGTTTGTCACGTCTAGGGGTAGATCCTTCAGGCTGAAATTTCTTAATTTTGTTGTTTCCAGATGACTAGATAAATTTTAAATAAGCTTATTGCATGATTTCTGTTTGCAGTTGATTTTTATTATGTCACATTCTTCTATAACACACTGCCTTTACAATGGAAATTTACATTGTTATTGGCAAACATAAAAACATGTCTGATTCCATCAAAGGCATGCCCACTACAACTACATTCTGTGGTACTAACAGTATTCCAAAGAGTTTACAAAATGAAAGTTTTTACAAATTTTCTTGATAAAAGAAGGATCTTCACCAAGTTATATCAGTATTTTATAAGTGAATCCAGAAATAAATTTAATAATTAGCATCAGACTGCATAAATAATGATTTAAGTTATGCTAGATATTCTGTAATTTAAATTACTTCTAAAAGAGTAATAATTTTGGTTGTACTTACAGAGTTAGTATGTATCGATTGTAACAAATTAATTTCTTTTTATACATTTTAGTCTGAAGTATAATCCACTGTATACAAAGTCATATTTTAGTGAAACAGCTGATATAATTTTAACCCATACAAGATTTGAAAATATTTTGATATCGATTATATCCATTAAGGAAAGGCAATGTCAGAGGAGGGTGTCCCATTACAAGCTCCTGTAGGTTTTGGGGACATGGGAGAGAGTCAGCACCTGAAACGTTGTGGTCAGTGGGCTGAATCCTGTCTTTATTGAGCAAATGTCCAAAGTATTCCACTTGCACCTGAAAAACTGGCGTTTGAGTAGGCAGCACTTGAGCCCTGCATCACACAACATGGTAAAGAGGAGGAGAGGTTGTACATGTGGTCTTGGCATGTAGCACCCATAAATAGTAAGTCATCTAGGTAATTGGTAAGCATCAGCTAGGTACCTCTTAGGAAAATATCCACTGCCAACAAGTTTTGTGAGGAGGGCCTCTGGTCATGATATGGGATAGGTATCGACATGTGCCTGGGCATTGAGTTTTGAACCAAAATCTCCACAGAGCTGGAGGGAGCCATTTGGTTTCTTAACTACGATCGGGGCTGTGGCCCAAGTACTGGTCTTAACAGGTTCAATACTCCAGCTTCATGAAGATGATTGAGTTTGAGCTTAATCACTGTTTGTACGGAGACCAGAAGCGGATGTGTGTGACAGAAACATGGCACTGCATTCAGTTCATGCACTGTCCCTTGATGGAAATGTGGAGTGATGTTCAACTGTCCCAATGTTTAACCACTGAAAATTGGTGGCACATCCCAGGTGAGGTTTGAACATAGATGCGAAAGAGGCACAAAGGTCATTAAGTTCCTGGCAGGAAACTCTGTCTGAGATGACCTGAAATTCATCCATGATGGAAAACTTAAACAGCAAAAAGGTATCCAGGTTGAAAATGTTGCCAGCCAAGTGACTATTGACAACAAACAGCATTATCGGCCATGTAACCTTTTTGTATGCTGCTGTAGTTGTGAACTGTGCTGTCACCGTATGAAACCAACTTGCAGGAGGGTGGGGCCAATGCTGGGCAACCCAGATGAGTACACATTGGGAGGCCCACCAGGGAAACTGTCACTCTCATGTCTTCTTGGAATTGGACAACCTGATGTGCAATTGTGAGATCAATAAACAACTTGATAGCAGGAGGAGTGCTCTGGGGAACAATGGCCTGAAGTTCATGCACTGTCCCTTGATGGAAATGTGGAGTGATGTTCAACTGTCCCAATGTTTAACCACAGAGAATTCGAAGATGCCCATCCTTTCTACCTAGTGCACCAAGCAATCTGGACAATCTGCACATTGATGTGTCATGAAATAGTCAGGACAAGATGGGAGACACTGCTGCTTATGCCAACACGGTGTGACTGGCTGCTCAGAAGCCACTGACACATCTGAAAGTGATGACTTGCTTGTTGTTGAACTGCCACTATCTGGGGACAATCCAAAAGGCATCCATTTAATGTCCATGCTATCTTGAAAGAGTGTGAAATTTTCAAAATATTGTACAAAGAAGGATTGTCTGCCATGTGTACCTCCAAAAAGGGGACCAATTGAATCACCATGTCCTGAATTAAGGAATCTGCATGAGATTTTGCAAGGAGGTTACAATGAGATTTTAGATTTTTATTTGGGAAAATTCAGTGATAAAGCTAGTATTAAAATTTTGTTATCTAGTAACTGCCAACTTATATACTAATTTTAATTATTTATTTCTCATTTAAAAACAAAGAATTTCAATTCTGTCAAATTGGTAAATTGTAATGTGGAATAACTGTAATTTATTAACTGATTGTTTTATACCTCTGTTCATTGTAGAAAATGCCTAAGCTTGTATTATTTGCATATTTTGTTCTTATACACATATTACAAATTGTATCTATTAGCATCTATAAGTACTGTTATTGTATTGTATTGTATTTATTGGTCCAGTAAATCTTACATGTACAGAACAGCACATCAGATATTGGACAGGTCAAAGTATATCTTACAATTAAAACACTTTAGAAACTAGAAAGTTATGTTCACAAAATTTTACAGCACTTCATATACTGGGCAAGTCAATGTGTAAGTTATAATTAAACCACATTAGAAACTTGAAGTTTACAACTGAATACATGTATAAGCCAATATTAACGATTACAGTATTTGCATGATCCTCACTTAAGCTCTAAGGATTTTTGAGGAACTCTTCTACACTATGAATTTACATGTACACTAGAGAATTACATTCACAGAATTTTACTTCATATACTGGGCAAGTTGGTATACAACTTATACTTGAACCCCATTAGAAACTTGAGAATTACATCTGAATGTATTTATAGGCCAGTATTAATGGTTACAGTATTTGCATAATCATCACTTACACTCTCGAGGATTTTGGAGGAACTCTTCCATGCTATAAAAGCAATGTGTCAACAGATATTCTTTTAATGCTGCTTTAAAATTTTTTACATCAGTCTTTACTTTAATTTCTCTTGGCAATTTATTGTAGATAATTTTTCCATGGTGTAATGTTCATTTTTGGCACAAACTGGTTTTTGTATGGAGTACATGAAAGTCAGTTTTCTGTCTTGTATTATGATGATTAACATTTTCATTTTTGGGGAGGATACTAGGATTTGTTATTGTATATTTCTTTATAAATACTGCGCTTTCAAATAGGAAAGAATCCCCATCCTTTTAAATAATGGTCTACATGGTTTGTTCCTTTTTATTCCAGCCATGATTCTCACTATTCTTTTTTGCATCCTGAAGAGTTTTAGGCAGGATGGCGAGTTATCCCAGAAAGTGATCCCATATTTTCGGACAGAATGTATATTAGAATAGTAAACTGTCATTAGACAGTCCTTATGACAGCAGTTTTCTAGCAATCTCATTAAATAACATGTGGTACTTAGCTTCTTTAATATGTTGTCAATGTGAGTTTCCCATCTAAGATTATCCTGTAGCCAGACCCCCAGAAATTTTGTATTAGGCACACTTGCAATATCTGTGTCTTACATCTGAATTCTTATATCCTCTTCAGTGTTTCTCTTGACATTATGAAAATTTAATGCTACTGTTTTACTTTTATTTATTATTAGTTTGTTTTGGTTGAACCAGTTTACAACATTTGTTAATGCCTCAGACGGGATGAGGCCCAGTACCGAGCCCTGCTTACTGCTTTATAATCAGAATAGTGTCTTGTTGATTTATTTTCTTTGTGAAAATGTATTTCTACTACCTGCTTGCGGTCAGTAAGATACCATACCTCTGATAACAATTCTTTCAAGCTTCTGCAGCAATAGGGTGTGGTCTATGATGTCGAACTCCTTAGACAGATCAAGGCATATGCCAGTTACTTTTTGTCCACTATCAATTTTTTCGAGTACTTCACCCAGAAATTCATATATTGCTGTTTCTGTTGATCGGCCTTTCTGGAAGCCATGTTGGGTTGTGGATAATATTTTGCACTTTTCTAGAAAATCTAGCAACCTCTTATGAAAATTTTTTTCTAGTATTTTCAAAAATGTAGATAGCTAGGCAATAGGTCTATAATTGGCTATGCCTTCTTTCTTACCCTTTTTGAACAGTGGTTTCAGCTTCACTGTCTTTAAGCAGGAAGGAAAGACTCCGTTTGTTAATGAACTGTTGAAAATGTGGGCTAATGGTATTGCAATGGGGTCACCCACATTTTTAATGACATAATCTGGAATCTCATCCACACCTGTTGAAAATTTTGTTTTTAACTCTCTAATTGATAGTATAATTTCCTTAGGGTTGGTTGGAAACAGAAATAGGGAGTTGCAGTTTCTATTTTGATTTGATGGTGTTGTAGCAGGATTTTTATTTGAAGATTTTATGTCAGAGAGTAATTTTTCACTAATATTTGCAAAGTATGTATCAAAAGCATTGGCTACTTCTTCTGGATTTGTAATTTTTTTGCCATCTTGGATTACCTGGAGATTTACATTTTGGGAGGTCTCATTTCCTACTTGTTCTCTGACTGTCTTCCACATGGCTTTCATTTTGTTCCTGGCCATTTTTATATGGTGATCATTTATTGTTTTTTTAGCTTCTTTTATGACTTTGTGAAGCACTCTCTTATAATTCTTGAAATACACCAGAAATTCTTCTATTATGCATAATTATGACTCATTCCATATCCATGCAGTTCTCTTTTATACTAGAGCAACAGAAAAGAAATAGATAAATAAAAATAACAGTAATTATGCTGAAACTGAGACAGATTTAAGGGAGATTCTTATTCGTAACATGAAGGTTAGTTAAATTTCAATGCATCATTTGTAATTAATCATGAAATATACTGCGTGGATTAACATCCTTGGACTCGACAAATTTAAGAATTTTATAGATGCCAGAATTTACTAGGACATAGATTGTGTTTTTCAGTTTCATATTTTTTGTATCATCAGGATGCTTCATTTCCATTTTTAGTAGTTTGTTGAGAAGCTACACATACCACATCATTTCTTTTGTTCAGATGTCAGGCTTCTCAGTTTTTGTGCTTGAGTATATACACTTTCCTAATTAAAAACTTATTGTAGTTCATTCTTTATAGAAATATGATTGGAGGCTTTTTATGTAATATAATCTTGAATTTTTATTCAAATAATCTTGAGAAACAGTATTCCAAATGGCATTTTCCTTTGTCTCCAATCATCCATTGCTTCTGTTGGAGTTAACAGACATTACTGCATATAAATCACTTCACAGCATGACCTCAATACAATACATAATGAAACACTTACGGTCCCCTCCCCAGTCCCCCCCCCCCCCCCCACCCCCCTCCCCCTCAGTTGCCTGTCATCTGCTAAACACAATATGTACAGCCTCCATTTCCAACAAATTACTTATGCACAAATGCACTTGCGTAGTTATGCTATTATTGTAAATTTATGCACATGTGCAAAGTTGAACACAAAAGGCATTGTGTGGGTGCACCTTAAAGCATACGCACTTGTTATATGAGTATTCATCACTTGGTATCAGCTCTCAGGACCACAACAAAGACAAAGGTAACACACTTCAGTCTGAGATAATGTTGACACTCACACTGGTGATGACAAGATATCTATCAATGTCACCACAATACTGTTAACTTGCTTAATTAAAAATGTTCATATGTATTATTTTGTGTTTTATAGTTACCTCTCTGAAATTAGAAATACTTTTTGTATCTATGTTAATGCACAACCTTTTAGTAGTTTTTATTTGAAACTGAAACTACCCAGGAAATTATGGAAATGTGAGCTGACTATGTCTTGGGAGATGCAACCCATGGCTTGAATTTGTATTTGACAAGTAATGAGCTGTCAAACCAGATTTAGGAGCATTACTACTAAAACAACATTTGTTACATTTAACAATGAAAATTATATACAATTGTTGTAAAATGAAAGAAGCTGGTTTGATGTTTGTTTTAATTTAGCATCAGAAACAATTTTGCTTTTTCTGTAATGTGCAATTATTGCCTGAAACACAATAGTATCTGAATACTGAAAGACCCCTTTAAGAATGACCCAATTTTGGACAGTAATAATTATGAAACCTGGGATATGCTGGCAAGGAAATGTGTGTTCTTTGAATCAGCATAGCCTAGAGTTTCAGAAAACTGCTGTTAGATGCCAGTAAAAATGGCTTCTCAGTTTGCAGTCAGTCAGAATGAAGATGGTGTCCACTCAATAGAAGTCATTTTGTGTGCTGTGGTTTGCAAAGAGTGAGTCAGTGATTTTGGTCCAGCATGCTTTTTGTTGGTGGTTTGGCAATGATTCACTTACACCCAAAAAATTCATCATTGGTCTCACCAATCTGAAGAGAGAAGATGTTTGTGCAAGGTAAGAGTCCAGGTCGACCTCGCACTTCTGATTACCTGGTGGAAAGAATTCAGCAAACGTTTGAGTAGAGTCCATGAAAGTCCACTCATCATGCCAGCAGAGAACTGGCAATACTCATACAACCATCTGGTAAGGGCTAATGTGTCACTTGATCTATAAACCATACAGACTACAATTAGAGCAAGCTCTATGGGTTGGTGATAAAAGCAATGCTCTGGTAGAGGCCGTGGAAGACGATACATTTTTACCATGGTTAGTTTTCGGTGATGGAACAACATTTCACATTAAAAGTAAAGTAAACTGACATCATGTGTACATACGGGCACTCCAGAACCCGAATGATATTACTGGGCAAAAAAAGTGACTCACCTAAAGTAAATATTTTCTATGCCATTTCCTGTGGAAAAGTGTATGGTCCCTTCTTTTTTGAGGAAAACACATTGACTAGTGTGAGCTATCTTCAGATGCTGCAGAATGGGCTTTTTCAACAACTTTAGGATGACTCAGATGACTTCATTTTCAAACAGGATAGAGCTCCACCACATTGACCCAACAACTTACATCAGTTTCTTGGTGATAATCTTCCTCAATGCTGGATAGAGTGCATGGGACCATGAGATGCTGCCATGCTTTCTTGGCCTCCAGAATCACATGATATGATCCTATTTGTTTTTTCTTGTTGGGATATGTCAAGGGAAGTGTGTTCATCTCTCCTTTGTCTTGTGACATAAAAGAAGTGTAGAGCAGGATAACAGCCACCACAACTTCTGTAAAAGTGATAATTATGTAAAGTATATGATGAATTTAGCTAATTTATAAATGTTGTTTGTGCTGCTGCTGGAGGACACACAGAGTATTTGTAGTGGTACAGTTGAAACTTCAAGATTTTGTGAGTATTATAGAATTCATACCATGTTTGTAGTATGTTTTCATTAATAAATATGGAGTTGTGAAATCATGTCATTGCTTTTGAAGCATCTTGTGGATTGTATATGGATTCCTGGAGGAGGTTGGGAGGGAGGGGGAGTGTCAATGGTGGCAGTTACTACGCTGTTATCAGTTTGGGGTTTCTATTTTTTGAAAAATTAGATGACGACTGAGCTCATTATTTGATTGTGAAATATCTGACTGACATTGTGTACCTGAATTTAGTACACAATAAAAAAAAATTAGGAAACTATTTGACAGTTTGCTACAGTGACTGAACAAGTGTAATCAGGTAAGTAAAAATCTAGTTGTATGGCTAATTCTTAGTCATTTTTAAACTGTGCAAATTTTTCATTTTACTGGAATACAATACACTCAGAACCACTAATTTTTTTTGGTTAGGAAAAACGAGTGTGCCACATAATTCAGTATAGTTGTCAAATGTCTTTGAAAAACCAACAGCATCATCTAGATGGCAAAGACTTATTTTCCGTGTAAGGTATCAAAGGATGTGTTCCACTGTATGTTCAAAGATTGCTGGAGTGTTATGCAGGCCAAACAGTATAGCCTGGATCTCATACAGACCATCAGATGCTGTGAAATCAGTGTTTGCCTGGTTACCTTCATCAAAACCAGACTGCACATTCATAGTGGAGAAATACTTCACTCTCTTCAGACACTATAAGCTGTCATCAATATGTGGCATTGGTTACTTTATTCAATCATCATTTTCTATCTTCTCTGCAAGGAAAGACCACTGTGGAGGATGCAGGACACTCTGACAGCAGAATGATGTCATCCCACCGCATCGTCTCCAATTCCTGTAGTATAACCCATCATTTAGCTGAAGACATGAATATTATATTTTACACTATGTAATCTGGTCTGCCCTATCTCCACTCCAGAACCACATGTCCCAAAAATGACATGGAATGACTAACAATTGATGATGAAGTTACTTG
The DNA here is from genome assembly GCF_021461395.2 of Schistocerca americana. Lineage (NCBI taxonomy): Eukaryota > Metazoa > Arthropoda > Insecta > Orthoptera > Acrididae > Schistocerca > Schistocerca americana. The sequence continues at coordinate 478,046,190 of NC_060121.1, forward strand.
GTCAATACAGGACATAATGGCAGCTGAATAGTAAATTCCTCTGGTGAATACCATAGTTGGTAATGGTAGCAGAACATGATTCTCCATCACTGAGACTGTGCTGATCATTGACAGGTTTGGCTTTTCCCACACACTTACCAATAGGGAGTAGTGTGGCTATTCATGACAATTGGCGACACTTCTGAAGTTTATGATTATTGCTAGAATATACCCTTTTTTTGCTGAATACCTTTCGGCATTCAACTGAAACCTAACAGTTTAACTGAGTATCCAGACTGTTGATTAAAACTGTCCTTGTTGATGATTGTGGCTTATGTGTGTCTTCAGTGGTAGACAACTGCTCAGAACAATTATTATTGTGTAAACTTGTTGTAGTAGCTTTGTATAGAGCTCCAATGTACCAGCCCTTGATGCTTGTGGTGCTTGCAAGAAGTAGCATCCTATGATAACATTATGGATACATTCTGATAAAACAATAAATTCAAAGGGGGTGTGATCTGTCATTGATAGCTAGTCCCAAAACACTAGTTTCTGCCAGTTGGAGTCATTATCCACTTGCAACACTCAGCATAATGGCCTTTGAAACTCTAAATATAGTCTTCTTCAGCCAGCAATAATAAACAGCAAGTATCACAGAAAAACACCATGGAATCAAATAGTTCTTTGACAGTTTGGTTAGTGATGATGATATCAATGTGATTTTTTCATATACAGGCAATTGTCATCCATGGAGAATTTTCATATGTGGATCTGTGGCAGCCTCATCCCTACAAGCCATCTCATTTCATTCTCCTAATTCTGGTGGCTTAGTGAGTGATTGGAACCTCCATATGGTGACAGGGAATCACTGCACCACATAGGAGAGCAAGACTGATCAATTTGTGGTGATGGGCATTGTCTTGCAGGTCAGCTGTACTCATCTACAGTTGGATGGTGTGCATATAATTGCCCAGTTGCTTGGCATCTTACCACATAATGGTCATAAAGCACTTTTCTTCTTTATTTGTGGTAGTGTACAAGACGTCCTGGGGTATCCACAATGGAAACCTACGACTGTATTGTCCTCAATGTACCCTCTTCTGGCTGAGTTCAATATTCCATAATGTTACTTCCAGTCATCTGGGTTTGACTTCAACACACAACATAAACCCCCAGATATTTCCTTTTACTATTTGCCATAGTAGCTATGTCAGGTCCTGTTGGTCTTCCATGACTGCCATCAACACGATATTTAGAATCCTGTTGACCATCATTCATCACACCATACCTAATGCATTGTCTCAATGAGCAGATGCCATTTGATGAAGTCCAGTGTTGTGGTGGTATCCAACGAAAGAGGTTCCTGGTAGAATTCAATGCCATTTCAGTAGTCGTGTAACTTTGTCAGCTTCCATTATAATTAGATATGTTCATTAGGTGTGAAACAGTCAGCTTCCATTATCAGGTCCACAGTGTGACACAGCACCAAACGCACTATATATATAATTGTGTTACCCTTACAAATCACTGAGCTCTGCTCCTCAATTCCTCTTTGGTTAGTCTGACTTACTGCTAGTTGTCACCAAATGTTTATTTGAATTTTTGCCTGAAAGTTATCCCAGCTTTGAGCTTTTCCTTATTGTTCTCAAACCACTGCTGAGCTGTACCATCCAAGGAAAGGTAGATGTTCACAAGGACAATCATGTCATCCCACTTGTTGCAGTGTACGGTCAAATCCCTTTTGCAGTTTCATTAGATTTTCAGAAAAATTATTTTTTGTGCCCACAGCTGGACAATTTTATGTATTCTCTACTGGTTTCAATACTGGCATCCCTCTTCACAGGAACTACTGCAAGGTACAAAACAGGATAATACAAGTATGTGATTTCCTACAATCTTACAACATGAATGTAGGTGGAAAAACTTTTGAAGCATCAGATACTTATATGGTGTACATCAACAGATCAAAAATTGATCTTAACATCAAATAACCAGGACAAGCTCAGTCAAAGCATGAACTATACAAGAAGTCACTATTTCATAAATATATGATATACATGTCCTAATGCAGTCCAAAGAAAAAATTGTAATTAAAAAAAAAAAAGACATTACATATTCATCAAAGAACATGTCTACCGTTATGTGTTGCTGGTTTACCTACTGTGTTGTTTCTTTGATTACAAATGAAGTACATAAACATTGAAGTTAAGACAAAAGGGTACATTGCCCAAAAATGTACACCACCATGTTTGCATACAAAACTAAATAAGCGCTAAACATAGGTATCTTTTACTCCCAAACTGGATGAATCTAAAGTAATCAAATAATCCATAGATATTATGTGTTTACTATGTTACACAGTGCTATTCAGAAATTATGATCATAACAAGTTTTATGTATAATAGCTACAAAAGTATTAGCAAGCATAATATTCATAAAATTTATGTGCATCATCTGCAGCTGTCACTGGAACACATAAAAAATTATTTCCTTGTAAATTCTATCTTCAATCGTTTTTATCCCCCGCCCCCCTCCAATTTCCATCCCTCCTCTTCTGTACCTCATCATTATCACTTTGCAACTTGGTAACTCAACAAGTTATATACTAAATAACTTATACTGTCCATACAGTATTTGTAACTGCTCACAAACCTGGACCTTGGGCAATCCATGACACTATTACTAGGTGTGGCTCTTATTTCACAACAGCTAATACAAAAATCAAGTAAGGGATAATCTAGTAGATACTACTGTTGTTGGAGCACTCTTTCATGTATGTACTTCACAACTTGCTATGATGGAGCTCAGAATATTTACACATTATAGAACTAGGTTAACTTTCAGGTATGTACATCACAATTTGTTATGATGGAGCTCAGAATATTTACACATTATAGAACTAGGTTAAAGTAAATCATGTACTGAAATATTAGTTACGAACATTACTATAAAAGCTAAATTTCATTACATTACTGACAACTTTGTTAGCTTCAAAAAGTGTCATACAAGAAATAACCTCTTACATAAACTTTACAATTGTTACTCGTAAATAAAATATTGTCTGTTTAATTCTTTCATTAATTTTTCCATGTGCTTGTGTTGTGCAGCCAAGTACAGTTAAAATTTTTAATTAAAATGCCCACATTAATCCCTGTGATTCATCATTAAAAGAAATAAAATGCAAAAATAATCTTGATTATTCAAAAAGTTATATACTTAGAAATGTCTTTAGCTTATTCATATTGTCCTTACAGTACATGTACCAGCTCCATAAACCTAGATCTTGGGCAGCCTGTAATCCTATTACCCGGTGGGTGTTAAAAAAAATAAAAAATATTGACCTGAAGTGACATTCATCAGATGTATATAATACAAGACTTTCCAATTATTTTTCCAAACAAGGAGGAAATACATTTGCTTTAACAGATTATAAAGTATAGGGGCATAGGTTTTCTGCACAATACGATACTATGTTAAAATACATTATGTTTTGCACTACAGTACAGTGAATTTCAGAACATTACTAACAAGTTGGTTAATTCTGAAAAATGATGTACAAGAAATCAATTTAATGTTTTACATAAATTGTACAACTGTCCATCCTGAATAACATATTGTCCAATATAAATGTGATGACTATGTTAAGTTAGACTAATAATCTCAGAATGCACCAACAGCAATAGTATGCTCTAGACTGTCCTTTGAAATTTTTTTAGCTGTTGTGATGAAAGAGCCACACCTAATTATAGTTTTATGAATTGCAAATAAAGGGGAGGGGGAGAAAAATATTTGAAGGTAAAATTTAAAATGAAATAATTTTTTTGTGTTCCAGTGACAATTACGGATGACCTACATGAATTTATGAGTATTACACTTGATAATACTTTCACTGCTCTTATGCATAAAACTTGTTACAATAACAAGTTTTCCACAATACTGAATAACATAATAAATACTTGATATGTATGGAGTATTTGATTACTGTAGATTCATCCAGTTTGGGAGTGAAAAATAGCTGTCTCATAGCTTATTTAGTTTTGTGTGCAAATGTTGCATACATGTTTGGGTAATGTACCTTTGTCTCTACTACTAATAGATGACATCTTAACTTCAGGGTTTCTCTACTTCATGTGTGATCAAAGAAACAATACAGTAGATATACCAACAACATGTAACTATAACTTGATGTTCATTTTCAACTTTTTGCAGCATAATGAATAGTCCACTAAATTTTGGGCATGCAGCCACCAAATATAATATTCTTCCACCAATATTTCGGCTGCATTTCATCCAGCTACCCTCACAGTACGTCACAAGACTTATGATAACTTTTTTTTTTCCTTTATCAAATTTCAATGCCCCATCTGGGCAGGCTGGCAGCAGCATAGGTGCTGATCTACAGCCGAGAGACAGTACATAACAGGGAGACATTTAAAACAACATAAACGAGAAAATATGCCTAAACAGGCATACAAAAAAGGGGAAACATAATGGAAGATAGCACACTAGACGGGGGGGGGGGGGGGGGGGGGGGGGGACTATAAAAATGGAGGTCAAATCAGAAAAGTGTATACAAAAAACTATACACTGTGGTGATTAAAAGAACACAAGGCAAGATAAGGCCAGAGCATAAAAGTTGCGATGGATGGTGTAGTGCCAGCTGGGGTGACTGAGCGGTTCTAGGCGCTACAGTCTGGAACTGCGCGACTGCTACGGTCGCAGGTTTGATTTCTGCCTCGGGTATGGATGCGTGTGATGTCCTTAGGTTAGTTAGTTTTAAGTAGTTCTAAGTTGTAGGGGACTGATGACCTTAGAAGTTAAGTCCCATAGTGCTCTGAGCCATTTGAACCATTTTTTGTTGGTGTAGCACATAGCCATCACAGATGGCAACACTATGTACAAGTTCAGCACATAATTAAAATCACAGCACTTGACGTCACTATAGAACAGCATCAAACGCAGCACTGACGTAGCACACCGGCGATGAGGAACAAACTGAGAGGACCTGCCAGGGGTATGGAGATGAGGGAGAAGGGAAGGAAAAGGGGGTAAGGGCGGTGCTAGAGGGGGGGGGGGGGGAGAGAAGGGGAGATGGGCTGGGGAAGCACCGAAGGGGGCCAGGGAGGGAAGGATGTGAGTGGGGAAACAGCCGAGGAGGGGGTGCGGAGACTCATGGGAGCAAGGAGGAAAAATCACTCTGAGGGAAGGAGAGGAGAGGAAAATGGGGGCCCTGGGGAGAGGGGGAACAGGGCCAGGCTACAGTTGCAAGGAAGGGTAGATGTCATGGCAACATCATCTGGGAGGGGGAGGTGCGGGAAATTGCCCTGATGAAGGAGATGGAGGTTGTGGAGGTGGAGAGAGGGAGGGATGCAGTGATAGAGGATAGAAATGGATGAGGGTGGAGAGGAAGGAGGACACCAGGGGTGGAGTGATCAAGCCTGTGGACTATGCAAAGGATGCAGATATTTTGGAGGAAAAGGAGGAGGTGGGGGAAGGGGATGAGATCATACAGGTGTTGTGTGGGGGACTAAAGGCAGGTACGGAAGGTAAGGCAGAGCATGTGGCATTCAAGGATTTGGAGGGCCTTATAAAAACAGGGGCGGGGGGCCGGAGATCCAGGCAATGCTGGCATAACAGAGGATAAGACGGATGAGGGATTTGTATGTGTGCAATCCCCATGTCTCATGTCCGGCCGGACAGAAGTTTCAGGAGGCAGAGTTGGGAATGGGCTTTCTGCTGGATAGTCGGGAGATGACGGGTCCAAGTGAGGTGACGGTCGAGGGTGAGGCCAAGGTATCTAAGGGTGGGGGTGAGCTGGATGGGATGACCATAAATGGTTAGATAGAAATCATGGAGATGGGAGGAGGGGGTGGTGCAGCCTATTATGATTGCCTGGATCTTGAAGGGGCTGATATGGAGGAACCACTGGTTGCACCCAGTGGTGAAATGATCAAGGTGGGGTTGGAGTGTCCATTGGGACCATTGAAGGGTAGGGTAGAAGCTAGGAAGGCAGCATCATCAGCATATCAAAGGAGGTGTACAGGTGGGGGTGGCTTGGACATATCGGCAGTGTGTAGGAGATAGAAGAGAGGGAAGAGGATGGAGCCTTGGGGGATGCCAGCAGTGGGATAAAAGATACGGGAGTTGGTATTGTGGAGGGTGACATAGAAAGGGCGGCGTGAGAGGAAGCAAGCTACCAGACAGTCAAAATTGATAGGCAGGGTGTAGGTTCAGAGATTAAAGAGGAGAATGGGATGCCATACACGGTTGTAAGCATTCTGAAGGTCGAGGGAAACAAAAATGGTAGAGCAAAGGGAGTTAAGTTGGAGGAAGAGAAGGTGGACGAGGTTAAATAGTTGGCCTTCAGTGGAGAAGGAGGGTCAGAAGCCACAATGAGTAAGGGGGAGGAGGTGGTATCGATTAAGGTGGTGATTGATACGATGGGAGAGGATGGATTCGAAGACCTTACTGAAGATGGAGGTGAGGTAGATGGAACAATAGGAAGAGGTGATGGAAGGGGGTTTGTTGGGTTTAAGGACTAAGAGGACGTGGGAAGTCTTCTACAGGCTGGGGCAGAAGTCAGTGGAGAGGATGATGTTGTAGAAATCTGGAAAGACAGTCAGGAAGGAGAAGGGGCATTCTCTGAGGTGGCAGTAGGTGACACAGTCATGACCAGTGGCTGTGTTGCACTTTGAGCAGAGGATACGTTGAACGTCCTGTACTGTGATTGGAGTGTTTATGTTGGAGGGGGGTAACTGTCGAAAGTACTAGAAACTGGGAGCAACTGGACCAACCAAGGTATCAGTGTGTTTCATGATGATGAGGAAAAGGGAATAATCAAAGTGGGGCTCCTCAGGGATAGAGAAGACCTCAGAGTGGTGGGAAGTGAAGTGATTAGCCTTACTGAGGTTGTCAGGAAGGGGGCAGTTGTTATGGAGAAGGAGGTAATGGGGTGTGGAATGGGAACCAGTAAGGCAAAGGAAGGCAGACCAGTACTTGGAGGAGTTTATAGGGAGGGTGGCGTTGAGTCATGTACATGTCTGGCACCAGTCCCGGTGTTTCTTTGCTGTAATGAGGTTCTAAATGTGTTGCTTTATTTGCTGGTGGCGTTGGAGTGTATCCTTGTCATGAGTTAGCAGGAAGGAGTGATAGAGGTGGTGAGATTTGTCAAGGAGGAAGACAGTCCGTGGATGGAGAATGGGATGGTGGGGGTGGGTTGTTTTAGTAGGAACATGGGCCTCCACAGCATCAGTAATGACTTTCTGAAGGAAGGATGAGGGGTGGATGATGATGTCAAGATGGTGATAGGTAAGAGGATGGCTTTCGGCCTCGGTGGCAATGGATTCTTAGTTGGCATCCCAGTTGGTGCGATGATAGTCATGGACTATCTTGGGAGCGGGTGCAGGGCAGAGAGCCGGGGCGGGTAAGGAGCAGATGTTATAGTGAGAAGGAGAGGAAGGTGGTCACTATCTGTGAGGTCAAGGATGTGTGGCGAGCAGAGGTTATAGTGAGAAGGAGAGGGAGGTGGTCACTACCTGTGGGGTCAAGGATGTTGACAGTGATATGCCCAAAGAGGTTGGCAGAGTCAATGACAACATATAGGGTGGTGTTGATTTCAAGACGGGTGTGCTGGGGAAGGGGAACAAGATCACCTTGGATTGTGGGGAGCAATTGATGTGACTGCCAAAGGGTGGCAGGGGAGCAGCTGTGGATGTTGATGTCGGTGGCAATCACATAGGTGGAGAAGGTGTCATCAATGTGGGAGATGAAGTCATAGGGAATAGGAGCAGTGGTGCAGATATAAATGGTGGCACAGGTGACGGTGAGGGAGGGAGGGGAAGAAGATGCTGAGGATGTGTTCGGTGGGGTCATTGAGGAGGGGTTGTGGCCGGACAGGGATGTGCTGAAGTTGGCTGATGGCGACTCCACCCTGTGATCAGGGACCGGGAGCATCAGTTTGGTGGAGGATAGATGGTGGGGCTGGAGAAAGGTTTTATTCAGGAGGAAAGTGTTGTCCCAGCAGTGGTAGACCTTGTTCATGAGGAGGTATTGAGGTTGCAGCACTCATGCTGCATCATGATGGGAAGAGAGGGGGAGGTGAAGGGAGAGGGGAGGAGAGGCTTAAACTAGGGTGTTGAGGCAGGTGAAAGTGAAGTGGGCTTGATTGTGGGAATAAGTGGCGGAGGTGTTGAGGTGAAAGATGGAGCAGGCAGCGAGGGAGATCTGTTGGAGGGTGTGCGGGCATTGGAAAGGGTGAAAGTTTTGGAGGACTATGCTTAAGAAATGATGATGTCTTCAGTCATGAGGGGCAGATGGAAGGAATTGTTGGGGTGGACAGGGATGGGGCAGTAAGCTTGGGTGTGGCAGTAGGGGGTTTAGACATATGTCTGCTTGTGTCTGTATGTGTGGATGGATATGTGCATGTGTGCGAGTGTATACCTGTCATTTTTTCCCCCTAAGGTAAGTCTTTCCGCTCCCGGGATTGGAATGATCCTTACCCTCTCCCTTAAAACCCACTTCCTTTCGTCTTCCCCTCTCCTTCCCTCTTTCCTGATGAGGCAACAGTTTGTTGCGAAAGCTTGAATTTTGTGTGTATGTTTGTGTTTGTTTGTGTGTCTATCGACCTGCCAGCGCTTTCGTTCGGTAAGTCACCTCATCTTTGATTTTATATATAATTTTTCCCACGTGGAATATTTCCTTCTATTATACTTAAAAGTTTAGACGTATTTAAAATGAGCTAATCCATATACACATACATTTACAGATTTCTAGTTAGAGGCAATCATTAGATTTACTCCTGATATACAATACTTTTGTTACAAATAACATTAAATAATGTAATACCACACAGTTCACTCATACCTCACTATCAGTCATTGCACACACTATATACAGATTATTTCATAACACTTCACTTACTGCACACACAAACACACACACACACACACACACACACACACACACACACACACACACACACACACACACACACACACACTGGTGATCTATGGGCCATTTTCTGTACCACAACTTCCCATTTGCTATTCTGAAAAACTGAGTCAGCATCCCTCTATGAGGAGTCAGAAATTGAGCTCAGAAAGAGGAAGAGGTGTTAGTATTGTGTAATTTATAGCTTGGGTGTAAGTTTTTCTAGAAAAGGAAAAGAGAAGGAAAAACAGTGTGAAGGTGTTATGTGTAATGTTGGATGTTTCATAATCATTATTATTATTTATTTGTGTAACATTTCTTTTTACCAAACCCCCACTCTGTTTCACCTAAGTAATCTTTCAATGTATAAAATGTATTGCATGACAGGAACTTTTTAGCTGTGCTTTTAAATAAGTCTATTTTCGCAATTTCTTTTACCTGTTTTGGTAATTTATTGTACAGTTTTATTCCTTGGTAGAAAATTCTGTTTTGAGTTTTATGTTTATTTTTTCTTGGCAAATGTAAGTTGAGTCTAGCTCGTGTTCCATGGTCATGGACAGAACTATTTGTGCAGTAATTATCAATATTATTTTTGATGTGTACAACTGACTGGTAAATGTATTCACACAGAGCAGTTAAAATCCCCAGTGTTTTGAACAGATCTTTACAATGAGCTTGACTACTATTTTTGGTGATGATTCTCATGGCTCTTTACTGGAGTTTGAAAACTGTGTTCATATTTTGTGCATTTGTTCCCCAAATAAGAACGCCATAGCTAAGAATTGAGTGTACAAATGAATAGTTTGTAACTAAAAGACACTGCATGTTACACACTGATGACAGAATTGTAAGGGCATAACATGCTGATGACATTCTATTTGTGTTCATACCGCTTCAACTGAGAATCAATATTCATTCCTAGAGTCCAGTGCCTTGTCCTCGATGTCTTCCATGAAGAAATTAGCTACCACAGGTGAGAGGGGATTTCCCATAGCAACTCCATCAATCTGCTCATAAAATTTACCATTAAACTGAAAAATGTGATGACGAAAGTACATGTTCAAATAAGGCCATGATGTTCTTATCAAAATGTTGGCGGATAAGAGATAAAGAGTCCTTTAAATGTACCTTGGTATATAACAATACCATGTCAAAACTAACGAGCACAGCCATACTATTTAGTCTGACATTGTTGAATCTCTGAATAAAATCCATAGAATTGCAAATGTGGTGACTACATTTTCCTACCAATGGTTTTCATAAGGAAACAAAACATTTAACAGAAAGATAGTGCTCGTTATAGGTCTCATAGAGAGATACTCTAGGCACTCATCCTTACCCATCTTGTGAACTTTAAGAAACCATAAAATCTTAGTGGTACTGCAACTTGCACTTTTAAACTCCTTATGACTTCCTTTGGTAGTGATGAAGCATTCAACAAGCCAGCAGTCCTTATTGTCACCTTGTTGATAGGATCTTTGTTGATCTTCTGGTATGCACCAGAACTAAGTAAACCTAATATCTTTTCCTTATAGATCTGCTGAGGCAAAAGGACAGTAGCATTACCTTTTTCAGCATGCAGGACAACTGTGTCAGTATCCTCATGCAGCTTTAGTACCGCAGATCTCTCTTCCTTGGAAACATTACTTCTTTGTGGACAATGTTTCATAGTTACTCGTCAACTTTCACATCTGATTTCTTCAGCTGAATCCTCTGATAGTGGCTGGACAGCTTCTTCAATGGCATTGATGAAAGATGATATTGGCAAAGTCTTTGGATTAGGGGAAAAATTTAGCCCTTTACTTATGACAGATAACATACCTTAATCCAGACCCTTACCCATCAAATTTATGACAGGACTTGGGATAACAGAGTCAACTTGAGAAGTCTGGTCTAATTGGCTATACTTGGCAATATGTCTTTTTGTAGCCAATACATGAATCCAGTCAGACTTAGCCCATGTTGTGCCATCAATCCAATCCCTCCCATGAGTCAGGAGATAACTATCTCCAAATGCAGATGATACATGTATTCAGAAAAATGTCCAAATTCTGATGAGTAGAACGAATTATTTCTCCGACAACAGCAGAACCTATGTAAAATTCTGTCCACAAAGTGAACCAACCTTGCAAATTTTGAAACAACTCCATAGGACTGGCACTTCAGTAAGAAACTGAAGGGGCTCAGTAGTCTTGCTCTCTGGTGTTGTAATTAGTTCAAATTATGGACCCATGAAACCATCTCCTCCCTAAAGAGGTGGTTGATGTGCATCATCAACTTCTCGTGGTGTGTTAAATGATCTCTCAAATTCTGGACAGATTAATTAAATATTAATAATTAAATTCCCACAGATAAAATTTCTTCAACTGATAATTTGACCATGTATTGATACAATCCTCAGTAAATATCACAAAGCTGACGACAACGTGTCAAACGCGGCCTTATAAGCTCAATCATGGCAAAGGCTTATAGACATTCGATTCACTTTTTGGTGTACGTTTGGCAGCGATGACACCATGATGACTTCTCTGCAGTTTAATTACCCCAAGAGTGGGATACATGCTTTCTTTAAATTAAAACCATTGTCTTTATTTATTAAATTATTAAATAATCTGATCTCTGTAGCTACCTAGAAGACAGAATCCCAAAAGGAAGAGGTCGATGCTGGAATCTTCACATCACTGTAGTTCATGGAATGCCCTGTATCAATACAATGTTGGCCACAGCTGACTTGTCTGGTTGTGATAAGCATGTGTATCTTCGATGTTCCACACATCTCTCGTGAACGGTGCTTGTTGTTTGACATGTATGCCTTCTCACAATTTCCGCAAGGAATCTGATACACACACATACAAATCTAAATCTACATGCCAGTAGCTGCCATCACCCTTCACAGACCATGTGCACAGGTGCCGACTCCATGGGGCCTGAGGGAGCCTGAGCCCCCTCAAAAATTCGTTTGGGGAAGTGGAGCCCTCCCAGTAATTGAAGAAAATTATTAGTTATATTACACTTTGTAAAATCACAAAATTTTGTTGGAGTTTTTTATTTTCTTTGTTTGAAATACATTCAGTAACAAGTTAAAACAAATAATTATTATGGTAGTAAGCAGGTTAACTGAAAACGAGTGGTGTGAATCATGATAGTGTTGCAGTGCTGCGGGCACACTTAGAATTTGTCCCGGTGATTGAACCTTCGTGTGAAGTCTGGCACCAGTGGGCCAGTGCTGTGGCTGTGGCGACATCAAAAGGAGGATCAGAAGCACCTGGAACTCTCCACCTCGCATTGCCTTGACACGTTGAGACATTACGACACCATGGCTACATAAAGCCCACCCTGCTGTCGCAGTCATTCAGTGTGGGTAGTTTCGTTCAGTGTTCAGTGTTTAGTGTTCTGACTTTAGTGTCTAGTGGACTATTTTATATGACTATATTCGTTTCCATTAATCTCTTAGTGTATTGTGAATTAAGTTTGCAATGGATAAATTTGTTACCAAAAAGGTGAGCTTGGAAGTTGATGAATTTGCAAGTCAGCCTCCAACAATTATTGTGTCATCAATTGCTTCGTCATCTTCAGGCGAGAACCATTCACAGCCGAAACATGAATGATCGAGTAGGTGAAGAACATTTCATAAGTCTTGGTTGATCATATATACATGGCTAGAATATGAAGCATCTACCAAAAAAGTTTTTTGTAAAACCTGCAAAAAGGCAGATGCTAAAAATCTATTACAATTTTCTTAAAAAAAAAAAAAAAAAAAAAAAGAAAAGAAAAAGGCGGGTACTTCTGTAGGGTTTTCTAACTGGAAAAAGGCTTTGGAAAAATTCCATCTTCATGAAAATATCTTTACACATAAAGAAGGTGTTCTCAAACTAATTTCTATCACTAACCAAAGTGTGGCCTTCCAATTAATGAACAGTTAGATAGTGATATGAAGAAAGGCCGTTTAGCTCTTGAGACAATTTTTACTACCGTGCAATTTCTATGCCGACAAGGAATAGCAATTAGAGAGCATGAAGATGTAAACTCAAATATTTTTAAGTTTTTGGAACTCCAAAGGAATGACATACCTGACTTTAAAGATTGTTAGGGTGTTAGGGGTATAAGTGGATGTCCCACAATATTCAAAACGAGATTATTGATCTACTACGAAAGTCTGCGTTGAGAAAGGTATTGGCTTCAATCAAGAAGACTGAACATTTTTCTATTATGGTTGATGAAACAAGTGATTCTTTGATTTACAAACAAGTGTCATTTTATATTCATACGGTCAATGATTCCTTAATCATCAACAAAGTTCTTATTGGCTTCTACGTGACCCCCAATACTGAATCACAAACTCTGTTTAATATTTTAAAAGACGGTTTTGCTTGTCTTGATTTGTAAAATTGATAACTTAAGAGGACAGTGCCTCAAATATGAAAGGTAAGGTCCACATAAACCTGATAATTTTCGAGATTTGCTAATGAAACTGTAGGAAGCTGGAGAAATAATTTGCACAAGAGAAAAGAAAAGCAATCCTCTGGTTCATATCTTAGTTTATGCTTGCTACTCACAAGATGTATTTGAGGCTTTACAAACTGAAAAAAGCCCTTTTTCATCAGAGTCTTCAATAAGTTTACCTAAAACACCTAGCATTATCTGAAATAACAGCTGTTTATCTTCAAATTTTGCAGATGCATGGTTTTCAATAGACTTTCAATATTAAAATAATTTACTTCCCTAGGAAATTTGTACATATTTTGCAAGCTATTAACTAAAATTCCTTGATAGAAAATGGAAGCTTCCTACTGTTCATTAATAACTACAGAATAACAAGTGTGGTACGGATTCTGGTACCTATGTTTACAAAAATTACACTGTCTGTTTTGCTGATGATGGTCCAGAATCAAGAAAAGCTGATTTTTTGTCCCCTCCCCCCATATATTAAGTGAGATATGCTTGAAATTTTATTTTTGCTATTTGAGTCATGGATTTCTGATGTACTATTTCAATACTCATGCAGTTTTCATCAGATGATTCCCTGAAAACCAACTACAATGAGAAGTAAGGTGGAAAATCTGGATACATAGATGGAACACATCCTGTTTTTTATCTACTCTCATCATGGATTTACAGCTAAAATCCATCCTGTTTTGTTGTCAAAATGACTTGCTGTCCAGACAATATTTTCTGGCTGGAAATGTTTGTGATAAACCTGTAACAGCACAACATCAATCAATATAACTATCCTTTGTCAAAAAGGCCAGCTTCTAACTAATCTAGTTAACTATGGCTTTGTATTAAGAAACAGCTGATCTTGGTACTTGATCAGTTGTTTCTTAATACAACACCATAATGATTTTTAAAAAATAACAAATGTGCTACAGTGGAAACAAATAACATATTATAAACCAATCATCATTACCTAATCTTGAATGATGTATTAGCACAAAATACTTCCTGCGTATTGTAGAGTGCCAGAAATTTTTCAGCTTGCACTTTTATTCCCTGGCTGGTTGAGTTAATGATTAAACTACAAGGTCACCAGTCCCTGCTACCTGGAACAGAAAAGCCAACAGAACTTCGCACTGAAGCAGAGTGTAGTATGTGAAACCCAAGGAAAGAAAACCCTAAGATCTACTGAAGGTCAAAAAAGTCTAGAGGAAGAAACAAAGAAGAAGAAAGGGGGGAAAGGAAGAAAGGTAGGTGAGATGCCCTATCCAGAGAGAAACCAGAGACTCCCAAAGTGAGAAAGTGTGATGGGGGACAGACCCCCCGCCACTGAACAGAGGCACGCCACTCAATAATACCCAGAAAAGACTAGTGACATGGACAGAGCAAGAGAAGCACAGGAAAATAAAAGAAGAACACCAAGTCAAACAGATCATATGAGATGGGGGAAGAAGAGCAAACGAAAGGCAAGGGTGAGGGCTGTATTTGACCACCAAGTGCAGACAGCTGCTGCCCAATCAGTGCAGAGGAGTCAACAGGGAGTCTTGCTAACCATTCAATGTGCCTGATGAAGCTGAGGTGCCCTCCCTTAGAGAGAGTGGTAAAAATTCAACTTCACAGATAAATTGCAAAACATCGTCAGCCACTGAGGCATCATCCATTAACACCAGGGGTAGCGAGTCAGGAAGATTAAGAGTCCACTATAGGGCAGCTAGGTTAGGACAGTCCAGCAAATGTGAACCACTATCAAATGACAATCCAACAACAGTGGGGTGGATCCTTGTGATGGAGGACATGACCAGGAGTCCATGAGTCAGCCGATGCAGAGTCAGCGTAGGATGATGAAAGCCATCATAACAGGCCCACTTGGAGGACCTCCACAATTTTGTGGTCCACTTTATCATCTGTAGTTTGTTTGCAAAGTCAGAGTATGCCATTCTGTATTCCATATCTTTAGAACCTGAAGGCATAATATCAATCAAAGGTCCAATTCCAGTGAGCCTGTCAGTGAGTGTACTCCCTGGGATCCCAACATGAGCTGGGATCCAGACAAAAACCACCAAGTGTCCACATTGTTCAAAGGACAAAAAGAGAATCTGAACCAAGGGATGGTGAGGGTAACACTGGTGAAGAGCTTGTAAACTGCTCAAAGAGTCAGTACTGATGCACAAGGACTCACTGGTGCAGGAATGGATGTGCTCAACAACATGTGAGATGGCTACTATTACTGCAGTGGAAACACTGCTGCCATCTGGCAATGAGCAGAATTCATTACATCCCACATGAATGTAAGCAAAGCCAGCATGACTGGCAACCATCAAGCTATCAGTATAGACTACTTCTGAACCTCAAAATGGACCAAGAATTGTCAATGGATGGCCTCCAGATCAGCTGAGTCTTTTTGGCCTTGGGGTAGGTCAAGACAGAGCTTTGTACAAGGGATGTACCACAGAGGTGCATGTGAGCAGCCCAGAGAAGAGATGGCAGAGGTGAGGACTAAAGTTCAGAAAAAAGGGACCATATGTGGATGGCGATTGTAACTGCTGATCTGGGCTGCCATAGTGATAGCTGTATCTCCATATCTGGAAAGAGAAGATGGTAGTTTGGGTGCCCTCGGAAGGAATGGATGCATTACCCTTAAATGATCAGCTGTTGTTGGCACTGAACTAGGAGGCTAAGCATGGTGCTACTCCAAAAGGCACCAGTTGCCATTCGTTCCCCACAATCAGCCAGCAACTGCTAATGTCAAAGGTGATGGAGAGCCATATGCAACACTACCGTAATCTAGATGAGAATGGACCACTACTGTGTAGAACTGTCTCAGAGTAGAGTGGTCTGCACCCCAGTTGGTGGTGCTGAGGCTTCGAAGAGTATTTATGTGTGACCAACATATCTACTTTAACTATGTCAACCAGGCATCAAAGACCAGTTCCAAAAACAATGAGAGTCTGTGACTTTGAGGAAATGGCCATCAAGGTACAGATCCAGACAGGGATGGATTGTACGGTGAAGACAGAAATACATAACACATGTCTTGCCAGCTGAAAATTGGAAGCAGCGAGTAAGAGCCTAAGATTGAATACGGTGCACTGTTTCATGCAGTCCACATTCAGCAGCACACATTGTGGATGAACAAAAGTAAATGCAGAAATCATTAGCATACATAGAGAGACACTTCAGGCCCTACAGCTGCCACCATACCGTTGATAGCCACTAAAAAGAGAAAGACACTCAAAACAGAACCCTGTGGAACCACATTCTCCTGCAGATGGTAGATGCTATGGGAGGCACAAACCTGTACCTGGAAAGTGCAACACGAATGAAAGTTCTAGATAAAAATCTGAAGTGGCCATGGAGGCTCCAATCACGTAAAATGGCAAAAATGTGGTGGCATTATGTGGTATCATGAGCTTTATGTAGATTGGGAAGACTGCAACAAGGTGCTGATGCTGGACAAAGACCATTCACACAGAAGAATCCAAGTGGACTAAATTATCTGCAATAGAGTGACCTTTGCAAAAACTACCCTGAGTCGAAACCAAGAGGTCCCAGGATTCAAGTTATAACTTTCGAAACACCATACACTCAAGTAATTTGCAGAGGACATTGCTTAAACTGATCTGACAATAGCTGTTCATCTGAAGAGGCCGTTTACCCAATTTTAAAACTGGAATAACAAAATATTCTCGCCACTGGGAAGGGAATTCACTCTTGTTCCAGAGACAGTTAAAAAGGGAAAGTATGTGATGTCAGCTAGCCAGCAATAAGTGTTGAGACATTTGGTTGTGCACCTGTATGATCCAGGAGCTGTGTCAGGAAGAGAGCAAGGTTGCTGGCGAATTACCACTTTCTAAACAGGGTTTTATAAGGCTCCAGGTGGTGGACAACGAAAGATAATTGGAGTCATTCCAAATGGTGTTTGAGAAGACAGAATGCAAGCAGATAGAGGACTGATGCTATGGCCTGGGCGAAATGCCTAGCAAAATCCCCAGCGACAGAGACTGGGAGTAGTAGAGCAAGAAGTTTTCTGGGACGTTTCGTTAGTGTGGGTTGCATCAATTCTGCACCAAGATTCTGGGGGTTTAGTTAGTGAAGGTTGCATACATTCAGGGGCAAAATTCTGATGAGAAACCTACTGTAATGCTAATTGGGGATAATCCCTATTAACGTGTTGTTCTGTTCCTTGTAACCCCCTCAACTCCACTTAACCTACTATTCCCCTTAATCTATTGTTCAGTCCTGCCACACTTCCCCCCTCTCCTCGGGGAAATTCACAGCCTTCCTCCCTCCCCCTCACAGTATTCTGTCATCGAACACAAGCTATTTCTGGTCAGACATGAATTATTTGAATAGGTTGGTACTATCTTGATTTTTGGAAACTGTGAGTACCTGTCAGAAAATTTTCTCGAAATTGTTTGGAAAAAGCTATGTGTACTCTCACAATGACATGCAGGGACTGACTGAGCTAGTGCTGCCATCTTCCCCATGTCCTCTCACCCTCTACTTCCCCACCCGTCCCAGAAAAATTGGCGGGAAAAGTCACCGAACTGGTGGAGTGGAAATATCTCAAGACAAGAAATTCAGTTACATTGAAGGGGACATAATAATAATAATAATAATAATAATAATTTGGAGTAGTGAAATGGAGTAACACAGAACTAGAAGCACTCAATACACTTACACGATCACAATGCCACAAATACAGAATACATCACATACATTCAGCAACAGAAAGATTCACATTAAGCAGAAAGAAAGGAGGAAGGGGATTTATCGACATAAAAAACATACATTATGGACAGGTAGACAATTTAAGAAAATTCTTTATAGAACGAGCAGAAACTAGCAAAATACACAAAGCAATCACTCATATAAATACATCGGCTACACCATTGCAATTTCATAACCGTTTCTACAACCATTTAGATCACATGACATCAACAGATACAAAGAAAGTAATTTGGAAAAAGAAAACACTACATGGCAAGCACCAGTATCATCTAACACAGCCACACATTGATGAAGACGCATCCAACACATGGCTAAGAAACGGAAATATATACAGTGAGACAGAAGGATTCATGATTGCAATACAGGGTCAAACAATAAACACCCAATATTACAGCAAGCATATTATTAAAGATCCCAATACCACAACAGATAAATGCAGACTTTGTAAACAACAAATAGAAACAGTAGGTCACATTACAAGCGGATGTACAATACTAGCAAATACATATTACACAAGAAGACAAGACAATGTAGCAAAAATAATACATCAACAACTTGCCATACAACATAAACTAATAAAACAACATGTTCCCACATACAAGTATGCGCCACAAAATGTACTGGAGAATGTTGAATACAAATTATACTGGAACAGAACCATTATAACAGATGAAACAACACCACATAACAAACCTGACATCATACTCACCCATAAAAAGAAGAAATTAACACAACTAATCGAAATATCCATAACCAATACAACAAATATACAGAAGAAAACAGGAGAAAAAATTGAAAAATACATCCAACTGGCTCAGGAAGTCAAGGACATGTGGCATCAGGTTAAAGTTGACATTATACCTATTATACTATCAACTACAGGAGTCATACCACACAATATCCACCAGTACATCAATGCAATACAGCTACATCCAAATGTATATGTACAACTACAGAAATCTGTAAACATTGATACATGTTCAATTACCTGAAAGTTTCTAAATGCAATGTAACAGATACCGTACAGTTAAAAGGAAGTCACGCTTGATCAAGGTCCACGTCACTTTCCATTTTTAACCAGACATAACGTCTGAGAAAGGAAAGAATAATAATAATAATAAAATTCAATTAGCATGCCAGTTGGCAGGAGTAGGATCTCTCTTTTATCTGGCGGGAATAGTTCATCATTGTCTGCTGTTTATATAATTTTGGAAGATACAGGTCTTGTAAAATACATCAAAAAGAGTAATTAAATATGCAAATAGATCACTTTTTTTCTGATTGTGCAAGGGATACCGTCTTGAAATCCAGAAGAAACACTCACTGCATGTAATTACACTGTTACAGATTTTGCTAAGCATATCTGACAAGAGAAAAGCTTTCCAACTGCATACACTTGCTTCTTTGGGTGTGCTGCCTGCAGATTACCGGGCAGTGATGGGGTCGCTGCTGCACGCATGTTGAACACTGGGCAGCAACTGGGGAGTGCTGGGCTGCTGTTGGTAACAGCCTCTGGTCACTTGCTAGTTACTTTGTGAACAAAGCATCAGGTTTCAGCATCCCTTTGATACTAGAATCACTTTCTGTTGTGCTCCCAAACACACACCTTCCATACCAGACCAGTGGAAGCATCTGCTCTGTTTGCTCACCTTGCTGTGCAGATAATGACTTAGTTCAACTCCTTCCTCCAGTCCCCTCCTACCCTCCCCCACACCCCTATGGTCACTTCCTGTTGGACAAAGCATTATGTGGTGGTAACTCTTTGTTATTGATACCTGGGAAATTCCTGAGAAAACACCTGTTGTCTGTCTCTCTCCTTCTCTCCCTCTCTCTCTCTCTCTGAATCTCTCTCAAGTGGCTACTTCCTACCCAGTGAGAATCTGTTACATGCCTCCAGAAACAACACTAACCCCTCTTTTGTCCTGAACAAAACAATGGATACCTGGTAAATCCCCTGCCCTCATCAAAATGCTGGGTTGTGGATGTCTTGGAAATAGTCCACTTGCACTGCCCCTACTCAGTCAAATTAACTGACTAATTAATTAAATCAGTACCCTATGTGCAGGACCTCATCATCATCAATATGTGTGGGACAGCTTTTCCTTGCTTCCAGCTGGTGGATACTAGGATGGCACATTTGGCAGGAAATTCCAGGATTCGATCTCACAATTGCCCAGTTTCCAAACCCTACTTTTCCCCTTTCTGGAATATTTTCCTTGCAGCCTGTTGGTGGATACTGTCACAGGTAGGTCGTTTGGCAGATAGTCCAGTATGTTGGAGGTAGCTGAAAATTCCAAATTTCAGCTCATTTGCATGTAATGTCTTTGAACAATTTGTGGGAGACAGGGCATGGGGTTGGACTGGTGTGTGTGCTCACAATACCACTATCGGAAGCAATATATTGATCAATTGGGAATTTGACATTGCTATTGGTTTTTAAAGCACTATATAATCCCTAAGTTAGTTCTGTTAGCTACACCAGGACAAAGAATGTTGATGAAGAGAAAGTGAGACTGAGACTGAAGTCTCAGTCTCAGTCTCAGTCTCAGTTACCATGTGATAGGATAGTATTGGCAACAAATGCCACTCCTACTTTTCAGCTGCAAGGCAGAAGCCATTGGATTGTATTGAGAAGCAGTTAACACCATACACTTAAACCATATTCCATTCTGTAGTAGTAGTTCTCATGGTTAGCTGTTGGATATCACTGAAACACTCATACACCCTGCACATGCATGACCTGATGTCCGCATATAGTGCCCCAGGCCAGAGGTCGTGCAAAACTAGTTGGTGCCATGGATACGCATTGCAGCTGGACTCATCCCACTGTAGAGGACCGGCCAGCTGTGGAGGGTATCTGTGATGACTGGCGTGACAAGAATTCAGATATTATCAATTATGTCCAGTGCCAACACTTGTCAGTGATCGATATTGAATCTTCTTAAATATCCCAGTAAAAATCGGAGAATATTCACAACGCACACGATCACAAAGGTTGCCTAACACATGTTGAGTATTAGTTCGCTATTCACCTACGCAGAGAATGACACAGCGAGGTCAACTGCATCCCCACACTCCACTTGACTAGTTCGGGAGTCTCATCAGCAGGCGGAAATGTCCATTCTTTGTGGCCACAGGCTACCTTCAATACGTGCTCCGACACCAAGTGGTGTCCTCCTAGGAAACCATCCACATATTCGTGAGTTTAATTACAATTAAATGTTATGGTTGCAGCGCCAATCTGGTGACATTCGACAACGAGCGAAGTATCAGAAATACTTCTCCTGATGATTCCAGCCCTGGAAACATAGAATTCCCGTGTAAAATCTATATCCTCCTAATGACTGACATAATTTTCCATGTAAAATCTTTCAAACCCCTTATGGCTACTGAAGCAGTGAAATCACTCTTTTCCACATCCAGTCCATACCTCCCTTTCAACCGGACATAGTCACTTCCTTGTCATTTTCTTTTGGAATACTGACCATATAATTTTACAGTCCAACAGCATAACATTTTCGATTTTCGTTTATTTGTGCGTATAGTGTCCAAAAAAATATGGTATATCCACACACACACACACACACACACACACACACACACACACACACCAGATAGGTATCATTTCACACTGCCCAGTAGCAAAACCCTCCCGCCACATTGTTGTTATCACATACTTGTCAAGAAATAAAGGGTGTAATTACAATTAAAGAAGCCCTCGTGTCTTTTATTTTCTCGATTTTGCCACTTCCACGAAACCTGTTCGTATTTTTGATACTTGTAAATCCAGCCAACACAGAGGCGTTGCAAGCTGAAGTTTGCGTTAGTGCATTTGAGCCTTATGTCACATTTACACGCATAAATATCATAGACATGACACCCAGATGATACAAATTTCGCGACTAAGACAGCACTGGGAGTGCAATATACTAGGGTATGGCCATTCAGGATTAATTTTCAACAGCCAAGCAAATGGGAAGAGAAATGTTTGCATACCATAATGTTATTACAAAACTTCTGTATAGAGTCCAAGCAAATTTTAAGTTCCTCTTGCTAAGCACCGTACCTGTTTAACACTTTGGAGGAGATACACCCCAAGATGGATCTCTGCAGCTGGCAAAACTGAGTTTGTAACCAAAAAAAGAGCTTGTTAGAGCATCACACAAAGATTTTGTTTGTTTCATGTGCAAGAATATGATGACTTCGAGCAATATTGAAATTACACGATACATAATGGGCGCCAAGAGAGCTCCGCTGCCCGCAACAGCAAATGCAATCTACATTTTTTTTTTTTTTTTTTTTTTTTTTTTTTTTTTTTTTTTTTTTTTTTTTTTTTGTTTTTGGCGACCAGGTCACCTCACATCCGTGATCTCCTTGTTTGGGGCGGCGTCCATTGCTGGAGAATTCCCAGCCACTTTGGCCACTTCCGGTTGCAGCACCTGCATCTCAAGCCAGCAGATCGAAGTGTCCCAGAATAGCGCACTCCTACTGGTAAATGCTGAGATTGGTGTTCCAGAACACGAGTGTTCCTATTGGCTGACGCTGAATCAGCGAAGGAATATAAATGCCACACCCTCCACTCCCATCCTCATTCTGCCTTCATCCGTCATTGTGTGAGGTCGATTGTCTTATTGTCGCTCGTGTGCATTGATCTTTAGTTTGGTTCATATCCGATACAACATGAAGAGTTCGATGGCATCAGACAGCAGTAGCAGTGTCAGTGGCTGCAAGCGGCAGAGACCGTTAGAGGAGGATGGAGAATTACCTGGCAAGTACAGGTTCACATCGAATACTGCAACTTTTTTTTTCACTAAGAATTTCATAGTACTGAATATAAGTCAACTTATTGTTTCAGCATATATCCACCGAATCGCTGATGAATGAAGTGTTGAGATACATCAACCACAGGAAGAGCAGTGGCAGATGCATCAGCGGAAGCAACAGCAGCAGCAGTATCATCGTAAGTATATATTTTTTTCTTCCTGTTCGTGAGACCAACGTGTCTGAGGTTATTGTAGATGATTTAGAGGGGCCAAAATGGACCAATGTAACAATTGAAGACATAAAGGCTGAAAATGAGTCCTTGATGTAACTTTGTCGCTAAGAATTTCGTAATAGTAATATTGATTACATGTCGTCTCATTGTTTTAGCATTTGTCCAGCGGATGATTGACGAACTGGATGCTGAGAGGCAACAACAGCGGCAGCAATATCGTCGTAAGTATATATATTTTTCGCCCTCTTAGTAATATACGTAATTTCTTCCTAAAAAATTTCATTATGTACGTAATACAGGGTGAAAATTGTTTAACTATATGGGAAAAACGTAAATTAGTTACAAACTGCAGAGTGCACACACTTTATTCAACATGTACACTTCATTAAATATATTCAGATTTAGGTTATGACATGTTCAATACGCCTGCCATCATTGGCGATGATGTGGCACAGACTAATAGCGAAGTTCTGCATGACCCATTGAAGGGTCGGAACATAGATGCTGTCGATGACATCCTGAATGGCTGCTTTCCGCTCAGCAATGCTTTTGGGATTATTTATGTACATCTTGTCTTTAATATAGCCCCACGAAAAGGAGTTCAGATCTGGAGAATGTGGTGGCCAGTCGAAGCTAATGCCAGTGGCCTCTGGGTATCCCAGAGCCAGAATGCGGTCTCCAAAGTACTCCTCCAGGACATCAAACACTCTCCTGCTTCCGCGGGGACTAGCTCCATCTGGCATGAATCATGTCTTATCGAAATCAGGGTCACTTTGGGGATGAAATCATCTTTCAAAACCTTCACATACCGTTCGATAGTCACCGCACCATCAAGGAATATTGCACTAATTATTCCATGGCTGGATATTGCACACTACACAGTCACCCGTTGAGGGTGAAGGGACTTCTCGATTTCGAAATGCGAATCCTCAGTCCCCCAGATGCGCCAACTGTGCTTATTGATGAATCCGTCCAAATGAAAGTGGAGTTCATCGCTAAACCAAACACACAATACATACTGATTCCAATAATGTCCCACAGTTAATCGTGCAGTTTGAACATCCTAACACAAACCTTTCAGAACTTATGATGATTTTATTTAATACAGTTCAATAATTGTTGCACATTCTTTGCTGTTGTAGATTATTTTGAGGGACCAAAATCGGTAACTGTAACTTTTTCCCTAAGAACCTTGTAGAAGTAGTATTAAATACATATCATCGTATTTTTTCAGTATGTGTCCATAATTAAAATGCTGGATGCTGAGAAGAAATAGCAGCAACAGCAGCAGCAGCAATATTGTTATAAGTATGTATACCTTTTCTTCCTCCTCGTAGTATTCATAATTTCCTTCTAAAGAAATTTCATTGTATACGTAACGTGTTTCACATTCTTTACAAATGTAGACATTTTTGAGGATCAAAACTGATAGCTGTAAGTTTTTTCACTAAGAATTTCGTAGCAGTAGCACTGAATATATTTCTTCTTATTGTCTCAGTATTTGGCAAGCGGATAATTAACCAGCTTGATGCTGAGAAGCAGCAGCAACAGCATCATAAGTAGTACATATATTTTCTTTCTCATAGCACTGTGCATATGTAGTATGTTGCTGTTAGATATATTCTTAAAAATTCATTATATATGTAATATGTTGCATATTCTTTGTTGTAGATGATTTCCTGGAAGATGAAGAAGAAGAAGAGGGGGGTGGGGTATGTGCCTAGAATAAACACATCTTTGGGGCAATAATGGCGTGATATCGCGGATTACACCAATTGCCGAATGAGGTCAGGAGTCCATCTTGAGTACAACAATGGATAGGTTTCCTGAGATGGAAGACAGAGGGTCACTATGTCTTCAGAGACAGAGAGAGAGAGAAAGAGAGAGAGAGAGAGAGAAAGAGAGAGAGAGAGTTTAAGTGTTTTGACAGGAATTTCCAAGGTGTCAATATCAAAGAGTTGCTGCTATCTGTTGCTTTATCCGACAGGAAGTAACTGGAGGCACGGGGGAGGGGAGGAGGGGATTGGAGGCAGAAGACAATAGGAGGTTGCTTCTCCCAACGTTCTGTGCCAGTGGTATTGTGAACTAACTCAGGCAGTATCTAACTAATTCAGTCAGCAGAGCGAGCATATAGAGCAGCTGCTTCCACTGACCTGGTATGGAATGTGTGTGTTTGGTAGCAAAACAGAAAGTGATTTTCGTATTAATGGGAAGCTGACACTTGATTCTTTGTTTGGGGATAAAGTAGCAGCCAGCCGGGGATTGCTACTCCTACAGTTGCTGCTCGGTGTTCAACATGTGTGTGGCCATGACCCCATCATCACCCAGTAGTCTACAGGTGGCTCATGAGAACAAACAAGTGTATGCAATCGGAAAGCTATTTTTCGCCGGATGCAGATGTAACTGCATAATTACATTTGGTGAGTGTTGTTTGCCGATTTCATGATGTATTCCTTGTGCAATCGGAAAAAGAGTGATGTATTTGCATATTTAATTACTCTTTCTTCAATGTACTTTACATGACCTGCATCTTCCAAAATTAAATAAGCAGCAGAGAATGATGACTTTTTCCTGCCAATTGATAGACAAATCGAATTTTATGAATAAACAGTATTATTATTATTATTTTCGATTATTCCCATTTAAGAGAGCGTTTGAACTTGAATTCCTTTATGATGATTGTTTGTGTTTTTTCTGAGCCCAAATTTTCTTCATGTGTTCACTGTGTTGTTTCTTTCGCTCCGCTGTCCATTTGCATCCTGGTCTCTTCTGTGTTGTGGTGTCAAATTTATGTTTTTTGATGATGTTCCTGAATTCAGTTCTGTTTTCTGCATCGTTTACTGTTATTTGTGCTTGTCTGAGGTCCTCTTCAACTTCTTTTATCCATTTTGTTTTTCCCCTGCCTGAGTTGATGACTTTAAGAATTCGCTTTGAAATTCTGTTTTCATTCATCCTGTGGATATGTCCGTAGAACTGCATTCTTCTTTTCCTTACTGTATCTGTAATCTTGTCTGTGTATTTATATAATTCTGATGTTGGTCTCTTCTTCCAGATTCCTTGCTCTTGTATCGGGCCAAAGATTTTCCTGAGAATTTTCCTTTCTTGTTTCTCTATTTCTTTGATTTTAGTTTGTCCACCTATTTGTGTTGTTTCAGATGCATACAGTGCCTCCGGAAGTACGACAGTGTTGTAGTGCCTCAATTTTGCGTTAGTGGATATGGACTTTTTGTTATAATAGTTCCACGTGAGTTTATATGCTTTCTGTAATTTTTTTATTCTTTCCTCATTGGCCTTTAGGTTGATCCCTGATGGCTGAATGATTTCTCCCAGGTATTTAAAATGTGGTACTTGTATGATTTTCCCATGGGTTGTCACAATAGGCAATTTGTCTTGTGGCACTCTTTCTATGTACTGGGTTTTCTCATATGAGATTTGCAGGCCAGTTCTTTGTGCAATTTCGTGTAACTTCTCTATGGCGTTAGTGGCTTCTTTTCTATTATTTGTGAGGATTGCAAGATCATCTGCAAAAGCTAAACACTTCACATTGAATCTATTATCTTTTCTAATGCCAATTTGGATTCCTTTGACTTCTTTTTCCCATGTCCTGATGATTTTTTCAAGAATGATATTAAAGAGTAATGGTGAAAGTCCGTCACCCTGTCGCACTCCAGTTTGGATTACAAATGGTTCCGAGATATCCCCCATAAATTTAACCTTGGAGACTGTGTCAGTTAATGTTTCCTGAATGATTGCTCTTTTCTTTCTGTCAATGCTGAATTCTTCCAGCGTCTTGCAGAGCACTACTCTGTCTATTGAGTCGTAGGCCTTTTTAAAATCTACAAAAGTAACCACTGTGTTTCGGGTGTTTCTCATCTGGAGAATCATTTTCAGATTCCAGATCTGCTCTATGCATGATCGTCCCTTGCGAAAACCAGCCTGGTATTCTCCTATTTGTGGGTCAGCTTGTTCTTCTAATCTATTCATGAGAACTTTTGATAGGATTTTATATGTGACCGGTACGAGTGAGATACCCCTGTAATTATTTGGTTCAGTTTTGTCCCCTTTTTTGTGGAGTGGATGGATGAGTGCGCATTTCCATTCAGAAGGGATCTGTTCTGTTTCCCAAATGTTTAATATGATTTTGTGAATTTTTCCTGTTAATCTTTCATCATTTAGTTTCCATAGTTCTGCAATAATTCCATCTTCTCATGGGGCTCTATTGTTTTTCAGTGTCTTGATAATTTCTACAATTTCGTTGATGGTTGGCAGTTTAGCGTCAGGATTTGGTGTAGACGTCTCGTAGTGAATGTCCTCTGTAGGTCTTTCACAGTTGAGAAGTTTGTTGAAATAGTCTGCGAGGATTTGGCAGTTATTCTTCGTGTTAGTTTCTAGTGAACCATCCAGTTTCTTGAAGCAAAGATTGGGTGGCTGGTATCCTGCAATATGTTCTTTAAACGTCTTATAAAAATTCCTGGTGTTGTTCTTCTTAAAGTCTTGTTCTATCTCATCTAGTCGCCGTTTGTCATAATTTCTTTTTTCCCTCCGAATAGTTTTCGATGTTTGTTTTCGGATTACTAGAAATTGTTGCCATTTTTCTGATGTTTTGTGACTATTGAAGTTTTTCCAGGCATTGGTCCTTTCTTCTATTGCTTGGTCACATATTATATTCCACCACCTGTGTTTTCTCCTTCTCGGGGGTTGACCCAATTTCATTGTGGATTTGAGGACGTCCACAAGTTCTGTCCAGTTTGTGGTGTTTGTCTGACTAATTTTCTGTAAGATGTTTTCCTTGTTGAGTTTTATGTATTTGGGGTCTGGTCTCAGCACTTTGTTTAGTTTTGGTTTTTTTCTGTTGGGTTGTAATCTGGTCTTTATCTGTAGAAGATGGTGGTCTGAGTCAAAAAATCCTCTTCTCGTTTTCACATTCAGAATTTCTGCTGTGTTACTCTTGGAGATGGCCACATGGTCTATCTGGAATTCACCCAACATTGTGTTGGGCGACTTCCAAGTATACAGTTTCTTGTTGGGTTTTTTGAATTGTGTTGACATAATTACGAGGCCGAAATTTTCGCAAAAGCTTATCAATCTTTCCCCATTCTTGTTAGTTCTCTTGTGAGCTGTATGGATTCCGGTGATTTTCCTGTATTTTTTCTCTTTACCTAATTGTGCGTTAAAGTCGCCTAACAAGATTATTACATGGTGTTTGGCAATTTTGTTTGCCGTCTCTTCAAGGTCATTCCAGAAGTCATCCACTTTCTGGCAGTTCTTCTTGTTATAGTTATTTGTGGGTGCGTGTGCGTTGATCAAGGTATATGCTTTGTTGGCCGATTTGACGGAGAGCGTTGATATACGTTCTGAGGCAGACTGGAAGTCAATGACAGAGTCACTGATAGATTTGTGGACTGCAAATGCTGTGCCAAACTGTTTGAGTCCTTTCTCATTAGTTTTAACTGCTGGTTTTCCTTTGTAGATCCTGTAGTTGTCTGTATCAAAATGGGTTTCGTCCGTAAATCGTGTACACTTAATACTAATACTCTTTTCAAACTGGGCAAGATCAAACAATCCAGGAAACACGAATAAACAGTATATTATTATTATTATTATTATTATTACTGTTATTACTGTTATTATGTCCTCTTCAATCTGACTGAGTTTCGTATTGTTGGACCTTCCAGTCCACCTGCTCGGCAACTTTTCCCATCAATTTTTTGTGGGAGGGCTATGGGTGGGGGCAGGGATGTTCTCTGGTGCTGGCATTGTGCACTAGCTCAGTCAGTTCCTGCATGCAAAGCGAGCACACACAAAACTTTCCCCATCAATTTCGAGAAAATGTTCCAACGGGATAACACCCATAATTTCCAAAAATAAACGTAATACTAACCTATTTGAATAACTTAGGTCTGACTGGAAGTGCCTTGTGTTCAATGACAGAATACTGAGATAGTGATTGATGAAGGCTGGGAATTTCCACAAGGGGAGGGGGGAGGGAGTGGGGAGGGGGAGGGGTGAAAGTGTGCCAGAACTGGAATATAGGTTAAGGGGAACAATTGGTTAAGAGGAAGTGAAAGGGTGATATGGAACAAAAATACGTTAAGGGGGCAGTATCCCCAATTAGCATAACAATAAGTTTGCCCCTGAATGTATGCAACCCAGACTAACAAAACGCCTCAGAATTTTGCCTCTGAATTTATGCAACTTGTACTAATAAAACGCCCCATAATCTTGCCCATAAATGTATGCAATTTGCACTAGCAAAACATCCTATAATTTTGCCCCTGAATGTACGCAACTCTCAGTAACAGAACGCTCCATAATCTTGCCTCTGAATATACTCAATCCGCACTAGCAAAACACTCTAGAATTTCGCTCCTGAATGTATGAAACGTGCACTAACAAAACGCCCCAGAAATCCCCTTGCTCGACTACTCCCAGGCTGGTGAGGATAACACTGTTCTGGGAAAGTCCCAGACGCCTGTAAGTTTAACAGACGCCAAAAATGCGACTGATCTTTGCCTGTATCTGTGAAGAGGGAGTATGTGGCCCTATGGCAGCATCATTCCCAACAAATCTGTTCCTATTTAAATGCGAGGAGGTGACTGAGACATGGATGTTGTTTGTAGCATGGGTGGGTACGATCGCATTCTTTAATAGCAGCAGCAATTTTGGTGGTCCACCAAAGGACTGTCTTCCTTCAGGGAGAATCCAAGTAAGAAGGATTCGCTGAAGCAGCTGCAAAAAGCATGGCAATGGTCAAACTCCATATGGATTCATTAATGCCATCATGTGGTGGAGCGATTCGGGTGACAGCCAATGAAAAGGCATCCTGATCTACATTACTAAAGGCCTGCATGGGAGGGCACGTGGGCTACTGATGCTGGAGAAAAGGTAACATGATCAGAAAATGATCGCTGTAACACAAATCATAATGATCTCGTCATTGCGTGGAGGGGAGGAATCAAAGGCTGCAAATGGGAAGATCAATGTCTGAAAAAGTGCTCTGTGCCACACTAAAGTGTGGGGGGCTTCCAGTGTTGAGGAGACACAGATCAAGCCCTGCCAGCAGGTCTTCAACAATTTTGCCCTGAACAGTGTTCACAGCATGACGCCACAGAGGGTTATGGGGGTTAAGATCGCTAAGCTGAATAAAAAGGGAAGGGATCTGTCAAAGGAGGGAAAGAAGAACAGGAAGTATAGGAGGCCGGTTGGGGGGAGATAAAGGTTGCATATTGTTACTACAGAGTGTAAATGGATCCGAACAGCCACCACTTACAGTGGAGATAGAAGAGGAACCCAGGAACTAACAATTTCCATAGGGTACAGCGGACAGACACCATTGGAGGCTCACAAAGGGCTAACCCATTTCCAGTAGAAGACTTGGAAACCATGAAGAGTGGGCAAATGAGTATCCACAAAACGAGAGTCCTGCAATACAAACTACAGTGTAGAGAAAGAGAAGACTGCAGTTGTAGCAGATGGTGATAATGACCATTATAATTCCATTGGACGAGAGTAGTACAAGGGGCTGGATGGACATCAAGTGGGCCAAATTGGTCATTGTGCCAAGTCAGTGTCTGTCACTGGTAAGAACAAAGTGACATCCATGAATGTAAGATCAAACCCTGGCTGCAAATGCTGGGGCTGTTGGGGGTGGGGTGGGGGGGGGGGGGGAGGGTGGGGGGGGGGTTGGAGCTTGTCGCAAGATTCAGATATATTCTTTTCTTCTGTTTCTTTGGAGGACTAGAGCAGATATCATTGAGGAGAGAGCAAGTTGCAGCAATATCAGGACCCGAAAGAGAACGAGAGTGTGAGTCCCATGTACGACTTGAAGTAAGCCTCTTGTCCTGGAGACGCCAGGGCTGTGGGAGGGGACTGGGGGGGGGGGGGAGCTCCTGGCGGAAGCCCCATCCCTTATGGAGGTTTCTTCCCTGGCTGTGGAGAAGGAGCATCTCTGTTAGGGGTGGGAACAGTGACCGCTAAGGAGGAGGAAAGGGAAGAGAGAGAGACAGAGAGGATGGAGGTACAGAGGAAGGAGGAGGAGGAGGAGGAGGAGGAGGAGGAGGAGGAGGAAAGGACGCAACAGAAGCAAATCTAGACGTTATAGATACTGGGTGGAGACGGTAAAATTTCTGATAGGCCTCAGGGTAGGACAGACGGTCGAGAGTATTGAATTCTCCTTTCCTTCTATAGTTCAGACAATCCGGCGAATGAGGAGAATGTGGGCTAGCTGGCAAATGATGATCAAAGGGATTCTGTGTCAAAAAATCTGTGGATATCAGTCCCTGAATGCTGGCCCCTAGCTTGACTGGATCAGAGATGGGATTCTACCTACACGTCAGTCAGGGGACCCTGAAGATGGCTTAATGTAGCGCTGAAACTGTTTACTCAAATAAAATAACAACTGGAAATTTAGATAGCTGAAGGTGTTTTGATTCAACATTTGATACTGAACAACCGAGGTCCCTCAACCTTCTGTATAAAAATGGACTTACAGAGAATATCAATTGGAAGTGCAGGGAAAGTAAAGCAAAATGACTGTGCGGAAAAATGTAAGGAAATCGAAAGGGAAATGCTCGACGGATGGCCACACTGCGCATGCTGAGAAGTTGAAACTGTTTTGGCATAAAAGTCAAGTGCTGGCACGACGGACAGGAACGGTAGAGCATAGAGGGCTGTGAAGAATTCTTCAGCCAATAGTACCCTGACCGACCCCTCTCTAGGACGACACAAACACAAGTGCCGCATTGCCTGGCCACAGCCCAGTTGAAGACTAGCCGTTCTACGAGCTCTGCAGCAGTGACTTAAGAACTATATTGTTTCAATTGTATTACGATTGTGTATAGTGAAGAGATTTTCTTATTTTCCCATTATTTGTAACACACCATTATAAATTCTCAAAGTTGTTGTTGTTGTTGTGGTCTTCAGT
Organism: Schistocerca americana; assembly: GCF_021461395.2. Lineage (NCBI taxonomy): Eukaryota > Metazoa > Arthropoda > Insecta > Orthoptera > Acrididae > Schistocerca > Schistocerca americana. The sequence continues at coordinate 478,078,181 of NC_060121.1, forward strand.
CCTGAGACTGGTTTGATGCAGCTCTCCATGCTACCCTATCCTGTGCAAGCTGCTTCATCTCCCAGTACCTACTGCAACCTACATCCTTCTGAATCTGCTTAGTGTATTCATCTCTTGGTGTCCCTCTACGATTTTTACCCTCCACGCTGCCCTCCAATACTAAATTGGTGATCCCTTAATGCCTCAGAACACGTCCTACCAACCGATCCCTTCTTCTTGTCGAGTTGTGCCACAAACTCCTCTTCTCCCCAATTCTATTCAATACCTCCTCATTAGTTACGTGATCTACCCATCTAATCTTCAGTATTCTTCTGTAGAACCACATTTCGGAAGCTTCTATTCTCTTCTTGTCCAAACTATTTATTATCCATGTTTCACTTCCATACATGGCTACAATCCATACAAATACTTCCAGAAACGACTTCTTGACACTTAAATCTATACTCGACCTTAACAAATTTCTCTTCTTCAGAAACGGTTTCCTTGCCATTGCCAGTCTACATTTTATACCCTCTCTACTTCGACCATCATCAGTTATTTTGCTCCCCAAATAACAAAACTCCTTTACTACTTTAAGTGTCTCATTCCTAACCTAATTCCCTCGGCATCACCTGACTTAATTCGACTACATTCCATTATCCTCGTTTTGCTTTTGTTGATGTTCATCTTATATCCTCCTTTCAAGACACTGTCCATTCCGTTCAACTGCTCTTCCAAGTCCTTTGCTGTCTCTGACAGAATTGCAATGTCATCTTCGAACCTCAAAGTTTTTATTTCTTCTCCATGGATTTTAATACCTAGTCCGAATTTTTCTTTTGTTTCCTTTCGTTTACTCTCAGAGTTAAGTATTGTCATTTATCTTACTGTAACAAAAATTCATTATTATGATTTGCTTGAATTGTTGTCTAGCGATCCGAGAAAGCAGGTTCCTAGATACCCCATATTCGACGAGTTGGCAAGACACAATAGAAACAATATTTTGTAATATTAAAAGCAAAGGAGGCAACGTTATGAGCGCAATAAGAATTCCACTATTCTTGGCAGAGTATGGACACCGAAATAGAACAGATGGACTTAGAGAGAATATCAATGGGAAGTGGAGGGAAGGTAAAGCGAAATGACTGTGCAGAAAAATGTAAGGAAATATATTTCGAAGCATTATTCTAGTTTTAACCTACCATCATGCACAGTGGAAGACTTAAGGTCCTTATGCCACCTTTATTGCAACAAAAGGCACAACACTTTTGATATCCATTCCGCTCCGCCACAAACATTCTCTGCTTGGCCAAGTCGCAATCACCATGGTAACGCCTGCATATAGATTTCGCGGGACGCTTTTGGAACACTCGTTGATTGATTGTAGTAGAATCTTATAGCAAGTTTCCTTTTGCTGTGCCTGTTGGACCTTGCCCATTCGTCGCATATAGGGTGCCTACAGGACGCTGCGTTCTCTGAATGCTATACAACTGTTCAGTTTTATTTCTATAAAGCAGATTGACATTACGTAACTTTTATCTACAATATGTTGTCGCAAACGAGGGTGACATGCAATATAATTCAGAGTTGATAATGGTCCGTATCCTGAGCTGAGGCTGGCAGGACCGGCGCTTATATTCACTTCTTGCAGGGGGCGCTCCTGTTTTGGCGTGGTCTAATTCCACTGTTTCGTACGAACAATCTCCCAGTGTCTTCGGTGAAGTAACTGCAACACTTTTTTTTGCAAAGTTTTAAGGATCAACAAACGTGACTGTCCATTGTCATATTGAGCAAGAATCATATCTATCTGTACAGCGAGGCTATGCCGACGTGCAAAGTATTGGCGCACTACAGAGTTCTTAATGCAGTGTAAGGAACGAGGCCAACATGTGCGAATGTATGTTAGCAAAACGTTCAAATCTGGATCAGCTTCCGTGGCCTGTGCAATTTTCTTATAGTTCAGCGGAAAAAACTGAAGCAGTTCATAATCCTGAGCATCTATGTGACATCAAGATGCAGCAGAAGCGTGTAAGTCTGCGGCAGGGCCAATCCGAAGACGTGAAAGTGCGTCCGCATTTCCATGTTGAGCTGTCGGACGATACACAATCTCTTACTGGTATTGAGATAACAGCAAAGCCCATCTTTGCAATTTTTGAATAGTTCGTACAGGGAACGGTTCTGTAGGATGAAACAAGGATTGCAACGGCTTGTGATCCGTTACTAACAAGGGAACCTCTCCATCGCACCCCCCCCCCCCCCCCCCCTCAGATTTAGTTATAAGTTGGCACAGTGGATAGGCCTTGAAAAACTGAACACAGATCAATCGAGGAAACAGGAAGAAGTTGTGTGGAAATATGAAAAAAATAAGCAAAATATACAAACTGAGTAGTCCATGTGCAAGATAAGCAACACAAGGAGCGTGCGAACTCAGGAGCGCCGTGGTCCTGTGGTTAGCGTGAGCAGCTGCGGAACGGGAGGTCCATGGTTCAAGTCTTCCCTCGACTGAAAAGTTTAATTTTTTATTTTCAGACAATTATTATCTACAGTCCCTCCGTCCGATGCGACGTATGACAGGAATATGTTGTCGACCCACCTAACTGGTACACTTGGCGAATGGGTAAAAAGATTCTTCTACCTTGCCCGATTTAAGTTTTCTTGTGGATGTGATAATCACTCCCAAAAAAGTGATGAAAACATAAGAGGTTGTCACATAAACTGCAACAAATGAATGCAACAGTTTCACAGTCGCGCAGTTTTCCCTGTGCTCTGTCAAAACATATGTTTTTAACGTTTTTGCGCTGTAGTCGACCGACGTGTGTTTCGATGTTTGTTTAGGTGTAGCGTCCCCATACTACGGCGCAGTTACCTCGCATCGGACGGATGGACTGTAGATAATAAATGTCTGAAAATAAAAAATTAAATTAAACTTTTCACTCGAGGGAAGACTTGAACCAAGGACCCCTCGTTCCACAGCTACTCACACTAACCACGGGACCACGGCGCTCCTGAGCTCGCACGCTACTTGATGTTGCTTATCTTACACATGTACTACTCAGTTTCTATATTTTGCTTATTTTTGTCATAGTTCCACACAACTTCTTCCTGTTTTCTCGATTGATCTGTGTTCAGTTTTTCAAGGCCTATCCACTGTGCCAACGTATAACTAAATCTGACGGGGGTGCGATGGGGAGGTTCCCTTGTAAGCAGAATTTTCTGCCATACAAATAGCGGTGGAATTTGGTGACACCAAACGCAACAGATAAAGCCTCTTTTTCGATTTGTGAATATTTACCCTGAGCTTTGGGCAACACTTTTGACGCGAAGGCAATAGGTCTATCTTTATCACCAATTCTGAGCGAAAGCACTGCACCGATTCCGTAAGCGGAAGTGTCAACTTGCAATAAAACTGGCCTATCAGGATCAAAGTGAACTAAGCATCGATCACTGAGCAATGCATCTTTAAGTTTTTAAAAGCTGCTTGGCACTCACTCATCTGTTCAAACAAAGGGGACATTCTTGCGACGCAAGCGATGCAATGGCGCCGCTATTTGTGCAGCATTCGGTATGAGCCGAATATAATAGTTCATTTTCCCTAAGATTGACTGAAATTCTGTGATATTGCGAGGAACTGGCAAGTCTCTTATGGCTAACAAGTGCGACTGCAGAGGATGTACACTTTGTTTATGACATGACCAAGATACTGCAACTCAGGTTTAAAGAAATCACACTTGTCCAGTCTACACTTTAGTCCTGCTTCAGATAACACACGAAACAAAGCATGTAAATTTACAATATGTTCTTCGGGTGTACGACCTGCTACTACAATATCGTCCAAATAGTTTGAACTGTTTGGTACTTCTGCAGTCAGCTGTTCCAAATACCCTCGGAAATGGGCGGGTGCGGAAGCACTAGCAAAATGCAAACGTAAATATTTAAACAAGCCCAAATGAGTATTTACTACAAACACTTTTTGAGATTCTTCATCGAGCGGTATTTGAAGATACGTGTCGCGCAAATCAATTTTTGAAAAATAGCGTCCAGCCCTAATTTGTCCGTAAGATCCTCTGGGCGTGTCAATGGATAAGTATCAATGACAGTTTGTGGGTTGACCGTAGACTTAAAGTCAAGACAGAAGCGAATGCGGCCTGAAGGTTTGTGGAGGAAAACCAGTGGACTTACCCATTGACTAGCTGATATGGGCGCAATAACTCCATTAACTTGCAGTTCCTTAAGATCAGCAGCGACTTGGTCCTGTAATGCAATGGGAACAGTTCTGAACCGGAAAAACGTCTACTGAGTATTGTATTTCAGCGTAATATGTACAACAAAATTGTTAGCTTTTACTAAGCCTTCAGAAAACAGTTCTGGGAATTCTTTTAGCAAGCTAGCTACACTGTCTTTTGCACTGAATGCAGACACTGGCAACACATTCTTCTGAATGTTAAACAAACTAAAAGAATCAAGACCGAATATGTTCCCACACTCGCTTGATTTTAGCACTGCAAAAGTCACTGTTCACGTATGCGAGCGATACATGGCAGCAAAGTACGTGTTCCAAGAATGGGAATGTCTTGTCCTTTATAAGCCATCAGTTGCGTGCTAGTTTTAGACAGGCGTGGAGAGCCTAACAGTTCATATATGTGACGATTGAGCAATGTGACAGAGGCACCCGTGTCAAACTGAAATTTCCCGTATTTCCCACAAATAAGTAAATGACAAAACGTTTGTTTGACTGACGTATCACTGACGAAACTGCACACTTGCTAGTTGCAGACTTGGAATATACTGTATTAACGACATGGGCATTGTGACGAGATTTTTGTGTGTGGGCCGAATTCTGATGTTTGCTCCGTTGCAAACATAACTGGCTGCCCAAATGTAAGAGCCGACAAGGAACTGGAATCGCACTGATCTAGCATTTGCACTACCTGCTGAAATGATGGATCGAACTGTCTGAAAATCTGTTCTCTGAGTTTGACATCAGACATATCGAACACGATCGCATCACACGACATAACATCTTAATATAAAGCACCACAAGCACATTTGAATTTGTATTTCCTTGTCATACCCTGCAAATCTGTTACCCACTCAGGGTAAGTTTGTTCTGACCGTTTTTTGCAATTAAAGTATTGATATCTAGGTGCTACCACATTCGCTTGTTGATCATCATAGTTTGTTAGTGAGTTTGCCACTGCGTCATAAGCAAGTTCACTCGGAGTGGCTTTAGGAAAGAGTTTCCGAATTAATCTGAACTCTGCACTTCCTACTGTTGATAAGACATAGAGAAGTTTCACAGTACCTGGCACATTGTGGGCAATGACGTGTGGGATAACCAATCGTACCATTCTTCTTCTTGTTCACGAAGCTGTCGAAAAGGTGATATAGCAGCTATATCAGGCAGCACTTGTTCTGGCGGGCGCGCAGCGTTGGCCAGTAGCTGCTGCTCCATGTCGAGTGACGTGGAGATCTGTTGACTCTGGAACTGAAACGTCTGCATTGGCTGTGTTGCATCGAACGCTTACGGCTGTGGCGCCGGAGCAGGAAGCGGGGCAGGATTGGTGGGCATGTTGGAAGACACAAATGCAAAAAATATACAAAAATAATGGCAAGAGCAAAGAACGTTTTCGCAACGCCCACTCGAAAATACTGACTAGCAAAAAGCTAAGCGAGCGCCTCTGCAAAGTAAAGACAAAATAAAATTTAGGCGCCAGCAAAAATATGTCTGTGGCCGACGGCACGGAGTTCGTCTGTAACACCTCGTCGCCAGTTGTTGGATCGGGCCCACTCGTCCCTTACAGGGTGCCTAAGGGATGCTGTGTTCCTGGAATCCTATACAACAATTGAAGCAAATAACATTAGTAGTTTTATTTCTTTAAAGCAGATTGACAATACTTATAGGGTGCCTAAGGAATGCTGTGTTCCTGGAATGCTATACGACAATTGAAGCAAATAACATTAGTACTTTTATTTCTATAAAGCAGATTGACAATACTTACAGGGTGCCTGAAGGATGCTGTGTTCCTGGAATGCTATACAACAATTCAAGAAAATAAGATCAGTAGTTTTATTTATAAAGCAGATTGACAATACTTACAGGGTGCCTAAGGGATGCTGTGTTCCTGGAATGCTATACGACAATTCAAGCAAATAACATTAGTAGTTATATTTCTATAAAGCAGATGGACAATACTTACAGGGTGCATAAAGGATGCTGTGTTCCTGGAATGCTATACAACAATTCAAGCAAATAACACAAGTAGTTTTATTTCTGTAAAGCAGATGGACAATACTTCCAGGGTGCATAAAGGATGCTGTGTTCCTGGAATGCTATACAACAATTGAAGCAAATGACATCAGTAGTTTTGTTTATAAAGCACATTGACGATGCTTACAGGGTACCTAAAGGATGCTGCGTTCCCGGAGTGCTATACAACAATTCAAGCAAATAACATTAGTAGTTTTATTTCTATAAAGCAGATGGACAATACTAAGAGGGTGCCTAAAGGATGCTGTGTTCCTGGAATGCTATACAACAATTCAAACAAATAAAATTAGTAGTTTTATTTCTGTTAAGCAGATGGACAATACTTACAGGGTGCACAAAGGATGCTGTGTTCCTGGAATGCTATACAACAATTCAAGCAAATAAAATTAGTAGTTTTATTTCTATAAAGCAGATGGACAATACTTACAGGGTGCATAAAGGATGCTGTGTTCCTGGAATGCTATACAACAATTGAAGCAAATAACATCAGTAGTTTTGTTTATAAAGCAGATTGACGATACTTACAGGGTACCTAAAGGATGCTGCGTTCCCGGAGTGCTATACAACAATTCAAGCAAATAACATTAGTAGTTTTATTCCTATAAAGCAGATGGACAATACTTACAGGGTGCCTAAAGGATGCTGTGTTCCTGGAATGCTATACAACAATTCAAACAAATAACATTAGTAGTTTTATTCCCATAAAGCAGATGGACAATACTTACAGGGTGCCTAAAGGATGCTGTGTTCCTGGAATGCTATACAATAATTCAAACAAATAACATTAGTAGTTTTATTTCTGCAAAGCAGATGGACAATACTTACAGGGTGCACAAAGGATCCTGTGTTCCTGGAATGCTATATGACAATTGAAGCAAATAAAATTAGTAGTTTTATTTCTATAAAGCAGATGGACAATACTTACAGGGTGCATAAAGGATGCTGTGTTCCTGGAATGCTATACAACAATTGAAGCAAATAACATCAGTAGTTTTGTTTATAAAGCAAATTGACGATACTTACAGGATACCTAAAGGATGCTGCGTTCCCGGAGTGCTATACAACAATTCGAGCAAATAACATTAGTAGTTTTATTCCTATAAAGCAGATGGACAATACTTACAGGGTGCCTAAAGGATGCTGTGTTCCTGGAATGCTATACAACAATTCAAGCAAATACCATTAGTAGTTTTATTTCTATAAAGCAGATGGACAATACTTACAGGGTGCATAAAGGGTGCTGTGTTCCTGGAATGCTATACAACAACTGAAGCAAATAACATTAGTAGTTTTATTTCTATAAAGCAGATGGACAATACTTACAGGGTGCATAAAGGATGCTGTGTTCCTGGAATGCTATACAACAACTGAAGCAAATAACATTAGTAGTTTTATTTCTATAAAGCAGACGGACAATACTTACAGGGTGCATAAAGGATGCTGTGTTCCTGGAATGCTATACAACAATTGAAGCAAATGACATCACTAGTTTTGTTTATAAAGCACACTGACGATACTTACAGGGTACCTAAAGGATGCTGCGTTCCCAGAGTGCTATACAACAATTCAAGCAAATAACATTAGTAGTTTTATTTCTATAAAGCAGATGGACAATACTTACAGGGTGCCTAAAGGATGCTGTGTTCCTGGAATGCTGTACAACAATTCAAACAAATAACATTAGTAGTTTTATTTCTATAAAGCAGATGGACAATACTTACAGGGTGCATAAAGGATGCTGTGTTCCTGGAATGCTATACAACAATTCAAGCAAATACCATTAGTAGTTGTATTTCTATAAAGCAGATGGACAATACTTACAGGGTGCATAAAGGATGCTGTGTTCCTGGAATGCTGTACAACAATTGAAGCAAATAACATCAGTAGTTTTGCTTATAAAGCAGATTGGCGATACTTACAGGGTACCTAAAGGATGCTGCGTTCCCGGAGTGCTATACAACAATTCAAGCAAATAACATTAGTAGTTTTATTTCTATAAAGCAGATGGACAATACCTACAGGGTGCCTAAAGGATTCTGTGTTCCTGGAATGCTATACAACAATTCAAACAAATAACATTAGTAGTTTTATTTCTATAAAGCAGATGGACAATACTTACAGGGTGCACAAAGGATGCTGTGTTCCTGGAATGCTATATGACAAATAAAATTAGTAGTTTTATTTCTATAAAGCAGATGGACAATACTTACAGGGTGCATAAAGGATGCTGTGTTCCTGGAATGCTATACAACAATTGAAGCAAATAACATCAGTAGTTTTGTTTATAAAGCAGATTGACGATACTTACAGGGTACCTAAAGGATGCTGCGTTTCCGGAGTGCTATACAACAATTCAAGCAAATAACATTAGTAGTTTTATTCCTATAAAGCAGATAGACAATACTTACAGGGTGTCTAAAGGATGCTTTGTTCCTGGAATGCTATACAACAATTCAAACAAATAACATTAGTAGTTTTATTTCTATAAAGCAGATTGACAATACTTAACTTGTATCTACAGAATGTTGTCACAAACGAATGGCGACATGCAGTACAACTCAGAGTCTTGTGATGTGTGAGATGTGCAGGCAAGTCCATATGCTGAGCCATTCTGCGCTGCGGAGGCTGGTATGAGGGTCTCTTATATTCACTACTTGCACACAGGACTCGTATTCGGAAGGACGACATTTCAAACCCGCATTCGGCCTTTCTGCTTTAGGTTTCCCGTGATTTTGCTAAAGCGTTCCAGGCACATGCCGGGATGATTCCTTTGAAAGGACACTGCTGATTTCCTTCCCCATCCTTCCCTAACCCGATGGAGCCGATGACCTCACTGTTTGGTCCTCTATCCCAAATCAACCACCCAACGACGCCAAATTTGAACGACCTATGACTGATGCAAGGGGAGGGGGGACACCATGAGAAAAAAAAAACATAATTTTGACCTATAGATGGCTCTGTAAGTGTCAGAATGAGCGCACAACCAACAGACGCGCGGCGCACGACTGTTACTCAGTTCGCGTTCGAGACACGTAACATGATTGTCTCCAAGAAGGATCGAGCGCTGCTGATAAATCCCCTTACAAGAAATGTGACTGTGCGCCAGGAGTCCTGCACAAGTTCCGGACACTCGAGGGTCTGAAAAAAAGGCGTTGGTCCCATGTCTACTAAGAGTCTAAAGAAATTGGGTACAAAATTATAAAACACAGTTTCTTTTTAATTTGCAGTGTTGCAGAGGAAGGAAAGCAGTTGACCCGTCGTCTGTCGAAGACGTCGGCACAGTACTGCAGATGGGGTGGAGCAGAGCTGTGCAAACATGCAGTGCACGGGTAACTGCCCGAAGATGGACATGCCTGTGAACACTGTCCATAAAATCCTACGAAACATTCTGCACTGCTATCCATAAAAAATCACACATGTACAGAAGTTGTTTTCCGCTGACCTGCCAGCAAGACAGACGTTCGCTCTGGAATTTATTGGTCTCATGTAAGTGGACAGTTAGTGGCCATCGAACATTTTGTGGAGAGAGAAGCGCATTTCCATCTCCAAGGAGATATCAATACGCAGAATTGCAGAAAATGGACCACTGAAAATCCTCACGCACATCAACCGGAACCGTTTCATTTTGCAAAGGTGACTGTGTCGTGCGGTTGATATCATTTATTGTAGGGACGTAGTTTTTCGAGGAAATGAGTCCTGCAGGTCCTGTTAACTGTACCATCACTGACAAACGCAGTGAGAGTATTTTGTGCACCAACGTCTTTCCAACCTTTCAACAAAAAATGTTCAAATGTGTGTGAGTTCTGAAGGGACCAAACTGCAGAGGTCATCGGTCTCTAGACTTACAGGCCCGCCGGTGTGGCCGAGCGGTTCTAGGCGCTTCAGTCTGGAACTGTACGACCGCTACGGTCGCAGGTTCGAATCCTGCCTCAGGCATGGATGTGTGTGATGTCCTTAGGATAGTTAGGTTTAAGTAGTTCTAAGTTCTAGGGGACTGATGACCTCAGATGTTAAGTCCCATATTGCTTAGAGCCATTTGAACCATTTGAATCGAGACTTACACACTACGTAAACTAACTTAAACTAACCTATGCTAAGAACAACACACTCACACCCACACACACACACACACACACACACACACACACACACGCACACACACACACACACACACACACACACACACACACACATGCCCGAGGGACGACTCGAACCTCCGGCGGGAAGGACCGCGCAGTCAGTGACACGGCACCTCTAACTACGCGGCCACTCCGCGCGGCCAATCTTTCAACAGCGTGAATGTGTGTGTAGGACCATTTTTATGCAATCTGGCGCTCCTTCACACACTGCATAGTCAGTGAAGGGGTTGGTGCAGAGGTATTTCGGTAATACTGGAACTAATAGCCGTAATTTCCCTACTGCTTGGGGCCATCCGGATCATCTGAGCATCCGTATGACTTCTAGCTGTGGGGTTATCTGAAAGATGTTGTGTACAGTGCTCTAGTTAAGAACGTAGCCGAAATGAAGGCACGCATTGCGTAACGCATTCTGAACGAGTCCTCTGAGATACTCCGGTCTGTTGTGAAACATGCCTTTTCTCGATTTCAATTTGTGGCAAAAAAGGGTGGACGGCATATCGAACATGTCCTGCGCCAGTCTCACGACAATTAGAAACCAATATCATTGTGCTTTATATGTGGTTTTTGGCCTCATGACAATTAAAAACCGATTTCTCCCATCCGAAGTTGTAACACCATAGCTCTAATGCTGTACTGATTTATTTTGTCCTTTGTTTTGTTTAATGTTATAACGTTGAGTTTCTGTAAATGTTGTTTGATTGAATCGATACCATGAGAGTGTGTATTCTTTTCTCTGCTAAAAATTTCATGTCTTTTAGAGTGTAGGAAGTGTAATCTCTGTAATATGTACAATATGAGAAAATTATATGTTTTGTCTTTCTCATATAATCTCTTTGGTTATCTTTAAAATTGAATAATTTTGTTTAAATAATTTTTTATAGTAATACCAACATGTGCAAACGATATGTTTTGTTGAAAGTAACTACTTGTCGTTATGTAAACTGCTGACCTTTACCTAGGGTTCTTAGTTATTTTGTAAGTAAAAGGTGGTGTGGTTCCCCTTGGGAACGGAAATGTATAGCGCGCGCAAAATGTGGTGGGCATGGATAGAAAGGTGGAACCAAGAGACAGTCGGGGACGAGCTAACAAACTATCAACTGCTCATGTAAAAGCTGTGTATTGTGCTGGTGCCGAGAGAGGCTTTTGGTGCCGTTTTCCAAGGTGCTAATGCCTCGGATGGATGGATAAAGAGCTGGAACTATTCTGGAATTGGTATCTATCATCGCCACCAAGAAATGACAGAATCAGCATTTACGTCTGCAAATCCTTCCTCTGACATGCACTCACCATCACGTTGCGCAGTCACTGAAAAGGAACCATGGAATTGTAGAAATGTACAGTGAAGGATCAGCTCATGAGGATGATTTATTTGTTTTCAATTATAAGGTAAACCAAAAGACTATTTATGAAAACTTACCTTGATTTATCATCTGTCACTTTTCCACTTTAAGATCCATCCAAAGCTAAAGTGATTACCGAGTGTCCTTATTGAAAGAACATTAAAGCCCAGTGTTAATGTCTCTTGAACATAGTAAAAAGAAAGTTAAAGTTATTGTGGCAAAAGAGTGAGCTAAAGTAAATAATATTTGCTGAAAGTAATTTTGCAATTATAACTGCTTATTAAAAGTTTGTGGGCTTGCTAAAAAAGAAAAAAAACTGAAGTGAAAAATAGAATTTAAAGCAATAAAGTAGTACAAACAGATATTATAACAGGTTGTTGTCAACTTGAAAATTAAAAGTTCTTAAAACTGAGGCTTATGAAAGTTTTGCTTAGTAAAAGATCATACTGCTGCCTGTTGTAAATCGCAAAAGGTGAGTCAGTATCTTACAAATATGTCAATTTTGTGTCTCACTGCAATAAAAGTTGAAAACTGCGATTGTGGAAAGTTATATACTAATGCTTGCTAAGTACTTGTTTCTCTGTTTTGAAAGTACATATTAATAGTGTAACAGGATCCACAGTTTGTACATTGTGCTCATGATAGATAACAATTAACAGAAAGACCACTTTCCATGAAAACAGTAACATCTATTATTCAGAGGACAGTGAGAAATAGCTTGCTAGTGAATTTTTTTATTTCTTTTTAAAAAAGCGTTGTAAGATGTCAGTTAGAAAAGTAATTGGTAAAAGAAATACTGAACCTATGTCCGTTTATGATTCTACAGTGAATATTGATAGTAATATTATTGAGACCATTAAATTTGACTAAGCCCTGAAGACAGTAGTGTGTATCGTTATCTGTTATATTTATGCAAATAGTTTGTTCTGCCCTGTCAGCTCCAACCTTAACGTTAACATATGCAGGTGCCAGAGTTCATTGCACTCTCGTGTGGCAAAGTATAGGTCGTGTTTGTCCGTTAAAGTTACTCATACGTATTTTCTTGAACCAGAATGTTAATCATTCTCTTGCCTAATTGGGCTGGCGACAGTTTTCTTTATTCTTTGAACAGTGTGGATAGGTAAAACATTGTTTAATACTGTTTAATTATTTACGTAGTTCTGACTTTCACTTCCGATAAGCCACCTCCGTTAGGTACATCACGGTCAACACAACAAAATTCCTTTCAGAGAGTGACACTGCTCTGCTTCTTTATACTGTAATTGCTTTAATAAAAATAATTTCACTATACGAACTGCCTCCAGCTTTGACGTTATAGTATAACAGTAGCGGACGGTAGTGTTATAAAGCGACGTGACCTTGTCGTAGTGGATGCGCCTACCTAACTAACAGTGCCATAACTGTTGCTTGCCAAACTTGAGCAGTGATGCACAATAAACAATACGGAGGCTGTAATGTGCAACTCAAACCATAGTCGTCGTATTGCGATTCAGCTGTCATTTTTAGCCGACCGCACTTACGTCAAGAGGGTTACAGCGCTTTCAGTTAGTAAAATTTTAGTTTTTTCTTTTTTTGTTCCATGACGTTCTCCCTTGCGCCAGTAAAAAAAAGTAAAAATGTGAATAGGAATATATGTTTTATTTCAAATTGAAACTGAAAGATAAGAATAACAAAATTAATGTAGATATGTTTTTGGAGCATGTGCTGTCGATTATGTGGCAACTAATTTTCGTAGGGTCAGATCGCAGTTTCAGAATATCTCGAAATATAAGTGGAAAATTATATTTACGGAAAAAATGCAGCCGCAACTGGAATACTCCATAATCATTCACATATATGAAATATACAATTTATATATCAAAACCAGTTCACATCTGGTCAGAATTTAGGTGGTATCGTTTAGTTCGTTAACTGAATAGAAGTTCCGATAGGACTAGGGTCGTTACACTCTGGAGAATTTTGTGTTCACCATGTCTCCACATGGTGGAGAGCAAGTCTGTTATTTAAATGGTTCAAATGGCTCTGAGCACTATGGGACTTAACTTCTGAGGTCATCAATCCCCTAGAACTTAGAACTACTTAAACCTAACTAACCTAAGGACATCTCACACATCCATGCCCGAGGCAGGATTCGAACCTGCGACCGTAGCGGTCGCGTGGTTCAAGACTGTAGCGCCTAGAACCGCTCGGCCACTCCGGCCAGCTTCTGTTATTTAGAAGTACTGACTACATGTAGTGGATATTTCGATACCTCCGATGCCAATTCGTGGAACCCACAAGGAGAAGAGTTTAGCTTTCGACTCGCGTTCCTGTTGGAGGTAAAGTTTCGAAGCTGATGCGGAGAGGGGATACCATTTACCGCGTGGCTTTTTTGTTCCGCCCTGTGCGCCAAAGAGACGTATCCCTCGTGGGGAGGGCCTCGTCTTTAAGGCATGGCTGCGCCACCGAGGTGTTCTCTCACGTATGCCGCGGCGCACCGCACCTGGCAACGGGGCGGCCGCAGGTTTCACAGCATCCCCATCTCCTTGGCGGCACGTACCGCCGGGTCCGTCCGCAGCACGCCACGGGCGATGGTCGCGGCAAGCCCGACGCCCCTCCACCGCCGCGCGCGACGCATTATTCATGAGCAGAGCAAAGCTTTCGGGGCCGACCGGCGACCGCTGCTACCAGGCTGGAGCACCACTGCAGTCCAGAAACAGGCGACGTGATGCTGCGACGTCGCTGCAGGTAGTAGCATACTGTTACATTCCGGTACCAGTGATATCTGTGAGTGCTACTTTTCGGTAACTGGTATTTTTAGTAGCGTTTTGTCACAGTTTATAATCACATTTTACGAATCCACAACTTGTATCCCTCCGCAGGCCCGGATCAAGGGGGGGGGGGGAGGGGGGAGGGGAGGAGGGAAAATATCTGCCCCGGGCGGAAATTTCAGAGGGCGCTAAATTAATATTCTTGAAGAAGAAAACCTCGTTTCACAAAGCGCCTACCATCCAGCGCACGTGGTGTATCGATTGTTCATTTGATTTTGAAACGCGTCCCTGCTGGATTTTGAACACGTTCTAAGTTGATTTCTGAACGAATCATAAGTTGATTTTTGAATGAGTGCATAGCGTACGTAATGTCTGTGCCAGGGGAATCCCCATTGCATCTAGAAATGAAAATCTTTCCCTCAGACAAAAGGGGACTGGGCTATACGAATCGATCTGTATAAACACGAATTGATGAATGCCAATCGCTATTTGTGTATATGGTTGATTGGGCGTGCAAATGATAAAGGTTGTTATAATTACTAGCGAAATCCATAGATTCAGACTGCCAGAATGGAAATAAACGACCAACAGCAATAACAGGTGAGAAAGATTACATACATTGAAGCGCCAAAGAAACTGGTAGAGGTTTACGTATTCAAAAGAGATATGTAAACAGCCACTGCGGTCGGTAGTCTCTATGTAAGACAAGTGTCTGGCGCAGTTGTTAGATCGTTTACTGCTGCTACAATGGCAGCTTATCAAGATTTGAGTGAGTCAGAACGTGGTGCTATAGTCCGCGCACGAGCGGTAGGACACAGCATCTCCGAGGTAGCAATGAAGTGCGGATTTTCCCGTACGACCATTTCACGAGTGTACTGTGAATTTCAGGAATCTGATAAAACATCAAATCTGTGACATCGCTGCGGCCGGAAAAATATCCTGCAAGAATGGGACCAACGACGACTGAAGAGAATCGTTGAGTGTGACAGAAGTGTAATACTTCCGCTAATTGCTGCAGATTTCAGTGCAACAAGTATCAGCGTGCGAACCATCGATTCGGAGCTCAAGGCCCAATCTCGTACTCCATATGATTCCATGACACAAAGCTTTACGCCTCACCTGGGCCCATCAACACCGACTGATTGCTGGAAACATGTTGCCTGGTCGGACGAGGCTCGTTTCCAATTGTATCGAGCGGATGGACGTGTACGGGTATGGAGACAACTTCATGAATGCCTGGAGCCTGCATGTCAGTAGGGGGACTGTTCACGCTGGTAGAGGTTCTGTAATGGTGTGGGGCGTGTGCAGTTGGAGTGATGTGGGACCCCTGATACGTCAAGATATGATTCTGACAGGTGACACGGACGTAAGCATCCTTTGTGATCACTTGCATCCATTCGTATCCATTTTACGTTCCGACGGACATGGGCAATTCCAGCAGTACAATGCGACACCCCACACATACAGAATTGCTTCAGAGTGACACCAAACTCCACAGACACGAACTTTATTGAGCATGTATGGGATGTCTTGCAACGTGCTGTTCAGATGTTGCGGCAGTTCTGCGTGTTTGCGGGGGCGATACATGATACCAGTTTCGTTGTACCTTCAGTGTTTTAGCTTCTCGTTGTATCCAAGAAAATTAAATTTTCACAGAAAATTTTTGCCAGATCGCTACACTACCAAGGGCCAGTTGTACAGTTTCCTGTTAGCAGCTGCTTAATTCTGTTCTCGGAATAGCGTGGAAAGCGCATTGTACGGACAAGTAATAACTCATAACCGGGGAATAAGCGCGGGATAACTAAACCAGTAATTCTGCCAGGGTTAGCGAAGTTACACTACTGGCCATTATAATTGCTACACCAAGAAGAAATGCAGATGATAAACGGGTATTCATTGGACAAATATATTATACTAGAACTGACATGTGATTGCATTTTCACGCAATTTGGGTGCATAGATCCCGAGAAATAAGTACCCGGAACAACCACCTCTGGCCGTAATAACGGCCTTGATACGCCTGGGCATTGAGTCAAACAGAGCTTGGATGGCGTGTACAAGTACAGCTGCCCATGCAGCTTCAACACCGTACCACAGTCCATCAAGAGTAGTGACTGGCGTATTGTAACGAGCCAGTTGCTCGGCCACCATTGACCAGACGTTTTCAGTTGTTGAGAGATCTGGAGAATGCTCTGGCCAGGGCAGCAGTCGAACATTTTCTGTATGCGTAAAGGCCCGTACAGTACCTGCAACATGCGATCGTGCATTATCCTGCTGAAATGTAGGGTTTCGCAGGGATTGAATGAAGGGAGAGCCACGGGTCGTAACACATCTGAAATGTACCGTCCACTGTTCAAAGCGCCGTCAATGCGAACAAGAGGTGACCGAGCATTGTAACCAATGGCACCGCATTCCGTCACGCTGGGTGATACGCCAGTATTGCGATGACGAATACACGTTTCCAACGTGCGCGATGTCGCCGAACACGGATGCGACCATCATGATGCTGTAAACAGAACCTGGATTCATCCGAAAAAATGACGTTTTGCTATTCGTGCACCTAGGTTCGTCATTGAGTAGACCATCGCAGGCGCTCCTGTCTGTGATGCAGCGTCAAGGGTAAATTCAACCGTGGTCTCCGAGCTGATAGTCCATGCTGCTGCAAACGTCGTCGAACTGTTCGTGCAGATGGTTGTTGTCTTGCAAACGTCCCCATCTGTTGACTCAGGGATCGAGACGTGGCTGCAAAATCCGTTACAGCCATGCGGATAAGATGCCTGTCATCTCGACTGCTAGTGATACGAGGCCGTTGGGATCCAGCACGGGGTTCCGTATTACCCTCCTGAACCCACCAATTCCATATTCTGCTAACAGTCATTAGATCTCGACCAACGCTAGCAGCAATGTCGCGATACGATAAACCGCAATCGCGATAGGCTACAATCCGACCTTTATCAAAGTCGGAAACGTGATGGTACGCATTTCTCCTCCTTACACGAGGCATCATAACAACGATTCACAAGGCAACGCCGGTCAACTGCTATTTGTATATGAGAAATCGGTTGGAAACTTTCCTCATGTCAGCACATTGTAGGTTCGTCACCGACGAAAATCTTGTGTGAATGCTCTGAGAAGCTAATCATTTGCGTATCACATCATCTTCTTCCTGTCGGTTAAATATCACGTCTGTAGCACATCATCTTCCTGGTGTGCCAATTTTAATGGCCAGTAGTGTAACTACTACTTTTCGATCACATGCTTGAGAAACTGGAGCAGATGAATGAAAATTGGAACTGTTTCCTAACACAAAACATTTTGCTTGTAGTAGGCGCAATAGGTATTTGATGCTTCGTGAATATCCTACCCTGTCAGTTATGTAAATGAAGTAGATAAAAATGACCATATGTGCCAAAATAATCACGCTTATCTGTCACAATTGCTTCAATATTAGAGCGGCCTATTTCGTTTTATGTAGCAGCCAGTGACAAAATAGACGTAACAACATCGACAAACCACACCAGTCTTGGGTACGATTTGTATTAACAGCTTTTTCCGTATTTTTATTTTTCAGGAAGCAAAACGTTTGACGAACTTTGATGAGGTAACAGATTCTTTCGCAGAAAGGACAGCACGCCTTATAAAGCTGTAGCATGATTAGAGAGAGAAAAAAATTCTGGGACCTAAGGATTGAAGAAATGCGTACTGTCTTGTCGGTCATATCTTTACTGCTTTTACGGTTCCTGTATTTAATTTTATGTCACACAAAAGAGAAAGTTGTTAAATAATAAGCAATAAAAATGCAAATTTTCTGAAGAGTTCTTACTCTCCCGGTCAAAAATAATCCTACTCAATATTTTTTAAAATTTCTTTTTAAGGAAGCTTGGTGGGATATCAAACCGGCTTCCTGGAAGCAGAAGAGACTCCAGACGACATTTTATTTTCCACTGTCCAAAATGTAGGTTTGATGGCTTCCATCACATAGTATACACGTATGAATTCCACAGAGCGAAATACAGACGTGCAACAGAAGAAGGCTATGTGAAGAGGCATGGCACTGCACTTTGGCACACTTAAGACCAAATAATATGGCTTATATTTCCTCGAACATATATTTTTTACATATCAAACTCTTCAGAATGATGTGCATTAAAAATTGAACATATTTCTGAAAAATCTCTGTTTGAAATTTTTGACATCCTATCTCAAACGCTCGAGGGGGAAGGGGGGGAGGGGGGGGGGGGGAGCGCCACTATCAAGTTTTCGTCCCACTTCGCAAACATCGTAGATCCGGGGCTGTTCCTTCGCGCCCTACCAACGTTAAAATGCTACTTCTGTTATTTATCACCGTAGTTGTTACGCAGTGATCGATCACAAGTAACAACTAACAGATATTGGCAAGTATACCTGCTAACTGGTACAGGGGGCGGACAAAATTATGAGAACACCAAAAGCGCAACACATTACCGTTCCTAACACGGTGTAGGACAACTGTTGGCATTCAAAACAGCTTCCAGTCGTCTCGGAATGGGAATGGTTTTCTGGGGACTCTTACGCTACTCTTCCTGCAAAATGCACCAAGTTCAGGTAACGACGATGGAGGTGGATACCGATCACGCAAACTTCCCTCAAAAGTAGACCACAAAGGCACAATGATATTGAGATTTTGTGGTTGTAGTGAGCAGGGGAGGTTGTACAATTTATCCTCGTGCTCACAAAGTCAGTCTAGCAAGACGCGAAGTGTCACAATTCAGTTTGTAATGGAACTATGTTGGTGCATGAGAAACAGCTGTAATCGAGTTCAGAATTCGAAGAGTTCGTCCGCATATGGAGTACCCTCCCCTTCAGCATGACGATGCCACGCCACACACGAGCGCTACGACATCTGCAACAATCCGGGGCCTTGGGTTCACTGTCATCGATCGTCTTCCATTCGGTCCCGACCTGGTCCCATCCGATTTTCACTTCCTTACAGAACTTGCGGTACTTCACTTTGATAGTGACGAAGCAGCGCATCAGAGGTGAGGTTGTGGCTCTGTCAACAAAGTCAAAAGTTCTACAGTGACTGTATCAACAACCTGGTCTCTCGTTGGGAGAATTGTGTTGTTGAGAAATAAATACACTACTGGCCATTGTAATTGCTACACTACGAAGATGACGTGCTACTGACGTGATATTTAACCGACAGGAAGAAGATGATGTGATACGCAAATGATTAGCTTCTCAGAGCATTCACACAAGGTTGACGCCGGTGGCGACACCTACAACGTGCTGACATGAGGAAAGTTTCCAACCGATTTCTCATACACAAACAGCAGTTGACTGGCGTTGCCTGGTGAAACGTTGTTGTGATGCCTCGTGTAAGGAGGAGAAATGGGTACCATCACGTTTCCGACTTTGATAAAGGTCAGATTGTAGCCTATCGCGATTGCGGTTTATCGTATCGCGACATTACTGCTCGCGTTGGTCGAGATCCAATGACTGTTAGCAGAATATGGAATCGGTGGATTCAAGAGGGTAATACGGACCGCCGTGCTGGGTCCCAACGGCCTCGTATCACTAGCAGTCGAGATAACAGGCTTCTTATCCGCATGACTGTAACGGATCGTGCAGCCACGTCTTGATCCCTGAGTCAACAGATGGGGACGTTTGCAAGACAACAACTTTGTGCACGAACAGTTCGACGACGTTTGCAGCAGTATGGACTATCAGCTCGGAGACCATGGCTGCGGTTACCCTTGACGCTGCATCACACACAGGAGCGCCTGCGATGCTGCACTCAATGACGAACATGGGTGCACGAATGGCAAAACGTCATTTTTTCGGATGAATCCAGGTTCTGTTTACAGCATCATGACGGTCGCATCCGTGTTTGGCGACATTGCAGTGAACGCACATTGGAAGCGTGTATTCGTCATCGCCATACTGGCGTATAACCCTGCGTGATAGTATGGGGTGCCATTGGTTACACGTCTCGGTCACCTCTTGTTCGCATTGACGGCGCTTTGAACAGTGGACGTTACATTTCAGATGTGTTACGACCCGTGGCTCTACCCATCATTCGATCCCTGCGAAACTCTACATTTAAGCAGGATAATGCACGACAGCATGTTGCACGTCCTATACGGGCCTTTCTGGATACAGAAAAAGTTCGACTGCTGTCCTGGCCAGCACATTCTCCAGATCTCTCACCAATTGAAAACGTCTGGTCAATGGTGGCCGAGCAACTGGCTCGTTACAATACGCCAGTCACTACTCTTGATGGATTGTGGTACGGTGTTGAAGCTGCATGGGCAGCTGTACTTGTACACGCCATCCAAGCTCTGTTTGACTCAATGCCCAGGCGTATCAAGGCCGTTATTACGGCCGGAGGTGGTTGTTCTGGGTACTGATTTCTCAGGATCTATGCACCCAAATGGCGTGAAAATGTAATCACATGTCAGTTCTAGTATAATATATTTATCCAATGAATAGCCGTTTATCATCTGCATTTCTTCTCGGTGTAGCAATTTTAATGCCCAGTAGTGTATATTGATATGAAAAATAAAGATAAGAATGTTAATAAAGTTTGTTGTATTTAATAAGCTTTAAGAGTTTTTACATACGAAATTCGGAGGCATTACTTGCTAGCACGCCCTCGTATCTTCTCGCCTGTAATATGTGCAAACTGGGTATTTCTACAGTGTATCGTTGAAGTCATTATGCGGTTTGAAAGAGACGATAAATAAGTGTGAAATAACTGCGATTGGTAATAAGAATTCCTTCGTTGCGGTGGTCCACGAAAATATCGAGTTTTTCCCTCCTGTGGGGCCATATGACAAAGGTGTTATCCACGTTCCTATAAAAGCATTTCGGTTGATCTGGGGCCGATATAAGTGCATCCTCTTCAAAAAACTCTTCTAAAGCTTACGCCACCTAAACATTAAATTCACCATGGATCTGGTTCAAATGGCTCTGAGCACTATGGGACTTAACTTCTGATGTCTTCAGTCCCCTAGAACTTAGAACTACTTAAACCTAACTAACCTAAGGACATTACACATATCCATGCCCGAGGCAGGATTCGAACCTGCGGCCGTAGCGGTCACAGACTGTAGCGCCTAGAACCGCTCGGCCACTCCGGCCGGCCCATGGATCTGGAGAAGAATGGACTACTTAAGAGGAAGGCAGAGGGACCTTCAGTCACAGTGTGTACCGCAAACCCACACACACCGACTTGTACCTGCAAGCCAGTAGTTGCGACCACCCCGGCACAGAAAAATGGTGTACTCATAACTCTGGTATACCAGGCACGAACTCTGTCAGATCTTGATACTTTGGCGACGGACGAAGATCATCTAAAATCTGTGTTCTACAAAAATGGATACTCTTCTCGAGATGCTCAAAAGGGACTGTGCCCTGTTTCCCCACCAGAGATTCCTGAAGAGGTACGAGAAGAATTGCAGATGGTTGCATATTTGCCATATGTTGGGCCGATTTTTGCCAAAATCAGCAGAATTCTCCTCAAGCATAATATTAAAAGCGTTTTCTGTCCACCCTCCAAGATTAAGGCTCTGTTAAGGAGTGTGAAGGATGACCTGCGTCTACAGAAGCCGGACGTTTACCAAGTATCATGTGGATGTGGTATGGCACACACCGGCCAGACGACCAGGACCGTTGACATCTGGTAGCACCTGTGGCTCACCAGATGGAGCCAGGCATCCAAGCCAGCGATTTCCAATCATTTTTTAGGACTCAATCATTCTATGAAGTATAATGATGCCAAGATTTTAACACAAACATCGAGATACTGGGACAGCGTCATCAAAGAATCTATTGAGATTAAGGTCGCGGAGAATCTCATTAACTGGAACATCCGTTTCCAGCTGAGCTCGGCTTGGAACCCAGCACTCGACCTTCTGAAGACGCAACGGAGGCAACAGCCAGACCCCAAGGGACACAGTGTGAAGATGGAATTAGTGATAACAGCCCAGGACATGTAACAAAGGACGTGCGTGAAATGGTACATCAAACAATAGACACAGTATCTAAGGACGTTCTTCCGAGTCAAGCAATTTCAATACAATCTGCCTGAAAATAACACAGCAGCCGATGCTGGGGGCGGGGGCAAGTACTTCGAACGGAGCGGCTAACACGGCACAGAAAGATTCAAATGACGACAATCGGCAGATAAAACGTCTATCTCGGCTAGGGTGTCATTAGTAACTTAATTCGGAAATATTGACAACGAATAATAACCACAAAATATGCGCACAGCTTCCAGAACAGCCGCGGCGAGAAGAAAACGCTACAGCCGCTGCTATTGGTCGGCGCAAACCACGGGCAGAGCGCCGGACGCGGCGCGGACCGCAGAGGGAACGCCTAACTCAACATAGGCAAGAATATCGGACTCGTTCCACACTGGAATCAGTATCAGACAGCACCTAAAGAAGACTGTGAGTCATACAGATGAAATATCATGCAGGGAAGAAGCGAATAACCGACAGAAACCCGATTAATCAACTTGACAACGCCTCACCGAGAAAGACTGACGAATTACATGCCCAATAATCATTATGTCTGGGGAGTTTGGTGACCAGCGGAAGTGTTTAAAAACAGAAGAGTGTTCCTGCAGCCACTCTGTAGCAGTTCTGGACGTGCGGGGTGTCGCATTGTCCAGCTGGAATTACCCAAATCAGTCGGAATGCGTAATGGACATAAATGGATGCAGGTGATCAGACAGGATGCTTACGTGCGAGTCACCTATCAGAGTCGTATCTAGGCGTATCAGGGGTCCCATATCACTCCAACTGCACATGCCCCACACCATTACAGAGCCTCCACCAGCTTGAACAGTTCCCTGTTGAGATGGACTCATGAGGTTGCCTCCATACTCGTCACGTCCATCAGCTCGATACAATTTGAAACGAGACTAGTCCGATCAGGCAACATGTTTCCAGTCATCAGTAGTCCAATGTCGCCCAGGATAGGCGTAAAGCTATTTGTCGTGCAGTCATCAAGGGTGCACGAGTAGGTCGTCGGCTCCGAAAGCCCATATCGATGATGTTTCGGTGACTGGTTCGCACGCTGACACTTGTGATGGCCCAGCTCTGAAATCTGCAGAAATTTGGGGAGGGTTGCACTTCTGTCACGTTGAAAGATTCTCTTCAGTCCTCGTTGGTCCCGTTATTGCAGGATCGTTTTGCGGCCGCAGCGATGCCGGATATTTGATGTTTTTCAGGATTCCTCATATTCACGGTATACTCGTGAAATGGTCGTACGGGAAAATCCCCTCTTCTTCGCTACCTCGGAGATGCTGTGTCCTACCGCCCGTGCGCGGACTATAGCACCACGTTCAAACTCACTGAAATCTTCATTACCTGTCTTTGTAGCAGCAATAATCGATGTAACAACTGCGCCAAACACTTGGTGTCTTATACAGGGTGAGTCACTAACTGTTGCCATCTAGAATAACTCCGAAAGTATGATAGTAGCTGAAAAGTTTGTGCGACAAATGTTGCGTGGGACAACGGGAGCCATAATATGACGTTGGTTTTTTGCTGCTCGGTGGGGTCTTATCAGAGTTATGAAGGTCGACTTTGCTTTTTAAAATGGGATGCTATAGTTTGGCACTCATTTTCTGATAGCGGCTGTCGAGACGAATCTAGTGATGAGTAATCGTAAGGTCTTTGAAGGTCAACGAAGGTCAAGTCCATTTACAGAAGATGTTCGAAGTGATGACCATTGGTAGTAATGTAGAGCCGAAAAATTCTTATCATGGACTGAGTGGTATGCCTTATCACTTCCGCACTTATCGAAGCACATGCTTTGACAATTCTGACCCCACATGGCAACATAAAACCAACGTCATATTATGGCCCCCGTTGTCCCATGCAACGTTTGTCCCATTATAGGAGCTAATACTTTCGGAGTTATTCTTGGTGGCAATAGTTAGTGACTCACCCTGTATAAGCGTTGTGGACCACAGTGCCGTATTCTGCCTGCTTACATATCTCTGTATTTGAATACGCACGCCTATGCCAGTTTCTTTGGCGCTTCAGTGTAGTATCCGTGTTCTCAACTACGTCGAAATACAGAGCTGTTCCTTGATTAGCTTCTTAGTCTATATTTACGGACTAAATTTAAATTTTGATTTGATTCTTTTTTGCACACCATTGTCTACATTACACTTGATGTATGATCCGTCATAGCGTTGACCGAAACGCTTGCTTATATCTAGTTCCTGCCGTTCTATATATTTAGTTAACTGATGCTCACATACTGATGCAGACTGATCTTTGACCTGGGTAAAGGAGAAGATCGATTTGGACAACTCTGCGTAAAATGATTTCAATATCCCATTATTTTGACATAGCGAAAGAATTTTCATAACTGTCCAATTTTACTAAACTTTGAGCTTTTCCTACCAATTTCAATTTGTAGTCGTTGTGCATCGATGTGCAGATGTGTGCCAGACATAAAGCATTTGCACTTAGCAGTAATATCGCTGACATTGCTCCGTTCTTCGTCTGTTGATATCTGTTCTATTGCTGCTCTTCTCATGACTGAAGTCTCAGATTCAGATGTACACGCACATATGTAATTAAATGTTACAATAAAGTTAATTTATTCTGAACTGAAACATTTTGGTGACTCCACCGTGATTTTAGGAGCCAACTGTTGTAATCTCAGGCGACAACCGACTTCAAGTGACGTGATATCTGTTTGGTTCCCAGTATCAAGTGCAAAACAACCGAGCCAGCCGCTCCGTGCACCATCCGCGTATTCAGTGGCAGCAATGTCGAACCCGACGCCGTCAGTCGACGTGTCTCGAACGCTTCAATAAACCAAGTCACAGTTAAGCCACACTGCTTCTGGCAACAGAACCCAGTTCTGTAGTTCGCGCTTGTAATGGTTCTTTATTTACGTGACCATCACGGCACTTTAACCCCAGTTCTCGATACCAGTAATATCGTACTACTTTTCTGCGAAGTAACAGACATATTTTTGTGACAATATTCACTCCGATGTATCGATTTATTATAGTGATATGGTTCTTGTGTTTATTCATTTCTGTGAGACTGTCATAATCTTTGACTTACTTGTAACCGTTTTGGCGCGAATGCGCACAGAGTAGTCTTTGTTTCACTTTGTAGAAGGTAAGTTGTTATTCCGCTTTGTAAAAGAACAGTCAAGTCTTGTGTTTGGTTAAAGTGGAACTTAATATATGAAGATTGATAAAAAACTGTTTTCTTGATGATGTGACAATTAAGAAGAAGTATATGTGAACTTATAAGAAGTTTAATAAAAATGTGGATCGCGAACTCCAGGTCAAAAATTATTTCTACCGTACCATTGTTCCGATCTGGGATTGTTTGATCATTAAGAATTTCCTGAAAAACGCATTTGTTAGGTCTTCAAATATTTCTAAAATACAGATCTGTCAAAGTGGAATCACCCTAGAATCAAGAAGATGAGCCATAACAACTTCGACGAAATCTACGTGGGAATCCATTCAAGATAAGTGCCAAAATTAATGACTTTTTTTACAGTGACTTCAGTATTTCCATTCTGACGATACCATCCACAGCCAATAACTTTGTTGTTGCCCGATAAAGCGAACATATGATGCGTGAGCAACATTATTAATCTGATTTCTAACCTACTTTGCAAGTGGTGGTATTGTTAGACGCTGCACTAAAGCCAATTTGTGCTTGCCAACGTCCCGGCTGACGAAATGTAGTACAGCTAAGTTGTTGCCGCGCTACGTGAGGATATGGCTATCGAGGTGCACGATATGTTGGCCTCACGGCCGAGCAC
This sequence comes from Schistocerca americana, assembly GCF_021461395.2. NCBI lineage: Eukaryota > Metazoa > Arthropoda > Insecta > Orthoptera > Acrididae > Schistocerca > Schistocerca americana. The sequence continues at coordinate 478,104,450 of NC_060121.1, forward strand.
CTCATCGCTCACCTTTCGCATCCGAGGCAAAGCGTCTAGAGAAGTTGTTACGGGTAGATGAGCTAGGAGATAACACTCCCTCGTAATTGCTGCCCCGGCTACGGATGTTAGCAAGCAGTGCCGTTAACGAGGACATCCTGAAAACGTCTGATTGTCACATCTCTCTCCAGACACACAGGGGTACGGGGATGCTGGAATGGAAGCTGTCGGACGGAGCACAGAGCAGGTCATGCTGCACAGACACCCTGAAGCTATCTGCAGACATTTTATTTTCCTTTGCGTCGGGCGGAACAGGTTTCCGTTCCCTTCACATCGAATTTGGCAATCCCGGCGATTTGGTCGCCCTGCTTTGCTGGTGACGCAGCCCCGTTACCCGTAGCCGAGGTGCGACAGCCACGGCGAGGCACGCTAACCCAGCAGCGAACCCGTCGACGACGGCCGCGCGGCAGTCTCCGGTAACAAGTGGCACTCGCGCCACGTTGACCTGCTCTCCGCAACTGCGGAAGCCTCATGCTGGTGGGTGGATGTCCTCTGCAGCAGCCGGGATGTGAACTCCTGCCCCCGGTCAGGAGTCGACGGTGCTGCTGGAAGGCCTGGTCACCTGCTGACTGGCTCCGGATCCCCTGCGAACTGAGAAGGTCGAACCGTGGAACCGTCACAGACTGAAATTGTGGTCCTCCGTCGGAAGCTTCTTGTGGCCGCCGGTGTAACACAGCACCGTCGTCTAAGAGAGTTGTGTCACTAAAGACACCGGTATTGTATGACTACATCCTATTTATACTCGGCAGTGCGGATAAGTTTCGCGAACGCGCCTCTTTAAGTCACGTGGTTACATTAGGCTAGCGCTAGTGGGCTGGTTTCGATGGCGGTTTGCGGCAAGTGTTACTCGCAGTTCCGCTGAGCACACCGTTTCGGCAACTCTTGTGCCCAAGTCGGCCCAATATACTTTATTGCTTCACGTTGCACAATATTATTACTGGTATGGTGGCAATCCACTGGCTCAAATTCGCACTAAAACTACTTTATGTGGTGACACACGAATACACAAGAGATTCTTGTAGTATGCGTCGGAGACATAGACGCACCGCATATCACATAGCAGAGATGTACTCACCTGCAATGGTAGTAACTGTTGGCTCACAGTCAGACTCTGTTTTGCATCACAACAGGCGCAAATCGCCGAGTATACGGCGTCAGATGCTGCCCTACAAACATTGCTTTCCATTCGTCGACCTCAACGACACTGCTCACCGAGGAACGCAGCCGATCGCTTTTATCAATGAAACTTTGCTGGTACCACAGGATGTTTGCTTCTTAAGAGCAGAAATGCAATCCTCCATGTGAAACGGGAAACGGAATAGGAAGTCAGTAATGTCAGCGACTGGCTTTCCGAACAGCAGCCGCGACTGTTTGTCACCAATCTTCACACAAACCTTTAGTTCTTGATAGATACACGCGCGGACGTGTAGTCATACCGAACCCACTTGCCTCGCCATAGTAGAGATGATTGTCAGCTCTTTGCCATTAATGGATTTACGATACTGACATGATCCCCGCATGCAATTAAATGTTGCAATACAGTTAACTGCATACGTGTGTATACACTACAATCTGAGAATTCAGTCACGAGAAAATCAGTAACCGATTAGTTATCAAAAGGCAAAGAATAGAGAAATGTCAGCAATATTACTGCTATGTGTAGACACTTTTCGTCTTGTGCACTTCTACACATCGAAGCACAACAAATACAAATTTTTCCTCATTTTTACCTATTTTTTTGAAAATATACCAGAGGTACGTTATTCTCGGTTGCATTGCCTGGTCATCTCACCTTGTTGCGCCCCACTGTTATCGCTGAACAGTTAACTATGCGGTGATTATACTCCCACACAGCCTCTTAAAGTGAAAAACGTATCGCGACGTGACGCAGTTCTCAGCACTACAGGGATCTTTGCAGCGGCCCTCGCCGTTGCTTAGCATCAGACTGACAGGAGGTGACTGGTGAACAACGTGAAAGAGTCCACCACGAGTCAGCAAAATGTTAGGAAAAAAGTGAAATGCTGTAAGAACATGAAGAAACGGTATCAGTCAGAAGGTGAACATCTGAGTTCCGACAGTCCGTCGCACCAGAAACATAGGAGTCAATCAACTGCACCTTTCTGCGGGCGCGGTAATATAAAATGTCATGAGCGTGTACTGCTAATGAATGTGGGGATCTTCGACACTGCAATTATATTCAGAGTGATTTTGCAAAGAGTCATTCAGGGTTTATCAAGATTTGTCTGAGGCAGTTTATTTTGGGAAGATGGAATTTTACAAATCTTGTGCCTACAGGAAAATCGGAATACTATAAATTATACATTTTCCTATGCAGTTTCCTCTTCAAGTGAACTCTGTGTCCACTCATATAGTCATTGTCGGACAATTTGAGCGTGTCAGAATTCTGTCTTGAAACACACATTTTCCATAAGAAATAACAGATTTTAAGAAGATTTTATAATGATTATAGACGAATTTCAAACACTGAGCTTGTAACACTATTATCAATATTACCTATACTGGTTCTATCTAACTCATTTGTCTGCCTTTAGTTAACGTGATTTCTGTATAAACACGCTCTTTGATGTATCATCGATGTAAATGTTTTACTCATTATTTATGATAACTTATGTAACTGTAATTAAACTGTGGATGTAATTTAAAGGTAATGTGCTATAAGAGAACGTAAAACTTGAAACTTTAATTGTTATAGTGATTCAAGCATAGGGAAAGTAGGTTTGTAATCATGCTATTTGAACGCCAAAGACGGCACCGAGATGGATCAACATATTAACACCTCGAACTGCAGCGACCTAAAAGCCAAGGAAATTTGGGCCCACGGCTCTTGGATTGAGGATACGAACTCCACTGGTACAAAGAAGATAACTGACACACCCTATTTACTAATACGTTGGCAGAAACAACAGTTACAAATAGCATTTCGTTCAGTTTGTAAGGCTCCTATGATTTGAAAGACAGCTTATAACTCTACCGGCTACTATTAAATTAGTGATATGCCGAAAAAGTGATTCCTGTGACAGGATTTTTATTGAGTACCCATGACGATATGTAATGGTAAGATATCAGACAAATTTTGTTTCCCTAAAGATTTCTGTCGAAAGGAAGCAGTAGCAAGATAAACGGGAATCGAACCAAGGTTCGAAAGTTAACTATTGGGATTGACTTTACCTGATACTTAACTTCTGTTTTGCTGAAAAGATACAAGACAGTAGGACAATTTAGCAACTGCTGTACCAGTGATCTGACCTAACTACACAGGAGGAGTATTAACGCCTTTGGGCAACAACTGACTCTCAATAACGCTTACTACCTCTACATTACAGTAGGAAGCTAATGATAATTATAGGTAAATTATTACTAATGGTGCACCACTACGGACTCTGGCAAGAGGTTCTTTTGTTCAGTTCAGTTACAGGAAACTACTACTATTGAAATAGTTATGAAACAATTGCATCTTTTTTATTGATTATTATTTGAATTCTGAAGAAATATTCATTTTCTTACACTATTTACCTCAAGTGGACCACGTGATACATGGATCTAACATAGTGTGAAAATTTGGGGCCAGTTTCTTATTCTTGATTGCTTTTATTGTAATATGAGCTTTAAATCTGGCTCAACTATTAGCCAGGAGACCCAGAAACATATCTATCGTTAGACTCAGATCGAGGCGGAACACTTTAGTCGCAACACAATATGGGAAACACTGTTAACTAAATATCGCATGAAATTGTAAACACAATTATTTCAATATGAAAAATCTTTGAACTAAATACTTTAAATCTTTTCTTAGTAATTGTACTTTGATGAAATTTTAACCGTCCATTTATGAAAATTACGTGGAATATATCAAAACTTATGCTCACTACACAATTATGAAGTTTTCAACTACACAAAGTTTATTAACTTTTTTTAAAGAAGATAACTGTTTCCAGTTTGGTAAAGTAGGATAAGCAGGTTTATAGTGTCACTTACGATCCTGTCTAGGTAAACGACTAAGGATAAAGTACGATGGCTCAATACGAAGTTTACAGAACATACAGTTATTATTGAAAATGGTTCAAATGGCTCTAAGCACTATGGGACTTAACATCTTACGTCATCAGTCCCCTAGACTTAGAACTACTTAAACCTAACTAACCTAAGGACATCACACACATTCATGCCCAAGGCAGGATTCGAACCTGCGACCGAAGCAGCAGCGCGGTTCCGAACTAAAGCGCCTAGAACCGCTCGGCCACAGAGGCCAGCAGTTATTATTGAAAACTAACCCACATAACTATTCCATGCAATTATATAGTACTCAACTGATAATTTGAGATGAAGCTGGTGGCAGCGTCGATCTCCTGAGCTTTTCACAAAAGGTGGCACACGCATCCATGGCTCTTCCTGTGTAACAAGCTTTTCTTAGAGTCGGATTTTCGTAGGACCGGGATAACCAGAGTATGGCATATATGATTTATTTCATTTCAGTAAGAAGTGATTTTTAACAGTGAATATCATTTGTATGTGATCTCTGAAGCCACTGAATGCCTCCTGATCTGACAGAAGAAGTATTAATCTTTCGCTCTAAGACGACTCTGTGCAGCTGCAGACGCTACCAGCTATTTGGAGATAAGCCGACAGACTGTGTGTGACTTTAGAGTCGTGTTCAGTTGTTTAGGGCCACTAACAATCTTAGCTTTCAGAAATGTGCGCAAAGAGTATCTTCACTGAACGTGTTAACGCATTTAACCTTTTAAAATTCAATTACATATAAAATTTCTGTGATTTTTAACTCCATGTCTTAAGTCGGCTTTTGTTTACGAATACATGGGCGCACTGAACACTGTATCGTCTGTTAGGAAATGTTTTCTAAGTGGTTTTTATTTGTTTACATCAGAATGATTTTCAAAACAAATTTTGGTAAGTGTAATGGAGGATAAGATTTCACTTCACTAACAATTTTACTGATTTTTCCCTATTAATTTTTCCTTTATTTGTTTTCTTTTTTCCAGGTGCCGGGGGTGTTTCAATCTTAGGGTTCCAGGACAATGCCCTGTTTGCCCCAGCCCATTTGCGCCCTCGTAGAGCGTCCGTATTGTGTAAGTATTCAGTATAGCACGAAGGAACAATATGATATAAGACTAATCGTACAAGAGATAGTGATAAAGTTTTAATTGTCTCCTCGAAAAAAAAAATAGTTATGTTATCAATATTTCTTTGTCTGCAGGTACACGTCTGCAGTTCTGGTACACAGTCCACTGATAAAATATAGATGTTTAAAATTCAAATGGTTCAAATGGCTCTGAGCACTATGGGACTTAACATCTGAGGTCATCAGTCCCCTAGAACTTAGAACTACTTAAGCCTAAATAACCTAAGGACATCACACACATCCATGCCCAAGGCAGGATTCGAACCTGCGACCGTATCGGTCGCGTCCGCATCTCGTGGTCGTGCGGTAGCGTTCTCGCTTCCCACGCCCGGGTTCCCGGGTTCGATTCCCGGCGGGGTCAGGGATTTTCTCTGCCTCATGATGACTGGGTGTTGTGTGACGTCCTTAGGTTAGTTAGATTTAAGTAGTTCTAAGTCCTAGGGGACTGATGACCATAGATGTTAAGTCCCATAGTGCTCAGAGCCATTTGAACCATTTTTGTATCGGTCGCGCAGTTCCAGACTGAAGCGCCTAGAACCGCTCGGCCACTCCGGCCGGTTTAGATGTTTAGGGCCATACGATTTTTACTTTTGTGGTACAGAGATTTAAATGTATACCGGTAATGTAGATACTAAAAAGCAAATAAACAATAAAATACCTTTTTTCGAGGTGATGTTAAAACTTAAAAGCTACCTCCCATAATATCAGTATTATGGAAGGCGAGTGAAAGATTTGTTTGAAAGATTCTGGGAAAGTGCAGTGCCTCTGTAACGGAAATCACATTCCAGAATCTAGTGCAATTAATTCTAAATTGTTATCCCAGCACTTGTAGCCTTTATCAAGTCGGAATATCAAGACTTTCGTTCCACGAAAGTTCCTGTGACGCTCAGTAAAACAACGTCACACAGAGGGAAGTGAGCGTCAGTCTGAAGTCCACATACCGTGCCGCAAGAAGGCATATTCAGAATGGAAGGGCACTTATTCAGGAAGCTGATGAAGTGGAAGAAGCTAGCCAGTGCCTCTGAAGGGTGAAGTTGAGTAATATTACAGCCCCACCTAGGTTCCTGCCGGAACTGCCTAAGCAAGAAAATAGGTACAAACGAAGTCACTGCATACAGTGGCGACATCGTGCCGCTACAGCCTCTTCCCTCTTCTGGGGTGTTGGTGCTGCTGATGGAGAAGTATTGGGCAGAAGGCTGTCATAAATCAGCTACAAAGCCCGATTCCTCTGCAACTGTCGAGGTCAATTCTCGGCCCCAACATTATGGTGTCAGAAGTTTGTCAACGTCAACTGCTGCCATTCATTGAGAGGTCGTTCCAGCTGCGGTGTCGCTGCCAACTTTAGGCTCAGTTTCCATGGTATTAGTGTCGTGAGTGTATATTCTGTTTTTGTGGCTTCTTCTGCTCTTAGTCACAGAAGTGGTAGAGAGAACTGATGTGGATAGGTATCTGCAGTTACAAGTTGTGAAACCAGAACGACCTGCGTCTTTGGTTCACTATAATAGGAACTACAGGGAACACTATTTACGTCCAGTGAGATACCAGCAGTGTAATTTGGTGGGCTACGAGTTGTCTTGTATGTAGTCAGTGCTAGCAACATGTAATGTTTGCTGAGGTTAGCGGCACGAGGTACATCAGTGTATGAAATCGAGCTGGTTAGCTATGCGCTTTAAGGACTCAAAAAATTTCTTGTTGTTGTTGTGCTGAGAGCTTTAGTGGTTATCTTTAAATTTTTGTGTGGACTGAGTTTCAACAAACGCCAGGAGTCACAAACATGAACAAAGACGACTCAGGAAGCGGTGGTTCAAAATGGCTCTGAGCACTATGGGGCTCAACTTCTGACGTCATTAGTCCCCTAGAACTTAGAACTAGTTAAACCTAACTAACCTAAGGACATCACACACATCCATGCCCGAGGCAGGATTCGAACCTGCGACCGTAGCGGTCTCGCGGTTCCAGACTGCAGCGCCTAGAACCGCACGGCCACTTCGGCCGGCAGGAAGCGGTGGAATCCTTGGAGAAAGAGGTATCTCAGATGAAACAGAGTAATGCTGCTTTGCACAGACGAGTGGACACTTTGACAGTAGACAACACATCCAGCAAAGGGGAACTAGTGGGGGCGATAGAAACAAAAGCTTCATTCAGTATACACACTCTTTCGTTGAATTTGGCTGCATCTAATCTAGTGACCCCTTTTTTGGATAAAACGACTGTTGATAATTTTGAAGTTGCCACGAGTCTGGATAGTTTCTTGATCTAAGTATGTTCGCACATGGTTAGATATGGTCAAATTACAGTTAACAGGTGAGGCAAAGATGTACGTAATGTACCATAAGGGACTGAATAAGCCACATAGATTTCAGAAACCCAAAAACGGACTCATTCGGCACCACCGCAAGCAGAACAGCACAAGATTTTTTTATGGACCATCTCAATGGAGTATCCCCGTTAATAGAAACTTTTTCGGATAGGATTAGGAAAGTAAATGCGCAGTTTTATGAGTCACAGCAGAATGAGAAGGCGGAGAAAACCTTACCTGCAAGAGATGGAACAAAGAGCGCTAGATGTTTTTTTTTTGGGGGGGGGGGGACTTGTACCCGACATACCAAGGACACTGCACATGTGAAACCCGATAGATCTGGCTGCTGACGTTAAAGTTGACATGCAGCTGGAGGAGGTTGATGCAGCAACACAAGTGCAGGATAAGTGAAATGATTTTTCCTCGAACAAAACTGTTATAGTTGTGTACTTGTAGGCCACATTAGGAAGCAATGTGCTATCCGCAGCGATGTGAGTGAGTAATGGTAGGACATCCTGCTCGGGATCGTAGGAATAAGAAACAGGATGGGATAGGGTCGGTAAACACCGACAGGGTTTCTACAACCGCTGAACGGTGTTCCCAATGTAATTCATTGCTAACAGACGTATATAGAGACAGAGTGTTGCTTAGTTGGTATGGGAAACTGTTTGGAACATAATGTTTAGTGACCGTACGGCTCATGTGTCGGTAGCAAGTCCGGACCTCTTGAGTAGGAAGAGACTGAATTCTCCATATGGGAGTAGGGACAATGCAGTGGCACCACTGGGTTCAACATTGCTCAACATTTGTATACGAGCAAGGAATTTTCAAGGGCATAAGGAAGTGTTTTCGCTTGTTGGTAAGGGGTACTGTGCATTCCTTGGATTGGATTTCATGAGTAAACATCAAACAAAAATTATCATTCTCTGCACACTGTCGAAATCAGTGGAACATTGTTTCAGCTGGGAGAAATCACTCCAAATTATACGCTGTTGCAAGGTTCTTCTAGAATGAAGGTCGAACCAGTCAAGATGTGTACACAATCAGTAAAGCTCTGTTCGAATGCTTAAGTGCCAAAAGGCACAGGATAACCACTCTGGGTAAGTGTAGGTACTGCCCTACCGAATGAACTCTCGTGAGTTATAGAGTCATTGGAATACAGTCATGATTTCGATACGCCAGATTGTTTTATTCATAGGAGTAGGGCACATGTGTAGGAAGTGAATGGGGAATTATTGTTCTGAATAGAGTGGATAATTTTCCGCAGTTAAAGAGGCTCTGCTCAAGTGGCTATAATTGCTAATTTGGATGTTCTGGATGAGAATGATTTAGATAGGTCAAGTATTGACCTTTGCCATAAGAAAACCATCTATGTATCTGCGTTACATGAAAGACTTGAAGAGTAAAAATAGGGTAGCTCTAGAAGCGCTGTTGGTACAGTTTGTGGGTTTGTTCGGTTCTACTCAGCCGTCACCAGTGACATCCCTCCTATCTATAAGAATCTGTACAAAATACCTTATCACCGGCAACCAATAATGAAGTTCATCAAGCAGCAGTCGATGGATAGTATTTTGACTGCAGCTGCTGGGTCACATCCGCTATCATCTCGCTCTAAAAAAAAAAACATTGGACAGGATGGGGAACACAGGTTCCATCCCAACTGCCATTATTTAAGTGCCAGAGCTGTTATGGATGCATATCATATACCAACTATCATGGAAATATTGGACAAGCAGTTTTCACTAAAGGACCTGAAACGTGGTTACCATCAGTTTTAAGTAATGTTAGAGGACCGGCTGCTCACCTCATTTACCATCCCATAGAGTCATCACCAATATCAACCGAAGCCTCCTGGACTTAAGAGTACACTTCCCACAATTCAGCGGTTGTTGGGTATGTGTTTAGGGGGTTAAAACGACACCAGGACAGCAGTGTGTGGTCTATTTAGACAATACCATTTGTTTCTCTGAGGGTCTGAAGAAGCATATACAGCGGCTGGAAGAACCGTTTAAAAGGTTTTGTTTGGCACACTTAACATTAAGTGTATTGAAAAGTGTCAATTTGCACTGGCAGAAGTGAGTTACATAGGCCATGTCAGGGCCAGCTCTCAGCGCCAACATTTTGAACGAATTGAGAGACATGGTGTTAGGACCATAACACATTGGTGCAGCTCGTACGTAAGTGGAACACAAGTGCTCAGGGAACTTGAGTGGGAAAAGCTACAGAGCTCGCGAGAAATGCTGCTGGATAAATTACAGAATCTGTATTTGGGGAAGACTGTGCGACCATTCTTCTGCCACCACCATATATCTCATGGAGGCATTATGAAAATAATGTCTTTTAGTTTTCTAGCGTCATTGCTCTTTTTCTGCAGCTGATAATATGTCAACATACGGCGTAATTCTATGAAATACTGTAAGCCAAAATTACAGGAACACGTAACGTTTTGTGCTCATATAAAATGTTAACAGTTCGACTTTTAAAACTTTATCACGTATCATCAAAACTGCATTTCATTATGGTGATTTACTACAGAAATCGGCTAACACATGCATGCTAATAGCACAACACCTACCCTTTTAACCCGTCAGTTGCTTGCGGTATACAGAAGGGTCCAGAAAAATGTAAACACTCTTTGATAGTTAATATTTTTGGAACAAAATTACATATCGTTGCAATTTTGTGCAGTAGCGTAGTCTATTGTATTATCAGCAGATCTTGGCACGCGTTTTCCAGCAAACGACAGTGCAGCGATGAATGAAGTAAGATTGACGTTTGAACAACGCAAGGCCGTATTGAAGTGGTACTGGAAGTACGAAAACATGAAGTACAACGGCTATAGCGTAATGTATACGGAACTCAGCCACCAACACATATAACAATTTATCGTATTTGGGATAAATGTTGAAGCCCACGGTACTGTTCAGGATGTGCACAACGGAAGTTGTGGCCGACCAGAAATATCAAGTCCAGCTTGCAGTGCTGCTGTTTTGCATCATTTTACTAGGTCACCTCAGAAATCTGTGAAGCAAGGTGCACGTGAATGAGGAGTAAGCCTGTCGAGCGTACGACGAATTCTGAAGACTGCAAAGTGGAAAGTGTACATTCCAAGATCGCTGCACGCTATGAATGAGGACAACCCGGATCGAAGTATTGAGTGCTGTGAGTGGTTTTAAGGCACGCTTCTCGAGGGTGAACGGTTTGCAGACATGATTATCTGGTCTGACAACAACAATTAGAACTTAACGGTATTGTAAATCGCCACAGCTATGTGTACTGGGCTTCTGAAAATCCTCATGTTCACGTGAACGAACATGTTAACCCACTGGGTGTTAATGTGCGGTGTGGTGTGGTCTGTCATTGTGCGTTTTGATTGACTCTTTCTTCTTTGAAAGTAACGCAACTGGTGAGGTCTGTCTTCATACCCTGCAAACATATCAATTTTACTTGCCATCCGAGAGGTGTTTGGAAATGAAAGATTTTACCAACAACGAGATGGTGCTCCGCCTCACTACCACGGAGATGTCAGCCTGCTTGGATGAAAATCAACTTGGACGGTAGATAGGTCGAAGCTGTTGAGTACTCACCACAGTCTCCCAACCTTACACCTCTTGACTTCTACCTGTGGGAGACCTTGAAAAATGAAATTTATCAACAGAAGTCAGCTACACAGAACGAGCTACGAGAAACCACCGAGGCGTACTGTGCGGCTATCACACCTGCAATACTAACAGCCGTATTTCGGTCACCAGTTCAACGGCATCGACGTTGTGTGCTGCTAATGGGGGTTACTTTGAAAACATAAAATAACCTTCTCCTATATTCTGCACAGACTTGCGTGCCTTCTCTGCTAACGATGTACACTATCTGCTCAGAAGTATCGGGACATCTATTAGTGGATAATAACATGGGAAGTGTCCATCTGTCGTCCTTATGACGACTTAATCCCTGCTGGGGAGACGACCAGTGAGGTGTCTCAATGTCTGAGAAGCAATGGCAGAGAAGACAGTGACGTTGGACGCTTGGCTCTGGAGCGCATTCGACTTTCTAAATCAATCCTAAAGTATTCCATAGGTTTCAAGTCGGGACTGTGAACAGACCAATCACTTTCAAGAATGTTACTGTCCACAAACAATTGTCTCACAGATGCTGGTTTGTAACTGCGTGAACCGTCAGCCTGATACAAATACTCATCATCTCCAAACTGTTCGCCTACTGCACACTGTACAGAATTCTGTAATACGTGTTCTTATCCTTACGTATTTAACGTTTTCTTAAGCGAAATTGGGGAACCACGTTCTAGTCACGAATAAACACCCGCAAGCCGTAACACCACATCCACTGTACTTCACTGTTGGCATCACACATGATGGCAGCTAAAGTTCTCCAGGCATTCGCCAAACCCATACCCTTCCACTGGATTTCCGCTGGGCATAGCGCGAGTCGTCACTCCAAATAACACTTTTGCAGTGGTCCACTGTCCAGTGACGTCACTCTTTACGCCATCTCAAGCGTCACTCAGTATTGACTACAGAAATGTGTGGCTTATGAGGAGCTGCTCGACCGCTGTACCCGATTCTTCTTATCTGCTGACGAACAGTCATTGTGGCAGCCTGACTGCTCGTAGCACTCTGGAACTCATGAGCGATTTCTTACGCTGATTTCATGAGATTTTTTACAACCAACCTCTGCAACACGGGACGATCCCTTTCCATCAGTACATGGGTTCTGCTTAGTCTTGATTTAGCTGTGGTTGTTCGTTTGCGTTTCCGCTTCACAGTAACATCACCAACTGTTGATCTGGGAAGTTTTAGAAACGTTGAAATGTCCCTGATGGATTTTTTGGACAGGCGACATCATATGACTATTCCACTTTATAAGTCACTGTGTTCGCCTGAGCGATCCATTTTGCCGTTACTGCTTCTTTACAGAAAATACAACACTCTCCGCCTTCTTTTATACTGGCAGGTCCGACACTCGTGACATCTAGTGGTCAATTAAGCGTTACTGGATACTTCGATCAGATAGCTTGTGTATCCAGCAGGAGTTAATTGCTTCTAGGTGAGCTGATTACGGATATACATGTTTCGATGTTTTAGTGCAACTTGAATACTTGACTTGACCTACAGCACTCCGTGATGTTATCAGCAGTATTAATACCTGCGTATATGAATTTAATCGATGAAAGGAGAAAATATAAAAATGCAGAAAATGGAGCAGGCAAAAAGGAATACAAACGTCTCAAAAACGAGATCGACAGGAAGTGCAAAATGGCTAATCAGGGATGACTAGAGGACAAAAGTAAGGATGTAGAGGCATATATCACTAGGGGTAAGATGGATACTGCCAACAGGAAAATTAAGGAGACCTTTGGAGAAAAGAGAACCACTTGTATGAATATCAAGAGCTCAGATGGAAAACCAGTTCTAAGCAAAGAAGGGAAAGCAGAAAGTTGGATGGAGTATATAGAGGGTCTATACAAAGGCCATGTACAGGAGGGCAATATTATGAAAATGGAAGAGAACGTAAATGAAGATGAAATGGGAGATATCATGTTATGTTATGTTATGTTAACCGGGGACCTAGAAACGACGGAGAGGCTCCGTCCCCGCCACAGCCGCAGTGGTCCGCAACCCCACGACGACTACCGCCGCCCCACACCGAACCCAGGGTTATTGTGCGGTTCGGCCCCCGGTGGACTCCCCAGGCAACGTCTCACACCAAACGAGTGTAACCCCTATGTTTGCGTGGTAGAGTAATGGTGCTGTACGCGTACGCAGAGAACTTGTTTGCGCAGCAATCGCCGACATAGTGTAGCTGAGGCGGAATAAGGGGAATCAGCCCGCACTCGCTGAGGCAGATGAAAAACCGCCTAAAAACCATCCACAGACTCGCTGGCTCACCGGACCTCGACACAAATCCGCCGGGTGAAATCGTGCCGGGGACCGGCGCTCCTTCCCACCTGGAAAAAAATGGCTCTGAGCACTATGGGACTTAACATCTATGGTCATCAGTCCCCTAGAACTTAGAACTACTTAAACCTAACTAACCTAAGAACATCACACAACACCCATTCCCGCCCGGAAAGCCGTGCGTTAGACTGCACGGTCTGTCGGGCACTGAGATATACTGCGTGAAGAGCTGGACAGAGCACTGAAAGACCTGAGTCGAAACAAGGCCCCTGGAGTAGATAACATTCCATTAGAACTACTGATAGCCTTTGGAGAGCCAGCCCTGACAAAACATACCATCTGGTGAGCGAGATATATGAGACAGGGGAAATACCCTCAGACTTGAAGAAGAATATAATAATTCCAATCCCAAGGAAAGCAGGTGTTAACAGGTGTGAAAGTTACCGAACTGTCAGTTCAGTACTAACGCGAATTCTTTACAGACGAATGGAAAAACTGGTAGAAGCCGACCTCGGGGAAGATCAGTTTGGATTCCGTAGAAATGTTGGAACATGTGAGACAATACTGACCCTACGACTTATCTTAGAAGATAGATTAAAGAAAGGCAAACCCACATTCCTAGCATTTGTAGACTTAGAGAAAGCCGGCCGGGGTGGCCGAGCGGTTCTAGGCGCTACAGTCTGGAACCGCGCGACTGCTACGGTCGCAGGTTCGAATCCCGCCTCGGCCATGGATGTATGTGATGTCCTTAAATTAGGTAGGTTTAAGTAGTTCTAAGTTCTAGGGGACTGATGACCTCAGAAGTTAAGTTCAAAATGGTTCAAATGGCTCTGAGCATCAGTCCTCTAGAACTTAGAACTGCTTAAACTTAACTAACGTAAGGACATCACACACATACATGCCCGAGGCAGGATTCGAACCTGCGACCGTAGCGGTGACGCGGTTCCAGACTGAAGCGCCTAGAACCGCACGGCCACACCGGCCGGCCAGAAGTTAAGTCTCGTAGTGCTCAGAGCCATTTTAACTTAGAGAAAGCTTTTGACAATATTGACTGGAACATTCTCTATCAAATTCTGAAGGTGGCAGGGGTCAAATACAAGGAACGAAAGGCTATTTACAATTTGTACAGAAACCAGATGGCAGTTATAAGATTCGAGGGGTGTGAGGGGAAGCAGTGGTTGGGAATGGAGAGAGACAGGGTTGCAGCCTCTCCCAATGTTATTCAATCTGTATATTGAGCAAGCAGTGAAGGAGACAAAAGAAAATTCGGGGTAGGTATTAAAAACCATGGAGAAGAAATAAAAACTTGGAGGTTCGCCGATGACATTGTAATTCTGTCAGAGACAGCAAAGGACCTGGAAGAGCAGCTGAACGGAATGGATAGTGTCTTGAAAGGAGGATATAAGATGAACATCACCAAAAGCAAAACGAGAATAACGGGATGTAGTCCAATTAAGTCGGGTGATGCTGAGGGAATCAGATTAGGAAATGAGACACTTAAAGTAGTAAAGGAGTTTTGCTATTTGGTGAGTAAAATAACTGACGATGGTCGAAGTAGAGAGGATAGAAAATGTAGACTAGCATTGGCAAGGAAAGCGTTTCTGAAGAAGAGAAATTTGTTAACATCGAGTATAGATTTAAGTTTCCGGAAGTCTTTATTGAAAGTATTTGTATGGAGTGTAGCTAAGTATGGAAGTGAAACATTGACAATATATAACTGAGACAAGAAGAAATTAGAAGCTTTCGAAATGTGGTTCTAAAGAAGAATGCTGAAGATTAGACGGGTAGATCATGTACCTATGAGGGTCTCAACTTGACTAGAAGGAGGGATCGGTTGGTAGAACATATTTTGAGGCATCAAAGGATCACCAATTTAGTATTGGAGGACAGCGTGGAGGGTGAAAATCGTAGAGGGAGACCAAGAGATGAATACACTAAGCAGATTCAGAAGGATGTAGGTTGCAGTAGGTACTGGGAGATGAAGAAGCTTGCACAGGGTAGGGTAGCATGGAGAGCTGCATCAAACCAGTCTCTGGACTGAAGACCACAACAAAAGCATGGCAGAAGATAGTCTATACCACTGAATTTATCACCGCCGAAGAGATCTTACCTAAATATCATCTGACAAAGTGATGCTGTGTGATTTTTGAGACTGTCGTGGTGTGGTGCTAGCAGAATATGCTCGTAAGTGTGAGGGTAATTGTAAAAGTAACGACCATTTCTCGAGTCGTTTTTATTCAAAATAATCAAATAAAACTTGTTTTGAAACGTATTTTGATATCCTAATTACTTTTTTCTAAGTAGTTACCGTTGAAATGTAAAACTTGTCTTAGCGCGTCACAAACTGTCTTATCCCTTGTGAGCGTTCACTTTCACCAAGTTGTTGTACCAGTCACTATCGACGTCCTTCACTTCATTGTCGTATCCACTGTGTTTGCCTCCCAGAAAATCCTTCAATTTGGAAATAAAGTACGGTAATCACTCGGGGTCAAGACCGAGCTGTAGCCACGATGTTCAAGACCTTCACACTTAATCTGACAAAGCAAATCCTCCGTCAACGCAGCAGAATACGGGCTAGCTTTATCTTGAAGATGTACAATGCAGCTGGACAACAAGCCAGCCGGCCGGGGTAGCCGAGCGGTTCTAGGCGCTACAGTCTGGAGCCGCGCGACCGGTACGGTCGCAGGTTCGAATCCTGCCGCGGGCATGGATGTGTGTGATGTCCTCAGGTTAGTTAGGTTTAAGTAGTTCTAAGTTCTAGGGGACTGATGGCCTCAGAAGTTATGTCCCGTAGTGCTCAGAGCCATTTGAACCATTTTTGACAACAAGCCATTCTGGTTATTTTGAATGATGGGCCGCTGTGTTATGGTATCTCCTCTAGGCGTAGAGTGGATGAGTAGGAGGCTCCTTCGATCCCAAGACACTGCGCTCGTAACGGTTTTGGTTCTCTGAATTTATTTGGCTAGTTTTGGTTCTGCTGGGGATCGTGAATAATGCCATTCCAGGCACTGGTGATTTTTCTCTGGACTTTAATGCGAATTTCAGGTCTCGTCACCAGTAGCAATATGTTTCAAAAATCCTCGTCATCCTTATACCGAGCGAGAAAAGTCAGCCAGTACAGCTCCATCCTATGTTTTTTGTGTTCATACGTCAAGAATCGAGAAACTTTACTGGCACACTCAGAAAATCCAAATCACCACATTCAGTTTGAAAAAGAACTGATTCTGCAATATCAGGAATGCTCAAACTTAGTTGATCAATAGTGAGGGTTTATATAGTTGAATATTTTCCTCAGTGCTTGATTTCAGTTTGTCAGTCATAAATGAAGGTCAGCCTGATCATTCCTTTACATTTAAATACGTACACTGCAATACACACTTAAATGCCTGGAAGAGGGTTCATGGAATCACTTTCAGTCTATATCTCTAACGTTCCCACTCTCGAACAGCGCACGGAAAAAATGAACACTTCAGTCTTTCCGTGGGGACTCTGATTGATCTTATTCTATAACAGTGACCATTTTTCTTTATGTAGATGGTTGGCAACAAAATCTTTTCGCATTCGGAGGAGGAAGTTGGTGACTAAAGTTTCGTGAAAAAATATTGCTGCAACGAAAAAGCCTTTGTTTAAGGACTGTCACCCCAACTCGCGTATCATATCTCTCGCCTAATTACTGATGACACAGAAGAAGCTGCTTTGAACTTTCCCGATAGCCTCCGCCAATCCTATCTGGCAAGATTTCGATGCCGGTCAGCAATAATCTAGGAGGGGATGGACAGGCGTGTTGTAGGCATTCATCACATTTTCGTAGACTTTTTCGTATTTGTAAATATCGGTAGGGTGGACGTTTTTCTGCGTTCAGAAACCGTATTTCACTGTGAACCTCACAGCTGGTTGGATTGTAAATTTTGCGACTCGTTTTAAAAATGGCTTGTAAACATTAAACGGTCGTTTCTCATGTTGTTAGCGTCATACTGGCACCAACGATTAGGAAGATCTATGATACGGCGCACAGTGGGCCAACTCGATTCGAAACGTGGACGTAAAAGAAATATTTTTTTTTATTTCTGGGATCGCTAATTATGAATACGATGGCGGAATTACAAAATTCAATTCGGCAAAACAGAAATTATAAATTTAGCGGATTCGAGTCAAACTTTGTGTATGAAGTATTTTAAGATGACTGATAACGAATTAGAAGTCGAAATTGGCGTACTGAAATGTTTTATTTGATTTTTACTTTCTTTACTTGGAATCGTAGTAGATATTTTGCCGCCGGTGGCATCTATTTATCTTCTTCAACTACCATTTTATGAAACTCGAGATGGTGGATATGAAGATGCCAGAAGTCGATGGAATACGCCTTATATCGTTTTCTCACACTAATATTTGTTCGTAAAATCTTCTCGGTAATGCCGGATAACCTTATTCCGAGCTTCCTGCGCATCTTCAAATAGCCGATCAATTGGCAAACCAGCAACTTCGATTGTGGCATATCCGTGCATCAAAATTATATGGACAGGCATCGGCATTGGGTATTATTGCAGGATGGTGTGGATTATTGCACAACGATAGTTTACCGTGTGGCATCGGCACACGGTAGGTAAATGACCGTTTAGTAAAAACGCGCAAATACGTGCATACGAAGACATTTGAACTCACTAACTATACTACTCGTACAACGCGCAACGAAGTTTAAGGATCACTTTTTCGAAACTCAGTAAGTCCCATGCACTGCCATGCATAAGTTTGAAATTTGGCTTGTGCGTACTGTTTCCCTCTCTAATGGTTCATGAAGTCAGTTGCAACTACACTTTACCACAGTTTTGATCAAAGCCACGTGGACGTATCACACAATGGGAAGGGCGTCACAGCCCCTCTTAACTCCATTTCGCCTCTTCTTTTGCCGCCTCTGTGATGCGGATTAAAACCGCCACTCCTAGTGTTGAAATCACACTGTTTTCTTGTGAGTGGCCGAGGAAAACATTACAAATATGCTGACTCTCAGAATCGGCAAGAGAAGGCTTCAGGGTTTGGCATAAAATGCGTCAATGAAACCATCCCTCTCCCTGAGGCGTTGATTTCCGCACACTGCGCGGTCAAAAAAGATAGTTCGCAGTGAAATGAGCAATATGAAGATGTCCTTGACAACCTGTGACCCTGTTGACACTCCTGGAGCTTTCATCTCTTCTCTAAGAACGTGGGGCTGCATATCTTTTGGAGTTCGTGAGACCGCAATTTCTGCTCTCGTGTACAGGTCTGAACCACAAGGGACAGTTCGAAACCATTCGACGAAACTTGTACGTGATTCGCCGCAGAAAGCTATTAGGCGCACTACGAATGTAGTGTTGTGGAGCCGCCCGCTGTGGCCGAGCGATTCTAGGCGCTTCAGTCCGGAACCGCGCTGCTGCAAAGGTCGCAGCTTCGAATTCTGCCTCGGGCATGGATGTGACTGTGATGTCCTTAAGTTCGTTAGGTTTAAGTAATTCTAAGTCTAGGGGACTGATAACCTCAGAAGTTAAGTCCCATAGTGCTTAGAGGCATTTGAAAATTTTTTTTAGTGGTGTGGACATGTTCGGAATGTGAGTCTCACGGGGACTGTGCAAGGGATAAGTCCCTGCAAGCGCGCTATCCTCTGTGCCCTCGGTGGCTCAGATGGATAGAGCGTCTGCTGTGGAAGCAGGAGATCCCGGGTTCGAGTCTCGGTCGGGACACACATTTTCAACATGTCCCCAATGATGTATATCAATACTTGTTTGTAGCTAGGGTGTCGATTTAATTATAATTTCATTTTAGAGACGCTGCACGGTCATCAGTGGTATCTGTTCTTTCGGAAACAGATACTCCCTTCATATATAGCTAATTATGCATTTTCAGCCCTGCTTTCTCGGTGTGATCACCGATTGGGGAAGAGGAGGTGCAACACTAAGATGTGCGTGAATGAAACAGCAAAAGGTTCCTCTAAGACACCCCAGATAGGCAACAAACTCGGTGCTACCCACACATCTTAGTTGAGCTCGTTAAAAATGTACCTGTCTGAAACTTCGACATAAATTAAGCCTCGCGGCTGGTCTAGTGCCTGAGGATAAGGCTACCCATTTGGTGGTGTGGCCATTTTCTGCATGTGTCGACCCCTTGCTGTCTGAAGCCTCGTCAAGTCGGAGGGTGTCGTCCCAGAGAGCCATGCTTTTGTATCGTTAAGAGAGGAAGGTTGTACGCACCTTTGAGAGAAATTTGAAGCTTATGCGCCGCGATGGGAGACAATTACGGAATTTCGAAAAAGTGATCGTTCAGTTCTGTAGCAGGGTGTTAAGGTGGTAGAAGAGCCATTTTCAAAAGTGGAGCCACACAGAGGAACTTTTGTAGCCAACGATTTCGGATAATATCGGGAATATCTTAATTTTAAGTCAATACATGTAATTGCACCGGTCAAAAATGCCATAATCATAAAAATACCCTTTGGAGCGCTACTCATCCTGACAACTGGGCAGGAATGCTGTCACATACTGAACAGGCCATTAAACAATATCTGAAAAATATGTGGTTGTCCGGTTCACTGTTAACTGATACTGTCAGGGGCACATCATATCAACTTGTGATTGGAATGCCACCGCAGCGTTGGAAAAGTATGCACCAGTGCAACCTAAACAAGATTTTGCGAAACCTTAGTCGGAAGAGCATCTTTTTCTATGAGCGGCTTTCAATAAATAATGCAGCGCCTTTTTCTCCGAATGCAGGTTGGTTCTATTCGTGATTCCAGTACACCATATTATTCCTCTCCCTTTCGGTTACAAAACTCTGTTTTTCAATGTGATCTTCGTTCACTGTGGTAGCCTTACGCTATCTAATTGGGAGTGGCTGTATGCCCGCATGGTATTACTCTACTGGGCGACGTCGGAGCCAACGACTCGCTGCATCAGAAACCTCCACATCACCCACTTACTGCTTCCTGCAGAGTGCATCCTTCATTGAGCTAAACAGATGGAAGTCGGAATTTGCGAGACCCAGGCTGGAGGGTGTATGAAGGAGAACAGTCCAGTGAAGTTTTGTGACCTCCTCTCGGGTGCGCAGACTTGTGGGAGGCCCTGCGTGGTCTTCGAGAAGGAGAAGTTCGTTTGCATTTTTATGGCAACGAACACGCAGACGTCGTTTCTTCAATTTCCTGAGAGTAGCACAATACACTTCAGAGGTGCACTGTGATGGAGGAAATCATACAAAATGACTAAAGGTCCGTCGCCATGAACTTACCGGCTGAGGGCGAGGCTTTGAACTTTTTCTTCGGAGGAGAGGTGGTGTGGCGCCACTTGATAAACTGCCGTTTAGTTTCATGTTGGAAGTGATTAACCCGTGACTTACCGCCTGTGATGATATTCGACAAAAATTGTCACGATCAGTCTCGTAAAGTGCACTCAATTGCGCGCTGATTGTCATTCGTTACAGTAGTCGCAGTTCTGTGCGACCGGCCGGCACCCAGGAAATCGGACTGGTCTGCGCAACCTTGTTGCGATGACGACAGACGCCTCGCCCAACGGCTCACCTTTGTTTTTGCTCATTGCCGGGTAACCGTAGACATTCTGCAAGCGCGTATGAATTTCTGCGATGCTCTTGTTTTCTCCCAAAAGAAACTCAATGACAGCTCTCTGATTGGAACACACCTCCGTTAAAGACGCCGTTTTCAAAGCTACGTGTAGCGCCACCACATACTGGAACTTCATGAAACTGTAGGGGGTGACGCGAAAAAATCTCATGATGTCCCGCAACAAATTTCGCATTTTTTTCAACGGAAAATGGACGATAAAAAAATATGTTGCATTACTTGCCGAACGCTCCTCGTACTTCTATTGTGTCCAAGCACTGAAGCGAGCTGGCCCACTGAGCGGCGGCGGGGGTGGGGAGATAATTGCGCCATTCGTCAGATCAAAACGTTCTTCACTTTTAGAGAGACCCTCATAGCAAACCTTCACAGGAGCATACTATCGAAATCTCCTGAATTGGTTACGGAGGCTGTTACGACGAAGAGAGGCGGGAAACTGTCCAAAGGATTTTGCTCCAGTACGTCCCATCTCATTCCGCAAGGGACAGAGTTTGATATTTTGCTTCTTTAGGTTCTCAAATCATGCCTCACCACCCACACTGTCTTGAGATATGAACCACTGATTTGTTCCTCCTTCAACGGATGAAGAAACCAGTGCGTCACAAGCATGTACAGAGAGACTTCGAGCTGATTTTAGAGATGGAACTTTTCCTTAACAGCCAAAACGGATGCTTCTCCACCCATCGTCTCCATCAAGTTATCCATCGTTGGGTAAAGTGTGTTGTGTTGAAGGGTGAATATACAGAGTGGTCCATTGATCGTGACCGGGCCAAATATCTCGCGAAATAAGCGTCACACAAAAAAACTACAAAGAACGAAACTTGTCTAGCTTGAAGGGGGAAACCAGATGGCGCTATGGTTGGTCCGCTAAATGGTGCTGCCATAGGTCAAACGGATATCAACTGCGTTTTTTAAAATAGGAACCCCCATCTTTTATTACATATTCGTGTAGTACGTAAAGAAATATGAATGTTTTAGTTGGACCACTTTTTTCGCTTTGTGATAGATGGCGTTGTAATAGTCACAAACATATGGCTCACAATTTTAGACGAACAGTTGGTAACAGGTACGTTTTTTACATTAAAATACAGAACGTAGGTACGTTTGAACTTTTTATTTCGGTTGTACCAATGTGATACATGTACCTTTGCGAACTTATCATTTCTGAGAACGCATGCTGTTACAGCGCGATTACCTGTAAATACCACATTAGTGCAATAAATGCTCAAAATGATGTCCGTCAACCTCAATGCATTTGGCAGTACGTGTAACGACATTCCTCTCAACATCGAGTAGTTCGCCTTCCGTAATGTTCGCACATGCATTGACAACGCACTGACTCACGTTGTCAGGCGTTGTCGGTGGATCACGATAGTAAATATCCTTCAACTTTCCCCACAGAAAGAAATCCGGGGACGTCAGATCCGGTGAACGTGAGGGGCATGGTATGGTGCTTCGATGACCAATCCACCTGTCATGAAATATGCTATTCAACACCACTACAATCGCACGCGAGGTATGTGCCGGACATCCATCATATTGGAAGTACATCATCATTCTGTCATGCACTGAAACATCTTGTAGTAACATCGGTAGAACATTACGTAGAAAATCAGCATACATTGCACAATTTAGATTGCCATCGATAAAATGGGGGCCAATTATCCTTCCTCCCATAATGCCGCACCATCATTAACCTGCCAAGGTCGCTGATGTTCCACTTGTCGCAGCCATCGTGGATTTTCCGTTGGCTAATAGTGGATATTATGCCGGTTTACGTTACCGCTGTTGGTGAATGACGCTTCATTGCCAAATAGAACGCGTGCAAAAAAATTGTCATCGTTCCGTAATTTCTCTTATGCCCAGTAGCAGAACTGTACACGACGTTCAAAGCCGTCTCCATGCAATTCCTGGTGCATAGAAATATGGTACGGGTGCAATCGATGTTGATGTAGCATTCTCAACACCGACGTTTTTGAGATTCCCGATTCTCGCGCAATTTGTCTGCTGCTGATGGGCGGATTAGCCGCGACGTTAGCTAAAACACCTACTTGGGCGTTATCATTTGTTGCAGGCCGTGGTTGACGTTTCACATGTGGCTGAACACTTCCTGTTTCCTTAAATAACGTAACTATCCGGCGAACTGTCCGGACACATGGATGATGTCGTTCAGGATACCGAGCAGCATACATAGCACACGCCCGTTGGGCATTTTGATCACAATAGCCACACATCAACACGATATCAACCTTTTCCGCAATTGGTAAACGATCTATTTTAACAAGGGTGATGTATGACGAAGCAAATACCGTCCGCACTGGCGGAATGTTACGTGATACCACGTACTTATACGTTTGTGACTATTACAGCACCATCGATCACAAAGCGCAAAAAGTGGTCCAATTAAAACATTCGTATTTCTTTACGTACTTCACAGACATGTAATAAAAAATGGGGGTTCCTATTAAAAAAAACGCAGTTTATATCCGTTTGACCTATGGCAGCGCCATCTAGCGGGCCAATCATAGCGCCATCTGGTTTCCCCCCTTCAAGCTAGACGAGTTTCGTTCTTTGTAGTTTTTTCGTTTGATGCTTATTTCGTGAGATATTTGGCCCGGTCACTATCAATGGACCACCCTGTATAGAGGACACATCGTTAAAATGTGCTGTCGTATCTTCTGTTTTTTGAGGTGCTACACAACCTCTTAAATGAATAAAATGTCAGTCACTTTGCATCGTTGCTTCAAAATGTTTATGTTTCGTTTTCCGTCAGTCTATGATCCAAAGTTTTCAGTGGTTTACGAGGCTTACGAGTGAGCGGTGAGCGTACGCAGAGGACCACAAGCCCCGTGTGCTGTGCCCCCGCGCCGGACGACGTCATAACGACGTCATTACATGGCGAGCTGCTTATTAGCGTGGAGGACCGGCCTCCTTAGAGCGGGCGGGTCGCGAGGACCTGCTAAATACTCGCGGCTCTCGCCAGCTAATTACAAGTCGGGGCTCCCGTACTGCGCGCGTGCGCGCTCGCTGAAGAGACGCGGAGCACGTTAATCGCTTAGAGTTGGATGAAGTTTTACACTCTGCAGTAAACCAGAAAGAGGACTCTACAGTTCCAATAAATACAAGGCGCGACTGGACAGCCTGGTTTTTGAAGTAAATCAGAGGCGACCAAGAACTCGGAACGCATGCGGAGCTCTCGCACGCGTGCGGATCTCTGTCGTCTGATTGTACTCCTCCTCCAGGACAACGCGTTGCTCTTACAAGGTGAACCCGCCATAGGTAGCTCTCTGATACAGTCTAAACTTTTTCAGGGTGGGTGAAAATACCTATTTCGGCTTAGGTGCCAACATGCAGTAGCTTCCGAGACAACGACGGTCAAAGTTTTGACGCGATCTCATCAGGTCACTCGCACGGCATAAAGCCGCATGCGTTGGTGGCAGAGTGACTACGAGGAAAGTTTGGAAATTTTGCGCCCCTGTTCAAATTCAATCTCACTTTTTCTCTTGTTATCACAGAAATTCGGGGGGCGCTTACTAACTAATGCAACATTTTTTTCTGAAAGCAGGTTGATTTTATTCAAGATGCAAATATACCATATTATTCACTACTATTTTGGCTACAAAACCCTATTTTTGAACCGAGCGAGGTGGCGCAGTGGTTAGACACTGGACTCGCATTCTGGAGGACGACGGTTCAATCCCGCGTCCGGCCATCCTGATTTAGGCTTTCCGTGATTTCCCTAAATCGCTCCAGGCAAATGCCGGGATGGTTCCTTTGAAAGGGCACGGCCGCCTTCCTTCCCTAATCCGATTAGACCGATGACCTCGCTGTCTGGTCTCCTTCCCCAGAAACAACCCAACCCATCACCTCCCTGAACAGCGCGCGCGCCTATTTTTCAACATAGGCTCCGTCCGATCCAACGACCTTACGCCACCTTGCTTAGAGGCCTGTATGCTCACGTAGCGCCACTCAACTGGTCGACGTCGGGGCCAACGTCTTCTTGCAACAATAAACACCCCACCATCCACGTACTGCTTCGTGTGGAGCGCATCCTTTGTTGGGCCGAACAGGTGAAAGTCGGAATATGCGAGATCCGGACTGTAGGGTGGATGAGAAATAACAGTCCTGTGATGTTTCGTGAGCTCCTCTCGGGTGCCCAGACTTGTGTGAATTCGTTTGCATTTTTGTGGCGACGAAGACGCCGAAGTCCTTCCTTCAAGCCGGCCGGGGTGGCCGAGTGGTTCTAGGCGCTTCAGTCTGGAACCGCGCGACCGCTACGGTCGCAGGTTCGAATCCTGCCTCGGGCATGGATGTGTGTGATGTCCTTAGGTTATTTAGTTAGGTTTAAGTAGTTGTAAGTTCTAGGGGACTGATGACCTCAGATGTTAAGTCCCATAGTGCTCAGAGCCATTTGAACCATTCGCCATTTTTCCTTCCTTCAATTCCCTGTGGGTAGTAAAATACACTTCAGAGTTGATCGTTGTACCGTGGCGGGACATCAAAACATTTCGGAGTTCCAGAAGACCATCTCGAAGACTTCAGCGGCTGAGGGTGGGGCTTTGTTCTTCGGAGGAGGGTAGTGTGGCGCCACTCCATGAATTGCGCTACCTTGCTGCGATGATGGGAGACGTCTCGCCCAACGACTCACTTTACTTTTGTTCACTGTTAAGTCTCCGTAGACATTCTGCAAGCGCCTGTGAATAACTGCTATGTTCTGGTTTCCTGCCAAAAGAAATTCAATGACAGCTGTCTGGTTGGATCGCATCTTCGTTACTGACGCTATTTTTAAGGCTACATACAACTCCGCCACCTATGGGAACTTCATGATACTGTAGGGATGGAGCGGGAGTATTCCATAACAAATTTCGCGTATTTTGAACCGAAATTGGTCTAGAAATAAAATATATTACGTTACTTATTGAACACCTCTCGTATATTGCATCCATATTTTTTATGATGCCGTGAAATACAATGGAATTAACTGCAAAAGAAATAAAGATTTCAAATCTTAGTGAAAGTAGGTATTACCATCACAATTGACACGGTTCAACACCTCCCAGAAATCTGAAACCAACAATTTTCCCTTGTCTCCAAGAAGTTATTGACTAATTTGTTCCTCGAGCCCATCAAGACGTGAACCAAGTAATAGAACGACATCTCAATGTACACGGAACAACCAAAAGCTCTGTAAGGCTCACAAAAGAAACAAATTACCGCTTTATGGACAAAGTTTTTCGACCTTATGTAAAAATGCAGCCGTTTCTGTACATTATTTACAAGTGGGGTGGGTGAAAAGATGCCTCCCAATTGATGGGATGTTTGTAGATGAAATCCGAAAACCGACATATCCATTTAAAGTAATTCTGGCAAAGTGTACGCCGCAATCTGAACCCTGCGACGTGCACTGTTTCTGACAAGTGAAGAATTACGTTCTCCTATTGCAGAAGTGCTCTACTCTCACCGAACAGCAAGGCGAAATCACAAGTAAAAGCGATACAATTCAAATACACACCTTGATGCATAATCAGTTGCAGGTTCCTACTTTCGAAAATGCTTCACTATGCGTGGTTTATTGCGATATTATTGCCAGATCGCAAGATAGTTTTACTAATGATATTCACACAAAATTCGCTGTAGTATATGTGCCTCTTGGTGCTCCGAATTTTCGTGTTTTGGATGTTTTTGTGAATGCAGTTGATTTCTTGAAGCATAAAAGTAAAATACAAAGATAAATTTAAATAATAGTATTTTTATGTTTTAATTTACAATTACTGTTAATTATGTAAGATAATGTAAGATTTGTGAAGATACGAGGACTATTCGGAAAGTAAGGTCCGGTCGACCGCGAAATGGAAACCACTATGAAAATGAAAAATCTATTATTTGCAATAGTTACCTACTCCTTCCAGCTACTGCTTTACATAGTCGCCGCTCCAACTTCGACATTTATCGTTATGTTGTCCCAACTTTCCAATACCCTCGTAACAGAATGCAGTCGCCTGGGCTTCTCGCTAATTCTCCACGCTGGTATACAACTCGTCGTCTGTGCCAAAACGCTTTCTTCGTAGGCAGCAATTCTTGTGAGCAGAGACGAAACTCAGGGGGAGCCATTACGGGCTATATTGTGGGTGATAAAACATTTCCCATCGAAAACGCTGCAGGGGCATCTTCATTGCCGCTGCGGAGAGCGGGCGCGAATTGTCATGAAGAAGGAACTGCATGAAATTTACGTTACGTGGGCTGCATGAGATTAGGCGAAATATCCCGGCAGGCCCCTCATACTTGACGGGAGGAACTATTTTCTAGGAATCTTTACGTGCTCACTGTTCGCTCGGAACTGGAAATAGCGACGTGGCGCAATCGACGGTAATACTAGAGATATTACACAACACATCTGTGCAAAGCTTAATCGGATTTTCACTTTGGTTTCCATTTCGCGTGCGATAGAACCTTACTTTCAGAATAGTTCTCGTATAATCTATTTTTAAGTATATTTAAAAAGCTTATTCTTTTATCGATAGTTCCACTGTGTTTTACCATGTCACAAAAAATAAAGATGTAACGTACTTCCGCGACAACAAAAGAAAAAACGTAAGACTCCACTTCTACACGTCGGCATGACATTTCTAAACTGTGCTCTCAGCCGCTACGTTGCAACCTACTCGGTATTACGATGATCGAGTAGCGTCGAAAGTGTGACCGTCACTCTCTCGGAAACTACTGAGTGCTGGCACCTCACCAGACGTAAGTACCCCTTTATACTCACCCTTGTTACAACATGCCAAGTTTCGGCTGTATCAGAGATCGACCTACGGCAGTTTCCCCCCTAGAAATTTGGGCAACGGCGAGCTTGCCGCGTTGCAGAGCAGTCGTGCCAGAAACGTTGAACGGTTGCATGCAGGTTGGGTTCATATTATGCTATATTAGGGAATACGAAAATCTGAAAATCTGTACAACTCCCAAAGGAAGAGTTGTATTATACTATTGTTGTAGATTGGTGAAGGAGAAAACACATGCTGCATCACCAGCAATGTTGTGCGTGCCATAATGTCATCTATAAACTCTTACAACTTTTAAGCTCAGATATACAAAGAAGAGAGGCGCTAGCCTCCACCACACTTGGGATCACGACATAACACAATGTGTTAGTCTCAATTTTTGTCACTCTAGAGCCCGTGATACAGGGGTCTCCCATGAACTTAGTGGTCACAGGTCTGTTGTTCAAGAGAAGACGCTAGTTAGTACTGTGCAAATTAATTATTAATTCGTAATGGCCGTAACGAATAGGTTATGGTGGATGGCAACGTAGCTGCAGTAATATATGTGAAACGAAAACTACTGAACGAAGAAGCATAATCCAGATTATTATTCTTATTCTGTCACATGGCACAAAATCTGAGGTCACCACAAGCCTCACAAGCTTGAATGAAGAATCAAACTCAAACCCTTAATACAAGGAATCATATAAAATTAATAATCTAGAGAAACAGCTACAAATTGACATTAATTCGTAACTAGCGGAGAAAACACTGTGGCTGAATGAAGGAAGTGAAACTGTGTTGTCGCTTCAAACATCATGGGACACAATCTTGCAAGTCTAATTCATTAAATGAATGACCACTTACCTCTGACAGAGTAAGAAAAATAGAAAGAGATTAACGTCACTTATCTAGGTTCGGTTTCCCACTTTGCCATATTACAGTTAATTGTCCGACGTTGTCTAACCTGGAACAGCTTTCGACGTGCACCCAATACGTCGAACGGCGCAGTATTTACGGTGGCTGGCTTACTGGTTGTGGCAGTAGGCGTCGGGGTGCGGTTGCGACTCTCGCCTTCGACTCACGGGCCTGTAGCCAATTCAAATTCGTGCTCCTTCAGTCTATCTCCTTCGTCCACCAAAAGTCTCAACACCGGAGTCGATCGAGGATCGGACACCAAGTCCGTACTCATCGAAAAACGTGCACCGAATAGCTACCGAAGTTCGAACACTTGAGTCCGCCCTCTAATAAAACTACTCGCCGAATGGATGCCACTTCATGCCTGTTACTCTCCACCCAGCTTCAGCGCAGAGCCCTCTCGCCTCATCCTCGACCAATAGCTGGGCGCACGCAAGGTACAGCTCCCAGTCAAAATAATTAGTAATAAAGCTTAAGCTCCGACCTGCATGTCCATGAGGGAAGATCCAACCAGATTCAACCTCGCATAGGGCAGAAAGTGCGCCCAAAAACCATCCCTCCAGCGATATGACGACGCCAAACTTCTTCTCCCACAAGAATTTAGCTAAATACCAAGAATACTATTTTGTGTTGCTTATCTGATCGCCGGAGAAGATACTGTCAAGCTCTGAAAGCTCTGCCGCTTGCATTCTTCCGTCCTAGTCGAGATTCAGTAACAGCATTCACTGTTCCAACCTGTGCATTAATGTCCTAGCTCTACCTCTCTGCCTTCTCCGTGCTTGCGTCTAAGTCAAAGGCCCCCAAACTTTTTTGTCTCGTAGATCACATGCCAGATTTTTCTGTTTGGGGTACACCCCCAGCCTTTCACATATTACATTTTTACAAATTCATCAACCTGAAATGTCTTTTTGACAGCTGATACAGTGCTATTTATTGTGATAGGTTTAACTGTAAAAGTGTGTAGAGAAAACTAAAAGAAAACATAAGTTTCATACATTTATTAATTTAAAGGACACAAACTGATATGGCCGTGTCGATGCTTGCCAGTAACGTGTCGCTGATGCAAAGACTTTAGCCTCCTGCCAGTTGGTAGGCGTGCACAATCCCGCGAAAACTTCTTAAGGCGTCGCAAAATGGTTCAAATGGCTCTATGGGACTCAATTTCTGAGGTCATCAGTCCCCTAGAACTTAGAACTACTTAAACCTAAGTAACCTAAGGACATCACACACATCCATGCCTGAGGCAGGATTCGAACCTGCGACCGTAGTGGTAGCGCGGTTCCAGACTGTAGCGCCTAGAACCGCTCGGCTACCAGCGGCTGGCTAAGACGTCGCAGATCAAGCCAGAGCAGCAGCAGCAGGACACTGGGGGCGTTGATCCTAAGTTTGGCAGCAAGCAGTTTGGTGTTTCTGAGTTCACATGGTGGATCGCTGGGTCCGTGTTTTCAAGCAAGCACAGTACTGGAATGGACCGTTGGTGTGTAAGGTCGCTCGTGGGTAGGCAGGTTGCTGCGTTGCTGTCTCCTCGGGACTGAAGTGACAAGATTCACCAATGAACTTGTGCTTTAAGCCCTTGCCCAGCTTCAGAACAGCTGCTATTAACTTATGTACGTGAGTATTCAGTGACGGGTTGGTAAAGCGCATTCTGTAATACGTTCTGGTTTTCTTGAGCTACCTACCATTGTACTTAACACATTGTTTGTTAAATTTGTTTGGAAGCTGGAGAGTTCCGGCTGGGCGCCACACTCTAAAATTCATTACTTACTTGCCTGTGAATGACTTGTTTAACTTAACCAATAGCAGCTCAATATATCTGGCATTTCTATGGTTATTTTTCTTAAAATAGGACTGTGACTGAAATGTAATTGGTATGATGTTGTTAAATGTTTTTCAATGTGTTGGATTAACTCAAGTTTAGTCAAGGGTTTTGGTTTTAAAAGATTTAATTACTAGAGTTTGTATAAGGTTGAGTTAATGCACAAATTCTAAACATGCCACATATTTTGCTGCGTATTTGTTAAATAAATGTTGTATCAAGGTGGTCAGAGGCTGTCCACTTTCTGGCCTGCTCCAAAGGTTGCCTTCAATTCCCTATCCTTTTCCTGAAACTTTCAAATGGTAGCACAGAGAATAGTTGATTTCTGCCACAAGGCACAGGGCAATCAGTGGATATAAGCTAAGGCCAGAATGTATGTTGTACGTCTTTAATGGTGCTAGTCGTTTTATTTTTGGTATGTTCGCAGATCCCTTCAACTATGGAAACACGAGATGTGCTGGGATTGAAGTATTGGTGGAAATACTGGGTACAGTATGAATCAAGGTTTAGAAAAGAGTCCAAGGAGGGCAGTGCAGCCGAGTTGTGTCAGTGGCATGTTGTAAAAGCCGAGTGCTCAGACGATGTGATTGCAGCATCTCGTGGATCATATAGAACGTAGTGTTACTGACAACTATTCAGTTTATAACGGCTTTAAGTACATGGGAGAAATATATGATTTTCTGGACGAAAGTTTAAACGTACAGCAGCAGTGTCCCTCCTTAAATTACCTAAAGTGAGTGAAGTATACGGCAGTCAGGGACCAAGTGTTGTGACGAAGGCCAGTAGGCAAGTAAATACATGGAATCAGTTTAGTAAGTTACCAAACTCTCTTTTCCCCGTCATCCAAGGTACCCGGTTATTTCCCTTCAATGATATTGATGACATCATCGAGGTGCTATGGTTGACTGTTAAGTTGCAAGACCAGGCTGAATTCCTATCAGTTCCACAAGATGTGATATTTCAAGGGATTTACCTCGTGGAAGGTCGTTGGAGTGAAACTTCCCCTTTGAAAGTAAAGAAAGACTGTGCTGGTAAACTACGTTATTTGATACTGAAACAGCTGAGTAAAACTGAACATACTCAGACAGTTTTCTCTTTACTTATTCTGATCATTTCTAAACTGACACACAATATTTTAGCACAACGCCATCTGCCTTTTAATAATCCCTACAAAAGAATAGCCCTGACCGACAATAACCTATCCTTTCTGAATCACTTACCATGGTAAAGCCAATTAATTTCCTCGTCACGGTTTGAGAGCCAATCTTCAAATTTCAAAGCTATTGACTTACCTTCTTTCTCTAAAATTATTTCAGGATCGTGAAAGTGTAAGATTGCTTCATATTCATTCAAAAAATCTACTCCCAATATAATTTCTGTCGACAATAATGGAACGATAAGAAAGTTCATAGTAAATCTGTGGCTTTGACAAAAGACTTCTAAGTTAGTTTGCTGGCATACGTCTACAATTTTTACAAAAATTGCACCTTGTAATTTAATCTTACGTAAAGGAAGTGTGGGGCAATCGTTAGATTTGTTGCATTTGCTAAAAGCTGTTCCACTAATTACTGAAGTGGGACTGCCAGAGTCAAGTACTGCCGTAAATTGTACGTCATTTACTGTAATGTGAATTACAGGGTATGTGTGGTGTCACCGCCAGACACCACACTTGCTAGGTGGTAGCCTTTAAATCGGACGCGGTCCGTTAGTATACGTCGGACCCGCGTGTCGCTACTATCAGTGATTGCAGACCGAGCGCCGCCACACGGCAGGTCTACAGAGACTTCCTAACACTCGCCCCAGTTGTACAGCCGACTTTTCTAGCGATGGTTCACTGACAAATTACGCTCTCATTTGCCGAGACGATAGTTAGCATAGCCTTCAGCTACGTCATTTGCTACGACCTAGCAAGGCGCCATTACCAGTTACTATTGATGCTGTAAAACATGTACCGGCAAGAGCGATGTTCACCATTTATGGATTAAAGTTAAGTATTCCACAGCTACGTCCTTTTTTGCTAGTCTCATTTCCTTGTCCTGTTCCAGACCTCACGCCAGCCTGCGTGAGCTAAAACGCGTGCCTTTCGGCTCCCTCTCATAGTGGGTTGGCTGTCTTGCCAATCCACAACAGTATGCAATATTGTTCTGTTTTACGTCGTGTTCCTGGAGTAAGATGTTCCTAACGCCTTCCATTTTTACGTAATTAATAGCCACGGCAGCTACGTCGTCAGCTTCATAAGTACGTTTTGTGGCTGCCAAGGGTGTGAGTCATTGTCTACTGTCTCTTTGTTGGCGCGTCGTTATTGGGATTTGGATATCTAACCTCTAAAATTTCAATTTGTCGAGAGGGCCCCACCCTGTTTGAATCACGCCAATTTTGGTTAAATTCTGGTCTATTGTTAAGATTATATCGTCTGTCGTCTTGTCGGTAGTTTCCATAGTTTCTTTCTTATCGGTCACGTGGTGGCGAATTTCTCCTAGAATCGCAACTGCACGGTGGACCGTTGCGTCTGAAGTTTTTCTACCTCCCTTGATAATAATTATTTTGGTTTCCATATTGTCTGTTTCTATGATTGTCTCTATCATAGTCATTTGCATGGAGAGGTGATCTTTCCCTGTAATTATTATTATTTTGCCAATGGTTGTCATATGGATGGTCTGTTTTGATCACGATTTGCGTTGTAAGAATAGCCTTGTGGTGTCCAGTTATTATTTCTGTCATCACGGAATTGTGATGGATGTGATCAGTAATTGTTTTCATGTTTTCGCATCCCGCGACAGACTGTGTCGATTTCCAATTCTTGTAAAAGTCCCTGAAAAGCTTCGATGTCCTCTTTGCAACGTTCTGCCAAAATAATATGTCTTAAATGTACCGGTAATTTAATCAAGCAAATGCGAATAAGTTCTGAGGGACTTTACTGATTTGTCAAATACTGATTTTTGTGTGGAACATGTTTTAAAAACGTTTTACAAGACTAGAAAATTCAGATTGTTCGAAATGTTTCATCATTATGATGCTATGTTTTACTCGATCTTGAGTAGCTTGAGACCAATATGCGTGATAAAATTCTCCTTCACTGTGAGAATCGTGAAGATGACCGATCGGATTCTTACAGCTAGTTCATCCTCTACGTAGCCACACATAAATTCTAATCTGTGCTCTAATGACCATTTAGGAGGAAA
The DNA here is from genome assembly GCF_021461395.2 of Schistocerca americana. Lineage (NCBI taxonomy): Eukaryota > Metazoa > Arthropoda > Insecta > Orthoptera > Acrididae > Schistocerca > Schistocerca americana. Next base: position 478,138,126 of record NC_060121.1, read on the forward strand.
ACAATGAGAGAATTGATGAAGCCATGCTTGTGGATGAATATCGTTGCCAGAATTCTTAAATGTTTTGAATTTACGTGTAGTAATGAACAGCTTACAGTGAAAGTCATCATGACGGCGAGTCGCATATCGGTCATTGTTACGTCGTGTCGGCGGTTCCATCTCAAAATTTGGTGCACCTTGCCAATTTCTTTCAAAATTTCCAAAATACCTTGTTATTTTGTGACTTTTCCTTATTTCGGTATCCCTCTTCATGTGTCGGAGCGCGAGTGTCTTCTGAAATGTGTAATTCTTGCATTAAATGTGTCAACTGATCTTGTACTTCGCGCATTTCTCTTTTGTACTGTGTATTGATTTGATTCTAATTTTGTTTAAATTTCTTAATTTGTTCATACTCTTCTGTGTCAGTAAAGGCTACCTGTCTTGTCATTCAGATCATCATCTACCTTTGTAGATAAGTTAGTGAACTTATCCTAAAGTTCGGCTACTTTCTCCGATAATGAACTGATTTCCTCCGTGGGTTTTTCTGAACCAAGTTTCAGAGTGTCCATTTGTGTCGAAAGCGTATCTACTGTGTCCTTCAAGTTTTCCTGAGTTTTTGCAAGTTGAGTAACCGTATCGGTAGATGGAACTGAGTCAGTTTTAGCCTGCAAGGCGTGATTTTCATGAAGAATAGTTTGCAGTTATTTTATGGCTGCTTCGTGATTCTGTAATGCATTTTCATGACGCGAAAAAATAGGTTGAAAATACAAAGTTTAGTTTTTATGTCAATACAGACTTTTTGACATTTAGATTCGATTTTAAGTAACTCAGCAGTTAAATCTTCGGGTGTTTGTTAAAGCGTTGTATCTAACTTTTGAAGCTGTTGCTGTATTTGTTTCTGATTTTGTTCCATTGTATCTAGCTTCTGAAGCTTTTGTTCCGTTTGTTTTTTATTTTGTTTCATTTTAAATGCGAACATTTTTAGGTTAGGCTTTACCGTGACTGTTACTGACATTAAATGAAACAACAAGTTTTGCTGTTACCAGTCACCACTGGTAACAGTAAAACATGTTTCATTTGTTTCATTTGTTGCATTAATTGCAGTAACAGTGTATTAGTGTCTGGAACCTGTTCCTCTGTGCTTTTCGGCAGTGCATTTGCACCGGCAGCATTCGCATTTAGAAAAGCAGAAAATGTGTCTTGACTTGATTGAAAAAAAGGGTAATGATGCAAAACCTGAATCTACAGTATCTGCAAGATTTTGTCCTATCATTTCAGATTCCTGAGGCGAGCTATTGCCGACCGATCGATCGATCGACAATACTACCCTGTTCACTAGCTGTTTCGCTGTCAACACCCTTATTTACTGTCTAGTCCATTTCCCTACGCACAATTACCAAATTATTGTGTTTAACATTAGTTAATTCATTACACGATAGTGCTGACACGCTACGCTCATCACTGCCATTTCTCAATTTAGTTTGCAGCCTAGTGTTACGTTTTTCACACGCCATAATTGTCAAAATATTTCACACAATAACACAGAAAAGCGCAATTTGAAGAGCACAATAAGAACACATTGAAATAGCACTGAAAATAACATCTAATTACTTGCTAGCACGGCTGCGAAATATTTGGTGCAAATCTACATGCATGCCGCAACTGTTTTACTGTACAACAATGAAAAACTGCAACTACAAAGGAGATTCTCTCTACAATTACGCGCTAGCAATAAACAATAACTACACTAATTACTCAAACTACAAGAAAAAAATCAGAAGATTCCAGTGAGGTATCCTCGGCTAAGGGTCGACAAATGAAACTTCCCCTTTGAATGTAAAGACTGTGCTGGTAAACTTCTACTTTATTTGATACTGAAACAGCTGAGTAAAACTGAACGTACTCAGTTTTCTCTTCACTTATTCTCAACATTTCTAAAGTGACATACAATATTTTAGAGCAACGCAATCTGTCTTTTAATAATCCCTACAAAAGAATAGCCCTGGCTAACGGTAACCTATCCTTCATGAATCACATACCTCACCAAAATCTTCGTTACTCTAACTACTGCAATACAGCGAGCGCCAAACTGCCAGCTAAATAAAAGATTCTAACTACTGAAGGCATTAAGTACTGATAGGCATACAGTTAGCAAATGAGATTCTGATAGAGATCAATGTATTTACCTTAATAGTGATCAAAAGTCATAATATATATATATAATCGTGACATCTAGTTTGACAAATTTCCTTTTTCTGACGGACGTACCTCCAGATCGTCCGCTCACATTAACATCTCAAAACTCTGGCATCTCACTCCCCACTTCCACCACTGCTGGCGGCTCACGTCCAACTGCCCAACACTACACTAACGAATAATCCAGCAATGAGTCCAACAAACCACAGACTGCACATAGTGCAGTCAGTGATTTTAATACAGACTGCTACGTGGCATCACCAACATAAAAACCAAAACAGCCTGCTTACAGGAGTAGGCTAATAACCGAAGTTGCTCGGGCTGGCGGATCTCTCAGCCACGACTTTGGGATCACAGATTTATTCAAACTTTGTACACCTTCAGTAGAGCATTAGAACAACACAATATGCAAGTAACAGGTGCACTACTCTGCAAATTTCAAGAAAATCGCGTCTATGATGGTGGTCAAGTGGCTACTGTCCGAGCTTCGTAAGAGGAACGTGAATGAGGCGTCGGTTCACTCGCGCTGAAATCTTCATTTTTGTAGTATAAATGTAAATTATGTGATATTCAAAAAATTTACAACTACATTGCTCGTTCTTGCTACATTAGCAACGTCTCACCACTACGCAGGTAACTGCCAAATGGGGCCTGCGTTTGTGTCTGCAACTCGATGCGTCGAGGTGCAGAGTAGTTCCGGGTACCATACCAGAGACTTCACAAATTACGAATTTTCAGGAAAACAATGCTTTTCTTCATGTATCTGTCGATGGTTATAAATATGTTTATTCTAATGATTAAATTTAATTAAATATAGTAAGTAGTCAGATAACATGGAATTCACTAGAACTTCATGCAAATAAGCCTGTTTTTTTTTAATTATATTACCTATCAAATGTCATAAAAATTAAATAGTATGACCAATGATGAAAAAAATAGAGATTAAAAATTAAGATTGAAAAGGAGCCGAACCGTCACCTCACCCAGGGTCCTCTTACGTAGCTCGAACGCTAACGACTTGCCCACAACGAAGTTTAGCAACCGGCACCTATGCACAGATAGCTACATCAGGTACATAATAGACACGTAAAACTTTTCCTGCGATTTTTTTCAGAACTGCTACAGTAATGAACCTTACTACTTGCACATTGTTGTTTTAAAGGTCTACGAAAGGAGTACGAAGTTTGAAGTAAATCAGTGTCCCCAATGATGTGACCTTCCCTAATTAGCTAATGAATACTTCTGTGGGGTACAATCCGCAAATGAAGCCATGGCAGATTGCAGCGAACATGTACGGGTGGCGAGAATTGCCCTATGTGTAGAGAACACGGAAGGCGAGGCAGTCATGAATGCTTTATAGGGAATGCAGCTGCGTCATGTGCATGGACAGGCTGCGCTCGTTCTCTAACCTCGATGCGATGGTGACCAGCATAGAAAATGTCAAACACGCGGACAGGAAATGTAGTCGGCTCCACGTCTCCACGCAACACAGGCTAGGCTCTCAGAGAGAGAGAGAGAGAGAGAGAGAGAGAGAGAGAGAGGTGGTACAACCAAGGGGGAAGGAATACATGCGAAACGGGTGTTTCCGATGCTGTAGTTCGCAGCACTTAGTGATTTAAGGACCCCTGCGAGAGACGTCTGAACAGCTGATTCCACAGCCTGGGATCTGCGAGTGGGTCTCGCACTCCCCCTCGTGGCTGCCGTAGGATGTGCATTGTTAATCGCATGCAAGTGTCTTTCTTGTGTGCAGTGCTTGGATTGGTGTCAGTATGTGCTTTAATAGACTCGGGTAGTAATATTACCCAAATTGATTTGGATTGGTACTATGAGCATAAACGAGTAGCTGGCTTACCGGAAGTTGCGCAGGGCTGCCGTTTGGTGTCTGGTGTGCCGTTGGGGGTGGTCGGTCACGTGCGTTGTAAGCTCGGAATTGGGAGTTTTTCTTGGCCTGTGGAATTCTTGGTAGTTAGGGGCCTCTCCATCGAGCTAATATTAGGATGTGATTTTGTAAAAGGGACACAGTGTCTATTGGATTATTCGGGAAAGAACTGTATTTTAAGTTTTGTTCCGAGAGAAGGTTTCCTTTTTGTGGACACTGGGTCTCATCCGCAGTGGGGAGGTTCAAAAGGAGCATTTAATATCGAGCATTTGCCCATCACACACGAGACCAAACAATTGTTAGATCTGTTTGGAGATTTTCCTGAGGTACTGATCGACCGAATGGGAGCCACCGATAAAATTAAATATAGATTTAAGCTGACAGATGAAGTACCGATGAGGTGGGCTCCTTATCGACTCTCCGCAAGCAGGATTCACGAATTGCGCGTGATCATCAACCGGTTACTGAAGGATGGAGTAATCCGACCATCCGTGCCCCCATTCGTGGTACCCATCTTCCTGGTGCCTGAGCCTACTGGCTCCAGGCCGAGAGTAGTGGTCGACTACAGCGCCCTGAACCAAAACGTAGTATTAGAGTCGGTTTCCCTCCCCAATTAGCACAACTGTTTCGCTTGGTTTATGGGGGCGAGGGTGTTCACTGTTTTGGATTTGAATCAAGCATATTATCATATGTCTCGATGAAAATTCTTAGCCGTTAACCGCGCTCTGCACGGATTATAATCTACATGATTTTAACAAGGTGCCGTTTGGGCTTGCTACTGACGCAACAGTCCTGCCCAAGTTACTAGACTCTGTGCTGGGGGACCTAAAATTTAAGTGTGTGTTTAATTACCTGGTTGGGGTGGTGGCCTACAGCTAAAGCTTTGAAAGACATCTCAAGCACTTGAGGAGATTATTAGGCTGGCTTTACGGTTAAGCCTTCTAGAGTGATGTGGACTCGGAAAGAGATTTCGTTTTTGGAGGACATTGTGTCAGCAAAAGGGGTGGGCGTGGATCAATCCACGACGCAGGCTATTTACAGGTTCCTGAGACCCCAAAAGAAAAAAGAATTGTGGGCATCGTAAATTTTTACGGGAAATTCTTGCCAAATTTTGCACAGACAGCAGCTCCCCTGAACCGGCTTTCTGGGAGAGGGGAAAGGTTCGAGTGGGGGGAGTTCCAGCACTCGGCTTTTGAGGCCATGGAACAAGTGCTCAGCAGTGCCTCGGTATTAGGGATTCTCGGCTTTAACGTGCCATTTGTTGTCCAAACAGATGCGTCCAACCTGGGCATTGTGACAGCCCTGCTGCAATAACAGGAAGGCGAATGCAAGTCGTTGACCTATACATCCAGGGGACTGTCAGGACCAGAAAGCCACTATTCGTTTATGAACTCGAGACTCTGGCAGTACTATATGAAACGGAGAAATTTAAATTCTGTTTAAAACATAGGAGGTTCAGCGTGGAAACCGACAACCGAGCCTTGAGTTACATCCTGGTCCAGAGACACAAGATCAGGAGGGTGGCATGCTCGGCAGTACGCATCTCGGATTTCATTTTGCTATCGCACACATTATAAAGATCTAAGAACCAGGTGGTCGACGCACTCAGTTAGATATTCAGTGAGGAGATAGTGGAGGAGACGAATGAGAGTGTATCTGTGGCACCAACGTGCGCTGCGGTAGGAGAGGTGTCGGGTGGCGGCTTGGCCGCTGCCATAATATCTGAGATTCCAGGGCTGTGTTGTAAGTGGAGAAGGAGCAGCGCAGGGCCGAGGAGTTGGGCGAGGTCGTTTTGTGGAAGGGTACTCCTTGGAACGGGGCCTGTTGTATTATTGAACTAAGTACGATGCGAAATTAAAAATTTCTGTTCCTTGGAGTCTAGCGCCTGTGGTCTTAGCCTGTTTAATCCAATCCTTGTGCGGGGCACCTGGGTGTGCACAAGACCAAAATGAAAATTAAAGAATACTTGGAAAGGAATTGCTTCCGATATCCGGGAATTAGTAGTGAAGTGGCGAGAGTTCGAGTTGTGCAAACCCGATTCAAGCGCTAAAAAGGGAGTTTTGTATTCCACTAGAGAATTTAAGCCAATGGATAAATTGTTCATCGACTAACTGGGCCCCCATCCGCCCACTAAGAGCGGCAACGGATATGCTTTTGTTGTAGCGGACGCCTTTACCAGATTTGTTTGTTTCCTGCCAAAAAAAGCTATTATTGTGGAGCATTTAACAATTACCTATGAGATTTGCAGACTTCTGGCTTCCTAAAGGAGGGGTCAATAATGATGCACGCGTATTCACGTAACGGGTGTTTTGGGGTTTCTGTTTAAGAATTGGTTCTGGCATGTGAGCACAATGCCTTACTCTCACCAACCCTCATCTGCAGAACTCGTAAAATGCAATTTGAAGCCGGCGCTGATGATTTACCATTTTGAGGCCGAGAAAAGGTGAGACCGTTCTTTGACTTAGTTAAGTTTGACGTTTAATACCGCCTGCCACGATGTCCGTAAAACTACCCCCAGACACCTTAATGCTCTCCTTGATGTTAATACCCCTCTGAGCAAGTTTTGGACCCTCGATTATCTTCTAACTGAGCGCGTCAGACAAGGAAGTCTGAGGCAGAGATAGAGGCATGCAGGAGAAATCTTTTTCTTGCTCCTGCGCGGCAAGATTGTAATTACAACCGAGGAAGATACGCAGCACCTGTGGCTGTGGTGTGAGATTTACACTATGTGATCAAAAGTATCCGAACATCTGGCTGAAAACGACTTGCAAGTTCGTGGCGCCCTCCATCGGTAATGCTGGAATTCAATATGGTGTTGGCCAACCCTTAGCCTTGATGACATCTTCCATTCTCGCAGGCATACGTTCAATCAGGTGCTGAAAGTTTCCTTGGGGAATGGCAGCTCTTTCTTCAGAGAGTGCTGCACTGACGAATGGTATCGATGTCGGTCGGTGAGGCCTGGCAGGAAGTTGGCTTTCCAATACATCTCAAAGGTCTTCTATAGGATTCAGGTCAGGTCTCTGCGCAGGCCAGTCCATTACAGGAGTGTTATTGTCTTGTAACCACTCCGCCACAGGCCGTGCATTATGAACAGGGGCTCGATCGTGTTGAAAGATGCCATCCCAGATTTGCTCTTCAACAGTGGGAAGCAAGAAGGTGCTTAAAACATAAATTTAGGCCTGTGCTGTGATAATTCCATGAAAAACAACAAGCGTGCAAAAACACGACCACACCATAACACCACCGCCTCCGAATTTTACTCTTGGACTACAAACGCTGGCAGATGACGTTCACCGGGCATTCGCCATACCCAAACCCTGCCATCGGATCGTCATATTTTGTACCGTGATTCGTCACTCCACACAACATTTTACCACTGTTCAATCGTCCAATGTTTACGCTCCTTACACCAAGCGAGGCGTCGCCTGGCATTTACCGGCGTGATTTGTGGTTTATGAGCAGCCGCTCGACCATGAAATCCAAGTTTTCTCACCTCCTGCCTAACTGTCCTAGTACTTGCAGTGGATCTTGATGCAGTTTGGAATTCCTGTGTGATGGTCTCAATAGATGTCTGCCTATTACACATTACGATCCTCTTCAAATGTCTCTGTCAGTCAACAGACGAGATCGACCTGTACGTTTTTCTACTGTACGTGTCCCTTCTCGTTTCCACTTCACTATCACATAGGAAACAGTAGACCTAGGGACGTTTAGTAGCGTGGAAATCTTGCGCACAGGCGTATGAAACAAGTGACACCCAATCACCTGACCACTTTCGAAGTCCGTGAGTTCCGCGGGCGCCCCTTTCTGCTCTCTCACGATGTCTAATTATTACTGAGGTCGCTGATATGGAGTACCTGACATAGGTGGCAGCACAATGCACATATGATAAACCTATGCTTCTGAGGGTGTTCGGATACTTATGATCACATAGTGTAGTTTGTATTAAAAATGTCTGGAGTCAGAGTAGAGCCACAGAAGGAATTACTGGGAAGATGCTTCCGCACTTTGTGAGGACCTGTGAGGTGCTGAGAGCCTTCTACCCGGTCAGTTTCGTCACAGAGGATATGTGAACTCACAAAAGGAACTAGGTTCACCTAAGCCAAATTAAGTGGAAAGGTCAAATTGGGGGTGGCGTCTTGATTCTGGTGGGGTCGTTGCCCCCCTCCCCAATTGTCAACTCAAGGAGGAGAGGTTGATATGACTATATCGATACTTGCCATCAGCCATCGCTGATGCAAAGATTTTGGCCTCCTGCCAGTTGGTACGTGTGCGCTTCCGTGGGGAAACTTCTTAAGGCGTCATAGATAAAGCAAGAGCGGTCGCAAGACACGGGAGCGTTGATCCTAAGTTCGGCAGCCGGCAGCTTGGTGATGCTAAGGTCACATGGTGGATCGCTGGGCCCTTGTTTTCAAGTAAGCATTAGTTCCAGAATGGGTCGATGGTGTATCGAGTCACTTATGGATGGGCAGCTGGCTGCACTGCTGTCTGCTCGGGACTGGAGTGTCAAGCTGCACTCGTGAACTTGTGCACCGAACTTCATTCTGATTTCTGATTGTAAGAAGTAGTTACCGTCTGTCTAAGGTAGCTGTGTTGAGGTGCTGTGAGGGAACATTAAAGTTGCTTAGTGTTTAACTGTATCTTTTCCTCTGTTGTACAACCCGCTGAAAATTGTTAGCATTAAGTGTGTGCGTGACGCAAGGGCTTGAGTAAACAGGCAAGGTTTAAGTGTGGGGTCGTACGTACCGGTGGGGCCACTGTAGGCTGTAGGTGGTGCGGAAACTTACCTTAAGGGTGTTTTTAGCCCTTGCCCAGCTTCAGGACAGTTCCTATCAACTTATGTACGTATGTATACAGTGACGATTTGGTAAAGCCCTTCTGTAATACGTTATGATTTCCTTGAGTTTCCTACTATTGTTTCCACATCTTTTGATACATTTGTTTGTAAGCCGGCAAATTCCCTCTGGGTGACACTTGCTGAAATTCATTACCCGCTAGCCTGTGAATTACTTGTGTAACAAAACCGATAGCAGATTAACGTCTTTGGTACTTTCTACTTGCTGTGATTATTTTTCTTAAAAAGGTCTGTGCCAGGTGGTTAGCTAAAGTGAACTGTGTTTTAAGAAAGGACGACGACCCCTTAGTTGCTTATGATACAGCAGATTAAGAAATTAGATACTTGTACGATTTTAAAAGGAACTCAGTTCTCTGTGTTTTTCTGTATTGGTATATTTAAATGTGTAAACAATGTCACAAAGGGGCAGTGTCCATGGTCTGAGTTAAGTTCAGCTGGAAGCTGCATTTTCTCCGCTGACCAATTTCAAAGTTAAAGTGTTTTCACTAACAGGTTCGTGACTGAATGTTAATTTTGCTTATTCTTGTCCTCTTGGTATTCTTAACTGTGTAAATAATTTCACATGAAGGGGCAATGCTCGAGGTTTGGGTTAAGTTCAGACGGTAGCTACACTCGTTCCGTCGACCAGTTTCAAGAATATTGGTACTTTGTTTATAGGGATTCTGCCCAAATATTAATCTTGTCTATCCATGTCCATTAGTATACTTACCTGTGTAAATAAATTTCCCAAAAGGGGCAGTGCCCGAGGTCTGGCTTACATTCAGTCGGGAGCTACACTCACTCTGTGGATCAATTTCAAAATGAATAGTATTTGCTAAAGTTTTTGAGTTGCTAAAGTTTTTGAGTTTTAATAATGTTCTTTTCTTAAGTTGTAATGATGTTGTTAAGCTTTTTTAATGTTTCGGATTAGCTTAAGCTTAATCAAGGATTTTTGTTTCGAAGGATTTAATTTTCAGAGTTTGTTAAAAATTGTGTTACTGCAGTAACCCTAAATTTGCGAATATTTTCCTGCGTATCTATCAGCTGCCAATAGTGTATCAAAGGAGTTTAAGAGTGGTGTCTTAGAGTATCTCTCTGGATTGTGTTGCATTCACTTCAATGTGTGTCTGTGTAAGTTACTGGAATTATCAAATAAACATTACGTCAAGGTGCCCAGAGGCTGTCAATTCCCGAATCATTTAATTCGGACTAGTAAAGCTGAAATGATGTACTTCGTTTTTATGAAATTGAGACCGTCACCTTTTATCTGCTTGTTAACCTCATTAAATTTTGTAAAAATCTGTTTAACAACGAATGTTAGTTTAAACTTGATTAAATTTTCTTATAAAACTGGATTTTAACATTCCAAAACTCTAAAACCGTCTCAAAATGTGAGAAAAATCTTGCCTTCTGGCAGCCAGCGTTCTTCAGCGTGGAGTAGTAATGGATCAAGGTTCTCGTCATTTGCTTCACAAGGTTGCGCAAATAGCTTAGAATTCAACGTTTTACTTCGAATTTCGTTTACTGGGTTAAAGACCCACTCAGATTTTTAGCAACTCAATGATGTCGATGAGTGACGGAGTGTAGTTTAAACATCCAGAGTACCTTTTGATTTAGATAGCTTATAAATCTACGGCACTTTTTCCACAAAATAACCTTTCTGAACATTAAATACTGATTCGCCTTTAGTGTTCGTTGTCACTGTTCTCGTGAAGAGCAGTTCTTCGTGGATTTCTTGCTCTATAACAAAACAAACGTTTACCAATAACAATGCATCATTACCAGGTAAAGCTGACTCGCCCAGTTGTATGGCGAAGTGGGCCGATTGTAGATAATTACACAAGACACTTTAAATATCATAATTCATTTAGGAAATATGTCTTTGAACCTTGTAGTTGCTCAAAGGAATTCTTTTCAGCTTATCAAATATAGGTAGGTGTAGAATAGTTTTTAAATACCTCTCCAACGCCTTGCTGTTACCGGATAGTATGCGGAGTTCCACAATTTGTTACAAGTGACGAGTTATTGTAAGAAGGCCGTGAGGCTCATTTGAAGTTTTTCTTTAAGAAACTGATAGTATTTTAAATCTTATTTTAAATCCTTACCCGTTTTATCGGAGTGACACTTTATCAGATAACCCTCCAGCTTGGATGTTTGTAGCTTCCTTGTTTAACAGTTTGTTACAAAAAGGCTAATATTCGAACCTGGTGGAATGAAGCCAAACTTCAAATAATGAAAAAAAATGTATTGTCTGCATTTGTTTTTAGATTCGTCTATGTTCAGTATCAGTTATCTGTGGACAAAAAGAAAGCCGTCCAAGTAAGAATAAGATAAGAAATAACAATCAAAATCTACCCGCACGATCTCAAACCATGATGGGCGCTCTTCTGCGCAACTGAAGGATCTACAAGAAGAAAATACGATAAAAAAATAGTTTACTTAGTTTTCTCAGGCAGTCCCATACATGAAAGACGAAGCGGCTCCTGGCCCACCACAGGATACTCTTTCCACTCCTTGGAGAAGGGCAAGCCATAGTACTTATGGAGTGGTTGATATCCCTCCACAATTTTACTCCCCCTCCTCCACCCCCCTCCCCCCCCACTTGCTTCGATTACCAGATTGACCGTTTCTTGGTCATTCAGGAAATTTCCAATCAACCAATTCGTTCCGTTAGTGAAATAGTGCCATAAATTCCTTTTTTCCCCAATTCGATGCAGAACCTCCTCATTGGTTATTTGAACTAACCACTTAATCTTCAGCATTCATCTGCAACAGTACATTTCTAAACTTCTGTTTTATTCTTTTCTGAACTGCTTTCATCCACACTTCACTTCCGTACAAGGCTACCTTCCAGATGTTAACAAATTCCTGTTTTTCTTTCTGTAATTTTGCTTCTACTTCCCATTCCATTTCTATACAGGGTGTGTACGGGGACAAGGAAAAAAAATCGCGGATTATTCCTGGGTTTTTCCCGGATATCCCGTTTAAAAAAAATTTTTTTTCCCGGGCGAAGTTACACTTTTTCCGTGCTAAGTGACAGTAGGTTTTCCATAGATTTTCCCTCGGAACTATAAAACTTATCAATCCTATGAATGGTTAACGTTTTATACACTCGCATAGAACTTCCCGGAAAAAAAGTAAAGACGGGGGAGAGATGTTTTGGAAAGACTTTTAGTGAAAAAAAAGGAGAGAAGTTTTGGAAAGACTTTTGATTTGCAGCAACATATACGTTGCATATTTTTGTATTACGAAAGTGTAAATTCGAATTGCACCAAACACAGCGCGTTAGTTTCCGGAGCGTTGAAACCGAGGTTGCGATGTCCTTTCGTAGGCTAGTCATATTTCATGCCACGTGATCTCGCCAGCCGATGACAGCAGATATTCAGATCATAGGACTCATATTATTGTCAGCCAATAGCATGATCACTGGTTACGTAGCGTGAACACACAAAGAGGAAAAGTTAACGCTTTACATTAATATACATAGTAAAGCTACAAGAAAAGCTAAGCTTTCAAATATAATATTGGTCTCTAAGATTAACAAGCTACAACAGAAGCTAAGCTTTCACATGTCATACTGATCTTTTTTTGCGTGTATTATACTTTAAGATACATCACACAAATGTGCCAGTAAATTTAAAATTGTGACATAAATGTCTGGGCTCGAAATTCTTGTAAGTGGCTGGTCCTCAAAGTGTTCAGTTTTAAACGCTCTGTGATTTAGAAATTCATCCCACTTTCTCACACGTAACATAATTCATCTTGCGCAAAAAGAAATTTACTTTGAAAGTAACGCTTTTCGAGCCACCGTTCGCAGTAGTATCCGGAGACTGTTAGAAATAGGTTCGATTTACCAGTTGCCAGAGAGCGCCATGAAACAGGCATTATTGCAGTAGTGTAGGAAACCCGCATGTTCATACGTATATAGCACTAAGAGAGCTAGCATTACACCATAAAAGAAACAGGGCATCAGTGGATACTCCCGAGAGCATCGGGATTTCGTAAATCATACTAAAATGCATAATTCGGCCTAATAACTTGGAAACAAAATCAGAAAACTGAAACTAATAATATATTTTTGCCCTCCGTAATTATGTGAATGTATTTTAATTCACTTGATAGCTCCCGGCCACAGAAATCCTTTTTGTTTTCATTTGACGTGGGAGCTAAATGTAAACGAAGAGAAGCAGCGAAATGACAACACAAACACGGGTCACATGGAGACTTGACGCCCTCCCCACTACAACTCAGACAATTCTGCGCATGCGCGAATCTGGCAGCTAGGGCGCGTGAGAAAAATTTTTCTCTTTTGCATCTGGCTGCTTGCTGCTACTAACGAACCTAATGTGAACAGTTGTGACGTCATGCAGCAAGCAATTTATTATTACGAAGAAGTACACAGTCTTCACCACACGGCCGTAGACATATGTTTGCTATTTGTAGACGCTTGTGCGTGCTCGGTGTTTTGTTGTTGTAAATTGCGCATTTCCTTTGCCACTAAAGTTTTATTTTTTCCACTCGTTTATATTTTATTCTGCTGTATCATTCTCTAAGAGCAGGATACAGTAACATTCTTTGCTAGAGAATCAATTCTTACCAGTCAAAACTACAAAAATTTAACTGAAAGCTAAAACAATGAAAAATTCCCGGAATTCCGAAAAATTCCCGGGTTTTTCCCGGTTTTCTCCCGGATGAAAAAATTCCCAGGTTTTTCCCGGATTTCCCGGTTGTCCCGGATCGTATACACCCTAGTATAAAATGCTTTCACATTCATTACCCTCGTGTAGTCTTTCTACACATTCCTTCCACCTTTCAGCTTCCCCTACTTACACGTCTTTGGCTCGGAACCTCATTGACTGGAGTAGAAATATCTTCAGTGATGAATCCTGATTCGAACTGAGCGCCGATGACCAGCGAAGACGTGTCCAGAGACGCCCCAGACAGCTGCGGGATATCAGATTGACTGTAGCCCTTCATACGACCCAGTAATCAGGTATGATAGCCTGGGGCGCCATTTCACTTGACCGCAGGACCCGTTTGTTTGTCATCTGCGACACCCCAGCGGTACATCGTCGATATTCTACACCCCGTGTTGTTGTCCTTTGTGGCAAGCTATCCTGGGCTCACATTTCAGCAAGGTAAGCCCACCCTCACCAAGGCGAGAGTTACTGCTACCTGTCTTCGTGCTTGCCAAACCCTACCTTGGCCAGCAAGGTCGCCGGAGCTATCCCTAACTTTTGCAGCATTTTGGGCAGGGCCCTCCAATTAGCTCGGGATCTTAATGACCTAACGAGCCAATTGGACAGAATTTGGCACGATATTCCTCAGGAGGGCATCCAACAATTCTATCAATCAATACCAAGCCGAATCTCCTTGTAAAAGGACCAGAGGTGTACCAAAGCTTTGTTGACTCGCTCAGTTTGTGAAGCTCTTTCTCTGAATAAATCATCCAATTTCTCTGAAACTGAAATCATTTGTATGTCTGTACACGTACATCACATGTACTGATGACCGTCCCATTCAGATAATTCCGCCTTCGTGCGTCGCTCTTCTCTCTTTTTTTGTCGTAGATTCTATTATAAAAGGGGATGATGGATCGATTTCAACCAAACTTGGTACACGTCTCACTTAACGTCTGGAAAGAATCACTGTGTCAATAAGAACCACCTGCCCCTGAACGGAGTGGGGATGAAGAAGCGTCGTAGCTCACGACGGGCATGTAGAGAGACTATATTCTTCCAGTATCGAGCACTTAATCATTTCTTGGAGATTCTTTTATATACCGCTGGAGGAAGTGGTAGGACTGGGTTAGCTGTGAGTGGTTCTTGCCCGTTAATAAAATTATTTTTGTTTTATTTAAACAAGTTTCCAACATTTATTTGCTCGTATATCCAGTACAATTTTAAGCATATTTTAAGAGAGTGTTGTCTTCTAGAATAAGAACTAGTACAACATGAAATAATGATCAAATCTGCATCGAGTCAATAGAAAAAAATTACAAAACAACCCAAGCCACGCAGGGAGTACTAGTAATATAATGTGTGCTGATCAAGGCTGAATTACAGATGTTATATACAGCACCCCGCACTAACTTGTAACATTTACAGACATCCAACCAGCACAGCCCCGTCTTACAACACTCACAGGAAAACTCTATCTCCAAGCTCTGCTTCGTAAACGACCAGCCAGATAAACCTGAAGCGAACTTCGCCCAGTCTCACCGTATCGCTAGTATCCGGCCAGCAGGCTCTTCCTTGTTGCCGCTCTCCCGCCACGGCCGTTTCCTCTACTGGTATCTGCCCGCTGCTTGTTACTCGCTCGGTCTCCAAAACAAGATTCCACCACCGCTTCCTCTTCTCCAGTAGGTCCTCGCGATGACGCCTGTGTCGCAATAGACATGGCGCAGCGTCGTTACTTAGATACTCCACCATCCATGCCGCACCGGTGGCGCGGGTTTAAAGGGCTGCGTCTGCGTGACGTCTTGTGACGGCTCATTTTATCTGTCGGTCTTGTATTTGCTTCGGAAGTAGTCCGACCTTCTTGAAGCCCTGGGGCTTCTAGTAGCGATTACCGCCTCAGGAGGAACCTACACAAATCGGAGCTAAATTACAAAACTGTGTTCACCTGCACACACACACACACACACACACACACACACACACAATTTTTTTCCTAATTGTGAACATGCGCTAACTGTCACTGAATAATCACAGGAAGTCTAGTGTAATACTATTTTAACCACACATGAAAAAATTCACGGAAGTCAAGGAATAATATCTTTCTCAGAACAATTCAAATATAATTTGTAAACCAATCACCAATTCAGTTATCATGGGTAAATTAATTAGATCCGCAATCAGGAACCCTAACTTAGAAAATCACGCAACTCATCGAATCAAATCAGTACTGTTCAGACTACTAAAGTATGTTCAAAGGAAATTCGTAATAACATAGTTATAGTTTCACGTAAGTCATACAAGTACGCCATCAAATCCCTGACTACTCTGAAAATCGTTAACCTCAATCCAAGTTCAGTTAAACAAATCTCGACGTTACTATGTCGTTACAAGAGTATGACCCAACTACTTCTTTACGTTTTGGTGTTACATAATCATTTACAGTGACGGCCCTCGATAAACCTTCTTTAGATGTCGTAGCATCCTCGACCGGCTATTGGTTATACGCTGACAGTGGCCAAGTACTCAGTCCCTCAATCGTGGCTGACAGCGATGCCCACAAGTATGCCACCACTCTGTAACGTATTTAAAAGAAAGAAATTCCGCCTCTTGGACCATGTACATACAACTGGCTGTCCATTTGCGACTTCCATCATTCAACCAATCCTTTCACTAGAATGACATGTGAAAGGTAATAATACGTCGGCAATAGGAGGACCATTACATGTTGCAACAAACTTTGCACAGAATTTTTGCATAATATTTCCAACTTTTACGAGACTGTTTCTACTATTTCTCGCAGACACCCCGCTCCTCCCCCCCCCCCCCCCCCCCCCTCCCGCAAATTGATGAAAGATAAAAAGTTTTTCACTTACTGCACTTCCGCTGTTCATGCAGTAAAGCTGCCACAGCTTGCATGACGTTTTAATTTATTACTTCTTTACTGTTAACTCTATTCGCATCACATTTTGCAGACAGTATTCAAACATACTACTGATTACATCATTGTATGACACTTAATTTAGGAGATATGAGGTCGTAAACACCGAGCTGCAGGAAAGCAAAAGTGTAGGGTGAAATTCTCAAGAGTTACAAGCGAAATACATGAATTCTAGTAAATTGTGTTCAACATGTGTGAAATGTGTGACAAGTTTGTACATGGGCAATGCTGCAACCGATAGTCTCCCCCTAAACCACTAGATCGATTTCACTCAAACTTGGTACAATTGTACGAGTGCCATTCGGAAAGGAAGGTCCGATCGATCGCGAAATGGAAACGACAGTGAAAATCCGGTGAAACTTCGCACAGATGTGTTGGGCAGTGTCTCTAGTATGTCTGTCGATTGCGTCAGGTTGCTCTTTTCAGTTTTGAGCACGTGAAGGTGCCTAGAAAAAGTGTCTCCCCCAATTGTGAGGGTCTGGTGAGAGATTTCGCCTGAAGTTATTCAACCCACATAACATGACTGTCATGTGTTTCCTTCTTCATGACAATTCTCGCCCGTACTCTGCAGGGGCAATGAAGATGCTCCTGCAATGTTTTCGATGGGAAGTGTTTGATTACCAACAATACAGCCTGTAATTGGCTCCCACTGTGTTTCGTTTCCGCTGGCTATGAAGGCAACATTTTGGTAAAGACAGTGCGCTATAGAGCAGCGTAGAGATTTGGCGGAAAGCACAGTCGGCTGCCTTCTATGACAACGGCATTGGAAAGTTGGTGCAATTCTATGACAAACGTCTAAGAGTGAGCGACGACCATGTAGAGAAGTAGATGGAAGGTCTAGCTAACTGTTTCAGATAAAACATTTTTGAATTTCACCGTGGTTTCCATTTCGCAACCGATCGGACCTTACTTTCTGAATAGTCCTCGTACTTACTGTCTGGAAAGAAATCCTGTTGGGTAACAACCAGCAGCCTTCTATTGGAGTTGGGGATGAGAATGTGGGGGAGAAGGGAGGAAGAGATGGAAGATAAAGAAGGGGCAGGAGAAGATGGACACAGGTAAGGGACACAGAGGAGATGGACAGAAAGGGACGAGGGAAAGTTGAACATAAAGAGGGGAGAGAAGGAGATGGACAGAGAAAGAAAAGAGGAAGAGATGGATACAGAGAGGGACGAGGAGCAGATGGACAGAAAGAGGGGTTAGGAGCAGATGGACAGAGAGATAGGGTATGTGACATGGTCATAGAGGGAATGAGGAGGAGATAGAAGGGAGATGAGATGACAGGCTCAGAGGGGAAAATGAGATGGGGTGGGGGGAGGAGCAGATGGACACAATGGGGAGGAACATATAGAGGGGAAGAAACAGATGGACAGAAAGAGGGGAAGAAGGAAATGAACAGCGATAGGAGAATGAGGAGATGGAAAGAAATTGAAGCAGGAGGAAATGGGCATACAGTAATGGGTGGACGTAGGAAGTGGACAGAGAGCGAGGGAGAAGGAGGTGGACAGAGAGAGGGGGAAGAAGGATGTGAACTAATAGAAGGCTGGAATTAATGCATACCTGTGAAGGCTAGGTACTCAGCTAGTTTTAAATAACATTTATTTTATAATAACTGATTGAAATTTATTTATCTGACATCGCTACAAAGTTGATACCATCAAAGATATGATTGGCGCAAGCTCCATTTCTGTTGAAACTTCCGTGTGCCGGTGGCCGACTATCTACCATTTCCTGGCCATAGCTCTAGAGCGTTCTGACCTTATTGTATGTGTGCGGTACTTTCCGTCGGCAGCACTGTGTCAATTTATAGAGCTAATGTTGAGCTGTTGTAACTAAATATCCACAGTAACATAAAAAGGAAATTTCTGGTATTGTTCTCTGTAAAGTGATAGTATACGCTCACTATCAATACCTAAACGTACACTGGTGTGACAGGGTAGCTCTAGAACATAAATGTGGCAATAAAACTTAACAGTGGAAGTGTGATTTTTAACACGGAATATTTGCAATAAATGTTCTTAACTTTCGGTAACTTTATGCGTGGCACTTGAAATTCTATGCCTAATGCAACTGAGAATTAAGTTCAGTTAAACTTTGTTGTCTCTGGCAGTTTATAATATAGTCACCTGGACTGAAATTAGCTATCGGACACTGGTAGTTAACTGTTCCGATTGCTCTGTAAGTACTGGCTGCTATGTCGGAACTACTATCACTGTAGAACATCGTGACTGTCTGTAGAGACACGGAACCGTAGTAGCTTCTGAATAGAACTGCCGGAACTATGGTCCGTAGCGCAATTGCAGGAACTGCGGCGGAGCTGTGACGAAACTGAGCGACTGTCGACTGTCTCTGTTGGCAGAAGGATCTTCATCTGTGTCTGTATTTCGCGGAAACAAAGGCCGGTATTACACTATCATATTTCTTTGACAAAGAATATGAGCAAAAATTCGTCAAATTTCTTCGACGAAGTTCCCTAATGCGGCGCTAAAAAGAGATATTACAATGTCGTCATATGTTTCGTCAGATTTCAAGATGACGGTTAACAGCTTGTTGTTGTCCGCTGAATTTGCTAGTACTACAGTTTCACTGTGTTTGTATTTGGAAGAAAAGCGGCGGAAAAAAGGAAACATACTTGAATGAAGCCATAGGTATTACGTCGAGATTATAAAAGCGTTCAGCAAAATTTGTTAAGAGAGCTGCAAGTGGAGGATGTCGGGTCTTATATATATATATATATATATATATATATATATATATATATATATATACACACATTATTTGCGAATTTCATATTTGCTCAGTAAAGTGGCTTCTCATATCACTAAACCAGATGTTCTCCTGAGAAAGGCTATACTTCCAGAAGACAGAGAACTGTGAGACCGGGAATTCTTGATATAGGAGAGCGACTCTAGTTTACAACACAGCACTCGAATATCAAATTGCGTATCAACGAAAATAATTCCAGAAACGTGTGAAGCGATTTATGAAGCACTGTAGGGGAAATATGTAAACGTAAATAAATGTTTATTACACTATGTGGACAATAAGAACTACTTTTATTTTCGAATAATTTAATTAATGGAATTAGTATTCCAACAAATAACGACAGAATTAACAAAAATTACGTAACAGATGAAGCGCATTTTAACTTGTGGCATCCAGATTTGAAAAATAGACAAAGTACAATGGAAAGCTAAGAATGAATTTTTTTATTTTAGAGTGTGGCCATCTCCTCTATTCCGGCTTGCCGAAAAGCTGCCTGGACGTTTCCAGGTGTAGAGGTGGATAGCTGTAGCTGTCATTGTGGACATATGTTGCTGCTGCATATTGAACCTGCCCATCAACACACAATTAATAGCATGCGCTTTGCCCCTTGCTCACCCCCCCCCCCCCCCCCCCCACAAACCCAGTCGAACCAAGTTTATTAACAAGCAAAGAGTCGAAGGAACACTCCAACTTTGAAGCCATGTTTACAAACACACTACAGAGACGTCTAATATTTGTAGCGACGCCAGCGTTCCAAGTGGTTACATTTCACATTGCAGTGAACAGAAGACGAACGACTTCTATGATCAAATCTACGGCGAGGACCTGGATTTGATCATATTTATTTGACGACATGAGAGATTTGACAAAGTTCGCTATTACACTATCAAATTTCTTTGACATAAATATTTGACATATCAGCTTTGACAGAGAAATATGAAAGTGTAATATTTACCAAAGCAGTCCACGGTCGACAGCGCTCACTGTGTCAAGTAGTAACACTACCGGTGGATGAATATGACACACAGGTGGACGTGTTGTGGAAGCAGAAGGCAGTTGCGGTTGGCAAGCGCCATCTGGACGTTGTTCCTGCGAACTGAGGAGGCGCCTGCCGAGTGGTGAGCTCGCTGATGGCGGCCTCCCGTGGCACTGCTGTGTATCTCTTGTGCTATGTGCACAACAGCTAAACTTGATTAGAGTGACCATGAAATGTTTAGTTTCTATGGAAATTAATGTGTTTAAATTTCATGGTAGTAGACAAATGTTTTAATCATTATGTACATGTAGGTCTACAATTACATGATTAGGTTGCTATTCACACTGAAATGAGTGGCCATGGGTTCTTTGAATCATCTTCAGGTTATTTCTCTACCGTTCAACTCTGTATAGGCGAGTGGGAGAAATGAACACGTAAATCTTTCTGTACGAGCTCTGATTTCTCTTATTTCATTGTGATGCTCGTCTCTCCCTATGTAGGTTGGCAACTGTAAGATATTTTCACATTCAGAGGAATTAGTTGATGATTGAATTTTCTGGAAAAGATCTCACTGTAATGAGAAACACCTCTGTTTTAATGATTGTCACAGCAGGTCGCTTATCATATTCGCATGTTCGAGACACTCTCTCCCCTATTTCACGATAATCAAACGCGCTGCCCTTCTTTGGACCTTTCTGATATTTTCCGTCAGTGCTGTCTGCTAAAGATAGCACAGCAATACTCTAGCAGTGGACGAACAAGCTTAATGTATGTAGTCTCCTTTGTAGATCTGTAGCATCTTCTAAATGTTCTGCCAATTAAATACTGTCATTGATTGGTCTTCCCCACAATGTCATCTATGTGATAGTTCCGATTTAAGTTGCTCACAGTTGTAATTCCTAGATATTTCGTTGAACTGACAGCCTTTAAATTTGTTTGAATTATCCTGTTTAACAAATGGAGCAGTATATTTTGTGAGTGCCATCAGAGAGGAACACGGCTCGAGTTAGCAGTACAGGGGAAGAGACTAATTAATCTTACGTCAGAGCCCAGATTAAAGCTGATGCCACTTATTAAAACACTTTCACAAGTCCAGTACTGTAGTCAGTTGATCCAGATTCACTGGCTAAACGTAATCTTTACTGACCACATCATAGGTACGGCGCACAGCAAAATCACAAGTCCCACATGTGGTAAAAGAAACTTCCAAATTATGTATGTTCTCAATTGCATTTGAAAGCTCTTGATTAAGTTAGTAGAACAATATAAGCACACTGGCCAAAAATTATTCCCCCCAGGACTCATCACGCTGGTACTGTCGAGCGTGTCTAGCTTTCACAAATGGCCTCAAATCGGCGAAGAAAAGAGTCTGCGAGTTTCTTCAGGTGTCTCTTTCCAGTCAAACTTTTCAGTTTCAATTTCAGACTAATTTATTGCTACGAATTTTAGACCTGTTATCTGGAAATTCTAAACACGTCGTACATAATCGTTAATCATGATGACATACAATATTTTATATTATGTATATATTAGTAAATCATTTTAACAAAAAACATTGGTAATATTAATGTAGAAATAAAACAGGGTATTTGAAAAATAATAATCAATATAAAAATTAACATAAACAAAGCGAATTAAGTTCCAAGTGATCCATCATACATTACTAGGTATGTTACTGGCTGCCTCGAAAGATTGGGTTGTTTGGGGGAAGAGACCAAACAGCGAGGTCATCGGTCTCATCGGATTAGGGAAGAACGGGGAAGGAAATCGGCCGTGCTTGCAAAGGAACCATCCCGGTATTTGCCTGGAGCGATTTAGGAAAATCACGGAAAACCTAATTCAGGATGGCCGGACCCGGGATTGAACCGTCGTCCTCCAGAATTCGAGTCCAGTGAGCTAACCACTGCGCCACCTCGCTCGGTGCCTTGGGAGAAATGGATATATATGGTGAGTCACCAACTATTGCCACCTAGAACAATTCCGAAAGTATGGTAGTAGCTGAAAAGTTTGTGTGACAAATGTTGCATGGGACAACGGGGGTCATAATATGACACAGATTTTTTGTTGCTAGGTGGGGTTTCGTCAGAGGTATGAAGGTCAACTTTTTTTAATTGCGATGTTATAGTTTGGTACTTATTTTCTGATAGCGGCTATCAAGACGAATTCAGTGATGTGTAATAGTCAACGAAGGACAAAAAGGTGGCATGAAAATTTACAGAAGGTGTTCGAATTGATGACCATTGGTATCAACGCAGTACTGAAATCTTCTTATCATGGATTGAATGATATTCCTTATCACTACCGCACTTATCGAAGCACATGCTCTGACAGTTCTCTCTCATATACCGTGCAAATAGTAAATATTCGCCGAATACGGCATATCCATCTAACGTGCCATTGGCAAGTAAACATCATTTGACGGCTGAGCAATACAACACTAATAGAAACGATAAGACTAGTATCGTCGAATCAAGCAAATGAGAATGATGTATCCCTTCGAAAAACAAGTCGATAGGCTTCTCATTTGCGGAGAATGCAAACGAAATACAGCGAGAGCTAGAGACTTATACGCTGAAAGATATCCTAAACGTACTCACCCTACACGTCGTACATTTAGATATGTGTGTGCTAAACTGAACAACTGGATCTTTAACGCATCGGAATCATATCCGGCAAAGGAAAGTTACTAACGAGGAAACGGAAATTGGTACTCTTGCCACTGTGGTTCGAGATCCTTGTGTTAGTTCGCGTCAAATCACAAGGGAATCTGGTTTGAGCCAGAGTAGTGTTGTTGTGTTCTGCATCGCCATAAATGCCATCCTCACCATATCAGTCTCCACCAAGAATTAACTAGTACGGATTGTATGCGTCGCGTTGAATTCTGCCAATGGGCTGAACTTCAAATTCAGGAGGAAGGCACAGTTATTAATTTGATTTTATTTTCTGACGTGGCTGCATTCACGAACCATGGAAATGTTAATTTGCATAACTTGCATTATTGGGCAATTATTGGACAACTAAAAATGCATGTTGGCTGTGGCAAGTTGCACACCCAAAACCGTGGTCGGTGAATATATGGTGTGGGATTCTGGAGGACAGAATTATAGGCTTCTATTTCATAGAAGGAAATCTTAATGGTAGGAAGTACACCATATTCCTGCAAGAAACATTTTTTATGTTATTGGCAGGAATACCTTTAGAACATGGAACAGAATGTTGTATAAACACGATCGGTGTCCGGCTCATTTTTTGCTGATAGCTGTAAATGAGTTGCAGAGACAATTCCTAAAACGTTGGATATAAATGAGTTGCAGAGACAATTCCTAAAACGTTGGATATAAATGAGTTGCAGAGACAATTCCTAAAACGTTGGATATAAATGAGTTGCAGAGACAATTCCTAAAACGTTGGATATAAATGAGTTGCAGAGACAATTCCTAAAACGTTGGATATAAATGAGTTGCAGAGACAATTCCTAAAACGTTGGATATAAATGAGTTGCAGAGACAATTCCTAAAACGTTGGATATAAATGAGTTGCAGAGACAATTCCTAAAACGTTGGATATAAATGAGTTGCAGAGACAATTCCTAAAACGTTGGATATAAATGAGTTGCAGAGACAATTCCTAAAACGTTGGATAGGACGCGGAGGAGAGTTGTCGTGGCCGGCTCGTTCGTCAGACTTGACGCCTCTGGATTTTTTCTTGTGGGGATTCGTAAAAGACATTGTTTATAAAGACGTTCCAACAACACCTGAAGATGTGGGAGAGAGAACTGGCAGAGTATGTGCTTCGATAAGTGCCGATGTGATAAGAAATGCCAATCAATCCATGATAAGAAGATTGCAGCGGTGCATTGATACCAATATAATTAAATGTGCCTATGATTATCTGTCATTGGGGAAATGCTTCTTGTGACCTGTTGATATTATTTTGCCACAATGAGTAGTTGCGCAGTCTGATGCACCATGTCAGGGATTGCGCGGCCCCTCCCGCCGGAGGTTCGAGTCCTCCCTCGGGCGTGGGTGTGTGTGGTTTTCTTAGCATAAGTTAATTTAAGTTAGTTTAAGTGGTGTGTAAGACTAAGGACCGATGACCTCAGCAGTTTGGGCCTTAGAAATTCACACACATTTTTTTTGACGTTATTTTGATACCCAGAGGGTTTGCTTGAACCTATCGACTGAAAGTTAACCGGTTGTCTTTTAGATATCTGGTGTGTTATCATACTGACTTAAGTCCACTAATTTTGGTCACTTACAGTTGTGTGCAGGTCGCAGTGTAATTGTCTGCAGTCTCTCTCTTTACCTGAAAAAGGGGGCACCTGAGACGACATTAACCCTCGTCTCCACATTCTCAGATTGGTACGTTGCTGCATCCCACTCGATGTAGATGTTTGGGATATGGACCGTAACACATTAACAGGTGCACCATACCTCGAGTACAGCCAATCTCATGAAGTTGAAGCCTGTTCCTTATGCTTGGGAATATGCTGTAAACATGCCATTTACCAATCTGCAGGGACGTTGATTATTACGTTTCACCCACTGTTACAAACAGTCTCAAAGACGTTCCTGAAGTATTGAGAAGTGGTGATCTAGCACGCCAGTCGAAGTGCAGTAGGCTGTCCCAAGTGTACAGTGAACCAGCAAAGTACGCATGCAGCCCTGTGAACACAGCTGTTGTCATCCTGGTAGACAGGTGTCTTGTCAGCAAACCCCATCGTGAAGATGTAGAAGAAAGTACAATATCGAGAATGTTGAATGAAACATCAATGTTCATGTTAAATATAATCTTAATAAGCGGCCCCAAGTGATGGTACTAAAAACACCCTCAGCGCGTGATAGATTAACCTCTTGCCTGAATTTCAAATTCCACACATTGCGTATTAAACCGGTCAGTGGCTGTGCATTCAGCGCCTTGCACCATTTAAAAAGAGGCAAAATCGTGATTCTTTGGACCACAGTAAATCCCTCTAGTCAGTTACTGTCCAGTTTCTGTGCTATTTGGTCCACTGAAGACGCAGCGTGTTACGTGCCGCTGGGAGTAGTAGCGTATTGCGAGGTACCCCAACACGAATGTTCACTGCACGCAGTTCATTTCGCAATGTTCTCTTGGAAAATGGTGGAGATGAACCTGCATTCAATAAAAGCAGAAATGTTTGTAAGGCCTTAATGCGACTGTCACTGACAATGGCCTCTTTCGATAGCGATCTTTTTACGACAATTGCTCTTATGTTATTGAGACGCCCTACTAAACAGGACAGGACAGATAGTTGGAATTGTGGAAAGGGGCCAAGATGAGCGGCTATCAGTTATACTCCAACACATATAACTTTATTTATTTGACCAAACATTACAGTACAAACTCTTGAACTTAGATATCGACTGAATACGCCACACTATGTTATGCCTTAAGGCCACAACCACTTTAATTAAAAAAAAAAAAAAACGGCTAAAAGCCATTACCTCAAAATTCAGACGCCAAAAAGAATATTTAGAAGGCAGAAGGCCTCACGTTAAGTAAGTTCTATAAATGGGCTGAAGGCTCAAAAAATCTAACACTTGAAAAGCACCAACCTTAATTTAAAGACGGCTGAAGGTCGAAGATTTAAGACTCAAAGTAAAATTAAATAAAATAACACAAGACAGAAGGCCTTATCTTCAATTATGCTGAAGGCCCCAAACTTTCTGATGCTCGAAAGACAAGATCCTTAATTTAAAAACGGCTGAAGGCCCCCATGACTTAAAACTGAAGGTAAAATAAATTTAAACAACAAAGCCTTATCTTAAATTAGGCTGAAGGCCCCAAACAGTCTAACACTTGACAAGCAAGAAATTTTAATTTAAAGCGGCTGAAGGTCCTTGACTTAAAACACCACTAAAAACAATTCAAATTTAATTAAAAACCATCGGCTATGAGCCATACAAATACACACAATAGAAAATAAGTGCTGCTAACGGCGCTTATAAGTTTCGGGGGTCGGCCAGCACTTGAAATACCAACGATCACTTACGTGAGACAGGCATTCGGCCCAAACATTCTTGATCCGGCGACAACCCAACCAACAGACAGGCAACAGACCCACCATCACGGTAACTTGCGCTCCATTCGACCAGCACACAACCGGGAGTTCAGTGCAAAAAGCAAAAGGCATGGACGCCACACAACCAATCATATATTAAGCTGTCAAGCCGTGCTGGACAGCGACAACACGGCGGGGAAAGGACACTGCCTGAATTTACGTCAACGGCCACAAGGCAGAAATTTCCGCTGGTGCACTTCAATTGCAAATAACCAAATACAGTTAGACTCCACTGGACGGTGTGCTAAACCTTCGCCATCTCTAACACACACGTTGTTGCTCGGGGGAATGTCCCAACAGCCAACAACGAGAACCAGATGGCACTATGTGAACAGTCTTGACTTGCTGATAAATTAAATCCAAAATCAACTTTCGTGGGGCCGGCCGCGGTGGTCTCGCAGTTCTAGGCGCGCAGTCCGGAACCGTGCGACTGCTACGGTCGCAGGTTCGAATCCTACCTCGGGCATGGATTGTGTGATGTCCTTAGGTTAGTTAGGTTTAAGTAGTTCTAAGTTCTAGTGGACTGATGAACAGCAGTTGAGTCCCATAGTGCTCAGAGCCATTTGAACCAACTTTCGTGTCCAGGGTCGGTGAGCAACGGACCTCATAGCAATGGGAACAGCCTCACAAACACTGTGGAGAGACCGCCAGCGGGCCCTGCGAAACTAAGCCCCGCGGAGATTTCCTTGCTGCTCCACGCCAACCGACCGACTCCTCGCACACCAGCACGGAGAGAGCACTAAAATAACTGAGCAGTCGACATCGCAAGCTACACACAATTTCACAAACAGTAAGACGAAGACCGCAACCAATGCTAAAAGCAGTGACCGAGCAATGACACGACCGAACCATAAGTTGAGACACACACCGGCAACCCATAAGCGACCGGCGGGCAAACACACGTCGTCCGGTAAGACGACCAACCGTCATGGCTATCGAAGCCTCACTACTGCTGCAACCCGACCGACTTCCGCCGCATCCCAACGCCCCCCCCCCCCCCTTCCACGGCAGATGTCAATCGGGAAGTAATAGTAGTCAGCAAAGATAATACGGCAGGACTATATCGATAAGCGGTGGTGCTGCTGCTCACGGGCAGGCAAAGCAGCAACTCAGTGACAACAGAAATTGAAACTAACATAACGAGGTGGCAGTATAGCAAAAAAAAAAAAGTATGTAAAATAAGAGATGGCGCGAACACGAGCCACGCACGGCTCAGCTCTCAGCTGTATTACAGCATTTGATGTAGACCCGATGGACAGTCCGCAGTGATATGCTAGCGAATCGAACAACATCGTCCCTCACGTTGCTACTCAACCGACTGGCACATACACAATACTACGTAACTTACTCCGTGACTTACTTTAGCCGTAGGGTGTGATGAGCACCTGATATCATTTCACAATCGTCTATTGTCTTCCAAAGGTATCAGTGTGCTCTTTTAAGAAGATGACTAACATTTTTTTGGTGAGCTTGTAACATGTTAACGTTTATCACAAAACTGAGAATATACACAACACAAGGAGCCAACGCGGGTCCTAGCTCTGCCATGGGACATTTCCACGGTATTGGAAATGGCAGCGAAATAGTGCTGTTCCAGCACTCACACACAACTGAACCCTAATTGTTTTATATCTAACATTCTCTAGTTCCGATCCGGGAAGGTGAAAAAGTGATGTTTCTGTTACTAAGGATATTTATTCTGCAGAAACTTATTTCAGTTACGCAAAGAAATACCACTCTTGGCTAACAAGTTCTCAACACTGAAGCGGTCACAAAGCTTTAGGGGGTTTAATGAATCAGACTGCATCATATATTGTGTTATTACTGCACACAGATCTCTTTCACTACTGTGTCTAGTGTATGTAATAAGTTGTCTCAGGACACATTGGTGACAGAATCACAACTGTGAATGCCAATGCACACGATAACGTGATCATAAACATAGAAACATTACTGAAAAGGAAGGAGCACCAGAGCCTGTTATTATGTTCAGCATTTGGTTCCTTTGGGTTATTGTGGCTGGAGGTGCTACTGACTATGGTTAGAGGCAGTAAATTCAGAGATAATAATACAGCTGCTCTCTTGTTCCGTGAGAGATTAATAATCGATTCAAATACCAACTTATATCGTTGCTGTTCCTTATTGGAGGTGTCGCTCGATTTTCTCTCGATCAGGGCTGAAGAGCAGTCAGTCTGTGCGACTGAATGTCGAATTTAGAGGATGAATACTCCTCTCTGTGCCACACGTATGCCTGCACCTACGTCTAAATCATATCTGTAGGCCGCCTTAGGGGGTGTGGTGGAGGGTACTTTGTGTACCAGTGCCACTTCCCGCTTCTCCTGCTCCAGTTCGCGAGAAGAACGATTGCTGGTAAGCTTCCGTGTTGGTTCGAATCTCTCTGCTTTTAACTTCATGATGTTTCCGCGAGATATGCTTTGGAGGAAGCAATATATTGGTTGATACTTCCAGGAGCGAACCCTCTCGGATCTTTAACAGTAGAGCACATCGTGATGCAGGTGTCTCTCTTCTGATGCCTACCACGGAAGTTGGCTGAGCACCTCCGGGACTCTTACGCTTCCTAAATGAACCAGTAAGGAAACGTGCTACTCTTCTTTGAGTCTTCTCTATTCCCTCTATGAACACTGTCTGGTACAGATCACAGACTGACGAACATCGAACAAGTGTTTTTGTAAGTTACCTCTTTTGTAGATGGTCTACACTGCCTGAGGATTCATCTAATGTAATTGTTTACTTTCTTGCCGTCATTGGGACAAAGCACGCGGCCGTGTCCCTTTACGCGTTTCCATATAGATCGGCGAGGCGATCACTATGATATGATTTGTTTTGTACCCATCCATTATATTGGAATTTGGCAGTTTTTAATCCATGACGTACCGTCTTTTAGCAGTGTTTTGTATTCACGAACAACGAATGTTGGGAAGAAAGATCCCGAGCTTTTCCGCTCTAATGTGTTAATCATTGTCACTTGAAGATATGGCTTTAACGCCACGAAACCGGTAGTGTTACACTAATAAAGAACAAAAATACAGCTGTAGCGATTATTAATACCCAAGATAATGTATTTCAGTCCGACAGCTGCCTTATCTGCGATTGGGTTTGTGTGATTGATCCATTTTAAATCTCTCCGTGCGCGTACTCCAAGATGTTTTATGGACGTGACTGCTTCCAGTGACTGATCTTCTGTCGCATAATCATACAACAGCGGTTTTTCCGCCTGCTTATGAGCAATACTTTACATGTATTTGAGCATCACTTGCCAGTCCCTGCAGCAAGTGTCGATCCTTTCCAGTTTCTCCAACATTTCGCTACTATTTTCTAGTACTGCGACTTCTCTCTACACAACATCATCATTCGTGGAAAGCCTCATGGAACTTCTGACGTTATCCACTAGGCCATATACAGTGAAAAATAATGACCTATAACACTCCCTTGTAGCGTCAAATATATATCAACGATAAGTTAAACGCAAGAGTGCTAACGTTCTTATCACATGATGAACTAATTTAAACATATAAATGTAACGTTTCCCTTTTCTTCTTCTAAAATCACAGTGAAAACGGAGGAATATTTCTGTATTTTGATTATGACTTGCCCCTACTTTGCGGAGTTGAAGTGCTGTTTTCATTGCAGCAACGGACACAACTACGTCACTACAATTAATGTTCTTCAAGTTATTTTATTTGCGAAAGTTAACGGTACACAACGAACCACATCAATATTTGTCTCTGGAATTGTTTAGGAAAATCTTGGAAACCCAAATCGGAATGGATGGGTTTGGAGAAAAAGCCTGAAGACCCTTTATGTGATCGGGTTTTCCTGCTTTCCAATTATGTTTTGAGCGTTGCAATTGCCTCAACATTGTCGATCAGACGTGTAGTACTTGTTCCTGTTTTTAAATTGATGTCTGTAAATTATGCGAAGGCTAGTCGGAAAGTAAGGAACGATAGGTCGCAAAATGGAAACCACAGTGAAAATCAAAACTGTTTTATTTGCAACGGTTAGCTACACCTTCCAGCTACTTTTCTACACGGTCGCCGCTCAAACTTAGCTATATGTCGTAGCGTTGTACCAACTTGTCAATTCCCTCGTTACAGAAGACAGACGCCAGTCTTTTCGACAATTTTCTACTCTGGACTGTATCTCGTTGTCTGTGTCAAAATATTGTCTTCATAGCCAGTGGTTCATTTGAGCAGAGATGAACCTCAGGGGTAGCCAATTACGGGCTGTATTGTGGGTGATCAACACTTCCCATCGAAAACGTTGCAGGAGCATCTTCATTGTCACTGCAGAGTGCGGCCGAGAATTGTCGTGTAGAACGAACTGTATGACAGTTGTGTTAAGTGGATTGCATAGCTTCAGGCGAAATCTTTCGCCTGGCCCTCATACTTGGCGGGAGACGCTAATTTCTAGCCATCTTTACGTTCTCACTGTGAGCTCAGAACTGAAAAGAGCGTCATGATGCAATCGATGGGCGTGCTAGAAACAGCGCCCAATGCATCTGTGCAAAGCTTCATCAGATTTTCACTGTATTTTCCATTTCGCGACTGATCGTTCCTTACTTTCCGAATAACCCCCCTATGTATATAACAGAATCATATGGACCTAAAGCATTCTTGTAAGGAACATACGGAATCTGTTTGAAAAAAAAAAAAATGGCTTCAACCTGTGATTGAACATCTTTTTGTAGCCAACAGCCCTTAACTTCTATTGAGGCCTTATGAAAATTCATTTTGCAGACTGCTGCACACATAACGACATGACGTCGAGATTTTCCGTGAGAATATGCTGGCAGAAAATTTTTTCGGCGTTCAAGTCATTTCAGAATTGAGTAGAACCTCGAGCTGTCGAAGATTTACGCGTCACCGTCGTTGGGAGACAGCTGACAGCCAAGATCGGTGAGTATTTATGACATAGCCACAGTTTGCCTTGTTGAAGGTGGAGTGACGCCAGATGCGGCAGATTCCGCATGCACAAAGACGGGAAATCGGCAACGAAGTCAGCACATTTCCTCCTCCCTTCTCCCCTTCGCCACCAAGCTGAAATAACGGATGGAAGGGAAACAAAGACTGCCTCCAGCGCCACCACTCCTCTTTGACCTTATGTTTTTAATTTAATTTTATAACAGCGTGACATTTGAATACAGCGAAAATTACATAGGGCACAAAATCTGCACCACATCCGACAATCCAGGCACTGAGTTGGACACACACAGCACATCTGTTTCAGCCATGGAGGAATGTAGCCTTACCATTTGATCAGTTTTGAAGATAGGAAATCCGTATCCCACGCTTCGTCTTTTTGGATACCAGAGTAAAAAGCATGGTAGAAACTTGTAGTTGCACCTGCATGGTCAATAGAGACTGTGGTTACATAGCCGGCCAGAGTGGCTGAGCGATTCTAGGCGCTACAGTCTGGAATCGTGCGACCACTATGGTCGCAGGTTCGAATCCTGCCTCGGGCATGGATGTGTGTCATGTCCTTAGGTTAGTTAGGTTTAAGTGGTTCTAAGTTCTAGGGGACTGATGACCTCAGCAGTTAAGTTCCATAGTGCTCAGAGCCATTTAACCAATTTTTGTGGTTACATTGTCAATGAACCTTGGACACGAGAGCTGCAGACAGAGTACGCTCGAGCAACAGAAGTTACAGCGGTAATTATAAAGGAGAGTAGTGATGAGGGAGGTGTTTGTTTTCTCATTTCGTTCCATCAAGACTGTGGCGCAGCGTGAGAGATGGGGATGTAGTTGGAACGACGTAGAGGTGATCTGCGTTCAGTGTGATTTTTGTATTTGTGTTCAGGAATTCCTCCCAGCTCAGCACTATAACCACACCAATACAAGGTTGAGAAGAACAACTTGATAATTTTCTAGCAGGGTAGATAGATGGTTATCTACATGTTCCATAGATCATCTGAACTGTTCCTTCATAGAAATGATGTGGAACGAGTCAGTTCACAGGATATGTATATATGATTAGTTATAAAAATAATTAACGCATTAGTCCTATTCATGCAAATATACTTAAAAACAAGTTTTGGAAAAATGATTTTAATCTAGATTTAAAACTTGCTTTGTTATCTGTTAGATATTTTATGTTATTGAGCAAATGACCAAAAATCGAATAGAGCAAAATGTCCCAAATAGCCAGAAGTCGTAAATGGACCGTTACGGAGTTATGAGCATTGAACAACAGCCAGTCCGGTAAGCGAATCTGTCAGACTGTGTCTAGCAGTGCCGTTTTGTACGACTACGCCACTACAGTGTGAGATGTAGTTATGCCTCAGTGTTCCAACAATTTCTTCGACGATGAGAAGCTTCTAGCCATTTGGGGGTGGGTGGTGGGGGGTGGGGTGGGGGGGGGGGGGGAGGGACGAGGCAGTAATTTCGAGCATTGCTAGTAGAAATATGATTTGAGAATGGAAAGAGTGATTAAAATTTAATTTCTGCTTCCTTTTTCGTCAGTGCCTGAGTTTAGGTTTAGTAATGTAGTATATCTGTTAGAATTACAGTTTATTCATTCTTTCTGTACATCAGCAAAAATTAAAACACGTGGCCTTTAGATTTAATTTTTAATGATATTGCACTGTACACTGCCAAATGTCGACTGACTATCTTATTGCAGTGCTTTTTACCACGTTTTTATTAGATCGCTTTCTTGTCTGTTCGGTACGAATTTTGCAATTGATTTTAAACTGGTTTCCCTATGACCTAGAGACTTCAAATTGTAAACATAGGTCAGAACTGGATGATAATGAAATATTAGCTCTCTTAGGTGTCTGGTGTGACAGGGGGGCTACTTTGTGTGCCATTGAAATTTGCCCCTTTTCCTGTCCCAGTCGCGAACGGTTCGCGGGAAGAACGATTGCGGATAAGCCTACGTTTGAACTCGAATATCTCTAACCTTTATTTTCAAGGTCTTTGCACGAGATATACCCAGGAGGAAGCAATATATTGGTTGAATCAGGCAAAGAGAAACTGAAATAAATATGAAATTTACCAAATGCGTGTGTTGTAATCTCATCAAAATGTTTGAAATCGACAGAAAAATTTCACACACACAGGACTAAAATGTAAAAAATAATTAGGTAAGTTAAAGTCGATTTTTAATACATCATGTTTTTAAATCGGACAAAAAGTATGGAATAATTTCTCTTAGCCCCAATTAAATTCCTAACCACATACAGATAGTTCTGAAAATTTGTGATTGTCAGTTTTTAATGACTACGAATATACTTTCAAGATTTGAAACGAAAGACACAGGGCGCGTGCAGTACTGTTTTATCCAAGTAACATATCTTTAAATTCTTATCTTTCAGCCCCTTTTCAGTCAGTAGTACACTCCTGGAGTCGACGTGAAAGTTGGTCCTAACAACTTTTGACAAGATAGTTTGCGTCTATCTTCAAGCGCCTACCCAGTCCAGTTCATTCAGAATCTCTGCGGCACTCTCCCACGGGTCAAACAAATCTGTGACCATTCGTACTGGCCCTCTGTGTATCCGTTCAATATCCCCTGTCAGTCCTTTCTGGTACGTCTCTCACACACTTGAGAAATATTCTAGACGCGTCGCACTATTTACTTGTATGCTATATCCTTTGTAGATTGATTTCGTTTCCGTAGTATCCTACCAATGAACAGTAGTCTGTTTCCTGCTTTACCTCCTAGTAAGCCTATGTGATCGTTCCATTTAATTTGCTTACAAATTGTATGAATTGACCGATCCGATTGTGACTCACTGGTATCATAGTCATAGGAGATTATGCGTTTTCGTTTTGTGAAGGGCACACTTTTACTTTTCTGAACATTTAATGCAAGTTGCCAATCTTTGAAATCTATCGAGATCTAAGTGAATGTTTGTGCAACTTCTTTCACACAGTACTTCAGCGTAGATAATTGCATCATATGCGTAAATCCTGATGTTACTATTAATAATGTCCGCTAGATCATTAATATACATCATGAACAGCTAGGGTCTCGACAGAGAAGTTTCTTTTCCGTGAAAAATAGGAGGCAGCAGTGTCTCCAAGCACGATAGGGTTGCTAATGCTGATTCCCTTTCTAAAACTGTGTTCAAATGGAGGCTCGCGTACTCCAATCGTGCACGGGATTATAATTATCATGCGCATTGATTGAGCGCTACAAATCCTTATTGGGGCATGTTTGTGTTTGGTGAACGGGCAATAAAACACAGCCTTTGTATAGGATAGAAATAAAACTACGTTCTAAGATGTACACAATATGTAAGGCAATCTACATACAGTAACAAGGTACATATAAAACTGTAAGAATGTATTTGTATAAAATGAGTGTTTTTTAGCAAGAGATTCTTTATCATCAGTAGTTGACGTAATTTTCTGAACACGTTTTCTTTTCATCAGTTTAAACTTGACCTCCTGGAAGACCCCTTTTTTTTGCGACCGTAGCGAAAAAGTTTTTCGTTACAGCAAGTATTAATGTAACACAGGCATTGGTTTGACATCAGGATACACTTGTATCAATAAACATCATTTCGCCAGCCAACCCAGCCACAAACATTCTTTGTATAAGTGTTACTATAACGCAGCTAGATCTTCTTTGACAGAATTGTATACATTATGTTCGATAACTTAGTCTTCTTCCGCTTTGCAACGTTGATAATATCACTATCACTGATCTCTCGCGTCCCGTAGGTTCAATGATCCCATTGTTCGTATGGAGGTTCAATGATCCCATTGCTCGTATGGATATGTAGCTTGACAGTCAAATGGAATTTTTGCGCATTACACAACGTAATGTAAGCGTTTTCCTCTCATTTCTTAATGACAGCCATTTAATGATAAGCTTTAGCTGCTTCAGCCATCACGCTTCCTTCAAAATACGATTCAAATTGCTTTATAGCGTCTTTAGAACGACGAAGTAGGCTCAATAGTTGGGCGACGCTGACTCGATGGGAAAGATTATTGCTATTTTCTATTAGGACATTCAATTCCCGTCTCATTAATGGTGAATTTTTTATGGTACTCTTAGTTACTTTTAAAAACTTGATTTCTATTCTTGCTTTACTATTATAGTATCTATTTGCGCCTTCCTTTTTGCCTTTGTTTTTGTCTAGTTCCGAAAGATGACAGTTATATACTTTTCCGAAATCATGTCGTACCTGCTGCGATAACGTCTCATGGTAATCAAATTTGTCTGAGCTCACTCCCAAAATTTTTCAGTGAAATACCACACTTTTCGTCGTAATTACCTTCACAAGATAAAGAGCATCGAATTTTACATTGGTAACTTCTATTGTCCCCATCAAAATTGCCCACAGTACCACCAAATATGTCCTTCAAAAGTTCCATATTTACCGACACCGCCGGCCCGAGTGGCCGAGCGGTTCTAGGCGCTACAGTCTGGAACCGCGCGATCGCTACGGTCGCAGGTTCGAATCCTGCCTCGGGCATGGATGTGTGTGATGTCCTTAGGTTAGTTAGGTTTAAGTAGTTCTAAGTTCT
Organism: Schistocerca americana; assembly: GCF_021461395.2. Classification (NCBI taxonomy): domain Eukaryota; kingdom Metazoa; phylum Arthropoda; class Insecta; order Orthoptera; family Acrididae; genus Schistocerca; species Schistocerca americana. Next base: position 478,173,949 of record NC_060121.1, read on the forward strand.
AGGGGACTAATGACCTCAGAAGCTAAGTCCCATAGTGCTCAGACCCATTTGGACCATTTTAACCGACACCAAAAACGCAAACGTTGCACAATGGAAAACAAACGTGACTGACTAACGAATCTTGGATAAGTTCCAAGCATCGCCTCAACCATGTGTTGGGAAGAATAGTTTGCCTTTGAAAGCAGTGCACGGTTAGGGGACACGCACCTTGAAATGAACACAAGTTTAGACAGAAAATTTGCGTAGCAAATCCGTGCGTGTTTTAGGGCACTGTTGCCTCCTACTGAACACGGAAAAGGATATAGGCGTCCCGACGCACTTTCCTGAGGCACATCTGAAGTTACCTCCACATAGATCGACGACTCTCCGTCTAAGACAAATTGCTGCGTTCATCCTGCCAAAAAAGAATCAGTTTAGTCAGAAAGTTTGCTTGATGCTCCATGCGATCATACTCTTGATACTAAGCGTGGATGTGGTACTGAGTCAAATTGCTTCTCGGAAATCAAGAAATACTGCATCTACCTGACAGCCTTGATCCTAAGATTTCAGCATGTCATATGAGAAAAGTTGGCATGAAGGAGGTCATTCTATTCCAGATACCTCATTACATTTGAACTCAGATTATGTTCGAAGATTCACAACTGGATGTCAAGAACAGTGGATGATAATTTTGTAAATCACTTTTGCTATCTTTCTTGTAGGTATATGTGACTTTCAAATTACTAGGCACAGTTTCTTGTTCTAATGACCTACGGTAGTTTGTAGTTAAAAGAGGTGCTAACTCAGCCTCATTTTCGGCACATTATCTGATAGGGATTTCCCCTGGAGCTTCAATCAGTGTTAACAATTGCAGCTGTTTCTCAACGCCACTGACACCAATAACCATTTTGCCCATCTTTTCAGTAGTACGAGGTTTTCTTTGTAAAGGAACTTCTGAAAACTTAATTAAGCATTTCTGATTTTGCTTTGTGATGTAAAATTTCAGTTCCTGTTTTGTCCATGAGTGTCTGCACAATAACTTTGATGCCTTTACATTGGACAAGAATTTATTTGGGTTTTATTAAAACCTTTCAACGGTATTTTGCTACGGTAGTCATCGCAGTCTTTACGCATTGTTCCCCTGACAGCTGAACACATTTCGTGTAGCGTCTCCCTATTTACAATCCTGTGCTTGTTGTACATCAGTCATGCAATAGTGTCTGTTTCTTTAGATGATTCTTTACAGTGGCTGTGTTGTAACGATCAAACTATCGATCGTACTAAGGATGTGGTTGGTTCCAGTGACTCAGCCAGTGTAAGAGGGCTATAACCGAAACAACAAATAAATTAGTCTGGTTACAAGAACACTTATTTATTGTAACTCACAAATACGGCAACGTGCACCAACATACAACTCATTTAATCTGTATAGACTGAGAACAGATAAACACACTAGTAGTAGAAACCTTCCCAGAGACTGTCCGTAGTCACATTTCTGCACCTAGTCTCATAAAGCCCATCTTGTATAATATGTTTGCGGGACATCGGCTGTTCAGTGTAAAATGTTGAATTAAAACACTTTCAGCTGTCTAAATTTCCAGTCTTATTTTATTTGTATAAACAGTTTCAGCGTTACATTACGCCATCTTCAGGCTCCTGGCCGAGTGTAGGAAGAATCACACCTTTATTTCGACTGTACAAGAGGTGGAATTCTTTCTAAACGTCTGTCATAGGACCTGGAGATGACGTAATGTAACGGTGAAACCGTCTGCACAATTAAAATAAGGCTGGAAATTTAGACGGCTGAAGATGTTTTGATTCGACATTTTACTGCACTATGGGGTGTGGTGGTGGTGGCGGCAGTCCTTGTGGGCTGTTTACGGTACAGATTATTCCTGTATGGCGACTGAATATTTCAGATGAACTCTTCCGAAGGAATGCGTTGATGAGAAATGGCTGGTCGCCATAGCAGAACTTCCTACAGATTTCTCGCTGAGGACTGCGTTGCCGACTGCCGGGTCTCGGGTTATATCACCATACACCGAATCCGTGCGACTGGCTGCCGTTGCTGGAGATCATGTGCTCCTCGGCCATTGGCTCTAGAAGTAGAATGACGTCACTGCTGCGTCTAGATGGCGCCCGTGATGGGCATGACAAAATAGTTCCTTCACTGCGGATGGCCCTCTGGACAACTACTGAAGATCGCGCCTCTCCTGGTCTAGCTGCGATGTTGGCTACGCTGAACACCCCACGACTAAGATGAAGGGGAGGTTACCCGGCAGGAGTAGTAGCGTGGGGAGACAACAGATTTTATACCGTGGGCGTTCTGTCCCTTCATGAACTGCTCTACTAGGTACATATCTATACATTTTGTGGTCAATTATTCTTTCAACTGGAGCCATAGTTACTCTACAAGCTGCTGTCCTGAGCTAAAAGTTTGCTGTTCTTCACTAAGATACGAAACTGCTGGTTCTCTATCTAGTCTACTGGCCGTTCCTGCAACTACCTTATGGTTACTGCTACCGGAACATCCTCAAAAATGTCAGTTCTATTGGAAGCAGTTAGATCTAACATATTTCCATGATGAGTGAGCTTGTGAACTATATGGTCTAGGTAGCTTTCAGAGAAGGCATACAGTAACGTTTCATAGGATGTCTTGTCACGACCACCACTAGCAAAACTGTAATTATCCCAGTTATCAGGAGGTTAGTCTGGTGGCTCTACAAAAGGATCCAGCTATAATTTTATATCCTCATCTGATATTGAGTCTTGCCCAAACAGTCTTGCATGCCACTTTAATTTAGATCTCGATCGATTTGAGTTTCTTGTCTACTGTGACGCAACTTCATTTCCAATTAGCTCATCCTGTCGAAATATATGCAAATTTCCCAAAAAATCTCACTGCTGTCAACATCAGGTTTTAACCAGCGTTCTGTACCTAATATTATATAAGCTTCACCGCTTTTTAGGAGCACTTGCAAAAGTAGAGTACGTCTGTCCAATAAAGAGAGATTCTAATGTTCTCAATCCTATGGCTTAAGTCTACAGAGTCACAGCCTACCTCGTCACAGAACCTTCAAATGTGTAGTTCAGGCCTTCCACTTTACTCTTAACCTGGGGGCCACAACCTGTTCTGGGGACATTACTATAGATCGCGAGCGTCACTGAAACTCTGTGAGCAAGGCTGGTATTCTCATTATGTGCCAGTCGCTGAAATGATCGAGGTATGACCTCAGAGACCAGACAAGAGGTATCGTTTATGCGAACGTTCGCCAGAATCTGCAGTTGGTTGCAACCTGTTTTCTCAATGGCTACTGGAATAGACTTTTCAACATGTTAAATGAGGCCTCATGCATACACAATGAGCGCATCCCTTACTGCCGTTTCCCTAAGGGTTACCATTATTCACCTTATGTCTGAGCTGCTGACGATTAATAGACCTCTATCTTTGAAAAGAGAAGAGCTGTGAGAATGCGACGAGCTCAGATGAAAGTCAGCACTAAGCAAGGAAGGAAAGGTTAAACATTTTCTGTAAGCGATTGTGAACAGCCGCTGCATATTTTAGCAGGTGGATGACATGCAGCTGCCTACATTTATTGTATTATTCCTACAATGTTGTTATTACAACAGTGATCGTATTTCCTCTTAATACCTGATTCGATGTGAGATATCCACCTTATTCAATTCCGACGACACAGAAAACTGTTTTAATAACCTTGATATGTCGAAGATTGGCATGACACGTAACTAATGTATGAGATTTCATACCACGAAGAAGTCTGATAACCGAAGCCGGTTGTTATAGTAAAATATAGAAAACTGTGTCGTGCACTTCCTAAAAAGCTTGACAGGAACGTGAAAAGAAAATGTACTCCGATAGCCAACGAAATTGCCAAGTTGTGAAGGCAACATGCAACAAACATCAAGCTGGCGCCTTCATAGTAATAGAGAAGCGTCTAGAATGAGATTTTCACTCTGCAGCGGAGTGTGCGCTGATATGAAACTTCCTGGCAGATTAAAACTGTGTGCCGGACCGAGACTCGAACTCGGGACCTTTGCCTTTCGCGGGCAAGTGCTCTACCCACTTTTTTATTTATTTTTTTTACTTTTTTCAACTTTTTTGTCTTTTTTTTAAGTTGCAGGTAAGGAGAAAACAAATAAAAACCTCTTGTGTACGGAAATAAAAGACGACATTCTTTATAAAATAACAATATCCTTTGAAAACGTAAAACATAAAAGGTAGCTATATTTCCGCAACGGCCTTCTTTTTTTTATTTGTTTATTTATTTATTTAATTATTTGTTTGTTACATGTGTAAGGAAAAAACTTAGAAGAGGAGGAGAAAAGGGAAGTGAAATAAAATAGGAATACTTTCCGCGCCATGCTCCACTTTGGCGCGCCATCACAACAAAATGCGTTCTATCATTGATCATTAAAGGGGAACGTGGGATCGTCCAGTCTTGGCTGGCACAGTTCGTTGAGATTCCAGCTTTGAGGCGGGTTGGTGAAAATACTCTGTAAATAGTTCGCGAAAGTGGCCCGATAGTGTCGATGTCGGCGAAGGGTGTGGTGATGTACTTGAAGGCGTGTCCAAAAGCCCGCCGGATCGACGATGTCGTCCCGGAAGAGGTAGTTGACAGCCATGCCACTGATCCATGTGATGGCGTGCCACTTAACCGATGGAAAGTAGGTCGAGTCGGGATATATCATCATGGTAGGAGAAACGTGATGTGGTGGTACTCGGAGGTAGAAAGCCACAATCTTCTGTGCGAGGGTCCAGACAGCTGCTGCTGGCCCACACTCAAAACGATGTAAATCTGTATCTTCCACATTGCACTTGAGGCACAGGGGTGAGTCCACCAGTGCGATGCGATGCAGTTTCTGTCTTGTAGTATACTTGCCGTTGACGAGAAGGTACCACATAGAGGTGGTGTCAGTGGTGTGATATGGTTGGTGGATCGCTTTCCAAACTGTAGGTCATGAAACCTGGGGGTGACGTGTTTCGACGGGGTTGCGGGGGGAGACTTTCGGAGAAGGCAATAGATGTCGCGAGTGGTCGTCTTCCTGGTCCTGGAGAGCTCGGTGCATATGTAGCTATACTCCAAAAAGAAACGGCCGATATGTGACATCGGAGGTGGGATGTGTGCCAGAGACGTCGGTGGGCGTCTCGAAACAGGTGCGAGGTCAGTGGTCACCATTCCAGTAAAACTAGCATTTTGGCTTTTCCATAACCGGAGCATAGTATTGGTGTAAAGTGCCGTAGTCCTGACTCACATTAACCAGATTGAGGCCACCGTCCCGCTTCGGTAAGGTGAGAGCTTCATACTGGACTTTGAAGATGTGTCCAGAACAAATAAAACAGCCGAAAGCCGCCTGTAATCTGCCCGCCATTGTCGCAGTGATGGGCAGAATCCGCGCTATATGGGGTATCCGGGCTCCAGATGGGTATTGACGAAGGTGACTCTCTGGCACATATTCAGCGGGCGTAGTATGTGATTTTGTATGATGGCCCGGATGCGTTGCAGTAGTGCCCGAAAATTGACCGCCGAGGTGCGACGAATGTCTCGCGTGTACACCAATCCGAGGCAACAATGGATGTCCACCAGTTGAAATGGGACTACGCTGTCTGCGGGAAGGCCACGGCCGATCTTCGTGGCGCATGATTTTGCCATGTTTGAGTCGCACTGCTAGAAGGCGTGTGAAAATCTTGGAGTCGGAATTGAGTAACGTGATCGGCCGATAACTGTCAAGTCGTGTTCCTCCTGCGGGTTTCGGGACTGGTACAAGTAAGCCTTCCATGAACATTGGTGGCGGGTTCGCCGCGCCGGACAAAAGTTCCCAGTACATGTCCCTCCATCGTGGCATCATAAAATCTTGACAGGTTCTGTAAAATTCGAGAGGTAAACCATCCGGGCCGGGAGATCGATTCAGAGACCCTTTGGCCACAGCGCCTTGGACGTCGTCGGTGGTCACTTCAGAAGTCAGGAGGATTGCAGCTGCTGCGTTGAGAGTACCAAGTGCCCCTGGGCAACCTCAGCAAAGGCCTCTGCACCGGCAGGTACTTCTTGATAGAAAAGTCTATAGTGCGTTGTGAATGCATCCGCAATGGTAGCTTGCGAAGTCAACCGTCGTCCATCAGGTAAGTCTAAAGTTGTCATTAAAGCCTGTCGGCGTCGACGAACATTTTGAACAATATGATGCGTAGAAGGTTCTTCACCGTTAATCCTATCTTGGCTGCGTGCTCGTACAATGGCTCTCTCTAGACGGCATCTGGTCAAGGTTAAAATCTTTGCCTTGATGCGTTGAGTTTCTTTTAGACGATCTGGGGATGGAGGATGATCCATGAGTTCGCGTAGAGCGCTATAGTAGAAATCAGTTGTATGGTGATTCCAACTGGCTTTGCCTCTGCCATAGTGTGTCAATGTGCGTCGGATGGGCGGTTTGGCGCACAGCAACCACCACTGCAGTGTGGTCTCGTAACGCACAATGCGTCGAACACGGGTGTGCCACGTGTCGGTGACCTGTTGTCGACATTCAGGGTCCAGCAGTAGCGCGACATTGAGTTTCCAAGGTCCTGCACTGCGCCATATAGATTGTCGACGTAGGTTCATGGTACAGATGTAGATGTCATGATCCGAAAAGGCAGACGGCCAACGTTCCGCGTCGAGGAGAACTGATTTCAGAGCGTCAGAGATGTATATTCTATCAAGTCGGCTGGCGGAGTGGCTCGTGATGTGTGTATACCCCGGGCGGTCGCCGTGTACCACTCGCCAAGTATCGAGGAGACGAAGGCGGCGGACGAGGAAGCGAAGTTCCGGACATATGGTGAAATGGGGGTATTGGTCTGTGCGCTCGAGAACACAGTTGAAATCTCCACGTAAGATGAGGTGATCGTATCGGCCGAGGAATAAAGGCGTGATATCTTCTGCGTAGAACTGGGAGCGATCCCTCCGTTTATCAGTGCCCGATGGGGCGTAGAGATTTATGATTTTGAGTCCTTCAACTGTTATGGCCACCCCTCGCGCCGTTGGGAGGTATGCGATATCGGAAACTGCGATCCCTTCTCGTAGGAGGATGGCTGCGCCTGTGTGTTCCATAGCTGCAGGGGCGGCATACGTCTCATATCCATAACACCCAGTCCAAGTTGCTGTCCTCAGTTCTTGTAACAGGGCGATGTCGATGTCCGCTGCTCTTAGCGTGTCACGGAGCAGTTGAAGTTTAACGTGGGAGCCGATATTATTAGTACTGATAGTAGCTATTCGGTACGCCTGCCGATAGGATCGTAGCTGGTGAAGATTGTCGTGGTGGATGCGTGAAGTCCATAGAAGTCGCAAGAGTCGTCGTAGAAACTTCCCCCATTTTAGTGTTGGTCTAACGGAGGAACAGATCTCATTTCCGCATTGGATGGAGGTGAGAAATCCGTGTCATCCGCCCATGAAAAATGTCCGACAGGTTTGACATCGGCGAGAGGTGGCAGCGCTGGCAGAGTCGACTCAATTGCGTCGGTGACAACAGGCGTGCTATGTTACATGGCTTCTGGGCTCTGAGCACTATGCGACTTAACTTCTGAGGTCATAAGTCCATGGCTTCTGGGCGCGGGACTTGCGCACGATCTCTGTTGGACGGTTCACCGTCTTGTGGATGACGCGTCTCCGTGGCAGAGGAGAAAGTGTTATCGTGTTTTCCGTCAGAGTGATGTGCCATCTCTTCGTCCTGTGGAGGGGGCTCAGTGGTCGATTCTGATGTCTTGCGGCGTTTTTTTCGTCGTTTGGGCGACTTCTGCTTTCGGCAATGAGTTTCGGTGTCTGAGGAAGGAAGAGATTCACGTCGTTCCGGTACAAAAGCTGCGGGTGTTATGATGCGGTCGTCATTCTCCAGAACAGTCTCGTTGGTATCCTTGTGATCTTCGAGCGTGTGCGTGTCCGGCTGTTGGACATGTTCACGGGCGGCATCGCCGGTGTCAAGGTGCTGGGACGCCTCCGGGTGTATCGGACCAGAGAGACGCTCATGAATGGCGTCTTGTGAGGGCTGGACGTGCAGTGTCGCCGCATAGGTGACTGGAAGGGTGGTTGTGGTTCTGTCGGTGTTCGTGTCGTCGTGCCTTAGTTGTGTGATGCGGCGTTGCAGGCATTCATTACGGACGTGGCCTTCTTTGCCACAACCGGAACATGTTCGAGGTTGTCCTTCGTAAATTACCACCGCACGGCAGCCGCCGGTAGAAATGTACGATGGATCGTGCCGTTTGAGATAGATTCGGACTTGCCTCACACCATTAAGCACCGGATACGTCGTAAACTGTGCCCATGTCTCGGCTACGTGGCTCTGGACTTTTACGAACGGGCTTAGCGCCGCGATGATTTCATCTTCATTCACCTCGAAAGGCAGTTCGAATACACGGATCATCCGAAGGCCAAGTCCTGCATGGTCGATATCCACAGGCCCGACGTTTCCGTCGGAGTGCCGAAATTTTAGTCCATGTCGTGTCCTTTGAATAATCTCATTGCAGGCAGCGTCGGAAGTCATCTTAACATAAACGACGCTGCTAATGGTCGATAGGTGTATGCCGATGAGTTCGTCACTGGGGATCTTCACGTCTTCGCGTAGGAAGCGTTCGACGACCAGTGCTTTGGGTCGTGCGTATTCATTTGAGAAGGTGAACTTAAGAGTGTTCTTCCTGTGAGAGTTGGCCAGTAGAGCTTGTTCGACTGAGAAGTGCGGAGACGACGAAGTAAACAAAACACTCCGCGCGCGCAGCGGCGTGGACGGCCGAGCGCGGTGCGCACTGCTGCCCTGCCGAACGCAGACTGTCCAACTGAGCTACCCAAGCACGACTGGCGCCCCGCCCTCACAGTTTTACTTCTGCCAGGAGAGCTTCTGTTAAGTTTGGAAGGTAGGAGACGAGGTACTGGCAGAAGTAAAGCTACCTTCCAAACTTAACAGAAGCTCTCCTGCAGGAGAGCTTCTTTTAAGTTTGGAGGGTAGGAGACGAGGTACTGGCAGAAGTAAAGCTGTGAGGACGGGGCGTGAGTCGTGCTTGGGTAGCTCAGTTGGTAGAGCACTTGCCCGCGAAAGGCAAAGGTCCCGAGTTCGAGTGTCGGTCCGGCACACAGTTTTAATCTTCCAGAAAGTTTCAGAGAAGCGTCTGCTAGAATGTGTAGGATTTTGCCAGTGGCAGGATTGTTGTCTATCGACACTGCAGTTATCGATACTATATGTTGATCATAACACTGTTTGGGATCTCACGAGTACCATGCGCATATGGAAACTATAGTTTCAAAGAGGGTCATACTGTACCCCATGGCCGGCCACGGCATGCCAGACTTCACGTGGGCAAATGTGCATGCCGCTTGAGGGCCTAGGCTCGGTCTATCTCGGCTTTTCTCGGTACTGTCGGATGTATCCGGTGCAGCGCGATACTTTATTTAGTACTGTGTCGCGGAACTTTACGGCCTGCCAATCTCGTTTCAGGTCGGCAGATCGCAGTAACAGCGATGTTTATCCTTCGCTATTTGTTCGTGGTATGAAGACCGTTCACAGGTTCAGTGGCTGTTTGCACAGAAAGAGACAGTCTAGCGATCTAACAACACAAATCTTTGAAAATGAGTTGGAATGACATAAGAGGGGATGATAATTCTCAGTGCATGTTACGCAGTGGCGTAAGCGACGGATACTGCAGACTTGCTACGAAATGACATTAAAATACCATAAAGAAACAATTTAAAGCTTTAATTGAAAACAAAAGGGAAAAAACTACAAATATCAATAGATGAGATTCATTTCTCTGTACCGTACATCAAGAAGCACCTTACGCCAGATTTTCAGGCAAGCAGAACTTGAAAAAGTAGTGGTAGCCACAGCAAAATTTGTGAAGAACGTGGGTGTACGCACAGTAAAATTTATGAAGTCGCATGCATTATTCTACTGTCAGTTGCAACTGTTTTCGAAGAAACTGAACGAAGAGTATGGAGACTTTATGCATTACTGCAACGTTCGTTGGTTAAGAAAAGGGGCATGCGTGGAACAGTTTTTTGCTTTAAAGTCGCTGGTTTGAATTTGTGAAGGGAAAAGGAATGCAGGATGGTTCAAATGGCTCTGAGCGCTGTGGGACTTAACGGCTCTGAGCACTGTTGGACTCAACTGCTGTGGTCATCAGTCCCCTAGAACTTAAAACTAATCAAACCTAACTAACCTAAGGACATCACACACATCCATGCCCGAGGCAGGACTTGAATCTGCGACCGTAGCAGCAGCGCGGCTCCGGACTGGAGCGCCTAGAACCGCACGACCACCGCTGTGGGACTTAACATCTGAGGTCATCAGTCCCCTAGAACTTAGAACTACTTAAACATAACTAACCTAAGTACATCACACACATCCATGCCCGAGGCAGGATTCAAACCTGCGACCGTAGCAGTCGCGCGGTTCCAGACTGAAGCGCCTAGAACCGATCGGCCACAGCGCCCAGCCACAGAAATGCAGGAACGTAAATTAGAACATTCGAAATGGATTACAGACATCGCATTATAAAAAGACTTGACTCCACACTGCCCACAGTAAGACACTGCAGGGTGGGAAGCGTTCTTTCTGATTTGAGGGGGATGCATTTAAAACGATATAGCGTTGTGGAATGGACACATTCTGACAAACGCAGTCCAGTTCCCTAAGTTGACTGGCGCTAAAGAAAACGCGAGGATTGAAAATTTCATTGATATCTTGAAAGAAAAATACAAGGTTAATTTCATAAACTTTTTGAGCAGACTGCCAGTCTTTCGTCTGTTTTCGTGTTGTTTTCAAGACCGTTTGCCGTTTCAGTTGAAAGTACCCTTGAGCCGTGTGTAGATGTAACGGTCTCGTCTCCAAAGCTACTCCTGCTTCCTTCAGTTGAAAGTACCCTTGAGCCGTGTGTAGATGTAACGGTCTCGTCTCCAAAGCTATTCCTGCTTTAAAGCCAAATCCTTTTACATCCAAATTGGCGAGGACGTCTACATTGTTTCCTTCAGGTAAAGTTTCCACATCTTCATAATGAGGTTGCAAAAGTTCTACAATATTTCGATCAGCACAGTGTGTGAGATATTTTTCGATTATGAAACTATATGAGTCATGATCACGTGGCAAACTGAGTGCGAAAAGCTATGAAATTGTCTGTATCTGTCCATACTCCAACAGTTTGCATAAGAAAAAAATACCTCTTCAGCGCACCAAAAATAATTAAATAACAATGGAAATTGGTTTTGTTTGCGTTCTGTATTGTTGAGAAATGTGAAATGTAAAGCCAAGTCGTCTGAAATATGACTACATCGTCGTCTAAATATAGTGCATTCGCAGTTTCCCCCTCTTCCCCCTCCTCGCGCTCAGACAGTGCAGAGTGGTGGTGGTGGTGGCGGTGGGCGGGGGGGGGGGTGGTGCACCAAGGCTGATCGCTATGGCACTAATGCCAGGACACGGCTCGTGAGCCGAATTCGTGGCCGCCCCTGCTCTGTACCATGAAGGATCTCAATGAACCAGCGTGGTTAGTGCAAGAGGAGGCAGAAATATTGTTAGCTCTTTGTGCAGGAGTGTAAAGCCATGACACATACCTTAAGTCAAGAAATGGGTATGTTTGCAGGAAGATAAGTATCTGCATGGACAGTACATCATGAACTTTTAGAAAACCAACGACTATTGCAATTTCCCATGATATGGAAACAGAGAAGCATTCTGACAGGATGCACCTAATGACAACACTTGATATTGGAGTGGAGCCACGGCATTTTGTCAGAAGTATCCTGGTGTTGCATACAGCGACTCGATGAGCATTGTAGTTGTAGCGTGGCAATTAATGGGAGTGGTAAGTGGCTGAGGTTATGTAGGTGCAACTTCTTAAGCAAATGTAAGTCAGTTTATTAATATGTACAAACAATCCAGAGCGAATGCAGAATGAGCAACGACCAAAGAACTCAGCGCTTAGGGAGAAAATTATGACTTAACTTTTAGTTAACTTGTCCCATTAGAATCAATCAGTGTTACATTATGGGGGCACGAATGACTATACAACCACACTGGTACCTAATGGAGTAGACACATGCCAGTAAATAAGATGCTCTGAGTTCCTTCAAGGCCGCGCGGGATTAGCCAAGCGTTCTATGGCGCTGCAGTCATGGACTGTGCGGCTCATCCCGGCGGAGGTTCGATTCCTCCCTCGGGCATGGGTGTGTGTGTTTGTCCTTAGGATAATTTAGGTTAAGTAGTGTGTAAGCTTAGGGACTGATGACCTTAGCAGTTAAGTCCCATAAGATTTCACACACATTTTTGAACAGTTCCTTCAGGCCATACACAAGGACATGAATTAAGATACATAACAAAGCACAGCGAAAGAAAACTGGACACTCAGTATCTGTTCTCATCGCAAAGCCGAATTCCAAAAATACAAAACCGAATACAGCACCTAAACAGGCAAACAAGAGAGACAAAATTCGCAGTAGAACCCACTATCTGTACATTCTGTTGCATAGAGAATAACAGAACGGTAAGCAATGAAATCCAACTGCAATGGCAAGTTAATTCTACTCGGCACACTCCTTGCAGCTAGTGCACTTTCAGCCGAATACGCCAGACCCAACAGTAATCACCTTGTTTTCACTGTGTAATCGATAAGCCGTTTTAGTGACCTGCCCTGCCACAATCGTTTACATTACAGCAAGAGCCCATTCTTCTAACCGCCGTGTTAGAAAACATGCCGCAGCAACCTGCTCTTCACAAAGGGCTGCGCTGCATTCGTTCTGTCCTCGAAACCCAGCACCGTCTGCTGCTCCAGCTGGAAAGATGCCCCGTGTTGACAACAAACGCCTATCAGCCTTGGCCGCACGCCAGGCTGCCGGGCTGCTCCGTCACATGTTTTCTGCTTCGTCTCTGGAGGAGGCAATCTTTGCCCTCCAAGCCGCTGGTGGTGTTCCGTCCATTGGCCAACTCCCAACTTTCCTCACTCCGCCGCGGCTACCTGTCGGCCCTTGGAGGTGGTCTTCCAAACACTTGTCGCGCTCTCCTTGCGACCTCTTTCGTGTTTCGCCACCAAATCAATTTGAACACGTATCGTGTGCAGTGGGAAAGACGAACATGGAGCAACTCGCGTTAAATAGTGAAGACGAAGAAAGTATATTTACTTATACACTACTGGCAATTAAAATTGCTACATCAAGAAGAAATGCAGATGATAAACGGGTATTCATTGGACAAATATATTATACTACAACTAACATGTGATTACATTTTCACGCAATTTGGGTGCATAGACCCTGAGAAATCAGTACCCAGAACAACCGACCCTGGCCGTAGTAGCGGCCTTGATACGTCTGGGCATTGAATCAAACACAGCTTGGCTGACTTGTACAGGTACAGCTGCCTATGCAGCTTCAACACGATACCACAGTTCATCAAGAGTCAGGGGTAACCACAGCCATGGTCTCCGAGCTGATAGTCCGTGCTGCTGCAAACGTCGTCGAACTGTTCGTGCAGATGGTTGTTGTCTTACAAACGTACCATTTGTTGACTCAGGGATCGAGACGTGGCTGCACGATCAGTTACAGCCATGCGGATAAGATGTCTGTCATCTCGACCGCTAGTGATACGAGGCCGTTGGGATCCAGCACGGCGTTCCGTATTACCCTCCAGAACCCACCGATTCCATATTCTGCTAACAGTCATTGGATCTCGACCAACGCGAGCAGCAATGTCGCAATACGATAAACCGCAATCGAAATACGCTAGAATCCGACCTTCATCAAAGCCGGAAACGTGATGGTACGCATTTCTCCTCCTTACTCGAAGCATCACAACAACGTTTCACCAGGCAACGCCGGTCAACTGTTATTTGTGTATGAGAAATCGGTTCGGAAACTTTCCTCATGTCAGCACGTTGTAGGTGTCGTCACCGGAGCCAACCTTGTGTGAATGCTCTGAGAAGCTAATCATTTGCATATCACAGCATGTTATTCCTGTCGGTTAAATTTTGCGTCTGTAGCACGTCATCTTCGTGGTGTAGCAATTTTATTGGCCAGTAGTGTACTAGCAAAAACTGAAGGGCATTTTACAATAGCGATTAAAAAAGAACTGCGTTTAATTTTTTTTGAATTATGCTATCCAGTCACATTAATTTAACCACTTGTCAAAGGCCCGAATAAGCACCTTTTGAAGCGCAAACAGCTGCGAGATGTGCAGGACAGGTCAGTGAGGCTTTGAAAGGTACTTCAAATGGCTCTGAGCACTATGGGACTTAACTGCTGCGGTCATCAGTCCCCTAGAACTTAGAACTACATAAACCTAACTTACCTAAGGACACCACACACATCCATGCCCGAGGCAGGACTCGAACCTGCAACCGTAGCGGTCGCGCGGTTCCGGACTGTAGCGCCTAGAACCGCTCGGTCACGCCGGCCGGCTGAAAGGTACTGACAGGGATGTTGAACCATGTAGATTCCAGTGCCATTGCCAGCTGCACTAGATTTTTTTTCGGTTGACGGTCCATGCGCGAACATCTCAATCGAGATGGTCACCCAGATTCTCGATTGAATTTAAATCCACTGAGATTGGTTGTCACAGGAGTACGCTAAACTCACCCTAGTGCTCTTCGAACCCTGCATGCACACTGTGAGCTGTATAACACGTTGCATTGTCCTGCTGGTAGATGCCATCGTGCTGATGAAAAACGAACTGCATGTAAGAGTGGACATTATCCAGAAGAATACAGGTATACTTGTGCTGATTCATTGTGCCTTCCAGAATGAAGAGATCACTCCGGCAATACCACGAAAACATTCCAGAGACCATAACGCTCCCTCCTCCAGCCTTGACACCTCTGACGATTGTTGCAGGGTGTCGGCCTTGTGTCCAATGGAGCATAAAACGTGATTCGTCTGAAAAAGGCAAGCTCTCGACAGGGTGGACTTGCATTTGCGGTATTTGCGTGCAAATTCCAACCGTCGTCGCTGACGAACAGCAGTGAACGTGGGTGTATGAACCAGGCACCTGTTACAAGGGCCCATATGCAGCAACATTCGCTGCACAGTAGTTGAGGAGACACTATAGGTAGCCCCTTGTTCATCTGGGCGATCAGTTGCTCAACAGTTGCACATCTGCTCGCCCGTACACGTCTCCACAGCCGTCGTTTACCTCTGTCATCTATATCCCGCAGTGCACCACATTTGCCTCGGCGTTGGTTTTGGATAGCACCATTTTCCCTGCGCGTTATACTTTAACCACGGCAGCACGCGAACAGTTTTCAAACCTAGACGTTCCGGAAATGCTTTCGCCCTTGTTTCGAAAGGCAATGATCATGCGTTGTGGATCTCAGGTAAATTGCTCTTTTTCCGCCTTATGACGAACGGATGTGGTGGTCACATTACTGTGACTGGACCGCGCAGACTCCTCTTCAAAAAAACAGTTACTGAAGATGCTGTATGACTATATAGGGTGTCCCAGCTATCTTGTCCACCCAAAATATCTCTGGAACAATAACAGCTATTGGAAAACGACTTTCACCGGTATCAATGTAGGGCTGGGGCCCATGAATGTACATATTTGGAAACATTCTAAAACGAAAGCATATGTGTTTTTTAACACAAACTTATGTTTTTTTAAATGGACCTCCTATATTTTTTCTTCAGCAATCCATAGCATGACAAAGCACATACACAATGGCGTTGATTGCATCGCAATATTCCCATTACATCCCGAGATATTAAGGCGCGAAGTTGACGCTTGAAGCACCCGACATGCGCTGCTAGCGCACGTCCTGAGGCTCAGGCGTGAACCCCATGCTGCCCGTAATCGCGATGTGATTGACATGCGTAATCACACTTCTATACTTATCAAGAGGTCCGAAACGAATAATACGGTCTGCTGCCATCAACTCTCATAAGCACATAATGGTTTCCCTCTTGCACGTTTCACGTATTTACGTACACAATATGAAACAGTACCGATCGGTGTACACCCGTCAGGTTGTCTTATTTATCCTGCACACCCAAAATAAGGTTTATCTAATGCGTTATATGACCCATTGTGCCTGTCGCGCAGGGCCTGGCTCTACCTAGTCAAGTGTCCAACGTAGTTCCCACTACTGCCACAGTTACCACTTCGCCTTGTTTATTATTCGCGACCCATGCAAACTCCTGTACTCCACCACCCTCCGAGCATCCCATTTGTTGTTGCTTTGGCGTGCAGTACACCGCTTGCCAGTGCAGTCGTGCATCAGAGTAATCTAGTGACGGCACGGAGGTAGTACACATTGTGAATAAATGTTGTGTTGTGGAACTTATACTGTACAGTATAATGTACACACATGAAGATATGGTAGAAATTCTGCTGATCTATGGAGAATGTACGTTGACGGGAAATTCGTTATGAGATTGCTTGTTTGTTGATAGTACTCTTAGCGAACATTATGATTATTAAGTTAATATGTCTGTTTTCTACCCTACTCTACATACCTGTACTGTACCCTGTTGTAGGTGGACGAAATGCTGTTCAGGCAGAACGACTATACAGAAGACGATTCCCTGACAAGCCATCGCCTTCGCGCCGGATGTTTGGTCGTCTCACATCTCGTCTACGTGAAACGGGAAGCTTAAATCCAAGACCTCGACATCGTCCTAGAACACGCACAGATGAACGTGCTGAAGTTGCTGTGCTCACTACCATAGCTGTGAATCCTCAAATCAGCAAACGTCAAATTGAACGTGAAGTTGGTCTGTCGAAATCAAGTGCACAGCGTACTCTTAAACGTCATAAATTTCATCCTTACCATGTTCATTTACACCAGGATCTTCATGGAAATGACTTCCGCAATAGGGTAACATTTTGTCGGTGGGCTCAGGAAAAACTTCTGACTAATCCAATTTTTTTTGCAGGTGTTCTCTTTACCGACGAGCCATTATTCTCCAACAAAGGAATTGTCAATATGAGGAATATGCATTATTGGTCCGCAGACAATCCAAAATGGCTCCGTCAGGTAGAGAATCAACGTCCGTGGAAAGTTAATGTTTGGTGTGGGATTATTGGAGATACCATTATCGGACCTTTCTTTATAAATGGCATCCAAAATGGCAGACAATACTCCAGATTTATACGACACAATCTTCCTGTTCTCTTGGACGCCGTACCTCTGAACCGGAGAATGGTCATGTGGTATCAGCATGACGGATGCCCTGCACATAACGCCTTACGAGCACGACGACCTCTGAACCGTAAGTTCCCTGATAGGTGGAGTGGACGAGGTGGCCCAGTTAGGTGGCCTGCCCGATCTCCGGACCTTACACCGCTGGATTATTTTCTTTGGGGAGCAGTGAAGGATGCTGTTTACCAACATGAACCAACAACACCAGAGGACATGAAGCAACGCATTATTGATGCTTGTACAGCCATAAAAGAGGAAACAGTAGCACGAAGTAGGGCATCCTTCATCCGCAGAGTGACCCTATGTATGCAAGCCAATGGGCATCACTTTGAGCATGAGATGTGAACGCTATGTTTAGTATGTAGTGCTGGTATCACAGTGGAAGTTTCTACAAAGGGCCATTTTACCCAGTGGCGTTAAGAAACATTTGTTTGCAACAATTTGTCATTTAACACATTAGATAATAATAACATTGATAATTATGCGATAATAAAACTAATTGGTTAAACATGTTTACATGCATCTTCTATGTCCTACCTGAACTTCCCAAATCAAAACATTTTTACCTAAACAACGGTAAAACTTTTAGTCCACTTGCTCGTTTCACTAAAGCCATCAAAAATGGTTCAAATGGCTCTGAGCACTATGCGACTTAACTTCTGAGGTCATCAGTCGCCTAGACCTTAGAACTAATTAAACCTAACTAACCTAAGGACATCACACACATCCATGCCCGAGGCAGGATTCGAACCTGCGACCGTTGCGGTAGCTCGGCTCCAGACTATAGCGCCTAGAACCCCACGGCCACTCCGGCCGGCTACTAAAACCATCAACATGAATTTTACTATTACGAGTGAATGATTAACTGTCACTTGCGCTAGATCTGCAGTAAAGTAAAGTTTTAACGTTGAACGGCATTACATTTTTAGTAACGGATTAACGATAAGCGAAGTTAACTTTGTGACTAACGTTGCGGTACACAGATATGTTACAGAACCGCATCACCCCTACCCTATGGGATAAATACCTGCTGGAATGTACAACGTTAATGCAGGATGGCAGCAGACCGTATTATTCGTTTCGGACCTCTTGATAAGTATGAAAGTGTGATTACGCATGTCAATCACACCGCGATTACGGGCAGCATGGGGTTCACGCCTGAGCCTCAGGACGTGCGCTAGCAGCGCATGCCGGGTGTTTCAAGCGTCAACTTCGCGCCTTAGTATCTCGGGATGTAATGGGAATATTGCGATGCAATCAACGCCATTGTGTGTTTGCTTTGTCATGCTATGGATTGCTGAAGAAAAAAATATAGGAGGTCCATTTAAAAAAAACATAAGTTTGTGTTAAGAAACACATATTCTTTCGTTTTAGAATGTTTCCAAATATGTACATTCATGGGCCCCAGCCCTACATTGATACCGGTGAAAGTCGTTTTCCAATAGCTGTTATTGTTCCAGAGATATTTTGGGTGGACAAGATAGCTGGGACACCCTGTATATATATACACATATATATATACAGCATATATTGAAGAACAATACAAGAAACTTCTACAGAACGTTCAGAGAAAGTATGACTGATATCAACCTCCCAACTTGTGCTTCAGAAGGCCGGATGGAACCCTAGAAACCAATACCAAAAACAATTGTGACATTCTGGCAAAGTACTTTGAAAAACTGCTCAACACGGACCCCCTTATGGAAGAAATGATGACAGAAACGAGCACGTACAATCCAGATAGTAAACCTCCAACTCAAGAAGAAGTTAGAGAAATAATCAAGTCACTCAAGAATCGTAGAGCACCAGGAGAAGACGGCATCATCGCGGAAATCTAGAAGTTACAAGACCCAGAACTCACCAAAGACATCCACAGGATCTTGGAATATATCTGGAAGACCATGAAAATTCCTGACGACTGGAAAACTGCCCTGATACACCCGCTACACAAAAAAGGTGACAAGACTGACCCGAACAACTACAGAGGAATATCCCTACTACCGGTCACATACAACATCCTCCCTAAAGCTTTACTAAACAGACTAGAATGCCAGACCGACCACTTGATTGGGGAATATCAAGCAGGCTTCCGTAAAGGGCGGACTTGTGCGGAACAAATTTGGAACCTGATTTTGCAACACAAACACAAACCGAACCTGATCATTACCTTTGTCGACTTCAAAAAGGTGTACGACTCTATCGACCGGAAAACTCTCTTCAAAATTCTAGCAGAATACAAAGTAGACAACAAAACACGGGCTATTAGAGCAAACCTTAACCAACACGACCTCCAAAGTAAAGTTCTGCGGGGAACTATCAGAGCCCTTTGAAATTCGCACAGGTGTCCGACAAGGCGATGGCCTTTCACCTCTCCTTTTCAGTCTGATGTTAGATGAGGTAATAAAAGAATGGGAACATCACAACAGGGGATAACCTTAGGAAACCAGACAGATTAAATGCCTGGCTTTTGCAGACGATTTGGCGATTGTCACGAAAAGTATAAAAGAAACAAAAGACGCTATTGAAAAACTGCACGAAATCGCTTCCAAAACTGGACTACAGATCTCTTACGAAAAGACAAAGTTTATGAGCACAAAGAAACTCTCATCTCTGAACACAAAGTATGGGACGATTTACAAAACGGCAAACTTCAAATACCTCGGTGAGACACTACTAATGAGTGGACATAACAGAGACTCAAACGAAGAAAGAAAGACTAAACTGAACAAGACATACAAAGTAGAGTGGAATCATGACAACAAGAAGTCTATCTCACAAAAAGCCAAATTACGCCACTACGACACGGTGGTGCTCCCCGAGGCACTATATGCAGCAGAGACCACACTAATCCTAGGGCATACACGTATCAGACAACTAGAAAAAGTAGAACGGAAAATACTTAGGAAAATATTTGGCGCAACTAACAACAATGGAATATGGATCAAGAAACCTACAGAGGAACCATACAAACATACGGAGACAATCACAGAAAAGATTAGAAAAGGCAGACTACAAGTCTATGGACACCTATACAGAATGCCATCACACAGACTGTCCAAACAGATCTTTGACTGGGTAACCACTAGAAACAACCAATGGGTGGCAGAGGTAAAAAACGACCTGAACCAACTCTACATAACAGCAGACACAATAAACGACAGAATAAAATTCAGAAACATCATTAAGAAAAGTAAACTACGTGAGATACAACGTGACAAACGAACAGGCGTAAAATGGACCGAAGAACGCAAGCAAGATCACAGCCGGAAGATGAAAGAAATTTGGGCAACCAAAAAGGCAATCAAGACGAAGCTGAAGACACAAAGCCGACAAGAAACATGGACAGAGGACCGGAAACACAAAAACACAGCGAGCGAATGAGGGAAGTCTGGGCAGCAAGGAAGGCAGCAAAAGGAACTGGCCATGTAGTTTAGTCCAAATGCGCTCTTTAAGGGCAAAACACCATATATATATATATAGGGTGTTTCAAAAATGACCGATATATTTAAAACGGCAATAAAAACTAAACGAGCAGCGATAGAAATACACCGTTTGTTGCAATATGCTTGGGACAACAGTACATTTTCAGGCAGACAAACTTTCGAAATTACAGTAGTTACAATTGTCAACAACAGATGGCGCTGCGGTCTGGGAAACTCTATAGTACGATATTTTCCACATATCCACCATGCGTAGCAATAATATGGCGTAGTCTCTGAATGAAATTACCCGAAACCTTTGACAGCGTGTCTGGCGGAATGGCTTCACATGCAGATGAGATGTACTGCTTCAGCTGTTCAATTGTTTCTGGATTCTGGCGGTACACCTGGTCTTTCAAGTGTCCCCACAGAAAGAAGTCACAGGGGTTCATGCCTGGCGAATAGGGAGGCCAATCCACGCCGCCTCCTGTATGTTTCGGATAGCCCAAAGCAATCACACGATCATCGAAATATTCATTCAGGAAATTAAAGACGTCGGCCGTGCGATGTGGCCGGGCACCATCTTGCATAAACCACGAGGTGTTCGCAGTGTCGTCTAAGGCAGTTTGTACCGCCACAAATTCACGAAGAATGTCCAGATAGCGT
Organism: Schistocerca americana; assembly: GCF_021461395.2. Classification (NCBI taxonomy): domain Eukaryota; kingdom Metazoa; phylum Arthropoda; class Insecta; order Orthoptera; family Acrididae; genus Schistocerca; species Schistocerca americana. The sequence goes on from NC_060121.1 coordinate 478,195,162, forward strand.
GATGCAGTAATCGTTTCGGATCTGAAAAATGGGCCAATGATTCCTTTGGAAGAAATGGCGGCCCAGACCAATACTTTTTGAGGATGCAGGGACGATGGGACTGCAACATGGGGCTTTTCGGTTCCCCATATGCGCCAGTTTTGTTTACTGACGAAGCCGTCCAGGTAAAAATAAGCTTCGTCAGTAAACCAAATGCTGCCCACATGCATATCGCCGTCATCAATCCTGTGCACTATACCGTTAGCGAATGTCTCTCGTGCAGCAATGGTAGCGGCGCTGAGGGGTTGCCGCGTTTGAATTTTGTATGGATAGAGGTGTAAACTCTGGCGCATGAGACGATACGTGGACGTTGGCGTCATTTGGACCGCAGCTGCAACACGGCGAACGGAAACCCGAGGCCGCTGTTGGATCACCTGCTGCACTAGCTGCGCGTTGCCCTCTGTGTTGCCGTACGCAGTCGCCCTACCTTTCCAGTACGTTCATCCGTCACGTTCCCAGTCCGTTGAAATTTATCAAACAGATCCTTTATTGTATCGCTTTTCTGTCCTTTGGTTACATTAAACCTCCGTTGAAAACTTCGTCTTGTTGCAACAACACTGTGTTCTAGGCGGTGGAATTCCAACACCAGAAAAATCCTCTGTTCTAAGGAATAAACCATGTTGTCCACAGCACACTTGCACGTTGTGAACAGCACACGCTTACAGCAGAAAGACGACGTACAGAATGGCGCACCCACAGACTGCGTTGTCTTCTATATCTTTCACATCACTTGCAGCGCCATCTGTTGTTGAAAATTGTAACTACTGTAATTTCGAAAGTTTGTCCGCCTAAAAATGTACTGTTGTCCCAAGCATATTGCAACAAACGGTGTATTTCTATCGCTGCTCGTTTAGTTTTTATTGCCGTTTCAAATATACCGGTCATTTTTGAAACACTTTGTATATATATATATATATATATATATATGAGAGAGAGACAGAATCACCGTAACACACCTGTGTGGGCGCTCTGAGTAGACAAACATCGATAGATTGCAGTTGTCAATGCGTACAGGCCAGCCAGCACCTGGCGTGCCTGTCGATACTGTTTCGGCCTGATGATCACTGACTTCTAAGGAGGGCAGGAAGAGCCACTCTTCGGTTTGGCAGGATGGCATTCGGCTCTCCCACCCAGCTGTTTTCGGTTTGATGGGTTGACGGTGCTACAGGATTCCGTCGGAGGGGAAGGTGGCTGCTTAAGACAGGCGGCGTTCATGAAATATTTTTCCTGTTCTAACAAGCTGAGAGCGGCTTCAGGTGCGCGCTTTGTTATGTGGCGCAGTCGATCCACGTCGTCTGTGTTCCGCGAGCACGGTCAGGCATCGCTCTCTGGCTCATGCGAAGTGGCACTGTTCAAAAAATGGTTCAAATGGCTCTGACCACTATGGGACTCAACTGCGGAGGTCATTAGTCCCCTAGAACTTAGAACTAGTTAAACCTAACTAACCTAAGGACATCACAAACATCCATGCCCGAGGCAGGATTCGAACCTGCGACCGTAGCGGTCTTGCGGTTCCAGACTGCAGCGCCTTTAACCGCACGGCCACCTCGGCCGGCGAAGTGGCACTGTGCTGCATTACTGGGTCTGCGTAGCATCGTGGTGGCTCATGTGAGTGTGCTTGTCGTCTGTCCAGCAACCAAGGGTCACAGTATACGAGTACAAGTGTGTGTTCTGGGGTTCCTCTCCCTCACCACATGGACAATCAGCTTGCTGACCGATGTTTCCATGCAGCAAATGCGTGGGATACGGTTCATGGCCAGTTAAGAAATGAAGCACGTCCCGGCTGGGAAATGACATGTTTCATCCTCAGTCGGTCCTTAACGTTTGGGAAGAATTCATACACCCTAGTGGCCTTTTAACAGTTGTCCCACCCCACCTGCCATTAATTTCCGTATTTTGAGCTCGCTCACGGTCTATAATTCCTCCCCTAAGAGGCCTCTCAGTGTGTGTGGTCTGCCCGTTTTCAGCCAATATATTGCTGCCCCATGCTTACGGTTATGACTATCGGGTACATCGTGAGCACCACGCATTGTGTGCCCATCGACGTGGTACCGGAAGCTCCCGATAGCCGCAGGAGCCACTACTCTGTCCGCGTATTACCACCATGGTATTGACCTTGGTGCAGAATCGATGCGGTCACATGCTGGCAGCAAAACATATTGTTGACTCGAAGACAGTGCAGTAATACGTTCTTATTACAGTCATCCGTTATCTGTTGTTCACTGCAATTTTATGTAGTAACTTGCATGAACTTTCTGTAACTCTTTTCATATGTTGATTAACGATTCATTTCCGGCCCATGTATATGACAGGAATCATGCAAACGTGTTTCCTGCAGTGTCCGGTGGCTGTATGCAATAGTCTTCTTGAATACTGCATAAACAGAGTCGCCACGTGGTAAGTGGCGAATCGCAAGGTGATGAAATACATCACCAAGTGATGTCCAGAGGGATCGATTTGTGGCACTGTTTACGGGAACATTACTATTGAACCCGATCTGATCCATTAATGGAAGGAGGCGATTGGACGGTGTAGTTGCATATACTGACCACCTCCTTGTGTTAGCCCCCAATTAGAGAGAGCAGCCTGAAACGAAAATATCACCAGTACTGCAAACCATGACTAACTAGTGTGATAGAAATAGATTCACACTGCGGCAAATAAAACCCTTTATATATTGTGTTGAAATGAATCTTGCAAAGGAAGCCTATGTTTAAACTAGATGGAAATGGCACAAAAACTAGGCTAGCTGGCGGTCAGAGATTCCAGGACACGGACTTCAGATCATCTGGCTGGTGGCAGAAAACGCCAGCGGACGCCCAGTGGCTCGATGGCTAGAAGGACCTCAGTTTGACCTTCGGCCTATCAGGCGGTGGCTACACCCCTAGCAGGCGGGCTCCGGTGGAGTGGAGTGGCCTCATATTGGAAACCGACATTGTGATGACTCGATAACTCGTCGATTCCATTGATGATCAACGTGGCTCGATGGCCAGAAGTGAAACGTTTCAAAGCAGGTTTGTTGTGGTGCTGCTGCCGTAAACAGCATGTCCGCCGCATCCAAAGTGCCCCTGGTTTTGGTAACTAGCCGAGTACTTACTGACAGGTGGATCGTGGCGCTGTGGCACAATGGTGTGCCAACATATTGTAGTGAGAGGTTCTGTTGACAGTATCAAGCCCTGTTACCTAGGCGCATGCCGTTACACTCCTCTCCTCTTCAGAGAATTCGGCCTCCTGAAATCTCTCCGCTGCAGTATCTGGAACTAGTTAATTCTTTATGGTTAATTTTGGACACACTAGATTAGCCTTGGCTCACAAAATCGATAGGATTCCTTCTGTAACGTCTCAACGACTGAAACAGGTATCTAGATACACTTAAACATCTTTCCACAGTTTATGAACTGCCAGTCACTGACTCTCTAGAAACTAATACTAAACCTGCTAACAAGTACCAAAATAGGTGTCACACTTCGATTTTTATTCATTTTATACATCCTTAAGTCCATATTTAAGCGTTTTCCTTGCTGATTCCTGCATCACTCTCCAGGCTATCTCACAGAGAAGTTCACAAACTTACAGTCCAAGACTTCGACTTGTTCAGTCAGACTGTCTTGTAGGGATGGGATGTTTTCGGAATCTGGGAGGCATCTTAAATAGTACTCTCACTGGCATTAGAAAACTACGTACCGCTCTTTTGCGAGTATTACCCTCCTCGTTATGAAGGTTAGTTCATCAATGAACCGTGGCGACTGGTGCTAGTTATGCTCCACTTGCGTCACTGATATCGACACTCGTCTTGTCTCGTATCTCTGACTGTTCCGCCCTTGGTTTTCCGGCTTGGCGTCTGGCCGGTGGGCTTTCTCCGGTCGGCGTTCAACGAGGCAACATGTTTTGAAGGCAGGGCCTCGTCTCGATCCGCTGTGCCTGGGCCTCGCCGTCCTTGCCGTGCGCCGGGTGTGCGGGGCTGACTAATCGACGCGTTTGCGTGCGAAACGGTGGCGCGTCCTTCATCTCACGCTGGACATCTCATCTCGTAACTGGAAGCATCAAGTTACGTATGATTCATATTCGGCTGTTAACCTATGAAGATTTGTGGAACTTAAGGTGGCATGTTGTATCTGCCGGAGATCAGTTAAGGGTGGTTTTGAATAAGAGAGTGTTATACGGAATTTACGAAGTCTAAGGCTTCGAAGTGCTGTTTCCGCAGAGCGGACTCTAATTATTTCGGCAAATGCATAAGGAAATAGAGTTTTACTGCTTGTTTTAAAGGTTCCTTGCAATGTTACTTTGATGTAGTATGTTAGTGTGCTCTTCGCCCAGTTTTGGTTTTAGACTTTCTTTAAACTGAAGGGCAGAGCTTTTGTTAAGTCAGTGTAATTTTAATTGCTCTTTTATTCGATAAATGTCTCCGTTTGATTTTCAGTTATGTTACAGATAGCCACTTAGTTAGTAAGCCTTGCATGGTCTTGAAAAAGGTGAATCACAAGTTGAATTTGTCTGCCGCGTGTATTATTTGCTGTTGCAGAAATTGTTTGGTATGTGGGGCAAATGGGGTTTGTCGCCTTGGCGGTCAGTCTGAGATCGTGTGTGTGTGTGTTCGACGTGTTTTCTGCTATGGCTTGCAGCCTGATCATCTTCGAAGTTGCTTGGCCGTTGCTTTCGACTCGTTTGTTCCGAGTACCACAGTGTATAAGCCGCGCTTCCATCCTGTAGCTAAATATCCGGCCTGTCCGCCAGGAGGGTGAGATCTTTTCATAAATAACTCGAGGTGAATCATTGGTGCTACGTAAATTTTGGTTAGGTAAGCGGTGAACTTGATAGTGTGCTTATGGTGGTGACTGTCTGTGATCCTTTTGCAATCAGATCTAATTATCTTTAAAATACTGTTTGTTATATTAATTCATGACGTAATCACGTAGTTTTTCTAAGTTTGGTGAAGGACAAGCGTCCGAAATTTAAAGACTTGATCTTTGGTAATTCCATTTGTACACTTCTGGCCATTAAAATTGCTACACCACGAAGATGACGTGCTACAGACGCAAATTTAACCGACAGGAATAACATGCTGTGATATGCAAATGATTAGCTTTTCAGAGCATTCACACAAGGTTGGCTCCGGTGGCGACACCTACAACATGCTAACATGAGGAAAGTTTCAACCGATTTCTCATACACAAACAGCAGTTGACCGGCGTTGCCTGGTGAAACGTTGTTGTGATGCCTCCTGTAAGGAGGAGAAATGCATACCATCACGTTTCCGACTTTGATAAAGGTCGGATTGTAGCCTATTGCGGTTTATCGTATCGCGACACTGCTGCTCGCGTTGGTCGAGATCCAATGATTGTTAGCAGAATATGGAATCGGTGGGTTCAGGAGGGTAATACGGAACGTCGTGCTGGATCCCAACGGCCTCGTATCACTAGCAGTCGAGATGACAGGCATCTTATCCGCATGGCTGTAACGGATCATGCAGCCACTTCTCGATCCCTGAGTCAACAGACGGGGACGTTTGCAAGACAACAACCATATGCACGAACAGTTGGGTGACGTTTGCAGCAGCATGGACTATCAGCTCGGAGACCATGGCTGCGGTTACCCTTGAGGCTGCATCATAGACAGGAGCGCCTGCGATGGTGTACTCAACGACGAACCTGGGTGCACGAATGGCAAAACGTCATTTTTTCGGATGAATCCAGGTTCTGTGTACAGCATCATGATGGTCACATCCGTGTTTGGCGACATCGCGACGACCGCACTTTGGATGCGTCTATTCGTCATCACCATACTGGCGTATCACCCGGCGTGACGGTGCCTTTGGTTACACGTCTCGGTCACCTCTTGTTCGCATTGACGGCACTTTGTACAGTGGACGTTACATTTCAGATGTATTACGACCTTTGGCTCTACCCTTCATTCGATCCCTGCGAAACCCTACATTTCAGCAGGATAATGCACGACCGCATGTTGCAGGTCCTGTACGGGCCTTTCTGGATACAGAAAATGTTCGAATGCTGCCCTGGCCAGTACAATCTCCAGATCTCTCACTAATTGAAAACGTCTGGTCAATGGTGGCCGAGCAACTGGCTCGTCACATTACGCCAGTCACTACTCTTGATGAACTGTGGTATCGTGTTGAAGCTGCATAGGCAGCTGTACCTGTACAAGCCATCCAAGCTCTGTTTGACTCAATGTCCAGGCGTATCAAGACCGTTATTACGGCCAGAGGTGGTTGTTCTGGGTACTGATTTCTCAGGATCTATGCACCCAAATTGCGTGAAAATGTAATCACATGTCAGTTATAGTATAATATATTTGTTCAATGAATACCTATTTATCATCTGCATTTCTTCTTGGTGTAGCGATTTTAATGGCCAGTAGTGTATTTTTTTTTTTTTTTTTTGGATATAAAGAGGCAGACGGTTAAAATTAGTTGTATATTTTCTTAAGAGGACAAAGGTCCGAATTAAATTTTTATATTGTTATTCTGTGTTATATTGCTAGAGAAGGCCGAAATGCACGCTATTAGCTCACGCAGGATGGCGTGAGGTCTGAAACAGGATACGTAATGAATGCTATAAAGAAAAGTACGTAGCTTCTGGAATACTTAACTTTAATCCATCATTTGTATACATCGCTCTTGATGAGACATGCTTCATACGATAACTATCAATTGCTATGGCGCCTTGCTAGGTCGTAGCCATTGACTTAGCTGAAGGCTATTCTAACTATCTTCTCTGCAAATAAACAAGGCTTCGTCAGTGTTGCATCGCTAGCTAAGTCGTCCGTACAACTGGGGCGAGTGCTAGTAAGTCTCTCGAGACCTGCCGTGTGGTGGCGCTCGGTCTGCGATCACTGACAGTGGCGACACGCGGGTCCGACATGTACTAATGGACCGCGGCCGATTTAAACTACCACCTAGCAAGTGTGGTGTCTTGCGGTGACACCACATTCTGTTTCTGTAATTCTGTAATAATGAAATTTTTTCTTTATTTGAAATTAAAATTATGTACCAACCACAAGTTCGTCCATCAGCAAAGATCCCTAGATTCCTATCTCCTTTGAGTAGCTATGGTTACATCGCACGTTTGGTTTCCTTAGCATGTATCTTGAGCAGTAACACAGCTCAATCACTGTATCACTCATCTTCATGAGTTCAGTTATCCCCACGTGAAACAAGGTATCCTACGCTATGCAACGTACGGTGGCTTGCGGAGTATCTGTGTAGATGTAGACGTAGATCCGAGTAGGCACTGACTCCCAATCACTACGATATAAGTTCGGAAAGAAGGGCGTAACACGAACAAAGAAATCCGTAATAAAGTCAGTACAGTCGCAATTCTGATCATTATGTCCGAATAACTATCGCTTGGATCCTAAACTTCATCTCTCATCCTGAGATACCCGTTTAGCGTATCAGACTTCATGAGATCTGCGATTATCACTGGCGTATTAACCATTTGTGGCCTGCCGACTACAACCTGTACCCCTTCATTCAGCTCTTTAATACCTTCGAACAATTTTTCCTTACCGTAATTCCCTTATACTCTATAAGCTCCCAGATTATGCCTTCCACAGCTGGCCGCAGTGGCCGAGCGGTTCTAGGCGCTTCAGTCTGGAACCGCGCGACCGCTCCGGTCGCAGGTTCGAATCCTGCCTGGGGCATGGATGTTTGTGATGTCCTTAGGATAGTTAGTTTTAAGTAGTTCTAAGTTCTAATGGACTGATGACCTCAGATGTTAAGTCTACACTGGTTACGTAAATCTGGTGCTATCGTACTGAGTGAACTTCCAGAGACCAAGAGTAGTATAATGGTAACGTCACGGCCAATGACCCATCTCGCATCCATGGTACCGCAGCGCTTTGCTACGCCTTTATGAGCCAGTATCACTTGGTAAAAGGACAATAAACCAAACCATGATATACCATTCCGATATTGATGTATATTTCTCTTCACCAGCATTGTACCACGGTTTACAACTATCTGTCTAGAGAATAGAATACGCAGGAGTGCGGCACAGAAATTTAAAGGAAGAGGAAACCTCTGCACATGACTCACGCAATCTGTGGAAGTCAAACCCCACATCTCCTAGCGGAGATTCCTGGAGGGCTCTTAATCCATTTTTCACATAACAACACCATTTACATCAAACTATTCCTACTATCGGCATTCGTCTAAACTCCTCTGATACCCACGGGTTTCCACACCTCCACTATGTATTCTCCTTACACTGCCTGGCATAATGCACTCTTTGCCATGACACCTAGCATACCGTATCAGAGCGACATGTTACATGGAGCGCCATGACCTGGTAGGATGCACTGTGTACGTGCAACCGGTTTCATTGGTTCATCCCTTGTGCCACTTCCCAGAAGCCCACAACTGAATCTGTACCTTACATAATGAATCAAGACACTGGAAAGAGAACAAATCCAGGATGCCAGCCAACAGTGATTATAGAATGCACATGCTATAACTTACGTTGCCAATGATCATAGTGCCTTTATCGATTCCACTTCTGACACCAAAATGTAGTGACATGGTGAGCAATGTCCGCTGCAGACGGGTGGAAGAGCCATTCTTAAGCTTGTCAAGATAACAATCTGTTTTCCCATCTGAGCGCGTGCTATGGCGAGGGCTACGTAGCCGCAAAAAGACATATGACGTTTATGAAACATCTTTATTGCTCCAGCAAGTTTAGAGTAGCTACAGGTGCACTCTTTCGTCATGTAGCGCAGCCTGGCATTGATCCACAACGTTCACGTATCGCAGGCATGGTCAGGCATCCATCTCTGGCTCATCCGAGGTGACGCTTTGCCAAGTCACATAGTCTGGGCTGCAGCATGGAGGCATTGCGCTGCTATTGTAGTGGGAGGTGAGATGGCGGATAGTGGTCAACTGAAGTTAGCACAGCATACCATCGGGCTGTAGCGACTGGGCTTACCACAATGGTATGTAGACCTTGTGATATCTGCATACTACAGGCTGCGATCGATGCTGGCTAAGTTGCGAAGCGAAATAGCACAGCCGGGCTCTACCGCAGATGAGGCTAACCGGTGGTCGGCTCCTGTGGGACGTTGGAGGCATCTGAGAACAAAACGTCCGACCAGAGTCTGGCTGTAGGCTTCTGGTGCTGGCAGATCCCCAGTAGCTCAGTAGCTGGGAGAGCCTCAGTGCAGCACTTGGCCCACCAGGTGGTGGCTGGATCCCATGGCAGGCGGTGGTGTGAAGATGACGGTGGAGTGGAGTGGCATCATGGCGGAGGCCAACACTGTGACGCCTAGATGTCTTGCTGATTCGATCAATGACTAACCTGGCTGGACGTCCAATATTTTGTACGTGCCAATATTCCAAAGTTTTCGCTCGTAATTGACGAGAGATGTTATGCAAGATTTACTTATAAAAACCAACGAAATTCACATATTGAAATCGTAGTTCAGTGCTTGGTACTCCAAGTTCAAGTCCCGTGAATGCATTGTGTGACTTCTTCAATGGGAGATTGACGGCTGTGTAAGGCAACAACCACACTGGCAACGGTCAGAGGGAAAACGCTGTGGAAACCGTCGTCGGAGGTCTTCAGCACCTCCAAAGCAGGACTTTTCGTCTCAGAACGCTGAAACTGCAAGTTCTAAATATTCCCCATCGGTATTCTCTTTGCCACACACCCTGCTTAGTATTTTACTGGATGAAAATAACAGCGAAGCTTAAATGGATGTATCTCATTAACTTCACTCTGTGGAGCAGAAAAAAACTGAATCTCTGCTGAAGATTAAGCTGGATCTGCCGATAAACGTTTTCGAATTAATCTGAGGAGCAGTGCGTGGTGTATCTTGATTCGCGGGTCGCACATTGCTAAGAAAATGCAGACTCTGGATGCGGCCACGAACGGCATTTATTATCTGATGCATCCTCACTGAGCTGTTAGTTTGCTTTCGACGCTCCGTGGAGATAATTTTGGTAATTTTTGGGGTATGCTTAAACGTTTTTTTTCCTGACGACGTTGGTATAGTGTTCTTATATGAACGTGGGTACTTTGCTGCCTCCTACATGCATTTTTCCATCAAGTCCTCTGCCGTCTCCTACCCTGTCCTTGCTAAATCGATGCAGAAGTAATTCATCTTGGTTGTCGACGGGTCGTTAAACACCGATAGCAAGAAATAGATGTTCCCTTAGCGACAGACAACAAAAAGGCCACCTGTGGCTGGGTGGTCTTCTTCAGAGGGCTGTTGCTTGGACGCGGTGTGGCACGCGCCCCGCCGTATTTACTGTGGTCCCGTATACAGGCTGCTTGATTAGAAGACAGTGGCTACACTCTTGTTGTCTCTCAATCAACGTGCGTCCTCCCACTACACTCACGCTGCAAATATGCGTACGGTGACATTGCGGTTGCTCGACCTGTCGTACCGCCGCACTAAGCGTCTCTGAGAAGGAGGACCACACGGCAATCAGACTTTTGCATTTTTTTTTTTTGTATTTATGGTACGTGAAGTTCATAATTCAATAGATCAATCGATTGAAGCAGTAGGACGCAACTCTCAGAAATTCGATAGAAAATCGACGTGGAAGTTTTCCGAGTGTCTTTAATGCTCAAACGTAAGACCACAGTTTTGATAGGCAGTGCGACTCTCTTGTAGATTGCTTTACATTACATGTTGACGCCCTGGGTTCCATCTCTGGGCAATGTAATTTTTAAAACAAACGTTCATGTTCTACGAGTATTTTCCTGAAGCGTAAAATATATAGATATACAAAATATATAAAACTGAGAAAAAATCAGTAGCGCACGGATGGGAATCTCGCGATTGCTTGTTCGAGTCTCGTTCCGATCATTACTTTTATGTTTTTTTCCGTTAGGTTCGAATACCTATGTGGTTTAAATACTAAATTCATTAAATATATGCTAATCAATACAAACCGAATCGTCATTTTTATGAAAAATGGTCGTCTTCTTATTTATAATTACGTATCGTACACAAAAACCCAGTTAAAATATTATTAGTAAAGATTATTTAAATTAAAACAAAAACATCATTAATAATTTTTTCACCCTTATTTATGTTACACTTCACGGCAATGAAATATGTTTCGGATATTTTTAATGTGCCGGTAACTATTTCACCACCTGCGCGGTATTTTTCCACAAACGACTTTTGGTACTGGCTTAAATGTGCTCTGTTAGGCCAAAGGGGCCGTGCAGAAACTGTTTATTCATGGCTGAGTTTATTGGGTAGTTCAGGGATGCTAAATATGCGAAGGGTTTCCTAATTTCAAATGATAAGTGATTCTTTTTAACATGCTATTGTATGTGTAATAACGGTTTTAGGGCTCTAAAACTTAACTGTTCTTATTCTACCTGGGTAAAACTGCTGTGACGACCGGTTGCGACAGATGTCGAATGTAACTGCCAGCTGGGCAACATTTCTGAGCGAAGCCTCGGCGTTGTTTATCGGCATGAAACATGGTTTGTAATTTAATCCGCGTCATTGGGAGACTGTTTGTACTAAGTTGAAATCATGGAACGGTACAACGTTTGTTCCAATTATTAGCAGCTATAAAATAACTTTCGATATTACATTGTTTAATTTGGCCTTCCTGGACCTTTGATGCTAATGGCGTCGTTTAAAATAACTTTTTGATATTACTCGTATATTGTATAATTTGATCTTTGGCGTCTTTTTATATTTTTTGAGGCATATTACCTTTTTATTGGCGCCTGAAAGTATTTTGTCAATAGCGACTTCTGATCCGATTACTTGCGCCGTGTTAAGTAATTTTGAAGTTCAACTGTATGCTTAAATACTTGGAGTCTTAAATGAGTTTGGATGTTAAGTTGATGCTTTAACCAGTGGTGCTTTAAATACTGTTTTTTTGTCACCCTATCCGACCTTTTGTTCGCGTATTTTTTAAAAAAATGGTTCAAATGCCTCTAAGCCCTATGGAACTTAACATCTGAGGTCATCAGTCCCCTAGACTTAGAACTACTTAAAACTAACTAACTTAAGGACATCACACACTTCCATGCCCGAGGCAGGATTCGAACCTGTGACCGTAGCAGCAGCTCGGTTCCGGGCTGAAGCGCCTAAAACCGCTCGCGTGTTTTCAAATTAATGGCATTTGGTGTACGGTAGACAATCTGATAATAATTTGCAATTGATTAACTCGATAATTAAACGTGTTCAGTCTACTAGCGTGTGCCTTATGTCAATTTTTGTGTTGAATAAAATTGTGAAATTCTGACTAAGAGTGGCATCACCCGCTTACCACTCCCTGGATACCCGCATCCTATCCCGTTTCAACAGCATCGTCTGGTAAAAGTCTAAGATTACCGTTACATTTGTTCCACTCCATGGAATAATATCCAACGAAGTGTGCGACGCAACCAGCTCTAGGTGTAGCAGTTGCGCAATTCATTGTGTTAACAGGTGAACTGGATGGCAGAAGTATGCAGTGTGTGTGTCCTGTTCATGCCAGAGCAGAAGAAAATACGTTTAGTGTGGAGTCAGCAACATCGAAATTGAGCGCGAAAGAGTGGAGCATTGTGATCTATAATAATGTGCTGTGCTGTCACAGCTGTTGATGCTTTAGGGTATCTGTAAATCTCCAGCTTAGTTGTTGTTAAGAAAATTCCTCTACCGCTCGTGTTTATTGAACCTCATCAGGTGAAAAACGTGTGCCACTTGCGGAGTTTCAGTAGCATGTGCGAAACCACGCTTTCAGGAAATAGTGTGTCGTTACTTCTGTATATTATTTTAAATGTGACAGAAAATGAATTGTTAACACAAACTAAACCAAGTTGGTCTCTATATGATGAAACTGTACGTTGTTGCATCGGAAATAAAGACACCTGTCGCCAAAATGGAAAGAAGAAACTCTGACAAAACTTTACTACCGCCCACATTTGGAACGCACTGCAGCAGCCACTCTGTACGGCACGTATTCAAAAAGTCCTTAGACGCTTTCCAGAGGTATGTGAAACCAGATGTTTACGCGTAGCTCACGCAATTACCGTAAGTCAAGGACCCTTGGTTTGTGGGCGCGAATCTGTTTCCCACAACATCCCGGATGTATTCTGCGGGGTTAATATCAGGGGAATTTGGTGACTAAGACATCAACGGCAGTTCACTATCTCGATCCTCACGGCACTGTAACACGATTCCGTGCTGGAAGATGACATCGGCGTTGATGAAGACTCACGCAGGAAGGGATTCAGATTGTGTTGTACGGTACCTTCAATTACAACCAAAAGTCCCGCGGAAACCGTGGTGAATGTACCTCCCTCCCCCTCCCTCGACACATGGCATGGTGTATGTTTTGAACAGCACTTTGCCCGGATGATGGCGCATCTGGACACAAACATGGACCTAATGTGAAGTATCTGCGCTAGCAGAATAGAAATGTGGAAAACAAAAGTCCGAAAATATTTTATTGGACTCACCAAAATGAAACAATAATGCAATATCCAAAAGAACAACCGACTCGATTCCAACTGCTGACCGACACAAACAAAAAATAACAAATAATAATACACTACTGGGCATTAAAATTGCTACACCACGAAGATGACGTGCTACAGACGTCAAATTTAAGCGACAGGAAGAAGATGCTGTAATATGCAAATGATTAGCCTTTCAGACCATTCACACAAGGTTGGCACCGGTGGCGACACCTACAACGTGCTCACATGAGGAAAGTTTCCAACCGATTTCTCATACGCAAACAGCGGTTGACCGGCGTTGCCTGGTGAAACATTGTTGTGATGCCTCGTGTAAAGAGAAGAAATGCGTACCATCACGTTTTCGACTTTGATAAAGGTCGGATTGTAGCCTATTGCGGTTTATCGTATCGCGACATGCTGCTCGCGTTGGTCGAGGTCCAGTGACTGTTAGCAGAATATGGAATCGGTGGGTTCAGGTGCGTAATACGGAACGCCGTGCTGGATCCCAACGGTTCTTATCACTAGCAGTCGAGATGACAGGCATCTTATCCGCATGGCTGCAACGGATCGTGCAGCCACGTCTCGATCCCTGGGTCAACAGACGGGGACGTTTGCAACACCACCTGCACGAACAGTTCGACGACGTTTGCAGCAGCATGGACTATCAGCTCGGAGACTATGGCTGCGGTTGCCCTTGACGCTGCATCACAGAGAGGAGCGCCTGCGATGGTGTACTCAACGACGAACCTGGGTGCACGAATGGCAAAACTTCATTTTTTCGGATGAATCCAGGTTCTGTTAACAGCATCATGATGGTCGCATCCGTGTTTGGCGACATCGCGGTGAACGCACATTGGATGCGTGTATTCGCATCGCTATACTGGCGTATCACCCGGAGTGCCATTGGTTACACGTCTCGGTCACCTCTTGTTCGCATTGACGGCACTTTGAACAGCGGATGTTATATTTCAGATATGTTACGACCCGTGGCTCTACCCTCCATTAGATCTCTGCGAAACCCTACATTTCAGCAGGATAATGCACGACCGAATGTTGCAGGTCCTGTACGGGCCTTTCTGGATACAGAAAATGTTCGACTGTTTTCTGGCCAGCACATTCTCCAGATGTCTCACGTCTGGTCAATGGTGGCCGAGCAACTGGCTCGTCACAGTACGTCAGTCACTACCCTTGATGAACTGTGGTATCGTGTTGAAGCTGTATGGGCAGCTGTACCTGTACACTCCATCCAAGCTCTGATTGATATTCACCAGGATGGTAAGGGCTTTGTCCAGGGAGTGCTGGGGACGCAATTTCGACATCTGTACTTTGAATGACTGGACAAACTGTTCGGCTAATCCGTTAGATGTAGGATGAAAGGGAGCAATATGAATCATCTGGATGGCCGAGGAGGTGCAGAAAGAGGTAAATTCAGCAGATATAAATTGAGTGCCAATGTCGGCCACCAACGTCTCCAGAAGGCCCTCAGTGGAAAATATGCGGGAAAGGGCTTGGATGGTATGGGCGGAGTCGTGGAAGACATGCGGGAGGCATAAGGAAACCCGCTGCTGGCATTCACAAGGATGACCCAGGAGATGCCGAGGATCTGGCCCGTGAAATCCAAGTGCAAACAGGACCAAGGACAAGAGCAGGAGACCACAGGAACAGGTGGTGAGGGGGCGCTAAGTGGTGCTGTTTACAAGAGGGACATGGAGTCACTATGCAGGTAATGGCGGCATCCATCCCCCTCCAGTAGACATGCTGGTGGGCAAGCCATTTCGTCAGGACAATTCCCCAGTGACCAACACGCAGGAGCTCCAAGGCTCACTGGTGGAAGGAGGGTGGCAGCACCACCTGCTAGCGATCATTATGACCCAAGATGATGAGGACCCCATCTCTGACAGACAGGTAGGTCGTGGTGGTGATGCCAGTACACCTGGACCTCCAGCTGCAGCAGCAGATGATGGTCTGACAGCCACCCATGCTGAATGTGGTGCATTAGCACCTGGAGTGTCAGATTGTCTGTGATGTGACATGCGACTATCTTGGCAACCAGTGGCAAATCAGCTACTGCATCGGTAGTGGCGTCATCCAGGAGGATACAGGCAACTGGGTCAGCACTGAACTCCGGGTCAGCACCCACTGGGAGACGTGAGAGAAGATCTGCATTGGCATGGAGAGCTGTGGCCCAGAAGTGGATGTTGTAGGAATATTCTCTGAGGAACAAGGCCCAGCGATGGAGATGGTTGCCATAGCACTAAACAATTAGACCAGATGCTTGTGATCGGTGTATAAGGTGAAGTGATGGCTGTAGATGAAATTATAAAATTTCTTAAACCCAAAGATGATGGCCAAGGCCTCCTTCTCAGTTTGGCTGCAGTTATGCTGAGCCAGGGATAGCGTTTTAGAGACAAAGGCCACTGGGCGTTCGACTTTGTCGATGATGTGAAACAAGATGGCCCCCACACCATAGTGTGACACATCAGCAGCCAGAGGCTTGATGGGTCATAAGGGACAAGGCAAGCTGGCATCAGGAGAGAAGACTTCAGATGGTGGAATGCTCTGTCACAAGCTGGTGACCAGTCCCAGAGAACATTCTTATGGAGGTGGTGAGGTGGTTCTGCCACAGCTGTGGCAAGTGGGATGTAACGGCGGTAGTAAGCTGAGTTGACCCAGGTCTTGAGCTGGGAGATGTCCTTTGCGGGTGGCAGCTGCTGAGTAGACTTGACATACTGGGGTGTCAGTCGAATGCTATTACCGCTCAAAACATGGCTGAAGTAGGTCACCTGAGGAACAAAAAGAAGACATTGTTGCAATGTAAGCCAGCACCCTGCAGAATCTGGAAGAGGCGCCGGAGGTTCCTGGCCAAGTCCAGAGTTGAGACGCCAATGACTAAAATAACATCAAGGCAGTCAGCCGTCCCCAGAATGTCTCTTGTCAATGTTTCCAAATATCGCTGGAAGAGGACTGGGGCAATGGAGGCCCTGAACGGGAGGCAGTTGTAACAGAAGACCCAAAAAGGGGTATTGATTACCAAAATCATTTTCAATGACTCATCCAAAGGCAACTGGAGGTTCCCCAGAATGTCTCTCGTCAACGTTTCCAAATATCACTGGAAGACTACTGGCTTTGGGGGCGGCCAGGACCAAAACCCAGGCTGTGACATCGTGAGTGAGGTACCGGACCCAAGCCAAGAACTACTCCTGTAGTTGGACGATGTCGTTGCTGTAACTCTTCAGAGAAGAATGGAATGGACGAAGCGGTGGTGAACCTAACTGATGGTGGGAATCCCCATCAATGATGGCCGCAGAGGGCCCCATATCCACTTGAAAGGAGAGAGAAGCGCTGTTCAACCTCACAGTCAGAGTGATCACCGCCGTCGTCGACGGAAAATCCGACTGCGGGAATTGGCGGCAGCGAGTCCGTCTCATCCATCACTGAGTCGGAGATGTCGACAGCAGTGTGGTCCACGAGCGTCAACGAAGACGATAGACAGACCTCGGCTCTGTGACCCTGCATTCCGCCGGCCGAACAGGTCACCCTCTGGAAGCGGCAATCTTGCCTCTGACGTGTGACAAAGCATTGACTACAGGAGGGCGGCCGTTGTCACTGTTGCTGCTGCCGCTGAGACCGCCCTGTGCCCTGGTCCTGGTGGGCGGGCGTGGCCTCAGGAGGGGCCCCCGGCGCCACTGCGGCGGCTGCGGTGATGGGAATCGGCGACGCGGGGCCGGCGAAGACCTGCGCCGGGGACTGCAGCGTGGAAGCAGATCGAAAGGACCGCTCATGAGTGCGGATAATAGATAAACAGACGTCTAAAGAGGGGTCTTTCAGCTTCAGAAGATCAGTCCATAAGGTATCATCGGGGGCATGGACAAGAATCATATCAGGAATGAGTGCCGAACTATAAGACTGCCTGCAGTGGGGGTTGCCACATAAACGACCGTCACGGGAGAGACCTTGCAGCGTTGCAATCCATTCCCTGTATGATTGTGCGGGAAGCTTCTTACAACATAAGAACTTGTGACGTCCCGCCGCCACCTGGACCTGGGAGTCAAAATAATCCAATAGATTAGGAGTCAACGCCTCGTAAGAGAGAGCATGAGGTTCTGTATCGGGATGCAACTGTTGTAGAAGGTGATAAAACTTCTGGACCCACATAGGCGAGTAAAAATACGCGACGGAACGTCACCAATGGCATCATCAGCAATAAAGTGTTGCTCCAGACGAGCCACTTAGTTGCCCCAAGGCTCAACGGATTTGTCGAACTAGGGAAACGCAGGGGGCGTGGCAAGGAGACCCAGAAGCGGGGAAGTTGGGTGGGACGCCTGCGTAGGCACCTCAACGGGGAAGGTGGACATCGGCTGTAAACGCTGAATAATGAATTCGTTCGTTTGTTGCATGCGTTACAACAGCACTGTGACTCGCGCTGAGGGTTCATCATTACCTGGAATACATTCTGATACCTTGCTCTTTCCAATAGTACGTTAATAATACACATATATCAAATAACATAGTAGTTATGATTTTTTTTAAAATCTGATGATTCTTTTTGATAGACCCCATATAGGCTTGAATTCATCAAAGTCATACAACAACAAAAAACTCGTGATTTAAAATTTTGTCTGAAGCCGTCGTGTCGGCCGCGGAGGCCGAGCGGTTGTAGGCGCTTGAGTCCGGAACCGCGTGACTGCTATGGTCGCAGGTTCGCATCCTGCCTCGGGCATGGATATGTGTGATGTCCTTATGTTAGTAAGGTTTAAATAGTTCTAAGTTCTAGGGGTCTGATGACCTCAGATGTTAAGTCCCATAGTGCTCAGAGCCAGCTGAACCAGTTGAAGCCGTCGTGTTTGTCTGTTTGAACACACTAATCTGTAAAACTACTCGACGAATTTCGCAGGCAACTTGAGCGTACCTAGGACAACATAAAGGCTTTTTTGATCTAAACTGGAACACAAAAAAATTTCGTAGTTCAAAGTTTTATCTAAAAACGCCTGCTCAGCCTAGTAGCTCGTATGCTTATCACCACGGCGCAGTACATCGAAGAACCGAAATATGGCGTTGTCCCTGTTAGATTTTGAACTCCGTGCAGGTGTTTTTTCGGAAGCTTACGTCAGAGCTAAACGCCACGATCTTATCTTTATGCATACAAACTAAGGGAATTTACTTGGCTAGGATATACGAATTTTTCTGATTTCGCTTCGTGTACTGAAAATTCGACGACACTGCTTTCCTTATTTCGATAGGTTATATTTATATTCTCTGCTAGGCAAAACGAATTTGTTAGGTTCGCTTTGTGATCTGGGTGTCTACATTTTGATTTCGCTTCCTTTACGAACAAAAATGCCTAGAAAACGGTCGAATCTTTCTGAATAGAAAAAAAACTGTAATCGACCTAGGACTATGCGCTCTCAGGAATGAAATGAAGACCGTGAGGCGAAACTAGCTGTGGCTCTAAAGCATGACTCTAATTCGCTCTTTGGAAACTCCTGCCAAAAGCGAGATGCGACGTAACTCTGATAGCGAAAGTGATGAATTATCTCGCTCATCTGAAACTTTCGCTCCCAGGGGCTTGAAGTTCCTTATCTCCAACGTATCATCGTAGAAGCGGTAATTTCGGTAGGAAGCAGTGCAGGCTAGCGAGTTTTTATGAACCGAATGTCATCTATTCCTAACAACGTACCATTTTGCTTTAAATGTGTTCAATTGCTGGCGAGCTTATGTTAAGCCATGAGCACAAATCAAGCACGAGGTCAGACGCTGTATGCTACAGGCGTGGTGGAGCTCATTGTCAGTTTGCTTTTTGGACACCAAGCACTGGTGTGCCCCCCCCCCCCCCCCACCCCCTGTTTTAGTAAAGCAGACAAGCTGTTCATTCATGTCCCAAACCATAATACCTTAAAAGTTGTGCACACAGAAGACTTATAAACCTAAAATA
Source organism: Schistocerca americana (assembly GCF_021461395.2). Classification (NCBI taxonomy): domain Eukaryota; kingdom Metazoa; phylum Arthropoda; class Insecta; order Orthoptera; family Acrididae; genus Schistocerca; species Schistocerca americana. The sequence goes on from NC_060121.1 coordinate 478,214,563, forward strand.
AATTCCACGCATACTAGTTATTGGATGCAGCAACGCCGGTGGCTTCAGCTAGTCTAAAATATTTGATCTTATTTACTGCATATATCGAGTGGGTAGTTAATTATTTTACCTTCACCTCTTCTGCAAACTTCTACTACTTTTAGTTTTGTAATTACTATATCTAATAAAATGCTAAAAAACGCCGTCTGGATCTCAATTATGTTAGCTGTGATCCACACGGTGTTTATTTATTTATCTTCGTAATTATTGGTTGTAACTCCCGCTCGCACTAAGTAGGTTTCGTGTCACAGATTTTATTTCATGTGCCCTCTGCTATATAACACAGTTGCTGTTTTTAATATTATCAACAATTTACGAATACGTTGCATACACGCTTTGAGTAACTCATTTCTATTTTTTCCCTCCCCTTCATTATAGGGAGTGGACGTTTCTGTTCACGTTAATTTTCTTTATGCATCATATTTTATAAATATATGCTGAGAGAAGAGTGTAAAGTGATAATCATTGTTTACAAGTTTCCCTCACTATAAGTTTTACACATTAAGAGGATCACATCATCGTTAGAACTGGGAAGGGAATAACGCCGCAAATAATGTAAGCGTAAAATGCAACGTGAGAAGGATGGATACGTGTGAAACACACGGAGGTACGTGACGTGCGGTAACAAGGTGCACTGTGTATACATGTGCGGCTTCCAATTCGTTCACATGTTTTTTACGACTGCCAGCTTGCAACACACTTGTCCTTGGTACACCACATGACAGTGGCCACTTCCGTGGTAGCCTAAAGTACCAACACTTACAGCGTTTAAACATTTGTTTCCAGCCAGTCGTTTCCTTACAAAATTAGGCTGCATTTAATATTGTCTACCACATTATTCGAACAAACTTGAATTTATAGGCATCAAAATGAAAGTCTCACACTATAAAATTTAAAAGGAGAACATTATGCTCCAAGCGGATTACGCTACAATCATTATGCAGGTTTCAGTAAAAGAAACTGAAGACCAGAGCAATGATTCCAGTTAAAGCAGAAATAAATTTCTCCGTGTTTATTCAGTACCTCTTGTTTGTGCCTTAACAACTACAGACATTTAGAGCCTAGATTTCGAAACCTTTTGGTGTGGATTATTGTACCTCTGACTGGGCTTCTAATAAACTGCATTTAGAACGTCCTGATCTGTTGCTGTATGCTGTATGCTCACACAGGCTAACAACGAATGCATTCTACTCCAATTTATCTACCAAATTAAAATAAATCTTCACAGTTTTCTTTATTTTTAAGTAAGTTGGTCATTTTGATGCATTCTGTAGATTTTTGCTGTTCGAGATGAACTTACAAGTTAAACAGATGAGCTGTCAAATTGCGTGAGTCTGTTTCCACACCCAAACTTAATTCCGTCTCGCAAGCTATTGGACGATACACTGGAGCCGCTGTTGCTAGAACGCAAAAAACCGTGTTTTGGACTTCGTCCGTGAAGCGAAGTATTTCATGTAGTGTACGTTTTAAAAAATCGCCGCCAGGATACCGGGTCAAAAACTGTATTCGGAAATACGTAAAGGCCAGTAGTAATGTAATATTCGGGGAAGTCAAGGCCGCGATTTCACTGGACAAACACCTTTTTTTGTTTCCAAAATTGTGGAGTACGGCTTTATAGTGCGACAGGCTGCAGTTCACAGATGGGAGGTAAAATGTGTATCGCAGTTCTTTGAAAATATGTTGTGTCTACTGCGTTATGCGCTGGGAGGCCAGAACTACTGCATGTGTACAGAAGAGCTACGAGATTTCTAACGAAAGTCATCCTGCTAGCACACTCTCTCACTTCTATAATCATAGAAGAAAACCAGACACCAACTGCCAAAATGGAAGTTACTTTTGTGAAATGGCTTTACATTTTTACCTAACTGGAGAGTAAGACGTCGAGCCACGCAGATCTGTGAAGGAAAGGTTGCAACCTACCCCCACGTTATGTGCAATGTAGTATAATCAGAAAATATTTACTTACATCGACAGCAAACTATCGTAATTATCACTCTATAAAAGATGTAACTGAAATCTTTCAAGCAAATGCAGGCTGAAACCTGAATAAGGAGGAACAATAGAAACATTTCGTATTACTCTACGTTATAATAACCAGTCGATTACAGGAGTTTCACAGGTGTTAACGTTTCTTGCACTACATCTGTTTTTAATATCTCAATTTTATTCCAGAATCATTTCGATGTCCACAGACCAAAGTCTCTATAACACTGCCCAGAGAAATACAGCACAATCCTTCGCAGCTCTCAAAAGCACGAAAATTTAATTACATCCATTGTTCCGTCGCTAAAGCAACGAATAATTATAATTTTCATAATAGTCAAGGAGATCTAATGAGTGAAGTTGTCATTACATCATAAACGTGAACCCGATATCCGGCACGTTAGGCACCCCAGAACATTAACTTCTGGTGGAAGTGTTTGAATAAAAAATGCCAGTTTGCGTCATTTACGGATGTACTAATCATTCTGATTACACTCTACACTCTGAAATATAAAGGGGTCGTACTTCATTTGTAAATCGACTCATTCTAGCGATATTTTTTTTATACACACGATTTTTTATATCAGTGTTTACTTTTATTGTAGTGGTTTTACGTCTGTCATTTGACTTTAGACTTCTTATGAATCAAACTCAAAATGCTCTGGGGTGAATGCTGAGAAAAGAAGAAACTGGAAACAGACCAAACATAGTAAAGATGTTTTCAACATTTTCGAAAACGGTCGGTATCAGGGAAAATGTTGTATTACGAAAACAACCTTTTCACATCACATAGTTCTCTTATTGGGTTATTCGAAACATATAACAAAAACAATGTCACACTAAAGAGGTGAAATACGTCATATTACTGGATCGAAAGTGCATTTAAGACCATAAAACTTCTGAAAATTCCCTCCTGACACCATGTTATCCACGAAAGTACTGTAACATTTTCTATTCAAAACAATTGTTGCGTGCACACGATAGAAATTATGAACAAGAAACAGTTATAAGCAGTAACCAGCTAATGTTTTGATGTATCCACCTGGTTACGAGTGTTTCAAGTCAATGTACAGCGCAAGCCGGTGTCGCCATTTCCCCTTATTATACCCGTATTGTACCTCTATGTACTTACGCCGCTGTCGCCACACATTCAAACCTCTTTGCTCCAGTTCTATGTCATGTTATACACTCGCTCACAGAAGCCACTCCCGTCTTCGTTCCACGATCTCTTAATCAATTTCTCACGGTTGGCAACACTCTCGTCTGTTAAGGAGTATTTTTCTCTCCATCTCTCCAATGTTTGCCGCATGAAAACGAAATAAAACTCATGTTAACTTCTACTCCCATCCTTCCTATATAGTATAAGGCATTTCACTTCCATAACATTTCATTAAGGTACAGAAAAGAAATTACCTACATTTTGAGCGGCCAAAAAAAGACAACTTGCTAATGAAATTCACTTAAAAATACACTGCTGGAAAACAAAAATGTAACACCATCGAGGACGAAGCCATTGCATTGACAAGAGAGGTAACAAGTAGTTCATCATTGTAAGAGTGCATGATAACAAATTAAGACCAAACGAGACACGTAACACAGTGAAGGAGTCTCATACACTTCCTTCAAAACACTATGTACGCCCGTCTTTGATGGCAACGCAAGGGCCTATATTTTTATGCAAGCGATCATAAAAGTGCCGAATGCCACACTGCGATAGATTTTATCAAGCATCTTGCACCTTTTGTTGTAATACGCAATGATTCTTACAGGCCCTGGAGAACGAGTAAGTTCTAGCTTCACCACGTCCTATATGTATTCAATTGGCAGGAGATGTATTCAATTGGCGAGAGATCTGGTGATCTTGCAAGCCAGTGCAGTAGTTTTGTGCCACGAAGCGCGCTTGGGTCGCAGCAACCGTATGTGCATGTGAAATGTTCAGCTGAAAAAGCGCATCACTTTCCTGTCGAAGAAATGGTAGAAGGACGCGAAGTATTGGGGGCTCTGTTTACTTCACCCTGCAGGAATACCAAATCTGATCGTGAGTTTTAACTGATGTCCTCCCACACCATGAAACCTGGTGTGGAACCTGTGTGTCGTGGGACGAGCGCTCTCCTGGAATAGGTTGACGACCTGGTCTACGCCATACGCGTGTATGTTCGTCACACGCCTACAGACAAAACCTGTTCTCATCACTGAAGACAACAGTCAACTCTTTCACCACACTATAGTAGTCATTCTTGGCGGCGGCATGGTGTCAATGGTAAACTGGCCAGAGGCACATTTTGTCATAGTCTAGATAGTAGATGGTACCCAATGGTCCCTGATGACACGGCAGGGCGAAGATGTGACCGACTTTCATCCTTGAATGGTGTTCGGTCGGCGACCGCTGCTCGCACGGTGCTTCGATCTTGATGTGCGTCTGTACTACGCAGACGTTCAGAACATGAACCTGGCCTACAAGTGTTGAATGTTCCACAAACCACTGTTAAAAGAGACGACATATCATCCAGACAACGTGCTCAACATGTGCAACACTTGGTCGATACATATAACCAGCTTCCTGCAGGGCCACAATCCGTTCTTCATGAAATGGCTGAAGCTGTTTAACAGGAGAACATTCGTCGCTGGGGCACGGTTGTACCGTAGTATGAATATTGCAAACTGTTCACCTTCAAACTCAGCACAGTTACTGCCTGCAGGGTCGAAATAGAGGGGAAACAGGCGGGCCTCCTGAGTGATCTGCCGGTGACCGTAACAAAAGAATCACAAACACGAGAACACATCAGTGTGCACTTATCATACCCTGCAACCACTGAACGCAGTCCTTCAGGGTGTTGCCTTGCTTTTTCCGGCAGTGTAAACATGAAAAAGTGATACCTTACACCGTGTCGTAACTCGACACAAATGGTATACCAACTGATCAAACCTGTCTATTGCTTCAACGCCCTCAGCTTTATTCTGACGTATAGGAGTTGGGCAAAAGTTCAGGAACATCGCGAGAAATGCAGGCTTGAACATAAATGCAGATGGTAGTCAGGCCTGCAGTTGCGCTGTTGTGTTTGACCACGAACGGCACCTGTAAAATGTCCTCAACACGTTGCAAGTGACAGTCATGATCAGTACAGTGTTCTGTGTAGTGTGAGTGCACTATGTCGGTGCTAAGTGAATTCCAACAAGGGGCAATTGTTGGTGGACGTGTGGTGGGTACTTCCGTAACCAAGGCAACTGAAATATTTGATGTTTCAAGAGACAACGTATAGAAGATTTATGCTGTATACAGGGAAAGGGGAAAAACATCATCGGCTAAGTCACAACGCGGACGAAAGTGTGTTGATTGCTGTGGCAGATGGTTCATTGAAGAGGATTGTGGCGAAAAATAAGAAAATGACAGGTGCTAGAATCACTGCAGAACTGAATGTCGCACGTGCGAACTCTGTCAGCACCAGAACAACACGAAAGGAGCTCCTGAAGTAGGGAATTTCAGGGCGATCTGAAATTACAAAACCTCTCGTGAGTGATACAAATACCAGTTAAAGGAGAATGTGCTGCTAAAGCCATTAAACATGGTCTACGGAACAATGGAAGAAAGTCACTTGTTTGGAAGTGTCTTGCTTGACACTGTTTCCAACGAGTTTACCTCCCAAGACTGAAACATGGGGGGGGGGGGGGGGGGGGGGGAAATTGCTGATGATTTGGACAGCCACTTCGTAATATTTCTTGGGTTCCATGGGAACTCTGCCAAGGATTATGCGACGATTTTGGCTTATCAGGTCTATCCTATGGTACGATGGTTGTTCCTCACTGGTGATACTGAGTTACACGACGAAAAGGCCCTTATTCCCACAGCTCGCATCCTCGATGACTGGTTTTATGAGCTCGAGGATGAATTTTCGCACATCTCTTTTCCACCACAGACATCATATCTGAATGTTATAGAACCTTTTTGGTCTACTTTGGAGAGAACAGTGCGTTATTGCTGTCCACCTCCATCATCATTACCTGAACTTGCCAATATTCCACGGGAATAATAGTGTAAGATTCCCTTGAAAACACTACAGGACCTGTATTTATCCATTCCGATGTTCTGAATTACAACGGGTTTCCTACACTGTATTAGGCACTGAAATGTGTTTCGTTTTTCGAGTTTCGATATTTTTGTCCACCCCACATAAATTGTCTTTGTTTGTCTACTTTTCATGAACGAATATAAACTGTGTTTTTCTAATTCATTTACTACCGTTTCATTTATACCTGTCGTAGTTATTTCCAAGAGTTGGATTCGATAGTAAATGTAATATGTATTACAACAAATATTTTCTTCCAGGCTATCATCATCAGCAGATAATGCCACAGAAAGTTCGTGACACAAAACATCGTTGGAACAATTTATTTGCTTCCGGTTTCGCACTAAGATCTTCGTCTGATATATCAACGTTAAGAAGACAAAAGTGACTAGAGTACTTCAAAATACAAAATGTCACCTAACAACAATAATATAAAATCACTACGTACGAAAAATTGGTCAATGTAAATCACATGCCATTCATATAGAAACACAAAATCACGTTAACTATCAAGCTCACGGGCAGTGGTAAGGCAGAAAATGATTTTCCTGTACCAGCAGTCATCGCCATACACAAAGGAGTAACTGAATATATGTAGTCAGGGAGTACCATAGGACTCGTAAGACCAAAAATAAAACCACAATGATGTCTAGTCGATATGAGCAGTAGCACACGAGGGTAATTTTAAGATAAAACAATCATAATAACAACTATTACAATGCAGTCATAACTAACATTTGTACCAAAGCAGAATAATAAAATATCAAATTAATCACAGTTATCATAATATATTTTTATATATAAAATCATGTATAATACTATATAATATATAACTGTGTACAATAATATTATTAACACCTTAGCTTTAATTATACTTCAGAGTCATTGGTCACGGTTTATCTTACCATCGGTTAGTCTTTTATTAGGCAGATAATAAACTGTTATATGTATATAACACCATTTTATATATAAAAATTTATTGTGATAACTGTGATTATTTTGATATTTAATTATTATGTTTTGATACCAATGTTACTTATGACTGTACTGTAATAGTTGCTGTTTATCTTAAAATTACCCTTGTGTTCTACTGCTCATATCGACTAGACATCTTAGTTTTTCTTGATGCAGTAATTTACCAACAGCCGTATGTATTGTAGAAATTTATTTTATAAACTTATTACATTAATGCCATCTTCAGGCCCCACGCGTTATAGTCGTAAAATCGCTATACACGGAAGGAGCCATATAACTTGTGTCGCCTGGCCACCAAGAGCTGTTGCATAACAATTTGATTCACGGATCCAGTTATATGGCTCCTTCCATGTATAGCGATTTTACGACTAAGACGTATGGGGCCTGAAGATGGCATCAATGTAATGCCGAAACTGGTAGCACATAAGAAGTTCATAAAATAAATTTCTGCAATACATACGGCTGATGGTAAATTATTGCACCAAGAAATACATACCAGCCGTTGTCCCATGGTCCATAATGGATCAACGAAGACATCTTATTGGTTCTGTCTTAGGGCTTACAAGTGCTATGATACCCATGTTATGTCCTGACTACATATGTGTCGCTACTTTTTTGCGTTTGACGATAATTACTGATGTAGGAAAATCATTGTCTACCTTACTATTTTTCATGAGCCCGCCAGTTAACGTAACTTTACGTTTCTATATGAATGACATATGATTATATTGACCAGTTTTCCGTAAGTAGTGCTTTGTATTATCGTTGTGTATATAACATTTCGCATTTTGTGGTTCTGTAGTCACTTTTGTCTTCTAAACGTTGATATAAGTATCAGACGATGGTCTTTGACCGAAACCAGTAGTGAATAAATTGCTCTAACGCAACTACGTGTCACGAGTTCTTCTACACTTCTTATAACGTAATTGTCATAACGAATATAATTTAAGACTTGCAGAATGTCTGGTTAGATACAAGAGGACGTGTGATGGCCTTGATCTTTCCAGTATAATTTAATCAGTAAATAAATAAAATAAATAATAAAAGAAGTATTGTTTTTCATCAAGAGCGACCTGAAACATTACTACACAGTTATATACTGTCGGGACTTCGTACCCAGCAGCATGGACTGCAGGCCCAGTGAAAAGGAAGGCAACGAGGTAGAGTAAGGGAGGCCACATAGTCAAGTGTTGGAATATGTTGGACATCAGAGTTTACACCCAAATATCTATAAACATTAAAAAATCATATCCAACACGTGTCACAAGGGATGGATGGATGCTGAATAGAGAAAAATGTGGCAACCGGGGAAACGTTAATGCTCACTGAAGAAATAACGTGCTCCATAATTGACTGAGGAGATAGATAAAAGCTCTTAGTGTCAAGACAGTAAACTGAGAATCAGCTCTTTGTTGATGTCAGAAGTTTCCAGATTACTTACAAGATCTGAATCAGTCCTAGGACACAGGCTCTGTGAAATGCGAGAGAAAACACTAATCTGCATACGGTTCTTGTTTCATGATAATTAACAGATCGTGTAACAAATTATGATTAGAAAGAGATTTCTCCTTGGGCTATGAGAATACCTTGTGATTGGCTGATGCTAAAAGCATTGTAGCTTTGACAGATGCATCATTTTTGTTATATTTCTGGATGTATCGAAACATTTATACAGTAAAGTTCTGGGGAAAAGAATTCACGTAGTAATGTGTGTTAATGATCAGAGTGTCCGAGTTACGACGTACTAAAATAAGCTAGTAACATGTTTACTGCGATTGCAATTATATGCTACAGACGAATTAATAGTGCAGAATCGTACTTTGCTACTGAGGACCTCATCAGTGTTGTACAACGAGACAATGGACGGTTTAGGCTGTAACCAATTCTGTACTGTCACTCAACCGCGGACGCGTCGCATGGCGAGTTAATTAGTTTTTAAATGGGAGTCGACCCTTTTCAATTGTAATTACTTTCTCTATTGTAATTCATGTCTGCTGCGTTGGACATAAATCCGCGATATCACTTTTTCCCGGTGTTTTGTTTCATGTTCTGGTGAGAACGATTTTGTCCTGGGTTTTATTTTCATTCCGGCGACAGATATTAAAAAAGTTGCGGTTTGCATTTATAATGCACTGCAGTTTAGCCTTTCACTGCGGGATGATTAATGACACAGCTGTTGATTGCCGCATCATGAGCGTCGCGCGTGGAAAGTCCTGATTCCAGTGTTCGCTTTGTCAAAATTCGGTTAATGTCACAGGAACCCAAAAATAGCAGTGTCAGACTAGGGAAAAGGTCCAAGTACGCAATAATTTGGTCTTAAAAATTATTCGGTTGGTTTTTCAGCCTCAGGTCACACAAATGGTATCGAAATAGGTTTTGACTTCTTAGAAATGGTCATATGTCTTGATTACGTTAAACAGTAACCTGTCGCAGTCGTGTTGTAACGAGTCGTTACGTAACGTACACGAATCAGTGATGATGGCTTTCTAAGAAGTGGTAGGGATATGTGGCACCATTTGTGCGATCCGAAGTTGAAAATGTGCAATAAAACATTTTGTTTCCAAGGCTGTCACTGCGTTCGTGTTAAGCAGTACACCTCGTCTGCATTCCAACAAAAGGAAAGGAAAATACTGTAATTGCACAAGAAAACGTCATGGTATTTATTCAAACACAGAAAGTAGCTTTAAGTATTTAAAATCAGCGCATCGAATGTCGCCTATGTAAGCAAGTGATTAACTTCTTTTACATTTCATACGTAACTCAGATGTATTTAGCGACAGTTGGACATTTAATATCATGCATTTCTACGAAATAAGAAGTCTCTGTTTGAAGGTATTGGTTGTTGTTTTTGTGGTCTGCAGTCCTGAGAATGGTTTGATGTAGCTCTCCATGCCACTCTATCCTGTGCAAGCTCCTTCATCTCCCAGTACCTACCGCAACCTACATCCTTCTGAATCTGCTTAGTGTATTCATCTCTTGGTCTCCCTCTACGACTTTTGCCCTCCACACTACCCTCCAATACTAAATTTGTGATCCTTTGATGACTCACAACATGTCCTACCAACCGGTCCCTCCTTCTAGTCAAGTTAAGCCACAAACTCCTCTTCTCCGCAATACCTCCTCATTAGTTATGTGATCTACCCATCTGATCTTCAGCATTCTTCTGTAGCACCACATTTCGAAAGCTTGTATTCTCTTCTTGTCCAAACTATTTATCGTCCATGTTTCACTTCCATACATGGCTACACTCCATACCAATACTTTCAGAAACGACTTCCTGACACTTAAATCTATACTCGATGCTAACAAATTTTTCTTCTTCTGAAACGCTTTTCTTGCCATTGCCAGTCTACATTTTATATCCTCTCTACTTCGACCATCATCAGTTATTTTGTTCCACAAATAGCAAAACTCATTTACTACTTTAAGTGTCTCATTTCCTAATCTAATTCCCTCAGCACCACCCGACGTAAGTCGACTACATTCCATTATCCTCGTTTTGCTTTTGTTGATGTTCATCTTATACCCTCCTTTCAAGACACTGTCCATTCCGTTCAACTGCTCTTCCAAGTCCTTAGCTATCTTAGACAGAAAATACAATGTCATCGGCAAACCTCAAAGTTTTTATTTCTTCTCCATGAATTTTAATACCTACTCCGAATTTCTCTTTTGTTTCCTTTACTGCTTGCTCAATATACGGATTGAATAACATCGGGGAGAGGCTACAACCCTGTCTCACTCCCTTCCCAACTACTACTTCCCTTTCATGTCCCTCGACTGTCTACAAATGCTAGAAATGTAGGTTTGCCTTTCGGTAATCTATATTCTAAGATAAGTCGTAGGATCAGTATTGCCTCACGTGTTCCAATACTTCTACGGAATCCAAACTGATCTTCCCCGAGGTCGGCTTCTACCAGTTTTTCCATTCGTCTGCAAAGAATTCGCGTTAGTATTTTGCAGCTGTGCCTTATTAAACTGATAGTTCGGTAATTTTCACACCTGTCAACACCTGCTTTCTTTGGGATTGGAATTATTATATTCTTCTTGAAGTCTGAGGGTATTTCACCTGTCTTATACATCTTGCTCACCAGATGGTAGAGTTTTGTCAGGACTGGCTCTCTCAGGGCTGTCAGTAGTTCTAATGGAATGTTGTCTACTCTCGGGGCCTTGTTTCGACTTAGGTCTCTCAGTGCTTTGTGAGACTCTTCACGCAGTACTATATCTCCCATTTCATCTTCATCTACATCCTCTTCCATTTCCATAATATTGTCCTCAAGAACATCGCCCCTGTATAGACCCTCTATATACTCCTTCCACCATTCTGCTTTCTCTTCTTTGCTTAGAACTGGGTTTTCATCTGAGCTCTTGATATTCATGCAAGTGGTTCTCTTTTCTCCAAAGGTCTCTTTAATTTTCCTGTAGGCAGTATCTATCTTACCCCTCGTGAGATAAGCCTCTACATCGTTACATTTGTTCTCTAGCCATCCCTGCTTAGCCATTTTGCACTTCCTGTCGATCTCATTTTTGAGACGTTTGTATTCCTTTTTGCCTGCTTCATTTACTGCATTTTTATATTTTCTCCTTTCATCAATTAAATTCAATATTTCTTCTGTTACCCAAGGATTGCTACTAGCCCTCGTCTTTTTACCTACTTGATCCTCTGCTGCCTTCACTATTTCATTCCTCAAGGCTACCCATTCTTCTTCTACTGTATTTCTTTCCCCCATTCCTGTCAATTGCTCCCTTATGCTCTCCCTGAAACTCTGTACAACCTCTGATTTAGTCAGTTTATCCAGGTCCCATCTCCTTAAATTCCCACCTTTCAGCAGTTTCTTCAGTTTTCATCTACAGTTCTTAACCGATAGATTGTGGTCAGAGTCCACATCTGCCCCTGGAAATGTGTTACAATTTAAAACCTGGTTCCTAAATCTCTGTCTTACCATTACATAATCTAAGTGATACCTTCTAGTATCTCCAGGCTTCTTTCATGTATACAACCTTCTTTCATGATTCTTGAACCAAGTGTTAGCTACGATTAAGTTATGCTCTGTACAAAATTCTACCAGGCGGCTTCCTCTTTCATTTCTTACCCCCAATCCATACTCACCTACTACGTTTCCTTCTCTCCCTTTTCCTGCTATCGAATTCCAGTCACTCATGACTTTTAAATTTTCTTCACTATCTGAATAATTTCTTTTATCTCATCATACATTTCATCAATTTCTTCGTCATCTGCAGAGCTAGTTGGCATATAAACTTGTACTACTACAGTAGGCGTGGGCTTCGTGTCTGTCTTGGCCACAATAATGCGTTCACTATGCTGTTTGTAGTAGCTTACTCGCACTCCTATTTTTTTATTCATTATTACACCTACTCCAGCATTACCCCTATTTGATTTTGTATTTGTAACCCTGTATTCACCTGACCAAAAGTCTTGTTCCTCCTGCCACCGAACTTCACTAATTCCCACGATATCTAACATTAACCTATCCATCTCCCTTTTTAAATTTTCTAACCTACCTGCCCGATTAAGGGATCCGACATTCCATGCTCCGATCCGTAGAACGCCAGATTTCTTTCTCCTGATAACGACGTCCTCCTGAGTAGTCCCCGCCCGGAGATTCGAATGGGGGACTATTTTACCTGCGGAATTTTTTACCTAAGAGGACGCCATCATCATTTAACCATACAGTAAAGCTGCATGCCCTCGGGAAAAATTACGGCTGTAGTTTACCCTTGCTTTCAGCCGTTCGCAGTACCAGCACAGCAAGGCCGTTTTGGTTAGTGTTACAAGGCCAGATCAGTCAATCATCCAGACTGTTGCCCCTGCAACTACTGAAAAGGCTGCTGCCCCTCTTCAGGAACCACACGTTTGTCTGGCCTCTCAACAGATACCCCTCCGTTGTGGTTGCACCAACGGTACGGCTATCTGTATCGCTGAGGCACGCAAGCCTCTCCACCAACGGCAAGGTCCGTGGTTCAGGGGGGGGGGGGGGGGGTAGGTATTGGTTATGTTTCTATATAATTTATGTTTCCAACAGAAGACAGGTATCACTATTGTTCGGTATATTCTTTGAGTGTATAATAAATTTATTTATAATGACTTGTGACTTAGTGTAATCGAGGATAAACCGAAAACTATTTAATTAAATTTGTTGAAATACTCTTTGTATGAATGTACTATGTATATGTGCATTTACAATTCTACATTTTAAATTATTATATTCTAATTATGAAGATAGAAAGAACATTTACACGAGTGACACTCCATCGGAATCGAAGATAGTAAAGAGCTCCTTTGTCAGCTGGATAAATTTGCGAGAGGATATCGACTGTACATTTATTTAAAGGAGACATCCGGGTGTTGAGCTGCGTTGATTGAGGGAAAGCAGAAGTCTAAACGGCAGAATTAAAAATCTCATCTCGATCCCTCAACATATGAATAAACTGTGTCAACCACTTCGGTACGTCTCCTGATATCGCAGATTTTAGGTGTAAAATACAAATAAAATTGCCAAGTTACATGCTGATTTCCGTTATAGCTCACTTGTTCACTGAGATGAAACTCCCTCAGCAATGACACCTTCGTCGATGGGACGTTAAACCGTAACCATCTTTCGACGAAATCACAGACTTCTTGCAGGAATCACGAAAATATGTGTTTTGTGATCTGTATTTGAGAATCAACACCATTTTGAAACACCACTGCATATGTTAGAAACTACCTACGTTAAGAAATCAGAAGTTTTGCAGACCCGCGTATTTGTAAATTACCTGCTGACGTTCCAGGGCTTAGCTCGGACAGTCTGGCAGATCCAGGTAATTTTCTTTGAACCACGATGCAGTAGTCTCCTCTTAGCGGACAGCATAATAATGTGTACGGATACAGAAAACACCCAATTCTATATTGGTGTCAGAATTTTGGAAGGGAAGCTTCATGTTACGTTTTTACAGTTAGCACAGTGTGGGAAGGTCGCTAATAATGGAAAATGTTATCCATGATTTGGAAGTTGTTTTAAACTCTGTTGCCAGGTGCCCTTACCACTGCCGCAATAGTCTGCTACACAAGAGGACGAAATGCGTAGGCATCGCATATCTAAGAAGCACGTAACTTTTTCTGTCGATATTTGTATTTATCTGTTTTTACATAGTGTTTCTGAGGGGAACCTGAGTGTGGAAAACCACTTAAAAACCATGCTCGCAACGAGGGCTGAACGGAAAAACCGGTCGCCGAGTAAAACGAGCCAGTTGTTGCACGAAGTATTTCTTGTGATTATTGGTCTCTGCAAACGACAGAAGCGTGAAAGTCATCTCATGTTGCATGTGAACGAACATTATAGATATCAGCTGACAAGTAAAGAGACACTTTTGGAGGCTAATGTAATTTGTTATTTTATTTCGAACAATTAATTCGCAGTTTTAATAATCGTGGTTAATGCAGCTCATAAAAATATTCTTTTAATGTTAAAATATAGGTTCAGTCACGTTTTCACGTTGAAAAGGCCTACATTTCAACACTGATTTTAACAACCACGGCCTTGTATCCATTATGGATAAAATTAACCTTTTCTAAATGGCTTGTTATAAGAGCAGTCGTAGAGTAAGATTTTAATAGAAGTCACGTGTGAACCGAGGCTAGAGAGACCAAAAGTGAGTGAGAATGTAGCATGACACACAAAGCGGTGCAGATTTTGATATAAATGTTTTCCCGAAATTCCAAGACATTGGAATGAAATTAAAATGTGAGAATTTCCTTAACGAGTAAGTTATTTATTAACAAGTGCTAAAATCTGCGTAACAATTTTCTATGTGTTGCCAGTACGAAAGGGAAATGGAGATTCGATCACGTTATTCGTTTTGCACGGAGGGCTGCAAGGATGATTTTAATTGTGACGTAACTCTTTCCAGGTTATAGTCATTAATTTTAATGAAGACGGACAGACATGACAGGCCTTTAGCTCATGTTTTCACTTCTGATGTATATTCGGATTATCAGTTACGACCTTTGTGAAAGGTCTTCGTTAGCTCCAATCTCTAATTACTACGAAGCGCAGCTCATCAGCAGGGTTAGATCAGTTTCAATTAGATCTTCACCCAACTGATGAGCTGCCCTATGCAGAAAATAGACACTGGAGCTAAGGATGACCTGTCTCGAAACTAGCAGCTTGAATAAACTTGAAAAGTGACCTAGCCGGTGTCTGTCTTTCTTCATTACATTAAATAGGTCACAGTGCCTTCAGTCGTCATGTCTTCAATTATGAAATTATTGATGTTCAGCAAGACGGCGATTACTGCTAGATAGGTCCCCCTATATGAAGGAGGACAGCGCCAGTGCAAGATTACTTATGTTGGAGGTGATTGTAGGGACACCCAGGTAATGGCAATTTAAAAGATGTAATAGAGAGGCTTTGGGGGTTGTAACTACATTATGCGAGCTTATCTACCAATCTGCTACGCACATAAAAACAACCATGTTAATTACTGCATACACAAATCTGTTCATAACCACGCAACAAGATTTAGCCTAAACTTAAATTTGCCAAGAAAGCAGAAACATAAAATTCAAAGCAGAATTTTCTACCAACGAATAAAACTGTACAATAAACTGACAAAAGAGAGTAAGGGGATTACTAAAACGAACTTATTTAAAAATGCAGTTAAAGAGCATCTGTTGAGCAGTACATTCTGTACAACGAAAGACTACTTAGAAAACACAGACTATGGGTTTGGTAAAAAGATGTTATACAAGTGAATAATAATATTAAAAATAGAGCACGTATCATTTCACATAACGCTTTCACACTGTCTTTTTTTCTTCTTTTTCCTCTTCTGAAATATCTTACTTCAAATGCGTAAAACTTAAACCTTATCCATTTATTATGCCTAGCGACTCACTTGTTACAGAGTGGTATTGAGTGAATTTTTCAAGTTAGCTAATGAAATGTAGCGGTACACAAAATAACAAACGAACATGATCGTAATGATACCGGTGTCAGCTGAAAGTGTAAATGAACAGTGCAGCGCTAACTGATTATATTACTAAATAACGTATTTGCAATACAGTTTCGTACATTAGGGATAAACCAAGCGAGACAGCACTATTTTAAACAGACTGTTCTTTTGTTCTGGTGGATTGAGATCCCAATTTTCAGTCCGACACTCTGATTTAGATTTTCTGTAGGTCCCAAAAATTACTTCAGGCAAATTCCAGGGTGGCCACGGCCATGGTCTACTACCTGTACAAACCCTGTCGAACTGGACCTGTGTGTATGTAGTTGCCTATGTATGTGAATTATGTTATTATTGTTGTTCATAATTTTAATAACAAAACATATCAAGTGCCCTTGTAAAAGTGATGCACGATGAATAAATCTTCTTATTCTACTATTACTACTACTACCACTATTACTATTAAAACCTAGTTCTTTTAGGAAGGTGCATTTAGAGTTGGAATAAAAATTTTTGCCAAAAACGAAGGAAAGCAGTTTTCTTGCCGGGACCTTGTCCTTAATTAGGATCCGGCAGCATCATTGACCTTCACTTTTGTCAGTCATTTGCAACTGACAAGTAACGTCTGTGTTAGACTGTCAGTGAACGGCAGAATGGGTCACGTCCTAAGCGTTATTGCCTAAATCTCTTGCACTGAAGTCACACACACTCATAGCAGTGTTAATTAATATAGAGCATGATGCGTTTATTTGTAGCTAGTCTAAGCAGGGATTTGATACCAAGAAAATAAAGCAGTTTGTAACTTTTTACTGTGAATAATAAATATCACTCTTTAATTTCATTTGGGAACTAGTTTCCAGCTGATTAGTTTTTTTATTAAGATTAAATTAGTTATTAACTAAATTTATTAATGTACTAATTACACACTTCTTAATAACGAAGACCTCAGCACCTTCCTAGCTGCACATATTTCAGAAACAGATACTGCTGTGTTTATGTCCTCTTGCACTAGCATTGTGTTTATGGCATCTAGAAGGCCATGACCAGGCTGAGTGGTTCAAATCCAGAAACTTCTGCAATTCTTTAAAAGTTGTCACTAATACATGTACCTCTTTGTGGTGCTATCATGCCTCCAAGATTCCATTAAGCATGAAAATGTGGGTACCACTTCTCACACGGATTCTACACTGAAGAGCCAAAGAAACTGGTACACCTGCCTAATACCGTGTAGGGCCCCCGCGAGCACGCAGAAGTGCCGCAACACGACGTGGCACGGACTCCACTAATGTTTGAAGTAATGCTGGAGGACACTGACACCATGAACCCTGCAGGGCTGTCCATAAATCTGTAAGAGATTTCTTCCCAGATGCGCTCATTTATGTACATGTTGGGGAAGTTTGGTGGCCAGCGGAAGTGCTTCACCTCAGAGGAGTGTTCTTGCAACCACGTGTGGAGTGTGCATTGTCCTAGTGGAATTGCCCAAGTCCGTCGGAATGCACAATGGACATGAATGGATGCAGATGGTCAGACAGGGTGCTTACGTACGTGTCACCAGTCAGGGGTCCCATATCACTCCAACTGCACAATCCTCGCACCATTACATAGCCCCTACCAACTTGAACTGGCCCTTGCTGACTTGCAGGGGATTTATGAGGTTGTGTTCATACCCGCACACGTCCATCGGCTCGATGCAATTTGAAAGGAGACTCGTCCGTCCAGGCGACATGTTTCCAGTTATCAACAGTCCAATGTCGGCGTTGACGGGCCTAGGCGAGGCGTAAAGCTTTGTGTCGTGCAGTCATCGAGGGTACATGATCGGGTCTTCGGCTCCGAAAGCCCATATCAATGATGTTTCGTTGAATGGTTCGCACACTGACACATATTGATGGCACAGCACTGAAATCTGCAATAATTTGCGGGAGGGTTGCACTTCTGTCACGTTGAACGATTCCGTATAGTCGTCGTTTAGTCCGTTCTTACAGGATCTTTTTCCGGCCTCAGCGAGGTCGGAGATTTCATGTTTTGCTTGATTTCTGATATTCACGTCACACTCGTGAAATGGTCGTAAAGGAAATCTCCACTTCATTGCTACCTCGGAAATGCTGTGTCCCATCGCTTGTGCGTCGACTAGAACACCACGTGCAAACTCACTTAAATCTTGATAACGTGCCATTGTAGCAGCAGTTACCGATCTAGCAACTGCACCAGACACTTATTGTCTTATATAGGCGTTGTCGACCGCAACGCCGTATTTTGCCTGTTTACATATCTCTGTATTTGAACACGCATGCCTATACCAGTTTCTTTGGCGATTCAGTGTATTACTGACAGTATTCAATAAACTAGAAAAGGAAATTAGTGTCGCTATAACAATTTGATTTATTGCCGTAACACATCAGACAAAAGATTTATCCATTGAATCAAGTATACAAACATTTAATAAGAGGACAAGAGTTTATAAATACAAAAAAAAACCTTGGAACAACGTAATGGATACACGAAAGAACAATATGAAACTAGGTCACGAGTGTGCAAAATGACTGCGAACTGAGTTTACTGATCTAAGCAAAGAAACCCGGAAAAGCAACGATGGAAACAAACAAAAAAATGGCTCTGAGCACTATGGGACTTTACTTCTGAGGTCATCAGTCCCCTAGAACTTAGAAATACTTAAACCTAAATAACCTAAGGACATCACACACATCCATACCCGAGGCAAGATTCGAACCTGCGACCGTAGCGGTCGCGTGGTTCCAGACTGTAGCGCCTAGGACCCGCCGGCTACCCCGGCCGCCTGGAAATAAACATTTCGATATATATACTAAAATGGTATCTGTTTTTTCGGACATGTCCGAAAGAACAGATACCATCTTAGTACATATATACTTAAGGCTCACCGGCCACTTGACCATGTTCTTCTGTGCGAATGCACAAACAGTGCCCGAACTCTTACGGGAATCGGCAACGCGCCGCGAGTAATGAGTATAATAGGCGGGGGCACTACAAATGTAGTGCGGGACAATACGTTGAGAATGTGGGTTTCGTAGGAAGCGTGCCAGAGATAAATCCCTGCAGTCGCGCTGTTCTCTGTGTCCTCGGTGGGTCAGATGGATAGAGCGTCTGCCATGTAAGCAGGAGATCCTGAGTTCGAGTCCCGGTCGGGGCACACATTTTCATCTGTCCCGTTGACCTATGTCAACGCCTGTAAGCAGTTAAGGGTGTTGATTTCATTGTAACAAACACTTTTACCAATGTGCACGATAGGTGCAGATAGCTGGCTGTGACTACTAGATCTGTGTAATGAAACCCCGATGCAGATTAACTAGATTCACTTCCCCCTCGTACCTATGGCTGTATTGGTGGTATATCCTTACATCTCGGCCTCTGAATGTGTTCCAAGAGATATTTCTCTCTGTGGACAGCTTTTGCAGCTGTCTAAGGCGAAGCGCATTCTCAGAGGCCTCCTAAGGCAGAGTATTTCATCTACATCTACATTTATACGCCGCAAGCCACCCAACGGTGTGTGGCGGAGGGCACTTTACGTGCCACTGTCATTACCTCCCTTTCCTGTTCCAGTCGCGTATGGTTCGCGGGAAGAACGACTGCCGGAAAGCCTCCGTGCGCGCTCGAATCTCTCTAATTATACATTCGTGATCTCCTCGGGAGGTATAAGTAGGGGGAAGCAATATATTCGATACCTCATCCACAAACGCACCTTCTCTAAACCTGGCGAGCAAGCTACACCGCGATGCAGAGCGCCTCTCTTGAAGAGTCTGCCACTTGAGTTTGCTAAACATCTCCGTAACGCTATCACGCTTACCAAATAACCATGTGACGAAACGCGCCTCTCTTCTTTGGATCTTCTCTATCTCCTCTGTCAACCCGACCTGCTACGGATCCCACACTGATGAGCAATACTCAAGTATAGGTCGAACGAGTGTTTTGTAGGCCACCTCCTTTGTTGATGGACTACACTTTCTAAGGACTCCCCCAATGAATCTCAACCTGGCACCCGTCTTACCAACAATTACTTTTATATGATCACCCCACTTCAAATCGTTCCGTACGCATACTCCCAGATATTTTACAGAAGTAACGGCTACCAGTGTTTGTTCCGCTATCATATAATCATACAATAAAAGATCCTTCTTTCTATATATTCGCAATACATTACATTTGTCTATGTTAACGGTCAGTTGCCACTCCCTGCACCAAGTGCCTATCCGCTGCAGATCTTCCTGCATTTCGCTGCAACTTACTAATTCCTCAACTTCTCTGTATACTACAGCATCATCCGCGAAAAGCCGCATGAAACTTCCGACACTATCTGCTAGGTCATTTATATGTATTGTGAAAAGCAATGGTCCCATAACACTCCCCTGTGGCATGCCAGAGGTTACCTTAACGTCTGTAGACGTCTCTCCATTGAGAACAACATGCTGTGTTCTGTTTGCTAAAAACTCTTCAATCCAGCCACACAGCTGGTCTGATATTCCGTAGGCTCTTACTTTGTTTATCAGGCAACAGTGCCGAACTGTATCGAATAGCTTCCAGAAGTCCAGGAAAATGGCATCTACCTGGGAACCTGTATCTAATATTTTCTGGGTCTCATGAAGAAATAAAGCGAGTTGGGTCTCATACGATTGCTGTTTTCGGAATCCATGTTGATTCCTACAGAGTAGATTCTGGGTTTCCAGAAATGACGTGATACGCGAGCAAAAAAAAAATCTTCTAAAATTCTACAACAGATCGATGTCAGAGATATAGACCTATAGTTTTGCGCATCTGCTCGACGACGCTTCTTGAAAACTGGGACTACCTGTGCTCTTTTCCAATCATTTGGAACCTTCCTTCCCTCCAGAGACTTGCGGTACACGGCTTTCGCGTACTCTGTGTAGAATCGAATTGGTATCCCGTCAGGTCCAGTGGACGTTCCTCTGTTGAGTGATTTCAGTTGTTTTTGTATTCCTTGGACACTTATTTCGATGTCAGCCATTTTTTCGTTCGTGCGGTGATTTAGAGAAGGAACTGCAGTGCGGTCTTCGTCTGTGAAACAGCTTTGATCTCCATGACGCGAGCGTTCTCTCACTTTCCACAGAGTACTTCCAGAGAGTACTTACGTGATTCTGCCAGCATCAGAATCTCGCCGGCCAGTTGCAACAGAGATTGTGAGTTACATCCATTAATAATTTTATCAACGAGTGTAACAATTTCCTGATCTCACAGATTTTGTCAGGGTAAAGTATAAGTTATGGTGAGAGGAAGAAGGCAGGAAACCTCTCCCACTACGTGACAGATTTCCAGCCATGGGCAACGAAGGCGGTTTGTTCATCAATTTACGTAAGTAAAACAGTCGCGAACGAAACACTGAAAAACAATGGATAAAATTAAGTAAAATAGCAGGTTGTTTCTTTAAATTTGTACACCAGCCTATTTAGTTTAACAGTGACAAACATATTGTTTCCTTGAGAGACTTTAAGACTTGAACATAGCATAAATGTGTAGGAAAAACGCATCGATACAGAACAACCAAGAGCATGGCGTGTAATGGCACTGATGCATTGTTAGGTACTTCGCCCCGGCCTCTCGACATAGTACTAACAGTTTCCGAGAGATGGCAGCACATACTAGGCAAAAACCACCAGCACCCCATTAAGTGTCATAACCCCATTCTGCCACACGTCCCCCTACTCGTTGGTGTAAGAGAGGCAGTGGCCTCAAATATATGTATAATCCTTCAGTATTCCAATATCCAAACTTGATTTAGCATCAGAATAGGTCAGCTAGGTGCTGTGAGCAGTGCTACTGTGTTACAAGAAGTGACAGACCTCGCTGAAGAAATAGATGCATTCAGGAGCCATAAAGTAAAGTAGTAAATTATCCTTTACACCAGGTGCAGCACAATAGTGGTTCTCATCAACCTAGGTAAGAGAATCACAGTGGTATAAATTGATTAACTTCGTAATGATCCTGCTCTAACTGTAGAAATTTTAGACATAGTGGAGATGTTACACTATCAACACGTACAGTAACTGCAGGGCAGTAACGATATACATCATGTTACATGACAGTTTATGACGATACTGTCATGTTGCCAATTTTCTTCCTTAATATGCAAATCACAATAGTCAGTAAAGTCAAATTTTTAGCATTGCATGAAAACTGTAAACAGTATTCACTACTGCCAATGACTGCACTGATAATTATTCCTACATGTCTTTTCCTCTAAGTACACTGAAAGCGACCTGTTAATTCTGCGGACTTAGAGGACTTTTTGGCTGACTCACGATGAGGATGTTCACTTAGAAGTAGACTTGGCCACTGTTTCTATGTTTCGATACAGTGTATCGATACGTGGAACTGTTTCAGTGTTTCGGAACGGCTGTGGTTCACTGTTTCGAAACAGTGGTGTTTCATTCCGCCCCTGTCTCGGATATCCGGACCAGATTCGATCTCGAGCCAGGCACAGAAACTGTATCGTTGTTTCAAAATAAGGCTGTTTCAGTCCACCTGTGCTTGGAACGGACTGATTGTATCGAAACAGTGATGTTTCATTCCGCTCTGCGTCGGACGAGATTCGGGCTCGGCACAGGTACTGAAACACAACACACCACTTCGTGAAACACTTTCAAGAGTGTCGAAATCGTTTTGACAAGCAATAGCATGAAGCTTAAGATATCCGAAAATAAAGCGTCGTTTCTAGATGACTGTCCTATTCCGAAATGGCGTAACATTTGCTTTATAAACGTTAACCAAACAATACAACAACGCATACTATTCACATCCAAAATAATAAATATATGAAAATCATTCAGTTAAATTACACTTTTTTTATAACATACGTTTCTCAGTTCAAGTACAGTAATCATGTTAAGAAACGCAAGTAAACCTAGAACATTTTGAATAAAAAAAAGGCGTAGAGTGACAGTTATTATACATATACATAAATTTAATGTAGGTATAATTGCAAGCAATCTGTTTGACATATCACTGATAGTGTAATGGTGAACGGGAAGGGCTGGGAAGCATGGTGAATTTACAGTAACGGTTCGAAACACCTTGAAAGACAAAATTTTTTCTGTTATATTTTGTTATTTATTCGAATTATTTGGCATTATTTGTGAGTCTGTAGTCACTGTGCCTATTATCCACAATGATTCCCTTTGTGTGCATGGGAATTAGCAGGATGGGTATATTCCCATACTAGCAGAATGTGGGAATCCCAGTACCATATCCGTTGTTTCTGCAGTTCGCTCCCACCTCCAGTTCCATTCGTGGTGGTTCTTCTGTCTTCAGCTATGGCTGTCCTCAGCCAATTGAAAAGTATGAAAGTCACACGACACGAAAGCAGCGCATTTGCTGCATGAAATACGAAACTGCCAAGACGCCTAAGTGATAGTTTCATACTTTCTGCGATATAATTAGCGCTCTCGCACCTCATTTGTGTTTATATGGACATACCTATACAGTAGACATTCAAGATGATAAAATGTCTAGGTTTATTAGATTACAAAACACAAACTGTTTCACTGTTTCGAAACAGCGTATCGAAACATGACATTGTACTGTTTCATTTGTTTCAAAACAGTTACGTGTTTCAGTTTGCCCATCTCTACTTAGAAGGACAAAAGTGTCATCTGGTTGTTTGGTGCAAAAAGCTTTTTGTGAACAGGTATGCTGTAGGGAATGGTAGTCTGCCATGCACGTACAGCAGGGGTGTATAAGAGGTTTTTATTTTTTTCTTAATCAAGGGGGCGGGCTGGCAGCAGCTTACTATGGTGCTCTACAGCCTATAGACTTTTTTTAAATAAAGGAAGAAGAAAGAAACAAGGAAAAACAGGCGATAAAATGGCGATGTAAAGTGTAAAATGGCGTAAAATTGCGGAAAGTTAAAACAGAAAGCAAAAGGGGTTGGCAATGTAGATAAAAGACACATCAGACAAGTAACATAGTAGACACACAATTAAAAAACATGGCGACAGTCTGGTTTCTGTTCGCAAGAGGTAAAAGGCACACCCAGCGACAGTATGATGGCCGTTCGCAACAAGTCCCAAAAAAACACAACACGGAACACTCACTGTAAAACACGCACTGTAGAACACTGCACGAAAGTGGCAGCACAAAGACGACACTCCCGAGCCAAAGGCAGATGGGGGGGGGGGGGGGGACCTGCAGGAGGGGGAAAAACAAGGAGGGAGGAGAGGGAAAAACGAAAAGGGGGGAACCAAGGAGGGAGAGGACTAATAAAGGGGGAGAAGGGCAGACGCGAGAGGGAATGAGAGGAGACAGAGGTGGGAAATGGAAAAGGACGCGGGGGAGAGAAGGGGGCAAAGAGAGGGGAGGTGAGGAAGAAAGAGAATGGAAGGGGGGGGGAGAGGGAGCCCGGGAAAAGGACAGAGGAAAGGAGGGGGAGTGAGGATCAGAGTTGATAGGAGGGGTAAATGGAGGGAGAGAGGGCATCATCCGGGAGGGGGAGTTGATGGAAGCCACTTTGGGAAAGGAGATGTAGGGTGTAGAGATGGAGGGTAGGGGGGACACAATGGTGAAGATGCGGCAGGGGGCGGGGATTGGAGAGGAGAGGAGCAACCAGGGGTTGAGGGGGTTCAAGACGGCGGGAGGTGTAGAGGATGCGGATATGTTCGAGGAATAGGAGCAGATGGGGGAAAGGAATGAGATCATAGAGGATCTGCGGGGGGGGGGGGGGGGGGATGGGAGGCGTATACGAAAGGCGAGGCGGAGTGCATGACGCTCAAGGATCTGGAGGGACTTATAGAATATAAGAGGACAGCCTGCATACCATAAAAACTGCATTATGCAACAAGTGAAAACGAGCTCTTTTCAGCTAGATAAGATCTGAAGGTCAGGTGGAAACATGGAGCTTCATGGTAAGGGATCAACCATTGATCACTGCCATGCAGGAAGGAAGGTTTGTTCAAATCCTAGTAACTGGTTCTGTGATTGGCTCACGGTAATTATTTAGATAGAAGAGGTGAGTTCCTGCACATGTGTATATGGAACTGCTATTTCCCCGTCCTGTTTCTAGTTCACGTTATAGTCATACAAACTGTCAACAGACGTCGTTACGATCGTGTTCTGCACGGAAGATGGCTTTCCGATCAACGGACAACCACGACAGCAACGATGTCACGGCACCTATTAAGCGGCGTAGTGTTTGCAGAGTAGTCCCACATCCATAGTCGCTATGTACAGAGTCACAGATGGTGCAGTATGACACAAAGGAAGACGCCAACAGGCTCCCTGCTGTGGAGGGCCATAGGAAGAATGGAAGCAAGGGAGCCGCAAACTGATGTGGCCCGATGGCTTAATGTGAATCTTTCTGTGGTTTCTCGGATGAAGTGACAGTTTACAGAGACCAAAACTGTATCCCAGAGCCGAGGACAGGGCCGACCACATGTGACATAAGGAAGAGTGGATCGTTATTTCGCTGTAAGGGCACGACGGTTCCGCGTTAGTACTGCACTGCAACTGGCATCCCCTGGACGCGTTCTATCGAGACAAACGGTATACAGAAGCCCTCAGAAGAGTGGCCTTTATTGTTGGAGACCTGCTGTCTGTTTACCTCTGGGGTGTCTTCACAGAATCGAACGTCTAGAATGAAGCCGTCACGTGCCAGCTGGACGGTCGAATGGTGAGCCAATACTCTTTTCACAGATGAGTTCCGATTTGGTCTGGAGAGTGATTCCCGACGGATTAGCATCTGGAGAGGACATGGAACACGATTTCGGGACCCAAACATTGTGGAAAGAGACTGATATCGAGGAGGATCCTTAATGTTGTGGGCAGGGATTACGTTCATGAAATTGTAGAGGTGAATCAGCAAGATTTAAATGCTGTCAGGTGCCGTGGGGAGATCTCAGGATCCAATGTGCGATTGCTGCGAGATGCTGTGGGCCCAGACTTCGTATTGATGGACGATAATGCTCGACCTCATAGAGCACGGGTGGTTGACGTTTTTTGGGAAAAGGAAGATATTTTGCATTCATGGCGTGGCCTGTTTGCTCTCCCGATTTGAATCCCAAGAGTATGTTTGGGACGTACTAGGGAGACGTGTTGCATCACGTCAGCATCCACCAACCACTCCCCAAGACTTGTGAGCAGCTCTGCACAGTACATTCCCTTGCCTATACGATAATAATACGGAACTCATAACTAGCATTTCTCATCTTCGTAATTCAACTCGCTTGAACAAACCTCGCTCTCTCTATTGGATGGCCACATTCTCGTTTAGTTTCCATTGTGTTTTAACGTGCTTTATATTTTATTTCTAGTCTTAGGGAAAGGTCGCTACTAGCCAAGTCACTTAGAATTGTGTGTGAACGCTGTAAAACATTTCGACTGGGCTACCTCATGGTAAGACAGAGCTTTAGGAACCAGATTTTAAATTGAAAGACATTTCCATGGGCAGATGGTGACTCTGACCACAATCTATTGGTTAAGAACTGTAGATTAAAACTGAAGAAACTGCAAAAAAGTGGGAATTTAAATAGATGAGACCTGGATAAACTGACTAAATCAGAGGTTGTACAGAGTTTCAGGGAGAGCATAAGGGAGCAATTGACAGGAATGGGGGAAAGAAATACAGTAGAAGAAGAATGGGTAGCCTTGAGGAATGAAATAGTGATGGCAGCAGAGGATCAAGTAGGTAAAAAGACGAGGGCTAGTAGAAACCCTTGGGTAACAGAAGAGATACTGCATTTAATTGATGAAAGGAGAAAATACAAAAATGCAGTAAGTGAAGCAGGCAAAAAGGAATACAAACGTCTCAAAAATGAGATCGACAGGGAGTGCAAAATGGCTAAGCAGGGATGGCTAGAGGACAAATGTAAGGATGTAGAGGCTTATCTCATGAGGGGTAAGATAGATACTGCCTACAGGAAAATTAAAGAGACCTTTGGAGAAAACAGAACCACTTGCATGAATATTAAGAGCTCTGATGGAAACCCAGTTCTAAGCAAAGAAGGGAAAGCAGAAAGGTGGAAGGAGTATATAGGGGTCTATACAGGGGCGATGTTCTTGAGGACAATATTATGGAAATGGAAGAGGATGTAGATGAAGATGAAATGGGAGATATGATACTGCGTGAGGAGTTTGACAGAGCACTGAAAGACCTAAGGGCCCTGGGAGTAGACAACATTCCATTAGAACTACTGACAGCCTTGTGAGAGCCAGGCATAACAAAACTCTACCATCTGGTGAGCAAGATGTGTGAGATAGGCGAAATTCCCTCAGACTTCAAGAAGAATATAGTAATTCCAATCCCAAAAGAAAGCAGGTGTTGACAGATGTGAAAATTACCGAACTATCAGTTTAATAAGTCACAGCTGCAAAATACTAACGCGAATTCTTTGCAGACGAATGGAAAAACTGGTAGAAGCTGACCTCGGGGAAGATCAGTTTGGATTCCGTAGAAATGTTGGAACACGTGAGGCAACACTGACCCTACGACTTATCTTAGAAGAAAGATTAAAGAAAGGCAAACCTACGTTTCTTGCATTTGTAGACTTAGAGAAAGGTTTTGACAATGTTGACTGGAATACTCTCTTTCAAATTCTGAAGGTGGCAGGGGTAAAATACAGGGAGCGAAAGGCTATTTACAATTTGTACACAAACCAGATGGTAGTTATAAGAGTCGAGGGACATGAAAGGGAAGCAGTGGTCAGGAAGGGATTGAGACAGGGTTGTAGCCTCTCCCCGATGCTATTCAATCTGTATATTGAGCAAGCAATAAAGGAAACAAAAGTAAAGTTCGGAGTAGGTATTAAAATCCATGGACAAGAAATAAAAACTTTGAGGTTCGCCGATGACATTGTAATTGTCAGAGACAGCAAAGGACTTGGAAGAGAAGTTGAACGGAATGGACAGTGTCTAGAAAGGAAGGTATCAGATGAACATCAACAAAAGCAAAAACGAGGATAATGGAATGTAGTCGAATTAAGTCGGGTGATGCTGAGGGAATTAGATTAGGAAATGAGACACTTAAAGTAGTAAAGGAGTTTTGCTATTTGGGGAGCAAAATAACTGATGATGGTCGAAGTAGAGAGGATATAAAATGTAGACTGGCAATGGCAAGGAAAACTTTTCTGAAGAAGAGAAATTTGTTAAGATTGAATATTGATTTAAGTGTCAGGAAGTCGTTTCTGAAAGTATTTGTATGGAGTGTAGCCATGTATGGAAGTGAAACATGGACGATAAATAGTTTGGACAAGAAGAGAATAGAGACTTTCGAAATGTGGTGCTACAGAATAATGCTGAAGATTAGATGGGTAGATCACATAACGAATGAGGAGGTATTGAATAGAATTGGGGAGAAGAGGAGTTTGTGGCACAACTTGACTAGAAGAAGGGATCGGTTGGTAGGACATGTTCTGAGGCATCAAGGGATCACCAATTTGGCACTGGAGGGCAGCGTGGAGGGTAAAAATCGTAGAGGGAGACCAAGAGATGAATAAACTAAGCAGATTCTGAAGGATGTTGGCTGCAGTAGGTACTGGGAGATGAAGAAGCTTGCACAGGATAGAGTAGCATGGAGAGCTGCATCAAACCAGTCTCAGGACTGAAGACCACAACAACAACCTCATATTTGTATGTTTTTATGCAATATATTCAGTCAATCGCGTTCATTGACCATCTACATCTACATCTACATGGATACTCTACAAATCACATTTCAGTGCTTGGTATAGAGTTCATTGAACCACCTTCATAATTCTCTATTATTCCAATTTCGTATAGCGCGCGGAAAGAACGAACACCTATATCTTTCCGTAGGACCTCTGATTTCCATTATTTTATCGTGGTGATCGTTTCTCCCTATGTAGGTCGGTGTCAACAAAATATTTTCGCAGGGGAAAGTTGGTGATTAGAATTTCGTGAGAAGATACCGTCGCAACGAAAAACGCCTTTCTTTTAATGATGTCCAGCCCAAATCCTGTATCATTTCTGTGACACTCTGTCCAATATGTTGCGATAATACAAAACATGCTGCCCTTCTTTGAACTTTTCCGATGTACTCCGTCAGTGATATCTGACAAGGATCTCACACCGCGCAGCAGTATTCTAAAAGAGGACGGACAAGCGTCGTGCAGTAGGTCTGTTACATTTTCTAAGTGTCCTCGCAATGAAGCGCAGTCTTTGGTTAGCCTTCCCACAACATTTTATAAGTGTTCCTCCCAATTTAAGTTGTTCGTAATTGTAATACCTAGGTGTTTAGTTGAATTTACGGCTTTTAGACTAGACTGTTTTTTCGTGTAACCTAAGTTTAACGAATTCCTTTTAGCACTCACGTGGATATTCTCACACTTTTCGTTATTTAGGGTCAACTGCCAATTTTCGCACCATTCAGCTATCTTTTCTAAATCGTTTTGCAGTTTGTTTTGACCTTCTGATGACTTTATTAGTCATCAGCGTCATTTGCAGACAACCGAAGACGGCTGCTCATATTGTCTCCCAAATCGTTTATATAGATAAGGAACAGCAAAGAGCCCATAACACTACCTTGGGGAACGCCAGAAATCACTTTTGTTTTAGTCGATGACTTTCCCTGGATTACTAAGAACTGTGAACTTTCTGACAGGAAATCACAAATCCAGTCATATATATATTCCATAAGCACGCAATTTCACGACAAGCCGCTTGTGTGGTACAGTGTCAAAAGCCTTCCGGAAATCCAGAAATACGTAATCGATCTGAAATCCTTTGTCAATAGCACTCAAAACTTCATGTGAATAAAGAGCTAGTTGTGTTACACAGGAACGATGTTTTCTAAATCCATGTTGACTCTGTGTCAACAGACAGTTTTCTTCGAGGTAATTCATAAAGTTTGAACACAATATGTGTTCCAAAATCCTGCTGCATATCGACGTTAACGATATGGGCCTGTAAATTAGTGGATTACTCCTGATACCTTTCTTGAATATTGGTGTGACCTGTGTAACTTTCCAGTCTTTGGGTACTGATCTTTCGTCGAGCGAAAGGTTGTATATGATTGTTAAGTATGGAGCTAATGCATCCGAAAGGAACATAATTGGTATACAGTCTGGACCAAAAGATTTGTCTTTATTAAGTGATTTAAGTTGCTTCACTGCTCCAAGGGTATTTACTTCTACGTTACTCATGTTGGTAGCTGTTCTCGATTCGAATTCTGGAATGTTTACTCTTCTTTTGTGAAGGCATTTCGGAAGGCTGTTTTTGGTAATTCTGCTTTGGCAGCACTGCCTTCGATCGTATCTCCATTGCTATCGTGTAGAGAAGGCATTGATTGTTTCTTGTCGCTAACATACTTTGCATACGACCAGAACCTCGTTGGATTTTCTGCCAAGTTTCCCGACAAAGTTTCGTTGTGGAAACTTTTTTTATAAGCATCTCGCATTGAAGTCCGCGCTAAATTTCGAGCTTCTGTAAGAGATCGCCAATCTTGGGGATTTAGGGTCTGGCTTGTTTGTTTCGTTGTTCCTGCAACAGTGTTCTAACCCGTTTTGTGTACCAAGGAGGATCAGCTCCGCCGTTTGTTAATTTATTTGGTACAAATCTCTCAATTGCTAACGATATTTTTTATTTGAATTCAAGCTACGTCTGGTCTACACTTACATTATTAATTTGGAATGAGTGGAGATTGTCTCTCAGGAAGGCGTCAAGTGTATTTTTATCTGCTTCTTTGAATAAGTATATTTTTCGAGGATTTGGGGATTACAGTATTCAGTCTCGCTACGACAACCCTGTGTTCACTAATCCCTGTATCGGTTTCTATGCTTGTAATTAACTCATGATTATTTGTTGCTAAGGGGTCAAGTGTGTTTTCACAACCGTTTACTATTCGTGTGGGCTCATGAACTACCTGCTTGAAATGATATTCATAGAATGCGTTTAGCACAATTTCGGATGATATTTTATGCGTACGTCTATAATTAAACATGTATTTTCGCCAACATATCGAAGGTAAATTAAAGTCACCACCAACTATTATCGTATGAGTCAGGTACGTGTTTGAAATCAAACTCAGTCAATATCACTGATATGTAATTTTCCCTCTGTGTCCTTTTTTTAAAAATGAAACCATCAATTAGGCGACATATCACCTATAAAGAGAAGAATCACGAGGCTTTCACTGTCCAGGCACAGAAGATTAACAGGTGAATATAATTTCCTGTTTGATGGGTAACCAGTAATAGGCAGTAGCTTCCTCCATACCTACCAGAGACGATACCCGCTTCACGAGACCTGCAGCCAGAGCAACCAGTCGGGGTTGCTACAACTTCATCCCCGCCCTGCAACACTTCCCGCTCACTCTATGCATTTACAGTTGGTTTACAGTCCTGTGGGATTATTCTTTGTGGGCTGGGATTTTTATGTCTTTTCTTACAGTTGCAAGCTTAATACTATAGTTGTTATTACTATTGTTTATTGTACGTTTTGTGATAATGAATGATGCCGGAAGTAACTTCGTCAAATGTTATTCAGTGGAAATTATCGACATTGCTCTTACGTCAAGGGGATTGTCGTATATCAGTCGAGAAAAATGGTTTGCACTTTACGTGTCTACAGTATCAACAACTGTTCTTATTAATGCTACCAACCACTGTGGTAGTGATGCTTATTATGGTGAAACCAAAGGAGATGATTGGCTCCATATTTTAAAGGTCGAAATAAGAAATATATTTAAAAAAAATGCGGAGTTTATGAAATACTATCGTTTTCTCTTCAGCTTCACCCACATATACCTTCAGCACACTTCCTTCTCCCCCTCTCTGTATCCACCTACTCCTCCCTCTGTCTATCCACCATCTCTCACACCTCTACCTGTGTATCTCCTCCTCCCACTTTCTCTGTCTCTTCATCTTCTCGTCCTCCTCTCTTTGTTCATTTTCTCTACCTGCTCTCTCTGACCATATCTTCCTCCCCCTACCCTCTGACCATATCCTCCTTTCCTTTTCTCCTTCTATCTACCCCTCTACACCTTCAGCCTGCCTCATGCATCTCTACCTTCTCCACTCACTCTGTCCACTTCCTCGTCCCATCACTCTGTCCATCCCCTTCTCCATCAGTCTCAATCTGTCTGCATCCATACCAACCATCATGTGTGGTTCCAGCAATACATTTCAATAAAGCAGCCCAGTACTGCTTCCACAACACACCCATCATACAAGAGAGGGTATACACCAGGGGCTTTGCCTCTGGCATACAGGGAACCTTGTAAATCAAGTTGATGAAACAGGCTAATACTACTCCAACACATCATGGTTGTCATCCAGGGCAGCCTACATGCTGGGGCCCAGAAAACCATTTCTGGCCCTAATATGTAGGCTGATTTTGGAAGCCAACACTGTTCCCGCACAACAAGCCTGTCATGCAGGGCACCCTTTATACAAAAGGCTGGAAAGACTCGTTTTTGCTCACATCTCCATTCATATTGGAGATAGGAGGTTATAAATCCTACAGCGCTAATACTCGTGAGGGTAGCTATTTCTGTGACAAATTTGAAGTCGATCCAGGGGTTTGGTAGGAGATATCCGACATACACACTTACACTGTGCTTAATATATATAACAGAAAACAAGAACACCAGTTCCAGTGACTTGGAAAAAGTGTACAGACATGCAGTCAGTAGGATGTCACCTTGTCACTACCATTTCTACCCAATAAAATTGACCTGGCCCAAAATTAAAGGTTACATAGAAGAAAACAATTGAAAAACTGGACGATTGCGAGTAGGGTTCGCTCTGTGAGGTTTCCTCAAAAACTTAATTATGTATATAGATCTGTAGATTTTGATGAATGAGTTTATGAGCATCAAAATCTGCGACAAATTGTCTGCATCTTTTGACTGCACTGACTTAAAAGCTTAAATATTTTACACTGTCTAGGGACCATAGACTTCAGTATTTAATAAACGAAAACATGGTCCGTAGTAGGCACTAATGAGATGTTTATTTAATCATGCAATTAGCTAATTCGACTAAGCGTCATTGTTAAGCAAATTTGTGACATCTGTACTTCAAGTCATTTTCAAATCACTCTTAAGAACAAGTAAAAAGTATTAAGAGTGATTTGAAAATGAAATGAAATATAGATCTTACAAATGTGTTTGACAATGATGCTTAGTCGAAATTAATTAATCGTACGATTAAATAAACA
Source organism: Schistocerca americana (assembly GCF_021461395.2). Classification (NCBI taxonomy): domain Eukaryota; kingdom Metazoa; phylum Arthropoda; class Insecta; order Orthoptera; family Acrididae; genus Schistocerca; species Schistocerca americana. The sequence goes on from NC_060121.1 coordinate 478,247,724, forward strand.
TCGCATTACAGGCTACTTTGGACCATGTTTACGTTCATTAAGCATCTGGATGTGTGGATCCCCACAAATAAAAAACTTTAGTATTTGACATAAATTTCAACTAGATACCTGTACCTGTTCCTGAGAAAAAAGGGTGTTATACTTTTCATATAGCCAAGGGACTATATACCTTAGCATTTGACATAAATTTCAACTCTGTATATCTGCGGTTCTTGAGAAAAATAGACCTTAACAGACGAACAAACTGACGGATACAAAGTGATCCTATAAGGGTTCCGTTTTTTGCAGTTGAGGCATGTAACCCTAAAAATATGCTGTCTGCAGACAAGGCACTTAACAAGGAAGCTGCTAGGGAAGTCACTTCTCTGAATTCTGGAAGAAAGCTGTCAGCCATACGCAGAGCATCACAGAAAATGCTTGACGGAATGGTGTTTGCAGTTTAAGTACCTGCACGAAGAAATTATGTTTACGTAATTTTTACTATTAATAAGAAGGCTGCCATCTCTGGAACTCAGTCTCAAAGAAGAAATCACTCTGATTGTTGTAAATATAAATATTGCGATAGTGAGGTATCATGTTTTTCTATCACTATAACTTTTTCTTCCTAGCTGGTAAGTTTCCGCACTTTCGTTAACAGCCACATTTTTATTATGTTACAAGTAAGTACAAAGTTTGACCTGATACCGTAAGAAAATATTAATTATGTTTCTCCGAACGAAAGCAAACGGGTGACCGACGAGGTTTCGATACGCGAGCGCTTTATCATGCGTCACATTTGACTAAAATTACACTCCTGGAAATGGAAAAAAGAACACATTGACACCGGTGTGTCAGACCCACCATACTTGCTCCGGACACTGCGAGAGGGCTGTACAAGCAATGATCACACGTACGGCACAGCGGACACACCAGGAACCGCGGTGTTGGCCGTTGAATGGCGCTAGCTGCGCAGCATTTGTGCACCGCCGCCGTCAGTGTCAGCCAGTTTGCCGTGGCATACGGAGCTCCATCGCAGTCTTTAACACTGGTAGCATGCTGCGACAGCGTGGATGTGAACCGTATGTGCAGTTGACGGACTTTGAGCGAGGGCGTGTAGTGGGCATGCGGGAGGCCGGGTGGACGTACCGCCGAATTGCTCAACACGTGGGGCGTGAGGTCTCCACAGTACATCGATGTTGTCGCCAGTGGTCGGCGGAAGGTGCACGTGCCCGTCGACCTGGGACCGGACCGCAGCGACGCACGGGTGCACGCCAAGACCGTAATATCCTACGCAGTGCCGTAGGGGACCGCACCGCCACTTCCCAGCAAATTAGGGACACTGTTGCTCCTGGGGTATCGGCGAGGACCATTCGCAAACGTCTCCATGAAGCTGGGCTACGGTCCCGCACACCGTTAGGCCGTCTTCCGCTCACGCCCCAACATCGTGCAGCCCGCCTCCAGTGGTGTCGCGACAGGCGTGAATCGAGGGACGAATGGAGACGTGTCGTCTTCAGCGATGAGAGTCGCTTCTGTCTTGATGCCAATGATGGTCGTATGCGTGTTTGCGCCGTGCAGGTGAGCGCCACAATCAGGACTGCATACGACCGAGGCACACAGGGCCAACACCCGGCATCATGGTATGGGGAGCGATCTCCTACACTGGCCGTACACCACTGGTGATCGTCGAGGGGACACTGAATAGTGCATGGTACATCCAAACCGTCATCGAACCCATCGTTCTACCATTCCTAGACCGGAAAGGGAACTTGCTGTTCCAACAGGACAATGCACGTCCGCATGTATCCCGTGCCACCCAACGTGCTCTAGAAGGTGTAAGTCAACTACCCTGGCCAGCAAGATCTCCGGATCTGTCCCCCATTGAGCATGTTTGGGACTGGATGAAGCGTCGTCTCACGCGGTCTGCACGTCCAGCACGAACGCTGGTCCAACTGAGGCGCCAGGTGGAAATGGCATGGCAAGCCGTTCCACAGGACTACATCCAGCATCTGTACGATCGTCTCCACGGGAGAATAGCAGCCTGCATTGCTGCGAAAGGTGGATATACACTGTACTAGTGCCGACATTGTGCATGCTCTGTTGCCTGTGTCTATGTGCCTGTGGTTCTGTCAGTGTGATCATGTGATGTATCTGACCCCAGGAATGTGTCAATAAAGTTTCCCCTTCCTGGGACAATGAATTCACGGTGTTCTCATTTCAATTTCCAGGAGTGTATTTCGAGCTAGAGATCTCCGACAGAGTTCCGGTTTGAAACAGATGAAAATGTGATGTATTCTTGAATTTCTGTTGCATAATGTTTTCACGTTAAGTCAACATTCAAAAAAGTTGTCATCCGTCGAAAATACGCTAACGTCGTATGAAAATGCATTTTCGTAAACTTCCCGCATATTGAGTTATAATTTTTTTGCTGCAACGTAGTACAGTTCTTCGAGAAGAAAGTGATACCAATTCCATCATCAGATAGTTTGCGAGTTTGAGTGAATGGTATGAAAGATTACTGTCTTCACTTACAATTTGTATCCTCTACGGCTCCCTCTAGTACCCTGGGAGTTATACCCTCATGCTTAACACATGTTCTATATTCTTTCCGTTCTTGGGGAGTCAGTGTTTGATATATATTACTTTCTCTTGAAAACCTCATTTCTTTACCTTACCAGTCCACACGATTTCCATCATCCTTATAGAGAGCCACATCTCGAAATCTTCGAGTCCTTTCTTTACCGGTTCCCCACAATCCACGATTCACTTGCGTAGACAGCTGGGGTGGATACGTACATTTTCACGAGGAACCCCTTGAGTTCGAGGTCGCACATTCAAACTTTAGTAAGGCTCAATTGAAGGTGTTGCATTAACAATTGTGACAGGAAAAGCTAATGATTCACCATGTGCATCAGGTGGGCGACGGAAAATGGCCTGTGAGATGTGTGTTTCATATGTCATAAAAAGGACGTCGTCGACATTGAACCATTAACTTTCCCATGAACACCTAATGAAAAATGGGACTCCACAGTGATCACAAAGGTTCGCATCATCAAGATCGAAAGCGAATTCTTTGGGGGTTTCAAACGGTGCAGGTCGTTCAGCTAGGTATCCACTCTTGTTGTAACAGGGTGACAAGAACTGATGGAACGAGATGGCATGCAACCGAATGCGAAACAGTCCGTCGTGGAAATTATCGTGAAACTGGCTATCCCTTAAGACGCAGCTGCAGATAGTGCGATAACATATTTTGCAGACTGTAACGGGACAAAACTAAAGGACAACTTGGAGCAGAAGTCAGAGCCCAGAACTGCAACAAGTCTGCAGCCAGACAGCAGAAGTTGATCATTGAACTGAGTGATCGACTTCCGTGCGAGCGCCGAAATGAGGCCACAAGCAACGGACACCGGCTGCAGGCGGCCGTCACTCCTGCTTGATCAGCACTCCCCAGCAGCAGCAAGGCTTCCGTGACACCGTCCCGGGGGTCAATGCTCTTGGTCCTGTCTTCGAGAAGAGACTCTGATTCGATTGACATCCGCGGCGTCGATGATTACGCCAGACCCTAGTCACTGACCAGTTCCAGATGGTCGCACAAACGTAGCTCTTTCGCCATTTCAACGCCGGCAACCAGCATTTAAACGCTGGCGCAGCCGAGTGTGTCACGTTCGGCACGGCAGGGCCACAACCGGCGCCTGCCTTGTGCCAGCCGGGAATCATCGCTGTGGACTCTGCCGCCCCGGATCGCAAAAGAGGGAAACAGATGAAAATGTGATGTATTCTTGAATTTCTGTTGCATAATGTGTCCACCTAAAGTCAGCATTCAAAAAGTTGTCATATGTCGAAAATACGCTCACGTCTTCTGGAAAATGCATTTTCGTAAACTTCCCGCTTATTGAGCCAGGGCAGGCAACATCGCGCCATCCGCCAGCCCCTGCTTCTCACCTTATGTCCAGACTTCGATTCCGGGCGCCGCCATCGTTGTACCACTGAAATGATGGGCCCTTCCGCATTAGGGAACACCTGGTGGCCGCCCGTGACCGCAGCGTGGCAGCATCCTGCCATCTCAGCTCGCCAGCGCAGCGCTCTGAGCACCTCGTCTGCCAAACGTCAACATCCGTAGCTACGACGCCGGTTTATGAATAAGTTTATGAATAAGTAAAGAACTAATAAAGAGCTATTGTATCATCACTAGGACCAGAACCCAGCCCACACCAGACAGTCTACCTCTCTCATCCTTACAAGGCACAGAAAAAATAAACATAGAGGTTGAATTGTCCAGTGGTTGCAGGTGGTATGAATTGCAATGTTACACTTCAGGAGGAATAGTATGATTTTTTCACGTAGAACATGAATCAAGCAAAAACAATTTATTTTGACCAGCTATTGGCCAAAAGCACTGCTCATACCACAGCTGTAGTTCTCTAGTGCCCAGTTTGCCACTGTTTTTTGCTGTGACGTAAATATACCCTACTACCCTTGCAAGATAACGCACACGAGGAAGAATCACTGGAGACAGGATTTATGGCTGCCTGTTCGACAAGGATTACGAACTATATGACTGGATGTCTATTTCAATATCACTTTCACTTGTTAAGCGCAACAAATTACTTTCCAGCCAATTTGTCATCCAGATTAACAACGGTATAGTTGTATACGAATGCGTTGCGGCATTGATGTTAGTTGACCTTGATACAACTCTCTTGGTACCTATAATTTCCAGGGATCTTTTCATATGCATTTCCTCTTCAAATCCCGATTGGTTGGAGTTGAAAAAAAAATTTCTTATTGAACTATGGGGTAAGTTTGTTTATCTCATCTACAAATTTTCGGGTCGATTCTGCTGTTTGTTGCGCATCGTTAAACTGACAATTTGTTGGAAATTTCATTATTTTAAGTGTCCCAGTTATGGACCACTGTCTGAAGTTATGCAACCATCCACTGCTTCTCTTGAAATCACTTTAATCTTTGTCGCACGCAATTTATGTGCGTAACGTAATAGGTCATCGCCACGAACGTCCTGCAAATTGCATCGAGCATCCTTGAAACGCGCAAACACTAGTTTTCGTAACAACTGCGTCTTGTCCTCCCTTGAATATTCGTAGTTATTCTTATGTACTGCACGGTCATATTGTTGCGGACTTACTCGAAATCTATTCATAACCTTTTTTTCTGTTTCTTTTTTTTCTATGCTGCAGACGATCTTCCATGTAAGTACTAAGGTTTCGTACCCGCCCCTTGGACAACGATTGTCCTTTAGTGTGTTTCACTGGAGACAGGATTTGTGCCTCCATGTCCGACAAGAATTATGAACTGCAGGGCTCGACACCTATTTCAGTATCACTTTCACTTGTTAAGCATATATCGTCATCGTTGTACTCCACGTACATTGTCCGCACAGAGCGTAACAGGACACCACACGTTCTACCGTCTCATCTCTCAGAAATGCTAATATTTCATTTGCCTCTTCCTCCTTACTCTGCAAAATTCGCTGGGTTTCTTTTTGACGAAATGTCGACTTCGGCAACTGTTGTTGTAGATATAATGCAATGTTTGCTTTGCTTATCGTTGTCATGTCTCTGCTTTGTATCAACACCGCTAGCACTGTAGAACTGTTCTAAGTCGTAGACTAAACAGTTCAACTAAGCTCCGTAGCCTCATGCTGTGCTCACTATTTCATACCTCCAGTCCCGCCCCTGTTGCCATTGGCAGCCAATATTGTGGTTGCATGGCAGAGAGTATGTGGGGCGTCCAATGCCGTGAACATCATTGGCCTTTTCCAACGTCGCACTCAGGGGGTTCCTTGTCAGTATTTCTTCCTCAAATTAAAGCCAATGTTTGTTAGTGGTGGACGGCTTTTGTTTTGAAATGTCCCCTTTGCCTGTGCAAACGCGCTTTATACACCCTCCTTCCTTCGTCCATCAAACGTTATCTTGCTTGCAAAGTAATAGCTTTCGCTTCGTCTATCTCGTGGTCGCCACGACTGATGTTAGTTTCTCATCATTTCTTTTGAGGTCTACCTAATGTACTGGTTTGGAGATCGCTTGCAGAACTTTATTTAGAGCCCAGTTTCAATTTTTTGTAGGTTTATTTAAATCGTCAATTTTTTAAAGGCCAATCTTCTTATCTTCTTGCATCGTGATTAAGGTCATTATTATTGTAAATCAGTGACTTTTATTCACCGTTCTGAACGCCTTTCAAGTACGTAAACTCAACATGACAAATTAACTTGGAATTTTCCTATCTGTTTTTCTTAAAGAGGGCCTGTTGTTACTTTGAAAAATAAATGTTTGTTGTCACAAGGATAAAAGATGTTAGTTTTCCTGATCCTGGTGTATAACGATTTGAATGGTAACCACGTAGAGCGGTTATGTTCCTTTGGCTAATCCGGGGGGGGGGGGGGGGGGGAGGGAGGGGGGGCGGAAATTGTCCACCCCAGTTAAGATCATTTGTCCATATAAACTGTAGTATTTGTAACAGATTTCGATTTTTTTCGAGGAACTATGGCCAGTGTTGAGGCAAGGAGTTGCGTAGGCACAGGCTATCTCAAAAGCGAACATTTTCAATATGAAATGCAGATTCGTCGCGCACCCACCGAGGGTGGTGTTTCAGAACAGCAGCAGGGTTGCGTGCGGCAATGAGCGAGCTTCTCCACATTTTATCCGAAACGATCGGTGAAATAGGTGCCGCTATTTCCACCATTTCTTTAACTTTGGATGAATTATTTCAAAACATTAAGTTCTTAATGGGTAACCAGCCTAAGTGTTAGCAAGTGTGTAGGGTTCAGGCCCAGGTGTGCCATTTCAGTAATCGTCTTGCCGTTCTAGCGCACTCTGAACCCGGTGATCAGCAGAAGGGCGTTTTAAAGCAGCTAAGCGTGAGGATTAAAGAGTTACATAGTTGCGCGGACGCCTTAGGTTTGGAGAGTGAAGAGCCGAGTGATGAAGAAGGTGTTTTAATTGATCAGTTCCGAGTTAGGAAGCCTGACGCGACTCTTTCGCTAAATTGCCGAGTCCTATTTCATGTTTATTAAACGGTATCACTGAACTAGCGGTTGACCAACTAAACCAAGTTCGAGGAGTGTTAGGGTTGATGGTGCGGTCTGAAGCACATGCCTTGCAGATCTCACATTTAGCCATTCTTTCACTTCTTCATCCTTTGTCTAAGGGTTTGTTAAGCGAGTTGTTGTCAGGACTGCCAGAGAGCTGGGAAATCTGTGGCAGCTTACGGCTCGTATAATAGGAAGAAAGTTGCCAGCACGTATTAGGAATAAACTTCAGCGTTTGTATTATTGGCAGATATAGGATTCTGATGAAACCTTGTTTCAATACATTGAGCATGTCCGTATTACTGTCTCGGATTTGAATATGAATGTCGTTGAACAGCACTGTATTTCTAACATCTTACTCGGCACGAAGTATGAATAACGGTCACGGCTTTTTTTTCGCTCGGAAGCCGGCCACATTGTTCAACTCAATGATTTAGCAACCTCTATGGAAGTCTTTACATTTGCTGATGAGCAGCGTAAACGAAGTGAGGGTGGGCTACCTGTTTCTTCTTATTATAGTGACAACTATCACTGGTCAGCTGTTAAATTATCATCTAGTAAATCCTGTTTTCGGTGTGGTTCCCGGAGTTACTTACTGCGGGAGCGTCCCGTTGAGCGTAGACATACGCCCAACTGCTGACACCATCGTAAGCGAGTAATCGCTCAAGTGAAAAGATCCGCCAGGTTTTGTGGGCGTGTTCGTGCTTGTAATAAGCGGTCTTTTCTTATGTATGGCCTCAAATTAATGGAGAACCAATTTACGGATAGCTTAATTCCGGAAGTGCTGTTTCTTTACTTGATTATTACTGGTACGTTGAGTTTCGACATTTTTGTAAGTTGGCCTCACTTAGACCTTCCCGACCCCCATTTTCCCCTCCCCCCTCCAATCCCTCCCCCAGAGATCTTGTGCTGCCGCCAATGGGCAAGAATTGCCTCTGATTTGTGAAGTGTGAGTGACCCTGTCGATTCTTGGTTTTTCCTGGTCGGTTAAATTGGTAGTTTCAAAGAAATTATCTGTCACCTTATTGCTTGGATGTGATTTATCTAGCGTACTGAATTAGTCCTCTGTTTTGGCACTGATTCCTTCTTCTTTAGGTTTCGTCCGTCAGACAAGATAGCCTTCTGTTCCTGTTCCACTAGTAGTGTTAATATTAATACCATGCAGACTGAGCGGACAGAAGTGGATCTTGGACATCTTAAGGAGCCTCAGGCTCTTCAGTTAAGGGATCTTTTGAGAGAGTTTAGGGGTGGTAGACAAGATTCAATAGAAAATCCGTCTAGTCGATGAGGTTCCCATTAGCCAGGCTCCTTATCGTCTCTCGCCACCTAAAATTAAGATTTTAAAGGAAAAAGATTAAGATCACTCTTTGCGATGGAGTAATTAGACCTCCAACTTCTCCTTATGCCTGACCTATATTTTCGGTGCCTAAGGGACAGGACAAGGATTTTAGACCTGTTATTGATTATAGGGTTCACAATGAAAAGGTTGTATTAGAATCAGTTCCCCTTCTAGATCTCCATAATTGCTTTACTTGGTTTGCTGATGCCTCTCATTTTCCTGTGCTTGATTTAAATCAGGCTAGTTATCAAATACCTCTGAATGAGGATTCCAAGTCCTTACAGCGTTCTGTACAGACTGGAATTATTATGAATTCCACTGCGTACCCTTCGGCCTAGCCACTGGAGCTGCTGTGATTTCACGACTTTTAGATCATGTTTTAGGGAATTTAACGGTCAACTGTGCTGATAATTATCTTTATGATGTTGTGTATAGTCGGTCCTTTGCTGAACATATTTCGCATCTTCAACAGATCTTATTGAGGCTTCGGTTTGCTGGTTCGACTGTCAAACCTTCTAAGGTCACTTTCATCAAGCAGCAAATTTCATTTTTGGGATATCTGGTTTCAAGAGATGGAATCAGAATCGATCAGACAGTACTTCCGATCTCAAGAAGTTTCCTCCTCCTTAGAACAAAAAGGGAGTCACTCGATTTATTGAGATGGTCAATTACTTTCGGAACTTTGTCCTCAATTTTGTGCAAGTGGCTGCACCTCTTAACGATCTTCGTAAGAAGGGACGGGAATTTGTATGGGGAGACGCCCAGCAGGCCGCATTTGAGGCGATTAAGACAGCTCTAAGTAATCCGCCAGTATTAGTGATTCCTAATTTCGAGATGAGATTCGTTCCCCAGACCGCTACGCGCTATTCCAGCGTGGCCGCACTCCTTTTACAGGAAGACGCAGGTGAGAGACGACCTCTTGCCTTTACCTCGCGAAGATTAGTAGAACCTAAGCTTAAGTATTCGGTGTGTGGGTATGACGCTTTGGCTGTTCTGTTCACTCTTGAAAAGTTTAAATTTTATCTTGAACACAGAGAATTTGACATAGAGACAGGCAACCAGGCCTTGAGTTGGGTTTTGCCCATCCAAGAAAGACTGATAAGACTGTGGCTTATTAGGGGCTCAGATAAGTAGGTGGCCGATGCGCTCAGCCGCACGCTTGAGGAGGGCGCCCACGGATCCGGGGAGTGTTGTTCAGTCACCAGGTCCTCCGTTTTCAACGTGGTAACTGAGATATCTCAATTATTCTTTGATCTCAGGAGTAAGCAAGACCAAGATCCTTATTTAAGGCCTATAAGGAGACGGTTGTTGGCGGGTGAGGAACTTCCCGGCTGATCCTTGAGAAAGGCTACACTTTGTTGTGAAGTTCGGAAACTAGCCGAGCACAAAATTTGTTTACCTGTTGAGCTCGTGCCATCTGTATTCTGTTATTTTCACACTTCCTTACTAGGCGAGCATCTGAGCCGATATAAAACCCTTGCTAAAGTCCGTTCTCGTCTTGCATGACCATCCTTGTATAAGGATCTATAAGGGCATTCGTCGATTGGTTCAGGAGTGTGAATGTTGCAAAATGGCGATGCCCAATATCAACTCACGTAAAGGCATACTGCATTCCGAACGGGAGCAAGTCCTATCGATAAAGTATTCATCGATTATGTAGGTTCCCTGCCTCGAACAAGAGCTGGGAATCGTTGTATCCTCGTATTAGTTGTTGTTGATGCCTTTTCTCATTTTGTGTGGCTTTTGCCAAGTAGAAGGGTTACCGCCTCGCTAACTATTCGTCGCTTAACTCAGATATTTTCCTGGTTCGGTCTGCCAAAGGTGCTTGTCAGCGAGAATGTCCTCGCTTTTGCGTCACGACAATTTAAGCAGTTTTGTTTTGGCAATGCCATTAACCACCCCCTATTACCCTCAATCTTCCTTTTCTCAGAGGGTTAATCGTAATCTTAAGACCACCTTAATTATTTACCATGCTAAGAATCAGACCAAATGGGACACTTCCTTTCTTCGATTGATGCTGCTTTCATTTCAGCACAGCATGAGGCTTCTAAAGCATTTCCTGCTGCTTTGATGTTCTTATTTCCTTAATTCTGCCCTGGATAATTTATAGAGCATTAACGATCTGTTGCCTGAGGGGATTACCCATTGTCTGATTAAAGAAAACTGGGATAGAGCTAGGAAAAACATCTAAATAGTACATCGCAGTCAAGAGAGACGGTATAATCAGGAAAAAGATTCTTTTGCGACCGATTTGGGGATAAAGTTCTTGTTCAGATTTTTAGCATGGAAGATTTCTCCTAGGTTTGTGGGAAACAGTGCAACTGTTAAGATCTTAAGTCCTTTTAATCTGCTGGTGCACAACTTTGAAACTGGGAAAACGTTGAAGGTACATGTGAGCCAAACAAAAAACTGGGGAGGCTGAGCTGTGGCGGCTCATTTCACCCTCCCACTGTCGACAGCTTCTAGGTGGCGTGCCACCAGGTGGCGCGTATTACTCCCTCGTGCGGTCATCGCCACCTTCGCTAGGCTTCAAAAATGGCACCGCAGTGCAGGGAGAAGATGTGTAGTCTTCGGGGCCAGCGGCAGTGCTTGGAACATTGAACACGCGGAGCGGGTCGACACGACGTCTTTTCCGAGTCGTAGTTCACTCTTCTTCGCTAGCAAGGGGTAGAAGGCAAAAGGTTTGTTAGCCTGTGCCATGAGTATCTGGTTGTTCAGCTCTTTGCACCGACTTCCCGCTCCGCAAGCTGGTGAAGCAGGTATGTATGTTTATATTCATTGAGTCTTCATGCGCGCCTATGTTATTTGATTGTGATTCTAGTACAAATGTATTGCCCTGTCTGCTCTGTGTGTTTTTTGAAGCGACTTGCGTTAATCTGCTGCCCAGGGTCCTCTCTCGATACTTGGCATGATTTATACTGTTAAAGGGATTTTTGTGATGTGCTCAGCTTTCATGCATAATTGTATGAGGGACCTACGAATTAACATGTTTTTTTAAAATTTGGCGTTTGTTTTAAAATTGATTTATGTGAGAGAACGAACTATTTCTGGATTTTAATATTTGTTTTCACTATGTTTTAGAAAGTGGTATGCCCTCTGCTATTACTATTATCCATTCCTTTAAGTTTTGTGTATTATGATCTCCAGCCAATGGTAAGATCTTAGCGAGTTATTATTTATATTCGTTCCCGGAAGAATTTACAGCTCCCTTCGGGTAGTTCTCTTTTACACCTTACACCTTACACCTTACACCTTACACCTTAGTGAGACTTACCACCTCGGGCGTACTGGAATGGTTCTATAAGAGCAACCGTGGTTGAACAATAGTTTCAGTTGTAGTGTAATACAGTGAGACATTTGTGTTCTGTGTTTGTTGACAGCACCAAGTTACCTGGAGAGCGTTCTGCGTCGGCGGCAACTTGTGGCATGGGCCTGATTTGCTTGCAGGCGTGTGGATTTATCTCGAGCATTTCCTAATGCAGCTTGCTGTTTGTTGCAGTCCTATGTCCTGACTGTCCGTGCTGAAGGTGAAGACTTTATGTTATCTGGCTTGCACTGTAAATGAAATTTTGGTGTTGGTCAAGAGGTCTTTTCCTGATTAATTGGCTTCGCACAGGGAATTTGCCCTTTAATGTTATTGTTCTGCTGAATAAATATTGTAATCTTGTTCTACATTTTATTTTAAATTATTTGGTGTAAACCCTTTTGGTAAGCCGTAAAGACGAACTGTTATGTCTTGTTAACTGGTTAGTATTTGTATTTTGGGGGTTTCGAGCTCGCTTCTGGAAATTTAGATCCCTTTTCAATTGTTTGCTGGTTTACGTCAATTTTTTTAAATTTAAATGTTTAAGGGGAGTATTATTAAAGTCTTATCTTCTTGCATCTTATTTAATGTCATCGAAAGGGTAACTGTGCAATTCACCATTTTGAACGCTTTTCAAGTGTCTGAATTTAACATGGCAAATTAACTTGGAATTTTCCTACCTGTTTTTCTTATAGGAGACCTGTTGTCACTGTGAAAAATATGTTTGTCGTCAAAAGGATAAATGATGTTAATTAAAGTGGCCGGGTCCTTGCATGTCATTTTCCTGATTCTGGTCCATCCCGATTTTCGACCTTTTACGGTTTACGCTCGGTCCATATACTGTAATGAGTAGTCTGCTCATTCTTTTCATTATGTCCTGTAATTCTTCCTCAGTTTCTCGAGGATAGCGATATTATCAGCGAATCTTATAATTAATATCCTTTCACGTTGAATTTTAATTCCATTCCAGAACTTTTCTTTTATTTCCAATATTAGTTTTTCGAGTGACAGATTAAACAGTAGGGGGAAAAGATTGCATCCCTTTTTTAATCAGAGCACTTCTTCTACAATCTTCCATTATTACTTTTCCTTGTGGTTCTTGTACTATTTGTATATTACTCTCCTTTTCTAAACATTACACATATTTTTCCCGGGAGTTTCGAAGATCTTGCACCGTTTTATATTCTTGAATGTTTTTTCTAGGTCAAGAAATCCTACACTGAAGAGCCAAAGAAACTGGAGCGCCTGCCTAATATCGTGTAGGCCCCCGCGAGCACTCAGAAGTGCGTTAACACGACGTGGCATGGACTGGACTAATGTCTGCAGTAGTACTGGAGGGAACTGACACCATGAATCCTGCAGGGCTGTCCATAAATCCGTAAGAGTACGAGCGGGTGGAGATCTCTTCTGAACAGCACATTGCAAGGCATACCACATATTCTCAATAATGTTCATGTCTGGGGAGTTTTGTGGCCAGCGGACGTGTTTAAACTCAGAAGAATGTTCCTGGGGTGTCGCATTGTCCTGCTGGAATTGCTGAAGTCCGTTGGGATGCACAATGGACATTAATGGATGCAGATGATCAGACAGGATGCTTACGTACGTTTCACATGTCAGTCATATCTAGACGTATTAAGGGTCTCATATCACTCCAAGTTCACACGCCCCACAAAATTACAGAGACTCCACCAGCTTGAATAGCCCCCTGCTGACTTGCAGGGTCCATGGCTTCATGAGGTTCTCTCCATACCCGTATACATCCATCCGCTCTATACAATGTGGAACGAAACTTGTTCGACCGGGCAACATGTTTCCAGTCATAAACAGACCAATGTTATTGCTGACGGACCCAGGCGATGCGTAAAGTTTTGTGTCATGCGGTCATCAAGGGTACACCAATGGGTCTTCGGCTCCGAAAGCCTGTATCGATGATGTTTTGTTGAATGGTTAGTATCCTGACACTTGTTGACGCCCAGCATTGAATGGTTCAAATGGCCCTGAGCGCTATGCGACTTAACTTCTGAGGTCACCAATCGCATAGAACTTAGAACTAATTAAACCTAACTAACCTAAGGACGTCACACACATCCATGCCCGAGGCAGGATTCGAACCTGCGACCGGAGCGGTCGCTCGGCTCCAGACTGTAGCGCCTAGAACGGCACGGCCACTCCGGCCGGCCCCAGCATTGTAATCTGCAGCAATTTATGGAAGGATTGCAGTTCTTCAGTCGTCGTTGATCCAGTTCTTGCAGGATCTTTTTACAGCCGCAGCGATGTCGGAGATTTGATGTTTTACGGGATTCCTGATATTCACGGTACACTCGTGAAATGGTCGTGCCGGAAAATCCCCGCTCCATCGGTGCCTTGGAGATGCTGTGTCCCATCGCTCGTGGGCCGACACAAACACCATGTCCAAAGTCACTAAATCTCGATAACCTGCTATTGTAGCAGCAGTAACCGGTCTAACAACTGCCCCAGACACTTGTTGTCTTATGTGGGCGTTGCTGACCGCAGCGCCGTATTTTGCCTGTTTACATATCTCTGTATTTGAACACGCGTGCCTATACCAGTTTCTTTAGCGTCTCAGTGTACGATCGTGTCTTGATTTCTCTTAAGTCTTGCTTCCATTGTCAAGCACATGATTCTGGTCAGTAATCTTCCGCCTATAGCCGGAAACAGCTCCAGAATTCGCGGCCGCACAAGCACTGCTGCTCGAGTTGGAAAAGCACATTCATTACGTCAGTGGCAGCATTCGGGAGGACGACGGTTCAATCCCGCGTCCGGCCATCCTGATTCAGGTTTTCCGTGATTTCCCTAAATCACTCCAGGCAAATGCCGGGATGGTTCCTCTGAAAGGGCACGGCCGACTTCCTTCCCCATCCTTCCCTAATCCGACGAGACCGATGACCTCGCTGTCTGATCTCCTTCCCCAAACAACCCAACCCAACCCAACGTCAGTGGCAGGCGAAGCCGGACCGGCCTCAACTTTCCTTCCTTCCCAGTCCGACAAAATAATTTTAGTCCGATGCCAATATTCGGCGGTGTCACGGTTTTCGGAGGCGCTCGGCTTGCAGGTAGCAGAAGCGAGCGAACAGCGGCTCGGGTTCACCACTAGCGCACCTAATTAAAACTCGGCGGTGATTTATGCGACCGCTCTGACTGCCAGCCGCCCCGGGAGTTCCGGGACCTACGCGCCGTTGTCTGAGGGTCCGTCGAAGCCCGCACCGCGCCTCCGTGAGACGCCGGGCCTTGGATGCGGCGCGCAGGGATCCTGATTTACTGCGCCCTAAGCTTCTTACGCAAAACTAATGAATCTCCCCTTCCCCCTAATGGCGGCCGCTAATTACTTTACCGGAATTTAGTGCGCGCGCGGCACTTCCGGCCAGCCGGAGAGGGCTTTTAAAATTTGATGCGGCCTCTCTTGTTGGCTCCCCGGGCGGACTGGCGGCGCGTCGCAGGTAAGGCCACACCGTCTACCGCATGGCTGACAGCGCCTGCAAGCACTTAAGCGCCGAGCGGAGCCGCGACTCTACGCCAACGAGCCTTCTGTGTGCAACTTTGTGAACTCGAGTAGCTACTTTACACTACCTTGCAAGGCACTCGAGCTACGTGTGTCCTAGAAGCTATGGGCAATACGAGCGGTAGGGAAATACTGTAAATACCAGAAATCTCTCATAGCAAATATACACTACTGGCCATTAAAATTGCTACACCAAGAAGAAATGCAGATGATAAACGGGTATTCATTGGACAAATATATTATACTAGCACTGACATGTGATTACATTTTCACGCAATTTGGGTGCATAGATCCTGAGAAATCAGTACCCAGAACAACCAACTCTGTCCGTAATAACGGACTTTATAAGCATGGGCATTGAGTCAAACAGAGCTTGGATGGCATGTACAGGTACAGCTGCCCATGCAGCTTCAACACGATACCACAGTTCATCAAGAGTAGTGACTGGCGTATTGTGACGAACCAGTTGCTCGGCCACCATTGACCAGACTTTTTCAGTTGGTAAGAGATCTGGAGAATATGCTGGCCAGGGCAGCAGTCGAATATTTTCTGTATCCAGAAAGGCCCGTGTAGGACCTGTAACATGTGATCGTGCATTATCCTGCTGAAATGTAGGGTTTTGCAGGGATCGAATGTAGGGTAGAGCCAGGGGTCGTAACACATCTGAAATGTAACGTCCACTGTTCAAAGTGCCATCAATGAATGCGAACAAGAGGTGACCGAGACGTGTAACCAATGGCACCCCATACTATCACGCAGGGTTAAACGCCAGTATGGCGATGACGAAAACACGCTTCCAATGTGCGTTCACCGCGATGTCGCCAAACATGGATGCGACCCTCATGATGCTGTAAACAGAACCTGGATTCATCCGAAAAAATGACTTTTTGCCATTCGTGCACCCAGGTTCGTCGTTGAGTACACCATCGCAGGCGCTCCTGTCTGTGATGCAGCCTCAAGGGCAACCGCAGCCATGGTCTCCGAGATGATAGTCCATGTTGCTGCAAAAGTCGTCGAACTGTTCGTGCAGATGGTTGTTGTCTTGTAACCGTCCCCATCTGTTGACTCAGGGATCGAGACGTAGCTGCACGATCCGTTACAGCTGTGCGGATAAGATGGCTGTCATCTCGACTGCTAGTGATACGAGGCCGTTGGGATCCAGCATGGCCTTCCATATTACCCTCCTGAACCCACCGATTCCATATTCTGCTAACAGTCATTGGATATCGACCAACGCGAGCAAGAATGTCTCAACGTCGTCGAAATGTTCGTGCAGATGGTTGTTGCCTTGCAAACGTCCACATCTGTTGACTCAGGGATCGAGACGTGGTTGCACGATCCGTTACAGCCATGCGGATAAGATGCCTATCATCTCGACCGCTAGTGATACGAGGCCGTTGGGATCCAGCATGGCGTTCCATATTACCCTCCTGAACCCACCGATTCCATAATCTGCTAACAGTCATTTGATCTCGATCAACGCGGGCAGCAATGTCGCGATACGATAAACCGCAATCACGATAGTCTACAATCCGACCTTTATCAAAGTCGGAAACGTGATGGTACGCATTTCTCCTCCTTACACGATGCATCACAACGGCGTTTCACCAGGCAATGCCGGTCAACTGCTGTTTGTGTATGAGAAATCGGTTGGAAACTTTCCTCATGTCAGCACGTAGTAGGTGTCGCCACCGGCGCCAATCTTGTGTGAATGCTCTGAAAAGCTAATCATTTGCATATCGCAGCATCATCTTCCTATCGGTTAAATTTCGCGTCTGTAGCACGTCATCTTCGTGGTATAGCAATTTTAATGGCCAGTAGTGTATGTTTCTTCCATCACCGATTTCAGTCATGATGATCATCTTCAGATTTTATACATGCAGACTGAAGCGACGAATGAAAATTTGTACCAAAGCCAGGATTCGAACCAAAGTCTCCTGCTCACGAGACAGAGGTGCTAACTACTATGCGAGCGTGGCACATGGTTTCTTACACCTGCATGGACTACCATAGCACGTCTCCCTTCTCAGTCCTCCTCATTATGTATATATGTATCACAGGTGTTTTATTGTTGCAAAGGCCTCTGAAAGCATACAGTTTCATTTGATTTAAGCAGTTATGACTTTTCAGGCAGCATCTCTCTTTTAGTTAGACTCCGAGATGCTATTCCAATACAGTTGGAGACACTCTGCAATGCTGTTCGAGTTTAGGGGGAATACCAAATGGGCTGAGGCGCGAGTGGGAAATTGTATTGAGGAGGGAGACGTGCTAAGGTAGCTCGTGCGGTTGTACAAAGCCACTGTGCCAGGCACAGTGGTTAGCGCATCTGTCCAGTGAGCAGGAGATCCGTATTCGAATCCCGGTCTTGGTAAAAATTTTCTTTCGTTGCTTCGGTCTGAATGTGTGCACCATAGTTGTTTGACACTTGGAAGGGTCTCTGGAAATAGATAGTTTCATTTGATCTTCAGATTGATCTGAAGGCGGAAAATGTGGTATTTGTGAAGAAAATGTTCGTGATAATAGGCTATCAACTTTTGACGTCACGGTTAGTCATAAAAATAGTCGTTGCTTCTTTATTAAGCTTGTGAAAAGAAACTTAAATTGTTTGTGCTGCCTTTACACCTACCTTCGCCATTTACAAGAGTCTGATAACTAGTTTTGCGGTGAGCCAGAAAGCGGTGAGGTACATACTGACCGTAATTTCCAGTCTGAAAGTACACAATACTCTTTGTATTCACTGAAAGAAAATGTTCCTACGTGCTATTTACTCAGCGGCATCAGGACCTATGACTGCAAATAAAAGTTTTGGGTTTTAAGTGACTGAACTATTCAGTAAACGTTCACACGCACAAAATATAAGTCTTAATACGCTATCTACCTATCGGGAAGAACACTATTAACAGTTCAGAGGCGATTTTCACGGGAAGTTCCAAGTAATATAGTCTATCGCCCTGACTTCTAATCACCAAAAGTTGATTGCTCGGCTACAAAGTGGAAAATAATGTCGCCATTTGCCACGCGGTATTGTAGATATTACGGGTGGCACACAAACAGTTACTTCCGTGTAATCTAACGGCGTAGGTCGGTGTACAGTCCTTGCGAGTTCACTTCCTACCTTTACCGAAAACGCTTTTAGTAGCTGCCCATCTCTGCCGTCATCCGAGGCACAGCGCATACAGGTGTTTGAATGACTCGAACAGATTGATATCACAGCGTGAAGTGCCTCTATTGTCTCTGTAACCGTTTTTATTTATGGGCGCAGTGGACCACCAAATGGAACATTTGCTATCAAAAAAATGGTTCAAGTAGCTCTGAGCACTATGGGACTTAACATCTGAGATCATCTGTCCCCTAGACTTAGAACTACTTAAACCTAACTAACCTAAGGACATCACACACATCTATGCCCGAGGCAGGATTCGAACCTGTGACTGTAGCAGCGCGTGGTTCCGGACTGAAGCGCCTAGAACCGCTCGGCCATCGCGGCTGGCGAACATTTGCTATCAGCCGCCCTAGGAACTGGCAGCAAAATCTGAATGGCCCCTTTGTCGGACATGTATTAATTATTAGCTCTGTCGTTTAACACTTTACAATCTTCTTAATTTTTGTATAAACAAAGTAAGGTCGCTTTACTTACTGAAAAAGTTTAAGCTCGCCTGCATTTAAACCTTGCTGGCTAGAATTTTTAGAATAAAACCGACAGTAGAACATGCCCGCTGAACTGCTTCTTTAAGACTCCTTGTATTCATAGTTATTTACAATAAAAGCTTGAAACTTGGTACGTCTGTGTTATGGTATCAATGCAATCGAGTGCTGTAAGTAGAAATTTCTATTACAAATACAAATGATACTTAATCTATCGTGAAACGGGATGTTTTCGTTCCAAATCTGGTTTTTAGTAAAGAGCTTGAAAACTAATAGAGGCAGCTTATTGGTGTCTTTATAAGAAACTGAGGCTACACACGAATTTTCATCTATCTGAGTCTAATATTTAGCGCCTTCAATTTTTCATAAAAAGACCAAGTTCTTCCAGAACATTTATCTGATCATTCTGAGACACCAATGTTACCATTAATATACTTAAGCATACGCTGACAAAGTTTGGAAAAGTTATTTTAATTTTTAATTTTACTCTTAGATTTAGCGCAATCTTTGGTACGTTATGCACAGGCACGTTGTGATGAAGTGGCACTGGTAGTACTGAGCTGGGGCAAGCCCAAGCACACTCGCTTGCGTCTATACTTCTTATAATGATACAGCGCTTGTTTCTCCTCAAACTATTACAGCCAGTGTAGTGATATAGATAGTCTGAAAGGTTAGCAAACGTACCGGTCTTCATGAAGTTAACAGAGTAAGCAAATAAAATATATAGCCATAAATGGCATCGTCACACAGAGTTAAATCACGATAAAATGGTAAACGAACATGACCCAAAATGTCAGGTCATCGCTGGTATACTGTGCTTAACAACTACGGTTCAAAAAGATGAGGAGGCGCCGCCGCTGGATGTCACTGGCCGAAGGCAGATTGCAACGGCGCCATACAGGTTCAGAATTATGATCTTAGACATTCTGCAGAAAACTAAATCGGATACCTTAAAATGCGATTCAAGAAAAAGCTACAGTGTTCACTTGGGTTCAAGGATAAATACGCTACCGCAGAAAGTACACCTGGAAAGACGACGTAGATTTTGATCCGATGGTTGCAAGTGCCACCTGGTATGTGACAGATGTACTGATAAGTTTCGGAGTCGTCCGCCAACAGATATCGTAGTGGCATAGCTACCAGAACACCCCCCCCCCCCCCCCCACCACCACCACCACACCCGCCCCACTACCTGCAGAAAAAGATAACGTCCATCTGCTGCAGGATCGACGCTCAAACACTATGACGAATGCTCGTAGAGAAAATTCAAGCTTTCCTCGAAGAATCAACGTGATTCAGAAAGAAAAACCAGTCGTGTGAAATTCGCGTCATTCACACACAACGTCTTGCAGACAACTGATGCACATGAACAGGTAGATTTCGTCTTCCCAGGTTTATGAAAGGCTTCCGACAGTGTACCACGCAGTTCACTACTAACTGAGATATGATCACACAGTGCATCTTTACGGAAATGTTTAAGGGTCAAGGAATTTTTCAGTGACAGAATACCGTACGCTAGACTAGACGACGGATGTTCCGCAGAAACGAATGTAACACTGAGTGTTGGCCATTACAGCGCAATATGACTTCTCATGTTTCAACAGACATAGACGATGTATCAGGATGAGCAGCACCTTAAGATCGTTCGGTGACAATGCTGTTGCGTACAGAAAAGCGCCAGCCGGGGTGACCAACAGGTTCTAGACGTTACAGTCTGGAACAGCGCGACCGCCACGGTCGCAGGTTCGAATCCTGCTTCGGGCATGGATGTGTGTGATGTCCTTAGGTTAGTTAGGTTCAAGTAGTTCTAAGTTCTAGGGGACTGAAGAGCTCAGTAGTTAAGTCCCATAGTGTACAGAGCCAATTTAACCATTTTACAGAAAAGTAGTGTCCATCTCATATGAGCAGGGTAAGGGAGATGAGATTTGCAGGACTCGGGAAAACTTCCATGAGGGCGCGACGCAAAAATTTGTTAAAACAAGTTCGCGCGGATAAAGAGAAATTTTGAAACCCGCAGAAACTGTGTACTACGACATTTCGTTTTGACAGAGACGGCAGAGGAAACAGAGCTACAACTGAAACCATATAAACGTTGAATAAACCTAACCTAGCACCATTTATAATGTAGCAAATAAATATTAGAAACAGATCTCGTTCACATAAGCTACATACACGTAAGACGCACTAATTAAATTTTAGTAATGCTAGGAACGAAATGGTTTTCAGGTCATAGTACGAGAATAAATTTAATCAAGTCAAAGATTAAAAGTATTATAGGAAAACATCGAATGTGGACGTTTACAGACGACATGCAACGTTGCTTTCTTGCTGCTGGAATTATTAATTGTACTGCGTGAAATCTGTCTTGCTGAATTACACGCACGGGCAGACATGAAAATACACACACAGACGCATGCACGCTTCACCCTCTCGACACAGTCGTAAAGTAGGGCAAAATGTTGACATAGCGATGTGCTGTTCTAAAGACAATGTTATTACAGCAAGAAAAACTGGGACGTACTGAGAGACTAATGCACTTCCTTGGCAGAAGAAAACAATGCGTTATACTCTTTGGTGTAATAATGTAGTTTCTGATAACAAAAAGAACCATTTCCTTATTATTGTGCAATAACTTTCATTTATTAAATAATCAGTGTCTGGCTTCATGGAGAATTATATCGGACATTTGACTGCAGATAATGATGGTGTGTGAATCCTGCTAACATTGAATGACACAGAATATAGAATGCCTAGTACTTACTTGTAAAAACGTTAAAACCATAGAAATACAGATCTAACCCTTATGATAACAACAGCATCACGTTATACAAAAGTAAAGATATGAAAAGGCAGCATAACGAAGCGTGCAAATGATCACTAGCAAGAACCATGGAAACTTGTGTGTCAGTAATTGAGGGAACATTGTTGTAATTAAACTCTTCGAACATTGGAGAAACTAGAGACTGCACGTAGACCTAGTCCTGTGGAAAACTGAACACATGATGCAATTTTTGTTCTTCAGTAATTAAGAAGAAAACAAAGCTCACAATACTGGGACTACTGAAAATATGTGAGCACATGAGGAAGAATATTAGCGTATTTTAAATGAATAAACGGTTTCTTCTCTCCCCACCCCCGTCTCTTAACATTTATACATATTCGAGTGAGATACCAAACACGAAAATTAGACTAACAATGCAAATATTTCTTAAATGTAACAATTTTTACATAAATTGTATTTAAGATCCACTACAGGATGTTGAATGTTGTAACTTTTATCTCACCTTACGAATTAGCCTGTCCTATAATGTTTCTGTCTGTGATTGCCATAGTCAATTGTCATCCGGTTATTGCTTACGAAGTCGATATTCAGTTAGTGAGCAAATAAAAACTGCTTTAGATCATTAAGAAAGTTTATATGCAACTATTCTCGTGTTCTTCCAAAAACTGTCGAAGGATGTTTTTTGGAGACGGCTTCGTATCAGGAGCTGTCACTGTCAGGATAACTGCATATTTTATCTGTGGAGACCATAAATTAAAATGGCATCTTGTTTGTTTTATGTGACAGAACGTATTTTCTAGCTACATGCATAATGTTACGTTAAAAGCTCCATCATATTGAAGACACTGGACCCCTAAGAGGAATGATACCCTCACAAGATCGTGCAGAACTTTGAGGTAGCATATTATGTACATATTCCACACATGGCTACACTCCACACAAATACTTTCAAAAACAACTTCCTGGCATTTAAATCTATACTCGATGTTAACAAATTTCTCTTCTTCAGAAACGCTTTCCTTGGCATTCCCAGTCTACATTTTATTGCTTCTCTGCTTCGGCCATCATAAGTTATTTTGCTCCCCAATTAGCAAAACTCATTTACTACTTTAAGTGTCTCATTTACTAATCTAACTCCCTCAGCATCACCCGATTTAATTCGACAACATTTCACTATCCTCGTTTTGATTTTTGTGATGTTCATCTTATATCCTCCTTTCCAGGTCCTTTGCTGTCTCTGACAGAATTACAACGTCATCGGCGAACCTCAAAGTTTTTATTTCTTCTCCATGGATTTTAATTCCTACTCCGAATTTTTTTTTGTTTCCATTGCTGCTTGCTCAATATACAGATTGAATAACGTAGGGGATGGGGTACAAACCTGTCTCACTCCCTTCCCAACCACTGCTTCCCTTTCATGCCCCTCGACTCTTATAACGGCCATCTCGTTCCTGTACAGATTGTAAATAGTCTTTCGCTCCCTGTATTTTACCCCTGCCACCTTCAGAATTTGAAAGAGAGTATTCCAGTCAACATTGTCAAAATCTTTCTCTACGTCTACAAATGCTAGAAATGTAGGTTTGCCTTTCCTTAATCTATCTTCTAAGATAAGTCGTAGGGTCAGTATTGCCCCACATATTCCAAAATTTCTACGGAATCCAAACTGATCTTCCCCGAGGTCGGTTTCTATCAGTTTTTCCATTCATCTGCAAAGAATTCGCGTTAGTAATTTGCAGCTGTGACTTATTAAACTGATAGTTCGGTAATTTTCACATCTGCCAACACCTGCTTTCTTTGGGATTGGAATTATTATATTCTTCTTGAAGTCTGAGGGTATTTCGCCTGTCTCATACATCTTGCTCACCAGATGGTAGAGTTTTGTCAGGACTGGCTCTCCTAAGGCCATCAGTAGTTCCAATGGAATGTTGTCTGCTCCCGGGGCCTTGTTTCGACTCATCTCTTTCAGTACTCTGTCAAACTCATCACGCAGTATCGTATCTCCCATTTCATCTTCATCTACATCCTCTTACATTTCCATAATATTGTCGTTAAGTACATCGCCCTTGTATAGACCCTCTATATACTCCTTCCACCTTTCTGCTTTCCCTTCTTTGCTTAGAACTGGGTTTCCATCTGCGCTCTTGATATTCATACAAGTGGTTCTCTTTTCTCCAGACGTCTCCTTAATTTTCCTGTAGGCAGTGTCTATCTTACCCCTAGTGATATATGCCTCTACATCCTTATATTTGTTCTCTAGCCATCTCTGCTTAGCCATTTTGCACTTCCTGTCGATCTCATTTTTGAGACGTTTGTATTCCTTTTTGCCTGCTTCATTTACTGCATTTTTATATTTTTCCCTTTCATCAATTAAATTCGATAAATCCTCTGTTACCCAAGGATTTCTAGTAGCCCTCGTCTTTTTACCTACTTGATCCTCTGCTGCTTTCACTATTTTATCTCTCAAAGCTACCCATTCTTCATCTACTGTATTTCTTTCCCCCATTCTTGTCAGCCGTTCTCTAATGCTCTCCCTGAAACACTCTGCAACCTCTGGTTCTTTCAGTTTATCCAAGTCCCATCTCCTTAAATTCACACGTTTTTGCAGTTTCTTCAGTTTTTATCTTCAGTTCATAACCAATATATTGTGGTCAGAGCCCACATCTGCCGCTGGAAATGTCTTACAATTTAAAACCTGTTTCCTAAATCTCTGTCTTACCATTATATAATCTATATGAAACCTTTCAGTATCTCCAGGCCTCTTCCGTGTATACAACCTTCTTTCATGATTCTTGAACCAAGTGTTAGCTATGATTAAGTTATGCTCTGTGCAAAATTCTACCAGGCGGCTTCCTCTTTCATTCCTTACCCCCGTTCCATATTCACCTACTATGTTTTCTTCTCTTCCTTTTCCTACTAACGAATTCGAGTCACCCATGACTATTACATTTTCGTTTCCCTTCACTATCTGAATAATTTCTTTTATCTCATCATACATTTCATCAATCTCTTAGTCATCTGCAGAGATAGTTGGCATATAAACTTGTAGTACTGTGGTAAGCGTGGGCTTCGTGTCTATCTTGGCCACAATGATGCGTTCACTATGCTGTTTGTAGTAGCTTACCCGCACTGCTACATTTTTTATTCATTATTAAACCTACTCCTGAATTACCCCTATTTGATTTTGTATTTATAACCCTGTACTCACCTGACCAGGAGTCTTGTTCCTCCTGCTACTGAACTTCACAAATTCTCACTATACCTAACTTTAACCTATCGATTTCCCTTTTTAAATTTTCTAACCTATCTGCCCGATTAAGGGATCTGACATTCCACGCTCCGTTCCCTAGAATGCCAGTTTTCTTTCTCCTGGTAACGACGTCCTCCTGAGTAGTCCCCACCCGGAGAACTGAATGGGGGAGTAT
The DNA here is from genome assembly GCF_021461395.2 of Schistocerca americana. Taxonomy (NCBI): domain Eukaryota; kingdom Metazoa; phylum Arthropoda; class Insecta; order Orthoptera; family Acrididae; genus Schistocerca; species Schistocerca americana. Next base: position 478,272,757 of record NC_060121.1, read on the forward strand.
TTTACCTCCGGAATATTTTACCCAAGAGGACGCCATCATTATTTAACCACATGCCCTCGGGAAAAATTCTACCTGTAGGTAGAACATTAAATTGTAGAGGACCTAAAAATATGAAAAGTGAAGAAAATATTAAAGAATTAATTAAAGAATGTATACAATAAATTTTTTCGTGCTACCAACAGAACATAGCTTTTGTAATTATATTGTAGCCATATTTTCGTGTATTCTTTTTAAGTAGTTGTTCTATAACTCTTTTCCTTCCTTCTAGTTTTTACTTTTTTGTGCCATACCGAACCTGAAACACTTTTTACGTATTTTAGCTAAGTGCTTACATTCTTGCATATTGTTTATAACTTTTTTATGGTTTTATGATGTTAGGTATATGTTTGTTTTTAGCTAATTCTTTTATACTTTCTTCGCTTATTGCATTTTGGTACCTATGTTATATGGTCGTATTTTTGGTACTACGTGTGCTCGGAGCAACCTACATACACAGCCTTTCTTTGTGCACGAGATGGCCTGTTAGTTTGAGTATATCTCTGAATGGACCACGTACTGTATGTTGTTGACAACTTACTATTGTAACCAGAGTGAAAACATGATAGATCAATGATGTCTTTTAAGAAGCATTTGTACTTTACATATTTATGTTTCGGTTAATCTATTTCTATTCTATTCTATATGTTTATATCTCGTAGATCTTACGTATCCAATATTTCATCTACATGTTATGCGCCAATATTTTATTGTATTCAGTCTTATGTGTCAGAAACTGCTGTGATGCAGACGTTGTGCGTTTGTCTTATGTTACAAGCAGACACTACATATGCTCGCTGTGTAATTGATCATTGTATATTGTACAGAAGTTTTAAAAACAATTTTTTAGCTTTATAGAAATGAATGTACTTCAAGGCACTTTATGAGGGTAAAGAATTAAGCTTTAAAGTCCCATCGAAAAGGGAGCCATCGTAGATACATCACAAGTTCGGACTGGACGATGAAGGATAGTAAATTTATCATGGGCCATTGTAAAGTAACCATTATGACATTCACCTCAAGTGATTTAAGACGCTGGGGTAAACTTAAATCTAAATAACTTAAGCTTCCACTCCCGTTCCGTCTTATGTTTCAAGGATACCAGAGGTCGTTAATTTCATTGAAAGCAGCCGGGATCTCTTCAATTGTGGGGTATAACTCAGATGTGGGTAAACATATGGAGGTTGAGAGTTGCGTCCGTGCGTCCCGTACCAATCCTATGGCCCTGTTTCGATATTAATACAGCTTCATTGTTTCTAGAGTGTACTTTCGTACTACAGTGGAATGTGCACTGTCATAAACCTTACTGGCAGGTTATGCCTCTGTGTTGATCCGGGATTCGAGCCTGGGCAAGAGCTCTACTGGCTGAGCTATCCAAACATAATTCACGAGCGGCCCCCGCAGCTTTAGTTTCTCCAGTACCTTCTGTCCTACCTTCAAAACTTCACGGAAGTTCTCCTGTAATATGGAAGGTAGGAGAGAAGGTAGTGGTGAAAGTAAAGCTGCGGAGGCAGTTCGTGAGTTGCTCTCGGATAGTTTACAGGGAAGAGTTCTCTCTTGCGGAAGGTCCGTTTCGAATGTCGGTCTGGCACACAGTTTTAATCTGCCAGGAAGTTTCAGCTTAATTATTACTTATTTCAGTTCAAGTAGATAATGATGTGTACACAGCTTATATCGAGTAATCCGAAACGGGAAGAATACATTTATTGAGTCACTGCTTATTTGACAGCATTCCAATTCTAACAGTTTCATTTCGCTCATGCACTGTTCACTGGATTTTTCTCTACGAAAATCACGAAGATGTAGATGAAACGTCCTATATGACATTTACTGTTTCTTACAATTCACACGCGATTTAAATGCTACTGCTAGAGGGCGAGTGACATTTCATCGCCGCCCCCCTCACCCTCCACCCACACCACCCTTTTCCCAATCCTTCCTTCAAACGTAATTTGTGTACCCCAATTGTCTGCGTTTAGTGATAGCTGACGTGAGAGATTACGATGGGAATTGTTTCCAGATCGTGAAATTCAGGCTGAGCATGGATACCAGCCCGGTAGTCATCTAGTCAGATCTGCGAGACCACCTAAAACCACATCCAGGCTCGCTGGCGCTGCGGCTGTCGCTATTAATCCGCCGGACGTAATCGATCTGGGGCCTGCGCACCTGCCCGAATCCCGGAATCACCATGATAACGCTCTCGGCTAACGGGGCGAGACGTCTTCTCATATGTATTACTAATTAATATTCTGTCTCTGATTGCATTTCTCTTACTTTGCTCATAGCCATCATTTTTCTCGTATTTCATATCTACACTCCTGGAAATTGAAATAAGAACACCGTGAATTCATTGTTCCAGGAAGGGGAAACTTTATTGACACATTCCTGGGGTCAGATACATCACATGATCACACTGACAGAACCACAGGCACATAGACACAGGCAACAGAGCATGCACAATGTCGGCACTAGTACAGTGTATATCCACCTTTCGCAGCAATGCAAGCTGCTATTCTCCCATGGAGACGATCGTAGAGATGCTGGATGTAGTCCTGTGGAACGGCTTGCCATGCCATTTCCACCTGGCGCCTCAGTTGGACCAGCGTTCGTGCTGGACGTGCAGACCGCGTGAGACGACGCTTCATCAAGTCCCAAACATGCTCAATGGGGGACAGATCCGGAGATCTTGCTGGCCAGGGTAGTTGACTTACACCTTCTAGAGCACGTTGGGTGGCACGGGATACATGCGGACGTGCATTGTCCTGTTGGAACAGCAAGTTCCCTTGCCGGTCTAGGAATGGTAGACCGATGGGTTCGATGACGGTTTGGATGTACCGTGCACTACTCAGTGTCCCCTCGACGATCACCAGTGGTGTACGGCCAGTGTAGGAGATCGCTCCCCACACCATGATGCCGGGTGTTGGCCCTGTGTGCCTCGGTCGTATGTAGTCCTGATTGTGGCGCTCACCTGCATGGCGCCAAACACGCATACGACCATCATTGGCACCAAGGCAGAAGCGACTCTCATCGCTGAAGACGACACGTCTCCATTCGTCCCTCCATTCACGCCTGTCGCGACACCACTGGAGGCGGGCTGCACGATGTTGGGGCGTGAGCGGAAGACGGCCTAACGGTGTGCGGGACCGTAGCCCAGCTTCATGGAGACGGTTGCGAATGGTCCTCGCCGATACCCCAGGAGCAACAGTGTCCTTAATTTGTTGGGAAGTGGCGGTGCGGTCCCCTACGGCACTGCGTAGGATCCTACGGTCTTGGCGTGCATCCGCGCGTCGCTGCGGTCCGGTCCCAGGTCGACGGGCACGTGCACCTTCCGCCGACCACTGGCGACAACATCGTTGTACTGTGGAGACCTCACGCCCCACGTGTTGAGCAATTCGGCGGTACGTCCACCCGGTCTCCCGCATGCCCACTATACGCCCTCGCTCAAAGTCCGTCAACTGCACATACGGTTCACGTCCACGCTGTCGCGGCATGCTACCAGTGTTAAAGACTGCGATGGAGCTCCGTATGCCACGGCAAACTGGCTGACACTGACGGCGGCGGTGCACAAATGCTGCGCAGCTAGCGCCATTCGACGGCCAACACCGCTGTTCCTGGTGTGTCCGCTGTGCCGTGCGTGTGATCATTGCTTGTACAGCCCTCTCGCAGTGTCCGGAGCAAGTATGGTGGATCTGACACACCGGTGTCAATGTGTTCTTTTTTCCATTTCCAGGAGTGTATTTCCAGTCTCCCTAACACCGCTCTGAATTATGTGTGTACTAGAATCCAATGACTGACTATAAAAACGCGCGCACACCCGGATGAAAACTTCAAGATGTCAACGTTAGAATGAACAACGACTGTCTGCCAGACTGCCAGACTGGCCATTAAAACTGCAGCGTTGTGAATATAGCATGCAGAAAACCTCAAATTGGCGTGATGGGTACTAAACGTTTCCCTAGTATATTAGCACAACTGCTCAAGGTTTACAGGAGTAATATCTACTCTGTCGAGTCAAATTAATGTGACCATTAGTCCAAAGCCTGAATAACCACCTTCTGTAACGCAATCTGCCACGACACGTGCAGGAAGAGAGCCACTGAAGTTCCTGAAGTTCTGGAAGGTACCGGCAGGGGTGTGGAGCCATGCCGATTCAAGTGCTGTGCCCAGGTGCGCTATGTTTCTCGGTTCAGCATCTATAGCGCGTTCAGCCCAATCGAGGTGGGCCCACAGATTCTCGATTCTGTTTAAATCCGGGAAGTTTGGTGGCCAGAAAAGTACGTTACACCCATCCTGGCAATATTCGAACTACGAACGTACGCTGCGAGCTGTGTGACACGTTGCATTGTTCTGCTGGTAGATGTCTTCTTTCCGAGAAAAAAGAAATTGCGTGTAGGGGTGGTTTCCAAGGATTTGCTGATCTATTGTGCCTCCCAAAATGACGATATCATTCAGGGAATGCCACGAACACATTCGCCAGACCATATCACTCCCTCCTACAACCTGGAAACTAAAGACTGTTGCACGGCCGTAAACGCCAAAGACCATCTGTCCGATTGAGCACAAAACGTGATTCATCTTAAAAGGCCACTTGTCGTCACTCGGTGGACCTCCAGTTACGGTACTGGCGTGCAAATTCCAGCCTTTGTCGCCCATGAACAGTAGTCAGCATGGCTGCATGAACCAGGCATATGTTGCGGAGGCCCAACGTTCGCTGAACGGTCGTTAGGGAGATGATCTTTGTAGCCCCTTGATCATCTGTGCCGTCAGTTGCTCAACAGCTGCACTTCTATTCTCCCGTACATATTTCCGCAGCCGTCGTTCACCCCTGTCATCAATAGCCTGTGGTGCACCAATGTTGCCTCGGTGCCCGTATTGAATAGCGCCATTTTGCCATCGACGGCTCGCGAACAGTTTTCAGACTTAGCCGTTTCGGAAATGCTTCCACCCTTGCCCCGAGAGCCGATGATTATTTCCTTTAGGACGTCAGAAAAGTCGCTCTTTTTCCGCATTATGAGAACGACTGCACTGTTTTCCGCGTCCTCCCGACACGCTTCGTATACCCTCCAGTGCAAGTGGTGTCTCCTACCGTCCGTGAGTGGTTGACGGACGTCGACATCGAACATAGGTGGTGGTCACATACCTGTGACTGGTGCGAATTCATTATATGTGTAGGGAAAGATTATGCAAGCTGATTTCTCGTTCATAAATTGCGTTTGAATGTCATTAGTTTTTGAGGAGGTTGTGGTTTGCCTTGTATAGAGACACGTCTGCCTACATATACCGTATTACAATACTACAGGGTCGTGGCATACCAAGAAGTAATATTACAGCTTGCCTTGATCGGTATCTCACTACTGTCGAGCAAAAACGGAATAGATGGATTCCGTTGCGTCACAATTAACATCATGCAGGATTTCAACGGGCCCATCCGAGTAGCGCCCAAAAGGCATACAGATCGGATACCTGGCATTGCCCAAGGAAGTGTTATAGGCTTTCTGTTGTTCCTAATCCACATAAACGACACAGTAGACAATCTGAGCTATCTTAGATTGTTTACAGATGATGCTGTCCTTTACAATCTTATTAAGTCATCAGATGATCAAAACTTTGTAAAAGATTTAGAAAAGATATCTGCATGGCGCGAAAAGTAGCAATTGACTCTAAATAATGAAAAGTGTGAGGTCATCAAGATTAGCATTAAAATAAATCTGCTAAATTTCCGTTACACGATAAATAACACAAATCTAAAGGCTGCAAATTCAAGTTCTTAAGGATTACAATTAGCAATAATTTATATTGGTAAGATCACATAGATAATTTGAGCAAAGCAAACCAAAAATAGCAATTTATTGGCCGAACAGTTAAAGTGCAACAGCTCTATTAGAGAGACTGCTTACACTACGCTTGTCCTCTCTCTTCTGGAACATTGCTGTGCGGTGTGGGATCAGCATCAGATGGGACTGACGGAGGACGTCGAGAAACTTCAAGGAAGGGCACCTCGTTTTGTATTATCGAGAAATAGGGCAAACAGTGCCACGGACATGAAACCTGAATTTCTCGTGAAATTTCAATCACCTACTTTCTCCTCCAATTGTGAAAATATTCTGTTAGCACCCACCTACATAGAGGGAAATTATTATCGTGATAAAATAAGAGAAATTAGGGCTCTTACAGGAAGATTTAAGTGCTCGTTTTCCCAGAGTGCAGTTCTAGAGCTCAACGCTAAAGAAATGCACTATGTGATCAAAAGTATCCGGGCTCCTGGCTGAAAATGACTTACAAGTTCGTGCCGCCCTCCATCGGTAATGCTGGAATTCAATATGGTGTTGACCCACCCATAGGCTTGATGACAGCTTCCACTATCGCAGGCATACGTTCAATCAGGTGATGGAAGGTTTCTTGGAGCGTGGTAGTCCATTCTTCACGGAGTGTGCGCTGAGGGGAGGCATCGATGTCGGTCGGTGAGGCCTGGCACGAAGTCGGGGTTCCAAAACATCCCAACTCTATAGGTTTCAGGTCAGGACCCTGTGTAGGCCAGTCAATGTTATCGTCGTGTAACCACTACGCCACAGACCGTGCGTTATGAACAGGTGCACGATCGTGTTGAAAGAAGCAGTCGTCATCTCCGAGTTGCTCTTCAACAGTGGGAAACAAGAGGGTACTTAAAACATCAGTGTAGGTCTGTGGTGTGATAGTGCCACGCAAAACAAGCCCCCTCCATGAAAAACACGACCACACCATAACACCACCGCTTCCGAATTTTACTGTTGGCACTACACACGCTGGTAGATGACGTTCACCGGGCATTCGCCATACCCATACCCTGCCATCGAATCGCCACATTCGAAATGATGATTCGTCACTCCACACAACGTTTTTACACTGTTCAATCGTCCAATATTTACGCTCTTTACACCAAGCGAGGCGTCGTTTGGCATTTACAGGCGTGATGTGTGGCCTATGAGCAGCCGTTCGACCATGAAACCCAAGTTTTTTCACCTCCCTCCAAACTGTCATAGTACTTGCAGTGGATCCTGATGTAGTTTAGAATTCCTGTGTGATGGTCTGGATAGACGTCTATCACACATTACGACCCTTTTCAACTGTCGGTGGTCTCTGTCAGTCAACAGACGAAGTTGGCCTGTACGTTTTTGTGCTGTACGTGTCCCTTCACGTTTCCACTTCACTATCACATAGGAAACAGTGGACCTAGGGATGTTTAGGAATGTGGAAATCTCGCTTACCGACGTATGACACAAGTGACACCCAATCACTTGACCACGTTCAAAATCCATGAGTTCCGCAGAGCGCCCCATTCTGCTCTCTCACGATGTCCAATGACTACTGAGGTAGCTGATATGGAGTGCCTGACAGTAGATTGCAGCACAATGCACCTAATATGAAAATCGTATGTTTCTGGGGGGTGTCCGGGTACTTTTGATCATATAGTGTAGCTTGAAGGTGGTTCGTTGAACCCTCTGCCAGACACTTAATTGTGAACTTCAGAGTAATCATGAACTTGTAGATGTAGAACTTCCGACCCCCGATTACGACGTGCAGAATTCTCGCTGAATACTCCCCAGTATCATCAGACAATTTCCCTTTTTGATGGACTAGTAACAAGGCACTGAATTTGATGTCAGAGAGATCAGTAACTCTAAGACTATTCTAAGACTATTCTCATTGGACCAGCCATGACTATTGCTACTATTTAACATTCTTTCTGTGGTGAAAGAGGCTTCATCCGTGAAAGAAACATACGTAGGGAAGTGAGAATCACCTGTAAAGTACACAAGAATTATTGGCTGAACACGGAGTCCGATGTCTGCAGGAGTCAAAGTATTCACTCACTGTGGGTGGTAGGGATGTAGCTGCAGTTTCCGTAATACTCTCCTCGCAGTACTCTAAGAAACATTAATTTCACGTACAACTGATCGAGTGCTGATTGCAGACGCCTCATGCTCAGAAGCAAGCACTTCATCTTCATAGTCGGGAGTCAGTGTAGTTCTTCGTCCGCATTAATTGTTGGGCTGTAATATTAATTGTCCTGCTTCACTTAATCATTGGAATAGACTTCAAAACATGGTGTGAGCTAGATGCTTTCTAGGCGGATATTTGGTTCTGTGCAATCTTTTCGCTTCTCTGCTGCTTCCATATACGAAAATTATGTCTGCAAATTCAGTCACAGGCTAACACTCTATTTGCTTAAGGGTGATCATCATTAGTACTTCAACTTGTAATAACAGACTATAGTGTACTACAGTACATACATTGTACACAAGGATTGTTCATGAAAGCACACAGTACCTAGTCTGCGTTGGATTAGTCTAGTTATCATCCCAATCTCTCCACCTAAGTGCTCGTCGGGACAGCCTACCCCATAATCTTAACAGAACCGGTACATGTATTCCACTGACAGCGTATCATAACGATTTTCTCTTCTTTGAACTCTGTCGTCTCTGAACGATGGTCTTTGACCCAAATTTGATACATTTTTCCATCATCACGGAATCGGTATATGCGCAAGAAGAACGTTAAGAATGAAGTAGGAAAAAAATGTTCAATAGTGATTAACTTGTTACTAGTAAACAAGATTAATTTATTAAGCACAAGAACTGTTGACGATGCCGGCAAACAGAACTGTAAGAAAAACCATACTGTTACAGTGACCCATGCAGGTGCTTTAAAATGAGACGAAACACGTATGATCTAAATTAGACTTATTACAGTCGCAGAAGAAGGTATGAATTTTATAGCTTGTACCACTACCCTCCGGAAAGAGGTCTCAAAACAAAAAAGGCAGCATGTATGGAATGAGTTCATAGGATTCCACTGTTGGTGTCATTTCGGATAAAATAATTGTGGCTATTAGGCGCTTCATAATAATGTACTAAAGCAATTAAACTGCCGACATTTCGACCTATTTTTGTGGTTCTCTTCACGGCGGCCAAACACCCAGTATTATTTTACTCAAAATTAATGACTTATCTGTATCTGCCATAGAAGCTTAGTTCGGCTTACTGTCCAACCAGGCATTTCACATCTACGAATTTAATAATGTACCCCCAATACTACACTGTATATGCAAAGTAAATAGAACATAGTTAACTGGTATACTATGTGGTACTGAAGATTTAGTGACCACCGTGTATATGGCACACCCAGACCAGTTCGGAAGACTTTTATTCAGCGTTTCTATGATGTTTTAGAGCTGACTACAGAGACTCACAGATATCACTACTTTGAACGCTTCTTCTCCCAGTCCGCCAGTCCTACGCCTTCACTCATGCTCGTTTTCTTTTTAGAATGAAATTTTCACTCAGCGGCGGAGTGTGCAGTGGTATGAAACTTCTTGGCAGATTAAAACTGTGTGCCGGCCCGAGGACTGAGCAGGTTGAGCCAGTTGTCGATGGATCGGGTGATTCAGAATGGGATGCTGCAACCTTATCGCGAAAATTTTGCGCTGGGATCGACTCATAACGTTTACAGTGATATGTCTTGCGAAAATAGCAGGGAAATTAAATTAATGAGAGGGAGGAGACTGCAGCGTAGTTTTGTCTTCATTACGCCACGTAACGGGACTAAGGTCGGTGTCTGAACAACCTCATTTTAAACGTGTTTCTGCTCCTTTCGCGCATAATTTCGTGATAACATTAACATGCTTTATACCACTGCAATTTTGTTCTCAAGAAGACAGGGAAAAGAAGGGCATAATTAACCCCGTTGAAAAAGCATTGCTTCAGTAGTAATTATAGAATTATAAATAAGAACTGTTTAAATTTTCCTTTAGCCGTTGTGTAAACCGCTTGTTACAGTGATTATAGACGATTATGCTGTATTTCCCTTCTGAATTACTACATTTTGTGAGATTGTAACGGTGACAGGGCGACCACAGAAAGAATTGTTATACGGGAAAGCATATAAACTATGCAGTTGTTAATATATAAGTTGAACTGAATTAAACACAATGAATAGGAATCTACAGGTCTCATAACAGTTCCACCAAAGAGTATTTACAATTTCATTTATCGATTCAGTTTTCATGCAGAGAACCTTTCACCCTTTACCTCAGTTCGCCTAAAAAAGACACTCGAATATATGTTGAATTAACGAACCCAACCGCTACCTCACCCTGCCGTACATTTGCTGCTAGTAGATCTCGGAAGCGATATTCTGTTTAAGGTGGCATGAACAGCGGAAGAATTTATATGAGTGAATGCTGTCTAAAGTCAGGATCAGAATGTGCCGTAGAGTAAGGAATTTGTTTAACTGACCTTAATTCACACTACAGTTTCTCCTTTCATCGTGATTTATGACACTAGATCTGAAATGTTACCAAACATATGACCCGTTTGATTCACTGCACTGCGCAAAATTATGTCTCCATGATATTAACGCACTTTCGTAAGACTGTGGTGGTTGGTCCTCGTAGCACTTCTTCACACAGGCATCACATTCGTCATTTCGAAATTGTTGTCGACGTACAAGAGCTCTTAATCGCGTGAGAAGGTACAAATTAGAAGACGCTAAGTAAGAACAGTACGGGGATTGTGTTACAATTTCGCATTTCAATTAGCTAATCCTCTATGCAATAATGAATATAGTTCGTGCTTTTACGAAATCGTGATGTTTCTTGGGTGTCGCTGTGATAACTTGGTTCGAACGATACTCAGTTCAAGAGCAAAAAAAATACGAGTAATTTTTATTCAATAAGCTTTTCATGTTCGAAAAAGTGTATGAAAATAGCGAGTGGTCCCAAAATGATGTCTCCACTATTTGCTGCGTGAGCTCATAGGTCGTGGCTTCTTACGAATCGATTTACTAGATGCCTTACATCGGCTGACTTTCGTTCCGGGAACCAAAGTAAACGGCGAAGAGTCATAACACGCGTTAAATCCATAGAAAAATAGAAGACAATGGCCACAGTAACTTTGCAGAAGATCATCACACAAAGCGCTCTTTCCGATTTTCATAATCTCAACCGTCAATAGCTGTGAAACCCAGCGAACGCATTCTTTTCAATTTGCGAATAATTAAATTGCAGCACTGCACTGACACCAATGATCATCACTTCGAACACCTTCTGTAAATGGACATTCATGCCGCCTTTGTCTCCTTCGCTGACCTTCAAAGACCTTCCTGTTACATATCATTGGATTCGTCTCGATAGCCGCTATCAGAAAATAAGTACCAAACTGTAGAAGCCCATTTAAAAAAAACAAAGTTGACCTTCATATCTCTGACGCGACCCCACATAACAACGAAAAACAAACGTCATATTATGGCCCTCGTTGTCCCATGCAACTTTCTCCCACAAAATTTTCAGTTTCTATCATACTTCCGGAATTATTCTTGGTGGCAATAGTTAGTTACTCACCCTGTACAGGTAGGGAATTCAGTCGGTTATAATTGGACTATTTTTAAAATACATAGTTCCGAACACTAAGACGAATACACAGCATAATGGATCTCTGAAAACCAGGCTAAGTGTCAACGCTCCTTAAAAACTGGTATAGATTGAATAGTAAAAAGCAACTTAGGTTTATAGTGATGTTCAACATAAGCGGCTTGTACATCAAATAATCAGAATGGCAATAAGAGGGAAGCGGACATTTGTATTGTATTGATTTGTATTGTATTGTATTGAACTGGGGATCTAGAAACGACGGAGAGGCTTCGTCCCCGCCGTAGCCCTCAGTGTTACATAATCCCACAACAGGCTACAGCAGTCCACTCACCCCACCGCCGCCCCACACCGAACCCAGGGTTATTGTGCGGTTCGGCCCCCATCTATCAATCTATGAACACATCAATTTAAATTCTTGTATCCTTGCTGTATCTGTTTTCTGTGTGGACAGAACTGACAGTTGAACAACGAAAGAGAGCGCATATAGTGACGTACGACGTAGCGTTGCTTCCGAGGATTATGCATCCATCAAACATTCTGTTTTTAGTTTTGACGCCTGCACTTCATGTATTCACCTTCGAAACTCTTATGTCCGCTGCTTAATAATAGGATATTATTACAACATGTTTCCACTTGTAAGTATAAAACTTTTTAAAATGTCCATTGTACAATATTTCTTGTATGTCAGTAAGACAAAAATAAAATTGCTGTATCTTTGTTCTGCTTTTTGTAGAGTGCTCTTCAGAATTCCCTGTAACCAGAAATTGGCCAATTGTGCGAGTTTTTCATAAAGTGAATAAGCAACAACTGAGGTGAAAATTTTTCAATGTCTTTCCCTTCAACATTTACCGGATCATCCTTTTGTCATACCCAATAACTCCCACCCAGTTATTTTGTGATTTGAGAAGATATGGGTCTCAAGACTTGCTGCATGCTGTGAACTTTCAGCAAACTGTCTATGGACGCGTCGGCATCTGTTTGATCACAAACAGAAGCTAGGCTTATCGCTGAACGCCATGGAACGCCAACCGATGTCTCGGATGACTTTACTCTTCACTATGAAAATTTCTGTTGTCTGTGATAGGGTGTCAGCCATAAAAGACACATGGCAACTCAACCCAGCTTCCAGTAATCTGTTCCCGACGCTCGTGGGGACTTCCTGCCTGTAAATCGTGTCTGAATTTCTGGTTTTATCATCCGTCTGTTGGAAAGAGCCAGTCGAACAATCCTACGATGCCGTCGTGGTTAGTGCTGCTGAAAAGACCCGTGCCTACTGATTTTATTACGCAGTTGATTGACACCATCTCGTCACATCCCGTCACTTCGCGTTTCGTAGACGCTGCATTACAACAAACGGTTTGATCTGTCCGTATGATGCTCCATACACCTGAAACACGTATGTAACGCAGCAGCGATGGCGAGGCATTGTAGCATCTGTGACCAGAGAGTATGCGCTTGACCGCGCGAGTGTTGCGAGCGGTTCTCAGTCAGTAGTAGTCTTTGCGAGTTAGTTGTCGCTATGCAGAGTAGCAGTCAGTCTGTCGTTCCGAGTCTGTCAGTTCAGTCGTTGCGAGTCTGTAGCTCTGTCTAGTTGAGAGCAGTACTCAGTCTGTAGTCGTCATGCAGAGCGGTCGGTCAGTAGTAGCAGCCCAGTGCGGTTGTGTGATGTAGGCGGTCGGCAACAATGGTCAAGATGAGGAATAAGGTATACTGTTAATTAATATAATCATTAGATAATGGAAAATTTTTATTTATTGTAATTATTCTCCAACAAGTCTCCCAATAATAATTTTTTATTTCAAAAGCATTTTCTCAAAAATTTAATTTTTTATTGAACTCAAGATTTCGTTGCACTTCCCATTTCATTCCACTTCTGTTGAAGAAAAATTCCACTAAAAATCACAAAAAAAAAAGAGAATATTATTATTTGCAATGCAGTTCCTCCAAGCGGTGCGCAGCAACAAGAGCAGATATGTGACATCCATTTATTCTGAGGTAAGACTTTAATTCTGATTGTTTTTACACAGGGCCAAAGACCGATATTTCGGTTTAATTAAATTTTCTTATCACTGAATGGACTTTAATTTTTCATCAGGAATTTATATTTGAGTCAGACTGCGTATTTCACATTTTTATTGCCATTGTCAGTACATTTGATTGTGGGCAGGTTACGCATAGAGCCATGTCCATCAACATTTCTAATTAGTATCGTCCTTTTTCTTTTAAAATTTTTGTAGGGAGGTTACACTTGGCTCCCATTTCTATTAAGTATTGTCTTTTTTTTTTCTTTAAAATTGCGGTGGGAAGGTTACACACCTCACGCCAACGAGCCTACCTGTTCCAAAGTGCGACTGATGATAAACTGAACGTAGTCGTCCACTGGACACAAAATGTGTTACCGCCTCCACCTAAAAAAATCCATGAACGTTAGGCATACCCATTAGCCATCGCGTACGTACTAGAAATGGGAAAAACCTATCGGTTACAACCGATGCCGGTATGTTAACACTATAAGCAAGTGGTTGAGCCGATATGTTTTTTAACATTTGACATTCACAACCACTACCTCTCATCCAGTATGGATAAAATCGATTCCGGTATTTTAGTTCTGAATAGCCGGTAGTTTTCGGTATTTGTCTGGTCTGAGTTATAACAGATTTTTTTACTAATAATCGAATGAAGAAGTGAACATATAAATTCGCCGTACTAGCAGCGCTAGAAATTTTGTTTTTGGAAAGAGTCTTTTTTGAAAACAAATAATGTTTATTCGTAAAAATTCCATCGCTTTGAAATATTGGATTATCATAGCAACTGGAAAAGGAATTAGCACTACTTTAAAAACAACGCCTATAGTTAGAAGTTAGCAACGAAAACATGACATAAGAATAGGTGCAGCATTTGCAGACTCAGTAATGAATCGTATGGCGTCACCTATTAGATGGTACGTGTGTACGCGGCGTGTGAAAGGCTGGCCCTCGCCTGGTCTATACGTAGTATCTCGCTGTCGTCCTCGGACATCAGTTATTTTGAAGAATGGTACCGCCCGTAGTTTGGAAGTGTATTACGAAGAGCGGTAGCAATGAAGCGCAAGGCTCCATTTTCTTTGAAACATTAAAAATGGGAGGAAGCCCGATAGATACGTGACATGTTAGGTGAAAACACCCACAATGTACCCTGATAAGGAAAGTACATTCGATTGATGTTCCAATAATTTTACTGACGTGCTATAACTTGGGATAATAATAGAACCCTTAATTTTATGGTTGCTTCAGGGTAAAAAATTGATGCCATCCAAAAGTGACGAAGCAGAGCAGTCTTCAGCTTGTGACCTTCCGCCTCGCTGTCGCCGCGATCACCTTCATATTTGCAATCTTTGCCGGATACAATGAGACTGACCTCTCCCGCAGCCTCAATCCCATATCGACCGTGATCTTTTAGTCCTTCGCCTTCATTAGAAGTTTTCAAACTTTATTCGAACACCACGTTTGTTACTGCAAATAATAATAATATCATTCTGTTATTTCAGAGACCGGTCATTTTGAATGGCTTTAAAGAGTCAGGTTAAACTGGAGACGAAAAGAACCGGTGTGACTGAAAACCAGTTGTTTTTAGCGATAACTGCCATCCCTATTACGTAGACTATTAGCATCTGTAGGAATGTCTTTTTACTATACTGACATGAGCTCGTGAAAGGGTCAAATTTTTATCGGCATATCTACCAGGCAAGGAAATGTTGGAATATGAAACGAGTAACGAACGCCGAAGGTGCGAATGGTGTAGCACTTTGCTTTTTGGCTCAAAAATGGTTCAAATGGCTCTGAGCACTATGGGACTTATCATCTGAGGTCATCAGTCCCCTAGAACGTAGAACTACTTAAACCTAACTAATCTAAAGACATCACACACATCCATACCCGAGGCAGGGATTCGAACCTACTACCGTAGCAGTCGCGCGATTCCGGATTGATGCGCCTAGAACCGCTCGCCCAGCGAGTCCGGCTCTTTGCTTTTTCAGCAGTGTATGAGGGTACAATACAGAACAATGAAACAACAGAGGAAATGCAACAAAAAATGGCCTAGTTACCATACGTGCAAGGTTCCTGTAACTGAGCACTGAATGTTCTACGGAAAAAGAGAGGGGGAGGGAGTACCAAAATCACATGTTTGCAACGTTCCTCTAAGGACGCCGTCGATAAGTTGACAGGTGTATTCGAGCTTGACAGTGAATGTAGAATGGTCTACGTTAACAACACGTGGTGCTATGTAAATATCCGTTCAGTCGTACATACAGCTTAGCCAGCTTAACATATCGGCGATGGTGAAACAAGCATAAAATTCATAAAAGCTCGGAGAATATTAGAGAGTCTTCCGAGATATAAAAGATACTAACGATACTGCTGGGGTTCAATGTGGCCTGGTAACAGCTTATTGTGTGTCGATGTTTCTGAAATCTCGAGTTTGTAACGGAATTCTTTTACTGCGTGTTGGCGTTTTAGGGTATGACAGTAACCATCGATGATGCGTGACCTGAAACAAATATCGGAACTGGTACTGGATTAGACGGTATAGGTCCACTGCTTCTAGCAGAAATAGAGTACTTAACTACCCAAGTGTTTACCATCATCGAACTGTTCGTTTCTGTAGAACGTTGTTCCTATAATATAAACATTCAGTGAAAAGATGTGCCAAACAGTTGTTACCTACATTATAAGAAACAAATTTTGCATTAAACTTCTGCGTTAACTTGTTTTCGAAACATTTGTATTTTAGTTTCAGCATTCCCTCTCGCCGTGAGTTACTTACCAAAACAGTCGAAACACTCTCTACACCCCCGGCAGCCAGATCTGTCTGCTCGCCTTCCGTCTGCACCTCCAAAGTTTCATCGCGACTGATTCCTCTGGACAGGTTGCTTTCTTTACAGTTAATGAGCTACGCTCCCCCAGGCTTAATTCCAGACAGTGGTCGCGCAGAATAGCTCCTTTCACCGCTTCTGCAGACATTCAGTGGTGCTGTAATTTTAATTCTTCCATTTTTTTGTTAAGTACATCGTCATTATTATAAAACTTGTGTTAGTACTACTTGCTGATTAATTTTTGCTACCTTCAGTTATAGACAATAGTTATGGTTCCATCCGCTTGAGAAGAGGAACGCCCAAGGCAACGAGAGACCTTTTAGAACACTGTCAACTGTCAAAATAACGTCAGTAATTTCTATGTAGTGAACGTGAAATAAAATTACTGACAGAATTAGAAGTACAGAATAGATATCTGTTGGCCAAGGTAAACACTAAAATCCACAGACAAAGCATGAAAGATGCTAAGTAGCTTGTGAAGCAAGTTAATTATATACTGATGTTATCGTATGAATGGCATATTTCTACAATACACATGTATGACAAAGTGGATAGTTCAGTAAGTTGGAATGTATAACAAATTCTAACGCGAATCGCTTACCTTTATTCCTGAACACTTTGAATACTTTTGGCATGGCACAAATGGCAAATACTACTACGAGGATAACCAAACATTTTGAATCAGTCTTATATTATATACTTACAGATATAAGTGCTGTGCAATTGCGGTGTAAATATAAAACAGCTTGCTGTCTCAGACCATTATGGTCGTAAGAAAAAGCTGAAGATGTGTAAGAATAATTTCTCTGCACCTAAACGCATATTTTTTCAAGTGCATTGGCAAACGAAACCTGCGATGAAGTGTTCAGGGGAAACAAAATAGTTGCAAAATTCTGAAAGGGGTTCAAACAAACTTGAGGAAACATTTCGAAAAGTGGCCGCTTCACCAGCAACAGCAGCAGATAAGGGAATATCTCAGTTCGTTGCAAAAACTGTGTACAAATACCGAGTTTCTAATCTGTTATACAGTTATAAGCTATATAATACAGTACTGCTTGCTGCAAGGGTCATTTAATAACAAACACATATAATGCAAAAGAAGTAAAATACACTCCTGGAAATTGAAATAAGAACACCGTGAATTCATTGTCCCAGGAAGGGGAAACTTTATTGATACATTCCTGGGGTCAGATACATCACATGATCACACTGACAGAACCACAGACACATAGACACAGGCAACAGAGCATGCACAATGTCGGCACTAGTACAGAGTATATCCACCTTTCGCAGCAATGCAGGCTGCTATTCTCCCATGGAGACGATCGTAGAGATGCTGGATGTAGTCCTGTGGAACGGCTTGCCATGCCATTTCCACCTGGCGCCTCAGTTGGACCAGCGTTCGTGCTGGACGTGCAGACCGCGTGAGACGACGCTTCATCCAGTCCCAAACATGCTCAATGGGGGACAGATCCGGAGATCTTGCTTGCCAGGGTAGTTGACTTACACCTTCTAGAGCACGTTGGGTGGCACGGGATACATGCGGACGTGCATTGTCCTGTTGGAACAGCAAGTTCCCTTGCCGGTCTAGGAATGGTAGAACGATGGGTTCGATGACGGTTTGGATGTACCGTGCACTATTGAGTGTCCCCTCGACGATCACCAGTGGTGTACGGCCAGTGTAGGAGATCGCTCCCCACACCATGATGCCGGGTGTTGGCCCTGTGTGCCTCGGTCGTTTGCAGTCCTGATTGTGGCGCTCACCTGCGCGGCGCCAAACACGCATACGACCATCATTGGCACCAAGGCAGAAGCGACTCTCATCGCTGAAGACGACACGTCTCCATTCGTCCCTCCATTCACGCCTGTCGCGACACCACTGGAGGCGAGCTGCACGATGTTGGGGCGTGAGCGGAAGACGGCCTAACGGTGTGCGGAACCGTAGCCCAGCTTCATGGAGACGGTTGCGAATGGTCCTCGCCGATACCCCAGGAGCAACAGTGTCCCTAATTTGCTGGGAAGTGGCGGTGCGGTCCCCTACGGCACTGCGTAGGATCCTACGGTCTTGGCGTGCATCCGTGCGTCGCTGCGGTCCGGTCCCAGGTCGACGGGCACGTGCACCTTCCGCCGACCACTGGCGACAACATCGATGTACTGTGGAGACCTCACGCCCCACGTGTTGAGCAATTCGGCGGTACGTCCACGCGGCCTCCCGCATGCCCACTATACGCCCTCGCTCAAAGTCCGTCAACTGCACATACGGTTCACGTCCACGCTGTCGTGGCATGCTACCAGTGTTAAAGACTGCGATGGAGCTCCGTATGCCACGGCAAACTGGCTGACACTGACGGCGGCGGTGCACAAATGCTGCGCAGCTAGCGCCATTCGACGGCCAACACCGCGGTTCCTGGTGTGTCCGCTGTGCCGTGCGTGTGATCATTGCTTGTACAGCCCTCTCGCAGTGTCCGGAGCAAGTATTGTGGGTCTGACACACCGGTGTCAATGTGTTCTTTTTTCCATTTCCAGGAGTGTAGCTTGGAGCGTCATGAAACAAGGAACTGGAAAAGGCAGACCAATACACTGACGTACAAGTTACAGACGAGAGTAGGTTAATAGGGAATACACGAGAACAAGCGACGTTTGTAAATGAGTTTTTCATGTAATGGAGAAAACATGCAAAAAAAATTCCCTGAGACAAGTGTAGCACTCAGATGAATTCTGCAACGAGCGCAATGATGTATTCTACGACATATCAAGAAGTTAGTATGGTACTACAATAAATAAAAAAAATAGAATTCCACAGCGCTAGAGGAGGTGGCAGTCTTTGTTCTGAAGGCACACATCGACAGCAAACAAGTGTTTCAGTTCAGGTATCTTACAAGATCATCTAAAGCATATATGGGCTGTGCCTCTCCTAAAGGAAGGTAATGAGGGAAATATTGAAAACAATAGGCCACTTTTTCTTCTCTGATCATTCTCAAAAATGACTGAATCAACCATGAAAGACACATAAATTCCAGACTGTGGTCGCGCAGAATAGCTCGTTTCACCGCTTCTGGAGACTCTCAGTGATGCAGTAATTTTAATCTTTTTTTGCAAAGTACATCGCCATTATCACAAAACTTGTGTTAGAACTACTTGCTGATTAATTTTTGCTAACTACAGCTATAGACAATAGTTATGGTTTCATCTGCTTGAGAAGAGGAACGCCCCAGGTAATAAGAGGCCTGAGGCTCTTGACTGTGTTACAGGCACACCCCATCAATCAAAGTGTCGAGGCTGTTTTGATAATAAACAGGGAAAAATTAACTCGGAAGTTTTAATGCTTCAGGTGTTGTAAATAGTCTCCCCTACTTGAGTACAACGTACAGAACGTTCGTACAACCCTGTACCGTCAAAAAAGTTCGTCGAGATATTATTCCATTCGCTCGACATATTGGCTAGATTTTCGGTTATGCCGTCAAAGCGTTGACCCTTCACGTAGATTTCTGTGCTTTGTCGTTTTGTGGAAGCTTCGTATTTATAATACCAAGTCTCGTCACTTGTGATGATTTTTTCCATGTTCTGCATCCGAATGAAGTCGCGTCAACCGTCCACGTGCCGTTTTTATTCTGGAGTCAAGGTGTGCAGGACAAACGTTGCACACACTTTTCTCTTCTTCAAAGCATTCTGCAAAATGTCTTGAACACTTAACTTAGGGACGTTGCCCCACTATGATTTGTGACAACAACGTTGACACACTAGGACCGTACGTCCACTACTTACCACTGCCAGTACACTATTGACTTGTCGAATATACACGTGTTGTTTACTGTTGTAATTTCATTCTGCCATCGTCGTTACTACTCTAACGTCGCTTGTACCGCAGGAATAAAAACAGTCTCAGAACACTTTGGACGGACGGTGTATTTCTGGATATGTACAACGATATTGACACATTTGCCGGTAAAGTATTACCAAACAAAATAACGCTCCAGGTGTAAGAGGAACAACTAAAGAGTTGTTCCATTCATGCTTGGATAAAAGCGTGCGAAACATTCAGATAGCCCACACTTCAGACTGTGTCGTTTTTTAGTGGAACCATGCCCACATCCAAAACATATAAACATAGATATTCCTTAGGGGAGTGTACTACAAGAAATTCTGTTCTTAAATTACACTGAAGCGCCAGAGAAACCCCTCCGCAAACTGCTGCAGATTACAATGCTGGGCCATCAAAAAGTGTGAGAGTGCGAACCAAACAACGAAACATAATCGATATGGGATTTCGGAGCCGAAGGCCCACTCACGTACCCTTGATGACTGCACGACACAATGCTTTACGCATCGCCTGGGCCCGTAAACACCGACATTGGACTGTTGATGACTGGAAACATGTTGCCTGGTCGGACGAGTCTCGATTAAAATTGTCTCGAGCGGATGGACATGTACAGGAATGGAGACAGCATCATGAATCCATGGACCCGGCATGTCAGTAGGGGACTGTTCAAGCTTGCGAGGCTCTGTAATGATATGGGGAGTGTAGAGTTGGAGTGATAACAGACACCTGATACGTCTAGATACGACTCTGACAGGTGACACGTACGTAAGCATCCTTTCTGATCACCTGCATCTATTCATGTCCATTGTTCATTTCGACGGACTTGGGCAATTCCAGCAGAACAACGTGACGCTCCACACGTCCAGAAGTGCTACAGAATGAGTTTAAACACTTCCACTGGCCACGAAACTCCCCAGACGTGAACTTCATTGAGCTTATCCGGGTTGCCTTGAGACATGCCGTTCAGAAGAGATCCCCACTCTCTCGTATTCTTATGGATTTATGAGTACCAGTTTCTCTGGCTCTTCAGTGTAGATCGTGACTTTCCAGACAAATTGGGAGAAATCCTCTGATATGATGATACAGAACACTATGTTCTAGCAGTAGTGGACACCGGAAGATCCTGAGGAAGATCCCAGCAGAGGGGTCGAAACGTCGATCATTTTAGAAGAAATATGATGCGGCCTTATAACCCAGAAGATTTTATCTTCAGTGACAACGGCCACGAAGGTCTGCAGACTTACATAACATTAGTTTACTCCTACTGAGTATGGAGGGGCGATCTTATTTACTTTCTTAGGAGAAGAAAAACTTCTTAGCCAAGATTGCAATAAAAGAATGACCGGTTTTGGTAAACTACCTTCATCTCATGCATTGGCTGTTGACAGTCAGTCTTGTTGCGCCCTAGTAGGCATGACGTGTGATCATATGGATGCAATGTTGTGGCGATTTGTGTGCAGAGTAATTTTAACTTTAACTTTTACTTTTGACGTGGCAACATATCATTCATGTCATACGTTGTGCACCTCGAGACTTAATGGAAAGATTTTGTGTGCATATGGCACAAGATTTGTTCAGTAACCTGTACGAAGATCTGATAATGGTAATATAGTTTATCGAAATTGGTCATCCACAATGCAGTGTTTTATTGCAATCCTGGGTGAGAAGTTTTTCTTCTCCTAAGAAAGTGATACAAAATTTTCCATCACGGACTGAAATTATGTTATAATCTGCACATAGGGAGAAGAGATAAGAAAAATAAGATTATTTAAAATGGAACTCAAAAAGTAAGTCCTAAATATTCAATAGTACGTCTGTGTTCTAAGCTGAATGGTCAGATCTGCTGACTGCCATGCTGAGGACCCGTGTTCGACTCCTGATATTGCCTGTTTTTTTACGTGAGGTCTGGTACAGGGTGCACTCATTGTCAGTCCCGCGAGGCCAGCTGAAAAACTAGACGGCTGATCAGTAGTGGTTCCATGAACAGAAAGCCTGACAACGGCCGGAGAGCGTGTGCTGAACAGAAACGCTCCATACTACATCCAATGAAGGCATGGCGGTCAGACGAGCCCGACTGTCTCGTCTAGGGCCAGAAGGCGGAACTTTATCTACCTTTTATTGCGTATGACACAGTTAGATTACTTAAAGAATTCAGATCAGGGGTGTTACTAGTGAATAACGCTGATGCCTCATTATTTTTCTGAATCAAACGTCTCATTCGTCATGAGAGAATGCTGAATCAGTTTTTCAGACAGGCAAAAAGGAAGACATGAAGATGTAACTGAGGCATTCGTGGTTCTAAAGCCAGTGGCAAATATACCGGATTCTGTAGAGTGGAAAGACGTAATGAACAGTGCATTATTATCTTTCACGTTTTTAAGATGAGACAACAATACATAATTATTTCTTAAGTTACTATGATAACTTGTTCAAAGTGCGTTGGTTGTAACTGACTGAGGTAGTGCACTTGTTAAAGCGCTGCCCTCTGATTCGGGTCTGTCCGGCCATACTGATTTTCGTAAATTATTCCAGGCAAATACCGGGATGGCTTCTTCAACAATGCCGTAGCTGACCATCTGTCTTGCTCTCCTCTCATTCAACATACGTGTAAATTCTTATACTGAGGTGACAATAGACATGGGATACCTCCTAATTCCTGTAGGACCTTCTTTTGCCGGGCGTACTGCAGCGACACAACATAGCATGGACTCAATAAGTCCCCTGCAGAAATATTGGGCCAACCTGCTTCTATTGCCGTCCATAATTGCGAAAGCGTCGCCGGTGCAGGATTATGTGCATGAACTAATCTCACGATTATGTCTCGTATATGTTCGATGGGATTCGCGTCGGGCGATCTGGCTGACCAAATCATTCGCTCCAATAGTCCTGAATGTTCTTCACACCCATCGCGAACAATGGTGGTCCAGTGATATGGCACACTTCAAATGGTTCAAATGGCTCTAAGCACTATGGGACTTAACATTTGCGGTCATCAGTTCCCTAGACTTAGAACCATTTAAACCTAACTAACCTAAGGACATCACACACATCCATGCCCGATTCAAACCTGCGACCGTAGCAGCAGCGCGGTTCCGGACTGAAGCGCCTAGAATCGCTCGGCCACAGTATGGCACACTGTCATCCATAAACATTCCGTAGTTATTTGGGAAGATAAAGTCAATGAATAGCTGCAAATGATCTCAAAGTAGCGGAATATAATCATTTCCAGTGAATGATCGATTCAGTTCCATGAAAACACAGCTCACACCATTATGGAGCCACCACAAGCTTGTACATTGCCTTGTTGACGACTTGGGTCCATGGCTTTGTGAGGTCTGCCCTATACTCGAACCCTACCACCAGCAAAGGTGTACCATAGCAAGGACATTCGCATTGGTCGTCTGCTGTCACAGCCACTGTCCTAGCGGATACGTTCGTCGTGCGTCCTACATTAATTTCGGCTGTTGTTTCACGCAGTGTTGCTTATCTGTAAGCTCCGGCACTCTCTTGACACTGTGGATTTCGGGATATTGAAACTCCTAAAAATTTCTGAAATCGAATGTCCCATGTATCTAGCTCCATTCTGCGTTCAAAGCCTGTTAATTCCCGTCGTGCGGGCATAATGACGTTGGGAAGCTTTTGACATCAGTCACCTGAGTACAAATGACAGCTCCGCCAATACACTGCCCTTTTATACGTTGTTTAGGTGATACTACCACCATCTGTGTATGTGCATATCACTATTCCATGACTTTTGTCGCCGGCCGCGGTGGTCTGGCGGTTCTAGGAGCTCAGTCCGGAACCGGGGGACTGTTACGGTCGCAGGTTCGAATCCTGCCTCGGGCATGGATGTGTGTGATGTCCTTAGGTTAGTTAGGTTTAAGTAGCTCTAAGTTCTAGGGGACTGATGACCACAGATGTTAAGTCCCATAGTGCTCAGAGCCATTTTTTGAACCATGACTTTTGTCAGCTCAGTGTACGAGGGCAGTTCAATAAGTAATGCAACACATTTTTTTTCTGAAACAGGGGTTGTTTTATTCAGCATTGAAATACACCAGGTTATTCCCCAATCTTTTACCTACACAACACTATTTTTCAACGTAATCTCCATTCAATGCTACGGCCTTACGCCACCTTGAAATGAGGGCCTGTATGCCTGCACGGTACCATTCAACTGGTCGATGTCGGAGCCAACGTCGTACTGCATCAATAACTTCTTCAACATCCACGTAGTGCCTCCCACGGATTGCGTCCTTCATTGGGCCAAACATATGGAAATCCGACGGTGCGAGATCGGGGCTGTAGGGTGCATGAGGAAGAACAGTCCACTGAAGTTTTGTGAGCTCCTCTCGGGTGCGAAGACTTGTGTGAGGTCTTGCGTTGTCATGAAGAAGGAGAAGTTCGTTCAGATTTTTGTGCCTACGAACACGCTGAAGTCGTTTCTTCAATTTCTGAAGAGTAGCACAATACACTTCAGAGTTGATCTTTTGACCATGGGGAAGGACATCGAACAGAATAACCCCTTCAGCGTCCCAGAAGACTGTAACCATGACTTTACCGGCTGAGGGTATGGCTTTAAACTTTTTCTTGGTAGGGGAGTGGGTGTGGCGCCACTCCATTGATTGCCGTTTTGTTTCAGGTTCGAAGTGATGAACCAATGTTTCATCGCCTGTAACAATCTTTGACAAGAAATTGTCACCCTCAGCCACATGACGAGCAAGCAATTCCGCACAGATGGTTCTCCTTTGCTCTTTATGGTGTTCGGTTAGACAACGAGGGACCCAGCGGGAACAAACCTTTGAACATCCCAACTGGTGAACAATTGTGACAGCACTACCAACAGAGATGTCAAGTTGAGCACTGAGTTGTTTGATGGTGATCCGTCGATCATCTCGAACGAGTGTGTTCGCACGCTCCGCCACTGCAGGAGTCACAGCTGTGCACGGCCGGCCCGCACGCGGGAGATCAGACAGTCTTGCTTGACCTTGCGGCGATGATGACACACGCTTTGCCCAACGACTCACCGTGCTTTTGTCCACTGCCAGATCACCGTAGACATTCTGCAAGCGCCTATGAATATCTGAGATGCCCTGGTTTTCCTCCAAAAGAAACTCGATCACTGCCCGTTGTTTGCAACGCACATCCGTTACAGACGCCATTTTAACAGCTCCGTACAGCGCTGCCACCTGTCGGAAGTCAATGAAACTATACGAGACGAAGCGGGAATGTTTGTAAATATTCCACAAGAAATTTCCGGTTTTCTCAACCAAAATTGGCCGAGAAAAAAAATGTGTTGCATTACTTATTGAACTGCCCTCGTGTGTCTGTTTGAGTATGTCTTCCATGTATTAAATTGATAGATCCTACGCCGCTATAAAACGTTCCTTAGACAGTTAAATTACTGATACTGTTCTTTGCTACTGACATTCGGCTATAAAATAATTGTGGTCTGGTACTTACACTGTAAATGTTTAGTGTTCAATCGTAGTTGCGGGTTAGTCTTAAAATAAAGGTCGGTGCATTGGCTACCGAAACATTCTGCAACAGGAAATGTTATCCATTTTGGGCACAGCCTCTTCAAAGGAGAGTGAAGAGGCAGATACAGGATTTAAGAAGCTCGTGTAGCAAACTCTAAAGGTGGAAGAATCAATAGAGATGAATTATATGGGCACACATAAGGCAAACGAAAGCGTTTAATTAACGATTCAGGTGTGTATATACTTGAGCCGTGCTGCGACTCGCTTTGGTGCCGTTGCTAGGTTGACATCGTTTAGTTGGTATAGTTACAGTTGTCGTCTTCTTCTTGTGTTCATTGGCGCCATTCCGTTTGTCAGCGTTGTCTGTCCGCTAGCGGCAACAGCGGTGGTATCGATATTTAGCATCGGTGGTACTATCTTTGGGGCGACGTTGTGGTGTTTCCGGGTGGTGTGATTCGGCAGTTTGGTTGGGGACTGACGAGTACCCAGGTCCACGCAGCGCCAGAACACGCCGGGAGCGATGGCGGCGCGCATGCACTGCCGAATGGAAGGGATGTAGTCGCGAGGGGTACAACCTCGTTGTCAACAGGACCCAGGAAGTTTGAGTGGGCCTCAATTCAAGTAGTGAAACCTCCACCATTCAGAGATCTCGCCATTTGTTTGCGTGTTGCTGCTCAAGAAGAAGAGCAGCGAGTGGAGCGTTTGGGGAAGGCGAACCTAATTAGTCTTCCTCCACTTCTTATTATTAATTGCTGCATTCTATATGTAATTATTTGTGACGATCAACCAGTGGTATTTTTCCTGCCTAGTGGCCGCTAACGCCCCAGATACCTGCCCTGGAGCTTAGTGTATGTTACGGCAGTGTACTTTTCCTCGCTTTGCCGTTGCAGTCCAGTAAGGCGTGTAGTTCGACAGCTTCCTTGATTTGTGGGCCAGGTGGTGTGTTTTTTTTCCTACTCTGGTAGTGGTCCCTTTCTGCTGCCAGATGCTGTAAACACCAGAGTCTGAAAACGTAGTGCTGACTACTGGTTCTGGCTTGGGTGTGTTATTCCATCGTTGCATTGGTCATCGGACGTTAGGTAGATTCGGTAAATGATTAATGGCCATGCATTTAAACTGCCACTAGTCCCAGTTACCATCTCGTGAAGTGAATGCAACTCTTGGCTGCCTTGCGAAGTTTTGAGGGACTTTCCCAAGCCGATCCTTGCAGCAACGTCTGCGCCCCCCCCCCCCTCCCCCTCTTCTTGGTTTGGTCAGATTTGATGATTTTTTTAAAAATTTAATAACTGTAATTTCAACTGATTCTTAAAGGATTGCTAGTCAGGCCTTCAGGAGTGAAATAGTATTTAAATCATTACTATTGGGGCCTTCAGCTGAGAAATAGATGAATTTTTTGTCATTAAGGCCTTCAGCCGTGGGTGTTACTTGTCTACAAAATTTTAATTAGACAATTGTATTCTAGCAGTGACATTTAGATGATTGTTCTTTTAACAACATTTTAATAACTGTAATTGCAGGTTGAAGTAGTTTAACTGGTTCTTAAGATTGCTATTCAGGCCTTCAGCAGCGAAACAGTTTTAAATTATCACAATTGTGGCCTTCAGCCGAGAAATAGTTTTGAATTTGTCATTGAGGCCTTCAGCCGTGGAACACTTCTTAGTTTATTGTCACCTTTTATTTGTTGTTGTTTCAAAATAAAGTGTACCTCATTCAAAAATAAACTAATCAACAGCAATTGATTACGTCCCCGTCCACAATTGTAATCCAATCCTGCCTTCCTTGCTACCACGTCTCAATACTGTTGGTAGCCATGAAGTTCTTACAATGGAGGAAAAAAACACTTGTGCTCAAGAATTTGTGTCGGAGTTAGTCCTTCTCCACACATTCAGCAAACAAAGTGATATTTCTCGCATCAGAGGATAAGGTGGTGGAGAGCCTATTCTCACTTTGGCAACTGAAAAACTGTTTCACCTTCCCCATCTTTTAGATGTAGATCTAGGAACTCACGAGGGGAGAATAGGAAGATAGCGCGTATCAGGTCGGGTGACCAAGAAATGGGTGGCAAAATTTCATAATCCGAAATAGCTGCTTGCCCCACTGTGTTCTGCGAAGTTGTGCAGACAGTTGTCGTGCAGCGTTCTCGTCAGGAGAATATGGTGATAATACGCCTTGAAGATCTGGTTGTTACACCGAACCATCCGGAAAACTTCAACAGTCTATGACATCTGTGTAGTAACAATATTTAGTATGCTTTGTTGTTCCGGTTTTGGTCTCGGGGTTATAACGGAACACCCAACATTCATTTACAGTCATCAGGTGCACGTAAACACCAGGAACTGGCTGGAGAGCAAGATAACATTGGCTGCCTCTTCTTTCGGTACAGTTTTATCTAACACATTGTTAAGTAACTTAGATGACCTTTAAATCTTCCACCATACTTCATCATCATAATATAGCAAAAGTAACTGGTCTGATGAGTCGGGGAGGGGATAGCCCTAGAAGCAGACACTATCTTCATCATTGATTTTGACGACAAGAATCTAAATGACTTGGTTCGCTTCTAGCTACAGACCAACACATTGACGGTGAATTTTTCGATTAATTTCAGAATCATTCAGTCCTTCAAATGGTGTTATGCTGTTTTGCAACTTTCCTTGTTCTGTGTATATATGTTCAGCTCTGTGTACATAGTAAATCGTTGTCTTGGTAACTTGTGTCACATACTATGATTTTTTTTCTATCCCCGCAATGTTTCCACTGCCCTGTCCCTTCTACTACGATGTTTCTGGACACTTTACAAGTTATCTCGCTCTTCGTACCCTAAGAGTTCTACATACCCTTACTCGAGAGCCTCTTCATGTCCTAGTTCATGATTCCACTCAACTATATACACCGCTGGAGCATCACGTTACAAAAGCTATAATTTCTTCCCAGAGGTTTTACAGAGCTTCGTTACCGTCTTCAGTAACGCTAAACTCCTGACACATGGTTTCAGAAACTACTTCCACAGTTGTATGTCTACTTTTAATATCAGTGCATCTCTTTATCATTCAGTAAAGATAAAATATCCTGCACCAAACTGCTTCTGATAGCATGCAAACCAGTCTTTTTAAATTAATCTTCTAATATGCAGAGTATTATAGCTCATTAAGGGGCTATTAGCACTTTCAGTTAATACTGCTCGCTAGCTTTAGAAAAATGGGCAAAACCGTTAAAACAGTAGAAATTTGAGCAAGTGTACAATAAGAGTAGAACGAAGTGTCTCGGTAAACATTTTCGTATACCTTGCACATCAAATCTCCGTAAAACCCAAATCTGTCGACGGTTACCAACATCTTCGTAGTCCGGAGAGCCAATGTCTTGATTTGTGACTGGACGTTAAACTATCTAATGTGGAGCTCCTGAGAAAGACAGTGGTGGTAATCGTAAAAAGTTTTGGATTTTACCCAGATTTGACGCTGCAAGAAATCCGAGGATGTTTAATGCACATAAAAATAGTAACAAAAAATCTTACATTTCTGCTACAACCTACTACCACAGGCAAACTGAAGGCGCTAGATTATAGTTAAGACAGGTCGTCACGGTCGAAATAAATCAGTTCTCATTTGGTACTTTTCTTTCAGTGAAAGGGCATTCGAACTGAATAAACATTATATATTTTTTATTTTTATCTTCAGTCTTCTGACTGCTTCGATGCGGCCCGCCACGATTTCCTCTCCTACGCTAACTTCTTCACCTCAGAGTGGCACTATCAGCAAGTAGTTATATTTAAAATGAAGTTGCGATGTGTGTGTAAAATGACTCGTTCCACAACATTACAATTTACCGTGCAAGTGCTCCATTGGACATGTAACTAACTAACTAACTTGCAACCTATATTCTCAACTATTTGTTGTATGTACTGCAAATCTGCCTTCCTCCACAGTTTCTATCCTCTATGGATCCCTGGAGTACCATGGGGGTTCTTGCCCGATGTGTTACCACAAGTCCTACCTTCTTCTTGTCAGTCTTTTCAACATTTTCCTTTCTTCGCCTATTCTGCGAAGAACCTCCTCATTGCTCATATTATCAGTTCACCTGATTTTCAATATTATTCTGTAGCATCACGTCTCAAACGCTTCGATTCTCTTCTTCTCCGGTTTTCTCACTGCCCATAATTATCTACGATACAGTGCAGCGCTCCAAACGTACTTCTCAGAAATTTCTTCCTCAAACTAAGGCCTATGTTGGATATCAGTAGACATCTCTTAGTCAGGAATGCGCTCTTCGACTGCGCTAGTCGGCTATTTATGTCCTTCTTGAATCGTCTATCATGGATTATTTTGCTTCCAATGGTTCAAATGGCTCTGATCACTACGGGACTTAACTTCTGAGGTCATCAGTCCCCTAGAACTTAGAACTACTTAAACCTAACCTAAGGACATCACACACATCCATGCCCGAGGCAGGATTCGAATCTGCGAACGTAGCGGTCGCGCGGTTCCCGACTGTAGCGCCTAGAACCGCTCTGCACACCGGTCGGCTGTCGAGATGGAATAACAAAACAACTCGTAAGTGTTGTAAAAGTCAGCAACCGGAAATCGTGGCACCAAAGCCATAAGACGTGGACTATGGAGCAACGGAAAAAAGCACATTTAGGTGGCTCAATCTTGTTTCACACTGTTTCCAACTTCTGCCTGAGTTTACGTCTCACGCGTGAAAGATGGCAGTTGTTTGGTATTGATTAGGGGCAACCACATCGTAATATCCACATGGTTGCACTACAAGGGTTATCTGACAATTCTGGCTGATCAGATTCATCCCATGGTACAACCTTTGCTCCCTAATGACGACGCTAAGTTCCAAGAAGATAGGGACCCTATTCAACCATCTCGCATCGTCCAAGACTGCTATTGTGAGCACGAGGATGCGTTGCCACATATCCCTGGTCACCATTGCCACCAGATCTCAGTATTACTGAGTCTTTGTTGTACACTTTGGGGAAGAAGGTGTTTAATCGCTATCCACCACCACCAAATCAAATGGTTCAAATGGCTCTGAGCACTATGGGACTTAACATCTGAGGTCTTCAGTCCCCTAGAACATAGAACTATTTAAACCTAACTAACCTAAGGACTTCACACACATCCATGCCCGAGTCTGGATTCGAACCTGCGACCGTAGCAGTCACTCGGTTCCGAACTGAAGCGCCTAGAACCGCTCCGCCACCGCGGCCGGCCCACCTCCACCATTGTTACGTGAAGTTGCCACTGTTTTCCAGGAAAAATGGTATAAGATTCTCTTGAAAGCCACACAGGTCCTTTGCTTATCTTTTCAGAGAGGACTGAACGTTGTTTTTAACGTCAACGGGTTTCTTACACCGCATAAGGCACAGTAATGCATGTGTTTCTGGTCTTTCCATATTATTGTCTACTCGCAGTGTGACCCCACTGGCGGGAGACGCAGTAACACCATCCATTGCAATCGTTTGCTGCTTACACACTAACGAACGCAACAGAGCGGTGACATGATCCTCAAAGTCTTCTTTCCCAATCAAGCAAGTGCCATAGAGTTACGAGCATCTAATTTTTAATAGACAGTCGGAGATTAATTTATGAATAGCCATTGTGTCTGTCTATTCATTTGCTCGTGTTTTTTTCTTTTTTCTTTCTTCTTTTTTTGAATTCGTAAAATAAAAGTTATGAGTGCCCTGTACTTATTTTATGGAAGTTAACCCACACGAGAAACGTAACTGAATAGCTCAATGAGTGATTAATTTTTTGGAAAAATGCCCGAACTGTACAGAAAAATGAGAATGGGTTAAGTAAAGTACTTGCAAAGCATCTGTATGATGTAAATGAGGATGAACAGGGTAAGTCGGCAGTAACGAATGTATTCACGGCAGTCTGCTGTCGCGGGAACAAGTGAGGACGTTCAGCGCGCGCTCTCGCATTGTCCCGCGTCGTGTCGTGGCGGTCCATGTGGCGCCAGCTGGTGCCGCGGCGGACCTGCGACGGTCGCCGGCTGTGTAAATGTTGTGGCAGCGGCTGGCAGCTCGCCGATTGGCTGCATGAATGATTGATGCCGCCTGGCGAATGGGTAATTGCGTGGCCGCAGTCAGCACGGCTCGCGTATTAGGCTACCCGCAACGCGTCACACAGGGCAGTGTAGCGCCCCCAGGGCGCCCTGGGAATCGAACGGGAGTCGCGGCGGCTGGCGGTGTGGAGAACGCCTCGAAAGCAGACGCTAATATGGGGCGTATTTCCACAGTGCAAGGTTAGCAGCTTAGTGGCATTACTGGGCGATTCGTTGGAAATTACCATTTGTCCTTCGTTGCTTGTAATCGCTAATTAGCCCACACACGAAATTAAAAAGAATTTGAATTTATGCATTTCTCAACAGGAACGCTACCCAGTGGAATAGTAGTATCTGACTGTTAACGTGTACTTTCTCACAAGCCCATTCAACACACAGAACCACACATGCAAAATTGTTAAAGGTGAAAGAAATCGATGTTACTGCTATTTGACCAATCAGAAAGAATAAAGGAGAATGGATCAAACAATGTTTAATCCTTTATAAATCTGAGGGGACATGCAATGAACACTTAAGTTTTATCCTGCAGTAATAAGCGCCAGAATGGCTCTAAATGTAGTCAGTTTCAGACCTTAATATTTAAATGAAAAAGTAAAGTATACAGCGATTTGAAGTGCTTTAAAAGGTACAAGATGTGTGCTTGAATGATAGACGGGATTACTACGAGAAGAAGTGATGTAGGTGAGACCAACAGACTTTGCGTAATATGAATATTATCAGTATTTCAGTCACAGCGTATAGACAAACCTTTTCCACAAAATAATTTTTCATTAATTGAGAACAAATGTGAACAGAACAGACAAAAGTTTCATCAGGTTGCCCTCCATGGGGTGGGTGCACGCAATGACTGTTGTTGTATTGGGTTAGATAGAGCAGCAATCAGTCGTAGAATTAAGTTGCTTTAATATGACATCTGATCTGCGTTGTCACTATAAATGTCATATTACAGGAACTTAATTCTACGACTGATTGCTGCCCTATCTAACCCAAGACAAAAGTTTATTACAAAATCTTAACCTCAATACGAGATATAAATTGCCGTGAGATCCTGTCCACCCACAGATTAACAAAACCTCCCACAAAAGACTCAACTATCTATTTGCAATGCCGGCAGTTGTGGCCGAGCGGTTCTAGGCGCTTCAGTCTGGAACCGCGCTGCTGCTGCGGTCGCAGGTTGGAATCTTGCCTCGGGCATGGATGTGTGTGATGTCCTTAGATTAGTTAGGTTTAAGCAGTTCTAAGTCTAGGGGACTGATGACCTCAGATGTTAAGTTCCATAGTGCTTAGAGCCATTTGCATTTGCTATTTGCAATTCTGAAACAAACCTATAGTTGCCTAGAAAGTGTCGATGCCACAAGTCTCAAATACGGAAGCCAACTAAATAACAGCCGAGTGAAACGATTTGCCTACAAATCACGGGACGCCAAAAATTCACTTGCACAAGCTGTTATCCTGTCACAAATGTTTAGGCCAGGTATTGGAAACGCAACACGAGTACACCGCTAGTATCATACGTAACACAGTACCCATGGATTGGAGACAAGGACCACGTGATTCCTTATGAGGCAGCTTGTAAATAACTCGAATGTCAAACACGTGGTGTAACTTCACGCAGCATTAAGTAACATAACATAACACAATATTAGTCATAAGTATGTGTGTTATTGCAGGAGATGACTGCACGAAAAGTACAAAATCTACAGAAAAGTGAGACATACCAGTGGATGGAGCATCTCATTAGGTTTCGACTCGTGGTACACGCCATGGTCTAACTGCAAAAAGCACCAATACTCTGTAGGTGCTTTAGGACATGTAGACCAGAGCCGACCACGGCGTGCCAAACTTCACTTGTGCCGCGTGCGCGGGCCGCGTGTGGGACAAGACTGTATATTTCGGCTTTGCTCCTTCCTTCCCGAAAGTACCCGTTACAGCGCGACATGTTGTTAAGCACTGCGATGCGGCACTTTTCGGTCGGCACAACTGTTTTCATTTTGGCATAGTCGTGGTGTTAGCGCTGTTTACCTTTCGCTAGTTGTTCGTGGTATGAAGTTTTCTCTCAAGGCTAGTGGATGTCTTCGCGAAAAGAGGAAGCTAGAGATCTATCGTCACAACCCATCAGAAATGAATGGGAATCGCAGAAACAAGAGATGAGAATTCTCAGCATATATTTTGCAGTCGTGTAAGTGTCGAGTTACTTCTATTGTGCTATGAAACGATTCTACAATACCACGCACAAAGAATTTAAATATTTAGTTGACAATGAAAGAGCAAAAAATTACAACGATCAATACACAAGATTCTTTTGTTAGTACATCAAGAGGCAGTTTGTGCTAAATTTTCAGACATGCAGCACATGAACCAACTGATGGTATGAAAAGTAAATTTTTTAAATCACACGCTTTATTTCACTGTCAATTGCAATAGTCTTACATTGATTTGAACGGACGAATGAGACACTATACATTATTCCAGAGTACTTTGGTTAAGTCAGGAGGTATGTGCGGAACGACTTTTCGTTTAAAATTCGCTGTTGCTGAATTTATGAAGGAAAAAGTAGTGCATTAACGAAAATTAGAAAATCCGGTATGGATCATGGATCTCGCATTTTAAGTGGGTTTGGCTGCATGCTGCCCACAGTAAGATATTGCAAGGTGTGAAACAACTTGTTTCTGCTTTGATGGGGTTGCATTTAAAATGAATACCACGTTGTAGAAAAGAGACATTCTGACAAACAAAGTCCAGTTCCGTAAGCTGACTGACGTTAAGGAAAACTCGAGGATTGAACTCATTGCGTTCTTGAAAGAATTACAAGGATAGTTTGCTAACGGTTTGAGGAGACTATCAGTATTACATGTGTTTTCGAGCTGTTTTCGAGACTGCCATATTCATTTGGGAACACCCTGTGCATGTACAGATGTAACTTATTGAGCTGCAAAGTAATTCCAATTGCGACTACACTGCCGTTTAAATGCGACGCGTTGGCAGTTTTCCCCTCTCCCCTCTCCTCCTGCTCAGGTAGCGTGGCGTGACGGTGGGGAAAATGAGTAGCGATGCTGAGCGCTACGCCACTAGTGCCAGGCCACAGCCGACGAACCGAAATCTTGGCCGCCCCTTATGTAGATAAATCATCTGCTCCATATTCTCGCATCAGATCCGTCATCAATTTTGACAATCAAAACTCTCTATTCCTGATAAAGGAACGTGAAACACAAGTCGGCTAAGTCCATTAGAAAACTTAATCCTACGTACAGATACTGCTTAGCTTCCCTGTGCAAGCCTCTTCATCACAGTACTGCAGTGTATATCCATTTAATCAAGCTCATTGCATTAGTCTCCCTCTGCAAATATTACGTCATATGTTTCCTTCCATTATTTGAGAACGCCACAGGATGTGTCTTCTCTCACGAACTCGATTACTTATCTCCTCATTAGTGATTTGGACTTACCCATCTAATCATCTGTTTTCTTTGTAGTACCACATTTAAGGGCCTCTGTTATCTTTTTATCTGAAATGTTTATCGTCCACGTTTCACTTCTTTTCAGGGCTGCAGTCGAGGTAGATATCTTTGGGGAAAAAAAACAACACTTAAATTTGTATTCGATGTGAACGTATTTCTCATTTTCCGAGCCGCTTTCCGTGCTAGTGCTACTGCTGCCCAAATAGCAAGACAGTACTATCTCTACTGTCTCCTTTGCTAATTTAACTGCCTCAGTATCACCTGACTACATTCGATTATCTTTGTTTTACTTTTGTATATCTTCAGTTTCACCCTTTTTTAAATTAAATTATTCCATCCATTCATCTGTTCATCCACGTCCGTTGATGACTTTGACAGAATTATAGCGTTATCGGCGAACCTAAATGGTTTTATAACCTACCCCAGAACTTTGAATTCATTTCCAAATTTACCTTAGTTTCCTTGCACATATGCAGTTTACTAAACACGTGTTCAATCAGTACTGCTCTTTCAAGGCGTCGTACTACCAAAAACAATAATTTGCGACCACTGGTCCCCACCTCAACATACCCTGTTTAGGATTCTGTACTGTCTGTGTACCTTTACGCCTGCGCTACAACGAGAGTTCATCGTACGTGGACCGCTCGCAACTTGAGCTGTTTTATAAATTCTTACAGTAGCTTTCCCCCGTGGGGAAGCTACACAATTGCTGGATTAAAAAAATAATAGGGAACTACCAGGATATACAAACTGGAAAGTACGAAATTTAAAACA
This sequence comes from Schistocerca americana, assembly GCF_021461395.2. Lineage (NCBI taxonomy): Eukaryota > Metazoa > Arthropoda > Insecta > Orthoptera > Acrididae > Schistocerca > Schistocerca americana. The sequence continues at coordinate 478,308,656 of NC_060121.1, forward strand.
CTTCCGATACACAAATTGTTTCACGAAATTTCAGGCGAATTGCCAAATGTCAGTAACTTGCCGCCACAGTATTTCGGCACAGAGTCTTCTGGTCATCCTCAGGTGTATACTGGCGATATTACACTGAACTCTCGTCTTTTAGAACCTGCCAGCTCATGCATGGTGTACCCCGTTCTACTCGAAACGTTATAATGCGATTTTACCGTGCAAAGACGATCGATTTGATATCGATGAGGAGCACTTTCTCCTCGGAGGGCACTCGGATTATCACGCAGACTTATAGCAGAAGCGCATGCTCTTGGGCAATGCACGTACAATGAGAAATGAATATACCATTCCTGTGCCAGCGGGGTCTCAAATGTAGGTGGTTGGTGTAAATTCGGCAGAATTCGCCTGAAGATGGACAGCACACACTGCGGCGAATATTGGCTGTCCGACCGAAATTACAGCAGACAACTTAAAAAATGATTGTGTTGTTTGATTGGTAAAGCTCCAGTGTCTATACTATGTTTGATTACTTTACCATCAGTGTCGAAAATCTTAAAACTGTGGTCGCATGTGATCTCTCCAGTTTTCTCAGAGTGACTGATTAATGGTAATGTTCACTGAGTTGTTTATTCCATTTGTATGCTGCGAATGGAATCAACAAACCGGTGAATACACGGAAGCATCTGTAATCCTCTAACTTCACTTTTACTGCAGTGACACTTCACATAATTTCAAAGCAAGCGAAAATCTCGCGATAACCTAAACGATAAGTACAACGATATGGTGTATTTTTCGAAACTCGCACTCATTGGGACCAAGAATGCAACATAGCAAGTGACAGCGGACAACGTATCAATAAGTTAAAGGAAGATAATGGTTATTTTATTTACTGATGGAAATAATCCAGACACCAAGAAATAATTAATGTAGATTAATGAGATTTTGGGAATACCTTTGTCTAGGTGACACATTTAAGTGATTGAAGTTGCAAGTTCAAAGGTTAATGTAACCACGAGAAAAGCCACCGAAAGTGAGAAATGCTGGTACTTTAATAACCGGTGTAACTGCCAGAATGCTGAATGCAAGCATGCAAGCATGCAAACGTGCATGCATTGTGTCGTACAGCGGCCGGATATCAGTTTGTTTGACAGAGTTCCATATCTGTCGCTTTTGATAGGTCAATACAGGGATGGTTAATGCTGGTTGGGTATAGCACTGGAATCGTCGTTCTATAATCTGGTGATCTAGGAGTCAGGACAACTTGTCGACATTCTGTGGAGCTCAAATGGTTCAAATGGCTCTGAGCACTATGGGACTTAACATCTTAGGTCATCAGTCCCCTAGAACTCAGAACTACTTAAACCTAACTAACCTAAGGACGTCACACACATCCATGCCCGAGGCAGGATTCGAACCTGCGACCGTAGCAGTCCCGCTATTCCGGACTGCAGCGCCTAGAGCCGCACGGCCACCGCGGCCGGCCTTCTGTGGAGCACGTCGGGTTACAACAGCGGTATGTGGGCGAGTGTTTTCCTGCTGGAAACACCTCCTGGAATGTTGTTCATGAATGGCAGCACAACAGGTCGAATCACCAGACTGAAGTACAAATTTGTGATCAGGGTGCGTGGATAATCACGAGAGTGCTCCTGCTGTCATATGTAATTGCGCCCTGTCCGTAACTCCAGGCGCATGTCCTGTGTGTCTAGCATGCAGATAGGATGGTAGTAAGGGCTCACATCGGCCTCTTCTAACCAACACGCAGCCATCACTGGCACCGAGACAGAACTGGCTTGTATCATAAAACACAAAAGACCTCCATCCCGCCCTGTAATGGGCTACTGATTGACACCGCTAAAGTCGCAAATGGTGGTGGTTTGGTATCAGTTGCTTGCACGCTACAGGGCTCTGGCTCGGAGCTGTCCTTGAAGTAACCGATTCGTAACAGTTCGTTGTGTCACAGTGTGGTCGGTTGCTGCTCGATTTCCTGCTGTAGGTACAGTACGATACGCTACAGCCGAACACAACGGTCTTCCCTGTTGATACTGCCACGTCGCCATCCAGAGCCTGCGACCGTACCTTCACGTGGCCACCACTGCTAGCAATCATGTACAGAGGCTATATTCCTGCCAATCCTTTCTGCAATATCCGGAAGGAACATCTAGCTTCTCGTAGCCCTATTACGCGACGTCGTCCAAACTCGGTGAGTTGTTGATAATGGCGTCTTCCTCGTCTTAAAGGCAGTCTTGACTGATATCAACTCACCAAGTGCGATCTCAAAGGTAACTAAAGCTCGCGTCAAACCTAATTTGTATCCTCATACTGGCACTACTAGCGCCACTCTTATGCGACTGGCTAGATATCTGAACAGACATCATCTTTCAGACAAAGAAACACAAACACGCCTAGCAGCTTCTATTTACCTCGCACAACTCCTTAATGGTGTCTGATATTTTTTTCTGTCAGTGCATGTCTAAACCGAGGTCATAATGCGAAAAACTGCAACAAGTATTCTCTATTCTAGGTGCCACAGAAGTTACCACAAATCGGTCTATACTAACACTGCTACCTCCACTTCATCTTCTCAGCAAGTAGGGAAAACGATGTAAGTGCTGCAAATTTTACTTATCTTCATACAGTTCGAGTTTGGATCATTGGATCCGGAGGAGTTACTCGCTACGTTCTGGCTTGCGCTTTCAGTCGAGTTTCATTTCCAAGTTGCTCACTGATGTGTTGGGTTTAAGAACCGCAAACTCTCTTTCGACCTACCTGCAGCACCTTTAAAATGCCGTCCACTACTTCAACGAATCGTAGAATTCACTCTATAGGGTGTCTGGACAAATTCCACGAAGTCTTTGACAGCATTTGAAAGCACATACACATTCGACGCGTACCCAGCTGCGCCTTCCGACATAAGAAAACTTAGACACACGCAGAGGCTTCAGTTAGCGGACTCTGAGGGTGACACGGATGATCTTCCCATCGCAATCCTTGCCGGAGCAGATTACTATTGGGAAATCATTTAAGATTCCTCTCCGATTCGACTAAAATCGTCCCTTGTACTGGTACCTTCCATTCTTGGTTGGATTCTTGGCGGGTACATCAGTTTGGAGACAGCTTCGCCAACAGACAGTGTTGTATGATGTTTATTGTATTTAGAAACACAGGACGAAACAAGAACTCCAAATACGAAGGAAATGGTCTTGTTGCAAGATCTCTCAAAACCATTCTGCATCAAAGACAAAGTCCGCAGCTCGTGGTATCGCGGCAGCGTTCTCGCTTCCCGAGCATGGGGTCCCGGGTTCGATTCCTGGTGGCGTCAGGGATTTCCACCTGCCCTGAGATGACTGGGTGTTTTTGTGTCGTCTTCATCATCATCACCATTCATTCCCATTACGGTCGGAGGAAGGCAACGGCAAACCACCTCCATTAGGACCTTGCCTAGTACGGCGGTGCGGGTCTCTCGCATCCTTCCCCTACGCTCTGTCAAGAAGCATGGGACTTCATCTCCATTTTCATCGAAGACAAGGAAAGAGCGGTTTATTTCCCCAGAAAACACATTTATTGTGCCTAATAATCTTCAGCAAGCAGAGAAGAGATTTATTGCACAGCAGAAAAAAATTACGGAGGAAAGTAAGAAGAAACACATCTCCCCTTCTGGAGAGACATTGAGTGACACATTTTACCTGCCACATCATACATTAAAAAAGGAAAAGTTATGTGTCATAAAAAACAGGATGTTATTCAACAGTCCGTCTCGCGAAAATGATACACATCCATTGAAGGACTCTTTGGAAATTGGTCCTAATTTACTCCCTGGCATTCTTCCATTATTACTGAGATTCCTTCTATATTCTGTAGCCGTAATTGGGGATATCAAATAAAGAATTTCTACCGTTAGTTCTTCCCAGGAAAAAAAAAAACATCACGAGTGTTTTTGGTGCAAAGTAATCACAGCTCAACAGGAACCAATTACGTCTAACGAAAGGATTGTATACCACTTCAACCGGCTGTCTTTCAGACTTATCTGCACTCGTTTCTTCCAGCAGCCATGCTGAAAGAACTTTTCGTTGAGTTGCTTTACTAGTTCAAGTTAACATGTATATGAACGGCTTTTTAGCAGACGCTGAAGATGGCAACGCTATCATTAACTTGCATTACGAGCTTACAGCACGCGCGGGACAAATCAGCCTACCAGTGACGAAGTGGACCACAAATTAAAGCCAGATAATTGAAATACGTCAATCAGAAGGTGTAAACACGATAGGAACAGAGGTACTAGGAGTCCATTGGAACATGCAGACTGACACGCTCAGTGTTTCTTACAACCACGTCACCGACAGTATTACAGATCGTTCCGCCAATAAGCGAGAAGTACTTCGACGCATGCCATATTCTATGACCCATTGGCTCTGTTGTCGCTTGTGTCCCTCCTTACAAAAATAGTTTTCCAGGAAACTTGGTCAACGAGAATTGAATGAGACGAGCTCCTACCTCTTGATATTGGCAAACGCTGGCAAATGTTGATGTCTACTTTGACACCATGTACGCATATACAATTGCCTGATGGGTTAGTATTCTTGAAGACAATAAATCAGAAAAAGCCTACGGATCAGTCCTTTATGTAATGTGCGTCCTTCACACAAGACCTTAGTCCATTTAGATTGGAGTAAAATCAGATAAGCTACCGTCAAGAGGACACCTCTTCCACAGATGGAACTTCTAGCAATGCTTCTTGGATCAACACTACTTCTTTACTTCTATAAGGAGCTACGACGCAGATCCTGCAACGCTTTGGACTGACTCAACTGTAGCTTTAGGATGGAAGACTTTAGTCCATAGAGGATCTTTGTGTCAAACAAGACTAACGAATCCATCACAGTGAGACACTGCCGCTGTGAGGAAAACCCAGCTGATCCAATCAAGAGATAGACAGGAGACAAATTTCAGCATATTGCTGTTGGGTTCCAGGTGTCTGCTTGGTTAACAAAGAGCTGATCACACTGATCACGATTTATACATACAAAATATCATTTCCCGTGAGAAATAAAAGAAATTAACAGACGACGTCTTCATGGTACAAATAACAGTTCCTAATTTAACAGATACATGATATAGTAACAACCACACACTCTTAAGAATCACAAGATGGGTACTTCGTTTTAAACGGCACTTAATGGAAGAAAATAGGACAGTCGCGGAACTGACAGCAATCAGACTTGCACGAGGCGCGCACTTACTGGATTCAAGTTGTTCAATAACGATGTTTTGCGACGGAAGTGCATACTCTTTTCGACAATGTGACTCTATGACGAAATTCTAAGACAGCCCTTTTCATCTCATTCTTGGATAACGGTCTCATTCGTCTAGTTGGACGTCTGAAGTTCACGCAATTAGTCAGAGACCAACGTCACCCAATTCTTATTGATGGAGAGCATCATTTCACTTGTTTACTGATACAGCAAAGTCACATTCGCCTGCGCCACCTTGGAGTAAACCTAGTGGTATTTGAACTGAGAGTTTTGGATTCTAACAGCTCGACAGGCAACTAAACGTGTTCTACCCCTCTGTCTACCTTGCAAGACTCTGAGAGCTCATTTCGTTCAAGCAACTGAGGCTGCGTTACCAGTTGAACGAGTCTCACTATCGAAACCATTTGATGTCACAGTCACTGATATTGCTGGATGAGCTCCACCAGTGGAACTGTGCTCAGATATGTCAAGTGCCAGACTTCTCATGGTTTGTTGGAGGGGGGGGGGGCAAGGAGTGCCCAGAACAGTTAACACTGACAACGCTACTATCTTCTGTTCCACGCACACAGAGATGAAAGAGCCCTGGCAGGCTCTCATGGCTAGCAAGATTAATTCTGGGGACGGATGGTAGGATCTATCAAACGCTGCATCAGAAAGGTATTAGCACAGTCGCAGCTGGATGAAGAAGGTCTTAAGACTGGCCAGCACAGAATCAGAACTAAATTCAAGATCATTTGTGCGAGAAGTAGATAAATCTGAACCACTGAGGCCTGCATATTTCCTTATGGGTGACCGACTCACAAGACTACTCAGAAGTCCAGAACCAACAGTTAAAAAGGATTTATCCAATCAATTTCAACGACAGAAGAAGATGGTGGAAACATTCCGGAACAGGTGGAAGAAAGAGTAACTGATCCTGTTAAAAATCTTGTTTGAAACTGATCAAACAAGGACAGCTTCAGGAAGGCTCGTACTGGGTGATGTTGTTATTCTACAGGAAGAGGTGGAATGAAATTATGTGCAACCTTACGAATTCCGGAAGAGTCCGTAATCTAATGTCCCGTTCAACTAGTTGTTCCTCTAGAAATTGACCAGTGTGAGAAGAATGTTGCAGGTTATTATTTATAGATGTAGACACTCTGCCGATGCTGATTGTCCATCTGTTATATATTCTGTGATGTACATTCATTTGTGAGAAAGAACCATGGTTTGTGTGTCTGTAATACCCTTAAAAGATACAGGTAATGTTACTTTTATTGGAATCAGGAAGGTTTCTTAAGTTTCGTGCTACTGCAGACGACATACTATGAGTACTTAGCTAAGGAATCTATACATGCTGTTTGCTTTATTTAGCACTATAGCCCACACCTTAATTAATTTTCAGGCCTTCTCCTATATACTGAAGTTGCTTCTGTGTATTTAAATTTCTGTGCTTTCTCTGAACAGTCTAGCATATTAGTGATGATACATTGACAAAACACAAGAGTAATTCTCAGGTGGGCAAGACAATTAAGTATGCAGTAGTTAAGATGCACTGCGGGCGCAGAAATATCTTTCCGGAACTACTGTTTAATCAAGTACCAATTATTACTATTCTAGGATGTACAGAGGGGTCACAAAAATATCCTTAAAGAGAATAGAAGACGCACTTCTGTCAAGCAAGATGCTGGAATTAGTGCTGTATAAGACAAACAGTGCCGCCTCTTCTGCTGCATAAGCTCCATAACACACGCCGATGCGAATAGGCGGTCTGAGGCGGTGGATGGGGTGGGGATGGGGGGGGGGGGGGAGTGGCAGGATGACGTCACAGCTCGACCGTTGCTTGTTTACCAATAAACGGTTTAGCACGGGTGGGCAACCGGCTGCTCGCAGACCGGATTCGGCCCGCGATTGGTTTCAGTCCGGCCCGCGAAAGAAATTCGTGGGTGAGGGGGGCGGGAGGGGCGAGGGGAGAGAGGGGGAGAGAGAAAGAGAGAGAGGGGGAGAGAGAGAGAGAGAGAGAGTGAGAAGGGGGGGGAGGGAGCGAGCTGCAGAATTTTGCAACGGAAGTTTTTAAGACAGTTGTTGCAAAACGTCGTAAGCAGAGAAAGTGTTCACGATGCATAAATAAACGGAAAAATCTGAAGCTGGGATGAAAATAAAATGAATGTACTTTCAAAACGTGTGTTTTCGAGACATAAGTTGTTGACGTGGCATGTCAGAACAGGGGTGGCATTCATATCGGGCCATTACTCCTTTAATGTCATGGACGCTACAGTTTTATACTTCATGCGCTAGGAGAGGTGCTGTCACGTCACGTGATGAGAGTGTCCGCGAGCTTACGTAAATTTGTGAATCAAGCCCGTGCTTCAGAAAAGGGTGAACATGCCTGGTTTAGGAGACTGAGCAAGTGAAACCGAGTGAGATGGTGCAGTGTTCAGCTCATTCGACTCGCATTCGGGATGACGACGGTTCAAACCTGCTTCCAGCCATCCAGATTTAGATTTTCTGTAATTTCCGTAAATCTCTCCAGGCAAATGCTGGGATAGTTCCTTTGGAAGGACAAACTGATTTTCATCCCCATCCTTTACACAATCCGAGCTTCTGGTCCGTCTCTAATAACTTCTATGTCGACAAGACGTTAAACCCAATCTTCCTTTTTCAAACATGTAAATGTTTGAAAACTAACTGCGCGCTTGCAGCCTCTAATTATTATGTCTTCCGCGGCAGGAGACGAAACATTAGGCACAGAGACAGCCTAAGGGCGACAATGTCACGAAGGATATAAATAGCAACGTAAAATAGAGACGATAAATGATGACAGCCAAAACAGTTGCAGGATTAAGATTTATTAAAATTCTTGACCAAGGTTTCGGTACATATACACTCCTGGAAATTGAAATAAGAACACCGTGAATTCATTGTCCCAGGAAGGGGAAACTTTATTGACACATTCCTGGGGTCAGATACATCGCATGATCACACTGACAGAACCACAGGCACATAGACACAGGCAACAGAGCATGCACGATGTCGGCACTAGTACAGTGTATATCCACCTTTCGCAGCAATGCAGGCTGCTATTCTCCCATGGAGACGATCGTAGAGATGCTGGATGTAATCCTGTGGAACGGCTTGCCATGCCATTTCCACCTGGCGCCTCAGTTGGACCAGCGTTCGTGCTGGACGTGCAGACCGCGTGAGACGACGCTTCATCCAGTCCCAAACATGCTCAATGGGGGACAGATCCGGAGATCTTGCTGGCCAGGGTTGTTGACTTACACCTTCTAGAGCACGTTGGGTGGCACGGGATACACGCGGACGTGCATTGTCCTGTTGGAACAGCAAGTTCCCTGGCCGGTCTAGGAATGGTAGAACGATGGGTTCGATGACGGTTTGGATGTACCGTGCACTATTCAGTGTCCCCTCGACGATCACCAGTGGTGTACGGCCAGTGTAGGAGATCGCTCCCCACACCATGATGTCGGGTGTTGGCCCTGTGTGCCTCGGTCGTATGCAGTCCTGATTGTGGCGCTCACCTGCACGGCGCCAAACACGCATACGACCATCATTGGCACCAAGGCAGAAGCGACTCTCATCGCTGAAGACGACACGTCTCCATTCGTCCCTCCATTCACGCCTGTCGCGACACCACTGGAGGCGGGCTGCACGATGTTGGGGCGTGAGCGGAAGACGGCCTAACGGTGTGCGGGACCGTAGCCCAGCGTCATGGAGACGGTTGCGAATGGTCCTCGCCGATACCCCATGAGCAACAGTGTCCCTAATTTTCTGGGAAGTGGCGGTGCGGTCCCCTACGGCACTGCGTAGGATCCTACGGTCTTGGCGTGCATCCGTACGTCGCTGCGGTCCGGTCCCTGGTCGACGGGCACGTGCACCTTCCGCCGACCACTGGCGACAACATCGATGTACTGTGGAGACCTCACGCCCCACGTGTTGAGCAATTCGGCGGTACGTCCACCCGGCCTCCCGCATGCCCACTATACGCCCTCGCTCAAAGTCCGTCAACTGCACATACGGTTCACGTCCACGCCGTCGCGGCATGCTACCAGTGTTAAAGACTGCGATGGAGCTCCGTATGCCACGGCAAACTGGCTGACACTGACGGCGGCGGTGCACAAATGCTGCGCAGCTAGCGCCATTCGACGGCCAACACCGCGGTTTCTGGTGTGTCCACTGTGCCGTGCGTGTGATCATTGCTTGTACAGCCCTCTCGCAGTGTCCGGAGCAAGTATGGTGGGTCTGACACACCGGTGTCAATGTGTTCTTTTTTCCATTTCCAGGAGTGTAAATATACCTTCATCAGATGTAAAATATCCTGAACAAGAAGACACTTTCACTAGCAAAAACTTAGCTCGGAAAAGACAAAGAAAAAACACTATATCTTAAGTAACTGTAAAATTACCAGAGTATTACAGGCACAAAAACTTTTAGTCACTTACTAAAATTACATCCTGCAATGGAGATCAGTAAAATAATTTTGCCAAAGGCGTCGTCAGTAGCTAAGACATCATTTCTATTTATACAACATGATTGTGGACACAGGGTCGATGCGAACACAGTTTAGCATCAGTACTTCGCCTATGAACTATCGTGATGAGAGTGTGAAAGGCATACGGCAGATAGTTTCGCCGAGAGGGCACTTGTGGTATGTGCCAGACACTCACGCACATTAAAATCCATGGATACATACACATGTGCAACAAAATTATTAAAAGTTGTGCTAATTCAAACTTTTTGTCATTAATGAATAGAACATATGAAAACCATATTAAAAACATATATGTAAAATAGAAAATATGCAACCAATTTACCTGTGTCCTAGTGTTAAGTAGATGAAGCTTGTGCTATGGAACACATCTAACAAGAGAGGGCACTAGTGTTATGCGCGGGAAACTCGCAAACGTAAACGGTAAAATACATACTAGTGAAAACAGCCAAAATGTTAAAGTAAACTATATACAATCATGTTGTATGAATGGAGGTGATGTCTTAACTACTGACGACGCCTCTGGCACAATTGTTTTATTAATCTCCATTGCAGGATGTAATTTTAGTAAGTGACTAAAAGTTTTTGTGCCTGTAATACTCTGGTAATTTTACGGTTACTTAAGCTATAGTGTTTCTTCTTTCTCATTTCCGATGCCAAGTTTTTGCTAATGAAAGTGTCTTGTTGTTCAGGATATTTTACTTCTGATGAAGGTATATTCATATATACCGAAACCTTGGTCAAGAATTTTAATAAATCTTTATCTTTCAACTGTTTTGGCTGTGATTATTTATCGTGAAGAATTTCAACAGTTGCTGTTTCAACCATGTTTAAAATCTTGAAATGAAATAGAGAGTTACTAGTTCGTTTTCAAGCCGGTGAGACAACCAAACCAACTTCTCTCGAAAGTGATTATCTTCTGTCGGAAATCGCAACTCCAGACGACTGTGTGCGAAAAGCCATCTGGCAGCATCCGAGCCAATATCTCTCGTCGGGCGCCCACGGCCTTCTGCATGCCAGCAGCGGCGGCCTCGGCTGGCTGCTGCTCTCTCATACTGCCTCCCTGCACTCCAAAGTTATTTTCGTCTGACCACCGACCGCCTCAGTGGTGTATCAGCCTCTTCAGTGGAATTTGTTTGATGAACTAAATTCTTGAGATAATTCGACTACATAACTCAAGCCTACAGCAATAAACTGGAATACTTCGTATCTGCCACGGAACAACTAATAAAAGTCTTGGTTTTGATGACTCTCAGTAACTAATGGGATGGCTTCCAATGAGTGAACAATGGAGGACACTCCTTTACTCCATACAGGTTTTCAACACTGCTTGCTCATTATGAAAGAGAAACTCAAATTTTAAAATTTTGATGTTCTACTAATGTTATTCATTATTCTCTATGTGTGCGTAAAGGTTTTCGACTAGTGAGAAGCACAGTGCTCACAGATAAACTATGGGAATGACGCACGTTCAGATTGCTTTAAACCATACCTCAGAACCAACTCGTATAATAATTTACAATATCACACACAGCGCAATGAAATGATAGAATTAGAGTATAACTAAATTTAAAAGAATAACTCCTATAAATTAGCAAGAGAATGCGGAAAAAAGCCACAAAATTAATCCGACTGAGAATCACGTAAATTTTTTTCCTAGGGTACTATCAACTCTGAGAGAATTTCGAAATGTGTGTGAGTTTGTAGATGCACATGCAATATTCCTTCTTGCTCAACCTGTTTTACGTCATTCGAGTACAATCTCAAATTCATGAGATAATAAGTCGGATGTAGTGTTACTTTAATAATTCTCTCCTGTGGTGAGTGGTAATCTACGAAGATTAAGACTGAAGCTATATTGGGGTACTGTGTTTAACGAAATGACTCTTGAAACAATAGAGCTAAGAACATGAATACGTGGGATAATACTACGATGTAGCTAGAAAGAAGTAGTAATTTGCTTTTATATCCCAGCTAGATGTCGAAATTGACAAGAAATTCTGTAAGAATGGGACGAGTTCCACACACTTTCGTCGGCGTTGATGATTTTTTCTCCGCCTTTCTCTGTTTGCGGTATAAATCTTCGCAGTATTGGTTAAAAACAGTCTTGGTTGCAATTTAGCTTTTTTTATTTTGCAACTACGCGTTTCGCCTTATTTAGGCATCTTCAGGCTGATCTTAATTTGGTATTTCTTAGAACGATCCTTTATACAGTTTAGCCAAAGGGCATCGTCGAATACATCAGGCGAACATCGCCTTCGTTAAACTCAGTAAAAACTTTTCTAGATGGACGCGAGTGAATCCAAGACCTACATAACGCGTTCCAGTTCACAGGAGCCAAAACTAAAACTGCAACCAAGACTGTTTTTAACCAATACTGTTCAGCACTGGTTTGCTGTATGCCACATATGGATGGGATAAATCTCCGCTCTGGTGTCCCTTTTAACATCAGGTTCAGCTACCTTTGGTACGGAAACACCCATCATAAGAGCACCAACGATTTGCTCGCTTTCGAATTCACTTAGCTCCGATATGATGTACTCAAGGTTACACGGAACATTGTTATGACCACGACTGACACGTGTAACGTATTGAGGGCATTGCACATGTGACGTTCCTGGTCAAATACAGCAGCACAACCGGTAGGATGGGCTAGCATCAGCATTTACGTTCAAGTAAGCATTTTTGGTCCAGCCCCTGTAGGTTGCAGATGTAACACCCAAAGGCATTCGTCGCTGATTCTGGCTGTGTAGAGTTTTCACTGCGCGTACGTTCTTAGATCACTGAGCTCTAGCAGAGGATTGGAAGGAAGAACGATTGAGTACACAAGTTTATGCTTCACAGCGGAACAGAACAAAAAATTGCTAGTACTGATACCATATACGCTCTATCACGCACTGAACGGTACCTTGCGGTGTATAGGTGTAGATGTACATGCCTTATGGTACAAAGAACGAAAACTAACTCCAATTCCTTTTCAAACTGACACTTTATTAATGAATTATTTGATAATATCTACACTAATTTCACACTTACAATAGCCTATATTTATTTACTTGACATAAGGGATACAAGTCATGTTTTGCAAATACTTCACCCCAAGTCGTCCTCTTCTATGCAAAGTTACTATGAGAGAATTTTTAGTTATATCGTGGATGGTTAGTTACGTTTACAACAAAGAAAATGGTGAAAATTATTCACGTACTTGCGAAATGTTATGACACCAAGCACACGCATCAGAATTTTTACCCGTTAGTTGTCGATACAGTACAATATCACGAAATTAAAATTATAGACGCAGGTTACACCATACATATTTAAATGCTTCGTAGTTTTTCTTTTTTACCTTTGATCTTTGAAAGCTTTGCCTGAAATGCTCCGCTGGGTCTGGCGCGAGGTGTTCTATAAATCTCGATGAAACTGTTCCCTGTCGTACGGACAGAGTACAGTTTTCTTCGGTAATTTCCTCCGGGACTTGCGTCTGTGAGTCCGTGCTGCATCAAGTTTTGCTGCTGCGAGGCTCGTAGCTTTTCTCTATAGATTTCGATGGGATTGAATTAAATTGCTTGAAGATCAGAACTATCCTTCATGTTTTCTGAAAACTTCGTGTTGATTATGGGATGATCTGTGTCGGTCTGGAAGAAAAATTATAGTTAAAATTGCGACAGGTATTAGCTATTGAGCTATCTGTACATGAGAATAGAGGTGAAATTAGGAAACTGAAAACTGATTTCCCTTCAATGTGATCGTATGTGCGTCCTTTATTTTATACACTGGCCGTATTCTAATGAAAAGTTGTTGGTTTCAAACAAGTCGAAAAAGCAATGATTGTGGGAGGCTGTTTTCAATTTTTATTTACAGTTAATGAATAGCTACAAAACCTTCTTAAGACTCTTACTTAATGAATAACTACGAAAACTTCTCAACTTTAATTCCAAGAGGCGAGCTTAGGAGCTAGGAAGGCGTGGAAAGTGATGCAATTATATTTGTCGCTGAGGAGAAAAGGAATACTTGATGCTAATAGATTTATGAATATGTGTGTAGGTAAGAGAAGGAAAACATAGCTCAGATGTATTGAAGGGTATCTTAATTTCGTAAGGAAAAAAAAAGTTTAGGCGGAATGGTTAGTTTTAGAAATAACTACGAGTTATTATTTATTGTAGAAGATAAATTAACAGTGTGTTCGACTGATGTTGTTCTTGAAATGATCTGTTTTGTTAAGTTAGAAATGTGTCCATCCTTAATGGGAATAATGCACGAGCAACAGTTCGGTTGATGTCACAGGCTTTTTCTGGGTCAACAGAGTTACGGAGAACGCTTTCGACTCAAAATTTCTGTGATATTAGACGAGTCTGCAGCTCGTCTTTGTATACAATTCTCCTAACGTTGCAATAAATATACTCTCGCATCGGATGATTGGAATACACTTTTCAAAATAGTTGGTACCATTTATTCATCGAAACAAAGAAAAAAATCAATCTGTTATTGTGCAAAGGTGAATATTCTGCTTTAGCGCGTTCCTATGTGACTGTCGAAGATCACGACAATGTAGTATTTCTCCATGATCATTCAGTTTCTCTCAGTAAGCTTTCGACAATCTACGTGATAACCATTCCGCGTGGCTGCGAGTATTAGATGTTTGGTGCGAGTATTAGATGTTTCGCCACCGTATAGAAATGCGGAGATAAAATAAAAAAGAAAATGAGCACATACAGATGTGTATCAGTGAACAACGAACTACTCTGCTGACAATGGTGTATCGATAAAAACAAGTGTAGCTAGTTGTTTAACCAAGTTCACGAAAGAAAAGAAAAACAAATTATAATAGTTTAAAAAAAACATTAAGTACAAGTAATTTGTTCCATAAAGTAGCCTACGTACAAGATGAGACGCCCACGACGGACCACCCTACGTGGAGTCATAAAGAATAAACATGGACTTTTTCAGCGGTTTTCGCTGAGTTATAGCTGACAATGTGAAAAATTCTCTTATGCACGAAAGTAATTTTTGGCGTTTTATAGCTACTAAATTGCAACACCAAATTAAAAAAAGGAGCTACATATCTTTATGTGTCGCTGGAAAGATGTTTTGAAGATGGGTTCAGCGATATAACATGTGTGTAGACGGATTGAATAGTAATAGTTTAACAGCTCCTCAGACCACCGTCTTTTGACCAGGAGAAGAGGCCCGACAAACATCGGGCTTGCTGTACCTAACATAAGTGAAACGTAACTCAGGTACTGTTCCTGCTTTTATTATTACAACTGTCACATCAAATATTCTAAATGCTGTCTTTGAGCACTGATAGTCGCTATAAAGCGAATATCGCAGAAAGTACTGCACATTCGATTTCTCCTGGACTTGTCGTAGCAAAGGTCATGATATAAGGTATTCATGTCTTCGGGAGTCGTCGATGTTTCTGCACAAGTAAAAGTCCAGGAGTGTTAAGTTTTGTGATTGTGTAGGTCATTTTGTGTTTCCCGAACGACGGGTCCAACGGTCTCCAAACATTATGTTAAGGAGATCTCTAATTATCTGTGCGAAATGGGCGAGAGGCCCGCGCCGCGTTTGAAACTGCCGCTCCCGCCTCCCTACAAGCATCAGACATCCGTCTTTGCTTCTTAGGCGTGAGGACGGGCTTTGGATATAGCAAAGAGCAAAGACGGATACTTGAGCTTGTAGGGTGGCGGGAGCAGCAGTTTCAAACGTGGCGCGGGCGTCTCGCGCGACTTGACGTCACTGGGTCATCGTGCGAGTCCCGGCAGTGGCTGTTGCTCCTGACGTCGATGGCCATGGGAAGCTCGAGAATTTTATTCCAACTGACGCGTCTTGAAAACAGATGACTTTTATTCACACATACTGCCGCGAAAGACTCCATAAACTGTAGATACTTTTGTCTATTTAAAGTCCCATCAATAAAACAGAGAACAACGATGAGATGCTTGAAAAGCCCGCACGAAACGTTGACGTTTATTCACTTCTTTTAGGCACCACGGATTTTCAGGTCTTCTGTACTACATACTGTGGAGAACGATTTGGTGTGGTTTTAAACGATGGTTGATGTGGAAACAAAATCTTGCATAGAAAAGTCTCATTACTTTGTAGCTTTCGTAACTATTTGTAGAAGTGCAACAGAATCTGAAAGTCGTTGTCAAGAAGCTGCTGGTGGAGCGAAACGTGTGAAGGATGAAATGCGTTGGAATGTAGTATTCACAGAATACTGGTTTGAGTGAGCCCATTAGCAAATTCAGTTTATCTCATAGTAACGTGCAGATTATGAATTGGCCAGTGTAAAATGTTGATTTCAGTTTTCTCAATAGTTGCAGTGATTTTTCGTTGGTGTACTTTATTCGTCACATTTTCAATTTCTTGAAAGTTTTTGAACAGATCTTGACGACTCGGAACGCTCATGAGGCCATTCACCACACAACTGCACGGCTATTATAACACTTTGGCGACATTTTCCGTATTGCAGGAATGGCAGCCCATTCGTCGTTAAGAGCAAAAACCAGAGAAGGTACTGATGTAGGACGTTGGGGTCTGGAGCGTGGTTGAGGTTTTAACTCATCACAGAGGTGTTCCATTGGATTCAGATCGAGACTCTGGGCAGGCCAGCGCATTTTAGGAATGTTACTGACCACAGACGATTGCCTCACAGATGCTGCTTTATGATAGGGTGCATTCTCATGCTGATACTCATCATCGCCGAACTGTTCCCCTACTGCAAGCTCTACACATTCCTGTACAATGTGTTCATATCCTTCGCATTTCGCGTTTTCTTCAGCGTAGTAACGGACCACTCCCTAGCAACGTCAAACACCCGCATATCGTACACCACCTCCTCTGCTCTTCACTATTGGCATTACAGACGATGGCAGGTAACATTCTCCAGGCATTCGCCAAACCCAAACAAAACGGATTGACACAGGTTATAGCGTGATTCATCGCTCCAAATCACTCGTTTTGAGTCAATCACTGTCTAGTGCCGTCGTTATTTACTCAACCTAAAGTGTCGCTTGTCACTGACTGTAGAAATTCGTGGCTTGTGAGGAGTTGTTCGAACACTGTACCCCATTCCTTTGCCTCGCTACACACAGTCATTCTGCTGGGTGGACCACTGGTAGCACATTGGGACTCACGAGTGGTTTCTGTCGCGGATTAAATGCCACTTTTTACAGCCAGCCTTCGTAACGGTCCCTGTCTGCCAGTGCGTGAGGTCTCCCTGGTCTTGATGCAGTTGCGGTTGTAGCTTCGCGTTTCCACGTCACAGTCCCACAACCAACAGTCTATTTGGGCTGCTTTAGAAGGGTTGGAATCTTCCCGATAGATTCGTTATCAGGGTAGCGTGCAGTGACTAGTACCCGCTCAAAGGCGATCGTCCAGTTTGTGGGAATGTTTAACTTTCTTGGGAAATACGCTCCCAAATTTTCTGACTTAGCTGCCCCTCTGAACGCGCTGCGTAGGAAAAGTCAGGAGTTTACGTGGACTGATACCCAACAGGCGGCCTTTGATGCCCTTAAGCTTGCATTGAGCAACGCTCCCGATTTTAGCGGTCCCTAATTTTGACCTGCTCTTCGTCCTTCAAAATGACGCATCGAACTCTGGGGTTGCAGCCGTGTTGCTGCAAGAGCAGGACGGTCAGAGACGTCCTGTGGCTTACGCATCGTGTGCCGTTACTAGTGCTGATGCCAGATATTCCACCTACGAGTTCCGTCAGGGTATCAGCGTTTCAGTTTGAGGTCAGAGGGTTCTGATGCCCTCAGCAGAATGTTTGCAGCTGTTGCTGAGGAGAGTCCATAGAACAGGCGGCCCAGCAAGAGGCCTTGGTGGCTGTGGTTCTGGGAAGTGCTTCAACTCCTTGGGGATCAGAGACCACGACAGGGCTCAGACCGTAATCTATGTATCACGTATCACGGCCGCAACGAACAACAGTGATACTTGTTACCGTAGTTCATCTCATAATTCTAGAAATTACAAGCAAGGAATTTTGTTTTGCATGATATTATGCATTTCCGTGCATCGTTATCCTACTATAACGTATTAAGCAGATTGATATTTCTATCCAGCGGCCGCAAAAAAGTAGAGGTATAATTAAAAATTACAGAAATCAGCATCATTTGTTCGGCACCAAAGGGAATTGGGGTTGGGAAGGTTGGTTCATAAACTAATTTCTGAACAACAGAGACACTGTTCCCTGCTTTGACGTTGACTGACGAACATCACTGACAGTTTATAAACTAAATTTTGTGTGTTTCTTGATGAGACGTGAATTCAGTTGGGATACGCATAGGTTTATGTGAAAACGATGTTTCGTGGGTGTTGCAAACGGTAGCTACTTCCATGGGGTGCAACCATGTTGCAGAAATGGTATCAGCTGTGATGCAAACTGAGTCACACGCAATCAAATTTATTAGATGTCTCCTAGTAAATCACTGTTTGTCACGTGAATGATAGTTTCGGGAAAGTGAAGGTACCTAGAGAGCTGTAACGTGTAGCTGTAGTTCTTACTGCCGGCTTGAGCGAAAATGATGAATGGTGACCGCTCCTGACCGAAACTGATAATTATACCAACTGATGTTGTAGACAGGAAAATCAAAATGTGGTGTAACAGAACAATGTTGCAGAACCGAGAAGGGAAAGAATCTGTTAAAAGTACTAGCTAGAAGAAATAACAGGATACTACATATGCTAAGATATTATATATGCAAATATATTAGATATAAGAAGATATTGGATATGCGAAGATATGAAGTAGCAGGATATTATATATTCTAAGATATCAAAAAATTACTTCCATGGTAGTGTGAGGTACCTTAGATGAAAAATTTATAAAGGGAAGTAGATACTGAGGACATACAAAATTTGCGGACTTACACTCAACCAACTACGCTGAGCGAACCTTGGGTATCACATCACTTCAGCCAATAAAGGTATTGACAAAAACTGACCAAAGGAATCTAATCCGACAGAGTTGCAACGAAATAGACTCTTGTAACACATAGTAACTTTAACGGACGTTTGAATATAAACAGATTTTGGGGTTTGGCACTCCATTCATTAAGATCTCACTGGCCATCAAATCAATCAGAGCTGGAAAGGCTGCGAGAATGTGCGATTCACGTAATAACAGCATGGGGTCAGAAAAATAACTGAACGTGAAAGGGTGTAGAGGGTGATGGATGTCTAACTCGGCCAGAAACAACGCCGTGAAAACAATAAAACTGAAGCCAATATCCTATGAATAGTTGTTTATCACTGAACCAACCATGTCATGCTGTGCAATGAGTTGAAAAGCGTGATATCATAAAGCCTACGAGCAGCCTACACCGGAGAGATCGTCAAATATACGCACATTCAGTGAATGGCTAGCACAAAGTGTTCAGACGCTGTCACGACCAGCAGATATCATTACATACATCCCAGAATGCATAGAAAAGGGATAGATCGGTTGTCATCAAATACGTATCACCTACTGTTCTTGTAGAAAACAGTAACGAAGATCTAACACAGAGAGATCAAAGCGCAGAGAGAGTCGTCAATTTGAACGCAGGAGCTCAGAAAAAGGGACACTGCCGATTCACAGCAGCACATTGGCTCGTTTTGGTCTTGTGGCTAGCATTGCTGACTCTCGATCATGTGGTTCCAGCATCGACTCTCGGCCGGATCGGGGATTTTCACCGCTTGGGGCTGGGTGTGTGTGTTGTACTCACCATCATTTCATCATTATCGACGCGCAGGTCGCCGAAGGAGCGTCCAATAAAACGGCTTGCACCAGGCGGTGGAACTTCCTGGAAGGGGATTCCCGGCCAAAAATGTCATACGCACGTTTCATTTCAGAACGTTGGCTGAAATGTGGAGTCGTGCACCAAACTTCAAAATGACAGCTACCAAGGGTCTCTCCAGAAAAATACGCAGATTGTGAACAAAAAAATTCGGTATATTGGAAGGGAAGTAGGAGTTCCAAAAAGCAATAAAAACTTTAAATCACCTGCAAACAATAACCAAGAGAAGAGGTGGACACACAGAACCGAAGTCACGACTGGAAAACTTGAGAGGACAGGTGCAATGAGTGACTTCCAAAAGGAATAATCAAAGTCTCAACGGACAACCAACGTCCGACCAGGCCGAATGGCAACAGAGGGAAAGAGGTATTTCGTTTCGGTCCTACTGGATAACAGAGCAAGTGACAGAAAACTTTGAGAAATACAGTAACTGAAAAGGAAAGAGAAGAAGCAATGCCAGAATTTACAATAATTCTGACATAGCAGTAGAACGCTAATATAAGGAACAAAATACTCGGAACTGAGTAGAAGATGTGGGCAGCACTGGCCAGATTGACAAAAATAATAGTCCTAGTTGAGGTACTCGCGACCCTACAAGACGCAGAGTAACAAAAAGCCATCAGCTATACTACCGCGAACGGTGTACAATACAGACGCCACCAACATACGAGACGAAAAGAAGTCCAACACCGACAACCTCAGATGAACGAAGAGGCATTCAACGATTTGACTACTCAGCAGAAACAATAGGCCAGATTCCTTTTCGAGGTCCCACGTTTACAACGATAATGAAAAAGGTTGAACCGCACGCACAGAAGGGCTTACGGAACTCCAAGGCTCTCCAAGTCTGTCTGTAAAGTATAACAATAAAGAGGTTAATAATGTGCTTGCACATGTCCTACCAAGTTCTTGTTTATGATGCAAGCACAATATTTCAACGATCGATGTAGTCGTCTTCTTCAGATGCTACGAGTTTTGCTGTTATGTGTACTCACTACCTGGATTCCAACCAGTATGTGAACTAAAAAAATCATGGTATAGCGATATGTACATATACAAATGGCAGTAGTATCGCTTACAAAAGCTATAAAAGGGCAATGCATTTTCGGAGCTGTCATCTGTAATGAGATGATTCACGTGAAAAGGTATCCGACGTGATTACGGTCGCTCGACGTGAATTAACAGACTTTGTGCACGGAATAGTAGTTGGAGCTGGACGTACGGGACATTACATTTCGGAAACCATAAGGGAATTCAGCGGAGTGGGCGCGCGGTTAGAGGCGCCATGTCACTAATCGTGCGGCCCCTCACGCCGGAGGTTCGAGTCCTCCCTCAGGCATGGCTGTGAGTGTTGTCTTTAGTGTTAAGTTAGTTTAAGTAGTGTGTAAGTCTAGGGACCGATAACCTCAGCAGCTTGGTCCCTTAGGAATTCACATACGTTTGAACATTGGAATTCAGTATTCCGAGATCCACAGTATGCCGAGAACATCGAATTGCAGGCATTACCTCTCACCATGGACGGTTTAGTGGCCTTTACTCAGTGACCGAGAGCACCGGTGTTTGCGTAGAGTTGTCAGTGCTAACAGACAAGCAACACTGCATAAAACGGCCGCAGAAATCAATGTGGGACGTACGACGAAGAGTACGTATCAGGATAGCGTGGCTAAACTTGGCGTCAATGGACTATGGCACGAAACGACCGACGCAAGTGCCTTTGCTGCAGTGCATCTCTTGGGCCCGTGACAATATCAGTTGGATCCTACACGACTGGAAAACAGTGGCCTGATCAGATGAGTCCCGATTTCAGTTGGTAAGAGGTGATGCTAGGAGTTTGGCGCAGACCCTACGAATCCATGGACCCAAGGTGTCAACAAGGGACTGTGCAAACTGGTGGTGGCTCCATAATGGTAGGGCTGTGTTTACATAGAGCAGACTGGGTCCTTTGGACCAAATGAGCCGATCATTGACTGGAAATGGTAGCCACCTGTAGCCATTAATGGATTTCATGTTCCCAAATGGAATTTTGATGGATGACAATGCGCTATGTCATGGGCCACGGTTGTTAGCTAATAGTTCGAACAACATTCTGAACAATTCTAGAGACATGAATCCCATGGAACATTTATGGGCATAATGGAGAGTCAGTTCGTGCACAGCATCCTACGCCGCAACACTTTCGCATTTATGGACGTCTATAGAGGCAGCATGACTCAATATTTCTGCAGGAAAGTTCCAACGACTTTTTGAGTTAATGAAACGCTAGCTGCTGTAGTACGCCTGGCAAACGGAGGTCCGACATAATAGTAGGAGGTGTGCCGTGAGTTTTGTCACCTCGGTTTAATATTGGTCTCGCTCCGCTATTTACAGCCCAGTTCGACTTTCGACGCCCATTGCACCCACTAAGCCCTTTGATGCAGACTAGGTTACCGTTTGCACTCGAGGCAGCGCACACGCATGACAGCAAAAGTCGCAGCACCTGAAGAAGAAGGCTGGGTCGGTTGTCGGAACACTGTGCGAACAATATTCTCACAAAGCACGTGAAACTGAAGTGTGAATCACCAGTTCCGTAACAACGAGACGACAAGAAAGACCGGTACTTTACTATCTGGTGAGAAGCGGCGAGTACGCATAACTGAACAACTCGCAGCACTTGATGAAGAGTAGTAGCCCTCCAAGCATAAAAATGTGCTCATTTTTGCTTTTATACACAGAAACGTGTATTCCCCAAGTCAGGGGGTGCAGGAGTAAGGTAACTGTTTGACGATCGCAATGAGTGTTTGTGTACAAGCGCTTAGCGCAGATTACCAGACCGCTGCGGGGTCAGCGACACAGGTTGTGCGAGCGGAGCGACGCAACAAGTCCGGAGCGCTCGCCAACTGTTTGTCCCTAATGGCTGTCAGCGGCGTGTTGGCAGGCTACCAGCGGCGTGTAGCGGCTGGCCGCCCCGTCCGCGGTTCTCACATTATTCATTCGTTCCGCGGCCGCTGGCGCCTACGGATGTGTGGCCTGTTCAATACAGTTAACTACAGCAATACCTGCGTTAAGTGCCCTTGACGACACAGAGCTGATTAATGGCTCTGAGCACTGTGGGACTTAACATCTGAGGTCATCTGTCCCCTAGAACTTAAAACTACTTAAACCTAACTAACTTAAGGATATCACAAATCCATGCCCGAGGCAGGATTTGAACCTGCGACCGTAGCGGTCGCGCGGTTCCAGACTGAAGCGCCTAGAACCGCTCGGCCATACTGGCGGGCAGAGTTGATTACGCGCCGTTTACGCTGCATCTTTTGAAAAAGTCATCAACCATTTACCACCCAATGCCGGCACACTCCTCCACGTGTTACCATCTTCAGCTTCCTCGTATGCAAGATTGTCTCGCTTACTTGTTTATTTCGCCATTTCGTCTTCCGTTTGGGCGTCCTCAAGGACTTCAGAAGGATCCAATCCAGAACCTCCGTTGCTCGTGTCACCTCCGTAACACCCCTACATTTCAGTGTCGCTTATAAATACAACTCATTTAGGAATGAAATAAATAGGAAATGCAGGGAAGCTGAGGTGAAATGGCTATATGAAAAATGAGAATACATCGAAAAGAAATGATTGTTGCAAGGACTGACTTCAAGGGAATGGTCCAATAAGACACATCGAAACCTACCCTGAAATTTTTTACACAGGAAGAGGAAAACGAAAGAAATGCACTGTCAAAATTTTAGTTGCTAAGAGGCATTGAAAGTGTTAAAAAAAATAAATCTGAAAATTGCCAAATTCGCAGCGCGCCAGGCGGCAGTAGAAATGTGCATCCCTACTGGCTCTGTAGCAACTGCGCATGTGCAGCTAGGCACAAACGCAGCCTAGGTCGGCGATACGTTTGTAAACAGGAAACATGACACAACCCGATCGTAATTTGTAAGGGACGTTTCAGGTTACCGTTTGTTCACAGATTCTCAGACACTACAGTACACAATTACTATTGTCTCGAATTAGCCACTCAGGTGACACCTATTAGGAATTATCAGTTGCAATGATGAAATATGAAGAAAGTATTTTCCGGCTGAAATGAGCTACTTCTCGTGATAACGTACATATGTGTCATTTATTAGTTGATTTCCTTGACATTCATTCGAATGATATTGACATTTCGATTGAAATTGTGGATACGTTAGAAGAAATAGGAAATAACTGTGACGATTCCATGCATTGTGGTTCGCACGACGTCAGATGTGTCAGTAACAGTTCTGAAGAAGAATACCTTCAAAGCCCCCCCCCCCCCCAAAAAAAAATAAAATAAAATAATAAAACGTAAAAACACGTACTGCAACGGCCTTCAGCGACAAAGAAAAGGCAGTGAAATATTGGTTAAACTCTTCAAGTTACGCAAAGTGCAAAGGCGTTTTCGTTTCGTAAAATCGTAGCTTGAACTGTACAAATGGAAGGCGCTGCAGTCTGGAACCGCAAGACCGCTACGGTCGCAGGTTCGAATCCTGCCTCGGGCATGGATGTTTGTGATGTCCTTAGGTTAGTTAGGTTTAACTAGTTCTAAGTTCTAGGGGACTAATGACCTCAGAAGTTGAGTCCCATAGTGCTCAGAGCCATTTGAACCATTTTGTACAAATGGAAGAATGAATTACATGAAGTAAGAAATATGCGCAAAACGGAAACCCGAAACCGTCTGAATGATAAACTACTCAAAAGATTTAGAACTGCTGGTGAGAGGATATGCAACGTTGCCGATGGAGATTTACGAGACTGGGCCCTCCGAATTGCATCTGACATGAACATTGCTAATTTCCAGGCTTCGTCGAACTGGCAACGCAGGTTCAAGAAATCGTACAGAATAGGAAATCGTAAAATTATAAAGTTTGCGTCACGTAAACGTGTAGAGCAGCTGCCAGTGATAGACAGTTCTATAGCGAAGTTCTTAGCTGACGTAAAGACGAAACTTGCCGTTGTCCCCGCAACTGTTGTTTATAAATTGATCAGTAAGGTTTCGTGAAAGAACGTCGTGCACACCGCACTTTATTATTTTTGGGTGAAAAAAAGACGGAGTCTGTTGCCCAATCAGTGAATGCAATGACACATTCACATACGATAATGCCAGTGATAAGAGTGGTTTACTGTTTCCGCAGCTGTTTATCTGTCTTCAAGAAGCCCAAGCAAATTAGGACCAGAAATGAAAAGATGGACTGTTTAGTTGCAAAAATATTGTAATCGACGTATCAAAATCTGCAGAAATGGGAAAGAATAATTTTCAACATTTCGTTCGAAACGTTTTCCTTCGAGCTGCAAAACTAATTCATTGCTTTTGTTGGATTCATGGTCTGGACGTACCGACCCCTCTGTTTTTGTGAAGGACAATGAAAAATCTGTAGATAAAACGTGGATTCCGCCTGGAACTACTACTGCGATTCAACCTCCCGATAAAGAATTTTTTTTTTTCGGCAATGGAAAGCATTTTTCAGGAAATTATCAGACAACATAATTTCCAGTACATCTCTCTCATTTCAAGTTTATCAACAGAACAGTATTCTTAAGCTCCAGTCATTTGCGCATTACCAGTTTTCTTCGACGCGATTTACGAATTTGATCAAGTATGCCTGGTATGCAGGCGCAATATGCAGAACAACGGCCGGGACCATTTCTGACTCCATCCCAGTTCTGTCTAAATAAAAGAAGTGGTTACTGCGAAGTGCATGACTGCATTAATTTTTCCTTTGTCCAATGCGCCTGGTGTAAGAAAAATGCTTGTTTTTGTCATTCAATAGACACTTCGCATTTTTGTAGCGACTACAAGGAATAAACAAAGAACTGTTTAACTGATAGTCAAATTTACAGCATTCAAACATTATTATAGGGAATGGCATACAGAAATCGTTATATAATGTAGTACTGCAAGATACATTTCATTACAACTCATCGTTGACGGAAGTCGTTCGTGACATCAAACACTGCCATGAATTTATTTTCTCTGCTAGCCAATTTTATTGGAATTACATGTGCAAGAATTGAACTGTCGGTATGAAGTTATTCAAAAAGAGGTTTTGTAGTTTAAGCCAGGTTTTCACCGCAGCAAACAAGCTAACAAGCACGAGCAAAAGAGAATACTGTCTGGTGTACCGGTAGGCCTCTTGCATGTCTTTCAACTGGACGCCACTGCAGCTGCTTACGTGTCCCTAAACTTCTCCAGTTACTTAATCGGAAAATGGAGACCTGCAGTTTAACGTGGAATCCGAACCACAAATCTGTCATGGCCACCTCAACATCTGTGAGAAGTGAATGCTTGGTTAATAATCATAGTGCAAAAGATGTTGTCTGAGTGGGATTTGATCCTGTGCGCTTTGCCACTAGACTATTTTTGTTTGAGAGAGAGAAAAAAAAGGAGTATGACCATTAAACCTTACACACGTAGCGGAAACGCTAGCTGTGCCACCTCTTGAGATGATGCTCGACGTTGATAATTGGTGTTCTGTTTATAAATTTCCCCTCAATGGTAATGACGAGCTAGGGGAAAATGGCAGCCGACATACTAGGAAAATTTTGGACCAGTGCTAATGAGAGATGGAGATGCAATTAGTGTAAAGTGTACGATCTCCAGGCATGTCACGCTTCCATACAAACTGAGACACTTAAATTCTTCCTTCTTGCGCCATGCAGCATACTCCATCAAGAACAGTGCGCTCGTCATGCAAAATAATCCCCACTGAATAGTAAAGTTTCGCACTGTGGCTCTGACAAGATAGAGTTTATGCCGAATATTAACTCCAAAAACTGAAAGCAAATAACACATCGTTCGTAGGCAATGTTCGCTACCTCGTGTTCTCTTCCGTTCCCTCCAGTATAAACGCACATGTGCAAGCGAGTGGTAGCGCATCTTCTGCAAATGCTCTTCGCATATGTTCGCTTCCATTCGCTTCATTTTAAACCGGGATTTAGGTGCCTAAAATTTGTTGTGAACTCCGGACAATTCCGATACGCGGTGGTGCGTAAGTAATTCTCCTAAAGCTCTAGATTCGCCGAGTCGCACGCTAGGCGGGCAGGACTGTACAAAACGTTGTTATAAGCTGTTCTTCACGCGGCAAAAATGTGTAACTTCAACATTTTTTACAAACTACTTGCAATGCCTCATAGCAGCGAAAGTTTTGGCAACTGTTCTTCCTGTGTAAAAAATTTCGGGTTAGGTTCAAATGGTTCAAATGGCTCTGAGCACTATTGGACTTAACTTCTGAGGTCATCAGTCCCCTAGAACTTAGAACTACTTAAACCTAACTAACCTAAGGACATCCACACATCCGTGCCCGGGGCAGGATTCGAACCTGCGACCGTAGCTGTCGCGCGGTTCCAGACTGTAACGCCTTGAACCGCTCGGCCACTCCGGCCGGCTTCAGGTTAGCATACAAGGAAGTCGGTGAAATTGAGAGTAAGGGTGGTAACATTAGGAGTGCAATGGGAATTCTACTATTAAATGCAGACAAGAGAGCTGATAGGTGGAAAGATTGTATTGAAAACCTCTGTGAGGGGCAGGACACCTCTAATGTGTTAGAAGAAGAAAATAGAGTCGATAGGGATGACGTAGGGATCCAATATTGTTGTTGTTGTGGTCTTCAGTCCTAAGACTCGTTTGATGCGGCTCTCCATGCTACTCTATCCTGTACAACATTCTTTATCTCCCAGTACGTACTGCAACCTACATCCTTCTGAATCTGTTTAGTGTATTCATCTCTTGGTCTCTCTCTACGATTTTTACCCTCTACGCTTTCCTCCAATACTAAACTGGTGATCCTTTGATGCCTCATCACATGCCCTGATATCCGGTCCCTTCTTTTTGTCAAGTTGTGCCACATACTCCTCTTCTCCCCAATTCTATTCAATACTTCATCATTAGTTATGTGATCTACCCATCTAATCTTCAGCATTCTTCTGTAGCACGACATGTGGAAAGCTTCTGTTCTCTTCTTGTCCAAACTATTTATCGTCCATGTTTCTCTTCCATACATGGCTACACTCCATACAAATACTTTCAGAAACGACTTCTTGACACTTAAATCTATACTCGATGTTAACAAATTTCTCTTCTTCAGAAACGCTTTCCTTGCCATTGCCAGTCTCCATTTTATATCCTCTCTACTTCGACCATCATCAGTTATTTTGCTCCCCAAATAGCAAAACTCCTTTACTACTTTAAGTGTCTCATTTCCTAATGTAATTCCCTCAGCATCACCCGAATTAACTCGACTACAATCCATTATCCTCGTTTAGCTTTTGTTGATGTTCATCTTATATCCTCCTTTCAAGACACTATTCACTCCGTTCAACTACTCTTCCAAGTCCTTTGCTGTCTGTGACAGAATTGCAATGTCATCGGAGACCCTCAAAGTTTTTATTTCTTCTCCATGGATTTTAATACCTACTCCGAATTTATCTTTTGTTTCTTTCACTGCTTGCTCAATATACAGATTGAATAACATCAGGGAGAGGCTACAACCCTGTATCACCAACCTTTGCTTCCTTTTCATGTCCCTCGACTCTTATAACTGCCATCTGGTTTCTGTACAACTTCTAAATAGCCTTTCGCTCCCTGTATTTTACCCCTGCCACCTTCAGAATTTGAAAGAGAGTATTCCAGTCAACATTGTCAAAAGCTTTCTCTAAGTCTACAAATACTAGAAACGTAGGTTTGCCTTTCCTTAATCTAGCTTGTAAGATAAGTCGTAGGGTCAGTATTGCCTCACGAGTTCCAATATTTCTACGGAATCCAAACTGATCTTCCCCGAGGTCGGCTTCTACCAGTTCTTCCATTCGTCTGTAAGGAATTCGCGTTAGTATTTTGCATCCATGACTTATTAGACTGATTTTTGGGTAATTTTCACATCTGTCAACACCTGCTTTCTTTGGGATTGGAATTATTACATTCTTCTTGAAGTCTGAGGGTATTTCGCCTGTCTCATACATCTTGCTCACCAGATGGTAGGGTTTTGTCAGGACTGGCTCTCCCAAGGCCGTCAGTAGTTCTAATGGAATGTTGTCTACTCCTGCGGCCTTGTTTCGAGTCGGGTCTTTCAGTGCTCTGTCAAACTCTTCATGCGGTATTGTAACTCCCATTTCATCTTCATCTACATCCTCTTCCATTTCTATAATATTGTCCTCAAGTACGTCGCCCTTGTATACACGCTCTATATACTCCTTCCACCTTCCTGCTTTCCCTTCTTTGCTTAGAACTGGGTTTCCATCTGAGCTCTTGATATTCATACAAGTGGTACTCTTTTCTCCAAAGGTCTCTTTAATTTTCCTGTAGGCAGTATCTATCTTACCCCTAGTGAGATAAGCCTCTACATCCTTACATTTGTCCTCTAGCCATCCCTGCTTAGCCATTTTGCACTTCCTATCGATCTCATTTTTCAGATGTTTGTGTTCCTTTGTCTGCTTCATTTACTGCATTTTTATATTTTCTCCTTTCATCAATTAAATTCAATATTTCATCTGTTACCCAAGGATTTCTACTAGCCCTCGTCTTTTTACCTACTTGATCCTCTGCTGCCTTCACTACTTCATCTCTCAAAGCTACCCATTCTGTATTTCTTTTCCCCAGTCCATTATGCTCTCCCTGAAACTCTGTACAACCTCTGGTTTAGTCAGTTTATACAGGCCCCATCTCCTTAAATTCCCGTTTTTTGCAGTTTCATCAGTTTTAATCTACAGTTCATAACCAATAGATTGTGGTCAGAGTCCACGTCTGCCCCCGGAAATGTCTTACAATTTAAAACCTGGTTCCTAAATCTCTGTCTTACTATTATATAATCTGTCTGAAACCTTTCAGTATCTCCAGGCTTCTTCCATGTATACAACCATCTTTTATGATTCTTGAACCAAGTGTTAGCTATGATGAAGCTGTGCTCTGTGCAAAATTCTACCAGGCGGCTTCCTCTTTTACTTCTTAGCCCCAATCCATCTACGTTTCCTTCTGTCCCTTTTCCTACTACCGAATTCCAGTCACCCATGACTATTAAATTTTCGTCTCCCTTCACAATCTGAATAATTTCTTTTATCTCATAATACATTTCTTCTATTTCTTCGTCTTCTGCAGAGCTAGTTGGCATATAAACGTGTACTACTATAGTAGGCGTGGGCTTCGTGTCTATCTTGGCCACAATAATGCGTTCACTATGCTGTTTGTAGTAGCTTACCCACACTCCTACATTTTTTATTCATTATTAAACCGACTCCTGCATTACCCCTATTTGATTTTGTATTTATAACCCTGTATTCGCCTGACCAAATGACTTGTTCTTCCTGCCAGCGAACTTCGCTAATTCCTACTATATCTAACTTTAACCTATCCATTTCCCTTTTTAAATTTTCTAACATACCTGGCCCGATTAAGGGATCTGGCATTCCAAACTCCGATCCGTAGAACGCCAGTTTTCTTTCTCCTTATAACGGCGTCCTCCTGAGTAGTCCCCGCCCGGAGATCCGAATGGGGGACTATTTTACCTGCGGAATTTTTTACCCAAGAGGACGCCATCATCATTTAACCATACAGTAAAGCTGTATGCCCTCGGGAAAAATTACGGCTGTAGTTTCCCGTTGCTTTCAGCCGTTCGCAGTACCAGCACAGCAAGGCCGTTTTGGTTAGTGTTACAAGGCCAGTCATCCAGACTGTTGCCCCTGCAACTACTGAAAAGGCTTCTGCCCCTCTTCAGGAACCACACGTTTGTCTGGCCTCTCAACAGATACCCCTCCGTTGTGGTCGGGTACGCAAGCCTCCCCACCAACGGCAAGGTCCATGGTTCTTGGGGGGGGATCCAATATTAGGATCACAATTTAAAAGAGCGCTGCAAGACTTGAGTTCAAATAAGTCAATATCAATGCATAACACTTAACGGGAATTTCTACAATCATTGAGAGAAGTGACAGCAAAGAGACTATTCACTTTCGCGTGTAGCCTGTGCAAGACTGGCGACATATCATCCGATTTTCGAAAAGACATCATTCATGCAATTCTGAAGACTGCAAGAGCCAATAAGTGCAAGAATTATTGCACACTCATATTAACAGCTCATGCATCGAATCTGTTGACAAGAAAAATTTACGAAAAATAGAAAAGAAAACTGTCGATCTTTTAAATGACGATCATTCTGACTTTAGGAAAGGTACAACCATCAAAGACGTAGGTTTAACGTTGCGGTCGATAACGAAAGCAGGCTGAAGAAAAATGAAGACACGTTTATTTGAACTGTGCACCTGGGAGAAGCATTCGGCAATGTACAATGGTGCATGATATTCGAAATGCTGAGAAAAACAGAGGTACACTTTAAGGAAAAGTAATGTACAATAAGACCGGAACATTATCAACGAAGTGCTCCTACTTAAAAAAGGTGTAAGGCAGGGCAGTAATCTTTAGACCCTACTGATGAATCTAGACATCGATGAAGCAATTACGGAAATAAAAGAAAGGTTAAAGAGTAGGATTAAAATTCAAGATGGAAGGATATCCATAATACGATTCGCAGGTGATATTTCTATACTCAGTGACAGTGAAGAAGAAATACAGGATCTGTTGAATGGAATGAAGACTCTAATGGGAGACTGTGCGTTTGGAATACAGCACGTACTCTGTGAAAACTAGAACGGAAGAAATCGAAGACTTTGAGATGTGGTGCTACAGAGGAATGTTGAAAATCAGGTGGACTGATAAGGCAAGGAATGAGGAGTCTCTCCGCAGAATCGCCAAGGAAAGGGATATATGGAACACCATATCATATTTGTCTCCAAGAACTATTCTACAATCCACAAGTGACATAATGAAGATTTTAAATGTCTATAGTCTGTCACCAAAAACAGCACACCGATGAAAAGCTCTCGGATTTCCAGCTAGGAGAGGGCGACGCTGATGATGAGTATCACACTCTTAGAAACGTCACGGCATTTGAACACATGCATCTGGCTGGAAACCTGACAGTTTTTATCAGTAACAAACTCCGGGAAAATCTATAGTGACACACAGAGCACAAATAATGTTGATTTCTGAAAGCTCTTAAGAACAAAAAAAGTTAGAGTACTCGCACAATCCAAATTTATATCATAAAGACAACAGCGAACTATTCTAAATGCGACACTGATTTTCAGAAATGAATCACTCATAAGATGTTAAAGAACGAAATACCTCTACAGTCTGACGCCTGGAGAGTAGGCACCAACATTGCAACCTCTTCTGTCTGGTGTTCAGTTCGAACCGTTTGTGGCCAACCGGTACGCACATCATCCTCCGAACTGTATCTCTCTTGCAAAAAAATTGGTGCTATCTAAGCTCAACTACGCGATTCAGTACGCCGCCATCGTAAAATTGATTCATCATTTGAAACTTTTCGGTAGTGGTTTTGTATAATTTCTGGCAGAATATTATGTTTTTCTCCATTGTTCCAACTGCAATATATTCGAGGTCCGACGCGAGCTGTCACAACAGCAACCGTAGTTCTGCTTAGAGTGCTTGCATTGAACTATATAGCTCTGAGACTAGCTGACAAGGTAATATGCCACGGCCCCACATATGCGCTTTAGTGCACCACACACTCCCTATGCTACCAGTCTCAGAACTTAATGACTGCAGTATGTATACGCGCGACCTTACTACGCGAAGGAAATAACCTGTTTTCGGAAACCGATACAAACTGATGAACCGAAACATTATTGACACTTGCTTAACACCATGCTGGCTGCCCTTTGCAAGGCAAAATACGACAGCGATTCTTCATGGCATGGATAAGTCAAGTCTTCGGTCGGCTTCCGGAAGTATGTCGCACCAGATGTCTACGCAGATCATGTACTTCCCGTAAATTACTGACCGGTGGTTTGTGGACGCGGGTCTGTCGCCAGATAGCTCCCAGATGTTTTCCATCCGGTTAAGTTTAGGCGAATCTGATAACCAAAAAATGAACGTGAGTTCACAATTGTGCGTTCTGGCCTTGTGAAATGGACAGTTATCCTGATGGAAGATGCTATCCCGTCAGGTATCGGGCATGAATGAATGTAGGTCGTCTTCAATAATGTTCACATATTCCACAGCTGTCACCGTGCCTTCGATTGTTAACACATGTCCCATCATAGCAAAATACTGCTGCCATTGGCCTGAGTCCGCAGTGTAATTCATGATTCGAGTAGTTGTTCGTCTGGATGACGGCATATCGTAACACGAGCATCGACGTTGTGTGACAGGACACGTGAGTCATGCGACCAAGCGGCACTTGCCCATTGATATTGTGCCCACTGAAATTGTAACTGATTGTGTAGTTGGCTGAACACGAGAACACCTATGGGTCGCCTCCTGGGGAGCACAATATTCAACAACGTTCGCTGAACGGTGTTCCCCGGAATAGTTTTACATTATCCAGCATTGCACTATGTCGCCAGACTGCCACAGACTGCCGTATATCATGTCTCGTAGATTAGGCAAGTCTCCGTCCTCTACATTCTGTAATGAGGTGTAGACTTCTTACACCTTCCTGCCTACTCGTCGTCCACCACCGTTCAATTATTTTCCGCTGGCCGAAGTGGCCGTGCGGTTAAAGGCGCTGCAGTCTGGAACCGCAAGACCGCTACGGTCGCAGGTTCGAATCCTGCCTCGGGCATGGATGTTTGTGATGTCCTTAGGTTAGTTAGGTTTAACTAGTTCTAAGTTCTAGGGGACTGATGACCTCAGCAGTTGAGTCCCATAGTGCTCAGAGCCATTTGAACCAATTATTTTCCATTGATGCTAGATGCTCACGACAGTAGCCGACCAGCTTCATCATTTCCTAGACGTTCTTTCCCAAGCGACGGAAAAAGCCGGGATGGTCCCTTTGAAAGGGTGTGACGTTGCGTGTTAATACGAGATAACAGGTATTGCAGTAAGCGACATTGCATTACAGCCTGCAGGAAGGAGACAGCAAGTTGTGTCCTAGCAATGAGTCATGTGCACCTGTTGCTACTGCAGCATGTGAACGCGGCAGCGTGTCACTTACCAGGAGCTTATACTCATGAAACCTATGAATCTAAATAAACTATATTTAATATTATTCAGTCACTTTCAAAATCGGTACACTAGTTTTTGTTATTCAGGAGAAGATTGTATAAAAATTCAATATTGTGACTATGATAGTTTTGGAGATGGAGATCATTACTTAAAAAGTCAAAAACTGACACTTAGAGAATTAAATTCAGTTAGGAGCTATAACAATTTACATTTTGTTATCATTTGATAACGTAACCACAACTCTCAATGGACAGAATTATTTAATTACAAAACTTTAACTACTTTACATTTTCGTAATATAAAAATCAGACAAAATCATTATTTGTGTCTAACATTGTTGTGGGAGTAAATGAGAGTGAGTGAGTGTGTGTGTGTGTGTGTGTGTGTGTGTGTGTGTGTGTGTGTGTGTGTGTGGGACATACGTTAAATTTCAAGATTAAATTTATGTAATACATTACGTATTCATAGCGTGGGAAAGAGTTTTGTGCCCACTCTGCTGATGACGTATGTCAAGTGTACTTGTTTTGTACGAAGGCAGCAGAATAGCCGTTTGCAGAGTAATAGTTTTCTAAATAAATTCCCAGATTAGTTTTCCTTTCGTTTGGTTTTGTTAAACATTATATTAATATTTGCATATTGAAATGATGTGAATGCAACTGGGAATAGTGACTGGCGTAGGACAGTTTTGGCTCGAGAATGATCGAGAACAATTATTCGGATTGGCTAGTAATTTTGATCAACCAGTCAGAGTTTAGCAGTTCCCGTGCACTGCCAGGTAGTTATAGGCTGTGGAAGGAGCAGCATTGAATAGTCGCTTGGTAGCTATTGAACATGCAGGTCATGTTGAACGTATCCCTCTGAATAATGCGTAAAATGAAGAAGTTATTGGAATTTCGCGTCCAGATTGGGTTGCTGTAGAAGCAGTTGCATTTACGGACAGTTTTGCGAAGTTTGGAAATTCTAGAATTGTGTTGGTGGAAAGATAAACGCGTGTGAACTTTCGGCCTTTGTAAAATTCTTCGTGGCACATTTCGTATCCATATATGGAATATTTGGCGATCAATTCTTTAATAGAAATCGATTGAAAAGGACTGAACGTGAAACTCAGGTTTAGTAGCGGAGTATTGACTGCGAAATCGCGTAATTTTTCAAGTTGAACTTAAGTACATTTCCGGGTGCCCTGCGTGTGCACTGGGCTGCATGGACTGTGAACTGAGGACGGTGGTGTTGTTCACTAATTACATATGGGATGATAGCAGGTTTTCTTTTTTTTTTTAACTGAAATGGAATAATAGACTCGTTTCAGAATTTTGACATTTTGCTGAGAGAACGAAGCAACAACTTTCCACCTGAAAAGTATTGTAAGAATTTACAGGATAGCTTGCTACCAGACTTTACACAGACTTTGCAACGTAAGTATTGACGGCGTTTTGTTCAACGCTGCTTTTACGTCGTCAGCACAGTACATACGTATGCAGAGAAACGGGTTGGTGATCTGCCGCCGTACTGAGGTAGGTGGAACTTTTGCAGTGAACAGTACGACGAACGCGCAAACTTCAAAAACCCGCCCCGCAGCAAGGGCACGGCCTGTTTCGATGCTTCCTTAATCCGAGCTTGTGCTCCTTCTCTGAAGACAGGCTGCCTTCTGTCAATATCACGTTTGTCAGCGGATTTCTTCAGTTTCGGCGCACATCGTGGCTGGAAGGATTTCCCATTCGCCTCTCTTCTTACATACACTGGTGTAACAAACGTAAGGACGAAAGTAACGTTCGCTTTATGTCTCACTGTCAAGTAATGCAGTTCGAAGAACCTTGTGCCATAAAAAAAAAAAACTGCTACATATAGTACATCTGGTAACTGAAAGACACAATGAGACGATCAGAAGTGACACTTTCATTCAAAGATAATAATTACACTGAAGTCACCACGATTCATGATGTTCCCTTGGCCACTGCAAACGGCGGAACATGTTTTTTCTTGGGCTGTGTCACCAAGAATAGCGATAGTCACGCACGTCATATGACGGGTAACGAATTCTTGTGGTTCGGCGTTCCATCGCTCCATTAGCGTGGTTGAAAACCACTGAATAGCAGTTGGTACAAGGAGACGTGGTGCAATACATCTCCCCAAACCATCCCACATGTGCTCGATGGTATTTAAGTTGGGGAACGTGTAGGGCAGCCCATTCGCCGAATATCAACTCGTTGCAAGATCTGCTTCAACTGCGCTATTCGATGCGGTCGCGCATTGTCAACCATAAAAAATGAAATTACGGAAGAATGCACCTTAAAAATATGCACATCGAGAAGGAGTACAGTGTCATAATAACAGTGATTAGTAAAAGCGCCGTTTCCAAAGATTTGGAGGTCAGTGCATCCATGCAACGTTACGCTTCACCACATCATAACATCTGGACCAACAAAACGATCATATTGGAGAATGTGGACGTACCCCTATGTGTCGAGAGGTAGGAGCAAGTATTGCACCCAGGAACATCGTCAAAATGTTTTGGTGATCCAGGTGTCATGGTATGGGGATACATAATGTTGAGTTGTGATATTGACTTG
This sequence comes from Schistocerca americana, assembly GCF_021461395.2. Classification (NCBI taxonomy): domain Eukaryota; kingdom Metazoa; phylum Arthropoda; class Insecta; order Orthoptera; family Acrididae; genus Schistocerca; species Schistocerca americana. The sequence continues at coordinate 478,344,733 of NC_060121.1, forward strand.
CAAATCTTCGAATATGGTGGACTCAGTGGTCAACGTTATTGTGACACAGTGCGCTTTTTCAGGGGTACATTCGTCCCTAATTTCATCTTTACAGATGACCTCGCGCAACTGCATCGAAACCGCATATGGAGGTTGTAATGCCTACGTGGATTCCCTTCACGTGTTTATGCTAATTATTACTCACATTTGTGAACCTCTGCGAGATCTAAACGCTCAGGAATGCTCTGTAGCAGCCACGATACATGTCCATCTGACAATTTTGCGTCAGCAAGGAGTATTAACGATAACGTCATGAGAGGCAATGTTGTGCAACCTTAGTAAGGACAAGATCCGACAATTCGGGAGCAGGATCTTACAATCTGAGAAAGTGTTCCGAGACAAACTTCCGTCACACTGTTCGCAAACGTGACGTCAGATCCGCCTGACAACAGCCACCTGAACGCCCATTGGCTGAAAGTTTTGATATCTATATGCGTAGGAGACGAGTGGAGTATCCCTATTGGCTGAGGGAGAAATGTGGGGTCCCTCTTGTGCGTCGAGAAGAAGGTGCAAAGTTAGTAGCAAGGCGCTACTTAAAACACACGGTAGAGTAACCGGAGGTGGCTCCAAAAGGACGGTCGCAAATAGACAGTAGCAGTAGTAGAATGCACCACGGACCACAGATATAGAAGTGATAAACAAGATGTAAAGGTAAGGTGAACAGTATTAATTATCAGTGAACGCTACGTGTCGTGGGCAGTATTTATAACGAGTATTAAAAGTGATAACGGTGTTATCAAATGTTGAGGGTAACGGCACAGCCAAGAGCTGCCATATTGGAAAGTCCGTGATGCGTGTTTTAAAGTCTTCTTCATTGAAACGGTTATATTACAAAACGTTGTTAACCTTTAACAACTGGCATCCCGACACATCCTATCTCAGCAGGAGCACGAACCTTCACTGAACCTGGCGCCTGAGCGGTACTACTGCGACAAGGACAACCGAAGCAGCAAGACACTAGGTTAGTAATAAAGAAACCAGAGAAGGAAGGAAGAGCCGCTCCCTTCTCGCTACGATGCCACACATAAGAAGGAGGGCATTGTAAGGTGATGTTGGAACTAGATGATATTTAGCGAATGGAAATGTTAAAATGTGTGTGAATTTCTAAGGGACCAAAAATGCTGAGGTCATCGGTCCCTAGACTTACACACTATTTAAACCAACTTATGCTAAGAACAACACACACATGCATGCCCGAGGGAGGACTCGAGCATCCGCAGGGAGGGGCCGCGCAATCCGTGCATGGCGCCTCAAACCGCACGGCCACTCCCCGAGGCTAGCGAATGGACTGTCCTGCCGGTTCCCCGACTTTGTGGGATGAGTTGTGAAGATGTGTTGCAGCACATCACATGCACCAACTACCATCTGGCAGTTGTCAACCGGAATGGTGGAGGAATGGAGAGCCCTACGACAAGAACGCATTACCAACCTTGTGGGCGCGCTGCAGAGTATTCACTGCTCTCCCTGGTGATCACACACACTTTTAAGAACCATGTCCCGCATCTTTGCAATGTCCAAGAGACCACCGTGAATAGCGGTGACTTCAACGTAATTACTGTCTTTGAATAAAAGTGTCATTTCTGTTCTCATTGCGTATATCTTCCTGTTACCTCCTCTACAATACGGTAGCAGTTCTTTCTGCGTATTTAAAGTCTAAGTTTTACCGGACTATGGTTCTTGGCAGTGAGACATTATGTGAAAGTTAGTTTCGTCCTTAACTTTTGCAGACCAGTGCATCCGCAATGCGACCAGGGGGCAAACAGTGTCGCAATGGGCAGTGATCGTAACGTTCTCGTGCATCAGGGTAGATCAGACGTTGAAGGGTCATTGACAATGACATGCCTCAATAGGGACGTCGCGTAGCTAGAAATACTTTAATAGTGCACCAAGATCCAACGTAACCGTCAAAATTCACCACCTAACATAGCTACAATAATTCAAGGCTGTAGTTAACGTTTTGAGAGGGACTCCTTTTGCTAATCATTTTACGAGCTCACAAGCACTTCAAACTGTTCATTCTGAAACGATAAAGATATATATTTTGCACGCGCATGTTCATCAGTTTAAGTACAAGAAAGATCAATAAACAGATATAAGTAAACAATGGAAGACTCCAGTTTGGTTCCCATTCGGATCTCCAAGGGCGGGTACTCCCAAAGGGAGGAGACTGTGAGGAAGAGTTTGAATAACCAATGAAAGAGTAACATCCTTTGGGTAGGAGTGCGGAATGTCAGAGGCCCGAATGTGACAGGCAACCTACAAAATCGAAAATGAGAAAGTCAAAGGCACAGGATAGATACTGCGGCGAACAGAGAATCAGTGAAGTAAAATGGCGGAGAGATCAGGCTTTATGTTTGAAAGATATTCCGACATTTGACTGTACAAACGTATCTATTTTATATTAGGCCATTATCAAGTACAACAAAGTTGGGTATAATTATACTTTGTTAAGCGAAGCCAACAACAAAGTCTAATTATACCCAACTTTGCTGTACTTGATAATGGTTTAACGTCGAAATCATGATAGTAACATAATATAAAGAAGTTTTTACAGTGAAATGGCGAAAATATTATTCAAAATTTATTATGTGATTGTGACCCAAGAATACGAAAATATTGTAAGGATTCCGCATTGTGTTATACAGGATCATATCTTCAGCAATGGAAAATGATATAACGGGAGTAAGAGCCGTTATGAACAAGAAGATAGGGCAGAGAGTGAGTTATTATGAACATTGCAGTAAGAAAGACATAAAAAGTAAGTGAGGACACTGAAGAGGTAATTCAAGGTGAAAGGAGGGATAAGATTCATTGATAATATTTCCGTATTGAAAGTGAGAAGAAGTTACAGGACCTTCTGAAGGGAATGAGCAATCTAATGAACAAAAAACATACATTAAGGGTAAACCAAAGAAAGATGAAAGTAATGAGAAGCAGCAGAAATGAGGCTATCGATAAACTTAACATCAAAACAGTGAACCACAAAGTTGGCGAAGTGAAAGGATTCTGTTACCTTGGAACCAAAATTACACACGAGAGACGAAGCAAGGATGATATAAGAAGCAGACTATCTCAGGTAAAGAGGGCATACCTCGCTAAAGAAATCCAGTAGTATCGAACGTAGGGCTTAATTCGGAGAATAAATTTTTACGAGTGTACGTCTGGAGGACAGCATTGTATAGAAGTGTATCATGAACTGTTGCTAAAAGGGAACGGAGGAGATTCGGAGCTTTTGAGATGTAGTTCTGCAGAATGATATAGAAAATTAGGTGGACCGATAATACATAAGTAATTTCTCCGCAGAGTCGCCGACTAATAGAGGATTTGGAAAACAGGATGGAGTGGAAGAAGGGACGGGATATAGGGAATATATGAAGACGTAAGAGAATAACTTCCATGGTACTACAAGTAAGGCTAGAGGGTGAAAACTGTGGGGGAAGACAGAGATTTGAACATATCTACCAAATAATTAGGGCGGTGAGTATAAGTGCTATTTTGAAAAGAAGTTGTCGTAGGAGAGGAAGTAGTTGCGGGTGCATCAGACCAGACATATGACTAATGACCGATGAAAACCAGCATGATCGGCTTGTAATAAGTGTCATTAAGAACCCTTTTAAGCAGTTGTCTCAAAATTTAAGTACGGTTCTGCACGTTTACATGATGTGCATATTTATTAATATGCAGATAAATAACTATTCATTATGTACTGATACTTCTTTAACGCACATTAGTGATGCATCGAGAAAAATTGACTGGTTAGGATCTCAAAATTATCTATTCACATTGCCAATATGTGCGAAAAACTCGGCATGTGATCAACTTTGCTGTGTATTTTGTGCGGGTACTGAATCGTCGAAATTGTTCTAACTTTCTTAATTTTACGTGTAAACCTTTCACCTAAGCGCAATGAATTTGCACAGTTGACTTTAGAATTTTATTGTACTTGTAATTTCTATTGGATATTACGACAGTAACAACATTAGCCTTTCCTGTCTGATTCTGACTGCTGCAGCGGTTCAAGTCTCATATGCAGCTATTAACACTAACATGAAGTTCCCTTGCATTATGTGACTGCACTCTTTCTGAGCTGGCAGTAGGGTGAGAGGCGCGCTGGCTGAGTAAGGGCAAGGAAGCGACAGCCTTCCCCTTAGCCCGAATACTCGGAAGTCGCCGTGGTAATCAGATTTACGTCGCCCTGAATTAGCGGCGAGGGGCATGACACCGACCAAGGCTGCCTCACGCTGGTTCAGGGGGTGGGAAGTCAATAGTAAGCATCAAATACTAAACTCTACAAATCAGAGAGTAGATATAATTACAGCACTACAGATCTAATAACAATTAGAATTTATTAGACAGAAACAGACGCTTTAGATCGAGTCAAAGCTGACTGACGTAAGGAGAATGGAATTTAACACATAAGGAGCAATGAAATGAAAATGTACAAAACATCGAAAAAAATAAACCGATAGAAATTTGCGTATGGCACTTTCAGATAATTAGTGAGATTTCTAAGAACACGAATAAAGTGTTGTCAGCTTCCCCCAAAAAATTCAAGGCTGTGCCCTCAACAGGCAAGGTGATGCTCTCGTATTTTCCGATGTCCGAGGTGCGATAGTCATCGAATTCCTTGCGCGCGGAAAAGCCATTAACAGTGACTTGTACTGCGGGAAAGTCGGTAGCTTACGCAAGTGGATCAAGAGCAAACGACATGGGCTGCTCATGGAGCGAGTTTATTCAGCTCCAAGATAACGTGCGTCCACACTTCTCTGCGGTCACACAAAGTGTAATGGCCAAGTTCAAGTAGGAGCAGCTTGAGTATACACCCTATAGACCGGGCGTCTCCCCCTGTAAATTCCATATGTGTGTTCCGCCAAAAAAACATCTCAGACGGAAGCGCTTCATCTCGGATGACAAACTGAAGGACACAATGCAGGACTGGCTCCTGTAACAGCCGCAGAAAAGTCTGGGAACAGAATTTCCTCAGGCTCGTGAAACAGTGGGATAGTTGTGCTCATGCCTCTGGTGATTACTTTTGAATAAAGACTTCAGTTATTCTCACACTGTTGTATCTTTTCAGTTGAACACACCTCATAAGCATCAACTGAAAAGTAGGATGAGAAGAAGACAGTGTGGGTGTACTACTGCGCAGTGATTGGTCCACCCGTTTCATGAAGTACTTATTTAACAGGACGTGATTTCTGCCAGTGAGCAGCAGTAACGTCTACAGATACATGCACAGCTACATATATACTCCGCAACCAAACCGTACGGTGCATGGCGATGCGTACCACTTACCGCTACCGGTCATTTTCTTTCTGTTCGATAGAACGTGGGGAAAACTACTGTCTATAAGCCTCCGTACGACCTACGAGCCCTAATTTATTTCATCTTACCTTCATGGTACTTACACAAACTGTACGTTGGTGGCAGCAGGATCTTTCTGCAGTTGGCCTCAAATACTGGTTCTCCCGATTTTCGCTATATTACCTCACGAAAAGAGCGTCGTCTTCCCTGCAGGGATTCCCATGTGACTTCACGAAGCGTCTCCGTAGTAATTGCGCGCTGATCCAACCTACCGGAAACAAATGTAGCAGCTCACCTCTGGGTTGATTTGATGTCTTCCTGTAATTCGAACAGGTGGTATCCCAAAAATCTCGAACTGTACTCAAGAATAGGTCGCACTAGCATTGAAACGCCACCTTGTTCATAGATGAGCTACACTTTCGCAAAATTCTTCAAATAAAACGAAGCCGAGCATTCGCCTACCCTACTACAACCTGGCTGCTCATTCCATTTCATAGGTCGTGTGTACGTTATACCTCAGATAGCTTCCCGTACCCTGTTTGCCGTGAACGTTTCACTTGTATTACATTTTCTCGTAGGGACTTAATGAATGTATGGCGGAGATAAGTGGAGGGGTGATCGCCTGTAACGCTGGAACTCTAATCTGGTGGAAAAAATTAAACCTCATTTCTATTTCAGTATCAGTTATAAGCTGTTTTTTTTTCTTTTTTTTGTAGGTTCGCAAGTCTTGGTACTGGCAACGTATTAAACGTGATTTAGCTAGTAGAGCTAGTGTAATAGTGCTGTTGTTGACATGAGCAGATAGGTATATGTTGCAATAAACAACGTTAAAGACATGTTTTTAATGGAAGTGTTCACACTCCTGTTAGAGCAGTTATTAGTTGCAACTACATCTACATCAATACTCCGTTTAGGGACTGATGACCTTAGCAGTTAAGTCCAATAAGATTTCACGCACATTTGAACATATCAATACTCCGCAAGCCATCTTATAGTGTGTGGCAGGTGACGCTTCCGGTGCCGCTCCCTGTTTCGTCATATCCTGTTCAAAACGGGATTTTCGCATGGGAGAATCATTTTCGATGAATCTCCATATTAGCTCTAATATCTAGGATTTCTCGCTGTAGTCATTTCGCGAGACTTATACGGCCAGAAATAATTGACTCTTCCCGGAGCGTACTCTCTCGGAATTTCAATAGTAAACCTCTTCGTGACACAAACGCCTCTCTTCTGATGTCTGCCACTGGAGTTTTTTGACCATGTCTGTATAGCTCTAGCTGCGACTAAGCGATCCTATGAGTAAAAGCATTGTGATCATCTCAATATCTTCTATTAGTCCAATCTGGCGGGTCGCAGAGTGATTATTGGTACTCAAGAATCGATGGAACAAATGTTTTGTGAGGCATTTCTTTCGTGTATGAAATCCACTTTCTTAATATTCTTCCATTCAACTTCAGCCGGCGGGCTTTCACAGTAAATGTGAGCTGGTGGCGACCCTCAACTGCGCACCCTCAGGCTCAGAGCTGCAATATTAAAAGTTTTGGCTGGTTTCGTTGTCTAGGGGCTGGGATATGTAGTTGCCGCATTACAGGCCAAATACTGCTGAGTCTACAGCATATGATAAGAATACACGCGTGAATCGAATGGTCGAAGTTTTCTATCACTCGGCAATTGCGAATTATGAATGTAACATATAAATTTATAAATGAAAGATTGCAATTAAATAAAATCTGCAGGTACTATCTTAATCAATTTAAATTATGAGTAAGATAGTAGAAGTACTTTTGAGAATGCGGTATATTTCTGCAAAACTCTTATTGGTGTCTATGGTCCAGCAATTAAATAAAATATAAGTTGAATAACAGGGAAACAATAGATTTCTGCTGCACGTAATTAGTTATGAACGACAACATAGCTCGCGAGATATTCACTTCTAAACGCGCACTACGTCTTCACAGTAGAAGCCACGGAAATGTAAGTGCACAAGTCGGCGCTCCGAAGTATTTCTATCTGTCGTGACCACGCGCAAACCGCTCCACACTCCCCGAGTCTCCGCGACTCCGCGTCCGTCGCGCCGTCGCGTCCAACACTTTTCGTGTCCTGTGCGCCTCTCCCTCTCCCTCGCACCGCACTGTCCCGAACTCCCGTGTCCTCTCCGGAAACGATCCTCCTCCAACACTTCCATACAGTCTCACCATTTACGAACGCTGTGATTGGCTAGAGCGCTCTCTCCATGTCTCCAACCCAAATTACACTCACAAGCGTATTTAAGCACACACGAAATACTGGATTTACATTTAAATACTTGAAATTAAATAAATTTTCCTACGGCTGGACCATAAACACGCTCTGACTCACATTATTAATTACATAAACAAGTTAAATAAACATATATCAAAAAAAATTTCAGATGTGTGTGAAATCTTATAGGGCTTAAGTGATAAGGTCATCAATCCCTAAGCTTACACACTACTTAACCTAAATTATCCTAAGGACAAACACACACACCCATGACCGAGGGAGGACTCGAACCTCCGCCAGGACCAGCCGCACAGTCTATGACTCCAGCGCCTGAGACCGCTCGGCTAATACCGAGAGGCATATGTCAAAGGAATACCAACAAAATGTAGACCAGTAGCCTAACGTCTGTGTGATTTCTAAAACACAGTAAATATTTAACCGATTTCTTCATGAATAGTATATATCGGATACAAACAAATACGTAGATGAATAAACATATTTATAAGCATGCTGCTACCGTTTTTTCGTGTAACTGCGGCCTGACGCTATCGATAGAAGTCGGCCACTTTGACCTCAAATAAGTCATGTAATATTTAAGTTATATACCTGTAATTCATATCAATTTAGGTTTACACTAATAGCTTTCTAAAGACACGGTGGTCGACAAAATCGGACGAAGCGTTTATATTTTGGAAATTCGTTGCTGGGTGTTATTTGTATAATTCACCGTCAGATACTAAACTTTAAAGCTATTGAAAATCTGATTACACTATCAGAATCATCGTGCAAATAATGGTAATGTACACGTTTATTTTTGAGGTATCATGGTTCATCGGGCTACTATTAATTTCAACACGAAATGTGAAATGTCTGCCATTAAGGTTTCACAAAGTCCGCCATCTTTGGTACTCCCGGAGCACAGCGTCACCAAGGAATTCCCCGCCTTATGCTCGATGGATCACGTGGCATCACGCGCTTGCTAACGGGCCGCGCCTTGCCGAGTGGCCCGAGCGGTTGCCGCCAATTCTGAACTTTGAATATTTTCAGGGCGCCACGACTAGCCCGTTACCTCACAAGCATGGCGTCTACTTTTCCTATTATTCGTCTGATGTGGTCATTCTACTATAGATTGTACCGGATGATTACTCGTACGTGTTTTACGATAGTTACTGCTTACACAGATTTGTCTCCGGTGGTTTTAAGGTACGGTGCTGGATATCTTTATTTATCCTCAGTTGTTGTTGTTGTGGTCTTCAGTCCTGAAACTGGTTTGATGCAGCTCTCCATGCTACTCTATCCTGTGTAAGCTTCTTCATCTCCCAGTACTTACTGCAACCAACATCCTTCTGAATCTGCTTCGTGTATTCATCTCTTGGTCTCCCTCTACGATTTTTACCCTCCACGCTGCCCTCTAATACTAAATTGGTGATCCCTTGATGCCTCAGAACATGTCCTACCAACCGATCCCTTCTTCTTGTCAAGTTGTGCCACAAACTGCTCTTCTCCCCAATCCTATTCAATACTTCCTCATTAGTTATGTGGTCTAGCCATCTAATCTTCAGCATTCTTCTGTAGCACCACATTTCGAAAGCTTCTATTCTCTTCTTGTCCATACTATTTATCGTCCATGTTTCGCTTCCACACGTGGCTACACTCCTTACAAATACTTTCAGAAATGACTTCCTGACACTTAAATCTATACTCGATGTTAACAAATTTCTCTTCTTCAGAAACACTTTTCTTGCCATTGCCAGTCTACATTTTATATCCTCTCTACTTCGACCATCATCAGTTATTTTGCTCCCCAAAATAGCAAAACTCCTTTACTACTTTAAGGGTCTCTTTTCCTAATCTAATTCCCTCAGCATCACCCGACTTAATTCGACTACATTCCATTATCCTCGTTTTGCTTTTGTTGATGTTCATCTTATACCCTACTTTCAAGACACTGTCCATTCAGTTCAACTGCTCTTCCAAGTCCTTTGCTGTCTGTGACAGAATTACAATGTCATCGGCGAACCTCAAAGTTTTTATATCTTCTCCATGGATTTTAATACCTACTCCGAATTTTTCTTTTGTTTCCTTTACTGCTTGCTCAATATACAGATTGAACAACATCGGGGAGAGGCTACAACCCTGTCTTACTCCCTTCCCAACCACTGCTTCCCTTTCATGTCCCTCGACTCTTATAACTGCCGTCTGGTTTCTGTACAAATTGTAAATAGCCCTTCGCTCCATTTATTTTACCCCTGCCACCTTTATAATTTGAAAGAGAGTATTCCAGTCAACATTGTCAAAAGCTTTCTCTAAGTCTACAAATGCTAGAAACGTAGGTTTGCCTTTCCTTAATCTTTCTTCTAAGATAAGTCGTAAGGTCAGTATTGCCTCACATGTTCCAGTATTTCTACGGAATCCAAATTTGATCTTCTCCGAGGTCGGCTTTTACCAGTTTTTCCATTCGTCTGTAAAGAATTTGTGTTAGTATTTTGCAGCTGTGACTTATTAAACTGATTGTTCGGTAATTTTCACATCTGTTAACACCTGCTTTCTTTGGGATTGGAATTATTATATTCTTCTTGAAGTCTGAGGGTATTTCGCCTGTTTCATACATCTTGCTCACCAGATGGTAGAGTTTTGTCAGGACTGACTCTCCCAAGGCCGTCAGTAGTTCCAATGGAATATTGTCTACTCCGGGTGTCTTGTTTCGACTCAGGTCTTTCAGTGTTCTGTCAAACTCTTCACGCAGTATCGTATCTCTCATTTCATCTTCATCTACATCCTCTTGCATTTCCATAATATTGTCCTCAAGTACATCGCACTTGTATAGACCCTCTATATACTCCTTCCACCTTTCTGCTTTCCCTTCTTTGCTTAGAACTGGGTTTCCATCTGAGCTCTTGATGTTCATACAAGTGGTTCTCTTATCTCCAAAGATCTCTTTAATTATTCTGTAGGCAGTATCTATCTTACCCCTAGTGAGATAAGCCTCTACATCCTTACATTTGTCCTCTAGCCATTTTGCACTTTCTGTCGATCTCATTTTTGAGACGTTTGTATTCCTTTTTGCCTGCTTCATTTACTGCATTTTTATGTTTTCTCCTTTCATCAATTAAATTCAATATTTCTTCTGTTACCCAAGGATTTCCACTAGCCCTCGTCTTTTTACCTACTTGGTCCTCTGCTGCCTTCACTACTTCATCCCGCAAAGCTACCCATTCTTCTTGTACTGTATTTCTTTCCCCCATTCCTGTCAATTGTTCCCTTATGCTCCCCCTGAAACTCTGTACAACCTCTGGTTCTTTCAGTTTATCCAGGTCTCATCTCCTTACATTCACACCTTTTTGCAGTTTCTTCAGTTTTAATCTACAGGTCATAACCAATCCTCAGTACATAACATTTATTTACTTCATGGTCAACTGATACGTGCTGCGATAATCAGAGATCCTCTGCAGGTCCTCCTGCAATTCTCTACGGTTTTTCTACCTTTTTACAGCCAACTGCATCACTTGCGAACAGCCTTATGGAACTCAGATGTTTGTAACGTTACGAGTGGTATGTACCCTGTAGAAAGTATTCAAAAAATGGTGGGCCTGACTGAGCAATATGTAGCTGACCAGCTACTTGAGCAAGCTCTGGTAGGTGGTCCGAATCGCTGACATGAGTCACGGTAACAGCCAGGACACCACAGTCTAGCGAGCTGCTGAGCTGATGTAACTTAAAATTCTCATGGCCGTTAGAATCCAATGCACCGCCGCGTGTTTGTGAATACCGAGCAATATGCTCTAAATATGACTGTGCTAAACGAAAGATTAACTAAATAACGGTGGAAACTGAAAAAATGCCTCATTACTTCAATGAATATTTGACTGTGTTTCCTCAAGGAAGAAGTTCTTAATCTACAAGCTCAAGAAAACAAACAAGTTAACACAGTTGTGAACGTTGAAATGTGAAATTGTTTATAGTTTCGGTAACAAAAGGTACACACACGCAATATATGAATATGACACACCATGGGTACATCTTGAAGTCAGCTGTAAAATGACCATCTTTATGATAACATTGAACAGACGCATTAATTATTGTACATAATTCATTTAATAGTTACTAGTAGAGTATCAAAACAAAGAGTTCTCCACGATACATGACACATTAACATGTGAATGAAAGCTTCGTCTTATTATTCCAGTTACTTATGTTTGTTTAGTATGAATTTTATACTCATAATTCAATATTTCGAAGATGGCTGTCTCAAGTGACCTGACCATTTTCTCTGGAACTTTCCACTACCATATTTCAGAGGGTATACAAATTACCTTGATCAAGTACTTGTTCAGTTACACTGATCTGTAATTGCGGATTTCAATTAGCATCGTCAGTGACTGTTGGCTGCTTTTGTTTCACTGTGTCTCTTTCCCTTGCTGTGTAGTACGGTGGAGGCTGGATGCACAAGATAGGAGTCGGTTTAACTTACTCCTCACCTATGAGTCCTATTGTTCAACATGGAGAAAATATGTGAAATTAAGAGACTGTTTAACATCTTCACTTGAGTTTTACTGGCCACCACTTGGAATCGTTGGCAACACTGGCCAGCGAGTTCCTCCTCTGACAAAAAACAGCAAGCTTCCAGAGCAGCGAGAGGGAAAACACATCGCTTTAGGACTTTTTAAAGCAAAAAATTCGATTTAGACCTTCACAGAGTAATCATTTGACTTTAGATTTTCGGAGAGTAAAGACTTCAGGTTTGGATGAGAGAGGTGACATGACACAACACTTGCTGCCCCTAGAAGGACATTTGAACTCAAGCACTAAGTTCAAAAGAGGGTGCAAGTCATATTCGCCAGCCACTGCTGCCACCGGCTTCCTTATCCAAGCCCTGTGTGCTTGGTAAGATGAGCCATCTTCGGACCATGTCGGTGTTGTTCAGACGCAAAGTCGATTCGTTCTCTTCATTAGCCGATTGCGCGTTGTTGAAGTCACGCTTGCAGCTCGTTACTGTCAATGCGCATTTTGGCAATCTTATGGTGCTCGCTCGTATCTTTCTGTGTGATTTTAGTATTTGACTAACAACTCATGTAGCCACTGTCCATGCTCGCGAATTGTTAACGTAACTGTGTTTCATACTCCCAGTGCCAAGATTATGCCTTAGCGTTGCATTCACTTGTCCATTTGTCAACGCTGCTTTTGAGTTTGTGAGAGAATCAACCTAAATGTGTTAGTGAGCATTTATTTCTCTTGATACTTAGAAGCCTCCTTCTCCCATTAATATACTTATGTGAGTGGTGTGATACCTGTTTGTATCATGCTTAATTGAGCCATCCTTGTTACTGTTCATTTAGATAAGCTGTTTCCGTTGTGTGACAGTACCCTTGTTCTAAATAAATTTATATAATCATTTGGATGGTTCCTTACTTGTTGGGTACCAGAGTTTGGCATTGTGCATCCTTGTGGTATGGTCCAACCACAACCGACATCCCACACTGAATAGCGTACTACGGCAGCAGCAAGCAGAATAGAGTTATGAGTTTGAGTAGCTCTTGTCGTTTTTTCGGTGCATAAAAAGTAAATCACTGTTGATTATTTTACTGCGTTTAACGTGTAACTAAGTAAAATGTGGTTTAGCTGTATAAATATTAATATTAAATGTGTTTTAAATATGCGGAAATTACGAAATATGTGCCTCATGAGAATGTTGGTCTAACTCAAAGATGCTCCCATGACTTTGCTAGTTGCTCACATGATACAAGTTTTAAATAGGCGAGCGGAAGATTGGTAGTGGCCTTTTGATGTTCGTGTCTGGTTGGGTGAGGTTACTGGTAAGGTTTGAGCGGCCATTGAGCCTCATGTGTTCAGGTGATAGTGAGGAGACAAAGATATTTCGACCTGCTCCTAATCGGGACTTCGTAATTTTTTTCAGTGTAACAGTTTGGGATTGCAAAATTTTTGAGCAGTGACTGAACTTTGCCATATTGAACTGATTATCGTGTACAGTTTTGAGTGAAGTTACTGAACTTTAATAAATTAATTCAGTTTGAGTGATTTGGGTGCACTGCTTCCTTATTGCCTGCGAAAGCTCTGCTCGCTCTACTAGGTCAATTAATTGATGTCTTACTGCATTTAGTGCGTAATTATTATCCTGTATAAGACGACCATTCGAAATAACTTATTTTGGATCTGAATAAATTAAGCGTGTTGGGCTGCATCATTACCCTGCGGGATCATTCCTTCCTGCCTCCTTTATTTAAAATTCTATTGCTACATTTATTTGCTTTTTAAAATATTCACCGGTTGTCTGTCAGGCAGGCCACGTAAACAATAGATGGTTCTACAATAGTTTCAAGCAACAGTGCGCAATCGAACCCTTAAGTCTGGCAGACGAGCCATATACTAATTTAAATTTGTGTACTGGTTAGGCAGCAGCAGACTGATTTTAAATGATTACTGATCTCACAATGTTGATCATTTACCAAACCTCAGCAACGTCTCAAGTCACACATTTATCATTTAATTGCATTTTAAACAGTAATCGTCCTATCACTCTCGGACTACTCCTGAAATTACCCTCAAATGTGCCGATTTTGTTCTGTTACGAACGACATGGTCCGGTCCATCTGCAAGGAAGTCATGAATCCAGTCACAGGTCTAGTCTGATGCTTGACGAGTTTGTATTTTGTTCACCAAACGACAGCATGGAACTGCATCAAAATCCTTCCTGAAGTCAAGAAATAGGGCGTCTACCTAGGCGTTATTGGTTTCATGGACACATAGAGCGAGCTTGATTTTTTAATATGAAGCTGGCATCTGTACAGATATCATTGGTGATCTTGCAGCTCTCGAAGAATGAAGTTATAATTAAATCTAAACCTTTAGCTGCTTACAGGCGTTGATATACGAGGGTAATCCCAAAAGTAAGGTCTCCTATTTTTTTTATAAGTACATAGACCTGTTTATTTCTACAATGGCTTACATCATTTTACAGCTTGAACATATTTTAGCTATTTTTCGACATAATCACAATTTCTGTCGATGTATTTTTGTAGACACTGTGGCAGTTTTTGTATCCCCATGTCATACCAGCATATCCCCATGTCATACCAGAGCCCGCTGCCATGCTGTTCAGAAATTTATGAACCTCTTTTTTCACATCGCCGGGACCACAATTAACGTTGACAGGTACTGTAAGACTCTGAAAATACTCAAACAGGCAATTCAGAACCGGAGAAGAGGTTTGTTGAGCAAGGGCGTACACATTCTCCATGACAACGCTCGCCCACACGTCGCTCGGCAAACCGTTGTTCTCCTGCAACATTTCCAGTGGAACATAATCACCCCCCCCCCCCCCCACCCTATAGTCCTGACTTGGGGCCCAGTGACTATCACCTGTTCCCTAGGTTAAAAGAACATTTGCCCGGAAAGCGATTCAGCTCCGACGACGAGGTGACAGAAGAGGTTCATAAGTTTCTGAACAGCATGGGTGCGAGCTGGTATGACATGGGCATAAAAAACTGACACAGCGTCTACAAAAATGCACCGACAGAAATGGTAATTATATCGAAAAATAGCTAAATATTCGAGCTGTAAACTGATGTAAACCATTGTAGAAATAAACAGGTCTATGTACTTATTAATAAAATAGGAGACCTTACTTTTGGGATTACCCTCGTATGTCTGTTTGCGGGAAGCTTGTTGATTTATACAGAGGAGGCTTTCGCGCTATAACAGTGTCATAATACATGGACATTAAATGTATTTTGTAATTCTGCAAAAGATTGGTGTCAACGTTACAGGCCTATAATTAAGTCGTTCTATCCTACGCTCTTCCTGAAAACGGGAATGACCTGAGCTTTTTCTAGTGGCTAGCAGCGCTTCGTTGTTCCAGCGACCTGCGATAGGCTACTGCTTGAAGGAGAAAAAAGTTCTTTCGTATGATCTCTGTAAAATCTCCCTAGTATCTCGTCCGGTCCAGATGCCTTACCACCAGCAACCGACTGCACAGTAGTTGCTGTTATAAGAGGCGTCAAAAAGAAGCGAGCCGGAGGCATAATTACGGAAACCAATACCTGAATGTTAGAAGTATTGACCCTGCCTCATGAAATTCCCGGGGCTGCGATGTCAACCAGTACCTCACGTACGGTTGGACGTCGTCGACCGAGGTGAATCGTTTGCCCCTCAGAGTCTTTTTAAGGGAACCAAAAATGGGGTAATCACAGGGAGAGAGGTTCGGACTGTATGGAGGGTGGCCGAGAGCCTCTCATTTGAATTTCTGCAGGAGTGCCGCGACTGTGGTGGCCGTATGAGACTTTGCATTGTCGTGGAGCAGAATGACCCCATGGGTGAGATTGCCTGGTCGTTTTGATTTGATCCATTGGCAAAGGGTGGTCAAGGTTTGCGATTAACGCTGGGCATTCACTAATGTCCCAGGCTTCAGGAAGTGAATCAGAAGTGGGTCATCGTTTGGTCCCCTTAAAAAGGCTCTGAGGGGCAAATGATTCACCTCGGATGACGACGTTCAGCTGTACGTGTGGAACTGGTTAACATCGCAGCCCTGGGAACTTTACGAGACCGCCATTCACCACTATGTGTCACAGTGGGACAAGTGTGTCAACAGCCAGGGTCAATACTTCTAACATACATTTAGTGGTTTCTGTAATTATGCCTCCGGCTCGTTTCTTTTTGAACGCCCCTTGTACGGGGTGTTACAAAAAGGTACGGCCAAACTTTCAGGAAACATTCCTCACACACAAATAAAGAAAATATGTTATGTGGACATGTGTCCGGAAACGCTTAATTTCCATGTTAGAGCTCATTTTAGTTTCGTCAGTACGTACTGTACTTACTCGATTCACCGCCAGTTGGCCCAATTGAAGGAAGGTAATATTGACTTCGGTGCTTGTGTTGACATGTGACTCATTGCTCTACAGTACTAGCATCAAGCACATCAGTACGTAGCATCAACAGGTTAGTGTTCGTCACGAACGTGGTTTTGCAGTCAGTGCAATGTTTACAAATGCGGAGTTGGCAGATGCCCATTTGATGTATGGATTAGCACGGGGCAATAGCCGTGGCGCGGTACGTTTGTATCGAGACAGATTTCCAGAACGAAGGTGTCCCGACAGGAAGACGATCGAAGTAATTGATCGGCGTTTTAGGGAGCACGGAACATTCCAGTCTATGACTCTTGACTGGGGAAGACCTAGAAAGACGAGGACACCTGCAATGGTCGAGGCAATTCTTCGTGCAGTTGACGATAACCCTAATGTCAGCATCAGAGAAGTTGCTGCTGTACAAGGTAACATTGACCATGTCACTGTATGGAGAGTGCTACGGGAGAACCAGTTGTTTCCGTACCATGTACAGCGTGTGCAGGCACTATCAGCAGCTGATTGGCCTCCACGGGTACACTTCTGCGAATGTTTCATCCAACAATGTGTCAATCCTCATTTCAGTGCAAATGTTCTCTTTACGGATGAGGCTTCATTCCAACGTGATCAAATTGTAAATTTTAACAATCAACATGTGTGGGCTGACGAGAATCCGCAAACAATTGTGCAATCACGTCATCAACATAGATTTTCTGTGAACGTTTGGGCAGGCATTGTTGGTGATGTCTTGATTGGGCCCCATGTTCTTCCACCTACGCTCAGTGGAGCATGTTATCATGATTTCATACGGGATATTCTACCTGTGCTGCTGGAACATGTGCCTTTACAAGTACGACACAACATGTGGTTCATGCACGATGGAGCTCCTGCACATTTCAGTCGAAGTGTTCGTACGTTTCTCAACAACAGATTCGGTGACCGATGGATTGGTAGAGGCGGACCAATTCCAAGGCCTCCACGCTCTCCTGACCTCAACCCTCTTGACTCTCATTAATGGGGGCATTTGAAAGCTCTTGTCTACGCAACCCCGGTAGCAAATGTAGAGACTCCTCGTGCTCGTATTGTGGACGGCTGTGATACAATACGCCATTCTCCAGGGCTGCATCAGCGCATCAGGGATTCCATGCGACGGAGGGTGGATGCATGTATACTCGCTAACGGAGGACATTTTGAACACTTCCTGTAAAAAAGTGTTTGAAGTCACGCTGGTACGTTCTATTGCTGTGTGTTTCCATTCCATGATTAATGTGATTTGAAGAGAAGTAATAAAATGAGCTCTAACATGGAAAGTAAGCGTTTCCGGACACATGTCCACATAATATCTTTTCTTTACTTGTGTGTGAGGAATGTTTCCTGAAAGTTTGGCCGTACCTTTTTGTAACACCCTGTATCTTCCCCTCTACCGAACGATTAATATAACTACCGTATTTTCAGCCAGCTCCATCGCGTTTCGTGGCATCTGCTGCAAACAGAGGGCAGCTAACCATACGGTTACACTCTGGCAACAAACCTACCCTCCTCGGTGCTGCGGCTTACTCGGGGCGCGTCCGGCTGGCGACACTGGCAGCGCCGCAGGCGTCCCGTCGCAACCCGCCTTGGCACAGACAGCCGTCTCCTTTGTGGCCACAGAGCCGGGAGCACCGTGACAGCCAGCAACCCTCAGCGCCCTGTCCGCTGTCCAATGTTGTCCGTTTAGCCTACGTAACCCTGTCGCTGCAAGCCTCATGTCCAGCCCTGCCAGTTCACAGGCATACCGTCGTCACAAATTATGGACTGAAACTTCTCACCTTGACCGTATAATTACCATATTGGTGAAAATAAGTTCTGAGGAGACAACCTTTTAAACTCATGACATAACCACTTGCCACCAATAATCGATACCATCCTGCTTGATGAACAGTGTTTGCCATATGAATAGGTCCTACGTTAGTGATATTTTCCTACTGTAGGAGATTACTGAGAAATGTGGGAATTAAGCTTTAACACATATGTCCAGGGGGAATAATTTCAAAATACATGAGCGGCGATGTATGACGAAGTTACGTGCTACCAACAAATGGAATGAGCAAAACAATGAGGGATCCGTCCCGGTACCAGTTTCTTAAGTCTGACGTTCCTTACAAGATTCCTGAAAATCCTGATCGCTCTGATAAGAAACTCCTTGAGTGTGAGGTCGTAAAAGGCCAATGATGTTCACGACATTTTACGCCCCACATGTTGTCTACCATGCAACAAAGATATTGGATGCTAATGGAGGTTGCTGGAGGTATCCAACGCTGAGGACAACATCAGGATATAGAGCGCGGATGAAGTGTTTAGTCGACGAGTAACACACAGCAGAGCTACAGTGCTAGTGGTGTTGGTACAAAACAGAGCTCTGACAACGATAAAAAAGCAAACATTGCATTATAACAACAACTGCCAAAGGTGACATTGCGCCAGAAAGGAACGCAAGGAATTTTGCAGAGTGCGAAAGAAGTGGTAGACGAAATATTAGCGTTTCTGCACGACGAGTCCGTGGAATGTGTGATATCGTATACGCTCGACGGTGTGGACAATGTACATGAGGAGAACAAAGATGACGATACCTGCTTAACAAGTGAAAGTGATATTGAAACAGGCGTCGATCCGTGTAGTTCATTATCCTTGTCGAACAGGGTGCCACAAATGCCGTCGCTAGTGAAACGTAGTAAAGGTCAGTCGCTGTCCAAAGAGGGGATGTTAAACATAATTAAGTAAATGGAAGAATATAATCAGCATAGTTAAAAAGCAGTTGTAAACAGATTTTGAATAAGTCCGCAGCAATATGACCGTGTAGTGCAGAAGGATAACTACGGATGTTCAAGAAAGGACAAGGCTCATTTGTTACAGAAACTGGTGTTTGTGCGTTTCAAGGATGCTCGATACAGGATGTGCATGATAGTGACCTAGTACGTTATGCACATCAAATTGTGCACGACGTAGATTACAGTGATTTGAAGGGAAATAGAGGATGGTTGCATAACTTTAAAGAGTGCTACAGAATTGGAAGACGTAAGATAAAGAAATTTCAAACAAAGCGTCAACTTGATGAAGCACAACAAACTGCGGAATCGGCCCGAGAATTTGTAGATGAGATAAAGAAACATTTTACATCGATCAGTAAGGACTCTGTTTTCAACTCCGACCAATCGGGATTTGAAAAGGAAACGACTATGAAAGGAACCTTGGAAGTTAGAGGTACCAAGAGAGTTGTAAAGAGAGTTATCTAACATCAATGCCTTAACACATTCCTATACAATTACGCCGACTGTTAATGTTGCGGCCTTTCAAACATAAAAAATGAATATGTCGCCCTCACCTACATACTCTCTGACTCAGAGCTGACATATTAAAAGTTTTGGCTGGTTTTGTTGTCTAGGGGCTGGGATACGTAGTTGCCGCATTACAAGCCAAATACTGCCGAGTATACAGTATAAAATACGAATACACACATGAATCGAATGGTCGAAGGTTCCTATCACCCAGCAATTGCGAATTTTGAATGTTACACAGAAATTTATAAATGAAAGATTGCAATTAAATAAAACCTGCAGGTACTATTTTAAGGATTTTAGATGATGAGTGGAAGTCAACATTGAAGACTGCCCTGGAGTACTCGAAGACGCTGTCGTCGTACTGCTGTTGATCTGCATCTGCCACTGCAGAAATCGCCTGAATTAACTGTAGCTGCTGCCAGTTACCGCATGTTCCAACCGTCTCCGATACCGCTGTCCGTTAAACGCGTTAACCGCTACTGTTCCCTGCACTCAACTTAATGTAAACTCCGAGCCCCCACGCAAATTGCATTTAACGTTATAGAATAGCACCTCTATCGATAGCATGTGTTAGTTGTGAAAATTACTGTGTAATTTCACTATTTCCAGAAGCCAACTTGCGGAAAAAAAGCGATCTCACACTGTGTTTTGTGAGGGGTTCACTCTACAGATATCCCTACTGGTTTTGCAAAGGTTTTTACACTTCGCATAGTACGCTGAATAACAGAGAGCAAAGGAATTACCACTTTGTAGGACACAAATCCTGAGCGAGAAACCTCCAATTGTGGGATTTCAAATAAAAATTAATGGTGGCCCTCAACTGTGCACCCAATGACTCAGAGTTGAAATATTGAACGTTTTGGCTGGTTTCATTGTCTAGAGGCTGGGATACGTAGCTGCCGCATTTCAAGCCAAATACTGCTGAGTCTACAGTATACAATATGAATATACACATGAACCGAATAGTCGAAGGTTCTTATCACCCAACAATTGCGAATTTTTAATGTTGCGTTGAAATTTATAAATGATAGATTGCAATTAAATAAAACCTGCAGGTACTATTTTAATGACTTTAAATGATGAGTACTGTAGCAGAAGTACCTTTAAGAATGCTCTTTACTTCTATAAAACACTTATTGGTGTCGATGGCCCAGCAATTAAATAAAATGTAAGTTGAATAACAGGGAAACAATAGACTCCTACTTCACGTATTTAGTTATGAACAACAACATATCTCGCGAGTTTCACTTCTAAACGCATACTATGTCTTCACTGCAGAAGCCACAGAAATCTCACAAGTGCGACCACGCGCAAACCTCCCCACTCTCCAACGTAGTTCCTGAGACCGTCCATCGTGCCTCCTCGTCCAGCACTCCCCCTGCCCAGCACTTCCATTCAGTCTCCCCATTAACGAGCGCTGTGATTGGCTAGAGCACGCCCACAATGTCTTCAAGCCAGTGCACACTCGCAAACATATTGACACACACACTAAAAACTGGATTTACATTTAAATAACTTGAAATTAAATAAATATTCCTACGCCTGGACCATAAACACACTCTAACTCACATTTTTTTTTTTTTTTTTTTTGGTCATCAGTCTGCTGACTGGTTTGATGCGGCCCGCCACGAATTCCTTTCCTGTGCTAACCTCTTCATCTCAGAGTAGCACTTGTAACCTACGTCCTCAATTATTTGCTTGACGTATTCCAATCTCTGTCTTCCTCTACAGTTTTTGCCCTCTACAGCTCCCTCTAGTACCATGGAAGTCATTCCCTTATGTCTTAGCATATGTCCTATCATCCTGTCCCTTCTCCTTATCAGTGTTTTTCACATATTCCTTTCCTCTCCGATTCTGCGTAGAACCTCCTCATTCCTTACCTTATCAGTCCACCTAATTTTCAACATTCGCCTATAGCACCACATCTCAAATGCTTCGATTCTCTTCTGTTCCGGTTTTCCCACAGTCCATGCTTCACTACCATACAATGCTGTACTCCAGACGTACATCCTCAGAAATTTCTTCCTCAAATTAAGGCTGGTATTTGATATTAGTAGACTTCTCTTGGCCAGAAATGCCTTTTTTACCATAGCGAGTCTGTTTTTGATGTCCTCCTTGCTCCGTCCGTCATTGGTTATTTTACTGCCTAGGTAGCAGAATTCCTTAACTTCATTGACTTCGTGACCATCAATCCTGATGTTAAGTTTCTCGCTGTTCTCATTTCTACTACTTCTCATTACCTTCGTCTTTCTCCGATTTACTCTCAAACCATACTGTGTACTCATTAGACTGTTCATTCCGTTCAGCAGATCATTTAATTCTTCTTCACTTTCACTCAGGATAGCAATGTCATCAGCGAATCGTATCATTGATATCCTTTCACCTTGTATTTTAATTCCACTCCTGAAAATTTCTTTTGTTTCCATCATTGCTTCCTCGACGTACAGATTGAAGAGTAGGGGCGAAAGGCTACAGCCTTGTCTTACACCCTTCTTAATACGAGCACTTCGTTCTTGATCGTCCACTCTTATTATTCCCTCTTGGTTGTTGTACATATTGTATATGACCCGTCTCTCCCTATAGCTTACCCCTACTTTTTTCAAAATCTCGAACAGCTTGCACCATTTTATATTGTCGAACCCTTTTTCCCGGTCGACAAATCCTATGAAAGTGTCCTGATTTTTCTTTAGCCTTGCCTCCATTATTAGCCGTAACGTCAGAATTGCCTCTCTCGTCCCTTTACTTTTCCTAAAGCCAAACTGATCGTCACCTAGCGCATTCTCGATTTTCTTTACCATTCTTCTGTATATTATTCTTGTAAGCAGCTTCGATGCATGAGCTGTTAAGCTGATTGTGCGATAATTCTCGCACTTGTCTGCTCTTGCCGTCTTCGGAATTGTGTGGATGATGCTTTTCCGAAAGTCAGATGGTATGTCGCCAGACTCATATATTCTACACACCAACTTGAATAGTCGTTTTGTTGCCACTTCCCCCAATGATTTTAGATATTCTGATGGAATGTTATCCATCCCTTCTGCCTTATTTGACCGTAAGTCCTCCAAAGCTCTTTTAAATTCCGATTCTAATACTGGATCCCCTATCTCTTCTAAATCCTGTTTCTTCCTCTATCACATCAGACAAATCTTCACCCTCATAGAGGCTTTCAGTGTATTCTTTCCACCTATCTGCTCTCTCCTCTGCATTTAACAGTGGAATTCCCGTTGCACTCTTAATGTTACCACCGTTGCTTTTAATGTCACCAAAGGTTGTTTTGATTTTCCTGTATGCTGAGGCTGTCCTTCCGACAATCATATCTTTTTCGATGTCTTCACATTTTTCCTGCAGCCATTTCGTCTTAGCTTCCCTGCACTTCCTATTTATTTCATTCCTCAGCGTCTTGTATTTCTGTATTCCTGATTTTCCCGGAACATGTTTGTACTTTCTCCTTTCATCAATCAACTGAAGTATTTCTTCTGTTACCCATGGTTTCTTCGCAGCTACCTTCTTTGTACCTACGTTTTCCTTCCCAACTTCTGTGATGGCCTTTTTTAGAGATGTCCATTCCTCTTCAACTGTACTGCCTACTGCGCTATTCCTTATTGCTGTATCTATAGCGTTAGAGAACTTCAAACGTATCTCATCATTCCTTAGTACTTCCGTATCCCACTTCTTTGCGTATTGATTCTTCCTGACTAATGTCTTGAACTTCAGCCTACTCTTCATCACTACTATATTGTGATCTGAGTCTATATCTGCTCCTGGGTACGCCTTTCAACCCAGTATCTGATTTCGGAATCTCTGCCTGACCATGATGTAATCTAATTGAAATCTTCCCGTATCTCCCGGCCTTTTCCAAGTAGACCTCCTCCTCTTGTGATTCTTGAAGAGGGTATTCGCTATTACTAGCTGAAACTTGTTACAGAACTCAATTAGTCTTTCTTCTCTTTCATTCCTTGTCCCAAGCCCATATTCTCCTGTAACTTTTTCTTCTACTCCTTCCCCTACAACTGCATTCCAGTCGCCCATGACTATTAGATTTTCGTCCCCCTTTACATACTGCATTACCCTTTCAATATCCTCATACACTTTCTCTATCTGTTCGTCTTCAGCTTGCGACGTCGGCATGTATACCTGAACCATCGTTGTTGGTGTTGGTCTGCTGTCGATTCTGATTAGAACAACCCGGTCACTGAACTGTTCACAGTAACACACCCTCTGCCCTACCTTCCTATTCATAACGAATCCTACACCTGTTATACCATTTTCTGCTGCTGTTGATATTACCCGATACTCATCTGACCAGAAATCCTTGTCTTCCTTCCACTTCACTTCACTGACCCCTACTATATCTAGATTGAAGCTTTGCATTTCCCTTTTCAGATTTTCTAGTTTCCCTACCACGTTCAAGCTTCTGATATTCCACGCTCCGACTCGTAGAACGTTATCCTTTCGTTGATTATTCAATCTTTTTCTCATGGTAACCTCCCCCTTGGCAGTCCCCTCCCGGAGATCCGAATGGGGGACTATTCCGGAATCTTTTGCCAATGGAGAGATCATCGTGACACTTCTTCAATTACAGGCCACATGTCCTGTGGATACACGTTACGTGTCTTTAATGCAGTGGTTTCCATTGCCTTCTGCATCCTCATGTCGTTGGTCATTGCTGATTCTTCCGCCTTTAGGGGCAATTTCCCACCCCTAGGACAAGAGAGTGCCCTGAACCTCTATCCGCTTCTCCACCCTCTTTGACAAGGCCGTTGGCAGAATGAGGCTGACTTCTTATGCCGGAAGTCTTCCGCCGCCAATGCTGATTATTTATCAAAAGATAGGCAGTGGCGGGGATCGAACCCGGGACCGTTGTGCAGCATCACGCGGTTGCTAACGAGCTGCGGCTTGCCGAGTGGTCCGAGCGGTGGCCGCCAACTCTGAACTTAGTTTCAGGGTGCCACAACTCTCCCGTTCCCCAGAAAGTGGATGGTAAATTTGCTGGAAAGTTATTTACAGTGCTGTGAGATGTTGAAGGTGCTCTGCTCCTACGGTTCTTTCTCATGTGTGTGATCTTGCATGGGCAGTAGGGAATATTTACTTCACAGCAAGCAGGAGTGGGAAAATGGGCGTAAGAGAGTTGCAGCTATGGGATGAGAAAATAACTTACTTTTGCTGGATTCATGATACATGTATAAAAATCATATTCCATTAGAGCGAACTATCCCGCCCGAAAAGAATGTGACATTGGAATTCATATCATCAGGAACCACAGGACTAACTCAGCCTCTGATTGCAAGTTTTTTCGTGCCTACAAAACATATTATCGCACTACATTCCATAGAATCTTGGTATCTGCACCTCCCTGACCGAGTGGTTCTAGGCTCTACAGTCTGGAACCGTGCGACTGCTACGGTCGCAGATTCGAATCCTGCCTCGGGCATGGATGTGTGTGATGTCCTTAGGTTGGTTAGGTTTAAGTAGTTCTAAGTTCTAGGGAACTTCGGATCCAACCTCGGGGAAGATCAGTTTGGATTCCGTAGAAACACTGGAACACGTGAGGCAATACTGACCTTATGACTTATCTTAGAAGAAAGATTAAGGAAAGGCAAACCTACGCTTCTAGCATTTGTAGACTTAGAGAAACCTTTTGACAATGTTGACTGGAATACTCTCTTTCAAATTCTAAAGGTGGCAGGGGTAAAATACAGGGAGCGAAAGGCTATTTACAATTCGTACAGAAACCAGATGGCAGTTATAAGAGTCGAGGGACATGAAAGGGAAGCAGTCGTTGGGAAGGGAGTAAGACAGGGTTGTAGCCTCTCCCCGATGTTGCTCAATCTGTATATTGAACAAGCAGTAAAGGAAATAAAAGAAAAATTTGGAGTAGGTATTAAAATTCATGGAGAAGAAATAAAAACTTTGAGGTTCGCCGATGACATTGTAATTCTGTCAGAGACAGCAAAGGACTTGGAAGAGCAGTTGAATGGAATGGACAGTGTCTTGAAAGGAGGATATAAGATGAACATCAACAAAAGCAAAACAAGGATAATGGAATGTAGTCGAATTAAGTCGGGTGATGCTGAGGGAATTAGATTAGGAAATGAGACACTTAAAGTAGTAAAGGAGTTTTGCTATTTGGGGAGCAAAATAACTGATGATGGTCGAAGTAGAGAGGATATAAAATGTAGACTGGCAATGGCAAGGAAAGCGTTTCTGAAAAAGAGAAATTTGTTGACATCGAGTATAGATTTAAGTGTCAGAAAGTCATTTCTGAAAATATTTGCATGGAGTGTAGCCACGTATGGAAGTGAAACATGGACGATAAATAGTTTGGACAAGAAGAGAATAGAAGCTTTCGAAATGTGGTGCTACAGAAGAATGCTGAAGTTTAGATGGGTAGATCACATAACTAATGAGGAAGTATTGAATAGGATTGGGGAGAAGAGAAGTTTGTGGCACAACTTGACCAGAAGGAGGGATCGGTTGGTAGGACATGTTCTGAGGCATCAAGGGATTACCAATTTAGTATTGGAGGGCAGCGTGGAGGGTAAAAATCGTAGAGGGAGACCAAGAGATGAATACACTAAGCAGATTCAGAAGGATGTAGGTTGCAGTAGGTACTGGGAGATGAAAAAGCTTGCACAGTATAGAGTAGCATGGAGAGCTGCATCAAACCAGTCTCAGGACTGAAGGCCACAACAACAAGTTCTAGGAGACTGATGGCCTTAGAAGTTAAGTCCCATAGTGCTCAGAGCCATTTGAACCATTTTGAACCTCCCTGACACTCATTTTCTGTCGCCCTCCTGATGCACATTGTATGTCATTAACAAATAATATTTTTCCTGTCATAATTGTTAACACAATACTTTCAGCTGAGCCTTACTGAACGCTGAACTTGTCACCTCTCTCACAAGGGATTGCTTGTGCGTTTGGTGTACTTTGCTGGTATACAGTGCATCAGTGTTCGTCAGTTGGGTCCATGAGATACCTATTGGATTCCTAACCTCAGCCATACTCATTGAACGCAAATACGGCGGAACCAGGCTCTTCACAGAATACGCTAAAATACAAAATAATTTCAGATAGTTGTGCTGCACGTACCAGCAACGAAAAAGCAAAGAAATACACTACTGGCCATTAAAATTGCTATACCAAGAAGAAATGCAGATGATACACGGGTATTCATTGGACAGATATATTATGCTAGAACTGACATGTGATTACATTTTCACGCAATTTGGGTGCATAGATCCTGAGAAATCAGTGCCCAGAACAACCACCTCTGGCCGTAATAACGGCCTTCATACGCCTAGGCATTGAGTCAAACAGAGCTTGGATGGTGTGTACAGGTACAGCTGCCCATGCAGCTTCAACACGGTACCACAGTTCATCAAGAGTAGTGACTGGCGTATTATGACGAGCCAGTAGCTCGGCCACCATTGACCAGACGTTCTCAGTTGGTTAGAGATCTGGAGAATGTGCTGGCCAGGGCAGCAGTCGAACATTTTCTGTATCCAGAAAGGCCCATACAGGACCTGGAACATGTGGTCGTGCATTATCCTGCTGAAATGTAGGGTTTCGCATGGATCGAATGAAACGTAGAGCCACGGGTCGTAACACATCTGAAATGTAACGTCCACTGTTCAAAGCGCCGTCAATGCGAACAAGAGGTGACCGAGACGAGTAACCAATGGCACCCCATACCATCACGCCGGGTGATAGGCCAGTATGGCGATGGCGAATACACACTTCCAATGTGCGTTCACCGCGATCTCGGCAAACATGGATGTGACCATCATGATGCTGTAAACAGAACCTGGATTCATCCGAAAACTGACGTTTTGCCATTCGTGCACCCAGGTTCGTCGTTGAGTACACCATCGCAGGCGCTCCTGTTTGTGATGCAGCGTCAAGGGTAACCGCATCCATGATCCCCGAGCTAATAGTCCATGCAGCTGCAAACGTCGTCGAACTGTTCGTGCAGATGGTTGTTGTCTTGCAAACGTCCCCATCCGTTGATTCAGGGATCGAGACGTGGCTGCACGATCCGTTACAGCCATGTGGATAAGATGCCTGTCATCAAGACTGCTAGTGATAAGAGGCCGTTGGGATCCAGCATGGCGTTCCGTATTACCCTCCTGAACCCATCGATTCCATATTCTGCTAACAGTCATTGGATCTCTACCAATGCGAGCAGCAATGTCGCGATACGATAAACCGCAATCTCGATAGGCTACAATCTGAACTTTATCAAAGTCGGAAACATGATGGTACCCATTTCTCCTCCTTACACGAAGCATAACAACAACGTTTCACCAGGCAACGCCGGTCAACTGCTGTTTGTGTATGAGAAATCGGTTGGGAACTTTCCTCATGTCAGCACGTTGCAGGTGTCGCCACCGGCGCCAACCTTGTGTGAATGCTCTGCAAAGCTAATCATTTGCATATCACAGCATCTTCTTCCTGTCGGATAAATTTCGCATCTGTAGCATGTCATCTTCATGGTGTAGCAATTTTAATGGCCAGTAGTGTAGTTAGGCCTGGGAGATCCTGTTTCTTTTATCAGCGATTGGGAGCGACGAGAATGAAAAACAACCAGTGAACGTAATCAGAGTAAATGATTGTCATCGAATATGGCTAGAAGTGAAGGTCTAATGTGTGACGACTTCGTGATACATATTAGGCGACGTATGTGAACGACTATATGTGTAGGGGAACCCGTAGGGTGGGCTGCTGCAAAATTAATGGCATAATATTTCTAGTACTGATGATGTGTGATATATTCTCATATTCCAGGGTGAGGTATTTAAATAAGCGATTAGTCTGGAGGTAAATATTTTAAATTGGGCTTGTCAATAGAGTCTTTGTCACCATTAGTTGGAGCAGAAATCGAAGAGAGATCGCGGTGCACTGTTGCTGATCGCAAAGTGTACATTATTCCATATGTTAAATTTTGAAAATGAGGTAACCCGCCACGTTAGGCAATAGCGCTAACGCGCTGCTTCCTGGACTCGGGTAAGCGCGCTGGCCCCGGATCGCATCCGCCCGGCGGATTAACGACGACGGTCGGTGTACCAGCCAGCCTGGATGTGGTTTTTAGACGGTTTTCTACATTCCCCTAGGTGAATACCGGGCTGGTCCCCACGTCCCGCCTCAGTTACATGGCTCACAGACATCTGCACACTTCCGCATTATTCCATGAATTACACTAGCCGCAGACAGTTGGAGTACACTCACTCCATCCAGGGGGGTACGGGGTGGCGGCAGGAAGGGCATCTGGCCACCTCTTAATCTAACATTGCCAAATCCGATTAACCATGCTGATCCTCCGTACCTGTGGGACAAGGTACAAGAGAAACAAAGAAAGAAATTTTGAAAATGAAGTCTTCATACGACGAAGTGTTTTAGGACCTATTGTCAGCAATTGTCAGAGAACAAGGGGGTGTTGAGATCACCAGCCTGTACTAGCACTTGCTTTCTTCTGGTTTCTTTGATCTTCTAAAAAACTCTCTACATTATACTTGGCCCTCACTTATGTATACAGTTAGAGGAAAATAATGACACGCCACAAATATTTTACATAAGAAATCAATGCATCCTGATTGTAATAATATCAAATCTCTTCCTATGCAACATCCCTTCTCCTCCGCCTCTTCCTCATCCTCAGACTCCTCGTCGTCCTCCACCCTCGTCACCTTCATCATATCCTTCGTCACTCTCACCCTCAGCCTCTCCCTCTCCCTTCCTACGTCTATTCCTTCATCCTAAACCTTAACCTATCTAAGCTTTGACAATGGTCAGCGATTTGAGTCGCAGACAGACAGGTCAGGGTTGGAAATAAGTTAAAATCCACACATATGTTCACATATTTAAATTGAGGACAATGACAGTACAGTTTTCATATTTTTGGCTCGCTACGCGCAAACTATTAGTAGTACAGACAAAAAGAGCAAGATCTTTTGGTAGGAAATTTAATGTAGTTGAATTTTGTTCTGGGATAAAAATTCGCCAGAGGCAATAGTGTTCGAATTATACAAGAAAAAAGTAAAATTGTGGCATTCAAACGCGTTTTTCTTGAAAAAGTCGATAACTGTGGCTTCCAGCAAAAACACATCCCAGTACAAAATTTAAATACGTTAAATTTCCTACAAAAAAGGTTCTATTAACATGTTCCTGTAAGACTAACAGTTTGCGTGGAGCGACCGAGAGAATGTCAACATCCGGAGAGTGGTTTTTGATTGTGGGTTGCATAAAACGTCATCGGTAATGGCATCTGATTCACCCTGTACATGAAAATTTTAAGTAAACCAGATACCTTAATGTTTGCATTTGGAACAGAAGTTTCTAAGGCTTCAGTTGGAATTCTTTTTCTGAATTCTTCTCTATTCAACTTAGTGTTTTGTGCGATTTATTGAAATGTATCTTTAGCAAAATCTCTATTTTAATTATGAAGAAAATTAATAATAATAATAATAACGCTAAATAAATTCTGTTTGGATTTTGAAAAACGGTAAAATGTTGTCGCTGTTTCTGATCGACTCTTAAAATCTTCTGTAACAGCTGTGTTTCTTCATTTATGATACAATTCTCATTCAAAAGAGTGACAGGTAGGTTGCATTAAAACTATACGTCTCACTTTTCAAGAGCTCATTCGACCAAGTCTTATTTCTGAATTGTTTGAATATAATCAGCAAATAATTCTCTCACGTTTTCTGTGCTGATGGGTACAGGTAGTGGCTGATTTAGATCGTTAAATTAAGCAGAAAAACATTCACAGGTTTATCCAACAAATGCATTGCTTGACTCAGTGATGTACAGAATATTTTTGAAGTTCAGTCGGAACGGTACATTTTATAAAATTACTCTGCCTTTCGCTCCCATTTACAATACGAGAATCGAGAGGTATAATTTTTTTCAATGCGCTCTGCGATGATGATAAAAATGCCGCACTTTCCCGATGTCGAGTGGCACTCTTGAGGAAACTGCTAGCGAGTGACGGCTAGGAGAGTTCATGTTTCTCACATGCTTCACAACGCGCCGATAATGGGTTTCACGATTACTTTTTTTGTAGCTTCTAGTTTATATTGAAGTCTAAATGTGCGTTTTGTCTGATGTTAACTAAGTGCGAGAAAAGTAAGTACGGAAAGCCTCGAAGTGGGGCCTTGGACCAGTCGCTTGTAAGCATTCTTTACAGAATATAAATATAATAGGGAGGCATTAAAAATATGTACTGTTGTGTCAATGACTGAAAGAGATCAGGAAAACGACAGAAGGAATGGTGAAGTAATAACTGTTACGAAGACATCAACATTCTAAACATTTGCGTCTGAGCGGATTTTGGACAATTAATTTAACGAGATGGCTGATACTAAAACGTAATTTGCTGCAGAGGAGTGAAGTACACAAATTGTTTACATGAATTATTTATCTTTTTCATGTGAATAAACCAGCGGCGTTTTTCGGGAGGCTGTTGCTTATTTTTTTTGCCAAAGAGTAAATTAAAAACGGGTCTTTTCGAGTGTAGCAAAAGGAAGTAATTGGCCTCCATCCGTAGAGAGCGAGAGTACCTGCTACGACCTGGGGAAGCATGGGTCTGACGTAATTAGAATCACGGCAGCCACAATGTGGTCCGGACTGCCCCGTCCTCCGTCCTGTGGTAGCCTTTAATACCTTCAAATTGGGAAACCTTAGTGCTGCACCTTCGCAGATTTACAGGAGATGAGTCTGCTCTGACACGGAGGAGGGGAAGGGAGGGGAGAGTAAAGGAGAGGAAAGGCTCCGCGGTAGCGACAGCATTCAGGAGGAAGTTTCGTAGGCTGTTATGCAGGGCGAGAGACAGCAAAGTTTACTGCGTTAATGCGCCCTCCGCGAGGCGCTGTGCGTTTCTTGGAGCGAGAACGACCGCAGCGCACTCCAGCGGAGTTTTGGCACAATGAATCTAAATCTGGCAGCCGCTCTCGCGTTTCCTCGCATCCGCCATACAGAATGCTCATGGATACTGCTTTAAAGTCAATCCGAATTCTACATAGTACGGTAACTCACCTCGTTGGTGAGAACAGCAAGCTCCCTCCACTCGATAAATTCGTCGTATAATTTGATGCAGAAGTGCGGAAGATGAGGTACTGGTGATACTCTTTTTTGAAAGAAGACATGGATTTGCTGTTTAGAATCTGTACACTCTGCAGTTCTGGATTTGAACCTAAATAAAAAGAATTTTTCTTTTTCAAATTTCTGTTAGTCACTGTTCCACAAAACTTTTACTTTCGTAACAAAAAAATGGCTCTGATCACTATGGGACTTAACATCCGTGGTCATCAGTCCCCTAGAACTTAGAACTACTTAAACCTAACTAACCTAAGGACATCACACACATCCATGCCCGAGGCAGGATTCGAACCTGCGACCGTAGCGGTCGCGTGGTTCCAGACTGAAGCGCCTAGAACCGCTCGGCTACACCGGCCGGCTTTCGTAACAGCTAAGTTAATTATTTGCTTAGTTTTCTAAGCAAGTACGGTTGTTGTGGCAGCATTCAAATGTCGCTAACTGTAATAATCGTCCTCCTCCTCTTGTGGGATAGCATCTAAGCTGTTCTCTATCCTTGGAAAGTTCTTTTAAAATTGGTACCAGCTTGTCTGAACTGTGATAATGGCAGGGAGAAGCTATATGAAGACTTTCTGCTAGAGCTTTAAAGCTGCCGTAGACTCTCATACGGAAGTATAGACTACTGTTGCTTTCCTAGTAGCCTTGGCCACTTAACATCATAACCGCATTATCTGTACGTTA
The DNA here is from genome assembly GCF_021461395.2 of Schistocerca americana. NCBI lineage: Eukaryota > Metazoa > Arthropoda > Insecta > Orthoptera > Acrididae > Schistocerca > Schistocerca americana. Next base: position 478,377,263 of record NC_060121.1, read on the forward strand.
GATGTGTGGCACACTTATCAAGCGTTACCTCATTTTGATTGCTTTGTTTGCATGTGATTAGTGTCTTACTAGATTACTCTAGAAACTGGAAGCAGTGCACCGTCTAGAAACAGCGTGAAGATATACAAAGGGCCGCGTAACCTACACAGTTATCCAGCTGTCTGTTAGTTAAAAATAAACGATATTTAGAGCAAAATTGAAACTGTGAAGTTTCAATTCCGGAATCTTTCGAAAATTGTTGATCTGTAACATGAAACAAAGGGTTGTTGTAGCAAAAACAAAAAGCTAGCGATTTATCACTTAGCGCTAGAAAACGCAATTTTCTCAGAAGAAGGTGAAACAAAACAGAAAAAAAACGCGAAACAAAAACATCTCAAACATCGTTTTAATACTTCGCTGAGCTTATATAAAACATGATTGTTGTTCATAAGCAACTTTCACACTTAGCAGTCAGAACAGGAAACTGTTGCCTTTCATCATGATGAAGAATGTTCTGTTGAGTACAAAATAACAAGAATGATAGTATACTTATTTTATGTTTGCGCCTGTGAATCACAATTACATCAGAAGTTATTGCATTGGTACATAAAATTGCAAAAGTTTAGCGTGATAAATTGCAATTTATGTCTTGTGAGAACATAAAGTACACAGCAGACTAATACTGAACGGTGTGCGGTTCCAGTTATGTGCAAAACAACAAAACAGAGAAATTGTTGTCTCTCAGTTTCTTCCTCGCACATTCATTTACGTTTCTTCCTCCACCAACACTACCACAACAGTATCAATAATCTTTTCCGGGCGGGAAGGAGCGCCGGCCCTGGCGCGAAACCGTCCGGCGGATTTGTGCCGATGTCCGGTGAGCCGGGCAGTCTGTGGATGGTTTTTAGGCGGTTTTCCATCTGCCTCGGCAAATGCGGGCTGGTTCCCCTTATTCCGCCTTAGCTACACTATGTCGGCGATTGCTGCGCAAACAAGTTCTCCACGTAACATAGGGGTTACACTCGTCTGGCGTCAGACTTCCCTGGGGTGGGGGCTGGGGGGGTGTCCACCGGGGGCTGAACCGCACAATTACCCTAGGTTCGGTGTGGGGCGGCCGGAGGGGTGAAGTGGACCGCGGTAGTCGTCGTGGGGTTGCGGACCACTGCGGCTGCGGCGGGGACGAAGCCTCTCCGCCGTTTCTATATCCCTGGTTAACATAACATAACATAACCAATAATTTTACACTTTAGTATGTGATTTATGTACTGTACCAAAACTACCGAACTGTAGTTTGGTACAGCTCAGCTCTACTTCCTACTCAATCATATTTTAAATATTTAGAGATACAAATGAAATCATATAGCAGGAGAGACTCTTTACATACACTAGTGAAGGAAAAGTCGTTTCCGGACTAAAAAATGCAAGCAGGTATCAACTCACCGGACCAAGTTCTCGTATTAGTTTCAGATTAAAGAGCCCCAGTAATCTCTATGAAACATTGTAGATGATTTAGGATTGGTACGAGCCGATCATGTCATCCTCCACTGCTGATGTAAATCGTGACAGTGAAAGTGTGTGTGTGTGTGTGTGCGTGTTTGTGTGTGTGTGAGTGTGTGTACACTTGCGTGCATTGCAGTCGGCTGCTTGAAATGAGCGCAATAAGCTGGGTTGCCGTGGAGATGTGACAGATTGACTGAAAGGAACTGACGAGTTTGGACTTGCCCGTGACCAGACCGCGAATGAAGATGGCCTGACATGTTAGTGTATGGCCCAGTGTGTCTATAAGATTTGTTGAAAGAGATGTAATGAGTACTTAGAACACAATAATATGTCTTAGAAGATAATGTCAATTTGAAATCTCATGATCGGACTATTGGCCTAACTGCAGTTAGAGAGCAGTCTTTCTTGATTGCAACACTAGGAGGAGATGGGTGGCGAGTCCGTCACCCCGGTCCCCTCGCCCCCCCCCCCCCCCCCCCCCAAGGAGACTACACTCTGCTCATTTGATAGCAGACTTATTTGAGCTGGAGCTGGGACTGTTGTTCTGGGACTTCCTCGAGGAAAATTCACCACTGCAATCCGGGATTCAGCCCAGTACGTCAAGAACTGAAACCTAGCGCTGTAGCCAGTAGTTGACCATGGTCATATTGTAGTGCCGCTGCCTAATGTATCTTATAAGTATTCAGCAGAAGCAATGAGAAGTAGCGTGGAGCCGTTGAAGATAGATGAATTAAAAGCCGCGATCCTGCAGCCACCAGTTTGGTAACATGTGGCTCACAGTATCAGACACGCACATGGATTGCCATGCCAGGAGAGCTGGGTGCTGCAGTCGACTGTACCACACAGCGATAACCGTGAAGCCAATGGGGCGGTGTCACCACATCAGGGCAAGTGTCTTGTTATGGGCAATGTGACTAGGTGCCATGTGTTAGTGAAGAAAATTAGTGCCAGAGACAAATAAAGAAGTCTGCATTTTGAGGCAGGAAAGCCATCATTATGACATTAGAGCTATGCTGGACAGCGAGACGGATGGGAGCCGCCAAAAGCAGTCTTGAGTTCGAGTCCGGGCTGTGGTTACCACCATAACTAAGTCCTTCACAGGACTCGCTGTCACAGTCCACCAACAATCCATCCAAGGTTGCTGTCGCCTCCGAAATTGAGTTCCTAGTGAGAACTGTCACCACAGTGCCAGCTGCCATGCGACTCCTGCTAGAGAACTACGAGATGCATCTCGAGCACAGCAGCCTACACGTGCCATCACTGTGACACGAATGGGCCGAGGAGCCGTTTGGTCTCCATGAGGCCGAGGGAAGTAGCGCATCACTGACGTGGACGACCATGGCCTCCAAAGTTTGCTGGCCTTCCACGGAACCGTAGCAACCACCGTCAGGACGCCAGCTCAGCAGCCATGGTGGGAGCCGCCACCCATACGTCAGCGCCGGCTGGGGGCAACAGAGAAAGGCGTTATAGCCTCAGTACGTTATGTACTGAAGTCAATAAAAGTCACTCAATAGTGTTTCCACTCGGGACTGAAGCCAAACTACTCACTCCCACAGTTAAATATAGAATATGCCTCAAGGACAAAGAAAAGCAAAGATGATGATGAAGCTGATCAGTATTTGAAAGAGCAACAACTTGCTTAATGTCAAAACCGGGAGCTACACAGTGGTAGAAGAACTGACGGAACTCTCATCCCGGTAACAGACTTATGGTAGGTGGTCAGAGCAAGGAAGATATGAGAAGTCGATTGCCACAGAACGAAGGAAGCATTCTTCGGTAAAAGAGCATTGACAGGGAACTGAAGAATGTGCCTGGAGCACCGTAAAAAATGATAGTGAGACGCTGACAGTCGAGAAGCCGGAGAAGGCGAATGTGTCTATGGACACATTATTTACATAATCCTGTGTCTTTTAATCTTTTTATGTGTTACAGTATTGTAATAATGTATTGGTTCACCGAAAAATGTTACAAATTAAGTGGATAGTTAGAGCATATTGAAAAATAGATTATCCTAGAAATGTGTAGAGGGAATTACCAGAAACAAGAACAAGTTAGTGAGACTTTCAACGATATTCAGAAATGGTTTGCCTGGCTCTGGAAGCTAGAAGGTGCAGACAAAGATTGGAGAGTGCGAAGGGCCGCGGGGATTGCGCGGCCCCTCCCGTCGGAGGTTCGAGTCCTCCCTCGGGCATGGGTGTGTGTGTTGTTCTTAGCATAAGTTAGTTTAAGTAGTGTATAAGTCTAGGGACCGATGACCACAGCAGTTTGGTCCCTTAGGAATTAAAACATATGAACATATGAGAGTGCGAATGAGATTGTAGTCAATGTTGGTTGTAGTACAGTAGTTACGTAATGAGGAAAAGATCTGAACAGGACAGAAATAGCTGAAGGAATTTATGAAATCAGTTGGAAGACTAATTTAAAAACAAATCTCCGATCTTGTATAGACCAACTTGGTCCACGGCGACAATTTATATACATGGTTAAGTATCTTTTAATCTACTGTCTCTGTGTTATAGGATACTGTGATAACTTACTGACTTGTAAATATATTAAATCCAGCTACAGGCCACAATTCCTTTTCTTACGAAAATAAAAGTTTTGTGGAAATATTTGGGTCTGTTTAATTTGTAACGTATCTCGCTAGTACTCAGTATTATATAGAGAGTGACAATTATTGAACTATATGAATAAAAGTAAATTAGTAACGAACTACGGCTTGCGCACACTTTATTCAACATGTAAACGTCACTACAGATATTAGGATTTAGGTAATGACGTATCCGATATGCCTATGTGATGATGCGGTGCAGACAAACATCGAAATTCCGCATGACACGCTGATGTGTCGGAACATCGATGGCCTCCTGAATTGCTGTTTTCAGCTCAGCAATGGTTTTGGGGCTATTGTCTTTAATATAGCCCCACAAAAAGGAGTCGCACGTGTTCAGATACGGAGAATACGGTGACCAATCGACTCTCATGCCAGTGGCCTCTGGGTACCCCAGAGCCAAAATGCGGTCCCCAGAGTGCTTTTCCAGGACATCAAAGGCTCTCCTGCTTCGATGTTGTTGAGTTCCGTCATGCGTGAACCACATCATGTCGAAACCATGGACACTTTGGACAATGAGGATGAAACCAATTTCTAAGACCTTCACGTACCGTTCGGTAGTCTCCTTGTAATCAAGGAATATCGCACCGATTATTCCGTGACAGGACACTGCACACCACCCAGTCATCCGTTGGGGGTGAAGAGACTTCTCGATCGCAAAGTGCGGGTTCTCAGTCCCCCAAATGTGCCAATTTTGCTTATTGACGAACCTATCCAAATGAAAGTGGGCTTCTACGCTCAACCGAACTATGCTATTTCTCATGCTGCCCCGCGGCCAACCGTGCACTTTGAACGTCCTGACGCAAACCGTTCAGAAGTTACGACGATTTTATTTCCTGTAACTCAATAATTGTCACCCTGTGACTTGAAATGTCTGAAAACAATTGCGATAAATTAATGGGAGTAGTCTGAAGTTCGTTCTTCGTCTAATTAACTTTATATTTTATATTTTTTACGATATTTTTCTGTCGTCAGATTGAAATACATGTGGATCTTCGAAACAGGAGAGCACTGACTCTGCACGCACAGTTTAAGCTAAGAGAACAAGCTTGAACAAAACTGTTGCTTATGTTATGAAAAATAAGTCAGCTGCAACATCCGCTGCTGAAAATGTGTTTTAGATCGCGACCGTTTCATTGACTGATTATGCGAAATACAAAATGTCATAGACTGTTAGTACGGGAGAATGTTGTACCTTTGTAGGCTTCTCAGACTCTCCTCAAGCCAGCCTTGTAATAGAAGTTTAATACATTTTCCTCTTCATGTACCTAGGAACAAATATTCAATTGAAATTTAAAAGCGTTGTTATCGAGGAAATTAAGCAGACGTATTGCCAGAAACCAGGTACAAAATCAATTCGTTTTGAAATTTAAGCTGTTGTAAAACAACAAAAATTTACGATTTCAAGACAGGTTAAAATTGTTAATTCGTTAAGCAAACTCAATTCATTTGCAGAACTTATAAGTTCCCCTGTTAAAAGACCTTCTTCTGTTTTAAGGTACAAGATGGTGCACAACAGACGAAGTATAGCTTAACTGTACACATGTTCTATAAACAGTCCTAAGCGAAAGATTTACAAATGCTGCACCCAACGCCGTCTCATGTCTAACAACAACGAAAATAGTAGAAAATAGCGTTAAGTGCCTATGGCGCTCTCTAGAGCGGATTGCCTCACGTGCTTCTGAAAGTCAATCACTGAAGTACCGACTGAAATACATTTTGTTCCTGGGTACCGTATCCTAACAGTACAACACACTCTCCTATATATAAACATTGTTCGAATTTTTCTTCTGGCTGTATTTGCCTATACTGTATTTCATTATCTTACTAGTGCGTTCTGACATAATTCTAACGTCTCTTCATATATTTCACTCTTCTTCATTGTTTGTATGTTTGCGTATTTGTTTTTTATTTATAGAAATGAGCATATTTAAGAGCAAGGACGAATGTGGAGATATCTGTTCGTGTCGTTTACTGTTTATCGTGTTACTGAATAGGACTTTATTCCACAGTATGGCACGTAGCTAACAAAATTTTTAATTTCTGAAGTTAAAGATGATGCGAAATTTTGGGTAGTGCTTTTGTTTTGAGGAGGTCCCGTTCCCGTGCATCTACGTATGAAGTTAAACTTGATATTTTGGTAGGATGGAATGATGGAAAACGTGTGTTCGCGTTGAAAGCGTTTTATGAGAGTAGTCTCAGTGTGGTAGACATCTGCCGAGCATTTCGGCATTTTGACATACAACGGTCATAAAATCCATTCATCCGTGAAATGACTACGCGGGTAATCCATTCCGAGAAAGCTCATTCCGACTCTGAAAAAGAAAAGTTTTGTTCCACAATGTAGTGTCGTTTGACCGATGTACACATATATTTCCAACAGACGACACTCCATTGCCGGACAATGAATTTATCTGTGACACAATATTTCATTGATCAAATGTCATCTCTGTGACCGTGTATGTAAATCGAATAACCATGCAAGTTTAAGGTTCAGTCTCAAAACGTTGCAAATATTCCACCTGCGTAATGCTAGTTACTGGGACCCGTAAGTATTATTACATGCTTATATTGTCACATCACAAAGCACTTCCCATGTATTAGTGACAATGCTTGTCCTAACAAAAATAGATGACATTTAACCCCGAATTACCATCTGAAAATTATTTCCACGTCTACATCTATTCTCTAGGAACCACTGTGAGGTACGTGGCAGAAGGTACTTTACATGACAAAGGTATTCCCCGGTCTACCAAGTAACGGGGTTTATTTCTGTTCCAGTCGTACATGCAGCATGGGAAGAATGGTTGCTTAGGTGACTCTGTGTGCGCTGCTTCGTAGTTAAAGCTTGATTTCGCGATCCCTACAGCAGCAAAATATAATAGGCTGTAGAATTTCTCTGATTCCTTACGTAATACTGGTTTTAGAAAGTTCCTGTTAGCGTGTCGATGAAAACCATTCAAAGGAAGTGTTGTGCCTCAGCAGGGTGCAATGCTTTTGGGCTTACTGATGCCACAACCTCTTGCGTCAGGAGATGGTGTAAACGGGTCGTAATGAAGGAAATGGATCATCGTCTGCTCAAAACCACAAGCGCAGGACACATCTTTGTAGTCCACATTTAAGCACAGCAGTTTCATTTCAGCCAATGCCCACGTGAAGACGGTTACGTGATTTCCATTTTGGTCACGAAATGCTTTTTCCTGGGGGGATAGCCTCGTGATGGCTGGGTGTTGTGTGCTGTCCTTAGGTTAGTTAGGTTTAAGTAGTTCTAAGTTCTAGGGGACTTATGACCACAGCAGTTGAGTCCCATAGTGCTCAGAGCCATTTGAACCTGGGGGGATAAGCCCTCTTTTGATGTTATCCAACAAATTTTAGCACTTTTCAGCCAGCGTTGAAGCCTCTCTTCCGCCTTTGACTTCAATATGAAGCAGGTGCTTGAGTGAAGCATTTCCTTCTGCGAAGTCGTCGAGCAACAGCTTCGTGCCAATGAAGTGGGTGTCGATCATCAGTATTGGCGTTGCTCTTTCCGGCTTTCCGGTTACTATCCGCCTGATATCGGGTGTAACTGTTCGGTCAGAACCTGGCTCTCCTTGACTGGGGTAGGTGTCAAGCATCCTTTCACGAGACGGCAAGTTTGATGAAGAGCAATACCAGCCTTTTCGAGTGGCGGTATTAGTACCACACAGAGGAAGCATACTCTCCTGCCGAGTGATAAAAGGCTAGAACCGACACCCGAAGTACACGTGGGCTTGCTCCGCACTTGTACCTTTGGGTTTTTTAAGAGATTATTTCGTACTGCGACCTTCATTCTGACACAGTGTTCCCTGAATGTCAGACTGCTATCGAGAATATCCCCGAGATATCTAGGGGCAGAAATGCGACTGAGAGGAGTTCTCAGCCATGAGACCCTTTACCTGTGGTTACCATATTTGTTCTGCGATGGAAAGCGCTGACTACTGTTTTGTTTAGCTTTCGCTTCGGCTGTTGGCCTCATAATAACTTCCCATGTCGTAAAGAGCGGACGAAGGTTGTAAAGTTGTCTACCAACGCCTTTAAATGTCTTATGTTGTGCAGAGTGGGCCAGATCGTGGGCATAAATAAATGGGACGCATGCCTTGTTAAGTGGTTGGTCGTTGGTGTACTAGTTAAATAGTGTGGGAGCAAGAACGCTCCCTAGGGGAAAACCATTTTTTATTCTGCGCCACCGACTTTTGGTGTTTTGAAAACTAGCGCAGCATCTGAATTAGAAACTGTAAGTTGCCCATAGGATTTGCCGATCTAGAGAAAACGTTGGACAACGTGAAATGATGCAAGATGTTCGAAATTCTGAGAAAAATAGGAGTAAGTTACAGGGTAAGACGGACAAGAACCAAGAGGGAACAATAAAAGTGGAAGACGGTGAACGAAGGACTCGAATTAGAAAGGATGTAATACAGCAATATAGTATTTCTCTCCTGCTGTTCGGCACATACTTCGGAGTAGCAATATCGGAAATTAAGGAAGGGTTCAGGAGTGCAATTAAAATTCAGGGTAAAAGATATCAATGATAAGATTGGCTGACGAAATTGCGATTCTCAGTGAAGAAGAATTAAAGGATGTGTTGACTGGAATCAACAGTGTAATGAGTACAGACTACTGTTTGAGAGTAAACCGGGAAAAGAGAAAAGTAATGAGAAGTAGCAGAAATGAGAATAGCGAGAAACTCAACATTAAAGTTATTGGTCACGGAGTAGACAAAGTTAAGGAATTCTGTTACCTTGGAAGCAAAATAACCCTTGACGGACAGAGCGTTGAGGAGATAAAAGCAGACTAGCACAGGCAATGGGGTCATTCCTAGCCATGAGAAGGCCACTTGTGTCGAACATAGGCCTTAATTTGAGGGAGAAATTTCTGAGAATGTACGTTTGCAGTACAGCACTGGATGGTAGTGAATCACGAACAGTGAGAAAACCGGAACTATAGAGAATCGAAGAATTTGAGACATGCTATAGAGGAATATAGAAAATTCGGTGCACCGATAAGGCAAGAAATAAGGAGGTTCTCCGCAGAATCGTCGAGGAAAGGAATACATGGAAAACGCTAACAAGAAGAAGGGACACGATGATAGGATATCTGTTAAGGCATCAGGTAAATACTTCCATGGTGTTAGAGGGAGCTGCAGAGCATAACAACTGTAGGTGAAGACAGTGATTGGACAGCATTCTTCAAATGATTGGGGACATATGGTGCAAATGCTCCTCTGAGATTAAGATGGTTTTGCAATCAGAAAACTAATGACTAAACAAAAGGTTCGTTTACACCGTATAGTACGCATCTACGTACAAATGTCTGTCAGTTCAGCTTTATCAGTACTTCATCAGTAAGTCAGTGGCGATATCCCATGAGCCAAACAAACCTGTGACTATTTGTTCTGATCTTCTTTGCATATGTTCAGTGCCCTCTGTTACTTGTATTTGATTTGGATCCCATAGACCTGAGCAGTATTCTAGGATAGGCCACAAAAGTGTGTTGGAAGCTATCTTCTTCAAAGACTAAATGCGTTATCTCAGTATTGTACTTACGAACCAAAGTCTGCCACCTGATTTACCTAAAGCTGAGGCTTTGTTATTGTTCTATTTCAAATCTCCAAAAATTGTTAACCACTGTAGTGTAGAGACGCAACATTTTTTTGGACTTTTCAGGCGCGGTCGTTTGCTCACTTAGCATTTACATCACCATTTTTTCCGTACTAATTACATCTACCTTGCTTTTAAGGTAACACATGAACTGTCTTTTGGTATGTCTCACAGTAACTGATGGATATATTGTCATCTTATATTATTACTTTCTGCTTCTATTCTTTCAAAATATTTGATTTTTATTTTATATTATTGTATGGGATATCACTTTCTTTCAGTATGACTGTAATGAACGAAGTCCTGTTAAATCATTTCTCAATGTCGTATTTGATTACTCACGAAAAATGTTTTTACAGGGTACAGACTTAATAGTAAACACCTTGACTATAGTACGGAAATCAAGCTGCTAATTTTAGCGTTATCAATATTTTTGGAAATTTCTCTGAAATGCCCGGCGTTGAGTCAGTAATCAGTTATAACATTTTCCTATCTGAACATTTACTAAAATCCGGCTACATAAACTGATTAGGTATAAGTTATCTTCTGACAATTTGACACAACACTGTCTCGCGTTCACTCACCTTAAGCTTGTTGTATGATTACAATATCTACCAGAATAGAAGCTATTCGAGCAGAGAACAATGGTTGGTACTAAATTATGAAAGGTGATTAGCATCTGCAGATCGTTTTTTCGGGCAGACGCTATTTTACTTTAAAATCTCCATAATGTATTATTCCTTTGTTTTTGCTGTCAATACAAAAAACTTACAAGTTATATGAGAAACGCGACATAGGTGTTCATTCCGGTATAGGGGCAGGCAAAATTACAAGAGTGACACAGAGCGTTTTGGGAACTTTTGATATTGAAATTTTAAAATAGTGTATTACATGGGTAGTCCAATAATATATTACTTCTTCTCATATCTCGAGAAATCACGGAAACTGGAGTTCATACGGAGGCTTACTGATCCTGTTTTTACCAAGCGCCGCTAGCGAAACGAGATGGTCGTACAGTGTTACTGACAGACCGAATGTGGGGTTCTACGGGCACCTGTAGCAAGTTCTTCTGTTTCACATGAGTCCCTTTGTGAAGATGAGGAGATGGAAAAATTAGGACATCACAAACACCCAGCCCTGAAGTGAAGAAAATCTCTGACCCTGCCAGGATTCGAAACCGCAACCCCGTGGTCTAGAAGTATTGACGCTAACCACTAGGGCACGTGCTGTGAACGCGACATTCATAAATGGAATACTACAGGAAGAAATGATAGTGATACACGAAATACTCATAAAGTAGCTTGTGGAATAGAGATGATGTTTTTAGAAGTAAAACACAATGGTCGTTAAAGTGTTTTAGACTCTTGGCATTGGCACATTTACAGTAACTATGTTATGGAATGAAAGCGAATAATTAACTGAATTTAGAACGAAATGATCTTGGTCTGATACTGAAAATAAAATTCATGGCCATGATTTTAATAAACGGAGTGTTGTTTAAAAGTTATGTCTACTTCTATTTAAGCTAAAATGTCCCATGAGATACATCTCTAGCTGCAGAAAAAAGATACGTTAACATACAGAAGATTTAACAGACGGAAATAGGGTTAGAATAAACGTTCAAAAATGAAGCTTATTCTGCTCATAATTGCACGCACAAGCCAATTAATTCCATCATTCAACTTCTTCCGTAGATCTGCTAAGGCAGTGATAGTTGGCAGTCTTGGAAAAACAATGAAGTGTAGATATCTGCTAAATTTATAGCTCTCTTTAAGGTTGGTGTAAGTCTAGAAGCAGTTACAAAAACAAATTGATATACTACTCTATCTAATTATTTTAGTGTATGACCGCTGTTCTTTTTGCCATTTGAGTTACGTGCGCACAAAATTGTATTATCTGTGACGGTAACATGAGCTAAAAGCCATTTGACTTTATTTAGGAATACTGATCCATCCGGCACATTGCTTTATATGGAAGTATGGTTGTATTACAAAACTACGCTTTCCCTTGACACATATTTCGTCATATTTCCCTGAAAATAGACCTGAAAGCAAACTTTCATTACACTGTGGAGAGCAGTTGTCTCTGAACCATGATAATGTCATGCCTTTGCATTCTGAATTTAGCATCATAACTAAAGCGTTTATTTATAAACGGATATTTACATAACGATAGCGGAAGATCACAAAGACTACTCCAGAAAACTTGGAACTTATTTGCCTTGACCGCATCGACTGCCTCCTTTGCTAGAATCAACGTTTCATTCGGATGATTAACTGATCTGGTCTTGTAACATCAACCTAAACTGCCCTCTGTGCTGCTACTGCGAACGGCTGAAAGCATCGGGAAAATACAGCGGTAATTTTTCCCCAGGATATGCAGCTCTACTGTATGGTTAAGTGATGATGCCATCCTCCTGAGGAAAATATTCATGAGTTAAAATAGTTCCCCTTCGGATCTCCGGGTGGGGGCTAATACGGAGGATGTCATTATCAAGAGAAACAAAACTGGCGTTCTACGGATCGGAGGGTGGAATACCAGATTCCTTAATCGGGCATGTAGGTTAGAAATCTGAAAAGGGAAATGAACAGGTTGAAGTTAGATATGGTGGGAGTTAGTGAAGCTCAGTGGCAGGAGGAACAGGACTTCTGGTTAGATGAATAAGGCGTTATAAATAGAAAATCAAATAGGGGAAATGCAGGAGTAGGTTTAATAATGAATAAGAAAATAGGAACGCGGATAAGCTACTACGAGCAGCATAGTGAACGCATTATGGTAACCAAGATAGACATTAAGTGCACTCCCACCACAGCAGTACAGATTTATATGCCAACTAGCGCTCCGCAAATGATGAAGAGTTTGAAGAAATGCATGATGAGATAAACCAAATTATTCAGGTCGTTAAGGGAAACGAAAATATAATAGCCAAGGAAGACTGTAGTTTGACAGTAGGCAAAGGAAGAGAAGGAAAAATTGTAGGTGTATATGGATTGAGGGAAATGAATGAAAGTAAAATTTTCCACAGAGCATAATTAAATCATCGCTGACACTTGATTTAAGAATCATAAAAGAAGTTTGTATACAAGGAAGATAATTAGAGACACTGGAAGGTTCCGGCTTGATTATATAATAGTAAGAGACAGATTACGAAACAAGATTTTAAATTGGAAGTCATTTCCAGGGACAGATGTATACTCTGACCACAATTTATTAGTTACGAACTGTAGATTAAAACTGACGAAACTGCAAAAAGGTAGGAATTTAAGAAAATGCAACCTGAATAATCTGAAAGAACTAGACGCTGCTGAGAGTTTCAGAGGGAGCATTAGGGAACGATTGACAGAACAGGGGAAAGGAATACAAAACAAGAAGAAGGGAAGCTTTGAGAGAGGAGATAGTGAAGGCAGGTGAGGACTGATTAGGTAAAAAGAGGAGGGATAGTAGAAATCCCTGGGTAACACAAAAGATACTGAATTTAACTGATGAAAGGAGAAAATATGAAAATGCAGTAAATGAAGCAGGAAAAGGGAATAAAAAGTCTGAGAAGACAGATTGACAGGAAGCATGAAATTCCTAAGCGAGAATGGCTGGAGGGTAAATGTAAGGGTTTAGAAGCATATACCCCTAGGGGACAGATAGATACCGCCTGTGGGAAAATTAGAACTTTGGAGAAAAGAGAACCACCTGCACAAAAAACAAGCGCTCAGATGGAAAACCAGTCCTAAGCAAACAACGGAAAGGTCGAAGGTGAAAGGAGTATACAGTGGTCTACACAAGGAAGATGTGCTTGAGGGCAACATTATGGAAACGAAAGAGGGTGTAGATGAACATGAAACGGGAGATATGATACTGCGTGAAGAATTTGACAGAGCACTGAAAGACCTAAGTTGAAACAATGCCGCGAAAGAAGACAACATTGCGTTAGAACTACTGATAGCCTTGGGAGAGCCAGCTATGGCAAAACTCTTCCATCTGGTGAGCAAGATGTATGAGATAGGCGAAATAACCTCAGACTTCAAGAAGAATATCATAATTCCAATTCCGAAGAAAGCAGGTGCTGATAGGTGTGAACATTACCGAACTATCAGTTTAAATAAGTCATCGTTGCAAAATACTAATACGAATTCTTCACAGAAGAATAGAGAAACTGGTAGAAACTGACCTCGAGGAAGACAGTTAATATTCCGGAGGAGTGTAGTAACACTCGAGGCAACATTAACTGTACGCCTTCTCACAGAAGATGAGTTAAGGAAAGGCAAACCTACGTTTACAGCATTTATAGACATTTTTGACATTGTTGACTGGAATACGCTCTTAGATATTCTGAGAGTATCATGGGTAAAAATACAAGAAGCGAAAGGCTGTTCGCAACTTATACAGAAACCACTTGTCGGTTAAAAGAGCCGAGAGGCATGAAAGGCAAGCAGTGGCTGAGAAGGGAGTGAGACAGAGCCTTTCCCAAAACAAAAGAAAAACCTGGAGGAGGGTTTAAAGTCCAGGGACAAGAAATAAGAACAATGAGGTTTGCAGTCGACATTGTAATTCTGTCAGAGACAGAAAAGGACTTGGAAGAACAGTTAAAAGGAGTGGACAGTGTCTTGAAAGTAGGACACAAGATAAACATTAACAAGAGCAAAACGAGGATAATGGAATGCAGAGGAATTAAATCAGGTGATGCCGAGGGAATTGCATTAGGAAATGAGGCACTTAAAACAGTAGATAAGTTTTGCTGTTTGGGGAGCAAATTACTGATTTTGGTCGAAGTAGAGAGGATATAAAACATAGAAAGGCTACGGTAAGGAAAGAGGTTCTGAAGAAGTGAAAGTTGTTAACATACAATATGGATTTAAGTGTCAGGAAGTCTTTTCTGAAATTATTTTTATGGAGTGTAGCCATGTATGAAAGTGAAACCTAGATGGTAAACGGTTTACACAAGAAAAGAATAGAAGCTTTTGGAACGTGGTGTTACAGAAGAAAGCTGAAGATACATGGGAAGATCACATAAGTAACGAGGAGGTACTGGATAGTATTGGGGAGAAAATAAATTTGTGACACGACCTGACTAGAAAAAGGGATCTGTTGGCGGGATACATTCAGAGACATCAAGGGATCACTAATTTAATACCGGAGGGAAGCGTCCGCTCTCATATAGATGTCTGAAGATGGAATCATGTAACTCTGACACTGATAACTTATTGTACATATAGACAGTAAAAAAGACAAATGATTAAAGAATGTCTGACATATATTGTTCGAAAATAGTTTATTTTATTCACTATTTCTAAGAAAAATTTTAAAATAGTCGATTGAATTGATTTTCCATCACGTGTAATAATATAGAGGAAACCTTGAGTTCTTAGGTTTCTACATAGCAGGTGCCATGTATGTAATATAATGCAAAGGCCGTATTCCACTATCATTTTTCTTCTTATAAGTTGCTTTTTCAAATATATTTGACGCAGTGAAGAAGGGAACTACTGTCAAATGTGGCCTTTCGGCAAATCTATTTGATCAAATCTAGCGCCTCGTCTTAGATTTAACCAAACGAAGCGGTATCTTCACTTTACTGCAAGCGGCTTGTATGTGCAAACACAAAGTGAAACCACTGTGTATTGTTTATGTAGACTGGAGAGGCACATTTAAAATGTAAAGATGGTCGTATTTCAGTGCTAATAGTGATGATATGAGTGTAGCAAGGTGTTTTATAATCTGGGATGAAAGCAGCAGCAAGCAGAGACACACGCAGCAGCAGGGAAGTAACCGAGTTGGTGACTTTTGCGAGTTCCTAACCAGGAGCGAATTTTATATCTTCATCTGTGTGCTTTAACAGTTTAGTCTCTTGAGTTTCTGCGTGTTAATTTAATATCTAATAGCCGCAGTTCTCGCGTTTTCGTTTGCGTCGGAAAATAAACCTATTCTGTCACATATTACAAGTTCGTAATCAGTGGCGAATTATTTAGTTTTACCTCTGTGCCTCGGTAGTTAGGTTTTTGAGTCTCTGCGTGTTAATCTGATTTATTAGACACAGTTCCTGCATGTTCGTCAGTGTCTACAGTACAGTTGCACAACACGTGCCGATAGTCCGTTTATCTGCATAGTTTAGTTTTCCACGGTCTTTAGTATGGACAGGGACTGTGATCACTTCGCTGTCAGCTCCAGGCTGTGATGGCCTCAGTTACACAGCTTGAGGCTGCAGTGGATGGGCACCACTGTTGTGGGCTGGCTGAAGGGGTTCAACGGACGTCCAGCACGTCCAAGACCTCCGATCGATCCTCACCGTTGGCCAGCCCAGTTACTGTTCGCACTGAGGCTGACCCCTCACCTGTGGTCGAGTGGGAGGTTGCCTCAGGGCGTAGCAGGCGGGTAAAGACTTCCCAGGCGGCCGCATGTCAGGCTTTCCAGGTTTGTCTGACAAACAGGTTCCAGGTGCTGTCTGTGCCTGACACTGTCGCTGAGCCAGACGCTGTCACCTGTCCTATTTGAGAGGAAACCTCTCAGCCTGCAAGATCCGGACAGTCACAGAGGGTGGGATTGTTGGTAGTTGGGAGCTCCAACATTAGGCGCGTTATGGGGCCCCATAGGGACAAGGCTGCCACGAAGGGAAAGAAAACCATTTTGCACTCCGTGAGCATACCAGGGGGATCCATTACAGACATGGAACGGATCTCCTGGAAGCCGTGGAGAGCTCAGGGTGCAGCCAAGTGCAGGTGGTGGCTCACGTCGGTACCAATGATTTGCGTCACTTTGGATCAGAAGAGATACTCTTGCAAGATGAAAGCAGAGCTGACCATTTGCAGCATAGTCGACACGACCGACTGCGGACCTCTGGTACAGAGGCTCAGACGGTTCTGCGACTATGTAGGCTGCAGATTTCTCGGCTTGCGCCAGAGGGTGGTTGGCTTTCGGGTTCCTCTGAATAGGTCAGGTGTCCACTATACGCAGGAGGCGGCTACACGGGTAGCAGGGGCTCTGTGGAGTGGACTCGGCGGTTTTTTTTTAGGTTAGAGGGTCTCGGGAAAGAGTACAGGCCGAACACAGGAACTACGTAGATACAGGAACCACTAGTGTAACAGTTGTAAATTGTCGTAGCTGTGTTGGGAAAGTACCAGAGCTCCAAGCGCTAATAGAAAGCACTGATGCTCAAATCGTTATAGACACTGAAAGCTGGCCAAAGCCGGAGATAAGCTCAACAGAAATTTTTGCGAAGAACCTAACGGTGCTCCGAAAGGATAGGCTAAACACGGTTGGCGGTGGCGTGTTTGTTGCTGTTAGGAGTAGTTTATATTGTCGCAAAATTGAAGTAGATAGTTCCTGTGAGTGAGTATGGGCAGAGGTCATTGTTGGAAACCGGAATAAAATGATAATTGGACACTTTTTTCGACCTCCCAATTCAGATGATACAGTTACTGAAAGGTTCAAAGAAAACTTGAGTTTGATTTCAAACAAGTATCCGATTCATATGATTATAGTTGTTGGTGACTTTAATTTACCCTCGATATGTTGGCGAAAATACATGTTTAATTCCAGAGGTACACATAAAACATCACCCAAAATTGTGCTAAACGCATTCTCTGAAATATTTCGAGCAGTTAGTTCTTGAGCCCACACGAGTAGTAACCTGTTGTGAAAACACACTTGAGCTCTTAGCAACAAATAATCCTGAATTAATAATGAACATCAAAACAGATACAGGGATTAGTAAACACAGGGTTCTCGTAACGAGATTAAATATTGTAACCCTGAATCCTCCAAAAATAAACGAAAAATGTACCTTTTCAATAACGCAGATAAATGTTCACTTGATGTCTTTCTGAGAGACAACCTCCACTCCTTCCAAATTAATAATATAAATGTAGAACAGATATAGCTTGAATTCAAAGAAATAGTATCGGCAGCAATTGAGAGATTTATACCAAATAAATTAACAAACGACGGATCTGATCCTTCTTGGTACACAAAACGGGTCAGAACACTGTTTGAGAAACAACGAAACAAACATGCCAAATTTAAACAGACGCAACATTCCCAAGATTGGCGATCTTTTACAGAAGCTCGAAATTTAACGCGAACTTCAATGCGAGATGCTTATAATAGTTTCCATAACGAAACTTTGTCTCGAAACCTGGCATAAAATCCAAACAGATTCTGGTCGTATGTGAAGTATGTTAGCGGCAAGGTTCAAATGGTTCAAATGGCTCTGAGCACTATGGGACTTACCATCTATGGTCATCAGTCCCCTAGAACTGAGAACTACTTAAACCTAATTAACCTAAGGACAGCACACAACACCCAGCCATCACGAGGCAGAGAAAATCCCTGACCCCGCCGGGAATCGAACCCGGGAACCCGGGCGTGGGAAGCGAGAACGCTACCGCACGACCACGAGATGCGGGCTTAGCGGCAAGAAACGATCAGTGCCTTCTCTGCGCGATAGCAATGGAGATACTATCGAAGACAGTGCTGCCAAAGCAGAGTTACTAAACACAGCCTTCCGAAATGCCTTCAGAAAATAAGAAGTAAATATTCCAGAATTCGAACCAAGAAAACCTGCCAACATGAGTTACGTAGAAGTAAATATCCTCGGAGTACTGAAGCAACTTAAATCACTTAATAAAAGCAAGTCTTCTGGTCCAGACTGTATACCAATTAGGTTCCTTTCAGAGTATGCTGATGCATTCACTCTATACTTACCAATTATATACAACGGTTCGCTCGACGAAAGATCCGTACCCAAAGACTGGAATGTTGCACAGGTCACACCAGTATTCAAGTCAGGTAGTAGGAGCAATCCACTAAATTACAGGACCAAAACGTTAACATCGATATGCAGCAGGATTTTGCAACATACATTTTGTTCAAACATTATGAATCACCTCGAGGAAAACGGTCTCTTAACACACAGTCAGCATGGATTTAGAAAACATCGTTCTTGTGCAACACAACTAGCTCTTCATTCGGATGTGAAGTGTTGAGTGCTATTGATAAGGTATTTCGGATTGATTCCGTATTTCTGGATTTACGGCAGGCTTTTGACATTGTACCACACAAGCAGCTTGCAGTGAAACGGCGTGCTTATGTAGTATCGTCTCAGTTATGTGACTGGATTTGTGATTTCCTGTCAGAGATGTCACAGTTCTTAGTAATTGACGGAAAGTCATCGAGTAAATCAGATGTGATTTTTGTTGTTCCGCAAGGTAGTGTCCCCCTTTGCTGTTCCTTATCTACATAAACGATTTGGGAGACAATCTGAGCAGCCGTCTTAGGTTGTTTTCAGATGACGCTGTCTTTTATCGACTAACAAAGTCGCCAGAAGATCAAAACAAATTGCAAAACGATTTAGAAAAGATGTCTGAATGGTGCAAAAAATTGGCAGTTGACCCTAAATAACGAAGAGTGTGAGGTCATCCACGTGAGTGTTAAAAGGAATCCGTTAAACTTAGGTTACACGATAAATCAGTCTAATCTAAAAACCGTAAATTCAAATAAATACCTAGGTATTACAATTACGAACAACTTAAATTGGAAGGAACACATAGAAAATGTTGTGGGGAAGGCTCAAGAAAGTCTGCGTTTTATTGGCAGAACACTTAGAAAATGTAACAGATCTTCTCAGAGAATATAACAGATCTTCTCTACTAAGGAGACTGCCTACACTACGCTTTTCCGCCCTCTTTTAGAATACTGCTGAGCGGTGTGGGATCCTTACAAGATAGGATTGACGGAGCACATCGAAAAAGTTCAAAGAAGAGCAGCACGTTTTGTATTATGGCGAAATATGGGAGAGAGTGTCACTAAAATGATACAGGATTTGGGTTGGACATCATTAAAACAAAGGCGTTTTTCTTTGCGACGGAATCTTCTCGCGAAATCCCAATCACCAACTTTCTCCTCAGAATGCGAAAATATTTTGTTGACACCGACCTACATGAGGAGAAACGATCGCTACGGTAAGATAAGGGATATCCGAGCTCGTACGGAAAGACTTAGGTGTTCGCTCTTTCCGTGCGTTATACGAGATTGGTATAACAGACAATTGTGAAGGTGACTGAATAAACCCTCTGCCAGGCACTTAAATGTGAGTTGCAGAGTATCCCTGTCGATGTAGATGAAAATGTTTTTCCTTTTTTATACAGGGAGATGGAAAGCCATGCTCTTTCTTCAACGCGAGTTACAACAGCTTGCACTGATAGATTTGTGTAAGAAGTCAAAACCAGGAGAGATGTAAGTCAAGTTCATTGTCGCTACTAATGATTATTTGTTCATAGAAAAGGGAACTGAAGTACTGCTGTTGTTTGTGAAGGACAGAAAATTAGCACAGTACGATTCATTGATGATCCAGCAGTGTTAGCGGAAACCTATTAGGAATTGTGTTATTTGCTAGATTTAATGAGACATGTGCTAGCTGTAGGTTAAACTATGACCATAGAGAAGAAAGCGACATTGGGAGACACGCTAGAGGACTAAATGACGCACCCGCGAGAGAGGAAATCGATAGATACACGAAAGGCATAGTAGCAAGGGCAAGGTCAAAATGTCCTTTATAAGAATAAAGTCCGTCCCTGGTAGCTGAGTGGTCAGCGCGATGGAATGTCATACCTAACGGCCCGGGTTCGATTCCCGGCTGAGTCGGAGATTTTCTCCGCTCAGGGACTGGGTGTTGTTATCACCATTTCATCCCCATCGACACACAAGTCGCCGAAGTGGCGTAAAATCGAAAAACTTGCACTAGGCGAACGGTCTACCCGTCAGGAGGCCCTAGCCACACAGCATTTCCATACGAATAAATAGCACCTAATGTCGACGAATATAAAAATAGTGTCTTATTTTGAATGTATTAAAAGGAATCTGAAATCTGTAAAGAAATTCCCGAAACGAACTACAAACAGCGTAAAACATCAGAAAGTACTTAGCAAGCAGGTGCTTATATTCATAATCAGTTCCTTTCGAACTTAAACACATCATATTGCAGTTCATTCTTTGAGTAAGAAAACTGATAGTGTAATACCGGCCAAAAGAACCAAAATATATTCGAAATTGTTCATCATAACAGGCGGAATAGTTACTTGAACTTTAATGAAAGATAATTAACTTGCCTATCTAGCGTTGTTCAAATGTCTCTGAGCACTATGGGACTTATGGGACTTAACATCTGAGGTCATCAGTCCCATAGAACTTAGAACTACTTAAACCTAACTAACCTAAACACATCGTACACATCCATGCCCGAGGCAGGATTCGAACTTGCGACGTAGCGGTCGCGCGGTTCCAGACTGAGACGCCTAGAACCGCTCGGCCACACCAGCCGGCTATCTAGTTTTGTAATAAAGCCGTGACCACACATTACTATGTCATATGGACCAACTGATGGAAAGAGGACTATGTTTACAAGTAACAGTACTCATAAAACGAAGTTTAGCGTAATCTCATTGTTCATTTTTACATGTTTACGTGTGTACGTAAAATATCATAGTTGACTATTTATCCTGTTACATTTATGACGGAAGGTGTCATATCATTAAGTGCTGGGTTTTGTAAAACGAAGTGACGTATTGAAAACTGCGAAGCATATTTGCCTCAGAAACATTTCACCTTCTATTTGCAGAAGTATTATTAGTGATTTCTGCGTTTTTTTTTTTTTTTTTTTTTTTTTTTTTTTTTTTTTTTTTTTTTTGTACATAATCTGAAGGATTTAGCAGATCTGTTTAGGTCTCAGGCAGCTCGTGTGGGCCCCTAGTTTATGGCAAACTTTGGTATATTTTCTGCAAGTTCTGCACTTGTGGTGGTGGTGGTGGTTGGTGTTTAACGTCCCGTCGACAACGAGGTCATTAGAGACGGAGCGCAAGCTCGGGTTAGGGAAGGATTGGGAAGGAAATCGGTCGTGATCTTTCAAAGGAACCATCCCGGGATTTGCCTGAAACGATTTAGGGAAATCACGGAGAACCTAAATCAGGATGCCTGGAGACGGGATTGAACTGTCGTCCTCCCGAATGCGAGTCCAGTGTTCTGCACTGGTATTTCGACATTATTTGCCGTAAGAGCTGCTTATACTGTTCTCCTTGATCACCGCAGACCTATGCCATAACTCTGACGTTCCATATAATGAGGTACTTAATTTGCCATACATGGTTACGCTGGTAAAGTTTTTTGTACTGCAACCAACTTCAGTAGCTTTAGATTTCAGATTCAATTATTTGTTGTTTCATAAAAATGGTTGACCAATGTAGACAACAGATTGTATAAAACAGCACTGATAATTCTCTCCTGGTAAAGATAGGAATGTTTTTATCGTAAATGTACATGGAAAATTTATATTTGCGGGAGACAATCACAAATTCGAAAAATTGTTAAGCAATCAGCTGATGGTCAAACGGGTCATAAGTTCTTGAAAATACTGACGTTACATAGCGAAGCTACCGTGATCTTATAAAACGCGTGTTGCTGTTCCGGTGAGTAATAACTGATTGACTATGTTTCATATGTTTTTGTTATACAATTTCTGACTTATGTTAACACTAACTTTTCTAAAAAAAGGCTTCGCAAGATACGAATGCCTTCTACAGTGCCCAAAGCACTTGTGAAATTACCAGAATTGTTGGGAACACCAGTGTGCATAAAAAAACTTGAGTTTTTATACCCTTTCCATTGGTCATGTTCTACGTTTTGGTTTACTGTTGTAGCAGTAGTACTTCATATACACTAGCACTGAAGAAACAGGTCACTGCACGGAGCGAGTGTTCGGCGTACGTAAGCCTCGCCGTAAACTGTGCTGATGACGTTGCAGTAACACCTGACGGTAATGACCTGTCGTTTGGACGCTGTAAGTACACCTTTGGTGTAATTTTCAGACTACGAGGAAAAGTACGCGGCGCTTGGAGTAACGACCCATTCCTGAACGGCCGGGATAGAGAGGAGTAGGGCGGTGGAGGTCGGCTGAAGCGACGAAAATAGCCAGCAGACAGAGGCAGAAGCTCCGAAAGAATGTGAAAACAAGGCGTTATTTCAGGAGGATTAAAATGTCGTAATGAAAAATATCACTCACTAGTAAACAAAGACTTTTTGCACACAAATGTTTGGAGGACTTTCAACGCTACAGATAGTAAGGAAGTCGAAGATATGCTTTTTTGAAGACTTCCAATTTACGTAAAAGCGAACAGATCAGGTGCGCATTAAAACATGTTATTCTCAATACTCCAACAACTTTCTGATACTCTGACCCCCCTCCCCCCTCTTGTTACTAATTTCCAAGACCTAGTACACATTCCACAAAAATATTTTAGTAAGCACAAGTACTATGCGAAAAACGAGATATTAATCTTGGTCACGATACCTGTAACCAACCGAAAGAAGGTCCTCAGTCCTTCCTAGGAAGCCAACATAACATCTATAAGTGATTCTTCGTAAAGGCTACTATCCTGAACCGCAGAGAGCCTGGCGAATCGTTATTTCCTTAAGCGTAAGTAACCTGTCGGGGATACCTCATCCTGCCAAAAACATCAGCCTAATATCGGCGTTCAATTGTACCCTTCTCAAGGCATATGCAATTACCTACCCCTCCCTGTCAGCGAGTCTTACTTCCATCTTAACTTCTCCTCCTCTGCACAGCTCTTGCATCTTATCCACCATCTAATGTATAATATTTGAATCCCTTGAGAAAGCAAATGACCGTTTATTGCATTCCGGTCTGCTTTTCGAACTCTGAACATATGCACATCTAATAAACTACATCCCTCATATTGCATTCATTCTATCCTACCACCGTTCTACGTAATCATAACCATCACTAACTTCAGCATCTTCCATCTCACTGCCGACGCGCCCACGGTCCACTACACTGCTAATACGCCGATAACGCCACTTATATTATTGTATATCTCAACGAGACCTCCAGGTTCATATCTCAGTGACTCATAGCGATGAACCATCCGAGACTCATATCACCATGACTTACGTATTGCCTGATACACAGTCCTATCTACTTAACTAACACACTAAAGTACATCGGGCTGTAAACTAACATGGAAACCCCAGTTACTTATCTATAACAATAAGTCCACAATAGACTAAAATTACTAAAACGACCAACCTTCCGATGTTCCCACCTTAATCATTTCCCTTTTACGTCAATTTTCGCCAAAATTTTGACATTAATTCCAAATCCTAGAAGACAACGCATACTGCCTCACCTTTCACACTACAAATCTGCATGAACTTATTAAACCCTCTTCTCCTTTCCCACACAAAGTACCTTCGAATTTCTTACTCTTCTGCAAACTCTAACCACCTAATCATTTCATGCATGGCTAACACCCTCATACTGCGCCACACTTACACCGCCAAACATACACCTGTGCACTCTCGACACGAACCATCTCCCTCTATGTGATCACGAAATTCGCCCAATTTTAACAGAATACTCCTATTCTTTTCCATTTCAAGTCTTCTCTTGCCTACAATTTCTTCTTCCCTTTCCAAAAGCTTGGTTTAGGGTTCTCCTCCCGAACTTTTTCACTCTATAACGTATCCAAAACAACGTGCCTCCAATGACCCTCCTCAAGTAGCACTTACTTCCAGCAACTCAGTCGTGTAAAGTGAAAGGTTCCATCAAAAAAACCTGATTTTTTTTTCAAGGACAATAATGTTTTTCCTAAAACATCAATTTGCAACCGCCTGTCTTAGTGACCTTTTTCAAAAAAATATGCTTGTAATTAACATTTTTTAAGGAAATAGCCCTTGTATATGTTATAAATCTTTCTGGTTGAAGATCAGAAATGTACCAAATGTAGTCACTCGCTGAAGTCGGTAATTTATTGCACATCTAGATTTCGACTCTAACATAGTCATCATCGGTGCTTTTCCAGACGAGCAAAACCTATATGGCTATTCTGGAAATGTGAATAACAATAAAAACACCCAGTACTCAATAACTACTCAAATTATTATATAAATTATAACGATTAGAAAAGTCAAGAATGGTGAGACGTTTTCAAAAACCAAATAACTGGATGAAGGTGCTTTAATCGCAGCTGCCAGTTTCACGTCAGTATCTTCTGGTTTATCTGCCAAGAAATCAAATCAGTGTGTGAAATTTTATGAAATGGTAGATATACAGAAACATAGATACTGTTGGCATGCAACAAAAAGCAATAACAGATACTCACAATGGTTATAGTTTCATAATGTAGATAGACAAATATGGCGTCCCAGAATTCGGGAAGTTATCCACATTAAGTGTCAAACTGCATTGGTGGGCTGTCATAATAAAACTGAGTACACCCAAAAGATGTTTGTCAAAAGTGTAGAAAGTGTAGGTTCGGTTTCAAATGTTGTGACAGTAGCTTAGCGCATTGATATTTTGATGGGATTTACAGGCGAAGCGGTTGGTGTAGGAAAAGCTGGAAGTGGGTTATAGGCAAAGGATGGCAAGGGCAGTGCAGGCGCAAGAAGCGACTGCGGACAGAGACGATACTGCTGGAACTGTTGGAAGTAGAGGGTGGACATAGGGAGGTGGGCCAGAGGAGGTGCTTCACGTAGTGATAGTAGGAGCAGAGGAGGGCGTAATGTAAATGACGGAGCTGTCTGGAGTGTCCATTGTTGGTCAAAGCAAGCAGGGAAACAGAAGGTCGACGATAGTTACCGGAGGCGGAGCGTCGCCGGAATAGCGGGAAATGACGACCGCGACGTCCAGTGTGATAGGATGAGAGCAGATGAAGATGACGGCGACGGCGAAGAGTAGGCGGCGGCGGCAGCAGCGAGTAGACTGCGGCGGTGGCGGCGGCGTTGACAGCGACATCGACGGCGTCGACGACGAAGGAGGCAGAGAGGCAGCGGCGGCAATGGCTGCAACAATCAACGATAGGATGACATGTGAACACAGCGGCGACGGCGACGGCTACAAGAAAATCATGACACGCAAGGAGATGCACACACACACACACACACACGCACTCACACACATGACAGTCTCAACAACCCAAGCAAAGTACGCAGGTGAACACACACATACGCAAAGTATAGGGGACTGGTCCCAACCAATCTAGGCACAACGAGAGTAGCAACAAACGAAACTAGAGGCACGAAGTTCCTGTCGGTTAGTGCTACATCTACATCTACATCTACATTTATACTCCGCAAGCCACCCAACGGTGTGTGGCGGAGGGCACTTTACGTGCCACTGTCATTACCTCCCTTTCCTGTTCCAGTCGCGTATGGTTCGCGGGAAGAACGACTGTCTGAAAGCCTCCGTGCGCGCTCTAATCTCTCTAATTTTACATTCGTGATCTCCTCGGGAGGTATAAGTAGGGGGAAGCAATATATTCGATACCTCATCCAGAAACGCACCCTCTCGAAACCTGGTGAGCAATCTACACCGCGATGCAGAGCGCCTCTCTTGCAGAGTCTGCCACTTGAGTTTATTAAACATCTCCGTAACGCTATCACGGTTACCAAGTAACCCTGCGACGAAACGCGCCGCTCTTCTTTGGATCTTCTCTATCTCTTCCGCCAAACCTATCTGGTACGGATCCCACACTGATGAGCAATACTCAAGTATAGGTCGAACGAGTGTTTTGTAAGCCACCTCCTTTGTTGATGGACTACATTTTCTAAGCACTCTCCCAATGAATCTCAACCTGGTACCCGCCTTACCAACAATTAATTTTATATGATCATTCCACTTCAAATCGTTCCGCACGCATACTCCCAGATATTTTACAGAAGTAACTGCTACCAGTGTTTGTTCCGCTATCATATAATCATACAATAAAGGATCCTTCTGATGGTGTTGTCGCCGGCGATTGCACGGTTTTCTGCCTTTGTAGCCACGACTGGAACCGCTGACACCAATCAGAGAGGGCTGGAACTATTCATATGCGGAAAGTGAGTTGGGCAGCTCGAAGCAGCTCGGACCATGGTGGAACCTAGTGACGCCAAGTGGTGCGAGGGGCTGGCGCCACGCACCTTAGGAAGCAGGACGAACGCGACGCCGCAGAGTTCAGCTTCAAAGTTGATTCTAATCTCAGCGAGCTGCTTTACAACGGAATGCCAATATGTTGACGAATGAGGTAAGACTCTCGCGATTTCAAACTGTTTTCTTCTTGTCCGTTTCCCAGGCAATGCTCAGCTGTACCCGACTGGACAAGCTCCGTTTGTTCAATACGTCGCTTCTGGGCGGTACAACAATTGCAGAGCGTTGTACCGAGCACAGGGGGAGCTTGACCAGTCGGCCATAGCTGAGCACTGCCTGAAAAACGGACACAAAATGCTGTTTGGAAACACGAGTCTTAGCTCATGCGTCAACAAATTGTCATTCCTTTATAAGGGCGTGAATGTAATTAGAATGAACTCCAGCAATTTTAACAGTGACCAGGGGTAAACACTAAGTAGGGAATGAGAGCGGGCTCTGGATGTCGATAGGAAGCGATGAAGAATACCTGACGCTTATAGGGAGACGGGAGCGGCAGTTTCAAACGTGGCGCTGGATTCTCGCACCATCTGACTTCGCTCGGTCCAGCTAGGTCCGACGAGATATACAGGCTCTGCAACAAACTTGTGACGTTCATATTAGTCAGCTTTTGCACCACTCTAGCCAACGTTAGGCCCCGTGCAGGGCCCACGAGATATCAATATGTAATTGAAAACATACCACTGAAGGTCTTACTTTTCTGGTCTGCTAACGAGAGCTTACATACATTTAAACGAGGAGACAACGATTATTAAGCTTTTCTGTTGTAGTTACTCGCTCCCCGCCCGAGACGGCTGCTTGCACTCGTACGACCTGTACTTTCACGTGCTGTGACATACGCGTCACGGTCTGTCTTTCTCTGGGTCTCGGTCACGTGGCCGGCCGGAGATGCTCCGAGCTGCCTAACTCACCTTCCACGCATTCTTCCTGTCTCCCCTTTCTGGTTGGTGCCAGATGCTGTAATCGTATCTATATAAGCTCATGCAAATCCCAGCAGTCAGCATTCAATCATCCTCTTTTTGCTTTTGTTGATGTTAATCTTATATCCTTCTTTCAAGACAATGTCCATTCCATTCAACTGCTCTTCTAAGTCCTTTTGCTGTCTCTGACAGAATTACAATGTCGTCGGCAAAACCTCAAGGTTTTTACTTCCCCTCCATGGATTTTAATTCCTACTTAAAAATTTTTCTTTTGTTTTCTTTACTGCTGTTCAATATACAGATTGAATAACATCGGGGATAGGCTACAACCTTGTCTCACTCCCTTCCCAACCACTGCTTCCGTTTCATGCCCGTCAACTCTTATAACAGCCATCTGGAATCTGTACAAATTGTAAATAGTCTTTCGCTCTTGTACTTCACCCCTGCCACCTTCAGAATTTGAGAGAGAATATTCCAGTCAACATTGTCAAAAGTTTCCCACAATACCTAACTTCAACTTATCCATCGCTCTTTTTTAAATTTTCTAACCTACATGCCCGATTAAGGAATCTGACATTCCACGCTGCCATCCGTAGAACGACAGTTTCGTTTGTCTTGATAACGACGTCCTCCTGAGTAGTCCCCACCTGGAGATCCGAATGGGGGAGTATTGTAATACCTGGATATTTTACCAAAGAGGACGCAGTCATCATTTAATCATACGGTAAAGCTGCATGCCCTCGGGAAATATTATGGCTGTAACTACCCGTTGATTTCAGCCGATGTCAGTACAAGCACAGTAAGGTCAGTTTGGTTGACATTACAACACTAGATCGGTCAATCACCGAGACAGTTGCCCCTACAACTACTGAAAAGGCTGCTGCTCCTCTTCAGGAACCACGCGTTTGTCTGACCTCTCAACAGACATCCTTCCGTTCTAGTTGTACCTACCATACGGCTATCTGCATCGCTGAGACATGCAACCCTCCCCACCAACTGCAAGGTCCAAGGGTCATGGGATTAGGAGAGAGTTATGATATTATTGATACAAAAAAATTTTTTTTTGGAGTCCACTGTTTATTTAGAGGAACATTATGCAACTTGCTGTCTGCAACAGCATCATGAACAGTTACTGTAGACTCTGCGTTCTGTATTACGCTATTTAGCTCGGAACCGTCAAACAACTGTAATTAAACAGTGTCTGCATGTGTTTTGTGCACAGTGTCACCGGAGAATAGCTTAATACGTCAAGAGGTGACCGTAATGAATTCTTTAAAGAAAAAGAGATCAAGAATATTTCTGCTCTCTTTTGGGTAGTTTCAGGGATTAACGGTTCTAAATGTTTATGATTACGAAGTTGTTTCAATCATTCGTTAACTATGAGAGTAGTTTTAATTTTTCAGTTTATAAAACTTTTAAAAATTGTTGCTTCCATGTAACTGCAATTTCCCAAAATTAATTTTTATTTAGTCCAAGTCGATTTGTTAAATAGTTTCGGTAATCATTTGCGGTTAAACCATCTTGAGAGCAAGACGTCCATGATGACGTTGCAGCGTTGGCTGTATTGATGAGCTGATATCTTATATTAAGGAGCAATGATCTGTGAAAAAACAAAAGTACGTGAAACAATTCAATTAGTCACGCCCGTCTCGACAACATCTTATAGAAGAATATCATGAAGAAAATGGACAACTAAGTGACGCTGACACGCCTAGAGCTATCTTAACTAGCTGGAAGTCACAGAGCCTGCAACAGAAATGAAGATAACTGTGCCATGCTTGCAGCTAGCAAACTCTTACTTCGCCATGGGTCAATGTCGGTTATATTATTAACATTCCGTGTTACTACATTTCCTCTACAGCTTTGTGAAAAACATACATGTTTCTCGAGGGTTTACTAAAGGGGAAATGCCAGGAGCCCATGAATCGGAAACTGTTATTAACAATAAAAAACAAATAATTACGTTGTTTTTGGGCGTAGATTGTGGGTCGGTAATACGGTGTACCAAGAACAAATTCTGAAACTGCTTAACATATCTTCATTACTGTTTTCGGCTATATACACTCCTGGAAATGGAAAAAAGAACACATTGACACCGGTGTGTCAGACCCACCATACTTGCTCCGGACACTGCGAGAGGGCTGTACAAGCAATGATCACACGAACGGCACAGCAGACACACCAGGAACCGCGGTGTTGGCCGTCGAATGGCGCTAGCTGCGCAGCATTTGTGCACCGCCGCCGTCAGTGTCAGCCAGTTTGCCGTGGCATACGGAGCTCCATCGCAGTCTTTAACACTGGTAGCATGCCGCGACAGCGTGGACGTGAACCGTATGTGCAGTTGACGGACTTTGAGCGAGGGCGTATAGTGGGCATGCGGGAGGCCGGGTGGACGTACCGCCGAATTGCTCAACACGTGGGGCGTGAGGTCTCCACAGTACATCGATGTTGTCGCCAGTGGTCGGCGGAAGGTGCACGTGCCCGTCGACCTGGGACCGGACCGCAGCGACGCACGGATGCACGCCAAGACCGTAGGATCCTACGCAGTGCCGTAGGGGACCGCACCGCCACTTCCCAGCAAATTAGGGACACTGTTGCTCCTGGGGTATCGGCGTGGACCATTCGTAACCGTCTCCATGAAACTGGGCTACGGTCCCGCACACCGTTAGGCCGTCTTCCGCTCACGCCCCAACATCGTGCAGCCCGCCTCCAGTGGTGTCGCGACAGGCGTGAATGGAGGGACGAATGGAGACGTGTCGTCTTCAGCGATGAGAGTCGCTTCTGCCTTGGTGCCAATGATGGTCGTATGCGTGTTTGGCGCCGTGCAGGTGAGCGCCACAATCAGGACTGCATACGACCGAGGCACACAGGGCCAACACCCGGCATCATGGTGTGGGGAGCGATCTCCTACACTGGCCGTACACCACTGGTGATCGTCGAGGGGACACTGAATAGTGCACGGTACATCCAAACCGTCATCGAACCCATCGTTCTACCATTCCTAGACCGGCAAGGGAACTTGCTGTTCCAAGAGGACAATGCACGTCCGCATGTATCCCGTGCCACCCAACGTGCTCTAGAAGGTGTAAGTCAACTACCCTGGCCAGCAAGATCTCCGGATCTGTTCCCCATTGAGCATGTTTGGGACTGGATGAAGCGTCGTCTCACGCGGTCTGCACGTCCAGCACGAACGCTGGTCCAACTGAGGCGCCAGGTGGAAATGGCATGGCAAGCCGTTCCACAGGACTACATCCAGCATCTCTACGATCGTCTCCATGGGAGAAAAGCAGCCTGCATTGCTGCGAAAGGTGGATATACACTGTACTAGTGCCGACATTGTGCATGCTCTGTCGCCTGTGTATATGGGCCTGTGGTTCTGTCAGTGTGATCATGTGATGTATCTGACCCCAGGAATGTGTAAATAAAGTTTCCCCTTCCTGGGACAATGAATTCACGGTGTTCTTATTTCAATTTCCAGGAGTGTATATCTGTGCATTTTTAAGAGTAAAATTTGGAACATTTATTGTTCCATAAAAATTTCTAGGGCCTAACCTAATATTGTTCTGACAACGTGAAATGTTGCAAGTTACTTACAGGAACCGAACACCAGACTCCCACTTTTCGATGCTCACACACTGAGTGTGTCAACGTAGAACATAACACGCAATGGATCCATTGTTCCCCATCGAAGCGTATTAAAATATTTTCGCTGCCTTGAAATGAATCATCCATGATGCTCATCGCTTTGTTTTCTTCCACAGGATCTGACAGATCACCTTCTCTGCTGCCCTTTTTCCGTTTCTGGCTTCCAGATGCTTTTTTTCTTTTTACTTTGGCATTTTCATTAGGAAAAGAGTCTCTTCTTTACAAATTTTTCAGTTTCTTCGCAAAATTTTCCAAATAATTTTTATGTGAGGAGGAAGCGAGCCCTTCTGTCAATTGTTCCGGTGCTCCTCAAGATGTTTGATGAAACCGAGACGTTCCATGGTGCTACTTCGTCATTCGAAGGTCCTCTATTTCGTTCACTTGATAGGGCAGAGCGATGTAACAGGAGGTGTTTCAGCATCATCAGATTCATTTGCTGTGAATTAATCTCCAGAAAAAATGTTAGATTTAAAAAACAAATTCCTGTTAGCGAACTTTCAAGCAAGTATTACCAGATAGTTCAGCAGTTCCAGCGTTATTATTTCCATCTCTGAGGTGTGGGGTTGATCCTTGTTTTGTTATTCTGCGCAACGGATTAATCTGAGATGTACTCTTTACCCTGTGGCTCCTGCAAGATGCAATTTCCAACCACACACTACTACAGAAGTCAGACAGACGCTCCTAACGTTCTAAAGAGAAATGCCTGAAAAACTTTCAACAATAAATATCTTCTGGAGTCATCCGCTGTAAGGAAATGACATAAAAATTCACAAAATTTCTTACGTAATGAGTGGGATACTTGGGTACTAGGGCAGTGCTAGTTAGTATAAGAAAAACATGAAACTAACGAAAGTTATTATTTAATTTGCAAAATTCTGAGGAGTCACAATGACACTTTTAGTTATGAATTGAACAAGTTATATCCTAGTTCTTTTCGGAATGTGTAGTTACCTTTCAAGGATACGATTCGCTAATGAAATTTCTACACAAAGTTTAAGATGCTTGTTGCCTTGACAGAATGGCTGAGAGGTGCACCTACTCAACTTGAATAATTATCCTTTGAATGTTGCTTGGTATGGTTGAGGCTGTCACGTGTGAAATGCAGTGAAGTGTACTGTTGTTGAGGAAATATGGCGCTCGCAATAGGTGTAGCGCATAATACCGTAAGCTGCGATGACTGCTGTCTGCACCGCTCGCTGCTGACAAATAAGATAACTCTCGTTCTATCTGGATTGACCTTCGCCAATCAAACTCCCCCTACGCCTTGATGAAGTCAAGGATTCTTATTAGCGCCTAGTCTAACTATTGGCGTGGTACACCTGTCAGATAACCGATCCACCGCGATGCCACTCAAAATTCGCTTGCAGGCATTTAACTATAACTCTGTCCATTCACACCACACAATAAGTGTGTCGGCCAACACAGTGAACAATGCTTAATCGCAAGGACTCAATATAGAGTCGCCTGCCTCGAGATGACTGGGTGTTGTGTGATGTCTTTAGGTTAGTTAGGTTTAAGTAGTTCTAAGTTCTAGGGTACTGATTACCATGGATGTTAAGTCCCACAGTGCTCAGAGCCATTTGAACCATTTTATAGGGTCGCCCTTTGATTCGCTCTTGACAGAGGTGCTCTCCCAGTGAAGTACTGAGGAGAGGCTTAGTTCCTCGCTCTTTCGAGTATATGTACGAGCGCGCACGCTCTCGTTACGTGTTCTCGCTCCAAGAGCGACAACGGAACCGCGCCTCAACACGCCAGACGTGAAGGGATATATCTTTCGGTCTCTTCCATTATTCCTTCACCTCAAGGCGTAAGAAATATCGTCCGCCAATGAGCATTGCTCTTCTAAAACGGGAGAATGACGTTTCGTTTAAGGCGACCAGTCCAGAAACTTGTAGCTTTGGCGTTTGCTGTCTCCCTGTGAAAATCTCTGAAACTGCATGCAATGTGTAAAGAATGCGTAGGCTGGCCGCTCCCACACAATGTAGCGGAATTTGGTTTGAAGCTGAACACAGGTTTTTTCCCCCTTTCCATTCGGACCCACGCTGTCCGCCACGGGCGGTCACCGTCCGACATGGGCTGGGTCGTCCTCTGAAGGGCCTGGCGTCCCGTTGTGCGGCCTCTCTCCTGAACTAAAAGCCTTTGTGACCGTCGTGTCTGGAATGTATGTGTGCACGCCAGCCTTGAGTATTTCAACCATGGTGCACTCACTTTTCAATTGCATATCGTTTACATGAATTCATACAACATTGACTTTGTCTTATCGAGTTCGGGTTCGAATGAAGCATCTTGATGTGCAGAATATGATTGTGAGGGCGGAACATGTAAGCAATGAAGGTCAGGAGACTGCGACGTCTTACATACCTCCCTTCTTCTCACAAAATTTTTGTCTGGGGTTTATCAATGTCGAGGAAAACATTGACAACGTCAGGCAAAAATTATAGTTTTAGATTTTTCAATAAACTTTTCTCAGCCATTCTTAACCATTTTTTCTAATGATTTCTTTATAGCTATTGTTTCTATTTTTTAATTTTACAATTTATGTTTTGTTGTAAGGCAAATATAGGCTTTACAAAGGTTGTTATTCTTTGTCATTGCCAGTATCTCTCTCTGTTTTTCTCATACATTTCCAAATATTTGGTTTTACAATATTAATTTTTCTAAACTCGTAAGTGTACGGTGTATCATGTTTTAGTGTGGTTATATTTTTTCTTTCGTTAAGCTTGCGTAAATGTTTGCAAAAGCTCTGTTGTGTTACTTTGTTTTATTTGTTTAGGCATTATCTTTTTCTCTATGTGTCATCGCTTTTTTTTTTTTTTTGTAAGAATGAAGAAGCGTGTCCACGTAATTCTGACCTCGGTATTAATATTATTACCCCAAAAAGTGGTGTTTTTGAATGTAACTTAAAGAAGAAAAATCCTGCACAATTCCTTTTCTAATTTTACATATAAAAGAAATAAATAGACTTTCCATGAGTTTGTGAGATTATATAACTGTAGTAAGTTTCTTTACAAAAGGTTTCAAGGTATCTATAAATTATGGATTTTACATGCATAATAAAATGATTACTTTTACAAAAAAGGAAAAAGAAAATATTTTTGCAAAAATATCACTTTCTTAACTCTACATTCGTATTTTATCAATTTTTTGTTTCGTTTTGTACTGCGTCAGTTTCTGTGCTCGACGATCCTAACTGAAATACTAGGAGGCGTCGACTCATTTGTATGGGTGTCACAAATCATGAGAGAAGCACTCTAGCACGTGATGCCGGGCCTTACTTGTTGACATCGTCATCATGGAGTGGTACTTGTAGCCGATGATAATGACTGTGGTTTACTGCATAAACAGTGATGTCTTGGTACTCCTTTGCTGTCACACCTGGGACGGTATGGCAGTTCGATGATTGTAGTTGACTACCGACGATCGTCACCCAACATTGTGCTGTAACGTCTTGATACTTCACACCTGGTTCGGTATGGTGATTTGATGATGTGGTAGGGAGAATACTGTTCATTTTGCTGAATCTATTTCTAGATAATGTTGGTTGGTACTCCTTAATATTTCGTTTGCCGTTCGCTTGTATTTGTTTGACGACTCAAGGTTTATTTTCGGAGAGGTGGTTTTAGTAGTTGCCTTGCCTTGAAGTTCACGGAAAGCCGTTTGTAGCAATTTGCTTCGTAGGGTAGGAGAGAAAGGTATCTTGCTGTCTTCTGCCCTTCTTCATCTTGCATCTTCTGTTCTTCTCTTCTTTCTTGCATTCTTCTGTTCTTCTTGGGCTAGGAATATGTGATTTTTAGTGTAGGAGTGATATAGGATTTGTACTGACTGCCTTTCCAGCTGTTACTTGGTGAGTTTGTAGATCTTAGTAATTTTTTGTACCTTCATTGTCGTCTCGTCGTATTATGATTCTCCCCACGCTCTTCCGTTGTGTAGCAGTGTGGTGACATATGAAATGTCTGTGCTGTGCGTTGTCCTCCCAAAGTCCAACCTGGTTGCAACCTGCATTTCCAGTGTGGCGTTGGTCTTCATGTTGTTGTTATTGTCCTAAGTGCTTTCTCAACATGTCTGTACCCTCTCCG
The DNA here is from genome assembly GCF_021461395.2 of Schistocerca americana. Taxonomy (NCBI): domain Eukaryota; kingdom Metazoa; phylum Arthropoda; class Insecta; order Orthoptera; family Acrididae; genus Schistocerca; species Schistocerca americana. The sequence goes on from NC_060121.1 coordinate 478,412,569, forward strand.
TCGCTATCTCGAAGCATCTGGTGTTAAGAGAGCTGGTGATTGGTGTTGGTGGCGATGTCCCGCTGACGCGTAGAATTATGTACAATTTTTTGTTTTACATATATTTGTTATTTACAAGAAAAACTCTGATTTTATATAATGCATAAATTTTCTGGTAGTGGCAGAAATTATTAGATAGATATATTTCTTTTTTCTAATTATGTCCTACCACTTCTTCATTCTTTTAATTGTTGTGTACCATTCATTGTTTGTGTGCATATGGTAGTGTACTTGATACTACATGATATTGTTAGTGTGTATTATGTTTTTTTCTTTTATTTAATGTGTTATTTTGTTGATATATTAATTTAACTTTTATTTAGTGGTTAGTATAAAATAGGGTGGACGTTAGTTTGCCTAACCTCTTCCACAAATTTTCACTTCAATATTTACGTTTACAGTGTTTGGTGACCTAACTTCTACATCTGGTTTCTCTTTGCTGTGTTGCTCTTGTCTCTGTGGACCATAATTTCCTCGGTAATTGTTCGCGCTCTGGTCTCGCCAGTTACTGTTTCTAACATCGTGACCTCTTTCAAACTACCCTTGACCGTTGGCATTTTGATTCCTAAACTCATATCCGCCACTGCATGAGTGTCCATTACCGTTCCTATTTCGGTACCAATTATTTTGGTTATCGTTTCTATGCCAATTGTCTCCATTGTGCCACTGTCCTTGTCTGTTAAATTGACTGAAATTATTGGTGTTAGGATTACGATTATTATTATTATTGGAATATTCGTTCCTAGTCCTCTCCTTTTACTGTTCCCTTTCCTTTCTTTTTTCTTTCACCTCGTCTTCTTTAATCATAAATTCAAGTTCCCTTAAAACCTCTTTGAATTCTTCGTTATTTTCATTTTTTCCTACTGTTTCTTGTTGATACTTTACCGGTAATTTCATTTTACATAGACGTATCAGCTCTCCGTTACTGTATGGTTTGTCCAGGCATTGATTCTTTTTGTCAATTGTATCAAAGAATTTTACCACGCTTTTCTCTCCTGAATTTTCATATGGTGTCAATGAAGTAACTCGTATTTAATTTTGTTTTGCGCCTCCTTGGACCAATATCTTTCGAGAAATGCTGTTCTGAACTGTAGGTAAGACGTACAGGTAGCCGCGATGTTTTGCATCACCTCTGCTACTGTCCCTGACAAGTGTGTACAAATGAAGTCAAGTTTGTGAGCTACGCTCCAGTGGTTTGGTAAGCCTACTTGAAATTGGTCGATGAATGTGCGTGCATGCAAGCTACCGCCTTCTTCCTTGAAATGTTTAAATTTTCTAACTGTAAGGAAGTGGTCTGTATCATATCTACTCATAAATCCGCTTTGTGGCTGATTTATGGACTCAAATAATCTGTCACTGCTTGTGTTGTCATGTTTATTCTCTGGTAATCTACTGCAGGTCTGCGTATTCTCAATTTCCTGACTCATATCCGCGTCATATCGTATCATTGGTGAACAAAAGTGTTGTTCGTGTGTTCCCAATCTCATCGTTCGTGGTGTACTACCTGTGCTGCTATTATGTTGTGTCACTGGATTTACTTATTCAGTTGCCCGTCTTTCGATTGGTATCGGCTGAATGTATGTGTTCCGTTTTTCTGGGTACTGTTCCTGGTCCTGTGGCATGTCATGTATTACTTTCATCGGGGTTTTCTGTTTCGATTTCTGCGCGAGTGTTACGTCTAGCCTTGGTTCTACTTGAACTTTCTTAAGCGGCGCGTGTTCGTGTACTGAATTAATGCTTGACGCGTCAGTTGTTTCGTTAAAGGTGTAATCGGTCTCGATCTTTTCTTCGATAGTTTGTATCAACTCTGTTCGAAGCTTTTCAAACTGATCTTCGTTTTTAAGTTCTATTTTATTAATCCGCTGATCATATTTTTCACAGTGCAACCGTTGCGACCTTGCTTTTAATTGCTTGTTCTTCCGAAATTTGTGTTGCTGTTCGAGTGGCTTTTTTCGTAAAATGTTCCACCTTTTTATCAACCTTTACGATGTCCAATTGGAACTTGTCCACGTCAGTGCGTAATTGCTGCTGACCTTGTGTTAGTACCTGAATTCTTTTCTCTAGATTCTTTCGCGTCTTTGTTTATCTGAGTGATCTGACTATCAATTCTAGCAATCCCTTCTCCCATCTGAATTTTGACCTGTTGGATCTGTGTCTTAATAGCCTGATTATCCTGTTTCAATTCCTGATACTGTTTTGTCATCTGTGTATTCATATCCTGATTCTGTGTCGTCATACTAGCGTTAACTTTTTGTAACATCTCCATGATCGCGTCCTGTCCTGTAACGCCACCTTCTGCTGAACTACGCATTCTCGATCTATTGTTTTGCACTCGGTCAATTACGTCGTTTACTGGGCTATGCTGTGGCGTTTCTAAGTTTGATAACTGCAATAACCCGTGCTGTCTGTGTTGAGGACTAGCTGCGTTTGTCATTGAACCATTACGTGGCGCAAACAACTCCGCATTCTGCCCTCTCTGTTGTGTATGTCTTGTGTTTGCAGGTACAGTTGGGTCTGTTACGGAACCTTTTCGTGGCGCTCTTAAGTCCGTAAAATTCTGTGTCTGCTGTCGGGGTATATTTAGAATGTGTACGATAGGTTCGATGTATTCTTAATGTTCCCCCTCTTCCTCACTGTCTACTTCTCTTTGAACGTTAGCTAACTGCCGGTTCATAGACTGTATTGACGCGTATTCTGTCCCTGAATATGCAGCAAACAAACGCGTTTCCTGTGCTCGTTTCGCTTCTAATCTTAGCCATTTCCTACGTGGGCTGTCTATTTCTGGCTCAGAATGTGCCCTACCGGGAATTTCATGTTCTGGAAATTCGATTTTCTCATCCCTTCGATTCCCATCTGTCTGGTCTGTCTATCCCAATCTAACTGAGCCTGCTGATTCTGCCGCTCCCCGACTGTTCTAGTCTCTGATTCACAGTCTGTCCTATTTTCAGGTTCACCTTCTGTCCTATTCTCAATAAGCTCGTTTACTTGCTGTCTGTCTCGTTGATTCTCCCCCATATTGTCTACTTGCTGTCTCTCACGTAACCTTTTGGTTTGTGCTTTCGTTAACATGGAAATTCTTTATACACACCACAACCCTATCTACAGAATTGTACAACCACTTATCAGTTGGTTGAACCAACAACAACAACAACGTCGTGACTTCTCGGCTAATGTTCTGTCTGCTCTGCTGCAATCTCCACTCTCTACCTGTGCGCTTGCAAAGGGAGAAAAATGTTATTTCTTAATTCCAATTTATATGTTGCTGCATCACACTATGTCTCTACGTCACGCTGCGTCTGTGCCTATCACCTGAAAATTCTATGCCCTAACAGCTACACAAAAATAGTAAAAAAATGCAAAATTTTCCAACACAATAACACACGCCCTTTTCCCTACATTTCTGCTTTCTTCACTACCTGTGTCTATTCTGATCCCAATCTTTGCAAATAGCTATTTAATACATGAAAGAAAGTTGATCAAAGTGCTACTGCTGCGACCTGCCGTACCTGACTATCCTGGCACTTTCCTATCCTGGTAGCTTACCTATGTTACCTATCTTGGCAGTTTACCTATTTTACCTATACTGGCAGCTTAACTATTTTACCTATCCTGGCAGTTTACCTATTTTACCTATCCTGGCAGTTTACCTATTTTACCTATCCTGGTAGGGTCGCCATTTTCTGAGTGTGGCAGATTAATCTGAGATGTACCCTTTACCCTGTGGCTCCTGCAAGATGCAATTTCCACCCACACACTACTACAGAAGTCAGACAGACGCTCCTAACGATCTAAGGAGAAATGCCTGAAAAACTTTCAGCAATAAATATCTTCTGGAGTCGTCCGCTGTAAGGAAATGAAATAAAAATTCACGAAATTTCTTACGTAAGTAGTGGGATACTTGGGTACTGGAGTAGTGCTAGTTAGTGTAAGAAAAACATGAAACTAATGAAAGTTATTGTTTATTTTGCAAAAATTCTGAGAAATCACAATGACACTTTTAGTTAGGAATTGAAGAAGTTATACCCTGGCTCTTTTCGGAATGTGAAGTTACCTTTCAGGGATGTTGTTGTTGTTATTGTTGTCTTCAGTCCTGAGACTGGTTTGATGCAGCTCTCTATGCTACTCTATCCTGTGCAAGCTTCTTCATCTCCCAGTACTTACTGGAACCTACATCCTTCTGAATCTGCTTAGTGTATTCATCTCTTGGTCTCCCTCTACGATTTTTACCCTCCACACTGCCCTCTAATGCTAAGTTTGTGATCCCTTGATGCCTCAGAACATGTCCTACAAACCGGTCCCTTCTTCTTGTCGGGTTGTGCCACAAACTCCTCTTCACCCCAATTCTATTCAATACCTCCTCGTTAGTTATGTGATCTACCCATCTAATCTTCAGCACTCTACTGTAGCACCATATTTCGAAAGCTTCTATTCTCTTCTTTTCCAAACTAGTTGTCATCCATTTTTCACTTCCATACATGGCTATACTCCACACAAATACTTTCAGAAACGACTTCCTGACACTTAATTCTATACTCGATGTTAACAAATTTTTCTTCTTCAGAAATGCTTTCCTTGCCATTGCTTGTCTACATTTTATATCCTCTCTACTTCGACCGTCATCAGTTATTTTGCTCCCCAAATAGCGAAACTCCTTTACTACTTTAAGTGTCCCATTTCCTAATCTAATTCCCTCAGCATTGCCCGACTTAATTCGACCACATTCCATTATCCTCGTTTTGCTTTTGTTGACGTTCATCTTACATCCTCCTTTCAAGACACTGTCCATTTCGTTCAACTGCTCTTCCAAGTCCTTTGGTGTCTCTGACAGAATTACAATGTCATCAGCGAACCTCAACGGTTTTATTTATTTTCCATGGACTTTAATACCTACACCGAATCTTTCTTTTGTTTCCTGCTTGCTCAATATACAGATTAAATAACATCAGGGACAGGCTACAACCCTGTCTCACTCCCTTCCCAACCGCTGCTTCCCTTTCATGCCCATCGACTCTTATAACTGCCATCTGGTTTCTGTACAAATTGTAAATAGCCTTTCGCTCCCTGTATTTTACCCCTGCCACCTTCAGAATTTGAAAGAGAGTATTCCAGTCAACATTGTCAATAGCTTTCTCTGAGTCTACAAATGCTAGAAATGTAGGTTTGCCTTTCCTTAATCTATTTTCTAAGATAAGTTGTAGGCTCAGTATTGCCTCATGTGTTCCAACATTTCTGCAGAATCCAAACCGATCTTCGCCGAGGTCGGCTTCTACCAGTTTTTCCATTCGTCTGTAAAGAATTCGCGTTAGTATTTTATAGCCGTGACTTATTAAACTGATAGTTCGGTAATTTTCACATCTGTCAACATCTGCTTTCTTTGAGATTGGCATGATTATACTCTTCTTGAAGTCTGAGGGTACTTCGCATGTCTCATACATCTTGCTCACCAGATGGTAGAGTTTTGTCAGGACTGGCTGTCCCAAGGCCGTCAGTAGTTCCAATGCAACGTTGTCTACTCCCGAGGCTTTGTTTCGACTCAGGTCTTTCAGTGCTCTATCAAACTCGTCACGCAGTATCGTATCTCCCATTTCATCTTCATCTACATCCTCTTCCATTTCCATAATATTGTCCTCAAGTACACCGCCCTTGTATAGACCCTTTGTATACTCCTTCCATTTTTCTGCTTTCCCTTCTTTGCTTAGAAATGGGTTTCCATCTGAGCTCTTGATATTCATACAAGTGGCTCTCTTTTCTTCGAAGGTCTCTTTAATTTACCTGTAGGCTGTATCTATCTCACCCCTAGTGAGGTAAGTCTCTACATCCTTACATTTGTCCTCTAGCCATCCCTGCTTAGCCATTTTGCACTTCCTGCGATCTCATTTTTGAGACGTTTGTATTCCTTTTTGCCTGGTTCATTTACTTCGTTTTTATATTTTCTCCCTTCATCAATTATATTTAATATTTCTTCTGTTACCCAAGGATTTCTACTACTCCTCGTCTTTTTACCTACTTGATCCTTTACTGCCTTCACTACATCATCCCTCAGAGCTACCCATTCTTCTTCTACTGTATTTCTTTCCCCAATTCCTGTCAATTGTTTCCTTATGCTCTCCCTGAAACTCTGTACAACCCCTGGTTCTTTCAGTTTATCCAGGTCGCATCTCCTAAATTTCCCACCTTTTTGCAGTTTCTTCAGTTTTAATCTACAGTTCATAACCATTAGATTGTGGTCAGAGTCCAGATCTGCCCCTGGAAATGTCTTCCAATTTAAATCCTGGTTCCTAAATCTCTGTATTACCATTATGTAATCTGTCTGATACCTTCTAGTATCTCCAGGATTCTTCCATGTATACAACCTTCTTTTATGATTCTTGAACCAAGTGTTTGCTATGATTATGTTACGCTCTGTGCAAAATTCTACTAGACGGCTTCCTCTTTCATTTCTCTCCCCCATTCCATATTCACCCACTATGTTTCCTTCTCTCCCTTTACCTACTCTCGAATTCAAGTCACCCATGACTATTGAATTTTCGTCTTCCTTCACTACCTGAATAATTTCTTTTATCTCATCATACTTTTCATCAATTTCTTCATCATCTGCAGAGCTAGTTGGCATATAAATTTGTACTAGCGTAGTAGGCATGGGCTTTGTGTCTATCTTGGCCACAATAATGCATTCACTATGCTGTTGGTAGTAGCTTACTCGCACTCCTATTTTTTATTCATTATTAAACCCACTCCTGCATTACCCCTATTTGATTTTGTATTTATAACCCTGTATTCACCTGACCAGAAGTCTTGTTCCTCCTGCCACCGAACTTCACTAATTCCCACTATATCTAACTTTAACCTATCCATTTCCCTTTTTATATTTTCTAACCTACCTGCCCGATTAAGGGATCTGACATTCCACGCTCCGATCTGTAGAATGCCAGTTTTCTTTCTCCCGATAACGACGTCCTCCTGGGTAGTCCCCACCCGGAGATCCGAATGGGGGACTATTTTACCTCTGGAATATTTTACCCAAGAGACGCCATCATCATTTAACCATACAGTAAAGCTGCATGCCCTTGGGAAAAATTACGGCTGTAGTTTCCCCTTGCTTTCAGCCGTTTGCAGCAGCACAGCAAGGCCGTTTTGGTTAGTGTTACAAGGCCAGATCAGTCAATCATCCAGACTGTTGCCCCTGCAACTACTGAAAAGGCTGCTGCCCCTCTTCAGGAACCACACTTTTGTCTGGCCTCTCAACACCTACAGTACGGTACGACACCTACGGTACGGCCATCTGATTCGCTGAGGCACGCAAGCCTCCCCACCAACGGCAAGGTTCATGGTTCATGGTGGTAGGCTTTCAAGGATAGGATTCGCTAATGAAATTTCTACACAAAGTTTAAGATGCTTGTTGCCTTGGCAGAATGGCTAAGAGGCGCTCCTACTCAACTTGATTAATTGTCCTCTAGAATGTTGCTAGGTACGGTTGAGGCTGTCACGTGTGAAATGCAGTGAAGTGTACTGTTGTGGAGGAAATATGGGGCTCGCAATAGCTGTAGCGCACAATACCATAATCTGCGATGACTGCTGTCTGCACCGCTCGCTGCTGACAAATAAGATAACTCTCGAAATGAGATTTTCACTCTGCAGCAGAGTGTGTGCTGATATGAAACTTCCTGGCAGATTAAAACTGTGTGCCCGGCCGAGACTCGAACTCGGTGGGGCACACAGTTTTAATTTGCCAGGAAGTTTCATGATAAGTCTCGTTCTATCTGGATTGACCTATGCCAATCAAACTCTCCCTATGCCTTGATGAAGTCAAGGATTCCTATTCGCCCCTAGTCTAACTATTGGCGTGGTACACCGGTCAGATAACCAGTCCACCGTGATGCCACTCAAAATTTGCTTGCAGGCATTTAACTATAACTCTGTCCGTTCACGCCACACTATAAGTGTGTCTGCCAACACAGTGAACAACACTTAATCGCAAGGACTCAATATAGATTCGCCCTTTGATTCGCTCTCAATAGAGGTGCTCTCCCAGTAAAGTACTGAGGAGAGACTTAGTTCCTCGCTCTTTCGAGTACATGTACGAGCGCGCACGCTCTCGTTACGTGTTCTCGCTCCAAGAGCGACAACAGAACCGCACCTCAACACGCCAGATGTGAAGGGGTTTTATCTTTCGGTCTCTTCCATTATTCCTTTAGCTCAAGGGGTCAGAAATATCGTCCGCCAATGAGCATTGCTCTTCTAAGACGGGAGAATGACGTTTCGTTTAAGGCGCTTTGGCATTTGGCGTTTACTGTCTCCCTGTGAAAATCTCTGAAACTGCGTGCTACGTGTAAAGAATGCGTAGGCTGGCCGCTCCCACACAATGTAGCGGAATTTGGTTTGAAGCTGAACACAGGTTGTTCCCCCCTTTGCACTCGGGCCCACGCTGTCCGCCACGGGCGGTCACCGTCCGACATGGGCTGGGTCGTCCTCTGAAGGGCCTGGCGTCCCGTTGTGCGGCCTCTCTCCTGAACTAAAAGTCTCTCTGACCGTCATGTCTGGAATGTATGTGTGCACGCCAGCCTCAAGTATTTCAACTACGGTGCACTCACTTGTCAATTGCATATCGTTTACATGAATTCATACAACATTGGCTTTGTCTTATCGAGTTTGGGTTCGAATGAAGCATCTTGATGTGCGGAATATGATTGTGAGGGCGGAACATGTAAGCAATGGAGGTCAGGAGACAGCGACGTCTTACACATCGTAAGGCGAATTTCTTTACTGTACCTTGTTTAGAGGCCTCATTAAACTCATGTCAAGGGCCTGCACTTTATCCTGCATGTGACGGTGACAGCATGAGTCTCCTTTGGTACAGGGAGAATACCTAGATTTCTTGGTCGGCTGTAATGGCTGTCCGAGATGAAGAGAATAATAATATGAGTTCGTTTGTTTCCACGACCAGTGCCAGTTTGAAGAACGTCATTCTGTGGATTGGGCTGCGTTATTATGAATCACTAAGACAACTAAAATGCCGACGTTTCGAGCTTCATTGCAGTGTCCTCTCCATGGTGCTTCGAAATCGTTTTATTCAAAGAGAACAATAGGCTAGGTGTATCCTAACATCTACGAGTATCAAACCAAATGGCTGACGAGCACTGATGCTTCCAGGAGGGGCTGTTCTAAACAACTGGAACTTCGTGTTCTTACTTCGAAATATCATTACGGTAGTTACAATTACACCGTTTGCGCTCATACAGGTCACCGTAGGACGAAGGACCCTCTTTCATCTGTGCAGACCGAGCGAGGTCGTAGTTAGACCCGCGCTGCCGTGAGACGCGGATGTCCGCTGCGTCCTGCCTGTCGTGAAGCTCGATCGATCGTTTTTTTACTTCTCGCTGTGTGTTTCGTGTACTGAGTCCCTCATAAGAGCGAGCCATGCCACGCTATTACCGCCTGACAAAGACCAAGATCGCATTCCACACAGATTATGCACGATCAAGGCCATACGAAATGGAGAACTTCAGACGGGATTATCCTCTCCTGGATCCACTGGAAGTCACTGACATTCACTTTTCCACCACTGGGAACATTGTATATGTGAAGATGCGCACCGAAGGACTGTGTGCCGAAATTGTGAGCCATCACGCGCGAAACCTCAAGTTTAGATGTAGTGATTGACCAGGTGGGTTTCGGCCTGCGTACGATCAGGGTTTTCGAACTTCCGTTCGAGGTTCCGCCAGACGTCGTCATGTCGGTTTTTAATCCGTGTGGCAATGTACTCAGTCACCTGTCCGAAAAATGGAAAACCTTTGAGACGTACCCCGTACTCAACTGTGCTCGTCGAGTGAAATTGAACTGGTGAAACCTGAGCCGCCTTACTTGATTACAGGAGGATTCAGGGCCATCATTATGTATTACCGACAGCCCCGTATCTGAGTTCACGCGGCCAGGTAGGACATATCCACCAAAAATGTCTCCAGCGCCGGCTTGTACAGACACCACTCAACGACGACGCCTCCATTGCGCCGACTACGTTTCTTTCTACCACCTATGTCACGGTCACCGCACCAACTACCGATCCTCCGCACGACCCACGCGACACGTCACAGGTGATGACTACCGCGACACTTTTCACATCACTGTAACCAGAAGGCCCGGTGTGGCTGTGCGGTTCTAGGCGCTTCAGTCTGGAACCACATTACCGCTACGGTCACAGGTTCGAATCCTGCCTCGGACATGGATGTGTGTGATGTCCGTAGGTTAGTTAGGTTTAAGTAGTTCTAAGTTCTAGGGGACTGATGAACACAAATGTTAAGTCCCATAGTGCTCAGAGCCATTTGAACCATTTGTAACCAGAGGCACTGTCGGGAGGAATCACTCGCCTGCCTAGTACTGCTGACCGCGACACGGAGATGGATCTGACGCCTGGCGTTGTACCGCCTTATGCTTTCCTTCCATCTGGCAAGGAGGAGACAGACAACCGCTTCCATTCCGACACTGAACAGACTGAAGCGGCACCGTGCGCCCTGTACGATTATCTTCAAAGAATGGGGTCACAAGACGGAAAACATGTCCGATGATGCGAAGTCCCCCGACAACAAATGTCGGGCAGTACTGTTCCCCCACATCACCCCGTGACAGCTTCATGTCATAGTGACGCGAGACGCCGAACCCTCCCTCAAGCGTCGTGGGTGACGTCTCTCCTGATTTGCCAACTCCACCTGCGTGCACAACAGATGACCCGTCAAGGGCACCACAGCTGTACTGACGAGTTCCTGCGCTGACGAAGTCGAGGATGACGCTGTGCTACTTACTGGTGCCGCGGATGGCATCGTCCCGATGGAGGTATCGAGACGGTGATTGAAAACGTGGTGGATGCTGTGGCTGGTCCGCCCCTGACGGCCGCCGCCGGAGCGCACGCCACCTTCCCGGTGGACATGGAGACCCAACAATACCGACTGGCGACTCTCAACATCAGTACCATCGGTGCGCGTCATAAATTGACGATGTTGCGAGATACACTGAATGCCGCGGATATGGGCATAGTCATCCTCCTGGAGGTTTATGTTGAGGCTACATTGCTCTCGTCTTCCAAGCGTCTGCCACTGGAAGGGCGTGGCAATCCCTCTCCATTATGGCCTGATGGCCGAAGACGTCACTTTCCTCCCTGACGCGAGAGGCATGGCGCTTACTCTTCATGACGTGAGAATTGTTAATATGTATGTTCCCTTCGGATTAGGGAGATGCCGTGAAGGGCACGCTTTCTTCGCAGATGCAGTCGCGGCCCTCTTTATGGAACGCTAGGATGCCTCAGTCTTCGATGGGGATTTTAACTCAATTCAGGCGCCGAAGGACCAATTACCGTACTACTTTCGATGTCCGGCGCTCTGCACCATTATAACCAACCTCCAACTAGTGGACACGTGGGAGTATGTTCATGGCGATAGGGTAGGTTTCACGCACTATACCAACCACTACGCCAGTCGCACAGATCGCGTCTGTCTCTCGCGCTACATTGTTCGGGGCACACAGGCCGCTGAAATATGGCTCGTTGCTTTTCCCGACCATGCTGCCTATGCATGCATAGTTACCTTGCGCGGGCCAGATGGTATGGCATGGAAGAGGACCTTGGAATCTGAACGTAACACACCTACATTCGCCTGAATGCCGACAGCTTGTGGAGGCAACCTGGACGCCATGCGCCCGTCTTGCGGATCTTACGCGACCTCACGCTGTTGGTGGCTGCTATGCGCCAAGCTGTTTCTTAGGACGGCGTTGACTGGTCACGGTAGGGAGATCGCCGCATGGAGGCGACACTCATTACATTTTTACTAGCGCAGTCTGCGTGAAAGTCCGCAATGCCGCACTCACCTGCCCGTCAGCAAGCAATGAACCGCATGGATCACGGCACTCACGAGGCAGCACTTCGAAGAAGTGAAAATTGTTCGTGCGCGCACCGTGGATAGAATGGACCACGAAGGGCTGTCGATGTACCACATCATGAAGGAACGCCGGCGTCGACGACGGGCGCTGATCCAAGCTGTAACTTTAACCGACAGTCGTTGCGTCACAACACAACGTGCGATCGGAAATGCTTTCCACGCTCACTATAGACAACTGTTCGTGGACCTCCATCATCCCCCAGAGGCGACTGAGGAAATCTCTCGCCTTACGTATGGCACACTATAGTGGGACGCACATACTGCATTACTTGAGGACGTGACTGCGGCTATACTGGCCGGCGCGCCTTACAAGTCGTCAAGGCCCAACGGTCTCCCGTTAGAGTTTTACAGGACCTACCTCCTATTACCGACGCCTGCCTGGACTGACATATGTCACGACTTGATGTCCCATGAAGTTCAGCTTCCAATAGAGGGGTTGCTCGTTGCTGCCCGTAAACCAAACGGTGAAACCTTCATCAGTGAGTACCGTCCCCTATCGCTCCGGAACTGTGATATGAAGGTCTTTACCAGGCTTTTGGCAGCACGTCTCCGGAGGGTCGCCCGATACGCGGAGCCCCACTATCAGCCCTCTTTAGGAGGCGATCACAACATCTGGACTGCCTTATGTCGATACCATGTTTGTGTTGTACTCATCGTTTCATCATGATTCATGAAAGTCGCGAGATTGGGCTGAGCAAAGGTTGGGAATTTGTACGGGTGCTGATAACCGCTTAGTTGAGCGCCCGACAAACCAGTCATCATCAATCATCGATACCGTGACATGATTGCCCTTGCCCAGACGCGGCCCATCACAGGGATCTTGGTTTCCACTGATATCAGTCAGGCCTTCGATAGGCTTGACCAGTCCTATCTGACAGCGGTGAAGCAGAATATGGGATTCCCACACAGCTTCCTGGAGGTCAAAATGCGCGTATTCCGGGGTGCGACATCTAGGATCCTGCGTAATGGGCGTCTTACGCAGTCTGCCCCGGTACTACGACCTGTGTGGCAAGGATGCCCTCTTTCCGCGATCCTATGCGCTCTCACAATGGAACCATTACTTTGCGGCCTCGACGAACACATCATCGGGACGACTCTTCCGGACACTCGTTTTGTTTCTGATCCTACGTGGACGATCTGGTCCTCCTCCTGCGCAACAGCAATGATGTTCAGGTAGCGATGGAGTGGGTGGAGTCCTACGGCACTGCTTCGGGCAGCGTCCTTAATGTTCATAAAGTCCACGTGTTGGCTGCTGTGTGGGCTGCCCGGTAAATGCGTCGCTCCCTTACAGATCTGATATCTGGTACGATGTCTGGATACTGATTTTACAACCGACTTGCGGCGATCAATGACCGTTAACGGTAGGCGCTTATTACGCTGGATGCGAGCAGAGTTCCACGACCATCGTCTCTGAACCCTGGACATGCTGCAACTGTCCTGGCGGGCAGTGTACGTCCCTACCCTTGCGTTGGACGTCCAGTGCACCTGGTCGGTGACGGTTAGTGCGAAATAGGTCTGCCAATCGCGTCTCCATCCACCTGCACATTTTCGATTCCCTCAACGATTATCCATGCACACTTACGAGAGGACGTGCATCGATGATCTGCAGACGTGCCGCCAACACGTAGTATTTTCTTTTCCGCTGATGTCGAAGGCGATCGCCAGTCGTTGCTGGTGCGATGGAGATGGATTCTTTCACAATAAAGAACATAATAAAAAAAATGTAAATAAATATTATTGAAAAAATAGAAAGCCACCTTCCTTGTATATTCCTTTCGTGTTTTCTTTTTTATTTGGTAGAAGTTCTTGGGGGCTTTCTTCAGAGTGGCCAACTCCTGAAGTGGTGCTTTCTTTTCGGGCATCTTCTTCAAAATTTAGGGTAAAAGTGACGGTGGAATTAGCTTCCCTGTTTATTTGTAGTTTAAGGTAATTTCAGGAATGCGAAGAGAACAAAAGTGCCGGCTCCAAATGCCACACGTCTTGATTTCGAATCCCGTTGGTACTTTGGCATTTAAGAGGTCATCCTGATTTAGGTTTTCCATGATCTCCATAAATCGCTTCAGGCAAATTCCAGGATGGTTCTTCTGAAAGGGTACGGCCGATTTCCTTCGCCATCCTTCCCTAATCCGATGGGACCGATGACCGCACTGTGTGTTCCTCTCCCCCAAATCAACAAACCAACCAGCTGCAGTGATGGATGGATCTTGGCGTCTCCCTCTCCGAACTAAAACTTGGTGTAGTTTCGACTGAATTATAATGAGACCGTTCTCCCCTACATTTAAAATTCGATCAGACCATAATCTTTGATCCCTATCTTTTATTACAAAATACTGAAGAAGACCGTTACATGCTCTTTTGTCAGTCCAAGCGTCCTGTCGTATGAGGTAGATGTGTGTTTTCTGAAAGATAGGGTCCACTGGTGTCTTTAGAAATTGCTATAACCCAGCTTTCCCGGTGCACTCTTTTGGAAAAAGTGTCCCAACGCTTTTCGGACGGCCACCTTGTAAGCTATCAGGTTTAAGTATTTATCAATCACTACTATGTATTTTATTAAGATTTCCTTTAATTTTGGACGAATTGTCTTCCAAGTTTCTGTGTCACGGAGTCTTTAACTTTCCAACTAGAGGCAAATAGTGATATAAAGCTGTATGAGGCACATTTGCGACTTTTTAGCGTTACGTACCCCCTTGCTTCCTCATAATAGCAGTGAGTGATCGACTCATGTTGTCTATAGGCGAAATCTATTCGCAGTTGCGAATATGGACAGCCGTCAGCTGCGTAAGGGAAAGACGACAATGAAAATTTGTGCCGGACCGGGAATCGAACCCGGATTTCCCCCTTGTCACGAATGGTCGCCTTAGCTTAGGCTATCCGATTACGCTTCACGGCCAGATCCAAACTTCCAATGTCATCAACCACGTATCTACAACCTGCACTCGTACATCCATTACGTATATTCCCGTACAGGGGAGACGTTTTATTTCAAAGTCACTTGATCATTGTCGGTGGACAAATATGATATTTCAATGCCTGTGTTGTTCAGAAGTGTGATGCAATGTTCCTTCTAACGCAAAATCGAGAAATGCGGGTTCTAGACAGTTCCTGTTGAGCAAAAATTTTTGCCTTCTCGTTATTCCATCATATCAATCCATTATGTGGCTAATGGTTGTCCATATTCGCAAATGCGAACACGTTTCATATATTTCATAACTGCATGTATTTCTTAGCAACGCAGGTGAAGTAGTATCTTATTGTACCATGATGTCTATATACAAATGGTTCAAATGGCTCTGAGCACTATGGGACTTAACATCTGAGGTCATAAATCCCCTACTTAAACCTAACTAACCTAGGAACATCACACACATCCATGCCCGAGGCAGGATTCGAACCTGCGACCGTAGTGGTCGCGCGGTTCCAGACTGAAGTGCCTAGAACCGCTCGTCCAGTGCGGCCGGCTGTCTATATCCGTACAGTGGCTACTGATATATTTGTGGTTGCGGATATCCGACCGCTTCTTTTTTGAAGCTGTGTTTTATTTGCCGGTGGATAAATGTGTATAGACTCGAAGAGGGATACAGGTTTTAAAATTTTAAGTATTTAATAAATCATTTTTATATATCACTATTATGGCGTTATAAGAATTTAGAATTTTTCGTTTAGTTTTAGTACTTACTTATGTGATAATTTCAATATCAGGGAATTAGGAAATATAAATGAAGCAATTACTACACATCGATTGGTAATATGATCATGGGCATAAGCAGAAATTTTTCCAGGAGAGGGCGGGAGGCGCAAGACTCTGAAATTACTGTTTTTGATATAAATCAGTTGGGAGACCTGTCATACCAAAAAAATCAGTTTTATAGACGACAAAAAGAAACATATTACATCTCAGAAAATTGAAGTGTATGACGGTTCTGTAATGAATAAAAAATCTATACTCCAGATTTCTGGCATGGGGTTTGGGGGTGGATGGGGGTGACAAGTGCCACCTCCTGCCACCACCTTCTACGGATGCCTTTGAACAGGGCATATTTCTGACACAAATATGACACATCACACCTTTCTGTATTTATAGCCTCACAATTGTCGAAATTTACTTCCACTATTATCGTCCCACTCAGAAAAAAAATCAAGTTCAAGTATTTCATTTTTACACCTAAAGGCACATACGTTCTACTCCAAGAAACGTTTCATACTGATATTAATAGCAGAGCAGAATTGTAAATCAAATGATAGATACCCCAGATCACTTAAAAATCCTCAATATATTCAACTCATTCAGTTACAACATATGTTTTTCAGTCACTGCACTTATTTTCAAAGCTTAGCAACACAGCTGTAATGTGTGCCATAGAATACTATCACGGTGCAGAACTAAGCTGAACATAAAACACGGTTTGCGATATTAGTACCCATATGTCACATTTGTGTGCCTTCTTTTACCCAAAAAATTACATTTTTAGAAGTGGGTCTGTCTCATTTTGTATTTTTATTTCTAACTGCATTTGCGCGATGTACATTGAATTTTCTAAATTGAGAAGCATGCAGGACATGGTATAGGAACGCAATAGCGGAAGGCTCTTTGTGTTTCAGCTACATAGTCCCCTCGTCCGCTCTTAATTTTCGAGACAAAATACGAGCTGACTCTGAGAGTTTAAATTTAATTGCAGAACCTAAATTCTCATTTAGTTGTGCGAGTAGATACGCGTGACGAATCACAAACATTAACGTGCTATGTCTGCCTCAGTACGCTCGTGTCAGTGTTAATACGAGGTAAGGTATTACCGTCGAGTATAGTTAGTCCCTGAAGTCACATCTAGAAATAGGTGACAGAATCCTTTGAAGCTCCAAGGGATGTTACCCATACCTTGAACTCGAAAATATAGGTCTTTAGGCGGAGCTAAAAGAGAAATTACTACTGGTGCCATCTGAAAAAACGCGAAGGACTGGTAAGTTTTCTCTGCACTCTCTCCTTGGTCTCCTTAGAGTTGTTAAGCAAGTCATCAGATCATAAATGAATTCCAAAACTAAATCTGGGGATGACGATGAATTGTTTTCATTGATGAACCCCCTAGTTCGACTTCTACATCTACATCTACATTGATACTCCGCAAGCCACCCAACGGTGTGTGGCGGAGGGCACTTTACGTGCCAGTGTCATTACCTCCCTTTCCTGTTCCAGTCGCGTATGGTTCGCGGGAAGAACGACTGTCTGAAAGCCTCCGTGCGCGCTCTAATCTCTCTAATTTTACATTCGTGATCTCCTCGGGAGGTATAAGTAGGGGGAAGCAATATATTCGATACCTCATCCAGAAACGCACCCAACTTAAATCAAATGGAAAGAACATTAAAGTCTGATGAAACACTATGCGTGGAGAGTAGTTGTTTTGTTATTGCTTTCCATTTTTCTGCTTCTCCATGATGGTTCACGTTTTGGTGACAAATCGGCGGTATGTGCGTCAATAAAGGCCTTCGATTATTTGAGAAAAGGAGAACATCTTAACCAATGTCTGTTGTAAACAACCTTTACAACCTTTACTTTTGATTGCTGATTTCGGTAAGTATCGTTACCATCTTCGGGTCTTGACAAAAGGTTATTACATGTCTCCTATACCACCTGTAAAACTACCCTTCCTAAAATATTACCAGTCTGTCAGTCTAGCAGTGCCCTGGCTGCAATGAAATGCACAGTAGTGTGCGCTGTGGAACAAAAGCGTTTGCCTAATTACTTTGTGTATTGAGGTTTTAACCTTGACTTGCTAATGCGTCGTCATATCGTCCATCACATATCTGGCAATGTTTTAGAAAGAGTACTTGTAGAGCTGGCGTAGGAGACATGTAATAACCTTTCATCAAGACCTGAAGATGGTAATCATGCTTATCGAAACTGGTAATAAACAATAAAGGTACCGGTTTGCTTTTGTTCTACAGTATACTCCCTCTTACAATTCAAAATCTTTTGAGGCAATTTGATTCCAACTCATTGCAACGGATTCGTCGATATTCTTTGATAACTGGATGACTGTTTCTTTTGTTTTGTATCGGCGAAAGCCTCTACAAGATTTTCAATCAATTTCAAAATACAATAGACGATTAATTGAAAGTTCATATAGTAAACAGTGTTTTAATACAGGTGTTAAAATTATTAAACATAAGACGAATGAAAAATCCAGTAGTCCGCTGTAGCTGTATTTATTCAAAACAATTATGGACCCACACAACCGGTTTCGCGACTTGTAAGTTGCATCTTCTGGTGTATATAAATGCTTTGTCGTATGGTGTGGGAAGAAGTTACAGGATGTCGCAGAGTAACTGTTGGCTTGACTGGGCAAAGTTCTATCATGAATGTCATGTCTGTGTTAAAATCACGAACTGTCATCACTTTACTGATTGAAATATATTCTTGTCGGCCTATGTCACTCAACAGACAACGTCCCTTATAGATGTTATCGAGGGAAGTCCTGGGCTTAAAATCCGACACGCTGATGTCTGTTTATCGACATTACAGCAGCTGACAACGTAAGCTACGAGCGCCCCGTGTGTTGTCGACGCGTGTGCTGCGGGTGCCGTCCGGGTAAAACTATATTATCGTACAGTGCTTCTCGTTTTTATTTTTTCCAATCTGTATTTAAGGTAGCCCGTTCGTCATGAAAGCTAGAACAATGTGATGCTAAGGCAATAGGGATGAAATAAAATGTAACATGTGTAGCTTTGAAGAATTAATCTACGAAAGTAGTAAGACGGACAATACTAAATCATCATTTAAATTAAAAATTGTTTATGCGCGTACTATGTTGCATTGTTGAAATGAAAACATTCATACTGTACGATGTTTCTTCAATGATAGCACAAACCTTTCGAAGTAATGTAGAAATGTAAATGAATCCAGGTTCTGGAAAGTGAAAATGAGATAATTTCACATTTAAATTTTTTCTGTTGACTACAATGAATACCAAAATACACAGTTTTGAAATAATGTTATTTACATGCACAACGTGCCCAAGATTTGATTAAAGTGAGTCAAGTGAGGTCGCCGAACATCCATAAAGGCGTAAGAGTTGAATGTTACGTACGTAGCCATAAATTATTGAGCTAATGAGCGTAAAAAAGAACCGTGACGATACAACCTTGCTGTCTTTAAAATGTGCCTCACCGGTTTGACACCGTTCTCGATCTTTCGTCTGTTGTTAAGCTTTTCATCTCCGTATGCCCTATACATAAAAATTAATAGATAACTTTTTGTAGATATTATCTGCAGCTATCGCTTTCCTCGTCTACTGCTCCTAGCACGAATTTACTGAACCTGAATGCCTTAGTACACGGCTGTTTAACGTATCCTTTGCCACGTATTCTTTTCTCGTATCTCTCTTACCAGTTCTCTTTGTATTTACTCTGTCTCTTTAAGATTTAATATCCTTCTGTGGGATCACGTCCTAAAAGCATCCAGTTACTTCTCCTCCCACCTTCCCATGATCAAATTGGTTACTCTTTCATACTCGAATGAAACAGTCCAGAACAGTCTTCCTGAATTTCGTCTCTATAATTGATGTCAATAGAGTTCTTCTACTGGAGGAAACTCTCCTTTTCTATAGTAGTCCATTTGTTTAGGCCTTTATTGCTACTGTCTTCTTACTGTCACATCCGAATTCTATTACTCCTTCCATTAGAATTCATCAATTTTGATTGAAAGTTGTTATTCTCGTTTCCGCTACGATTCGCTTCTGTCTTGCTTCCTTTTGTTCTTACCCTAAATTTTGTGATCGCATTAAACAGAACAGGTTACAGGAATCCACTCACCCCACCGCCGCCCCACACCGAATACAGGGTTATTGCGCGGTTCGGCCCCCAGTGGAACCTTCCCCCCCTCCCCCCTCCGGAAATGTCTCACACCAGACGAGTGTAACCCAAACGTTTGTGTGGTAGAGTAATTATGGTGTACGTGTACATGGAGAAAGTGTTTGCGCGGCAATCGCTGACATGGTGTAACTGAGGCGGAATAAAGGGAACCAGCCCGCATTCACCAAGGCAGATGGAGAAACGCTTTAAAAACCATCCACAGACTGACCGGCATACCGGAACATGAGAGAAGCTGGCGATTAAGGAAGAAAGATTCGACCTTTGCTGATCATCTTTTATCAGAAAATCATTCATATAATGTAGAATGTGAAATCTTAAATTCTGTCAAGAGAAGCAGAAAGTGACTGTAATGAAAATTTTGACACAGAATACTAGCCTAGTATTAAATGATCACAACGAAGTTTCATTTTCCCCTTTGTTAAACTAAGTATTCGTTGCAAATACAAGATTCAAACGGTAAATTCACCTTATTTCTCATCTTTGTTAAATCTATCTGCACAGAAGAACTTTGTTTATCCCCTTATTAGTTAAAGTAATTTCTGTCAAATTTTTCTATGTAAACTTCTGTACAAATAATATCTGTGTAAGACGCACATCACATTTATTGCATTTGCAACATTCAGTTATTACCTGAAGATGGCCAGAAAAGCTGAGAGCTGTTTCGTGAACAAATAAAAATGATATTGCAGACGATTAGGAAGTGTTTTCCGTTTTAATACTATAAATTATATTAAAGTGACCTTCATGTGTAAAAATTTATATTTATATTTTGAAGTAATTTATGCGCTAGATTTAAAAGTTCCTGGAGGAGATTTTCCTTTAAAATTACTTGCAAAGTAACCAATATTAAAACTGCCACTTAACGTCTACTGATTGGAAAGCCCTGGAACGAATTTCATTGTCTAGTCGCTAATAATGGCGTACTAAGATACCACTAGATATTTTTAAAGTCCAAAGTATATTTATAAAATTAATATTCTAATTCTGTCTAATTTAGTCTAACTAAAAACATGCCTTATGCGAACGCAAAATATTGGGTAGGCTCTAATCTAACGTTGTTACATGAAGTACAAATTAACTTCGTGGCACGTCACGTACAAGGTCTCGAACTCACTTCCTGAGAAGCAACGGTAGGGGTTGGAGCCGTGTTTCACCACACAAGAAGTCACAAACAATTTATACACTGGCATCGCGTGGAAAACTCATTCTGGATAAAAGTACTCTTGTTCACCTCAGAATTTTGAGATGAAAAGTGGATCTTTCTTTGTTGATACATGTCAATACTATGAGCAGAGATTTCCGAAGTACTTGGAAACGATTTCATCTCAAACTGTGACAGCAATAATTTGATTTAGTTAAAAAATATGAGACTACTGCGGATCGGAAGATATAACATATAATCCTCTCCAGTATGAAGCCTTTAGGATAGATTAATGATTAATGGTTTTAAATACTAGCATCATACTTAAGTCTCCCCCAAAATCGAAAGAGAGAGATTCGAAACAGCGATCATACGGCTATTATATCCTGAATGATCACTGGTTATGAACAAGAAGTAAATGCAGATAGATACGTTATTTCATTTTATAAATGCTAGCATTAAGCCCAGCAGGGAAAGTGGAGTTTGTGGAGAACGTTTGTCAGAAATTAAGACGTACTGCAGTCATGTACTAAATAAATTTATGCCATGAAGAATAACACGGACACTATCACGAAGTCACTACAAAAGTTGACAGAGGTGCACAATGGATCCGGAAGTTTTCGAAGCCTTGCTAACAAATAAAAGCTCATACGAAGACTACAGAAACGAAGCGAGAAACGTCCGGTTAATGGTAAAACAAGACCTTGGTTGTTCTTTTGTCAAGAAATCCTTTGGTCCTACGAAAAATCAGCCAAGTAAAGAAAGTAATTTGTTCAGACGGCGACTCATGGTGATAATATTGAACCGTATGGTGATAAAATGATGACTGAAATATTAAATTCTTCTCCCAGAAGTGATTTGTCGAAGAAGGCAACAACGAGGTTCCAACTTTTGATCGTCATGCGCACCCGAAAAAGACAAATGTACACTGTCGGCCATTAACATTTAATAACCGGAAGGGTAGCAGGCAGCAACTAACGAAAGTTTGCTTATTGTGCGTACACTCTGAAGTAGAAAGAACACGTGATTCTTAACACGTCAGATGTTGAACAGCTTCAGTCCCAATTATCGTCCATACGAAAGAGTGGTGATCGTGTTGCAAACCCAAAGGCACCCCACGTACGACCACGCCAGATAACGATAACATATATAAGAATTTTTTTTCTAAAGGTCCAGTATACTACTCGCTTAAATTCAATAAAAGCTGTAATATTTTGACCGAAGCGTCGTGCGTCAGGGGACCGCAAAGTAAATAAATAAACGAATACGTCTAAAAATGACAAAAAATGGAATTTAAATGCAAGTAAGCTACCTAGGCATCGTAGTTAAATATCAAAACAAAAATCTCAAATCTTTGAGTCAAAGTCTTGATTAATTTACTCTTAAAAATTTTTGGGATATAGACACAACCGCGAACGGCGTCTGCCCTCGCGTGACTGCAGTTCCGGTCGCCGCACTTGGTCACGCCCCGAGCGCCGCATACCGCGCACCGCACGACACGCGCTTGCGGTTTGATGAAGTGTGATTTAGCAAGCTATCATCAAACTACTACAAAAGCCCCCGTAAGAAAGGTTAATGCATGAAACTAAGTTCGTTCGTAATCATATAAAAATATGACATAAAATAAATAGGTAACTCTATTCTTTAACAATGTTAGCCTAATTAAATACAGATTGGTTTTTATGTTCTATATAATGGGTAATTATAGCTTCACCAGCTATTTTGACGTGTGGACGAGCAGGACTGAAAGAGAGGGGCCAAACAGAGGAGGATTATACCCAGCAATACTGAAAGGAGAATAACTGCTGCCCCTATTGTTTATTTACTTAGCGTCCCCCCCCCCCCTCCCCCCGTCACGACGCTTCTATCAAAATGTTACTACTTATATTAAACTTAAAGGAGCAATATACATTATTATTTCCTTACTTTTTAAAGGTTTTTAATCCTAAAGAGACTAATTGAGTTCTGCATTAAATTTTTAGATGGTAACAGCGAATACGCTGTTGAAGAATCATAAGAGGAGGAGGTTTACATGCAAAAGACCAGGAGACACGGAAAGGTTCCAGCTGGCTTGTATCATGGTCAGACGGATTCTTCGGAATCACATATTGGATTGTAAGGTGCAATGATGAAGACTAGACTGAAGTTTAAGAGAAACGCCCGAAAGAATCGATGTGGAACGAAGTGGGGTACTGATGTATCGAGAAATGACGAGACACGTTTGAAGTTCGCTAAGGATGTGGATACTGCTAAAGGAAAACCACTGGAGGCAGTTCAGTTGAAGAGGAGTGGACATCTTTAAAATGGGCAATCACAGATGTTGGACGTCAAACAATAACACGGACAGGAAACCTGGGTGACAACTGATCGACGAAAGAAGGAAGTAAGGAAATACTCAGGGAAGGAGAGGAACATAGCAGTATTAATTGTAACTATATAAGTATCATTATGACCATAAACATTAAACTTCAAACCACGAAAATTTTTCCTAATAACAAAGCATTATATCGGTTGTCACTTTTCTGCTCTTATGAGTACAGTCGCATCATAGTACACGCGTAACTGTACGCATACACTATCTAGTGGGCGTAACGAGAACTAATGTTGCGAAGTGACTGTGATATGCTCCCGCCTCGCCGCTTATGTTGCCACTAATCACGCTGTACTCTTTCATAAACCATGTTTGTGAAATATGCAAATGCATATTGTTTGATTTATTTTGTTAAAAGGATTATGTTATTAAGAATGTTGTGTAAGTAATGTATTTTTCATTGCAAAGGAGACATAGCTTTATCGTTAAGGAATATTCCGTAGGGAAATCCCTGCATATGTACTGGTGCGGCTATATCCCGCCTTTCTCAGTAACAGTTGTTCCAGAAGCGTACAATATAGACAGCCCTAGTTCAGAGCTGGAGACGTGAAGCCATTATGTCTGTGTGTGTGTGTGTGTGTGTGTGTGTGTGTGTGTGTGTGTGCGTTGGTTAATTGAGTTAATTATGAATGAGATCCTTGGCCAACAATGGTAGAATGCTGTAGTTGTGCAAGAAGAATAGTTAAGCAAGTACGTTTAATTATCTAAGAATAATTGGCTCTGATTTATTACAAAATATATGCCAAATTTGTTGTGGACCAGAATTTAAAAGAAATCTGGAAGATTTGAGATCGACTAAGGCAGAAGGGATAACTAACATTCCTAGGGAATTTATAAAATCACTGAGGGAAATGGCAACCAAACGACTATTCAAGTTGGTGTGTAGAATCTATGAGACTGGTGACACACCATCAGAGTTTCGGAAAAATGTCATCGACGCAATTTCGAAGACGGAAAGGGCAGACAACGGCGGAAACTACCACACAATCATCTTAACAGCTCATTCATCGAAGCTGATGACAAGAATAATATACAGAAGAACTTACAAGAACATCGAAGCACTGTTAGATGACGATCAGTTTGACTTTAGAAAAGGTAGAGTCATAAGAGTTCTCACGTTGCACTTGCTAATGGAAATATGATTGAAGAAAAATCAAGACACGCGGCGTTCGACAAAGTGAAATGTATTAAGATGTACAAAATTCTGAGAAATATTGGAGCAGGCTATAGGAAAAGATGAATATGTACAAGAAAAAAAGGTGAACAATAAGACTGGAAGACAAAGAACGAAGTGCTAGGATTAAAAAGAGTGTAAGACCGGTATGTAGACTTTTCTCCCTACTGTTCAGTCTATACATCGAAGAAGAAAAAAAAAAATAAAAGAAAGGTTCAAGGAAGGAATTAAAATTCAAGACGAAAGGATATCGATGATAAGATTCGCGATCATATTTCTATCCTCAGTGAATGTGAAGGAGAATTACAGTATCTGCTGGATGCAATGAAGTCTAAGGAATACAGAATATACAGGGTGATTATAATTAAAGCTAAACTTTCAAAACGCTGTAGAAGTAACATCACTGGTCAGAATGTCGTCAAATTGCAGGAATATTGCCGGAGAAAGGGAAAACGTATGGCAGAAGAAAAACAGTGTAAAAATTGCTCAGTAGGTGGCGCTATATGTGTTAGAATACAATAATTAAAACACCTGTAATGCGCACAACCCATTGAAGTTGTTATAAACGCGCCGGGTACACGGCTTTTCCGCATCTTCGGCGGTAATTCAGTTGAATACCGCCCTTCAATCTGTGCTCTTCTGGTACCGATCGAAGTGTTAGGTGTTGCAGGTGCCAGCCAGCCAGCCAGCCAGCCAGCCAGCCCATCGACGTGCAGCAGCCAGCAGCCAGCAGGCAGCCAGTCAGCCAGCCAGCCAGCCCATCGACGTGCAGCAGCCAGCAGCCAGCAGCCAGCAGCCAGCAGCGGTCCCTGCCAGCGGCGGTCCCCCCCAGCAGCGGTCCTCGCCGGCAGTCAGCGGCGGTCTACGCCAGCAGCCAGCAGCGTCCCCGCCAGCAGCACGCAGCGGTCCTCGCCTACGCCGGCCCCAGCCAGCAGCCAGCGGCCACCAGCCCGTGGCCACCACCCAGCATCCAGCGGCGGTCCCGCCACCAGCGGTTGCAGCCAGTGGCCAGCGATGGTCCTAGCTGCCCCCAGCAGCAGCAGCAGCCGAGGTGTCCCCACCAGCCATCCGGCTGGGTCGCCCCCCCCCCCCCCCAGCGGCAGCAGAGTGGGGCTTCGGCCCCGATCTCCTTCTTCATTCTCCGTCCCTCTCTCCTCTGTGTCTCTCGTTTGCACCTTTGTCTAGTACTGTGTTTTTTCCCCCTTATCATCATGTCCACCCCCACCACCTCTTCTACCGCCACCACCACTGCCATTATCTACACCTCCCCCTCTGCTGCTGCCACCACTATCACGTGGTGTGCCACTTCACTCCCCCTCAGTCCATCCCCCCACTCCTCACTCTCTCATCTCCCTCCCTATTTGTCGCCCCGTCCCCGGCTCCTCCCTCCCGCGCCTCCTCTGATCCTTTCCCTCCAATCCCTCCCTCTGCTCCTTCCGTTTCTGCGGCCCCCGCCAGGGTGGTCGCCCGGCGGGCTACTGCCCACGCTCCACTCTCCCTTTCACCTTCGTCGTCTTGGTCATCGGCTTCACCGTCGCCTTCGCCATCGCCCTCACCGTCTCCGGCGCCGACTCCAGCCCCGGGACCTGCCACTCCCCGCCACATTCCAGTTGTTCCCATCCCCCACACCTCCTCCACCGCCGTCAAGCGCCCCAGCGGCACCCCGGCCTCCTCTGCTCCCAAAAAGGCTCTGCCTCGTCCCCCTTCCCCCACCCCTGATGCCATGGATGTCTCCCCGCCCGTCCCTGCCCCCTCCTCCTCCTCCTCTACCCCCTCCTCCTACCGCTACCTCCTCTCCTGCCCGGATCCCTCCCTCCTTGAAGCGCGGAACCTCACCCTCTTCCTTCGCCAGCATTGTCCTGGTGCCCCCATCTCCCTCCTCACTCCTTGCCGTGATTCGGTACTCATCTCCTCCCCCAGCCCTGCAGACCTCCTTTCCCGCATCCCTGT
Organism: Schistocerca americana; assembly: GCF_021461395.2. Lineage (NCBI taxonomy): Eukaryota > Metazoa > Arthropoda > Insecta > Orthoptera > Acrididae > Schistocerca > Schistocerca americana. The sequence goes on from NC_060121.1 coordinate 478,439,031, forward strand.
CACCCACTTTGGCCCTCATGCCTCTCTCACCCCTGCTCCTTCGCCACCTCCCTCCCGCCAACCCCAACCTCCGTGTCGCCCACCGACCCTCACCGCCATGATCACTCGGCTCAGTCCAGTGATCATGGAGGAGGAGATGTTGGCGGAGCTTCAGGCCCATCCCCATCTGGAGGTGCGTGCGGTTCGCCGCATCCATAATGCTGCCGGCCCCACCCGCCTTATGTGGGTTTTTTCTGAGCACGCCCCCTCCATAGACTGTCTCCTGAAGGAGGGTGCCCTCCTTTTTAACCAGCGTTATAAAGTTGACCCCTCCCGTTCCCCTCCTCAATCCCTTCACTGCAAAAGGTGCTTGCGGTATAATGTGCACCCAACATCTGAGTGCCGCGAGGCCCCCACCTGCCTGCACTGTAGGCAAGCCCACTTTTTACGGCAGTGCCCCAATCTCCAGTCCTCCCCCTCCTGTAATACCTGTAACCTCCTTCATCCCACCTACTTCCAGAAGTGTAAGGCCCGACCCCCTCCTACCACTCCTGAACTCACCATTCCTGTCCGCCCTCTGGACGCCCCCACCCCTCCCAGCAACTCCCTTCGCCCACCCCCTACCGCTGAGGACATCATCAGATTCCTCACCATTGTCCTGCAGAATGTTCATCCTTTTCAGCGCCCACACACCCTCCAACAGATCTACCTCGCCGCCCGCTCCCTTTTCCACCTCAAAATGTATGCCACCTACTCGAACAACCAGGCCCATTTCATCTTCTGTCATCTTGACACCCTTGTTTCAATCCCTGTCATGGCACAGCAGCACCGTATCCTTTTCAACAACATCCGCTCCCTTCCCGCCAACAAGAACCTCTTCCTATGCACCCTTGCCACCCACCGCGTGGACGCCTTCCTCCTTAATGAAAACTTCCTCCAACCCCACCACACCGTCCACACTTCGCCCTACCTCCTCCACCGCTCCTATAATCCCCTCCCAATTGTGCGTGGCGGAGTTGCCATTGGGCACCATCGCCAGATCCCCGTTCAGCTCCAACCTCTCCTTCCCGACCCCACCGAACACCTGATCCTTAGTCTCTTCTTCCCCGGCCTTACCGTTACCTGCGCAACTATCAATGTCCGCCCCAATGCCCCTATTCCCTTCGACTTCCTCTCCCACATCGACCGTACCTTCTCCTCCTACGTGATCGCCGACGACCTCAACATCCATAGTCGTTCCGCTGCCCAGTTACCCCGGGGGCATCGGTTTCTCTCCTCCCTTCAATGCGACCTCATTCCCATCCCCCAGCACACCCATCCCAAATCCGACTCCACTCCCGATGTTATCCTCTCCTCTACCAACCTCCTTGGCCGCATAAAGGTGGATGTCCTGGAGCCAATTGGTAGCGACCATCTCCCTGTCCTCCTCACCGTTTCAGACGGTCGTCGCCCCCGCCCCGACCCCCGTCACGACCCTCCCCCTAAGTACGTCCATGATTATTCCCGTGCCAACTGGAATGCCTACCGGGATACGGTCTCTGCCCGGGTCGATAGCCACCCTTTCACCTACCACCACCCCCATGATGTCACCCATGCCGCCTCCTTTCTCCAGCAGACCTTGTCTGAGGCCGTGGAGGCCCACGTCCCTACTGTCGCCATCCACCCCCATCATCCTACCTTACCCCCACTGGCCGTCCTCCTCCTCCGTGAATCCCGCCGTCTCTACCGTGCCTTCCTCCGCACGCGTGACCCGGACACACTATGACGCCACCGGCAACTCCAGCGACACATTCGTAATTTGCTCACGGCTAAGAAACGCCAGGACTGGCGACAGACATGCACCCGTTTAACTGCTACCCTACCTATCAACTCGTCGAAGTTCTGGTCAGCCTTCCGTCGCCTTACCGGAACTAAACCCTCCCCCTACTATCCTCTTCTCCATGATGATCACCCTTTCCCTGACACCCTTAGCAAGGCCAATCACTTTGCCTCCCCCGATTACTCCCTCTTCCCAGATATCCGCGATCGAACTGACACCTCTGTCCCTCCCCTCGCTCCTGGTTTTCAGTACTTGGACAACATTGCACACACGGAACTCAATGCCCCTATCACTACACAGGTTCTCATTGCTACACTCCGCACAAAACGCAACACCACTCCTGGTCACGATCGTGTCACCTACCGTCACCTTCGTGAAGCTCCTGTCTCTTTCCTCTCCACCCTGGCCAGGCTCTACAATATAGTCCTGTCCACCGGTTACTACCCTGACCTGTGGAAAACCTCCCGTATCCTCATGTTCCTAAAACCCGGCAAACCGCCGTCCGCCATCTCCTCTTACCGTCCCATCAGCCTTACCTCGGTCTTCAGCAAGGTCCTGGAATCTATCCTCTCCCGACGTATCCACCAGCATCTCCGCCAGCACCGCCTCCTTCCCGTTACCCAGTGTGGCTTTCGGCCGTCCTTCTCTTCCGACGACCTTCTCCTTCACCTCACTCATCTCCTTTCCGAACAGCTTAATTTCCGTCGCTCCGCAATCTTCCTCTCCCTGGACCTCGAACGTGCCTATGACTGCGTATGACATTCCGGTCTCCTCTTCAAGCTCCAAACCTTCACCCTTCCCATTAACTACATCCGTCTGATCGGCTCCTTTCTCTCCTGCCGTCCTTCCTATGTCACCATCCATAACACAGATTCCTACACCTTTTTCCCCTACGCCGGTGTGCCCCAAGGCTCCGTCCTCTCCCCCCTTCTGTACCTTTTGTACACGGCGGACATGCCGCCGCTGTCACCCCCCGTCCACCTTCTCCAGTTTGCCGATGACACCGCCTTCCTTGCCCTTGCCCCCACCCTGCAGCGCTCCCAACACCTTCTCCAATCCCATCTTGACCGGTTCACCGCTTGGTGCAACCAGTGGTTGCTCAAGGTCAATCCCTCCAAAACCCAGGCGATCATTGTAGGCAAAACCACCCCTTCCATCCGCCCCCTTGATTTCTACATCACCATCTATGGCCGTCCTATCGCCATCACTCCCACCCTTAAGTACCTTGGCGTCACCCTCGACCGTCGCCACTCCTGGACTCCCCACTTCCGGACAATCCAAGCCAAGGCACACTCCCGACTCAGTCTCCTCAAGCTCCTCTCCGGCCGTACGTGGGGTCTGGACCCCTCCACCATCCTCCACACCTAAAAATCCCTCATCCACCCTATCCTTTGTTATGCCCATCTGGCTTGGATCTCGGCCCCCCCCCCCCTACCTTTTATAAATCCCTCCAAATCCATGAACGCCATGCTCTCCGCCTCGCCTATCGCATCCGTCTCCCCTCCCCTACATGGATCCTGTACGATCTCATCCCCTTCCCCCACCTCCTCCTTTTCCTTGAAAGGATATGGATCCTGTACACCTCCCGTAAACTCGATCCTCCTCACCCGCTCATCTCCCCGATCCTCTCTCACCCCCGCCTGCTGCCGCGCCTGTATTCCCACATCCCACCCGGTCTCCATCTCTCCACCCTCCTTACCCTCTCCCAAGGTGGCTTCCGCCAGCTCCCCCTCTCTGATGATGTCCTCCTCCCCTCCATCTACCCCTCCTATCAACGTTGACCCTGCCCCACCCTCCACTTCCGGTGTCCTTTCCTTTAGGCACCCTCCCTCCCTTCTCTTCCCTTCCCTTCCCTTCTCTTTCCTTTTCCCCCGTCCCCTCCCTCCACCCCTCTTCCACCGGGCTTCCCCTCCCCCTTCCTTCCTCCCCCCTATCTCCCCTGCCCGTGGCATCTCTGCTCTCCCCTCTCGCTCTCCCACTCCCCTTCCTCCTCGTCCTCTCTTGGCAGGTCCCCGGACTCGCACACGCATAGTGAACATTCGCGCGCCGGAGATCATCGCCATCAGTGTCTCGTGTGTGTGCTTCGTTTTGTGTTTCGCGTTCTTTCGCAGTTCCAACTCCACTGTTCACATGTGCCGTCGCCGTCCTCCGTGTTTTGTGCGCCGTGTCAACAAGTGTTAGTGTTTTTATCGTCCAGCGTGAACGGCTTCATTTTTATTGTTTTTTTGTATCTCCATTTTTTGCCCGCCGTTTTTTTGTATTATCTGTATCACCTCTATGTCATGTTATTGTTCCACTTAAGGCTGAAGAGCAGCGTAATATGCTGCTGACAGCCCGCCTGTATAGGTGATTAAAATTACAATAAAGGGAAAAAAAGGGATTTTCCTCCTTTCGCGTCTGCGACGTTCGCCATGAGTGTCTCAATGCAGGATCGCGCTCTGCTTGTAAAACTGTTATTACAAGAATGATGACTGTGCACATGTCGCTCTGCAGAAGTTCCGGACACTGAAGGGTTTGAGAAAAAGGCATTGTTCCGATGACTGCCGTGGGTCTGGAGAAAATGATTCGGAAATTCCAAAAGACGGGTTCTTTTGGTGTGCAACCTGGTAGAGGGTGGAAACGCATTGATTCTACATCAGTGGCAGCAGTGGCCACAGCAAAGCAGGTGGAGACGAGTGCTGGTGTGCAAACGTGTGGTGCACAGAGAAATGCCGGATCATTGGACATACCCGTGAGTACGGTGCGTAAAATCCTACGAAACATTATCCTTTGCTACCCATTCAAAATTGCGCATGTGCACGAGTTGCTTGCTGTTGACCTGCCAGCAGGAGAGACCTTTGCTTTATAATTTCTCGCTCACATGGAAGTGGACAATGATAGGCCGTGGATGATTTTGTGGACAGACGAAGCCCACTGCCATGTGACGGGATATGTCAATACACAGAATTGTCGAACATGGGCAACTGAAAATCCACACGCAAATCGCCCAGTACCACTTCATCCTGAGAAGGTCACTGTGTGGTTTACGGCATAATTTATCATAGGGCCATATTTTTTCGAAGGACAGGTCCTTCCGGTCCTGTTACCTGTGCCGTCACTGGTAATCGCTATAAGTGTTTTTTGCGCCACCACATCATTCCAGCTCCCCAACAGCGTGGATGTGTGGATGGGATCATTTTTATGCAAGATGGCGCCCCTTCGTACATTACAAATCCAGTTTAGCAGTTGTTGAAGCGCCATTTCGGAAATGCTAGTGTTATCAGCCGCCATTTTCCAACAGCCTGGCCGTCCCGATCACCTGATCTTAATCCGTGTGACTTCTGGTTGTGGGGATATCTGAAAGACGTGTTCAGTGCTCCGGTTGCAAACTTAGCTGCATTGAAGGCACGCATTGCGTGACATATTCTGAACGTCACCCCGGAAACACTTCGATCAGTTGTGGAACATGCTATTTCTCCACTTCAACTTGTAGCAGAAAACGGTGGGCAGCATACTGAACATTTTTTGCGCCAGTCACACGGAAATTAATAATTTGATTTGATTTTGATTGATGCTTTTTATGTTGTTTTTGGCCTCAGGACAATTAAAAAACGACGTGTGATGCATTTTATGCGGTTTTTGGCCTCAGGACAACTAAAAACCAATTTTTCCCATCTGATGTGATATGACCTTGCCATGGCGGATGGAATGTCTGCTTTCGGAAGCGGTGGGACAAGGAAGTACGCTGCGTCGCGCCGTGCGCGTCCGTGAGCGCTAGCTCGTGTTTACCTTCTCGCGGTGCGGGTTATATTTGTTCCTAAGTTCAGTGCGACTATGGCACACATATGGCGTCACGATACGATCAGAATTACCTTCCAACCAGATCATGCGCGTCTCGAGCCTATGAAATAGAACAGTTCATACGCGACGATCTACGTTTAGATCCGGCGACTGTCGTCGGAATACATTTTTCTATAATGCCGAGCGTAGTTTATGTTAAAATGATCAGAGCAGAGGTCTGCGCGACAGTGGTGTCTAAATACGCGAACTCTCTCAGATTCAAACATTCTGACGGGCATATCGGTGTAGTGACGGTGGATCATGCAGTCAGCGGCCTGAAGACTTTAAGGGTTTTTGAGCTCCCCTTCGAGGTCCCAGAGGAAGTTGTCAAGGACGCCTTCCGACCATATGGCAATGTCATCAGCCACATTGCAGAAAAGTGGCCAACTTTTTCAACGTATAAGGTCTACAATGGTGTGCGCCAAATTAAACTTGAGCTCAAGAAACATGTGCCGTCCTATTAGAACATCGGTGGCTGTCGTGCAGTCATAATGTACGTCGGTCAGACGCGTACTTGTTCCGGATGTGGGCAGGAAGGCCATGTTCGATCGGCGTGCTTACAACGTACACACGCAGACACCAGAGGGAGACTCCGTTTCGCCGACGGCAACGACAGTCCTGCCCCTCAGATACGCTCAGACGACGATGCGCAACATAGATGAGGAAGAAACTGGCCGTCGGTCACATCCATCGACGTCAGAAGGACCCCCGATGCCAACTCAGATGTTACCCCCTACATAACAACAACAGCAGCAACAGTCCCAAGGAATCCTGACGCAACGTAGCACTCAGGACGCTATGGACGTGGACGCGAGCATTGTCACGACCGCTGCTTTCTTGGCGGAAGGTGATACGACGCTGGATTGCCTCCCACATTCGGATACGGATGTCCACGTTCGAAATGAACGTTCACCTCGACAACGCAAGCAACGTCGGCGGATCCCTTCTGACGATTGCCTCCTACGTACGGCCGGTCAAGAAGGTGACATCTCGTCAGACGGCATGGATGGTGCGCCTGCTGAGGATCTAAGTGGTGTAGACGGTTGGCTTGCTCATACCACGAGTGCCCAGTTACTTCTTGCACCACAGATGCAGCAGGTCGCGTCGATGGATGGCGCTCCGTCCACCTCTTCCAAAGACGACATGGGTGAAAGTGATTTAGGTGGCGATCTACACAGCAGCGTGTTGCACCCACAGTGGTCGGACGATGTTGGGGAACTTCCTGGAGAGGACACGGGTGACAGGGATGGGGGTGGTATTGGGGATGCCACTCCTAGCGTGAAAGACTCATAATTTGAAAGGGGGTTCGGTGGGTCCGGCATCTCTTGCCGTTATCTTCGATTGCCGTGGCGTCTATCCTAGGTGAAGAGGTAGGCAGCATACCTTTCGCCCTGCCACAATCAATATCAATGCGATAAGGGCACCATCCAAACTGACAATGCTACAACGCAAGCTCGAAGCGGCTGACATCGGCGTAGCACTCTTACAGGAAGTATGTGTCGCTAATTTCCCTGATTTCTACGGATATACCGCCCACGTCTCCCATGCTTCTTCTACCGATTGTGGTGTGGCTGTCCTGCTACGGGAAGGCTTGGCGACTACGGACGTACTGTACCTACCGAGTGCAAGAGCCAGGGCTGTAACTGTCAACGATGTACGACTCATTAATGTATATGCCCCTTCAGGATAAAGGAGACGGAGAGATTGAGCCAGTTTTTTTCGGAAGATATTACCCGTCTCTGTATGGGCCACATAGACGATATGGTGGTCGGAGGCGGCTTTAACTGTACCTTATCTCCGCCTGATCAGCAGCCACATCACGTCCGGTGTGCTGAATTGGAAATGCTAGTGCGTGACCTCCACCTGCTCGACACGTGGCGCCACATCCATGGCCCAGCTCCTGGTTACACTCATTACACAGGTCATTCGCCAAGTCGGTTAGACAGGATTTACTTTACAAGCACCCTTTCGACGGCGACAAGAGGAGCAGAGCTCTGGCCCACTGCGTTCACCGACCACACAGCCTATATTTGCACCATTGCCCTCCAACCTGCACGTGTGTGGCGCCGTAGGCCCCCTGGAAACTGAACGTCGCCCATCTGGACGAGCCGGCAAGTAAAGGTGCTATCGAAGAGTCGTGGAAAGCATCCTTACAGCGTCGAGGTCGTTACCGATCGAACCTCAGTTGGTGGATTGAATGTTCGAAGCCTGCTCTTAGGCGCACCTTCATGGCTTACGGCCAGGAAGCGGCGGCATGGAGAAGGAGCACGGAAAACTTTTATTACACCGTCCTACGGGAATGTCTTGCTTGGAGCCCTCACCTGACAGGCAGATCAATGTCAAATGGCTAAAATGGCTCTGAGCACTATGGGACTCAACTGCTGAGGTTATTAGTCCCCTAGAACTTAGAACTAGTTAAACCTAACTAACCTAAGGACATCACAAACATCCATGCCCGAGGCAGGATTCGAACCTGCGACCGTAGCGGTCTTGCGGTTCCAGACTGCAGCGCCTTTAACCGCACGGCCACTTCGGCCGGCGATCAATGTCAATCGCGCGAAAGTGCAGCTCGTCTCCTTAGCACGCTATCATTTACAGGGCGCTGTTATATTGTCGCGTGATCCAGACAGGCTACAATCAGAATAGCCATCTATGCACCACTTGCTCATAGAGCGCAGGACGCGCCGCAAAGCGCTGGTAACTGACATGATAACGGACGACGGTCGACACATAGTAGAACAATCAGATATAGCAGAAGCCTTCTTTGGGCATTACGCTCACCTTTATTCAGCAGTGCTCCCTTATTTGATGACGGTAGACACCGTTTATGCACATATCAACGGTACAGTTCCACCAGACGTAGTACCGACTTTACTGGGAGAAGTGACAGAAGAGGAAGTGCTAGACGCCATTGGTAAAGGTGCTCCCCATAAATCTCCAGGAATCGACGGACTACCATTAGAGTTCTACCGAGCCTTTAAACAACTGTTGGTACCGTGTTGGGTTGAAATTTGTCAGGAATTGATGTCCCCAGGTATACCGTTGCCTGCATCGTTCTAGGAAAGACTGACTGTGCCCATCCTTAAGCCGAAGGGACGAAATTATGTCCACGATTATCGCCTCGCAACGTTATTGAACTGAAACTTCAAGATCTTTTCGAGGCTGTTATCAGAACGTATTAGCGACACACTATTGCAAGTCCTGTCCAGCGATCAGACGTCCTCGGGGGGACACGAAAACATCAGAACTGCGTTATGTCGTTACAGAGATCTCGTCTCCCTTGCACGGGTTAGACGTTTGCCTGCAGCCCTGGCGTCTATCGACTTTAGCCAGGCTTTTGACCGTGTGGGCCACACTTTCCTCACGGCCGTTCTACGACGCATGGAATATCCCGACCCCTTTATCACAGTGTTGTCACGCCTTCTGCGTGGTGCTACTTCTCGAGTTCTTGGAGGAGGGAGGAGGAGGAAGTTAGTGCTTAACGTCCCGTCGACAACGAGGTCATTAGAGACGGAGCACAAGCTCGAATTAGGGAAGGATGAGGAAGGAAATCGGCCGTGCCCTTTCAAAGGAACCATCCCGGCATTTGCCTGAAGTGATGTAGGGAAATCACGGAAAACCTAAATCAGGATGGCCGGACGCGGGATTGAACCTCGAGTTCTTGTTAATGGAAGAATGACAGCACCCACGCCGATCCGCCGATCAATACGATAGGGATGTCCATTACCTACATTGTTATTTGCATTGGCTTTAGAACCTTTGTTGTCTGGTCTCCGAGACAGGGTCACTGGGATACAGTTCGGCGCCTCCATCTGTCGCTGCACCGCATATGCGGATCATTTGGTGATCGTCATATGTGGAGCTACCGATATGGCAGCGGTTTTGGACTGGATTGCAACCTACGGTACAGCTTCTGGAAGCCAAAAAAATGTTGACAAGTCCGTCGCCTTGAGCTAGATAGGGCTACCGCAGGAACACATTGCTACCTTACGCTTCAGTGGTACTGTCCGCTGCTTGGGCTTATATTTCACGAACGACATGCGACGCGCGACGACGCTCAATTATCGACGTCTTCTTAACCAAATTCTGGCCGGAACTGCAAATCAGCGCTTGCGGTCACTCAACATCGTTCAGCGGGCGCATCATGCCAATGTATACCTTCCGTCCCGCATACCGCATGTCGCCCGAACGCTAGCCATTCTGAACCCCTTGGCGCGTAGCATTATAGCAGCGCTGGAATACTTCGTCAGCGCTGATATGTTACTGAAGATCAGATACGTCTCTCTTACCCTCCCCAAGGAAAAAGGTGATCTCAGCCTAATTAATGTACAAGACAGGGCCGTTGTCCTCTATGTTAGCTCTCATTTATGTCTGCTGCGCCGTTGTCCTACAAGCCTCACGACTTTGCTTCTGACGGCGCTACGACCTGCTTCACTAAGAGAGTCGGTGCCGCTACAGGACATCCCAGCTCCCGTCTTTTATATAGGACGTTTATATTTCCAAAAAAGTTATTCCAGTGTAGCTCTCACGACACCACGAATGGCCACAACTCGACGCCTGTATCACGACATGCTGCAACGCCGCCCCCTTAATGTGGTCGAACTAAAATATTCTGATGTACGGTGGCGCGTGGTGTGGAATACTGTACACGATGCCATGCTTGATTCCGATGTTGTTTCCCAATGGTACGTAGTCGTTAGTGGGAAGCTGGTGACACAAGAACGTCTCTACAATATCCACATGGCAGAATCTCCCAATTGTGTGGGTTGTAATACAGTAGATTCTGACGAGCACCGCCTCAGCTGTGGAGAGGCGGAGTCAGTTTGGCATCTAGTGCGGCAGATGCTGGCTTATCTCTTGCGCGTTACGCCTGAGCATATATCTGTACGCACGGTATTGTTTCCGGATGAGACATTTTACCCCAAGACTCGGACCAACTCCGTCACCAGGATACGTCCATTATCTATGTCGTGACGGACACAAGAATTTACTTGACTTCTGGCTCTGCTTACAAGGAAGACATCATATTATTGCCTGGCATACGATATATCGACGATGCTTCGCAAATAACCTATGGAGGGCCTTTCACAGCCGGCCGTGTAGTTGGAATGTTCCAGGTAGTGAAAGATGAGGTCAAAACGAAGTGCAAACGATCATACATTGAACTATCTTGAACTATCTTTATCAGTGGGTGCAGTTGCTAGGAAGGCTGACTACGAAGCGGTAGCTTTCTTTTCATGTTATTTATGTTTACTATCTTCGATGGTATCTTCATTCTGTTTTAGTTTTCCAGGCTTGACTCTCCATGACTGTTCGCACATTGCTATCTATATGTCCATACTGCACATAACAAAAAACAAAAAAAAAACCTTTAAAATGGTCAGCGTGACGGATTGTCAATCCTCTGGGTCCGGGCTCGATTCCCGGCTGCATAGGGGAATTTTCTGCGCCCAGGGACTGGGTGTTGTGCTGTCCTCATCATCATCCTATCATCCTCATCGACTGCAGGTCACCGAAGTGACGTCAAATTGAAAGACCGGCACCCGGCGAACGGCCTGCCCGGCGGGGGGCCCTAGCCATACGATTAAAAAAACTATTAAATTATGATGCTTACAGCGCAATCTACTGCAACATTTTGTAACTATTTATTTTTCTTCTGCCGTACGTTTTCCTACCTCTTCGATAACATTTCGTTGCAATTTGACGTCATTATGACCAGTGGTGTTACTTCTATAGCGGTTTGAAAGTTTAACTTTAATTATAATCAGCCTGTAAATTGAGAGTAAACTGTAAAAAGAGGAAAGTAATAAGATGTAGCAGAGATGAGGATAGTGAGAAACTTATTATCAAAACTGGGGCTCACGAAAGAGATAGAAGTTAAGGAATTCTACTATCTTGGGAGCAAAATTACCCATAACAGACGAAGCGACGAGAACATAAAAAGCAGGCTAGCACGGGCAAATACAGTCATGGTCAAGAGAAGTCTACTGATGTCAAACAACGGCATTAATTTCTGAGAATGTCCGTTCGGAACACAGTGTTGTATGGTAGTCAGTCATGGATAGTGGGAAAATAGGAAGAGAAGAGAATCGAAGTATTGGACACGTGGTGCTGAGGATGTTGAAAATGAGATGCCTGATAAGGACTGAAGAGGTTCTCCACAGAATCGGCGAAGGAAGGAACACATGGAAAACAATGAGACGAAAATGGAACAGGATAATTGGACATGTTTTAGGGCATCAGGGAGCAACCTCTATGGTACTGTATGGAAGTGTATAAGGACGAAACTGTAGGAGAACACAGAAATTTGAATAATTGAGGAATAGTGTGCAAGTGCTACTCTGAGATTAAGAGGCTTTTCGCGGATGATGCTGTAGTATACAGAGAAGTTGCAGCATTAGAAAATTGTAGCGAAATGCAGGAAGATCTGCAGCGGATAGGCACTTGGTGCAGGGAGTGGCAACTGACCCTTAACATAGGCAAATGTAATGTATTGCGAATACATAGAAAGAAGGATCCTTTATTGTATGAGTATATGATAGCGGAACAAACACTGGTAGCAGTTATTTCTGTAAAACATCTGGGAGTATGCGTGCGGAACGATTTGAAGTGGAATGATCATATAAAATTAATTGTTGGTAAGGCGGGTACCAGGTTGAGATTCATTGGGAGAGTGCTTAGAAAATGTAGTCCATCAACAAAGGAGGTGACTTACAAAACACTCGTTCGACCTATACTTGAGTATTGCTCATCAGTGTGGGATCCGTACCAGATCGGTCTGACGGAGGAGATAGAGAAGATCCAAAGAAGAGCGGCGCGTTTCGTCACAGGGTTACTTGGTAACCGTGATAGCGTTACGGAGATGTTTAATAAACTCAAGTGGCAGACTCTGCAAGAGAGGCGCTCTGCATTGCGGTGTAGCTTGCTGTCCAGGTTTCGAGAGGGTGCGTTTCTGGATGAGGTATCTAATATATTGCTTCCCCCTACTTATACCTCCCGAGGAGATCACGAATGTAGAATTAGAGAGATTAGAGCGCCAACGGAGGCTTTCAGACAGTCGTTCTTCCCCCGAACCATACGCGACTGGAACAGGAAAGGCAGGTAATGACAGTGGCACGTAAATTGCCCTCCGCCACACACCGTTGGGTGGCTTGCGGAGTATAAATGTAGATGTAGATGCAGATGTAGGTTAGCGCAGGAAAGGAATTCTTGGAGGGTGGCATCAAACCAATAAAAAGACTGATGAAAATTATTATGCTAGCTGGAATGCTGTTAATGCTGTCAAACTTAGGAGTGATTCATTCCGCTGATTTTATGCGGTTTTTTTACAACCATTCTCTGTGATAGACAGTCCCTGACCTTCGGTAAATGAGGTCTGTGTGGTCTTTGTTTAGCGGTGGTTGTTCCTTCACTTTTCTATTTCGCAGTCAGATTAACAACCATCGCCTTGGGCAACTTTATAAAGGTTGAAAGTTCTGTAATGGATTTGTTACTCAAATGACATCCAACGACCTAATTTAGATTCGAAGCCACTGAGCTCTGCTGACTGGCCTTTTCTGCAGTTGGTGCTTGTCTACTGATGACTCAATACTCATGTCGTTTTTTTATGTCTTGTCGGCCTCTCATGAGTTTTAACGGTAAATTCCGTATCACACAATAGTGTCCGGATAAATTTGATCAGATAGCCTGTGCCGGATTTTACTTTTTATTTTATCCCTTGTCATTAAGGATATGTTTTCAGTAAATTTGCTAGAAAGTCTTCAGTCCAATAGCATATGTGATCGGGCATTTCGTATACATGGTTTTTTTTCACCAGGATAGGTGCTTAATTACATCGGATGTTTTCTCGTAGTGAATGAATGTTAACCTGGGCTTCGCCACTCATGGATTTCTCCCTTGTGTAGTCTGTACCTGTATCTTCTGAGACTTCACAGTATCACTGTTTATAATATTTTCGAATATCATTCATCTGATATTCTCTTCGTCCTCATTGGAGTGGCGCGAAACGTCACAGTTTCCACACGAAACAACGCTAACTATTAAAGGGTACCTTGTCAGCCTCAATGAAAGTAATCACACGCGACCACAAAAATTGTTCCATAAATCTACAACAAATAAACGTGTGATGGGTGTGCAGCTATAAGAACATGCCTTGCTATCTTCCTTATAAACTGGAACGACCTGGGTCACTTTTCAGTAGTGTTGCACGCTTAGTTATTCCAACTACCTACGATAAACGTTTGCTGGAAATGCTGCCATATCTTCTATGTATTCGGAACGGAATTTAATGGCACCTCATCAGGTCTATAGATTATGTTATATTTTTAGTTACCCAGTCGGATGGAGTCGTGCAAATAGTACGATACTGCAACAACCCGAGCTGTTGCTGTTTTTAGACGGTATGATCAGTAACTGTCATATTCCTTTGGGCGACCACTTATCCAGCACCTTCCTCAAATTTCGAGTAACAAGTCAGGTTACCGAAATATCGCACCACTCTATGAACGCAAGCTCCCTGAGACTATTTTTAATTCATTTTCCTCTTATTTTTACATTTGTCTTTTTCGCATCACGGCATCGGTCGAAACTGGGAACTTCATTGTGGACTACTTCCTTAAAGCAGTTTCCGAAAGGAATAAGGAGTAGGAGTAAACTCAGTGTCGGTTAGACCGTCAGTGAGAGAGCACCGCGAGTTTCTGCTACAAATAAGGCTAATACACCGTTCGTTTATTACATGCTTTTACGAGCTTCTAAAATGAGCAACGTCAGTAATGGATAGGAATGTGATTGCTGTGTACAGATGCGAGCTGAGTTGTTGACCCTGCACTGACGGTTTAGGCTGTGTTGGCTTCCGTCACACAGGTTGAGGCTGCTGCCAAGGGGCATCACTGTGGGGGGGGGGGGGGGGGGGTCTGATGTGGGAATACGAGGGACGTCGAGCACGTCCCACGTGTCCCCCGATCTGTCCACTGCTATGGCCGTCCCGGTTACTGCCTGCACTGAGGTTGATCCTTTGCGTGGTGGAGTGGGAGATCAAGTCTGGGAGGCAGCGAAAGACTTTCCGAGGGGCTGATCGTAGGGCCTCCCCGGTTCGTTTGACGAAAAGGTTTCGGGCGTTATCTGTGGCTGTCGAAGTCTCAGAGCCGGATGCAGTCGGCCACCCTGTTCCAGAGGAAACTTCTCGGTCCGCAAGGTCTGGGCATTCACAGAGGGTGGGTTTGCTGGTAGTTGAGATCTCCAACGTTAGACGCGTAATGGGCCCCTTAGGAACATGGCTGTCAAGGAGGGGAAGGAAGCCAGCGTGCACTCCGTGTGCATACCAGGGGGGGGGGGGGGGCAGTCATTCCGGATGTGGAAAGGGAGCTACCGGATGCCATGAAGAGTACAGGATGCAGCCAACTGCAGGTGGTGGCCCACGTCGGTACCAGTGACGTGTGTCGCTTTGGATCGGAGGAGATTCTCTCTGGTTTCGGGAGGTTAGTGAAAATGGTAAAGACTTCCAGTCTTTCTTGCGAGATTAAGGTGGAGCTCACCATCTGCAGCGTCGTCGATCGAACCGATTGTGGTTTCTTTTTGGTGCAGAGCCGAGTGGAGGGTATGAATCAGAGACTCAAGCGGTCCTGTGGCGGTGTAGGCTGCAGATTCCTTGACTTGCGCCATCGGGTGGTGGGTTTTAGGATTCCGCTTAATAGGTCAGGAGTCCACTACTTACAGGAAGTGGCTACACGGGTATCGGGGCTATGTGGAAGGGACTGAGCGGTTTTTTAGGTTAGAGGGTCTCAGGAAACCATAGAAAGGGCGTCCATCTAAAAGGGGGCAGGAGAAACACTGTAAGGTAATTGTACAAACGATCGGTATTTTACTTGTAAATTGCCGTAGCTGTGTTGAGAAAGAACCAGAGCTCTAAGCTGTAACAGAAGGCACTGAAGTTCAAATAGTCACAGGTACGGAAAGCTGGCTAAAGCCGTAAATGATTTGAACAGAAATTTTTTCAAACGACATAACAGTTTTAAGAAAGGATGGATTAAATACAGCTGGCGGGGGAGTATTTATTGCTGTCAGAAGTAGCTTAGCTTGTAGTGAAATTGAAGTGGACCGTTCCTCCGAAATAGTATCCCCCTCCCCGACTCAGAAGATATAGTTGCTGAACAGTTCAAGGAAAACTTGATTCTCATTTCAGATAGGTACCCACTCATTAAATTATAGTCGGTGGTACTTCAATCTACCCTCGATATACTGGAAAAATGATATATTTACATAAAACTTGATTCTCGTATCAGATAGGTACCCCACTCATAAAATTATAGTCGGTGGTTACTTAAATCTATCCTCGTTATACAGGAAAAATGATACATTTAAAGCCGGCAGTAGGCATAAAACGTCATCCTAAATCGCACTAAATGCTTTCTCAGAAAATTATTTCGAACGGTTAGTTCATGAGTCCACTCGAAGCGTAAATGGTTGCGAAAGCATACTTGACCTCTTAGTAACAAATAATTCTGAACAAATCGGAAGTCTCATGACGAATACAGGGATTAGCGATTACAAGGCAGTAGCTGTTAGGCTGAATCCCGTAACACCTACAACCATCAGAAAGAAACGCAACGTATATCTATTTAAAAAAAGCTGATAAAAATGCTCTTAACGCCTCATCAAGAGACAGTCTCCACTCCTTCCGATCTGATCACGTAAGCGTAGAAAAGATGTGGAATGACTTCAAAGAGATAGTATCGACAGAAATTGAGAGATGTATACCACGTAAATTATAAGTAATTGTACTGATGCCACACTGTACACAAAATGCCCGCTGTTGCAGAAGCAACGAAAATAGCATGCAAAATTTGAAGGAATGCAAAGTCTCCACGATTGGAAAAGTGTTGCAGAAGTTCGAAATATAGCTCGTACTTCAATGGAAGATGCTTTTAGTAACTTCCGCAATGTAACTCTATCTCGGAATCTGGCAGAAAACCCAAAGAGATTCTGATCATACACAAAGCACACCAGTGGCAAGACGCAATCAATACCTTCACTGCGCGATAACAACGGTCAAGGCACTGATGACAGTGCCACTAAAGCAGGGTTATTAAACACGGTTTTCCAAAACTCCTTCACCAAAGAAGACGAAGTAAATACTCCTGAATTCCAATCAAGAACAACTGCCGAGATGATAAACATAGTAGATATCCTCGCTGTAGCAAAGCATCTTAAATCACTTAATAAAGGCGAGGTCTCCGGTCCACATTGTATACCAGTCAGTTTCCTTTCAGAGTATGCTGATACAATAGCTCCGTATTGTGCAATTATATACAACCGCTCGCTCATAGAAAACTCCGTACCTAAAGAATGGAAAATTGCTCAAGTCTCACCAATACCCAAAAAGGGAAATAGGAGTATTCCGCTGAATCACAGGCCCGTATCACTAACGTCGATTTGCGGTAGGGATTTGGAACATATACTGTGTTCGAATATTGTGAATTACCTCGAAGAAAACGATTTATTGACACATACTCGGCACGGATTCAGAAAACATCTTGCTTGTGAAACACAACTAGCTCTTTATACTCATGAAGTAATGTGTGCTATCGACAGGGAATGTGAAATTGATTCCATATCTTTAGATTTCCAGAAAGCTTTCGACACCGTTCCTAACAAGCGTCTTCTAACCAAACTGCTTGCCTACGGAATATCGCCTAAGTTGTGCGACTGGATTCGTGATGTCCTGTCAGAAAGGTCACAGTTCGTAGTAATAGACTGAAAGTCATAGAGTAAAACAAGTAATATCCGGCGATGTTATGGGCCCTCTATTTTTCCTGATCTACGAGGGTTATTAGGAAAGTAAGGAACGATCGGTCGTGAAATGGACGACAGTGGAAATCTGATGAAGTTTTGCACAGGTGTGTTGGGCAGTGTCTCAAGTATGGCCGTCGATCGCATTGAGCCATTCTTTTTAGTTCCGAGCACACAGGGAGCACATAAAGATACCTAGAACAATAGTGTCTCCCACCAAGTACGAGGGCCTGGTGAGAAATTTCGCCTGAAGCTATGCACCCAACATTACATAACTGTCGTACGTTTTCTTCTTCAAGACAATTCTCAGCCGCATTTTGCAGGGGCAATGAAGATGCTCCTGCATCGTTTACAGTTGGAAATGTTTGATTACCCACAATACAGCGCGTAATTGTCTCCCTCTGAGTGTCATCTCTGCTCACATTAACCGCTGGTTTGAAGACAGCATTTTGGCACAGACAACGAGCTGTAGGCCAGCGTAGAGAAGCGCTGGTGGCTGCTTCTATAACGAGGGTGTTGGAAAGTTGGTACAACGCTACGAAAAACGTCTAAGTCGGATCAGCGACTATGGAGATAAGTAGCTGGAACTTGTAGTTAACTGTTGCAAATAAAACAGTTTTAATTTTCACTGCGGTTTCCATTTCGCGACCTATCGACCCTTACTTTTCGGATAGCCCTCGTATATTAACGACACAGAAGACAATCTGAGTAGCCCTATTGGATTGTTTGCAAATGATGCTGTAATTTACCGTCTTCTAAAGTCACCAGATGACCAAAACGAATTGCAGAGTGATTTAGATTAGGTATCTGTATGGAGCGAAATGTAGCAATTGACCCTGAATAAAGAAAAGTGTGAAGTTATTCACGTGAGCCCTAAAAGAAATCCGCTAAATTTCGATTACGCGATAAGTCACACAAATCTTAAGACTGTAAATTCAACTAAATGGTTAGGGATTACAATTACAAATAACCTAAATTGGAATTATCACACAGATAATGTTGTGGGTAGAGGAAACGAAAAACTGTAATTCATTGGCAGAACACTTAGAAGGTGCAACAGGTCTACTAAAGAGATTGCTTACACCACGCTTGTCCGCCCTGTTCTAGAATATTACTGTGCGGTGTGGGATTTGCATCTGGTGGGACTGACGGATGACATCGAAAAAGTTCAAAGAAGGGTGGCTCGTTTTGTACTATCGCGAAATAGGGGAGGTAGTTTCACAGACATGATACGTCATCTGGAGTGGCAATCATTAAAACAACGGCGTTGTTCGTTGCTACGCGATCTTCTCATGAAATTTCAATAACCAGTTTTCTCCTCCGATTGCGAAAACATTCTCCTAGCACCCACCTACATAGGGAGAAATGATCATCACGATAAAATAAGAGAAACAGGGCTCGCACAGAAAAAATTAAGTGCTCATTTTTCCCGAGAGCCGTTCGAGAGTGAAAGGGTAGAGATACAGTTTGAAGGTGGTTCATTGAACCCACTGCCAGGCACTTTATTGTAAATATCAGAGTAATCACGTAGATGTAGAAGTGGTGTATCAGTGTTCAGACAACCATTATAGTCCTGGCGTTGAGGTTTGCTTCACACAAACTCTCCTTCTGCATTGTATTTATATCTTCAGACATGGCAGAGGTATTTTGCAGTAGTTATTACCACAGAATTTAATAATATATTGTTTTTCATTTCTTCTTTTCAAGTATTACGGACAGATCGTTACCGATGGTTAGGGCTATATGTGGTATCTTGCCCCTAGCTCATCTCCTATTATAATATTAACATTTTTTTTTTCTGACGTGCAAAAGCGTGTGTACACACGTCCCCCTCCCTCCCCCCCCCTTCCCCCACCACCCACATTATTTAAAACCGCGAAGAGATGGTGCCAATAAACCGTCTCTCTGCGTGTAAGGAAATTTCTTGTTATAACAGGCAATGCGAAGACAGGCGAGGGTTGTGCTTTTCATAAAACATCACCTGCGCCGTCACTACTCACGCTCTTCCACTCGTATTTTTTCCAGTACAAAGTCGTACTGTAACAATGGACGAATCACGAGGAACAGGTGTTTCACACGGATTTCCTTTGCTGTCTGCTGCTGTTAGCTTATTTTCAGCAGTTGCAAGCATTGGAGCTCGAGATGGGTCTTTCGTAGTTTTCTTTTTGTGTGACATCGACAGAATAACACGAACTGTTTGCAAGTCTCTGCGTTCGCTCCAGTTCTCTAATTTTATTGTTATGGCGCCCAAGAGGCCATAACGCGTTCCCGGAATGTTATCTGTAAATAATCTCTGAGCTCTGTCTGCAAATTTTCTCGTAAAAAGCAGACTCTTATCTGACTTTGCTTTTTCGCACAATGCGTTCGATGTAAGCTGCTATGACAGTTCTTCGAAGAGAACAACGAACAAACGAGCATGTACGATAACACTTTCTGAACACTCAAATCGTTGATAATGTATCGCAATAAACACCCCTGTTGTGGTAGAATACTACTGTTCAATATCAACTATTTCCAGCAGCTAACTCATGTAATGTTATGTTCATTTAGAAGCATGGTACAGCGACACTTACACCGTTATAGAGAACGAAAGACTGTCTGTGCTCTTAGCGCAAAGTTTCAGAATTATTCCTCTGTATGTGTGACTCCATTCTTCAAAGAATTACAATGTCGTTCACCTAAAGGTTGAAAAACAGAAAAAAGTAATAGAAATCAGTTAACAGAAACCATTTTATTTAATTATTTCGTGTGTAAATTCGTAGTCATCTCCTTACGTCCATTGTACCAAACCTACATGTATGACATCTTAAGCATTTTGGAAAATATTGCGTGCACAATAGTTTAGTTATTTTTGTTTTTACGTGAGGCTGACAGCTTGTTTCAAAACTTGCTTACACTTAAATTCGTTATACATTTTACCACTTGCTTGTGTCTAGACGGAAGTTACTCTCAAATATTTTTTCTCGCCTTTCTAACTAACATTTACATTTTATTGTTAAAGTCATAATTCCTCAGCTTCTTCACAATTTTGTCGTTGATGTAAAATAATACTGTCTGTAAACATCACACCTATATTTTCCCATATATTGTTTGAATATGCTGATGGTGTGCTGACTCATCATTACTCACTTTTTCCGTTCCTTATCGAGTCAATTGTTAGTTGTTTTATTTAGATATGTAAATGATATATCTGATAAGCTACTTATAAAATCCCGTGACGATGTAGATGACAGCGTTTAGGGCAGTCTGTGTTAGTGTTGTTGTGGTGGCAATGGAAATGAAAGGAAAGAAAAAACATGAACCCTTTTGCCGGTAACTTACTTGTTCTGAACTCCAGCAATTGGATCATCCTTCCAAGAGGTTTTTGCAATGGAAAGTAATTCATTCTTTGTGGAGAGTTTTATTCTCCTACATTCTTCTTGTTTTAGAGAAGAATTTCAGTTTCAAGTACTTAGTTTCTAAAAATATTTATTTGTGACGCAGAATTATAGTTTTTAAGAACATTTTACTTTGCAAGGCGAATTTTAGTTTACAACAGGATTTAGATGCCTTTCAATGATGGAGACATTTTTTATCGCGCTTCTTTTTCCACATGAGAACATTAAATTCTGTTAATTTGAAATTTGGCATGAGTCTATCCGATAAGTGGGACAGAAAAGGACAACCAGCGGGAGAAGTGCTTTCGTTTATTCCAAAAGCTTGTAAGGAAGAATTACTGAATAAGATGTCACCCTCATTCTACCAGCTGCCTTTTCAAAGGAGGACACGTGAAGATGGATAATGTTGCGGTTTTGAGTCGGCGGATTGGTTTGATGCCGCTCTCCAGGCTGAGTGGGCGGAAAGTAGCTCCTTATTTTAAATTTTGAATTTCTATTGATGTTTGGTGTAGAGGGCATTGGAAGTTATCTTGTTTTAGAGAGTAAAGTGTGTCATTTTTTCATAATTTTTTCCAGGTATTGCGAAGCTTTTGATGTTCCTTTCAAGACACAGGGATATCACGCCGATTAAGCATTGAGGAAAGAGCTAAAATTGCAGCAGGATTTGAGGCGTGGCAGTCTGTAACTCAGGTCCAACGACGGTGGAGCGGTCAGTATGGCAGGCAAGCTGATCTGGATGCCAAAACAATCAAAAGCTGCTACAGAAAATCAATGGCTATAGGAAGTGTCGTGAACACTGAGAGATCAAGAAGGTTCTCGATTTCTGTATCAGAGGGAAAGGTGGCTACCGTGGGGGAGATATTCGTGTGGAGTCCTTCAAAATCAAAAAAACGGACTAAAAGAGAGAGTGGTAAGATGGGTGAGGCCATAAGCGGTATTGCTGCTGAATTCTTGAGAAAGGTCGTAGCAAACATAACTGTTCGTTTAAGACAATTTTTAGAAAACACTGGAGCACACATTGAGTTGTGACTTTCTGAAAGATAACCACATACAGTAAACTACATGTAAGCAAAAAGTTGGGCTTTTCTATAATATCTTAAGTGGGGGGGGGGGGGGGAATACAGTGTCGGAAAAAGATTGGTACGCCTGCAAAGATAATGTCGATTTTGATTCGCTGAAGGCATATGCCACCTGGGCAATAATAGATGTACTGATAATAGTTTCAGCTTCGTCCACCGACAACTAGCATAGTGGTATAGCTACCAGAGTGCTATACGGTGCTTCTATCGTAATGCGACATATATGCCACCGGGATATCTGACTGGCAGTGGTACGGCGACCCTAGTGTGTGACGTTATTGCCTCCTGTCGGACAGGTTACACGTATTATAAACGTGTATCCTCCACGGTCAGGTTACACATATTATCAACGTGTATGCTCGATAAGGAACCTACAAGTGCCGACAGAGATCGCAGTTCTACTCAGAGTAAATCGCCCCCCCTCTCCCCCCCACTGTTCACTAGTCGCTACGATCAATACACCTTCGACGGCGATTTTATTCTGATATTAATTCGAGATCTGCATGTCACCGATACTTTCCTTTAATAGGGAAGCCTCACTGCAAGAAGGCTCGGTGTGGTACAGACGGGGAAGCAAGCAGAAAACAATGCCACAGAGAAGTACTCAGGCTTGCTACAGCTGAGAGAGTCTGAAAAGACTCAAATTGTGGCCTTCCGAGTAGCGGGATGTTTTTGCTGGAGAACTGTCTCACAAGTTGGACGTGCTGCGTCAGTTGGGCAACAGTGCTAATGTGAGTGGTCATGTGAACATTCTCACACCTGTAGATGAGGTTCTGGACGTCCACGCAGCACAGACGCCCGCCAGGATCGTCGTATTATAAGGGCAGATATCGCACTTTCTATAACTACAACAGCATAGTTAGGAGGGCTTGTGAGGCGAGCCGGTTACTAGCAGAGGTTTACGAGCACGCACACCTCTATCCCGTCTTCCATTCACGCCACAGCATCGATATCACGGCTTGACCGGTGCTGTAAGAGAATCAATTGGAAAATGGAATGGCGCACCGTCGTCTTCAGCGTTGAAAGCAGATTCTGCCTGTACACAAGTGATGGTAGTTTGCGTGTACTTAGACCTGCTCAGCCTCGTCTCGTAGAAAGCATTCGCCCAAGACACAGTGGCCCCTCCCCTGGCCTTATGGTCTGAGATGTGATAAGCTACAACTGCCTTTGACCTTTGGCGTTTCTGGAGGAGATACTAACCAGCGCTCGGTACGTTCAGAATATTATTAGATCCTTTCTTTTGTCAGGGAATGTGATGTTTTGTTCCAACACGATAATGCTCGCCCACACACTGCCCGTGAACCTCTTCTCTGTGCTCTGCAAGATCTGCACCAACTTCCCTGGCCAGCATGATCTCTGGACCTATCTCCACTCGAGAAATGGGACGAGAAGTGATTCGTGCAGCATGCCACCAACAACTGTTAGAGAACTACATGAGCAGTTCGAGTAAGCGTGGAATAACGTATCCCAAGGGAGTATTTGATATCTGTTCGATGAAATGGATCCCAGAGTCAGCACTTGCATTCCCGCCCGCAGAGGCCGCACCAAGTACTATTGCAGGTGTTTCAGCATAGGTTGACACCTGGTACGTCTGAACAGTTTTTTTCTATTTATCTGTAAATGTAATCATTTTATGTGCCCCATACACACTGTTGCAACAATAAATCTTGAGTGAATTGCAAACCTCTAAAAGAATCTACTATTTTTTTCTGGCGGTTGCTTAAAAAAAAGGGAGTTACTTTGTATTACGCTGTAAACAGTCCACACTTCTTCATTTAGAATCTGCTGCTGAAGTGGAGGTTCTGTCTTCCTCCCCAATTTTTAGACCTCACAGTTCCCTACAATACCAAACTGTCGCTTCCTTGATGCCTAACGATTTGTCTCAACCCCGTCTTTTAGCAGTTTGATTCAGTACTTCTTGAATAGTTATTAGATCTACCCATCTAATTTTCTTCTTGTTTGAACTGATTATCGTTTTATATTTTTGTGGGATCTGAAATTTGAAAACCTCTCTCACACCGGCCTGATTTAGCTTCACTGATCAGGACAGTAAAAAACATGCGTATATTAAGGAAATTTTCATTCTCAAAGCAGGCTTATCACATTCACACAGTTCAATACTGTTCTATCCTGATTAAATTGAGCTTAACTTAAATTCCATAAGGCAGTGAAGCAATTTCAAAGTCTCGGTGTGACGAAAATTGTCAGACGATCTCCTGAAAGCATTTGTAATAATTATTAACTTTCGGTGATCACATGGGGAAGACCGGAGATCTGCTGGTAAGACCGTGTTAGCCCATTTATTGAAAGTAATAAACTGGATATCTTGAGCGTACAAAACGGCAGGTTCATCCAGTGTAAATCAGACGTTCCCCACTGATCCCGTGCAACACAGCGTAGTAAGCAGACACTATCAATAATAACCAGTTAAATAATACGCGAACACACTTACTTTAGTTCAGTTCATATATTAAATTCCTTCTCATACAGAATCTCATCAAGATGGCGACTAGCTCAACAATACATACATCTTCGTTCTTTCACGGCTAATCGGCAAGATCTGAATCATTCTTTTCATAAGAGAAAACATAGATAGCAGAGAAGCTATTCCATGGAGTAAATGCACGCTCCAAGGAATAATGGGGCTTGAAACTACTTTACATTGATAATCATCGTATATTAAAGTTTAGGAATCGGTAAGATAAGAAGAGATATTTCGAGATATGTACTGAGTTATATAATTTATAAAATTTCTGAAAATATCGCGGAGAGACCGGTGCAAGAGACATTACATTGTCCACGTTTAACCTCCATACAGGAGTACACACCAGACAAATAGCTCCTAAAAGACATCGTAACACTTTATCTTATCTTAGGTAAGGACAGAAGCTGAAGCAATGAACTAAAATTTAAGTCACAGCTGAGGCTTGAACCCAAGTCTCTAGGTCTCTGGGTCACTAAGCAAATGTGATAACCACTACATCACCATAGCATTTGCTGTGGTGACAGCTGCATCGACTCCATAGTCATCTGATGGAGTTATGTTTTCCTGGAGACATACGAGTCTGTCTCAACTTTATCTTCATAATGATAGAAGCTGCACCATTGAATTAAAATTTGTGCCATAATCGGGAAAATGTAAATCCATCAGATCAACATGTCATCTGTGCCTGAGGTACAGGCAGGATTTCCACATTGCATATGAAGTTGAGGGGCTATTCCAGTGTCAGAGAGTACTGTCAGAATTAAGGGGGGGGGGGGGGGGAGGAATGGGCTGGAGGAGTGAATTGAAGTTTGAGTTAGGAAGTTCACTGGTATACAGTATTCCAAGCAGGTAAGGTAGCTACAGTGTTACGATGGTGTAGAGGACAGCATACTTTCCTGGTAAGCAGGAGACCTGGGTTTCAGTCCCAGCCATTGCATAAATTTTGATTCATTGCTTCAGCTCCTATTCCCATCGAACTTAAATTTATATTCGATGGTAACGGTTTTCGTCTTTGAGAAGTACGTAGTGGATGCTGAAAATAAAGTGTGCTATCTGGCTTGCCTGCAGGACTGGCAGGGAAAGTGGTCAGAAACAGTTTGAAAAGCTAGTAAGGGTGTTTCAGCATAAGTTGATGAACAACTGTTGACAAAAAAATCAATATGATGCGCTATTCCCAAAATAATTAACACCGAAGTTCGTTGCACGCATAAATTTAAGCGGCCGCCAGAGACGATGTAGCCAAACGCGTTCATCGTTTGTTTTACTGAAACCGATCAAGAGAACCATACAAAAATTGGTCATGTGACGGATGTAAAGATCAAACCCAAGCCAAAGGATGAGGAGTCCCGTGCACTCTCACCTATGCTGTGAGAACAATTGGCACTAATTGTATATGGCATGCGCTTGAATCTTCTGGCACAATGGACTGATTGACTATCTTCAGTGCTCTTCAGTAGCTCGGAAGTGGTGCAACGTGTCGGACCTATTTCTTAACATCTATTTCAGACAGTTTGTGTTCACCTCTTGTATGATTATGGACAACATTAATGAGAAGAAGCGATACTATGAAAGGACATGAGCCAGAGTATCACGGAATAACTTACAGTGTTCACGAGTGAGACATACAAGACACAATTATGGTCGTTCAAGTATATAGAACAAATATTGAGGTGTTTAGAATGGCCGGCCGCGGTGGCCGAACGGTTCTAGGCGCTTCAGTCCGAAACCGCGCGACTGCTACGGTCGCAGGTTCGAATCATGCCTCGGGCATGGATGTGTGTGATGTCCTTAGGTTAGTTAGGTTTAAGTAGTTCTAAGTCTAGGGGACTGATGACCTCAGGTGTTAAGTCCCATAGTGGTTACAGCCATTTGAACCATTTGTTCCGTTTGGCGGTCCGCTGCACCAGTATATAAATACTTCCAGAGAGGTATTTGGAAGAGAATCTTCCCACGGACACATCAATTTGTCCGAGTCAGTCAACCGCCTGTGTGCGCTGTGTATCGGATTACGTCAGAACCTGGCAACTACCGAATGCGTTTTCGGTAAAAACAGGGAGTGAACTTGCAGGGACTGTACACCGTCCTGGATCGCTTAGATTTCCGATAGAGTATTATTAGAGATATTATTACATTTTGTGTGTGCGGACTTTTAAAGAAAATATCAATCAGTTCAACTCAAAATTTTTATAAATAGTCATAATTGCTGATCCTCCTGAGTAAACAACAAGCAGGAACATTTTCTTTCAGTGAGCATAAAGAGTACTGTGAACCTGCAGACTGGAAATTATAGTCAGTATGTTCGCCATCGCTTTCTGGCGAAGGTACGTGTAACGCAGACAACTTAAGAGTCTTTTCATAACGATATGAAAAGTACCCGACCATTGGATAATTTACTCGCTACTCCAAAGTGTTCCATAGGAGAGACACCACGCATTCAGATAATTGATTTGCCTTGATGGGCAATAAATCCACAACCTTCAGTTCACACATTACGTTCGACTTCCAGCTGGAATCTAAAATTACCGAGCGTGGAGGACATGGATGCGGATAGGTGCACAGTGTGAGGTGGGGGTCAGGCAGCGGACGTCCCGAGAGGGTCCTAGCATTTGCGATGAACATTACGTCCGGACGAAGCGGTGATTCAAGCAACTGCACAGTAGGCAGGAGATCTTGGTTTGGGCCCCTGCCCGGCACGTATTTTCACTCGTCGCCGCCGATTCCACATAAAGTCCCGATGCAGGCTATATCATCCGGCGTGGTTTCTGTTCCTTCAAACATGGCCGTACGAGCGGACATGACACATTCATATAATAGTTTTCTCTATTTCGTCCTGACATGGATAAAGGTAAAAAAAGGTAAAAGTAAGTAACTTTTTGTGTAACATAATTTTTGTACTTCTGTATAAATACCAGAAGTGATCTGGAAATACGTTGTTAAAATTTGTGTATACTGTAATACTCCGAAACACTTATTGCGTATTAGACAAATACTTTCAGCTGGATTGAAAAATAACACCCAAGTTAAAAATATGCGTTGTCGGTTTGAGTGTTTTAAAAATAAACACGAAACTATTGTGGGAAACAGCAAGTCACCGTATGATGCACTGCAGCATGCACATACACTAGCAATTTTTATAAATGCGGTGAATCACTTGAATATAACAAGTTATTCAGTATGCAACAGCAATAAACAGGGACAACTGTAGATTAAAGTTTTATGGTAATGGGAAGTAAATGCTGCTACAACGCTTTAAGTCTGCAGAATAACAGTTCCTTTTTCAACAAAATTCTCTCTCTGTGCAGCCTGACGTCTGTCGAAATCGATTTCAAATTTGTTAAGGTTCTGACTACTTAAAATTCATGGTAATCTCTTGAATGTTCCCTCGCATCTAAAACACGCGGTTTTCCGCTCTGCTAAGTTCCATAAATTTCTAGCTCCCTCCACTATTCGCGTTTTTACTGCCTCCAAACAATGTCATACGATTTTACTTCTTGCTGAATTCCACTTTTATGACCCGAAGACTCCAGCCCTACATTTCATTTTCCGCTGTCCCTCCCATGTATTCATCCATGACTGTCTAGTCACATTAATACGCTCTTAAGAATAGATAAATCATGTCACGTCCTGTTACACTGAATACAGTAGCAATGCGAGGTCTCGCATACCTTCACAGCATTAATAATCTACGCTGGGAAAGGTATAAAAATTATCTAGAACTGTGCAGTTAGTAACTGAAATAGTCTTCGTTGGTCAGTAACCAAGTTCATTGAAGCATTCATTCACACACTGTCACACAAACTGCTAACGGGACGGAAGAAAAGGGTCACATGACCTAAGAAACAGAGGGGAAAAAACCTTCGTGCACCTATCAACCAAATTTGTTTGCGAGTCATTTAAATTTCATCAGAAATAATTCTGAATATCTGACTTCTTAATACGTGTAAAGGCATCGAACAGCAAAAGCGGTCTGTGCAGCAATGGTGTTCACACAGAATAAACGACCGATTGTTACCCAATAGTAAAGCTGCAGCAGTTAGTCAAATGGTCCAATAAAGAACTGTAGTAATTAAGAAGAAAGCTTAACTGTCTTTAGTTGTGGCTAGAGACATATACAATTTATTTGTGATGTATGGATAACCAAGGCACTCATTTGACGTGGGAACATACTGTCATTGCCCTTTACTTGTTGCATTATGGAAAATTTACAAAGATATTGGAGGGTGCGACGCTACCTAATGGATGCTGCCGAGTAGTTGTTCTAAACAGCATCCCACACGACCAAACCAGATGTCACTTTGCCTGATATTGCTCGTACCTTAGGTACTTCGTCTATGCACGGCTCTCTTTAAAAAAATATAGCTCGATTTAGTTCGAAGTGTTTAGCTGCGCACATCTGCTTTCATGCCTCGCAGCTAATTAGCTAATTCGCTGAAAAAGCAACCTGTAAATGTGATTGTGCAGTCAAATAGTTAGCGCATTGGATAGAATTCCGAGTTACAAAATACACAGAAATATAAGATAAAAGATAAATGAATAATTAAGTAAAAAGGGTTCTATTCTAACATCTGTAGTTGACGTAGACGGCAGAGAATTACGTTGAATAATGTTTATCCAAGAAAGGACATCTCAAATAAACGGAAAGCGGTCCTGCAGTTTTCAATTATAGAACAGACAAAAAAATATCCTTATCAAATGCAGTAAAGTTACTTTGAAAGCGTTACGAGAATGTTAGAAAAATCCCCAAACTAATTAGTCATCAAAGATACGCGAAAACTAAGTCCATTTCGTAATTACGATACGAAATATTCACCAACTCAAAACAGTTCAGAGTTATAACACGATGATTTACAAATTACCACACGCAATACAAAGAGCGGCAGCTCGTACTGTGTCTGTCTTCAGCTTCTTAATACAAGCCGAAAACTTGGTCCTACTCTGGAGTATGCTCAGACCTCTAGAATTACAAAGTCTCTTCAGAAGTTAAAGCGTGGTAGTAGCTGTTCTCACCCACACTACGAATCACACAGGTTGCCATACGCAGGTCTGTCTTCTTCACGCCCTCGACACAAAGTGTCGAGAATCCTCCCTTGAACTCTTTACTCGAAAAGTCCCAGTCTCTACTTGATTTCAGTAGTGTTCCGCTGCTGTCTGGGTTTCCTTTGTTTGAAGGTCATCCCCACCAATAATACATCGATCTTATCTTCCACAGAAATGATTTCACTCATTTGACCACTTTCCCGCACTAAACTAATATTTACAACAATATTTAAATAAAAGAAATGTTTTAAATATTCGGTCACACTCAGACCATCTACTATGAATATAAATAAAGGTTGGTCCATAAATAAATATGCCAGTAAACTTCTGCAAGTGCACTCACGATAAATGACTAGAGATTGGCGTTAAATTCAGGGTGTAAATAATAAATATATACAATGAACTTTGTTTTTTGATGAACAGGAAACAGAAAGTTTTTTATATCTTTTCATAGGTGTTAAATATGACCCCCTTGAAATCCACGGCATATGTCAGTGCGGTATTCAAATTGTTCCCACACTGCAGCGACCATGTCTTGAGTTACAGCTTTCACAGCTGCTGTTATGCTATGTCTCAGTTCATTGGTTGTTGTTGGTAACGGAGGCACATAAACAGTCTTTTATAAACCCCCAAAAGAAATAATCAGATAGTCATGTCCGGTGACCTTCGAGGACAGTAGTGTAAGGTTGAATCATTTCGTCTATTGCGATGCGACCGGTCCATCGTTTAGTAATCCTTTGATTTGAAAATTCCCGCACTTCCAGATGGCAGTATGGCGGTGCCTCATCCTGTTGGTAAATGAACTCGAATCAGCCTCCAACTGCGGGAAAACATAGTTCTCGAGCATATCGAGATACGTTCCTACAGCAGTGTTCTCGTCAAAGGAAAATGGCCCATATAACTTTTCCCATCAAATTTCACAAAACACATTAAATTTTGGAGAGTCTCTCTCATGTTGTACAACTTCATGTGGTTGTTTCATACCCCATATTCTCGCGTATGATGATTCACCTTTCCATTTAAACGGAATGTTGGCTCATCACTAAACACTACGCGTAGAAGAAAACTGTCATCCTCCAGCTTGCCAAGAACGAAATTACAGAGCTCCACATGTTGTTGTTTGTCACCTTCACGAAGAGCTTGCTGCAGCTGAATTTTGTATGGTTTCCTGTGTAAACGTCGACGCAGCACACGTCAGCCGGACATAGGGGGCATGTTGAGCTATCGAACTCGGCCCGGCTTTTTGCCTTTACACAAACAAACCGTTTCTCGGAATTATTCATGCCATCGTCTAATGATCTGTGCTGTAGGAGGATCCACACCATACCTACTACGAAAGTCACGCTAAGCAGTTGTTACTGACCCGCAATGTGCAAAACGTAGAGCACAAAAGCTTTCTGTTGTCCCGACATTATTTTTACTACAACTGAAGCGGGCGCATACTGCTGCTACCTAGCGGGAACCATGTAAAACTCGAGAGTTGTTCACGCACATATCTCAGGTAAGATAATAGTTACGATTTTTTAAATCGGATGATACTTTTTGGTACACCCTTGTATTATTTAAACAATTATTTATGCCTTCTTCACAGGAGCGTCTTTTGGTTCTCTTTTCAGTTGCGGTGTCCGCTAACCCAAGCGGCCGACCATTGTTCTTTATGACAGTTTTTTTAAATAGCACTTGCAATTAACATTTAAATAAAGTTACTGGCAAAACAGTAAACTGTTCATTAAATAACTTCACAACTACGACAATATGTGAGGTAATCATGCTGTATTCATTAGTCGTGTAAATGCGGAGAATACAATGTTCTGACAAACATTCGCGTAACAAAAAAGTTATAAAAGCCGTCAGAAGTCAATATATAAAGTAGATACGGGTGAGTGGCTTTCAGGGGCGATAGCAATCGTTCAACGGTATAAGCTGATATATCGCGTGTTGAATGAAGCGTTTAAAAGTTGTTAGTTCAGAGATTCATTGTGAAACTGTCTATTCACTGTGAAATATTAATTTCTGTAGTTTTAAAGATAATGAAATATTGTTGGCTCATAGGATGCACCACATCTTTCCGAGATCGCAAACGTGTTCAGATTTGCATTAATATTTGAAGTGATTTATTGTCGAATTTCAAAGTGCTGTAACTCAGCCATCTTTCAACTTGTCTGACACCCCGTCAATTTGGAGCATCGTCTCGATCACAAAGGCCATACGAGCAACAGCCGTCCATCATCCCAGGTTTTGGAATTTACCCATATCCGGCGACACTGGTCGTCTCTGCACCTGACTTCCCCGAAACAGTCAACGAGCAGGGCTGGCCGAGACGTGACCTCGTGGAAGATCAGTTTGGAATCTGTAAAAACATAAAATATAGGAACGCGCGAGGCAATACTGACCCTACGACTTACCTTAGAAGATAGGTTCAGGAAAGGAAAACCTACATTTCTAGCATTTGTAGACTTAGAGAAAGCTTTTGACAATGTTGACTGGAATACTCTCATACTCTCTTCCAAATTCTGAAGGTGGCAGAGGTAAAATACACGGAGCGAAGGACTATTTGCAATTTGTACAGAAACCAAAAGGTAGTTAGGTGAGTTGAGAGGCACGAAAGGGAATAAATAGTTGGGAAGGGAGTGAGACAGATTGTAGCCTATCCCCGTTGTTATTCAAACTGTACGTCGAACAAGCAGTAAAGGACACCACAGAAAAATTTGGAGTAGGAATTAAAATCCAGGTAGAAGAAATAAAAATCTTGAGGTTTGCCGATGACAATGTAATTCTGTCAGAAACAGCAAAGGACTTGGAGGAACAGTTGACAGGAATGGACAGTGTCTTGACAGGAGGATACAGGATGAACTTTAACAAAAGCAAAACGAGGGTAATGGAATATAGTCGAATTAAATCAGGTGATGCTGAGGGAATTAGATTAGGAAATAGGACACTTAAAGTAGTAGATGAGTTTTGGTATTTGGGCAGCAAAATAACTGACGATGGTCGAAGTAGAGAGGATATATACTGGCGGTGGAAAGGAAAGCGTTTCTGAAGAAGAGAAATTTGTCATCATCGAGTATAGATTTAAGTGCCAGGAAGTATTTTCTGAAAGTATTTGTGTGGAGCTTAGCCATCTATGGAAGTGAAACATAGACGATAAACAGTTTAGACAAGAATAGAATAGAAGCTTTCTAAATGTGGTGCTACAGAAGAATGCTGAAGATCAGTTGGGTAATTGCATAACTAATGAGGAGGAAGTGAATATAACTGGGGAGAAGAGGAATTTGAGGCACAACTTTGCTAGAAGAAGGGATCGGTTGGTAGGACACGTCCTGAGGCATCAAGGGATCACCAATTTAGTACTGGAGGGAAGCGAGGAGGGTAAAAATCATAGAGGGGGACCGAGAGATGAATACACTAATCATATTCACGAGGATGTTGGTTGCAGTAGTTACTCGGAGATGAAGAGGCTTGCACAGGATAGAGTAGCATGGAGAGCTACATGAGACCAGTCTTTGGATCAATGACAACAACAACAACAACAACAACAACAACAACAACAACAGCAGCAGCAGCAGCAACAACAATAATAATATAACGAGTTGCCCTTCTGTGGACTTTTTTGATCTTTGTCAGAACTATCTTGCAGCGATCCCGTACAGCGAAGCAGTACTCTAGCAGATGATGGACAAGTGTAGTGTACGCAGTCTCTTCAGTAGATCTATTGCATCTTCTAATTTTTCTGCCAATAACAGGCAGTCTTTGGTTTACCTTCCTCACAACATTATCTATGCGATTGTTCTAATTTGAGTTGTTCGTGATAGTAATTCCTAGGTATGTAGTTGAACTGACAGCCGTTAAATTTGTGTGTTGTATCATGTAACCGAAATTTAACGGATTTCTTTTAGTATTCTTGCGAGTGGCGTCAGATTTTTTCTTATTTAGAGTCAGTTGCCATTCTTCGCACCTTAAAGATATCGTATTTAAGTTAATTTGTAATTGTTTTGATAATCTAATTGCTTTACTACATGGTAAATGACAACATCCGCAAAAAATCTAATAGGGATACTCAGATTGCCTCCGAAGTATTTTATATAGTAGTTCATATAGATTAAGAACAGCGGAGGGCTTATAACACTTCCTTTGGGAACGTCAAGGACCCTTCATTGTTAACTACGAACTGCGATATTTCTGACAGGAAATCAAGGTTCCAGTTCTACAACTGAGACGATACTCCATGAACACACAATTTGATCAGACGTCTTTTGTGTGGAAAGATGTCAAAAGCCGTCTGAAAATCACAAAATATAAATCAATTTGAGATAGCATTCATTACTTCGTGCGGATAAACACTAGCTTTGTTTCATAACAATAATAATTTTTTCTGAACCTGTGCTGACTATGTGTCAATTATCAGTAGGAACCTACCACGAAACGACGAAGTGCAGGAATTCACATGAAGGTTTAGCGTCTTGAAGACGTAACCTACCTTAGAGCCAATGTGGCACTCGAGTTGAGCAACATCCAGAAGGAAAATTTCTTGACGCTCTCACGTGATTGTTGGAATGTTCTTTGGTTTATAATCAAGTGGAGGGAGAGTATACAACAGACTTGAAGCACTGAAACTACTACCTTACCGCTTCTCTATTTTTCATTAATCGAGTGTCGAAACATTTTTGAACTGACAGGTTATACCAAATGCAGCTGCAGCCATAAAGTGATGATTCCATCCCTTACAGCTATCAAAATGCCGGTACGTAGATTTATACTTTTCGCGTGCCGATTAAAATTTCCAGACATTTTCTATGGGATTATGATGCAGTGACTCATCTGATGACTCACCTGATCACTTGATTTGCTTAGGGTGCTCGTCAAACCGCAAACACATGGGTAGTGCACCTTGAACACGACTGTTTACATTTAGGAATACAGGAGTGTCCATAGCAGACTCATCACGGTTGACGAGAATGAGGACATAAACTTTCCGGTTCACGTTCATGCTAACTTGAATGGAGAGCGCATATTATGGTACGAAAAATATCTCCAAAAATCACAAGACTACATCTGGCCTAAATTACACTCTCTGTACATTACGTATTAAACACTTCATTGGGCTATTGGACCACTCGACGCCTTGTATCACTTGAAAAGATGCAAAGTCACGACCCATCGGAGTACAATACAAGACTACAATAACTTGCTGTCCAGTTCTTGCGTTGTTTGGCCCACTGAAGATGCGCAGTTTTGTGTGTCGTTGTGATCAATAGTCTTTAACGATGAAACCGACGCCAAAGTCCATTGCATGAAGTACCATTTGCTATGTTCACTCGGAAACTGGCTGATGCTGATCTACATCCATAGAAGAGTTTGTAACTGAGAGTATTTCAAAAATATTTTCGCAAGCTTTGGAGACAGGTTTCTCACAGAAAACAAGAAAAAATTCATATAAAAGTACAATGGCGAAGAAAAACCGCAACACCAAAATATAATTAACGTAAAATAATGAAACGTTCGTAATACATTTGTCTAGACAACATATTTCAGGGGTTGACATTGCAAGACCTCAGGTTCATGTACGCGTGAGATAAGCCATTGCAAACGTGAAATGTTGGTACATTAATAACCGGTGTAAATGTTGAATGCAAGCATGTAAACAAGCATGCATTGTACTGTACAGTGCCAGATATCTGTTTCCGTGACAGTTACACTTGGTCGATCAATACAAGGACGGTTATTGCTGTTTGTGGATGGCACTGGAATTGTCTTCCGATGATATCACATGCGTGCTCGATTGGAACGTGATCGAACAGGCCAAGACGACACGTCGACACTCCGTTGATTATGTTGGTTTACAACAGCGACATAACCTGTTGCCCTGTTGGAAAACAAATCCTGGCAGCATAACAGGAAGAATCACCACAATGACGTACGAATTTGCAGTCAGGGTGCGTGGTATAAAAACGAGAGTATTGGTGCTCTCATACGAAGTCGCAACCCGGACCAAGTGTAGTTGCAGGATACCAGGTTAGATGCACGCCCTCAACGAGACTCCTCCTAATCAGCACACGGCCATTACAGAGACCTATAACGATGCAGAT
The DNA here is from genome assembly GCF_021461395.2 of Schistocerca americana. Lineage (NCBI taxonomy): Eukaryota > Metazoa > Arthropoda > Insecta > Orthoptera > Acrididae > Schistocerca > Schistocerca americana. The sequence goes on from NC_060121.1 coordinate 478,474,499, forward strand.
CTCATCAGAAAACACAACAGACTTCCACCCTGCCCTCCACCCAGCTCTCCTTTGACACTACTGAAGTTGCAAATGGCTGTGGTTTATGTCAGTGGAATGCCACCTGCAGCATCTGTTTCGGAGATGTAACAGTTCCTTGTGTCACTGTGGTACCAACTGCCACTCAAGTGACTGGCAGATGCAGTACGATGCATCAGAGCCACACGCAGAACACGATGGTCTTCCCTCTTGGTAGTGACACGTGGCCTTCCGGAGCCTGGTCATCCTGCGACCATACATTTTGGGGACCACCGCTGCCATCAGTAATGCACAGTGGCTACATCCCTGCCAAGTCTTTCTGCAATATCGCAGAGGGAACCGCCAGCTTCCCTATTGCACGATCTCATACATGCTCAGTGAAGTGTTGATAATGGCGTCTTTTTTCACCTTAAAGGCATTCGTGATTAACATCAACTCACCACGTCCATTCTCAAAGGTAACTAGAGCTCACAACCGTTACATCATGTATTTAAAGCTTACCTGATATGCTTCCCCACAGTGGCGCTACTGCCGCCACTCCTATGCGACATGCTCTAAATTTGAATAGACATCACCTTTTGGATGTAGAAATGCAACTACAGACATTTGTTTATGATGAAGACGAAGTATATATTCCAGAATTCTAATCGAGAATAGCTGCCAATATGAGTAATGTGGAAGTAATTATACTCGGATTAGTGAAGCAACGTAAATCACTTAATAAAGGAAGTGTTCTGGTCCAGACTGTATACCAATTAGGTTACTTTTGGAGTATGCTGATGCATTAGCTCCATACTTAACAATCATATACAACCATTCACCTCGATGAATGAACCGTGCCCAAAGACTGCAAAGTTGCACAGGTCACACCAATACTCAAGAAACTAGTAGGAGTAATCCACTAAATTACAGGCCCATATCGTTATCGTCCATACGCAGCAGGATTTTGGAACATATATTGTGTTCAAACATTATGAATTACCTCGAAGAAAACCGTCTATCGACACACAGTCAACATGGGTTTAGAAACATCGTTCCTGTGAAACACAACTAGCTCTTTGTTCACATGATGTGTTGAGTGCTACTGACAAGAGATTTCAGATAGATTCCGTATTTCTGGATTTCCGGAAGGCTTTTGACACTGTACAACAAGCGGCTTGTACTGAAATTGCGTGCTTACAGAATATCGTCTCAGTTATGTGACTGGATTTGTGATTTCCTGTCAGAGAGGTCACAGTTCGTAGTAACTGACAGAAAGTCATCGAGTTAAACAGAAGTGATTTCTGGCGTTCACCAAGGTAGTTTTATAGTCCTTCTGCTGTTCCTTATCTATATAAACGATTTCGGAGACAATATGAGCAGCCATCTTCGTTTGTTTGCAGATGTCACTGTCGTTTATCGACTAATAAAGTCATCAGAAGGTCGAAACAAATTGCAGAACGATTTAGGAAAGATATCTGAATGGTGCCATAAGTGACAGTTGACCCTAAATAACGAAAAGTGTGAGGTCATCCATATGAGTGCTAAAAGGAATCCATTAAACTTAGGTTACACGATAAATCAGTCAAATCTAAAGGCCATAAATTCAACTAAATACCTAGGAATTACAGGTATTAAGACTACGAGCAGCTTAAATTAGAAGGAACTCATAGAAAACGTTGGAGGGAAGGCTAACCAAAGACTGCGTTTTATTGGCAGGACACTTAGAAAATATACTCTACTAAGGAGACTGCCTACAATATGCCTGTCCGTCCTCTTTTAGAATTCTACTGCGCGGTGTGGGATCCTTACCAGATAGGACTGGCGGAGTAGATCGGAAAAGTTGAAAGAAGGGCAGCACGTTTTGTGTCATCGCGAAATAGGGGAGAGAGTGTCACAGAAAGGATACAGGATTTGGGCTGGACATCATTAAAAGAAAGGCGTTTTTCGTTGCGATGGAGTCTTCTCACGAAATTCCAATCACCATCTTCCTCCTCCGAATGCGAAAATATTTTGTTGACACCGACCTACATAGGGAGAAACGATCATCACGATAAGGGAAATCAGAGCCCGTACGGAAAGATGTAGGTGTTCGTTCTTTCCGCTCGCTATACGAGATTGGAATAACAGAGAATTGTGAAGATGGTTCGATCAACCCTCTGCCAGGCACTTAAATGGGATTTGCAGAGTATCCATGTAGATGAAGATGTAGATGTCGCACAACTCTTTCTTGGTGTTGTAATTTATTTCCCGTCAATGTATGTACTAAAATCCTTACATTTCGAATTATTATTGATAGTTTACAATTTAAGTGATTGGACATTATCAGCACGCCAACTCATAGCTAGTGTTCCAAATGTCCTGCTCTTGCTTCTCAATACACATGTACTCATTGAATCATGGACTGTCGTACTCTTTTAAATACTCCCTGACGGCTTCGAATGGTTTCACAGGCTTCGAAGAGACGTCGATGAAGAATATCTGCAACTAGGTGACCTGTGTACACCAACTGTTTAAGGTGTCCCAGAGATAACAACTAAACGGCTTGAGGTCGGGTGACGTACATGCTCCGTGATTGGTCCTTCTCTTCTTAAGCATCTGTCGCGTTAGATACTAGCCAGAGGATCTCGAACACTGATAGAGAAATGTGCTGGAACTCCATCATGCATAAACGACATTTTTATTCTTATTTTCAGAGGCACATTTTCTAGTATGTCTTGCAGGATGTTCTGCATAAAGTTCCTGTGGACAGAAACTGTAAGACGTTCTGGAGAATTTACGGCACTACTAGACAATCACCAACAATTTCAGCCCACACAGTAATCGTAAACTGATCCAGGTTGATAGCCTGTACTGTACCATAAGACTGCGATCGGCCCGCCTGTGTTGATTGTGGAAAAATCGTTTTTCATCTCTTCCAGACGTTCTCTCATCTGTAAACAAAACTGAAGTGACATAAACGGATTGGCAGCTTGTGAAATAATCCATCGGCAAAAGTTCCCCCGTCGTGGGTAATCGGCATTTTGAGTCAGCCTTGTGACTGGTTTGATGTGGTCCACAACGATTTCTTCTCCTGTGCCAACCTCTTCATCTCACAGTAGCACTTGCAACCCAAGTTCCCGATTATTTGGTGAATGTATTCCAATATCTGTCTTCCTCTACAGTTTTTGTCCTTTACTGCTTCCTCTAGTACAATGGAAATCATTCCCTGATCATTTAACGGGTGTCCTATCATTCTGTCACTCTTTTTTGTCAGTGTTTTCCACACATTCCTTTCTTCTCCGATTCTGTGCAGAAACTCCCCATTTCTTGCCTTACAAGTCCACCTAATTTTCAACATTCGTCTGTAGCACCACATCTCAGTTGCTTCGATTCTCTTCCTTTACGGTTTTCCCACAGTCCATGTTTCACTACCATACAAAGATGTGCTCCAGACGTACATTCACAGAAATTTCTTACTCAAATTAAGGCCTGTGTTTGATACTAGCAGACTTCTCTTGGCCAGGAATGCCCTTTTTAACAGTGCTAGTCTGCTTTTGATATCCTCCTTGCTTATTGGTTATTTTGCTGCCTAGGTAGCAGAATTACTTTACTTCATCTACTTCGTGACCATCAATCCTAATGTTAAGTTTCTACCTGTCCTCATATCTGCTACTTCTCATTACTTTCGTCTTTCTTCGATTTACTCTCAATCCATATTCTGTACTCATTAGACTGTTCATTCCATTCAGCAGATCATGTAATTTTTCTTCACTTTCACTCAGGACAGCAATTCTATTAGTGAATGGTGTCATAGCTATCCTTTCACCTTGACTTTTAATCCCACTCCTGAAACTTTCATTTCTTTTCATCATTGCTTTATCCATGCATGGATTGAACAGTAGAGGTAAAACACTGCATTCCTCTCTTATCCGCTTTTTAATCCCTGTCTTAACGCTTTTTAATCCTAGCACTTCGTTCTTGGTTGTCCACTCCAATTTTTCCCTCTTGGCTCTTGTACATATTGTATATTACCCGTCCCTGCCCATAGTATATCCCCGTTTTTCTCATAATTTCGAACATCTTGCACCATTTTACTTTGTCGAACGCTTTTTCCGGGTCGACAAATCCTATGAACGTGACTTAATTTTTCTTTAGTGTTGCTTCCATTATCAACTGCGACGTCAGAATTGCCTTCTGGTGCATTTACCTTTCCTAAAGCCAAACTGAGCTTCATCTAATCCTCAATTTTATTTTCCATTCTTCTGTACATTATTCTTATATGAAACTTGGACGCATTAGGTGGGGGGTGGGGGGAGGGGGGGGGAGGGGCGTGCGATAATTCTAACACTTGTTAGCTCTTGCAGTCTTTGGAACTGTGTGGATGATATAAGTCAGATGGTGTGTCGCCAGACTCATACATCTTATACACTAACGTTAATGTCGTTTTGTTGCCACTTCCCGCAATGATTTTAGAAATTCTGATGAAATGTTATCGATACCTTCCGCCTTGTTTGATTTTAAGTCTTCCAAAGCTCTCTCGAATCCTAATACTGGTTCCTCTATCGCTTCTAAATTGACTCATGTGTCTTCTATGACATGACTCATATGTCCCCCTCAGAGAAGCTTTAAATGTACTTTTTCCACCTATCAGATCTCTCCTCAGCATTTAGCAGTGGAAATCCGGTTGCACCCTTAATGTTACCACCCTTGCTTTTAATGTCACCGAAGTTTCGTTTGAGTTTCCTATATGCTGAATCAGTCCTACCGACCATCATTTCTTTTTCGATCCCTTCACATTTTTCATGTGAAAGTCGTCAGCTCCCTGCACTTCCTATTTATTTCATCCCTCAGCGACTTGTATTTCCGCATTCCCCGATTTTCCTGAACATTTTTGTACTTCCATCTTTCATCGATCGACTGAAGTATTTCTTCTGTTACCCATAGTTTCTTCGCAGTTATTTATACCAATGTTTTTCCTTCCAACTTCAGTAATTTCTCTTTTTAAAATGTCCATTCCTCTTCTACTGAAGTGCCTACTGAGCTATTCCTTATTGGTGTATTTAAAGCCTTAGATACCTTCAAGCGTATCTTGTCATTCCTTAGTACTTCCGAGTCCCACTTGTTTGCGTACTGATTCTTCCTGACTTATCTCTTAAGCTTCAGCCTATTGTTCATTAATACTACATTGTGATTAGAAGCTATATCTGCTCCTGGGTTCGCCTTAGAATCAAGTATCTGATTTCGGAATCTCTGCCTGACGACGATGTAATGTAACTAAAATCTTCCCGCATCACCCGGCCTTTTTCATGTGTACCCACTCCTCACGTTATTCTTGAACAGAGTATTAGCTATTACTAGCTGAAATTTATTTCTGAACTCAATTAGTCTTTCTGAGCTCTCATTCCCTATCCCAAGCCCACATTCTCCTGTAACCTTTTCTTCTACTCCTTCCCGTACAACTTCATTCCAGTCCCCCATGACTACTAGATTTTTATCTCCCTTTATGTACTGTATCACCGTTTCAGTATCCTCAAATACTTTCTCTATCTCTTCATCTTCAGATTGCGACGTCGGCATGTATAGCTGAACTATCGTTGTTGCTGTTGGTTTGCTGTCGATTCAAATAAGAACGACCATATCACTGAATTGTTCACAGTAACATACTCTATGTCCTACCTTCCTGTTCATATGGTAAGGTCATACACACGTTGAAGACGATATGGATACACAAATTGCTCGAGAAGTATACTCCATGCAGAATTTGGAGGTGCACAACTTGTCGGGGTCAACTTGTCTTACGCGGATACGTGGCTCTTCTTCGACAATCCGTACAATGAGCTGTTCTGGGTTAGGCGCACGAGCAACACATGGTCTTCCTCGACCAACAGCCTAGACAGAACCAAAGGTTGGATGACTCGGTTGTCTTCGGTCTGAAAACGCCTTATGATATAGCTGTGCAACTTCATGTGAATTACTACTCGCGGGGCCTTACATAAAAATCATGTGTGTCTGCTGTCGATATGAATATCGTGCTATGGTGAACGGAGCTCTTTCAGTCAACGTACTACTGTGTAGTACATGTACAAATTGACACGTTGAAGGCAAACGAATGACGAATGTAAACAAGTCTCCCTGGAAACACAACGTCATCTAGCATACAGTGAGTCAACGGGTACATAGGTAAGTGAATCTATAGAGTTGTACCTGGAAAGCCGTCGAACGTTAACTTTCATAAATAACAAGAAAACGAAGGATTTTTGAACATACATTCATATGAACTGTTTTCCTTGTTGTGGTGTAAGGAAACTGTCCCCAAAGTTAGCAACAGTATATTTGAAATACTCTCTAATTAACAAGGCATAACAGTCATCTCCGGTGCCCGTTGGCTAGAATCTAAACTGACGGAAAAAAAGTCGGAACATCAAGAAGCAGTTATGCGACATAAACGAAAGCTGACAGGCGTGTTTCTACGCCTGAAAAATAATGTTTATTCAAATTTCGCGCCAGTCGAACAAGAGTACGACTATGAGGAAGCAAATCAGGCTTGTTTAAAATACGCACTGTAAGGATCGTGAGTGTTAGTTCCCTTTGTGATTGGAAGTGGTGATTGATGTTAGTTAAGAATGCCTATAAGGTGACAAAGATGCGAAATCAATACCTCACTCATTTGAATAAGATCCTGTAATAGGGCTACGAGAAGTTGGACGTTCCTTCTGCGATTTTGCAGGAAGACTTGGCGGGGATGTATCCACTGTATATGATTGCTGGCAGCAGCGGTCACGAGATTATACAGTCGCAACAAGACCGTGCTCCGGACGGCCAGGTAGCACTACCATAAGAGAAGACTATCGTGTTTGGCTTATGGCTCTGACGAGTCGTACTGCATATGCAGCAGCAATTTGAGCAGCAGTTGGGACCATAGTGACCCAAGGAACTGTTACAAATCGGTTACTTCAAGGATAGCTCCGCACCAGAGGCACTGAAGTTGACGACATATGGAAGTTTGGGTCTGACCATGAGTCGTGCATGTGTAGCCAAATTGTAAGGTGGCCGCTCACGATAAAGGGAAATCCGGGTTGGAGTCCCGGTCCGTCGCAAATTTTCACTGTCGACATTCCATTCTACAGCTGATGGTTAGCCTTATTTGCATTTGCGAATACATTTAATGTATTTCATAACGGCTATAGTCGCCGAAATGCATGTTCTTTTGGACATGCAGGCATTTCCAAAGTAATTTCACTTCGTAATCAGAATACCACAGGCACTGCAATATGATATCGAAAATTGCTGCGTGTGGCTTCCTGTATAGAGGGAGTATAAGTAGTTCTTTGGTCAATGCAACTCAGTTGAGCACAATATGTCAAACAGAGATCGGCCAACGCTGGTTCTGTACTGTTCAGTCTGTAAATATACCTCGAAGGATCATTTATGGGTTAGACCTCGTACTTGGCTGCAGAATAATGTCGGTACAGGAAGTTACTCTTCGAATGTCCGTAGGAACATACGCCTCGTAGCGTTTGCTCTTGATCAATGACGCCATATGACTGCTACCTACAATTGATGAGTCGTAGGTACCTCGAGGAGAATACGACAGTACTTCACCCTACCTTTTTGAAGACAATTTGGAAGGTTGTGTTGACCCACACAGTACATAATCGCGTCCCTAGCACCAATTTGGCCTATTTCTTATGCTGGCCTTTGGCGTTAATCAGTTAGCCAGGGAACTGAGTAATAACAGACGGTATACATTATCGAATATACAACACAGGAAAATTACGAAGGCTGGCTGAAAGATAACGCCTCCGAGATTTTTGTACTGTTATCAGTATGAATTGAGGCATTAAAAGTCATGCATATTACGCCGTCGACATTTTGCTTCGCTGACGCAAACTGCAAACCTCTGCCGCAAGAGAACTGTGAATTACAGCGTGTAACATGGCAGTGTGTAACGTAACTAAGTCTGTGCATGATAAACAGAAAGAATTAATCATAAAAGTTCGTCCACAGATGGAGCACGCTCTCTATCAGCAAGAATATGCCAGTCTGCATGTGCAACAATGCAACGCCTTGGATTCACTGTCATCGATCATCCTCCATACAGTCCTGACTTGGCCCCACCAGATTTTCGTCTGCTTCCAGAACTTAAAGAACACGAAAGTTGACTTCACTTTGATACTAATGAAGTGGTGCAAGCAGAGGTGAGGTTGTGGCCAAGACAACAATCTGCAATGACGATATCAAGAAACTGGTCTCTCGTTGGGAGAAATGAGTTCGTCGCCAGGGTGACTATGTTGGGAAATAAATACGCGTATGTAGACATGAAGGATAAATGTGTAGTATATTAATAAAGTTTGTTTTATTTAAAAGTATAAAAAATCAGCACGCACTCGTACATTACGATAATACCCGTTAACCTCCATGGTACAGTTTACATGCAAAGTCACATCTCGTCACGCTGGATCCTTCGATTTACAGTTGTTTATTTGCTGCTTGCAGAAACAGGGCAAGAATAGCAGAGTCCGCTGTGGACTGCTGCTGAAATAAGTATGTCACAGATGCAGCTTGTGGCATGGCTGCTGTGATCAAGGCTCTGAGAAATTTGCGCATTGTCTGTCGTAGCGCGAACATCCAAGCATTACACGATTGAGGTTTGCAATCTCGGCTGGATAAATTTCGCAGTAAGAAGATGGCTGAATTTTCACATTTAACGAAGAGAAGGGTAACAGCCGTCTCCTAGCCGGATCCGCGTTAAAGAAGTTTTACTTGTTAAAAACAGGTTTTTCCGAAATCCTCAACTGCACTATGGCATAATTTATTCCTTTGGAGTATTTTGAGAGCTGCTGCATATTTTACTACTGTTAAAGACTTGTTTATTTACACTGGCAACGAAATGTGTATGTGGAAGACAAGAAATGGTGAATTTGGCCACCAATTAGACTTTTCGGCAGGTGGTCCACAGCTCATTATATGCAATACCAGAGTGGTTCGCGATTCGTCATAATTGGATTCGTTTATGTTGGCTCTCACACAGATAGATTAATTTAATTACATTAAGCACATGGCGATTAGTAGTGGAGTCCAGTTGATGTTTCTTTACGTTTTTCAGGACACTCTCCGAATCGGTGAAAATGAGGATGTTGTCGAACTGATTTTCCGCATATCCAAAGGCTTTCTTATTTGGAAGAACTTCAGCAGTGAAGATGCTGGCTCCAATCGGAATGTTAATCATAGCACAAGATAGTAGATTCACGTAGAAGCGAGCAAAGCCTATGCAATCTCTTGTTTTGGAGACGTCTGTGACTACTTTGACCGATCACGTCGACGCAATGAGATAGGAGATGGCAGCAGGAGAAATGAATAATGAATCCGACAGTCCGGAATGATGAAAGATTTTGAGTTGGTGGTGGTGGTTGTTAGTGTTTAACGTCCCGTCGACAAGGAGGTCATTAGAGACGGAGCGCAAGCTCGGGTTAGGGAAGGATTGGGAAGGAAATCGGCCGTGCCCTTTCAAAGGAACCATCCCGGCATTTGCCTGAAACGATTTTAGGGAAATCACGGAAAACCTAAATCAGGATAGCCGGAGACAGGATTGAACCGTCGTCCACCCGAATGAGATTTTGAGTTGGTAGATCAGCACTCCGTATTGCAAACGAAATGCTGGGAGTCTTTCAGTACGAGGGCACCACATACCTTTACTGTGTGAACTAGCAGAGGTGCACTCCTCGCTCGATTCCTATCGACGTACCAGTTGTGGAGCAGTTAAGTTTAGGAAAAAGAGGATGGACTGTAAAGCGCTGCTCTACTACGTATGAATTTCACAGCCAAACCGCTAATTCAGAACCTTCAGCACTTGCTTTTTGGTGTCATATTACAGCCAGTGCAATTGTGCAAGTCATATTCAGGATCACTAGAGACACTTGTTTAGGTGCCCTCCCCCCTTCCCCCGAGGAGAGGGTAGGGAAAGGAAGGGGAGAAGGACGAAGGGGTGGAGGGGAAAAGACGGGATGGAGAGCAATCGTGTTATATTAACGTCATCGTTCTGTCTGCCAGGCACTGAGGAGCCCAGTGACACTAACGTCTTGGTCAATAACGTGGAAACTCAGACCTCCACCCCTCGACTAATTCCAGTTTTGTAATTTAGTTGCGTAAGAAACATTGTTCGTCCGCTGTCTGTTTATAGGCCCAGGTATCTTGTGCTCAACTGGCGAGGCCCATATGTCGAGGAGAAAAGACTTAAACGAGAGTATTTCGTGCAGGCATCCATCAAAGAGATGTATTCACTGTTGCCTACATCAAGACTGGAAAGACGTGATAATGGAAGACCTTATGGCGGATTATTTAGATTACCCAGCACTCAAGACAGCGCGTAAGTACGTGTTTACAGCCTTCTTAATCAGAGCATTAGAGTTTATTCGGACTCCCATGCAGTCAAGAGGAATATCATTCAACAGTAAGGCTTCCACCGGTAGACGTAAGACTGATAATATCTCGATGCTAGCAGTCAAGAATACACAGACATACACACACGGTGCAACTAGTTTACGTGAAATCCTCCACCGAACTGAACTTTTGACGATGCACTACGATCCAATATTAAAAACTTTTTAAGGTAAAGGGACAAAAAATGCCTATTCCTTTGTTCTTGCAATCGATCTACATATGTTAATGACATAAAGATATCAATGAAAATGGCATGATACGCAATTACCGATACACGTCGCGCCTTGAGATATAAAATGTCGTGTGACTAGGGCCTCCCTTCGGGTAGACCGTTCACCGGGAGCAAGTCTTTCGATTTGACGCCACTTCGGTGACTTGCGCGTCGATGGGGGTGAAATGATGATGATTAGGACAACACAACACCCATCCCCTGAGCGGAGAAAATCTCCGAACCAGAGCCCTTAGGATTGACATTCTGTCACGCTGACCACTCAGCTACCGGGGGCGGACGCTCCTTGAGTATGAACCTGAGTGTGCCAGCGGTAATAGCTAGTTGACCTTTAACAAAAATTCTTGGGAGACTGCACAGCATCGGACGCTTCAAACTGCCAGCTTCTGGCGACGACACAGTACAGTTTTCTTATAGAAGTTTCACGTTAATAAGGAATGGGTCTGAGCACTATGCGACTTAGCTTCTGAGGTCATCAGTCGCCTAGAACTTAGAACTAATTAAACCTAACCAACCTAAGGACATTACACACATCAATGCCCGAGGCAGGATTCGAACCTGCGACTGTAGCGGTCACGCGGTTCCAGACTGAAGCGCCTAGAACCGCACGGCCACACCTTCCGGCTTGTTCGCCCTTTATACACTCCTGGAAATTGAAATAAGAACACCGTGAATTCATTGTCCCAGGAAGGGGAAACTTTATTGACACATTCCTGGGGTCAGATACATCACATGATCACACTGACAGAACCACAGGCACATAGACACAGGCAACAGAGCATGCACAATGTCGGCACTAGTACAGTGTATATCCACCTTTCGCAGCAATGCAGGCTGCTATTCTCCCATGGAGACGATCGTAGAGATGCTGGATGTAGTCCTGTGGAACGGCTTGCCATGCCATTTCCACCTGGCGCCTCAGTTGGACCAGCGTTCGTGCTGGACGTGCAAACTGCGTGAGACGACGCATCATCCAGTCCCAAACATCCTCAATGGGGGACAGATCCGGAGATCTTGCTGGCCAGGGTAGTTGACTTACACCTTCTAGAGCACGTTGGGTGGCACGGGATACATGCGGACGTGCATTGTCCTGTTGGAACAGCAAGTTCCCTTGCCGGTCAAGGAATGGTAGAACGATGGGTTCGATGACGGTTTGGATGTACCGTGCACTATTCAGTGTCCCCTCGACGATCACCAGTGGTGTACGGCCAGTGTAGGAGATCGCTCCCCACACCATGATGCCGGGTGTTGGCCCTGTGTGCCTTGGTCGTATGCAGTCCTGATTGTGGCGCTCACCTGCACGGCGCCAAACACGCATACGACCATCATGGCACCAAGGCAGAAGCGACTCTCATCGCTGAAGACGACACGTCTCCATTCGTCCCTCCATTCACGCCTGTCGCGACACCACTGGAGGCGGGCTGCACGATGTTGGGGCGTGAGCGGAAGACGGCCTAACGGTGTGCGGGACCGTAGCCCAGCTTCATGGAGACGGTTGCGAATGGTCCTCGCCGATACCCCAGGAGCAACAGTGTCCCTAATTTGCTGGGAAGTGGCGGTGCGGTCCCCTACGGCACTGCGTAGGATCCTACGGTCTTGGCGTGCATCCGTGCGTCGCTGCGGTCCGTCCCAGGTCAACGGGCACGTGCACCTTCCGCCGACTACTGGCGACAACATCGATGTACTGTGGAGACCTCACGCCCCACGTGTTGAGCAATTCGGCGGTACGTCCACCCGGCCTCCCGCATGCCCACTATACGCCCTCGCTCAAAGTCCGTCAACTGCACATACGGTTCACGTCCACGCTGTCGCGGCATGCTACCAGTGTTAAAGACTGCGATGGAGCTGCGTATGCCACGGCAAACTGGCTGACACTGACGGCGGCGGTGCACAAATGCTGCGCAGCTAGCGCCATTCGACGGCCAACACCGCGGTTCCTGGTGTGTCCGCTGTGCCGTGCGTGTGATCATTGCTTGTACAGCCCTCTCGCAGTGTCCGGAGCAAGTATGGTGGGTCTGACACACCGGTGTCAATGTGTTCTTTTTTCCATTTCCAGGAGTGTAAATATGACTAATAGCTTTGAACGCTAGAAGAGAATCACACATATACAGCGCAATCAGTTTACTTTTAGGCTTAGAACTTGTGACTATGCAATAAAATGACAGAAAGTATTAACACTTACGAAAAAATTACGATCACAATAAGAAGTAAACAAAGGAAAATACGTGAGTCACACTTTTGGTAGTCTCATTACTTTTGAGAAAACTCAACGTATCTGTTGCATGTGACGCTTCGTTCAATACTCAACAGGGGCCAGTGAATTTCTGCATTTTAGAATGTTCGTATTGAGATACTTCTGGAACCATCGTTCTAATGTCGCACGTGATACTGTTCATGACTTATATTAGCAACTAATGCAGGTAATTAAAACGAAATCTGAATAAATTAACCTTCACGACTGTAGCACGAATTTCTGTCGGGGCTTAGTAGTGTGACATTCTGCGAGGAATAGTACTGAACAGTAGCGAGTTCACTGGAGAGCGATTGGGCTGCCTGAAGTTCTGTCAGTGTTGCTTACAAGAGGCACTATTTGCTAAGTAGTTTTGGAAGTGAAGGTAACTCATGTTACCTGACTGTCCTGTAACTTGTGTGAGGGTGAACGCTGTTTGTTATCATCGTAACTAGAAGAAGAACTGAACTCCTTTGATAAACATCAGACATTTCTGTGTGTTACTGATAATCTGTTCCAGGTTATTGTTAATCACGCTTCTGAATTTGAAGTTTCCATGTACTAAAAAAATGGTTCAAATGGCTCTGAGCACTATGGGACTTAACTTCTGAGGTCATCAGTCCCCTAGAACTTAGAACTACTTAAACCTAACTAACCTAAGGACTTCACACACATTCATGCCCGAGGCAGGATTCGAACCTGCGACCGTAGCGGTCGCGCGGTTCCAGACTGTAGCGCCTAGAACCGCTCGGCCACCCCGGCCGGCTTCCATGTACTAAAGATTTACCCCTTGTAGGAAGCTGTCTAGCATGACAAAGTATGAAATCAATCAGGGAAGCTGCACCTAGTATATGCATCACTACTTTAAAGTTTGGTATGGACCTGTATGCTACAAAAAATACTGTACAAGCACATCTAAAAGGTCGTATGCTCATGGAATTTTCCGAAGTTGGAATTTCATCTGTTGATTGGAAAAGGTTTCAAAACTTACGTTGATCTGGTTTTTAACTTCGACTTTTTAAGTTATGTTTGTAATGAGTGTAATTATGAGCAATTGGTTTCCTTAGTAACCTGCCGTTAAAGATTACTGGCCAGTTTTCTTCTTGGAATATAAGGGTAACTGTGTTCTATGTTAGCACTAAGTTCGTTTGTGTAATTGAATGGACATTTTGGGGCAGCTTACTCACTATTTCCAGGTTAATGACATTACGACTAGTGATGATAATATTGAGGTCAGATTCTCACATAACCTTATCTGTCTCAGAAAGTTTGTTACGTCTATGTGATGCCGTTTGACATACGAAATCATAAAGAAATGTAGTTGTCAGTGGTGGCTGTACTCCGACATCGAGTCTATAAAACCAATTGTCTCACTAAAGCGTCCCTGCTTAAGTTATTTGCGTGGGATGTTGTATTAAAGGACATTTATTTATTTCTGGTTTAGCTAGACACTCGTGCGTAATAATGATTTATTGTGCATCTATTTAATCAAATTAATTTATTTTCTCTTACTACATATAAGAGATAAAAATTTATTTTGACTTGGAAGTAACGTTTTTCTTAGCGGGACATGTCCATGATACAGAAATTTATGTCAATGTTAAACTTGGAGCGCTTTACAATAACAGCTTTGTTAAAGATGTAACCCCAAGCTCAGTCGGTTGCTCCACCCGTTATCCTAACGAACCTTTTATAACGCTGTACTATTTAGGTGGCGAGCGAGGGCGAGTTCTTGTGCTCGTCTAGCTGCCTCCTGAACAGGCGTGGTCTAGATTACAGTATCGCATACAGATGAAATGCCAGCTCCTACTACGGAAGCCTGTAAGCTTTTAAGTGGGTAGATGAAATTCGAAATTGTGAATCGAGGATGAAGTGAGTAGAATTTTTTTCTGAGCAGGAGGTACGAATTCAAGAGGAACGACCTTAGCTACTCAATTTGGCAATGCAGAGGGTGCAACAGGGCAAATATTATACGTGATGACAAAATTGTAACTTGTCAGACAGGTTGTTGAGAACGTTGGAGGTATAGACATTTAGAAGGATTGTACGTAAGCATTTGATAACTCATCGAAATGATATCTTGGCGTATCAAATCACAGGTGAGGAGGGAATTACTCAAAGTTAAAAAGAAAATAATTGTAAGAACACGTAATGAGAAACATTTTTTTTGTTGAGTGGGCTGTCAGTGGTCCAGTGGTCCAGGCATCCAGCTCTTAAGCAAAATGGCTTTTAAATATGTGAAGAATCCTATATTACAATTTACAATTTTAAAAATGTAATCGATTGCATGTGGTTTTTAATTTATTAAAAGTATTTTGATTGATGCTAACAACCCATCTTCACATGCAACATATGGGGTTAGTGAACGGAATTTCAGACGCTCTTTAGCATCCTCGGTTGTGGGTATAAACAGGTGGGGTTAGTTGTGGTGTAATCTAAACGTTAGGTGAGTAGGGCACTGAGAAATGGGTGATAGATAAATAGAGGGCTGGAGGGTAGGTCAGAGGTTGTATAAGATCATAGCTTATGAGTATAAACAGGGAGAATCAGATTGAGTGGAATCTAAAGATTAGATCTGGGAGGGGGATGGTGAAAGGTGGGGAACATATACGGCGATAGGGACTGGGATATAGGCCACAGGTTATCTGTATCCAACACATCTGATTTTAAGGAATTCGCAGTCACATTAAAATTATATGCCTGAATGAGACTCGAAGTTTGGACGTTTGCCTTTCTTTGTACATCCCCCAGGTTGTGGCTAAGCCATGTCTCCGCAGTATCCTTTTTTCCAGGAGTGTTAGTGTTGCAAGTTTCGTAGGAGAACTTCTGTGAAATTCGGAAGATATGAGTTGGAGTGCTGGCGAAAGTAAGGAGAGCTCGTGAGTCGTGTTTGGGTAGCTCAGTCGGCGGACAGTCTGCCTTTAGAAGTTCAGCAGTGTGGACCGAGCTTAGCCGTCCTCACCACTGCATACACGTTTGTGTTTGTTTACTTTCACGTCACCGTCCTTCTAAGCCGAGCAAACTAACATGGTCAACTCTTACAGAAAGAACATTGTTAAGTTCACCTTTTCGAATGAGTATGCATGACCCAAAGCACAGGTCATCGAGCATTTCTTATGTGATGATGTCAACATCCTCTGTGTGCATTCAGTTGCCGGCCAGTGTGGCCGAGCGGTTCTAGGCGCTTCAGTCTGGAACCGCGCTGCTGCTACGGTCGCAGGTTCGAATCCTGCCTCGGGCATGGATGTGTGTGATGTCCTTAGGTTAGTTAGGTTTAAGTAGTTCTAAGTTCTAGGGGACTGATGACCTCAGATGTTAAGTCCCATAGTGCTCAGACCCATTTGAACCATTTCTTTGCATTCAGTTATCGATTTTCAGCAGCGACCTTTGTATTAAGATGGATGTGTGTGATGTTCTTAGGTTAGTTAGGTTTAAGTAGTTCTAAGTTCTAGGTGACTGATGACCGCAGATGTTAAGTCCCATAGTGCGGTTGGCTGTCTCCCTTTCTGGATCATGACATCTACATCAGCCTTTGTAGACAATCTACATGGTGCAGTGCGGGACCCTGGAAACTCAATGCCACGCTTCTACGAGACCCAAAATGTCGACAGCAGGCCACGGACACCTGGCACATTTGCGTTAAATGCATCATGCCACACGGCATGACAGTGGTGGACACAGTGCGCCAAACTGGCAATCTACCGCACCTTGATACCACATGACGGAGCGAAAGCCAGGTGAAACCACCACACATTATGTATTTACTGTAGCATACTACACGATCTCATCGACCCTCAGTCGTCTCTTGATCGTCATAAAGTAACTCAACGTTTCAAAGCAAACCAGGTCCCGTTTGGAGGGAACCGTTATATGAGCAAGCTGCCAAGATTAGCAGCGAAGAACCTGCTGTGCATCGTATCGTTCAAAATTTTCGGCACTGACAGGCATTAATGTCAACTGTAGGCCTACCTGATGAACGACAGACGACATGTCAGACTCCCATGGCCGAAGCCTTCATAACGCATTACAAACATCTCTATCAAGAAGTACCAGCTGGTGTGAAGGCTATTGCCGAGGTTCCCCAGGAGACCTATCGTACACTAGACGGCACCAAACTGCGGAAGAGACCACCGACGATATCCTTGCAGCTGTTTCCAAAGGATCACGGAATCAGTTTCCAGCCCCAGATGGTTTGCCACCAGAGTTTCACAGAAACTTCCAAGCTCTGATGTTCTTGCGATGGAGAACTATGTAATGGGAACTTTTATCCGGCGCGGTTCTTCCGCCATCAGCGTTCGCTTAAAACAAACTTATATCAAAACCTGAAGGAGGAATACTAGTTGACAGTTACTAAATTTTGATTTCAAGATTTTCACGTGCCTCCAAGTATGCGGCTCAAACATGTGCTACAAAAATTTGAGTCCCCATAGGTGGCGATAATAACATCCACGCTGCCTTCAGTGAATACAGAGATGTGATCGTCATGGGAACACACTCCCGGCTGTCTGGCGTTTTAATCTCCATCGACTTCAACCTAGCGTTCGACTGCGTCAGTCACGCATTCCGCAACTCGGTGATGGCCGGATGACGATTCCCCCGACGTTCACACGGGTGATCTTGAGACTTCTTCGAGGGGCGATGTCCAGGCTTCTCATCAATGAAAGATTCACTGGACCTGTACGAATCGAAAGCTTGTACGACCGTTCTTTACGCCATTGCGACGGAATCACTCATCTGCGAATTACGGCGACTCGTGAGGGTATTCCATTCTGGGGCACGGTTTCCGTTGTCATGCCTGCATGGACAACTTGACCCTCGTCGTACGTTCAGCGGCCGAAATACGAATCTCGACGAAACGTGCCAACCAAGAAAGGACGACATCTCCCCTCCTCCCCCCTCCAACGATAGAACGGACATTGTTCTGGTTGCGACACACCATGGAGCACGATGCCGCAGGTCTCCCTAGTTTCCTTCACATTCTTCTTCCTTTTTTTCTTCATATTCTTTACGTTTTACCTTACACAGATTTATTCGCGTGTGGCTTTGCATCTGCTGCCTTATTTATTTTACCTTTCCTTGTGCACTACTATTGTAACTATTTGCTAATCATATGAAAAACGTATCAGCAACGAAGATCATACACAGTGTATAATATCTACTCATGTTTGATTTTTTTTCTAAAATACGTGAATGCACAAGACTCTGACAACTGAACAAAAGAACTTGTGCAGCCTGAGTTTTTGCATACCTCAGCTAGTTTTTCATTTCGTGGTGAGTGCAAGAGAACATTGTGTAATATTATTTATTTAAAACAACAGAGTTTATGTGTTGTTCTGGTTGCTCACAAGCATTCAAACAACACTAAGATAATGTTTTGGAAATAAAATTAAAAATAGATCGGGAGAGAATTTTCCTGTGAAAAGCAAAGACCCTGATTTCGAGTTCCAATCCAACACACAGTTTTGAGCCAGGAAGCTTCATATCAGCACACAATCTGCTGCAGAGTGAAAATTTCATTATCATATTTTAATATTGATTTGTGGAAATGTAACATACCAGTAACAGCAGAATTACATCATGTGAACTCGATGTCACACGAGACTTGAAAGTGAACATGAACATGAGAATGAATGTGGGTGAGGACTTGTAATGCACCGTGATTTGTGACCACTCAAAAAGAACCATGCGGAACGATCTACGTGATCTGCAGCTACAGCGCTATCAATCACTAGGAGATCACTACATCTGGAACACCATGCAAACAGTTTGCTAACGAAAGTTGTCATGGTTCCATCCTCAATTTTCAAGTGCTATGTTTGTGTGTAGGCAGTGGCCTATGCAGGAAGCTGAATGATTTCTCAGAACATAAAGATTGAGTAGCAATATAGGACGCATGGAGGAGTCTTGTATTACATTGGTCCAACATATACAGAAACTCCTTTCTGCATGATTCTGCTGATTACCCTCGAGAATGTTCCATTAGATGAAATGCCACCCTATATACCGGGTGATCAAAAAGTCAGTATAAATTTGAAAACTGAATAAATCACGGAATAATGTAGATAGAGAGGTACAAATTGACACACATGCTTGGAATGACATGGGGTTTTATTAGATCCAAAAAAATACAAACGTTCAAAAAATGTCTGACAGATGGCGCTTCATCTGATGAGAATAGCAATAATTAGCATAACAAAGTAAGGCAAAGCAAAGATGATGTTCTTTACAGGAAATGCTCAGTATGTCCACCATCATTCGTCAACAATAGCTGTAGTCGAGGAATAATGTTGTGTTCACAACATTGGCACAGTAAAGCATGTCCGGAGTTATGGTGAGGCATTGGAGTCGGATGTTGTCTTTCAGCATACCTAGAGATCACGATACACTTGCGGCTTCAGGTAACCCCAAAGCCAATAATCGCACGGACTAAGGTCTGGGGACCTGGGAGGCCAAGCATGACGAAAGTGGCGCCTGAGCATACGATCATCACCAAACGACAAACGAAAGAGATCTTTCACGCGTCTAGCAATATGTGCTGGAGCGCCATCCTGCATAAACATCGTAGGTTCCAGCAGGTGTTTATCAGCCAGTCTGGGGATGATGCGATTCTGTAAAATATCGGCGTACCTCTCACCCGTCACGGTAGCAGAGTTGCTGTCCAGCGCCATCTGTCGGACATTTTGTGAACTTTTTTTTTGTTCTAATAAAACCCCATGTCATTCCAAGCATGTGTGTCAATTTTTACATTATTCCATGGTTTATTAAGTTTTCAAATTTATACTTTCTTTTTGATTACCCTGTAGATAGAAATACTGTCAAACTCCACTTTCAAATCCCCTATGAGGCAAGGTTTGAAGTGAGTCATAGGAAATGACGCTGTTTAAATTAAGGGTCCTCAGTTTCGTTTTTACCAGGAATAGCGTGCTCTACGACCGTGCTACTGAGATTCGAGATAGGAGGAAACGCAGCATCAGTCGTAAATTTTTAATCTGTTTCTTGCAGATCGATTTCAGCTAAACTGTTATTTCTAATGACAGTGTGGTAGCATGTGCGATTTTATTTACGATGAGTCATCATGACTCTAATCTACACAGTAGCTGAAATGGATCTGCAACTAACAGATTAAAAATTTACGACGAATGCTGCCGATCCTCCTATCTTGAACCACGAGTCATTTCGCGGAAGGCAGTATTTATTGTTTTTATTTTCACTTTACAAGTTTAACGGTAGATCCACTTATCTACGTAATAAACTATTTGTTCGTTACCTAGATTTTTGTAAATAATACCAGAAATAAATCCTAACAATTGTTGTTCGTGTGGCATATGCTCCACTCTAATAAAAAAGTTCGATCGATCACACTGTGTCCAGCACTGCAGAATACACTACTCCCGATCGCACATCCCGTCTGATTTAGTGGTAAGATGGTCCAGTGGACATTGTGTCGAAAACTGAATACAGATCAAGCATGAAAACAGAAAGAAGCTGTACTGAACTGCGGAAAAAAGCAAAATAGGAACAAGGAACGGTCTAAGATTAACAAGAACAATGTCATGGAAGACACCAGAGCAACGGCGTTGTGGCACAGTATCATTGTGTTGGATTACAAAGCGGACGAGCCAAATTCAGAACTCCATCGTGCCACTTTTTTTTTCCACGACATTATGAACTGTACGTCCAGCCATTGAAATGTTTGTTTTATTTCTGTAATCTCGGCAGTTGTCATACTATACACTGGTTACAGAATATGAATCATGCGGTAAGTAAATGTGATGAATAGTGAGAGCGGGCGAGATGCCGCATAGATGTCTCACAGAAATGAAAACACAAATAAACGGGTGTGAACTTTGTTACAACAAAGGAATTCAAGAGACAAAACTCCCAAAACGGAAGGCAAATTCAAAACCGTTAAACACCTATGTCTTGACAGAGCACAGAGAAACCATGTGATTTTGAAACTGTTGCGTTCATTTGTTGCGGATTATGAGACAAACTATTATGTTTTCATCATTTCCTTGGGAGTGATCACGTTCTTATTCATACGGACACCTTTATAGGGCACGGAGGCATATCTCTCTCACAAGGCATAGAAATTAGGTGCATCGATAAGAGATTCCTATCATGACTATCACTAATGTCGTATAAGATACACCAGACACGTTTTCCGATGGAGGGTTCGGCTGAGTTGACACCTCGTCATCAAACGTTCGCGGTTACCTATCGAAAGCCACTACCTTTCTGCTTCTAACAGTGTAGTTGTGCAGAGCCAACTGCCATTATAGGTCCCTAGCTTACACTTCGCTGTTGCAAACGGACGTTACACCACGACACAGACGCTAATTTGAATACAGCGAACAGCGGAAAAAAGTATTGGCATGAGGGAGCTTTGCACACGGCGCTGCCGCTTTGCAGTCCATGACCATGGCCACTTTACTGTGACGCCGTACCTTTTCCACGCAGCTCTATGTTGCACATCCTGTGTTTGAACCGTTCACTGTTTCTATTTGGCTTTTTTTCACAGTTTCTGTACATCTTCTTCCTGTTTTCATTCTTGTCTGTGTTCAGTTTTTGACGGGCTGTCTACCGGGCCCTCTTGCCATAAAATCTGAGGATGGGCAGTTTCCCTTGTAAGTACACAGCAAAACTCTCCGGTACTAAATTAAATATATGTAACTGAAAATTGCTGCCAGATTATAGTTGTGCGCTGGAAATGGACTCAAACCAAGACCCATCCGTTTTGTGGGTAATTCTCTTACCGGATGGACATTTTTGTATTGTTATTTTTTTGAGTTATCCAGGAGCGACTCATCACTTGTACTCACACCTTTACTTCCGACAGTACATGGCTCCTATCTTCCAAACTTAACAGAAGATCTCCGACAGACCGTGCGGACTAGCACTCCAGGAATAAACGGAAGATTCATTCTGGAAATTATGCTATTATTGTGATTAATGTCATCACTTGAAAAGCAAACGACTTGTTCCTAGTAGCAAAAGCCTCGCAATTCAAACTGTTCACTGCATTGCCTGTGTACTTTTTTATATCGGTCCCCTAGACTTGGTACACATGGAATTTATTTTTGTCTAATAAAGCTTCTTTGTATACAATATTTGAAGTAGTATGAATCGCGACATGAGCGAAGAGCTTGTTTGCTTCACTAACACGAGAGAGAGCCACGAAGATCCGGCCATGCAAAATGCGACTAACACCAAAGTCCACGCCACCAACACGTAGAGCTTGCACTTATGCTTTGCTTGTGGTCATGGCATAACATAAGCTCATCGGGGAATTCGACACGCTTGAAGAAAATCTGTAAATTGTTAGAAATAAACAGCAGTCACAGCATAAAAACTTTCTCGCCTACGCCACTTCCGATCTAAACTTACACGTCTACGTTGTTACTCTGAAGAGAAGCAACAATAAGCACTGCGAGTAATGGTTCTGAGGAGAAAGATGATGCATGACACTCTCGATCGGGGCTACGTCACCCATCGCTTTCGGGAGCAGTTTCCTAAGAACTTCTTGAGTGCAGCAAGTCTCACATCACGAACTTAATTGCATTCTTAAGACCTCATAGTCCTCGGTGTTTTAGCCATTCTGTTGTACTCAGAAATAAACGAGATTTTATTAGGCATTTTTATTTCTAAGCACAATGAAATCAAAATGGAATCTGCAGGTATCCAAATCATAATGCAAACATAATAATTAAATTTTTCCTAGCAATGGATATAAATAAAGCCTATCGAAAGGAGCAAAACAGTGTCAAGCTTTTAGTACCCGAGGCTAAATCAGTGAATTTGTATATTCTAGCCAAGCAAATTCAATGTGAATGTGTATTCGTAAAGATAAAACTGCAGGGGTTAATTCTGTTAGTGACGTAAAGTTTCGAAAATTCTTCCATCTCTGAGGTAAAAAAAACCCCAGGAAAGAAGTCTAATATAAATAAAACCTATCGAAACAGCAAACCAATGGCGTTAAGTTTTGATAGAGAGAGTTAAAGTATGATGTTCTCGAGCCGCAGTAAGTCTCGCCTCATGATCTTCATTGGGTTCTTGTGAACGCATTCCCTTCGGTATTTTAAAAGGAAGGAAGGAAGAATGGGTTTGACGTCCCGTCGACATCGAGGTCATTAGAGACGGAACTCAAGCTCGGATTATATCAAAGATGTAGAAGGAAACCGGCTGTGCCCTTTCAAAGAAACCGTTTGATGAAGCGATTTAGGGAACTCACGGTAAACCTAAGTCTGAATGGCCGGACGCGGATTTGAACCGTCGTCCTCCCGAATGCTAGGCCAGAGCGCTCTCAGTCTTGTAGTCATCTAGTGCATACAGAGAGTGCCTCTTTTATTCAAAAACGAAAGGAATCAAAATATAACGAGCATACCCCCAGATCCCAAAGCAAACATAACAAATTCGTGTATCTCAAGAAAAATATAAGTGAAACCTATCGAGGGAAGCAAAGTAATGTCGTTAAGTTTTTAGTATACAAAGCAAAAGCACTAATTCTGTATATGCTAGGAAATTAAGATCAGTATTAGTTTGTTTTAATAAAGATAAGACTGTGACGCTTAATTTTGTCACTAAGATAAACCTCCGAAAATACGCCCCAAACGGTGCTCAAATTACCTGTGAAAACCTAATGAAAATTTGTCTAGTAATTTTGGCAATTAACGTGTTCGAACAGACGGACACTACGGTTTTACAGTTTTGTTATTAGCATGGGCCAGCCAAATAATGAACTCACTTAGAAACGACGAATAAAGAATTTTCATTTGAAATACCGAAGAGAATAAACTGAAAAGCACATTAAAAAGATCAGTAAAAATGTTTGTAAATTATATAAATAAAATGCTCAAGTAAAGAATTCCAGGAGGAGGAGGAGGAGGAGATTAGTGTTTAATGTCCAGTCGACAACGAGGTCATTAGAGACGGAAAAGATTTCCACCAAGTGATTCTGTAAAATTAAGGGCACAATTAAGACGAAAATACTTTGTCTTAACGAGAAACATTCCGCTTAACCATTACACTAGTTAGCGAGAAAGTCACAGCTCCATATTGCGAAGTTCCCGTTCTATTATTGCAGTGCTCTAAGCAAATGTCGGTATCGTTTTCTGGGACGTTATCTACCATCGTGCCGTCTCCCCCAGAGAAAGCCAGGCTGGCACGAGCAGAAATTAAACGTCTCTGTTGATCCCCCGCTATGAAGAGACGATTCATAATAAAGGCACAACCCCGCTATTGTTCGCAGCCGCCGCCGCACCTGCAGTGCGACGAATGAACTGGTGCGTGCGGTCCTGCAGGCTCGATGCCAGGGCATAAATCCACAGGTCGGCCTTCCCGCGACGCGACGAGTTAATTCCATTTGGGACCTGCGTGTTGCTCCCGCGCTATAAATCGGTTTAAATTTTAAGGGCCTTATTGCGAAACTGACTTACAAAACGTCTCAGAAACAACGACGTAGTTTGCAGAATTAATGGCCTTGTTTTCCACAGCCTCAGTTATACAAATGCCTGCCCTCAAAAAAATTCTTAACTACATTTATTTCCCTACTGCAGTCATTCCCATTTTTCAACAAAAACGGTTCCATTAAGAGGACATTTTCGAGTAGGCGGCAATTAGGAAGTTATTAACGTGTTTAAGTTACTTGGATCTCACGAGGTATAGAAGACTTACATGATGAAAAATTAACTGGTGACTTAAGGTGCAAAGTGGAACATTTGTGAATGAACAACACGTTTGGGTCAACCTGCAGCAACGTAAAACATTAAAGCTAACAAAAGATGCAGAAGAAAGGTAAGAAAGCTGATCTTTCCGAGTAGCACAGTCATTATAACCAAATAGGCATAAATAAAAATCAAACGCCACATGTACGAAAGATAATCACCTGAGAATGGCTTGACCGATTCTCTTGATTTTATTTTGTTGCTGTTGTGTTTGCAATTATCAAGACAAGGTTTGTATGAATGAAAATTTTTGGGAAATTCATCGTAAAAGCCAGAATCAAACGTTGTTATCGAAAATCTCGATAAGTTTTTGACCGATTTTTTACTAATTTTTACACGACACTCTAGTTAACATTCGGACAAGCATAGGCTGTGTATATAGTTGTAATACAGAGTGGGAGAGGGGAGGAGGAGATGGACCCAGAGAGAGGGGGTAGGAGATTATGCTCAGAGAGATTGGGGGGGGGGGGGGGAGCATACAGGTGAGTCACTAACTATTGCCACCAAGAAAAACTCCGAAAGTATGATAGGAGCTGAAACGTTTGTGGGAAAAAAGCTGCATGGGACGATGGGGGCCATAATATGACGTTGGTTTTTTGTTGCTAGGTGGGGTCGATTCAGAGATATGGTCATCTTTGTTTCTTTAAATGGGATGCTATAGTTTGGTACTTATTTTCTGATAGCGGCTATCGGGACGAATCCAATGATGTGTAACAGTAAGGTCTTTGAAGGTCAACGAAGATCACAAAGGTGGCATGAACGTCCATTTACAGAAGGTGTTCGAAGAGGTGACCATTGATATCAATGCAGTGCTGCAGTCATCATGGATTTAGTGGTACCCCTTACCACATCGGCACTTAACGAAGCACATGCTCTGACAATTCTCTGTCGCATATCTTAATGTGTAGTTGGATCGTCTTTATAAACAACGTCTTTTACGAATCCGCACAAGAAAGAGTGAGAGGCGTCAAGTCTGGCGAACAAGCTGGCCACGACACATTTCCTCCGCGTCCAATCCAAGGACTTAGGAATTGTCTGTCAAACTCATTTCTAGCCATCAGCGAAAAGTATGTGGACAGCCATCGTGTTAATACCACATCCTCTTCCTTGTTCCTAAAGCTATTTCTTCCAATAACAGACCTAATACTTCTTGCAAGAATTTGATGTACTTCCTACCATTAAGATTTCCTTCGATGAAATAGGGGCCTATAATTCTATCCTCCAGAATCCCACACCATACATTCACCGAGCACGGTTTTTACTGTGCAACTTGCCGCAGCAACCATGGGTTTTCAGTTGCCCAATAAATCAACATTAACATTTCCGTGGCTCGTGCGTATAGCCTCGTCAGTAAATAAAATCAAATTAATAAATGTGTCATTCCTCTGAATCTGAAGTTGAGCCCATCGGCAGAATTCAGTGCGACCCACACAATCCGTACCAGTTAATTCTTGGTGGAGACTGATATGGTAAGGATGATATTTATGGCGATGCAGAACACGAACAACACTACCCTGGCTCCTGACAGATTCCGTTGTGATCTGACGCGAACTAACACAAGGATCTCGAACCAAGTTCAAGAGTACCAATTTCCGTTTCCTCGTTGGTAACTTTCCTTTGCCGGATATGTTTCCGATGCGTTAAAGATCCAGTTGTTCGCAGTTTATCACACACATATTTAAATGTATGACGTGTAGGGTGAGTAAGTCGAGGATATCTTTCAGCTTACAAGTCCCTAGCTCTCACTGAATTTCGTTGGCATTCTCCGTAAATGAGAAGCATATCGACTTGTTCTTCGAAGGAATACATCATTCACATTCGCTTTATTCGACGATACTAGTCTTACCGTTGCTAGTAGTGTTACCTCGCAAAACCATCGAATGCTGTTTGCATGTCAATGGCACGTTAGATGGATACGCGGTATTCGGCGAATATTTACTATTTGCACGTTATACGAGAGAAAATTGTCACAGCATGCGCATCAACAAATGCCGAAGTGACAAGGAATCCCATTCAGTCCATGATAAGATTGAAGCACTGCAGTGATACCAATGGTAATCACTTCGAACACCTTGCCGGCCGGGGTGGCCGAGCGGTTCTAGGCGCTACAGTCTGGAACCGCGTGATCTCTACGGGGTTCTAGGGGACTAATGACCTTAGAAGTTAAGTCCCATAGTGCTCAGAGCCATTTGAAACTTCGAACACCTTCTGTAAATGGACGTCCACGCCACCTTTGTGACTATCGTTGACCTTCCAAGACCTTACTGTTACACATCATTGGATTCGTCTCGATAGCCGCTATCAGAAAATAAGTTCCAAACTAGAGCATCCCATTAAAAAAAAAACAACAAAAAACAAAGTTGACCATATTTATGACGTGACCCCACCTAGCAACAAAGAACCAACGTCATATTATGGCCCCCGTTGTCCCATCAATATCTGTCCCACAAAGTTTTCAGCTACTATCATACTTTCAGAGTTATTCTACGTGACAACAGTTAGTAACTCACCCTGTAGATAGGGAGGAAGAGGAGATGGACTGGGAGAGTGGGGAGGAGATTAAACACAGAGAGCTGGGCGGAGGCTAAGATGCATGGACAGAGAGGGGGATGAGAATATGGGCAGTGAGAGGGGGCCTAAGGAATTTAGGATGTGTATGCAATTACCATACATATTTAATAACTGCAACCTTATCAGTCCACCTAATTTTCAACATTCTTTTGTAGAACCACATCTCAAATGCCTCGACTTTTTTCTGTTTCAGTTTTCCCACAGCCCATGCTCCATACAGTGCTGTGCTCCAAATGTTTATTTTCAGAAATTTCTTCTTCAAATTAAGTCCTATGTTTGCTACTGGTAGAATTCTCTTTCCCTGGAATGCCCTTTTTGGCAGTACTAGTCTGCTTTTTATGTTTTCCTTGCTCTGTCAATCACGGGTTATTTTGATATTTACGCTACGTGAGCAAAAGTATCCTGACACCCCCAAAAACTTACGTTTTTCATATTAGTTGCATTATGCTGCCACCTACTGCCAGGTACTCCATATCGGCGACCTCAGGAGTCATTAGACATCATAAGAGAGCAGAATGGGGCGCTCCGTGCAATTCATGGACTTCGAACATGGTCAGGTGATTGGCTGTCACTTGCGGCATACGTCTCTACGCGAGATTTCCAGAATCCTAAACATTCCTATGTCCACTGTTTCCGATGTGATAGTGAAGTGGAAAAGTGAAGGGACATGTACAACACAAAAGCGTACAGGCCGACCTCGTCCATTGACTGACAGAGACCGCCGACAGTTGAAAAGTGTCGTAATGTGTAATTGGCAGACATCTATCCAGACCATCACACAGGAATTCCACACTGCATTAGGATCGATTGCAAGTACTATGAGAGTCAGGCAGGAGGTGAGAAAACTTGGATTTCATGATCGAGCGGCTGCTCACAAACCACACATCATGCCGGTAAATACCAAACGACGCCTCGCTTGGTGTAAGGAGCGTAAACATTGGACGACTGAACAGTGGAAAAACATTGTTTGGAGTGACGAATCACGGTACACAGTGTGGCGATCCGATGGCAGGGTGTGGGTATGGCGAATGTCTGGTGAACGTCATCTGCCAGTGTGTGTAGTGCCAACAGTAAAATTCTGAGGCGTCGGTGTTATGGTGTGGTCGTATTTTTCGTGGAGGGAGCTTGCAACCTTGTTACTTTACGTGACACTATTTCAACATAGGCCTACATTGATGTTTTAAGCACCTTCTTGCTTCCCACTGTTGAATAGCAATTCGGGGATGGCGACTGCATCTTTCAACATACTTGAGCACCTGTTCATAATGCACGGCCTGTGGCGGAGTGGTAAGACGAGAAGAACATCCCTCTAATGGACTGACCTACACAGAGTCCTGACCTAAATTTTATAGAACACCTTCGTGCCAACCCTCACCAGCCGACGTCTATACCTCTCCTCAGTGCAGTATTCCGTGAAGAATGGGCTGCCATTCCCCAAGAAGCCTTCCAGCATCTGATTGTACCTATGCCTGCGAGAGTGGAAGCTGTCATTAAGGTTAAGGGTGGGCCAACAACATATTGAATTCCAACATTACCGATGGAGGGTGCCACGAACTTGTGAGTCATTTTCTGTATACTTTTGATCATGTAGAGTAGGTAGCAGAATTTCTTAACTTGATCGCCAATTGTGACGTTAAGCGTCTTGGTATTCTCATTTCCGTACTTCTCAATACTTTCGCTGTTCTTCCATTTTCTCTCAGTCCACATTGTGTACCAGTATTCATTAGATTGCGAGGTAACGGGTGAGTTGTGGCGCCCTGAAAATATTCTAAGTTCGGAGTTGGCGTGGCCGCGCAGCCTACTCGGCAGGCCGACCACATGGTGTCGAATGTTAGCCGGGGTCCAGGCCAACCACATGGTTTGGAATTCCTTGGTGATGCTGTGTCGATGAAAGAGACTTGTATGCCGATAGTGCCAAAGATAGCGGACTTTGTGAAACCATCATGGCAGATATTTCACAGCTCATGTAGAAATTAATAACAGCCAGAGGATTTATGATATCATAAAAAGACACTTGTACATTCCCATTATTTACACGACGAGTCTGATGTTTTATCTGACGATAAATTATACAAGTAACGCCCAGCAGCGAATTTCCAAAATCTAAACAGTTCATCTGCTTTCGTCGATCGATATGTCTTTGGAAAGCTATTAGTGTAAACCCAAATTGGTATGAATTACAGGCATGTAACTTGAATAGTAAATGAGTTATTGGAGGTCAAAGTGGCCGATTACTATTAATCGCGTCAGGCCATAAGTACTCCACAGTTACACGAAAAAGCGGTAGCAGCATGCTTGTAAAGATATTTATTCATCTATGACTTTCTTTGTATCTGATATATGCTATTCATGAAGAAATTGGTCAATTATTTATTGTGTTTTAGAAAGCACAGCGACATTAGACTGCTGGCTTACTTCTGTTCTATTCCTTTGTTATATGTTTATTTAATTTGTTTATGTATTTATTAATGTGTGTTAGAGCGTGTTTATGGTGCAGCCGTAGGAATATTTATTTAATTTCAAGTTATTTAAATGTAAATTCAGTATTTCGAATGTGTTTCATTCTGTTTGTGAGTGTGCGTTGGCTTGAAGACATGGCAGGAGCGCTCTAGCCAATCACAGTGCTCGTTAATGCGGCGACTAGATGGAAGTGGGGGAGGAGCATCGTTTCGAGAGAGGTCAGGGGGGTTCTGAAGAGTGTGGGACGAGGGACAGTCGCATAGGACACAGAGAATTCCGGACAGTACGGCGCGACGGAGGGACGGTCGCGGGAGATAGAAATATTTCGTAGTGCCGACTTATGCACTTGTGATGATTCCGTGGCTTCTGCAGTGAAGACGTAGTATGCGCTTAGAAGTGAATATCTCGCGAGCTATATTGTTGTTCATAACTAATTACGTGAAGTAGGAATCTATTGTTTCCCTGTCATTCAACTTATATTTTATTTCATTGCTGGGCCATCGACACCAATAAGTTTTTTACAGTAATAAAGGGCATTCTTAAAGGTATTTCTCCTATCGTAGTCATCATTTAAAGTCGTTAAAATTGTACCTGCAGAATTTATTTGATTTCAATCTTTCATGTATACATGTCTATGTTACGTTCAAAGTTCGCAATTGCCGATTGATAGGAATCTTTGACCATTCGATTCATGTGTATATTCATATTGCATACTGTAGACTCCGCAGTATTTGGCTTTTAATGCGGACACTACGTATCCCAGCGCTTAGACAACGAAACCAGCCAAAACTTTTAATACTTCAACACTGAGTCAGAGGGTACGTAGTTGAGGGCCACCAAACCATCACACCTCATTTTATTAACTGAATGCCTGCAAGATGGTCCCTTCCGTTCAACAGATTCTGTAATTCTTCTTCATGTTTACTCAGGATAGCAATGTCATTAGTGAATTTTATCACTAATATTCTTCCACCTAGAATTTTAAACGCATTCTTTACGCTTTGTTTTATTGCTGTCATTGCTTCTTCGACTAATATATAGAACATTAGGGGCAAAAGATTGCATTCCTCTCTCACGTCGTGTTACATGTAATAACTGCCTAAAGGTTGGGGTAATACATTGGTTAATGCTTTAAAATATGCAGATGGACCTACAATTTGTGCCAGTAGTTCCTGTACATATAATTTCAAGCTGACAGGCGGGTGATCAGACAGGACGCTTACGTATGTGTCACCTGTCAAGAGTCGCATCTAGACGTGTCAAGGGTCCCGTATCTCCAACTGCACACGCCCCAAATCATTACAGAGCCTCCACCAGCTTGAACAGTCTGCTGCTGACATGCAGGGTCCATGGATTCATGAGGTTGTCTCCATAACCGTACACGTCCATCCGCTCGATAGAATTAGAAACGGGACTCGTCTGACCAGGCAACGTGTTTCCAGTCATCAACAGTCCAATGTAGGTGTTGACAGGCGAGCGGTAAAACTATGTGTCGTGCAGCCATCAAGGGCACACAAGTGGCGTCCGGCTCCGAAAATCCATATGGGTGATGTTTTGTTGAGTGGTTCGCACGCTGACTCATGTTGATGGCTCACCATTGAAATCTGCAACAATTTCCGTAAGGGTTGCATTCCCGTCACGTTGAACGATTCTCTTCAGTCGTCGTTGGTCCCGTTCTTGCAGAATATTTTTCCGGTCGCATTGATGTCGGAGATTTGAAGTTTTACCGGATTCCTGGTATTAACGGTACACTCGTTGAATGGCCATATGGGAAAATCCTCACTTCATCGTTACCTCGGAGATTCTGTGTTCCATCGGTCGATTATAACACCACGTTCAAACTCCATTAAATCATGATAACCTTCCGTTATAGCAGCTGCTTTCTTCTTTGTGTTCCAATCTTATTATTCCCTCTTGGTTGCTGCACATATTGTATGTTACCTATTTATGTGTCAGTGACGGGCTAAAGAAACTGGTATAGCCATGCGGATTCAAATACAGTGATATGCAAACAGGCAGAAGACGGCAATGTGGTCGGCAATAAGTGTCTGGCGCAGTTGTTAGATCAGTTATAGCTGAGCTGCAATAATTCAGGCACAGACAATGTATATTACTCGTATTACTCTACGATGAGCAAGAGATCCGTGTAAAATCCCTCCGCCATCTGCTCAGCAGGAATCTCATCCTTCCACAGTGTACGAGGACACGCACACATGCACACGCACACACACACACACACACACACGCACACACACACACACACACACACACACACACACACACACACACACACAAAGCTTTTATTTCGTACAGTAGAGCGTCTGAAACCTCTACCAGACAGACTTTGGACAGTTTACCTGAAGAATTAGAATAAATTTGTGCGACGACGGTTTATGACCAAATGCAGCACTGCAGACACTGCTCTCTACCTGTAGGGGACAGAGCGGGTGACTGGCCCACTGCGAGACGACTATTAAAGATCAGTGTATATCTCATTTACGAGGGATGTATTATTTCAATGTTTTATCTACTTGAGATTGATTTTACTTTGCTGAGGATCATGTTTAGACAGTCTCAGCACATCAAGAACGTTTGAAAGCACGCTGCTGTTGACTGTTCGTTTTTTTTATCTGTGACGATCAGTCAAGTACTTCGCTATTGTTCCAGGGGAGCCAGTCCGTCCAAGAAATACGTTTAACGGCTTGCAGGAAGTGTCCTGTTCTTGAGTCTTTTGTCCCTCTGTGACTGATTTCTGCTGGCTAGATACAGTTTATCACTGTCAGAAAGTGGATCTCTTTGTGTACCATCAACGAGAGGCTAGAAGATGCATGGAAAACCGGTGTCCCTATCTACAGTAGGACTAGAGGGTGTGTGAAAGGGGAGGTCGGAAGCAAGGTAAAACTGGTTGTAAGCTGGTTAGACTGTACTCACACATCCAGGTGAACTCACATGCAACTGACACCACTCTCTCCTATCGAAATCTTTAGGTAATTGCGTTATTACAACGATTTTTCTCAATTCCTTGTGCGTGTGTGTTGCATTGTGACCCGATGTTTACGAGTGGTGTTCTTTTTCTGACAATTTCAGTGTGTAATTAGAGAAATGGAGCATTTTCCATCAGCTGTGGTAGCGTGTATTGGCCTTACTACACTTCACTAATATTAGCTGCCCTATCCCCTCTTACCATGTATCTGTGTACAAGTTCCTCAGCAGCTACACACTTATAGATCGGTAGTAGGCAGTTCTTATGGCAGCGGAGGTTCGAGTCCTCCCTCGGGCATGGGTGTGTGTGTTTGTCCTTATGATAATTTAGGTTAAGTAGTATGAAAGCTTAGGGACTGATGACCTTAGCAGTTAAGTCCCATAAGATTTCACACACATTTGAACATTTTTTACTGGCAGCGGCTGTAGGACGGGTCCCAGCCAATTTCGAGTGGTATTGTGGACTAGAGCGTACATCAAAGTGTACATACACAAACATGTGATGGGAAAGTGGAGTAAAACACGCTACAATCGTCTTCAGTTGAGCTCCATGCAACAAGGCGAGCACTTCTGTTTCACTCACTCTGGGTTAGTGGAATGGGATGAAGTCGTCTCCCACACTATGGATTGACCAGCCGTTTCAAAAAACGCCAACATCTCCAGCACTGGCCTCTATGTTGAAAAATGTATCCACAGTCAGTACTACTACATAACCATTATTTATTGAAATGTATTCCCTCTACGCTTATTCATTGGTACAGCCACTTGGACCCAACACAAGGGTAGAGATTAATTCAAGGAAAATACGTGGAAGGTTGCCCTATATGATGCGTCATTTACCATTCCCAAACAAATATTTTTTATTAATAACAGTTCTATGATAAGCCAAATAAGTTACCAAGATTCTTGCCATATTCATACAAATAGTTAAAGACTTTAAATTAATAACACAATGCAAATGCGTAAGGACAGTTGCACTATACTCAAAATTACAAATAGTACTTGAAGAACATACCAACTGTGCAATATAATGTTGGCCCGATTAAAAGCAGTTAATTGATTAAATAAACCTGCGGTGGCACTCTGTCCGTGCGACTAGCAGCGCAACTGTAGGCTAGTCCCACAGGGTCTTGAAAATAAGTTTAACATTTGTTGAACAAAAGCATTAAAATACATTCATCCCCATGGCAAAAGTAAGCTCTGGGCGTACTCCAAGACAAGAAATTAGAAACAAGTACATATAATGTTGGTATCCAAGGTCTGTTAGCCGCTTTACCACTAGGAGGTACACACTCATGTTAAATGTTCCTTTTACTAAGAATATTATGGAGCGTAAGGCAAATGACGACACTATGGAGTCACAAGACAATGGTATTCTAGTCCCACGTAGACTAGATGCGGCCAAGCTGACCATACATTACCCACGTGTAAAAACCGAAGCAAACCGTAATACTTCACTGATTAGCCACAAGGCTGTTACACATAAACCAAGTTAAGTACTTAAATAAAGTACTGGGCCCCTATAACACAATTCAAATGATAATGGCAATTAAACGCTTTTTTTTAAGAAATCAAGAGACTCATTTCCCAGTTTGCCCAAAGTCCTTCATCATACGCACAGAAGGTCCTTACAACAATAGAACCACTGAGTAAGTTACTTTCCGAAAATC
The DNA here is from genome assembly GCF_021461395.2 of Schistocerca americana. Classification (NCBI taxonomy): domain Eukaryota; kingdom Metazoa; phylum Arthropoda; class Insecta; order Orthoptera; family Acrididae; genus Schistocerca; species Schistocerca americana. Next base: position 478,508,783 of record NC_060121.1, read on the forward strand.
ACTAAAACCATGTCCTACTCCGGCGACATCCCCGTCGCAGAGCGCGGTAAAAAAACAACAATAGTAAACTACTCAACTTGAGGCTGGAACGGGAGGCCCGCAGAAGCAGCTGCCAACACCTACACCTCCTGCGATGTCGGGGAAGCCGTTGAAGCAGAAGGAAAACTTGTCCCTGCTTCGGACCACCAGAACAGCAACGCGTCAACCGCTGCGGATGCAAGGCTGTCAACATATACTAAACAACGAACAGCAAAGAGGTTTGATAGAAATTTACACACACAGAAATACTTAAAGGACAAGCAAAGATTATAAACATCACAAGTTAATCTTCCTAGCAATACCAAGAAACAATATACAAAGTCATTTTAAAGAAGAATCACATAATAATCAAAGGACATTAAATAAGTCAAGGTATAACTTTACTGGGGCCTCTTAGGGACTAACAGACACTGTAATTTGGATATCCACCAAATCGCAAATGGGCGCTTAAAATGAACACCCATAATCCGAAGGGCTCCTCAACACAGAGTAAGAGAGTGCGCAAATACAAACACGCACACACACATGACTCACACGTGTATTACTTTAGGCTGAGCTCACGCATCTTCATTTACAAGCCAAATCCATAACTCGCCCCAGCAAGGACCATAAGGTCTATAACAAAAAGAAATTACAATCAATAGTATCAAATACTTAATAATCACAAAAACGACGATTTCAAGTACCAGATTAACATTGCGAAATAGGAACCGGACCCTGGACAGCTCACACCGGGGCAGAATTAACAATCTTTGAATTCCGTACCTACTGAACAGTTTTCATACAAAAATTCAAGTAAATGTCATGAAGGCCAGTGGCTTCAGACTCCAGGTAGGCATCGGATAATGCTGCCCTCCCGCTCGTAGCTACTAACAATTTGTTCAATATATGTCGGCGTATTTAGCACACCACAATTGACTGATGCACATCATAACCACGTTGCACGCGACGAGAACCACTCCTTGCGCGCTAAACTCGTCAGTAGCAATGGTCAACGCTGCAGGAGAACGCGTGGCGCCATAGCCCAACAGTTAATGATTTCAACTCGCTGCAGTCGCCAGGACCCCTAGTACTCAGGCACACCCGTCCACCTTCATGTCCCACACACCACTCCCTACAGCACAGCCCCAGAGAGAACAGATAACCAAGCAAATACGATACGAAGAGGGCCAGAATCGATGGAACGCGCGCACAAGTGGCACCAGTAGGATCGAGCGTGTACCTTCACAGAAGCCGCCTTGGCTCAACCTCCTCGCGTTGAAAACTAAAGATTCCCCCTTGGCAAGAAGGAAAGGTACATTTACAAGCTTCACCTTACTGAGATGAACTTGGAAGGCATTCCCAGTGGCTAGCTCCTTGACTAACAAATTAACCGGTCCCAAAACCTTGATGATAGAACAGGGGCCCACAAAGCAGGAGTTCAACTTATCAACACCAGCACCACTTTTCTCTCGCCTCATGAAGTTTCTAACGAAAACTTATCTGCCACCTTATCTCTAAAGGGTCTGCCACGATTGTAGCGCCTTGCCTGATGACTGTGAGCCAATTAAATATTTTGCCTAGCCCACTGCCACTTCTCCTTGAGCAGGCCCAGTGTGATTGATGTGGGTAGAAGGTCATTAATGCTCCACAATTTGGGAGGATTAATGAAATACTCTTATATAAGAGCGGTAGCAACAGCCTTGGATGCCTCATACTGGGCGGAACCAAACCCGAAGTTGAGTCAGGGGAGGGTGCTATCCCACCTGATCTGCGAGTAGGCTTGGTATTTGATGAAGGCCACCATAAGATTACGATTGATCTTCTCCGCATAGGACGCCTGAGGATAATACAGCGTGGTAATATACGTAATGACATTGTGGAAACAGAACTGTCTAAACTGCGTGGAGACAAAGACCGGAGCTTTATTACTCACAAAGACCTTCTGGGGTGCGGGCACCCAAACAAGGAAAATATGTTACTTATGTGATGGATGATAATGGAGGCTGTAACCCCTCGGCTAGGGAACAATGAAAGAAATCGAGAGAACGCATCGATAACAAGCAAGATGTTGCTCTTCTTAGTACGGGGAAGGTGTCCAACGAAATCGATAAAGAGAGTATCCATAGGATGCAGCTCTCGCTCGGATTACAGCAATCCCCTGGGCAAGTAAGTGTTCGTTCCACCCCTCTTACAAGACACGCACTCAATAACCAAACGGTGAATATCTCTGTGCAACGAAGGTGAGCATGTGTGTGTGTGTGTGTGTGTGTGTGTGTGTGTGTGTGTGTGTGTGTGTGTTGCCGGCAGCGGTGGTCTAGCGGCTCTAGGCGCTCAGTCCGGAACCGCGCGACTGCTACCGTCGCAGGTTCGAATCCTGCCTCGGGCATGGATGTGTGTGATGTCCTTAGGTTAGTTAGGTTTAAGTAGTTCTAAGTTCTAGGGACTGATGACCACAGATGTCAAGTCCCATAGTGCTCAGAGCCATCCAGCATGTGTCTTCGCCGAAATTTCTAGAGACCTAAACGGTCACCCACCGAAGAGTTATGCAAATAGTGAAAGATGGAGGGAACTAACTCAAAAACGGAGACAAATCCTTGGCTCACCGAGTTCACCTTACTTGTTCACACAAAATCTCATCCTTCAGCAAATACTTACAACAAACTCTCCAGACATCAATTGCCTCCTAACGGGTCCCCACAATGGATCCTAATACTACTTGGCCTTAAGGCTACCAAAACATTGCGCTACTTAGGCTAATACACAGTAAACAAAATCATAAACTTCCCCAGCTTCAACTTTGGCTCCTAGATTCTCCTCTTCAAACATGCGACTAAGTGCGTCTGCTGCTTGGTTGTCGAAGCCTTTAAGATGGCGTATCTTGAAACGAAAGGCTGATATTTGGACGGACCATCTCGCAATCTTAGCAATTTTCCTGAGCCTAGCCAGAACGAAACTCAACGCCTGATTGTCGGTTTCTAAATCAAATTCTCTGTGTTCAAGATAAAATTTGATCTTTTCAAGAGGGAATAGAACGGCTAAGGCCTCTCACTCATGCACTGCATACCTAAGTCCTGGATCCATCACTCTCTTCGAGGCAAAAGCTAAAAGACTTCTTTCAAGCAGATCCTCCTGGAGAAGAACCGTGACGACCCCAGCACTCGAAGCGTCAATCAGGACAATAAATCTCTGTCAAAATCAGGCACAACCAAACCGGAGGATCAGTGATGGTGGTCTTAATAGGATCAAAAGCACACTGCTGACTTTTTCCGTACACAAAGCTCTCTCCTTTCCTGCCCAAATTATTAAGAGGAGAAGCAAGCTGCGCGAAATTGGGAACGAATATACGAAAATAATTAGCCATTCCTATAAGCCTGGCTACTTCCTTTTTACTCCAAGGTGCTAGAAATTTCTTCAGGTCAGTTGTTAATTCATGGTCGATCCTAAGGCCATCATCTGAAACGATTTGTCCGAAAAATGAGATCTGGCGCCTGGTGAGGGTAATCTTGGACGGCTTCACTGTTAACTCTGGAGAACGAAGTGTTGACAACGCCTGACAGGTGTTCCTCGAACGAATGGCTGTAAACAACCACATCATCAAGGTAGTTGCAAACACATACAAATTTCTAATGCCTCAAGACACGTTCCAATAACGAGAAAGAACAGCGGCTCCAGTTACCAGCCCGAAAGGTACTCTATCAAACTCATACAAATTCCAGTCCATGCAAAAGGCGGTGGTCATGGAATCTGGTCATAGGCTTGATTCAAGATGAGCACGATCAAGCAAATAGTCCCACGTAAAACAGTTGTGAAGCTGAAGCAAGGGGATTGATTTCAAAATTGCCTTCTTGTTTAGAATCCTGTAATCAACAACCTTTCCCTGAACTTTAGGCTCTGAGCACTATGGGACTTAACAGCTGAGGTCATCAGTCCCATAGTAGAACTACTTAAGCCTAACTAACCTAAGGACATCACATACAACCATGCCCGAGGCAGGATTCGAACCTGCGACCGTAGCGGTCATACGGTTCCAGACTGAAGCTTCTAGAACCGCTCGGCCACACCGGCCGGCCCTGAACTTTACGGACGAGGAATATTGGTGTAGCATGCGGTGAAGTGGAAGGCCTGATTACCCCATCCTTTAACATCGCACTAATCTTTTGCCACAAAATTTTAATTTTAGGCGGCGGAAGCCGATAAGGAGCCTGTCGAACAGGTATTATCAGAGACTAGACGAATATCATATCGAAACTGCCAAAAAAACGTAAGGAAGGGAAGGTCTTTCCATAGCATGAACACGCATACAACGAAGTGGTAACCTCCTCTGACACGTTCAACCCCCCCTCCCCCCCTCCCATGGCGTCAGACGTTAGGCCTGGGGCTTCTCACAACAGGTCACTTGTGCGCAATATGGTCAGTCGCATCACAAGGGAAACAACGCTTGCGACCGGACCAAACAGATTCGGATCGTGGTTTGTAATCCCGCCGAATAATAGGTATGGATGGTACACTTCCATCTGACCTGCGTTGATTGTCAGAAAAGGTCGGTGCCCCAACTGACTCTAGCAAGTCTTGAATTTCATCAAAATTAATCGGGTGGCGTGCAGACACTAAGCGAGACCGATCCTCTGGGCACATGCCTTCTCAAATATTGGAGGTAGTACCAGATTCAATAACCTCCATATCGAGTGCTGACACAGCCATAAGCACTCGTTCAGCTTATTCGCTCAATGTCTCGGATGATGCTTTCACCTGCCAATAACACCTCCGCTCTAGATCATTGTGCATATGCACCAACAACTTTCTGCGTATAATTGAAGCTCTGAGCCGCCCTAAGGAATCCTGATGTCTCAGGGTTTCAGACCCCAAAATACTCAGTGTCCCTTTTGTTAATGGATAAAGCAACGAAAGGCTCACAAGGTGCGGTATGATACTCAAGCCGGAAAGCATGCAAATCATTAATAGATAACTCAGATATACCGGTAAAGAGCCACAAAATAGGGTTGGGCGATTTGGGGAAGTGATTAGAGGAGAAAATACCAATAATTCGCGCCCCATACCGCTAATCATAAATCATCTTTCTCCGAACCCGCACCCTCGCTCTCTAAACTCAGGGATGCCTCCCTAGCCTGCAAGCCCCTTACCCGATTAAGTTAGACAATGAAAGGTGGAAAGAATATAAATTTTGAATAAAGTAATTGTTTTTGAAAAGAAAAAGTCTGAGGTAATACTGCAGCACCTAATTTGTCGGAATGATTATTGTCAGATAGTTAACTTGCTCAGAGCTGAGAGAAAGACCATGCCACTTCTCTGAGTCACAGATTAACATATTAAGCTGTTTGACTTTATCGAAATTCTCCGTTAACATTGTACCCTCTTTACTTATTGTTCAATCTGTTAAGCATAGTGTTGTCCAGACCCATGTTATGTGTGAAGATCATGCGAAGTATTACTACGTGTTTTTGAATACATAATTCACTCTAAAATCGTTGTCTTGGCGTATCATTTCATACGAATAGTTATTCACCCCATCCAACTATTTGTCATTAAGTATTACCATATGGAACAGTTTGGATATATATCTAGTAACAGAAATCTAGATTAGCTGCTGTCTGCTTGATGTTTACCGCTTGATGTTTACCACTTGATGTTTTCGAGAAATCAGCAACAATCTTGTCAACACATGAGGTAAGTGGAAATTTTGATTAGGGCCTGATATTTGCTTTACTTCAGTTGCGAATTTATCATCAAGACAAGTTGCATTCAGATCAGTTGCAGGCGATTTCAAATTAGGTTCTGTTAAGTCAAAAGTTAGCATAGGAGTTTAAGTCGAATAACAGTGTGTGGGTACATATTTTTTGTAATATGTAGACTTTTATAGAGTGGTAGGTGAAGGTGGACTAATTTTTAGACATACACAAAATATAGTGGGCAGTTACAGTACGATAACTCAAAGAAATGACAAATGACGTCAAAGAGTAGACAATTGTAACTGCTCCCCTCCACCCTGCGAAACAGAACGTAGCCATTCTCTGTGGCTACCAATTGGTACTCAGGACAAGGATCGAGATCAATTTAAGGAAAACATGTGGAAGGGTGGCAAAGCTTAAGGTGACGTTTACCATTCCCAAACAAATATTTTTTACTAACAACAATTCTATCATAAGCCAACAAACAGTTACCAAATCAAGGCATACCTTTAATGGGGCCTCTTAGGGACTAATAGACACTGTAATTTGGATATGCACCAAGTGGCAGGTGGCTGGTTAAAATATACACCTATAACTCGAAGGGCTCCTAAACACGGAGTATGGGCGTGCGCAAATCCAAGCACGCACACACACATAACCCACACGTGTGTACCTTTAGGCTGAGTGCACACAACTTTTGTTATGGGCCAAATCTAATCACCCCAGCAAAGTCTACAAGAACAGAAATTACAATCAGTAGTATGAAATACTCAATGATAACTAACAACGATTTCACGTACTAGATTAACATTGCAAAATACTAGCTTGGCGCTTACAGAAACCTCAAGATAGACACACACAGCACCAAAAGAGGTCACTGAAAGGTTTTGAAGGAACAGTATTTCTGGCCACATCACACCATGGCAGAATTAACAATGTTTAAGCACAGTACTTACTGAACGATCTTCATAATTAATTGGAAATAACTGACATGGAGAACACTAGGCTCAGGATTCCAGGTAAGTACCAGATAATACTGCCCTCCTACTTGTAGCTGCTAACAAGTTGTTCAAAGGATACCGGCATAATTAGAAGACCAAAAATGACTGATGCACTTTATAACCTGGTTGCAGGCAACGAGGTCCGCTCCTTGTCCACTAAACTCGCCGGTAATGGCGGTCAACGCTGCAGGAAATCGCAGGCCCCCATAGCCGAATGGTCAACAGTTTCAACTCGCTGCCATCACCAGACGCCGAATACTCAGGCGCAACTATCCAGATCCGTGTCCCACATACCACTCTCTACCACACATAACCAAGCAAAGAAGATACGACGAGGGCCAGAATCAATGGAATGCACACACAAGTGGCGCCTGTAGGTTTGCATTGAAGCCACCACAGCTCACCATTACTCACTGTCCAACACCACCATCTCGTCAACTGGACATATTTACACATTTCCCGTCAAGAAAAAAGATAATGCCTTCGAATCCAGCTGTTCTGATGGGGATAGGGACCGCAGGAAGTAGTGCAGGTTGGGGCGGCTATAGTACAGTTTTGAGCACCGTCTCCTGGCAGCATTCTGGACTAGAGCAGTTGGTCTTCAAACTTCAAGATGAACATATATACACATCAAAAAAAGTTTGCATCACCACAGTTCCCAGAAATCCTGAAGATAGACATTGACTGTGGATATTGTATCACAGACACAGTCCCTTTGACTGTTCAGAGATGCCATTAAACCCACAAAAACATGTAAGCAACCATGTGTGAGCAGCATCTATTAGACAGAGGGGGTCCAACAGTCAGTCAGTTCCAGAAGGATCGATTCTACCCAGGGTGTCATAAATCAACACACAGGGGGTCATAAATCAATTGGCATAATAATAGTTTAACGGGAGGGTGGTAATGTGCAAATTTGCCCCTGAATATGTGCTTGGTCCTGAATGTATGCAACACACACAAACAAAATTGCCCAATATCGGTTTTATCCCACTAATACCGTCTTCTCCTATAGCTTACACAAATTGTTCTCAGTCTTTCGAATATCTTGCACCATTTTATATTATTGAACACTTTTCCCAGGTCTACGGGTGCTAACAACCTCCGTTGATTTTGGTTCAGTCTTGCTTCCATTATCGGTTTTAATGTCAGCACTGCTTGTCTGGTAACTTTAATTTTTCGTCATCTAACAGCTCTTCAATTTTGTTTTCCATTCTTCTGTGTTTTATTCTTGTTGGCAACTTGTTTGAATGATCCATTAAGCTGATTGTGCGAAAATTCTTGCACTTGTTGGCCCTTGCAATCTTCAGAATTGTGTGGATGCTGTTTTTTTCTAAAGTCTGATGCTATATCACCAGTTTCATAGATTCTAAGCACCAAAGTGAGGACCACTTTTGCCACTTCCGCCAATACTTTCATAAACTTCGATGGAATGCTATCTATGCCTTGTGCCACATTTGATCTTAAGTCTTCCAAAGTCATTTTAAATTTTGGTTCTAATATTGGTTCCCCTATCTCTTCATTGTCGACTGCTGTTTCGTCTTCTGTCACATCATCAAACAAGTCCTCCTCATTACAGAGGCCTTCGGCGTACTGTTTCCACCTATCCAGTCTCCCCTGTGCATTTAACAGCAGACTCGCGCTGTACTCTTAATGTTTCCGCCCCTTGCTTTTAAATTCATCGAAGTTTGTTTTGACTTTTCTATACGCTGAGTCAGTCCTTCCGACAATCATTTCTTTTTAGATTTCTTCAGATTTTTCATGTAGCCATTTCGTCTTAGCTTCTCTGTACTTCCTATTTACTTTCTTCCTGAGTGACTTGTATTTCAGTATTTCTGAATTTCCCTGAATAGTTTTGTACGCTCTTCTTTTCTCGATCAGCTTAAGTAGCTTTTCTGTTATCGATGGTTTCTTGGAATTTATCTTTCTTGTACCAATGTTTTTCTTTCTATCTTCTGTGACTGCTCTTTCTAGAGGTGTCTATTCCTCTTCAACTGAACTGGCTTCCGACCTATTCATTATCACAGTGTCTATAGCTTTGTAGAACTTCAAGAATATCTCTTGATTCCTTAGTATTCCCACTTCTGTGCGCACTGATTCTTCCTGCTGCTCAAGTTGTGGGAGTACATTACTTAGCGTGCACAATTTTGAAACTGAAATTAGAAAAATAAGTCAATGATTTGGTATCCTACAGCGCTGTTTTTGCTTCAATAACAATGGATCATAATAAGAAAGCCTCCATACATACTACGTTACTGATTATCCCCAAAACAACACTGCAGTTAATTACATTGTACCACGAAATAAATAAGTCTTCAATGCAACTGAAATAACCTGTAGAAACATTGACAGAAAAAATTCAAGACGCTAAATGAAATAAACTCAAATTCCAAATACTATTACAGAATTGAATTTGTCCTTCCATTTCCAAGTAATGACTAATATTGTTTTATTACGCTAGGTCTTACAGATTACGAAAGCAGTTTCATAGAATTACTTTTTAATTAGTTAAAGTCAAAGCAGCTCAAAAGAAGTCGTTGAGAAGCTGCAGATCAAAAACTTTTTCTAGCAAACTTTGCTGAACAGATGCATCGTTGCAGTCGACATCATGAATTAAGTGGCAGACCGGTCACTCTCTCTCTCTCTCTCTTTCTGTCAGTGTCTGGGTGGTGATCTACGTTAAATAATTCACATTTTCATCTGACTTCTCAAAACATGGCCACAGCGCGTACATTAAGCAACATATTTTCCGCCGAACGCAACATGCTTATATAAATATATCTAAAATACAGCTTTTCACTCAACACCGTTCACAGAAGGCTTCTGCTCGAGTCTTTAGCAACAAATAACGTTGTTCGTTTACACAGTGCAGTTCTCTTTGACACTTTTACAAAAAATGTTACATATTTTATCTTATACGACACAGTCTACTGTTTGCATATTATTTATGCCTTTAAGAAATTTATGATAAAAGTAATACAACGCTGCACAGACAAAACAAACGCATTTACAATAAGGGTTCCCCATGCTACTAATAGGTTTCACTACTTGTTATGCTTACAAAACATTATCGTATTATTATATTTTAAACTGCTTTATTTAAAAACTGAGAATGAGAAAAAAGAAAATTGGGTATTAATGTTTTCGATTTGCGTTATTGTCTCGAATTTACAGTGTCTTTACAATGTGCATCACGATACAAAGATTTAATGAAACATATGATATATTTTACTAACGGTGCAATCTTCTTACCTGAATCAGTTTTGACACATATGCAGACTTTTAGTAATAATAGTTAGGACAGAGAAAGAGGAGTGGAACGTAGATAGAATAAACACCTAAATTAATCCGCGCAACGTAGTAGGCATATAAAAAGGCAATTAACTTGTAATTCTTACTGTTGATAATCTGCTGAGACAACTTTCAAACTGGAATCTTCATTCCAGAAATGTCATGAGTTGATGTCCAGTATGAAAGGGAGCTTCCTATGGCTATCAACCATGCTTTTTCATCTTGAATTTGTTGTCTGTGTTGGACGCCTATTTACACATGAAATCGGCCTCCAGAATTGGAGTCGCCCATTGGCTAGAAGAGAAGAGCGTTAATATGTTCTTCTGTTCGATTCTTTCACGACCTGTTTTGACGTAGTCGCGTAATGTGACTGGTATGCGACTGAATGTGGATCGTGCAGTGTTATGTGAGTCGTATAGTTACTGGTACAGGGCTTAAAACGTGCAGGACATTTCAAGCACAAGGGTTTAGCTTTTCAAACGAGACTGCAGAAGATGTTTGATTCATAGTGCCCATGATTTGAAATTATCAGACTGGAAAGTATGAGGACCAAAAACACCTGTTGCCATCTGGTTGCCATGGCAATCACTATGCAGCGGGAACAGTTTCTAACAGAAACTTTGCAATTGTCACTTAGAAGACTGAAGTGGCAGCGAAATATTTTTGTGAATGTATCCTCATTGATTAATAACGCAGAAGCCCCTGTGTAGGCCATAAAGTCGACTGCTCTGTTGTTAATGTGGAGCATGATGACAACTTGCTGAGGTTGGCTTTTAAAATGGAGCTGGCAGCTGTGACCGAGTTGTTCTAGGCGCTTCAGTCCGGAACCACGCTGCTGCTACGGTCGCAGGTTCGAATCCTGCCTGGAGCATGGTTGTGTGTGATATCCTTAGGTTAGTTAGGGGATAGATAACCTCGGATGTTAGGCACCACAGTGCTTAAACCCATTTGAACCATTTTTTTTTAAATAGTGTAGTGTAAGATGCAGGTGTTCACACTGTTTCGGCGTCTCGGCGCGACCTGGTGAGGCTGGAAACGGGGCCTACAGACTGTTGCCATGTGAGCGACTTTACCACTGCGTGTGTACTGCTCTTCTTCATTTAGACATACGCTGCGGTAGCTCTTGTAGAAACAACCCAGGTGGCCGTCCAAGGGCCACGAATTTAAACTTTTCGCCGTCGAATTTCGGCACGGGTGCAACGGTGAGGAAACACGTCGCATTGGCGAGACGCTTGTTGTGTTACAGTACATGTAGTACCGGAACCAGAGTAAGGGTCTGAATTTGATGTGAACGAACTGTCTAAATTCCAGCAACTATTTTTTATTTTTCCTTTAGTTGTATATCTGCTTGACTAAAAAGACCTCGTGGTCCTTGAAATGCTGTTGCATGCGATTAGACACTTCACAAGCTTTTGCTATTTTGATCACCTCGTCTACCCATTTTCGGGTGGTTTTTTTAATTCTAACCGGCATAGAAGAGGTCCATATTCCAAAAAACGCAATACATCAAGAAGTTTGGAAGAAGGAAAAATGGCTCTGAGCGCTATGGGACTCAACATCTGTGGTCATCAGTCCCCTAGAACTTAGAACTACTTAAACCTAACTAACCTAAGGACATCACACACATCCATGCCCGAGGCAGGATTCGAACCTGCGACCGTAGCAGTCGCGCGGTTCCGGACTGAACGCCTAGAACCGTAGACCACCGCGGCCGGCTTGGAAGAAGAATTAGCCAGCAGTGCATGTGGGTTTTAAATTCAAATGACGGCTGACTACACGTTGGTCAGGAGCCTAAGGTCAGCATATATCATTCCACACCCATTGACTCACCACTGACTTAGTCACTCTCTACTGATTCACCCACTCGCCCAGTCACTCACGCACTGATTCACTCACTCACCCAGCCATGCGTCCACTGATTCACTCGCTCTCCCAGCCAGCCCTCCCACCAACTCAGTTACTCATGCATTCATACACTGAGTTACTGGTTTTTACGTATTACTTTCGTAGACATAAGAATTTAATCGCTCCAAAACAGTTGAATCTAAAAGTCAGCAAAAGGTTCACATAGGGATGATAACATTTATAATAACGTAGTTGTAAACCAACAATCCGTAACTTTCATCACAATGACAATGACGTAGATCTCTCATGTCAGAGCAATGTGACTTTTCTTTTCAATAAACAGTAAAAGATCAATGACTAAGTTGGTGTGCTGTTATTATTTAAGATCCTAAATTCCCAGCGACTAATTGTATTAACAGTTATGTTTTAAAGATTAGCCATAGAATGATACGTTCTTGATTATTAGATAGTTGAAGTCCATTTACTCATAATTATAAAAGGAAAACACTACATTCGTAGAATCACCTTGACTTTATGTGACTGGTTCGGAATTTTACCGCATAAAGTGAGACTAGCAGCAGCAGTCAGAACGTAGACGTACTCCGAACTTTGACGTGCTGCAGATGTAACCAGCGTCTTCCATTTTATCGCTGGAGTAATTAAAAGCACGCTGCATCAGTAAATTTAGACACGTTTGCGTCGGTGTGTAGGTAATTATAGAACAATAAGTGAAAATGTTAGACTAGACGTTCTCATCGAGCCAGTTACGCATCTCCGTGTTGCTGGAAGAGAGGTTCATCACTGTTTCTTCTCGATCGACTGTTCTGGTCCAATTTGAACAATATTTCCTTGTTACATTGCATAATGACTTTCCGACAGCTCATGCTTACGACTATTTCTCACAAGCAGAGTGAGTTTAGACTATCTAATTTTGTTATTGGCAGTATCGATATTCTGTTTTGAAACGTAAATACGTAGTTAGCGGATTTTTAATATTAAACAGGACATATTCGTAGTTCAGAAACTTGACTGCAGAGGTTACTAATGTTGAATCATACGGTACTACATGACGGATGTGAATTAACTAACTTTTTAAAAATATGTTCTACAATAAAAGATTCAAGATCGATTATTCTTTACGTATATTGTTGATTCATTGAGCAAGTATTTTTAAGTCAGTTTAAGTATGTACAGTATGTCATGATCGTCAACTCTGATTTTAAACTATTCTCACATATAAAGTTGTTTGTGACCGGAGACCATACTATTTACAATGAAAAGATAATGGCTGCCATAGACTGGCATTTAGAAGACTTTCCAGAACAGCATTTAGGGGTGGAATTTACTCACTGGAAGAATTTTGGGACAAAGGGCATTCACCAAAATGTAGGTTACGGAAAACAAAGTAATCGTTGATTTTATCCATTCTTGATCAGTATTTGTAAACGGAAGTAAGCAAACATGTACAGGGAGTTTCAGATTTAAATACTTTTAGGAGATGCAGAGAGGACTTCGGAAATACAGTTTCGATAAGGAACCCCTGGCCGGAAATGTAGCATTTGGCTATAAAATAAGTTTGAAAATCTGATCATTTTCAAATTTCCCGCACACAGCGAAGTCAATGAACTCTACGCGAGTCGAAAGCATGGGAAGTGTTTCAAGCACTCGTCGTCGGGTTCTCTTATGCGAAATGAGGGACGTCCTCTTCAAAGTCGAGTGAATGGTTAATCCGTTGAGCATCGCAGCCAAACCTCCTAGCTGCGAAAGCACCAGTTTCTCGCAGCCGGTTTTGTACAACGCCCTCTGTGTGCGTTGCAAGTAAGGCCCAGATTATACCAATTTCATTGGTTGGAGAATAGGAGACCGGACGACTTGAATCTCCGCTCTGCGAGGTCACTTACGTTGTGAATATAAAATTAAATCAGTTCGTTGGCTGTGGGCTGAGGACGTATGTAGTGCGCCTTTTAGTGTACCGTCGGTCCAATAGTACAATGTCTAGTGGCTCTAAGGGTACAGTAGTACAATGTCTAGTGACTCTAGTAGTGATGATATTATAATACAGTTTTATTGTTATTATTACTGCCAGTACAGAAGGAGGAAAGTGAGGAAGTTGAAGGTTCATCCTTACGTTGAAAATGATATAAATTGTAGGTTACAAGTTTTGCTGCAAAAGAACTGCACGAGTCAGACTCGAAATTCCTCATGATTTACAGGATGAAAAGACAAGCTTACCTAGAACTAACACGGATGATTACTCGTTACATTCATTAGACTGACACAAACGTAAGGTAATGTGTGAGCCCCGATGAGTGACTTGTAATAATACTGAAGTGAGTCTGAAATCACACTGTACCAATATTTTGAATTTTATTTTTTGCAACTGTATGTACCCAAAAACAATCAATGTAGGTCTATATTCATACTGAAGAAAACAAATTATTAATGTAAAGATTATATACAGATAGAACGATACACAAAAGTTATTTAGCTGGTTGTTGTGAAAAACAACTTCTGGGTTGGTGTTGGTCACACACAAATTCGTAATATGTTGAAGAGCGCCATTGCTGCTCCTGTTCCAGTGACATGTGGCTTCCATGTCTCTAACGCCGGGTAGACTATGTGGATGCCTCCGTAGGGCCGTGTCCGCTGTGTTCCTTGGTTTGGCCGCAATGCTTTATATCGTCATTTACCTGCAGGACTCTACGCCTAAACGACCTCATCTGCGCGTCCACCATTGGTTCGATTTGTGACAGCAAACTGAGAAGAATTGTTCTTTTGTCTTGTGAATCGCTAGCTGTGTAGCAATTTTTTTTCAACGAGATATTACTTGAAGGCTTTATCCACATCTGTGAGAGTCTGTTTTCTTTTAAGCAATCGTGGGCTGTCTTATTCATGCGTCTGGGGCACATCTTGCTGCGGCAGCGAAGTGGTGCTGGTGGTGGTACCGGCGGTTGTGATCTGGGAACGGAGATATTTTCTTCCCGCTCTGCCAGATATTCGTTGTGAGACAATTCTCACAGCTGTTGTGACATAGTAGGTGTAATTTCTGCTTCCTCCGACAAATTCCCGCCAGGTGTAGTCGTCGTTTTAATAAACGGAAGCGTGAATTTCAACGCCTCTGACAAATAATACGGTTTCTTACCTCCACGGGAACCACTGCGCGGAGGCTCCAGTTGGCGTAGAAATACGAATCGTAAATATCGCCACTTCTCTTTACACTCCATCACTGCAAAAAATATTATAAATAAATAACATGGTAATTAATAAACAATGTAAAATATGGTAGTACACACATAGGTTGTCAAATACAAATATACACACACGTACCTATGGTATGGATGTGCTACAACTGTATTATCTCTTGCAGTTACCTGGCAACGGGATGTACTTTTGCATCGCCGTCCTTTACTTTGCTAGAGGGCACGGCACAATTACACATGTCGTCGTGAAACTGCCAGAATCATTTGGGAAGTGTTGAATCAAACCTACATGCCTGATCCAAACGAAGGGCAATGGAAAATGATAGCTCAACGCTTTTAATCGCAATGGAATTTGAATAATTGCTTTAGTACATTGGATGGGGAGCATACCCTCATTGAAAAATTAACTGGCAAGGGTTCAACTAACTTCAATTATGAATAGTGCCACTCCATAGTTTTGTTGGCATACAGTGATGCTGACGGTTTCTTCATTGTCATTGAAACTGGTTATGCAGGTAGAAATAGTGATGGAGGGACATTTCGTGTTTCAGGAACCAAACACTAGATTTCAAATGGAACATTAAACTTGCCATTGCCTGCAAGATTACCAGATGATGAAAATGGATGTGATATCTTTTTTTTTTTTACTTTGTAGTAGATGAAGAGTTTTCAGTACCATGCTACCTGATGCGACCATACCCACAACGACCGCTCGATAATGTAAAGAGAATTTATAATTATGGATAAAGCAGAGGAAAAAAATCTGTGGAAGGCACATTTGGAATGATGACACAGAAGTTCCAAGTAGTGAGCGATCCTACTCGTTCTCGAACTACAGGATGAGTGGTTGACATAATAAAATCCGGTACATGCTGCATAATTCCGTTTTAAAACATGAAAGTGTCCAATAAAGTTGTGGTGAACAACAACGCAACAACTCCGAACTCATAATAGAGCCAAGGTGAGACCTTGCGCTGAATCCTCATTCTACTTGTTGTGAAGTAAGGAATTATTTAACCAACTACTTTCTGACACCTCGTTCTTCCCTCCTATGGCATTGAAAGTACTGCATAAGGATCTCCTATAATCGTCTTTCTTTACAAAAATTTTTATTTGTAATGTGCATTTCTGTAAAACTTCCAAAGGAATTTCTGTACGTTTTCATTTGCGTACTAACATTTAGTTAAAATCGTTTTAGTCATGTATTCATTACATGTATTGTATACTGTGTTCTTGTAATCCTAGAATGTTGAAATCGGAGTTAAGTTTTGCTGAGCAGATTAGGTAGAGACTTCGGTCACAGCCAAGGGCGGGGGCCAACACCGATGAGGACACACCCATCTCACGTTTCGTTGCGTGGATGGACAGAAGAAGTTGCGAGAATTTAGCACGACTTTCGTCCGACATACGGTTGGTAAAGAAGGCACATGTAGACAATGGCTACACTCGTAGAGCAACTGAACACTTGCATCCGTTCACGGTGTATGTTCAGTTCGTCTTACAGGACGTGATGGTCCATGACATAACACCAGAGGCATGCTAAAGTGGGTCGAGAAGCGTGATCATTAACTCAGCCATATAGATTGTCCGGTATGTCATCCCCGTAAGTTAGATGGAATTAATGACATGTGCATGGACTTGTGGCATCCATCTCCACGTATAATTGACTTGTAGGATTCATGTTACTACGAAACGCACCTGCCATGCTAAAGGAGGACTAACAAGAAACAAGCGGTTGTGACAGTCCGGTGAAATGAACAAAACTGACATGCCTGAAAGTAGTTAAAAATTATTCCAAAAGCAGTTAATTTGCCGAGAGCAGGCTGTAATGCCCCGACAGTGCGTGAGAAACACTTCTGTTTGCAATTGATGTTCATATCAAATCCTGCTGTAAGTTAGAACACACTGTTTCCGTCCATGGATGTATGAATTATCGAAAGAGCATTTTTGTTTTTCCACGATAGGTCGATTTCGTCTGTGAGCAATCTTCAACGCACAGAAATCGGCCAATAAATACCAACCTGGAAGCGTTCTGGATGTAGAACACAAAACATAAAAATTTACAATCCTTTATCGAACTGCCATAATGTTTTACAGGTGGATTAACGTTCGATAACTTCATGTAAAAGAAATGAGGATGTTCTGTAACTCAAACAGCTTACGTCCCTACTCAATGGAAGAAAATGCATAGAGGAACTGACTGAAGGAGGTTGTGGCTGCCATGGAATGGCAGATCGACGACTTTCCAGAACAGGATTGACGGACTGAATTTACACGCTGGAAGAATTTTCGGTCAAAGTGCATTCACGTAAAAGTGGATTACTTCTAGAAACATAAACTGATCAACAAATATGTCCTGCCCGCATTCCTAAGGGAAAATGAGCAAAAGTATACAGGCTGTTTCACAGTTCCTACTCCTGGCTTCTAGATATTCCACAGTGGACTTAGTAGACAAAGTTTTGATAAGAAACCCAAGTTGTTGCCCTCGAATAACACCCGTGTTGGGTGTAGGCTCTACCTCCCAGTTATGCTCTGGCAGCTGTCAATTTCCGTGAAGATTAACTTATCAGAGTTAGCGACGTTATCTTTGACCGATAAAGGAATAAGCTGATGTGGCGAGGGATAAATGTGAGATTTGGATGTTACTGGGAACTGTAAAGGACTGGTGAGCAGCCATCTCATGCGTCAGAGTTCCCGACAAGAAAAACGAACAAAATAACGATCAGTCTTGCTTTAGGAAACTAAAATGAACGATTGAGGTAGATCTGATGTTGTGCTTTATAAAAGAAAGTTTCTCACATAGGATTAGACAATCTACAAAAAAACATTCTACAACTCAAACTGGTGCAAGTTAAAGTGGTTTTGGAATGTTATTTAATACATACTCAGGGACCAAAGGAGGAAAGTAATAAACAAAAATCAAGGGAGCTACTCTATGTGATGAAAAGCATCTGGACACCTGGCTGCAAATGAGTTACAAGTTCGTGGCGCCCTTCATCGGTAAAGCTGGAATTCAATATGGTGTTGGTCCACCCTTAGGCTTGATGACAGCTTCCACTCTTGCAGACATACGTTCATTCAGATGCTGGAAGGTTTCTTGGGGAACGGCAGCCCATTGTTCAAGGAGTGCTGCACTGAGGAGAGGTATCGATGTCGGTCGTTGAAGCCCGGCACGAAGTCGGTATTCTATAATATTCAGGTCAGTTCTCTGTACAGGCCAGCCCATTACAGGGATTTTACTGTTGTATAACTACTCCGCCAAAGGCCGTGCATTATGAACTTGTGCTCGATCGTGTTGAAAGATGCAATCGCTATCCCCGAATTGCTCCTCAACAGTTGGAAGCAAAATGTTGCTTAAAACAACATCAATGTACGCCTGTGCTGCGATAGTGCCACGCAAAACAACAAGGGGCGCATGCCCCCTCCATGAGAATCACGACTACACCATAAAACCACCGCCTCCGAATTTTACTGTTGGCACTACATAAGCTGGCAGATGACGTTCACCGGGCATTCACCATACCCATACCCTGCCATCGGATCGCCACGTTGTGTACCGTGATTCGTCACTCCACGCAATGTTTTTCCACCGTTGAATCGTCCAATGTTTACGCTCCTTACACCAAGCGAGGCGTCGTTTGGCATTTACCGGCGTGATGTGTGGCTAGTGAACAGCCGCTCGACCATGAAATCCAAGTTTTCTTATCTCCCGCCTAACTGTCATCGTACTAGCAGTGTATCCTGATGCAGTTTGGAATTCCTGTGTGATGGTCTGGATAGATGTCTGCCTATTACACATTAAGACATCCTTCAACTGTCGGCAGTCTCTTTCAGTCAACAGAGGAGATCGGCCTGTACGCTTTTGTGCTGCACGTGTCCTTTCACGTTTCTACTTAACTATCACATTGGAAACAGTGGACCTGGGGATGAAATCTCGCGCAGACGTATGAAACAAGTTGTAAAGGAACTTTATAATTCATTCTTATTGATAAATAGATAGATAAATGTTCTACTCATACCAAAGAGTAATGTGAAAAGTATTTAACACTGATGGACAAAAGAAGCTTTATGCTCTTCGTTTATTAGTTTTAGTATTAGTTACCTTTCGTTGCTATCCCGTCCTGGTGACAAGACGTGTTGTATAATTTTAAAGTGAAATTATACAATGAAAGCAATTCATGGTCAATATGATTTTCTGATTTACGATACCAAGGATTCGCGCTAAATTTCGAGCTTTCGTAAAAGATCGCCAATCTTGGGGATTTTACGTCTGTTTAAAATTGGCACGCTTGTTTCTTTGTTTCTGCAACAGTGTTCTAACCCGTTTCGTGTACCAAGGAGGGTCAGCTCCGTCGTTTGTTAATTTATTTGGTATAAATCTCTTAATTGCTGCCGATACTATTTCTTTGAATTTAAGCCACATCTGGCCTACATTCATATTATTAATTTGAGTCGGAATTTTTGCGAAGAACCTAACGGTGTTCCGAAAGGATAGGCTAAACACGATTGGCGTGTTTGTTGCTGTCAGAAGTAGTTTAATTTGTCGCGAAATTGAAGTAGATATTTCCTGTGAGTTAGTATGGGCAGAGGTCATTGTTCGTAACCGGAATAAAATAATAATTGGATCCTTTTACCGACTTCCCAATTCAGATGATACAGTTGCTGAAAGATTCAAAGAAAACTTGAGTCTGATTTCAAACACGTACCCGGCTCATACGATAATAGTTGGTGGTTACTTTCATTTACCCTCGATATGTTGGCCAAAATATATGTTTAGTTCCGGAGGTACGCATAAAATATCATCAGAAATTGTGCTAAACGCATTCTCTGAAAATTATTTAAAATTATTTCGAGCAGTTAGTTCATGAGCCCACGCGAATAGTACACGGTTGTGAAAACACACTTGACCTCTTAGCAACAAATAATCCTGAGTTAATAATGAGAATCAAAACCGATTCAGGGGTTAGTGAACACATGGTTGTCGTAGCGAGAATGAACACTGTAATCCCCAAATCCTCGAAAAATAAGCGAAAAACATACCTATTCAAAAAAGCAGATAAAAATTCACTTGACGCCTTCCTGAGAGACAATCTCCACTCATTCCAAATTAATAATGTGAATGTAGACCAGATGTGGCTAAAATTCAAAGAAATAGTATCGGCAACAATTGAGAGATTTATACCAAATAAATTAACAAACGACGGAGCTGATCCTCCTTGGTACACAAAACGGACTAGAACACTTGCAGAAACAACGAAACAAACATGGCAAATTGAAACAGACAGAAAATCCCCAAGGTTTTGCAATCTTCTACAGAAGCTCGAAATTTAGCGCGGTGTCTCGAAAGCTGGCAGAGATTCTGGTCGTAGGTGAAGTATGTTATCGGCAAGAAACAATCAATGCCTTCTCTGCACGATGGCAATGGAGATACTATCGAAGTTAGTGCTGCCAAAGCAGAGTTACTAAACACAGCCTTCCGAAATGCCTTCACAAAAGAAGACGAAGTAAATATTCCAAAATTGGAATATGCGTAACGTAGAACTAAATATCCTCGGAGTAGTGAAACAACTTAAATCACTTAATAAAAGCAAGTCTTCTAGTCCAGACTGTGTACCAATTTGGTACCTTTCGAGTATGCTGATGCGTTAGCACCATACTTAACAATCATATACAACCATTCGCTCGACAAAAGATCCGTACCCAAAGACTGGAAAGTTGCACAGGTCCCACCAATATTCAAGAAAGGCAGTAGGAGTAATCCACAAAATTACAGGCCCATATCGTTAACGTCGATATCCAGCAGGATTTTAGAACGTATATTATGTTCGAACATTATGAATTACCTCGAAGATCTGGAACCGAGCGACCGCTACGGTCGCAGGTTCGAATCCTGCCTCGGGCATGGATGTGTGTGATGTCCTTAGGTTAGTTAGGTTTAATTAGTTCTAAGTTCTAGGCGCCTGATGACCTCAGAAGTTAAGTCGCATAGTGCTCAGAGCCATTTGAACCAACCATTTACCTCGAAGAAATCTGTCTATTGAGACACAGTCAGCATGGGTTCAGAAAACATCGTTCCTGTGAGACACAACTAGCTCTTTATTCACATGAAGTGTTGAGAGTTATTGACAAGGGATTTCATATCGATTCCGTATTTCTGGATTTCCGGAAGGCTTTTGACACTGAAACACACAAGCGGCTCGTAGTGAAACTGCGTGCTTATGGAATATCGTCTCAGTTACGCGACTGGATTTGTGTTTCCCTGTCAGATATGGCACAGTTCGTAGTAATTGACGGAAAGTTATCGAGTAAAACAGAAGTGATTTCTGGCGTTCCCCAAGGTAGTGTTACGGGTCCTTTGCTGTTCTTTATATATATAAACGATTTGGGAGACAATCTGAGCACCCGTCTTCGGTTGGTTGCAGATGACGCTGTCGTTTATCGACTAATAAAGTCCTCAGAAGATCAAAACAAACTGCAAAATTATTTAGAAAAGATATCTGAATGGTGCGAAAAGTGGCATTTGACCTAAATAACGAAAAGTGTGACGTCATCCACATGAGTGCTAAAAGGAACTCGTTAAAACTTCGGTTACACGATAAATCAGTGTAATGTAAAATCCGTAAATTCAAATAAATACCTAGGTATTACAATTACGAACAACTTCAATTGGAAGGAACACATAGAAAATGTTATGGGGAAGGCTAACCAAAGACTGCGTTTTATTGGCAGGACACTTAAAAAATGTAACAAACCTACTAAAGAGACTGCGTACACTACGCCTGTCCGTACTGTTTTAGAATACTGCTGCGCGGTGTAGGATCCTTACCAGATAGGACGGACGGAGTACATCGAAAAAGTTCAAAGAAAGGCAGCACGTTTTGTATTATCGCGAAATATGGGAGAGAGTGTCACAGAGATGATACAGGATTTGGGCTGGACATCATTAGACGAAAGGCGTTTTTCGTTGCGACGGAATCTTCTCACGAAATTCCGATCACGAACTTTCTCCTCCGAATGCGAAAATATTTTGTTGACACCGACCTACGTAGGGAGGAACGATCACCAAGATCAAATAAGGGAAATCACCACGCGCTGTATGAAATTGGAATAATAGAGAATTGTGAAGGTAGTTCGATGAACCCTCATGTCATTTGCAGAGTATCCATGTAGAAGTAGAAATAGCTGTAGATGTCCTGTAACTCTGGGAGATTATTATTATTTTAATTTTATATGGAGAATTTAGATGGAGGCGACGATATTCACAATGGCGCTGTTCAACAATAGACGTACGTGAACGTGTTCATCGCTTTCCCATCGTGGCCGCCAATGTCAGTTTCGATGTATTTGCCGCGACATTCAGAACCTGCAGCCTTTCTTTTCATTTAATTTGGAAGTCAGATAATATTCCTTCTTAGACGAATAAATGCAATTTAATCACAATTCCTTTTTATCTAGGCCACGGGGAATGATAGTACTTAGAACGTACATGCCTCTATCCCGATCGTACGTTCACATACAACTGAATGTGTACCGACGGAACTATATTTACGATCAATTTCCCTTACGGTATTAATTCTTATTTTGAACAACTCACTCGTGAATGTACGTGCCCTCCTATTTTGTGGAGTCAGTCGGGCGTATTCTATAATAACGTTGCTTGTAATATCCAGTGGCTTAGTTTCCACAATTGACCTTTGTCTGTGTCGCAACGGAGCTTCATGCGAAATACTTATTACGCGACCAACATAACAATTCTCATTTCAAAATTACGACACCGGCTGACTAAGCTTCCAACAATTTAACAGGGAGGTTACAAATTGACACCCAATCCCCTACCACGTTCGAAGTCTGTGAGTTCCGCGGAGCGCGCCGTTCTGCTCTCTCACGATGTTTAATGACTACTCAGGTCGCTGATATGGAGTACCTGGCAGTAGGTGGCACAACAATGCGCCTACTATGAAAAACGTATGTTTTGGGGGGTGTCCGGATACTTTTGATCTCTTAGTGTATATTAGGATTACAAAGCGAGTGACAGAAAAATACAGTCTTTCTCCCCTCTCGCTGAACATTACGTCGAAGAAGTAATAATGGAAGAATTAGATGGTTGCATAAGTTCGTAGCGTTTTTGATTTGTACGTTGCTATGGGTTTATTTATCGAAATGGCAGAAACGCCAGAAAATGGCTTTCCCATTTTGAGGAGGATCGTTTTGACATTAGTGACTCTCCAAATTCGGGGTTTCATGAAGATCGTTTAAACACATTCAACCACAATGATGCATGTCAGTGTGCCCGAGAACTGGAAAATGCGATGAACTGTGATCATTCCACCATGGTGCAAAATTTTCTTTCAATGGGAAAGTTCAAAAATTGGTGTATGCGTACCGCATGCTATAAGCCAGAATAACAAAAATTAGCGGGGGCCATATGTGCATCTCTGCTTGCTCGTCATCAATTGGCTCGTGAACAACAACAACCATTCCCATCCTGTATCGTTACTGGCGACGAGAAAGGGTGCCTTTAGGCTAACGTAAGCAAAGGAGAGGAAGGGTTGAGCCCAAATAAAGCAGCAACTCCTCGTGCAAAAAATGTGCGCATCCACAAAAATTAATGTTATGCATCTGGTGGGGCAGCGACGGCGTGGTGTACTACGAAGTGCTTCTCCGATATGTAACCATCACTGATGATCTTTATTGCCAACAACTGAGACGTCATGCAGACGTAATCTAAGAACAACAGCCAGGAAGACTGCATGAAGTGATGCTACTCCATGACAACGCCCGCCTGGATTCTGGTAGACTAACAGAAACCCTGTACGGGAGTTGTGTTGGGAAGTCATTCCACACCCACCATACTGACCTGATCTCGCCCATTGGATCATCACCTTTGCCGATCTCTTTCGATCAACTTTCAAGGAACTTCCTTTCCGGATGAAAATGCACTCCGAACTTGAATTTCTATATAGTCGCGGAATCGAAAACTACCCCAGCGTTGGCAGACTGTTGTAAATAGTCAAGCAGAATATATTATTGTTGATCAAAGTCTCCATTATGTGTCGCTTATGTTTATTAAACTTATGGAAAAACATTACCAATTTATCCACCAACCCAGTTAAAGAACGGTTCAGGAGTGGGATTAAAATTCAGGGTGAAAGTATATCAACGATTAAGTTTCGCTGATAATGTTGCTATACCCAAAGAAAGTGAGGAAGAATTCCAAGACCTGCTGAATCGATTTCGAGGGCTATTGAGAACTGTGTGTGAGGTGAGGGTAAACCAATGGATGACGAAGATAGCCAGAAGTAGCAGAAATGAGATCAGAAATAAACTTAGGGACCACGAAGCAGACGAAGTGAAGAAACTTCGCTACACCAGAAGCAACATAACACATGATGGACGAAGTGAGAAGGATATAAGAAAACAGAGAAAGAAAGCGTTTTTTGTTAAAATAAACCTACTGATATTAAGCTCGGGCTTTAATTAATGGAGGGAATCTCTGATAATGTACGTATGGAGCACAGCATTATGCGGACTGATCAGAAATATGGGGTTTTCCCCACAGTAGTGGCGAGGAAAGAAATATATGGATCACACTGGCAGGAAGAAAGAGTATGATAGGGCATATATTAAGAAACTAGGGAATAATTTTCATTGTACTAGATGGAGTTATAGAAGGCAAATACTGTAGTGAAAGACAGAAACTGAAATATACACAACAAGTAATTGAGGACGCGCTACTGTGGCATGAAGAAGTGGGCACAGGAGGCGAAATTATGGCGGGTCGCATCAAACATGACGGAATATTGATGACCTAAAGAAAAAAATGAAGTTGGTTGTATTTGTCAAAAGAGGAACAACACTGGTACTTCCTTGTGCTCTATGCGAACAAATGATGATATCCTGTACAATACGACGCTCGTGCGGTTCTAGGCTCTACAGTCTGGAGCCGCGTGACCGCTACGGTCGCAGGTTCGAATCCTGCCTCGGGCATGGCTGTGTGTGATATCCTTAGGTTAGTTAGGTTTAAGTAGCTCTAAGTTCTAGGGGACTGATGACCTCAGCAGTTAAATCCCATAGTGCTCAGAGCCAATACGACGCATGTTGGTGGTCTCGTCCCTGCCTGTAGATAATAACAAATTAAAACTATGGGCTATTTCTGTAACTAGCTTAAACGAAAGGGTGTTCAGTGACAACTTGTAAGTTAGTAGTGAAGCAGATAACGGCCTTTTTAATTTTTGGCAGCGTGAACCATTGTCAGCCCTCAGTTTTCCGGTGGAATTTTGCTGCGCCGTCTCACACAATGATGCACTTGCGTAACTGGATCTAAAAATGACAGTTGTGAACATCGTGGCGAAATATCTGACACTTTCTTTACAATAGACGCGAAAATGCGTGCTGAGACTGTGTGACTGTGCAGCTGGAACGAATGTGTAATAGGGACAAGCAATTTCTGGATTTTTTGGCTGCTATACCAGCGCGAGATCCTCGAAATGGAAACGTCATTTAGAAAAAGGCAGCAACAAACATTGTACAAGCACGCCATTATTTTGCAAACTTTTCTTCGCCCTCAGACTGGCGTGTAACACGCATAACACCTACACCGTTAGTAGAGGAAATGCCTTCCACTGATATCACGATATTTTGATACGGTTTCAGGAGGAAACCAACCTCACAATATTATTTTTTTTAAACTTAGAATTCTCTGTTTCTTATGAATAACGTTTATTAACAACAACGCATTGTGTTCCGTCAAGAGTCAGGAATGCATTCAGTTACTACCCTCCTGTCATTTTACTTATTCTGGAGTTGTAATTAGTACCTTCCTGTAAAGAACTTCGTTTTCAAAAGATGAGGACGCAATGTGATGAACGAGTCAGTGATGTAGCTGTACAGGTAGCTAATATCAGTTTCAAAAACACATATTTGGAAAACTGACGTCTGATGAACTGTTTATTGTCTTACATCTTTGTAACTAAATTTACTCCGAAGCCTGATAGGACGTCACTACCACAAATTAACATTTTCTTTTAATGCGTGATGTCTTTGTGGACAGACTGTAAATGAAATAAATACAATTTTATTTAATTTTAATCAAGGCTGCGCCTCACCAACGGTGTACGTAGAAACTTATAGGACTGGAAAATAACAGCCAACACCTAACAGAATTAAAGGGTTAATCCACCTTTGAACTTCATTTTTATTTTCCAATCCTTTGAAACAAATACAATAAAAATTTGACCGTAAAAATCCTGTGACGTAGTTCTATCGTGGATGTGGCAGTGTTCACTAATGTACTCATGATGTCGAGTCCTAATTGCCTTTTTAGTTACTCATGAATTTCGAAGAACGGGAGCTCCAATTCCTTCTCATAGAATTGTATGATCCAGCTGTCTACAAGAAGGAATGCAAGAGCCTGCTCCCACCCGTTCATAATTATTGACTGTGAAAGTGAAACTAACTTTCAGATTTGGAACTGTGTTACTTAAACAAATGTTAAGTGATTTATATGTGTAATTTTCTACATTTTCACGACTTCGTGGAGACCGATACTTGTACCTCATCACCCAGTAAAAAGTCAATAACTGAGGATACTTCTTATTGTAGCGCATATTACGAATTCTTCAAATTAAGCTGATTGATGACGTCTGGGAAAAATTATAATTTGCGAATCTGTGAGATCTGTTTATACCGCAGTTTTATTTTCTTAGATTTTTCTTATTTAGTTTCCCCATGTGTACAGTAAATTGCGGCAGATTTGCCTTTCTCGCCTCTGGCTGTGCTTGTTCACTTTGATCTGGCGGCAGAACACTTGAGAGGTTGGGAAAAGAGCGCGGCAAGGAATCGAACCGCTATCACCTGTCGGTGACAGGCAGTGCAGGCGGAGCGAAGGCAAATGGGAATCGGCCAGCGAACGGAACATTACGAGCAGCTTATAGGGACGGGACCGTCTCCTCGAGGAACTAAGCGGGAAACGAATGGCGGAGCAGCGAGGAACCTGGCTCGCGGATGGCCGAGGCTTATAGCCATTTGCTGTCAACAAGGGACATCGTTCCAAATGAAGCAGTGGACGGTGCTGGGCTTCGCAAATCCAAAGAATGCAGCACATTCGTGAGTGAAGAGCAGGCTGCTCAATCGTGCTTTCGGGCGCGATAGAGAAATAGAGGACTATATGTACACTGTGATAAGTACTGGCTGTAGCGTATACGAGTGATATGGGGTTGGCCTGATTGAATGTTTTAATAATCACACGGTGAAACACAGGGCGGTGCGTACTAGGCCTAGTATATTCAGTTGAAGAGCTCTAGCTGAACGAATTGTGCCTGGTGAAAATTAAATTATCATTGCTGTTGGATTTCTCAGCTTTACCGTTATGGTATTCTGTTTCGGCATTGATTGTATATTTATGGAATTTTATTTTGGGGGGGAGATCTGTCATCTAGTTCTCATATACTCTCACTGCGCCTTGTTATTCGTGCATCCTAATTCATGCCCTTGTATATAGCCCGAAAGAACTTAAAGGGTCTGGTTTATTGTATTAAGTACTACAGTATTGATTAATTGTATATTCATTTTTGTCCGCTAGTTGTAATGTTGATGATTCTATTGGGTCAAGGTAATTACAAGTACTTTTCTATATTAGTTTATAAGCCATATTTTATTTTTCTGAACCCTGAGTTCTTCGCTCGTTCCTTATCTTGCATGAACTTGGGATCTTGCAGAGGAATCAAGAGACTTGGAAGCCAAGAAAACAAGGCGTAGGTGGTTAATCGTATATTAGAGATTTTCTGGCGTTGTTTCAGGGCATTGCAAAACATCAGGAAGAGGATGATCTCTTGCGTCCCATAAGGCACCATACTAC
This sequence comes from Schistocerca americana, assembly GCF_021461395.2. Classification (NCBI taxonomy): domain Eukaryota; kingdom Metazoa; phylum Arthropoda; class Insecta; order Orthoptera; family Acrididae; genus Schistocerca; species Schistocerca americana. Next base: position 478,536,684 of record NC_060121.1, read on the forward strand.
GACCTGTACGCCGGATGCGGACTGCAGTTCATTCAACCTGCCAACAGTACTTTAATTTGCTTGATAAAAAGTATGTAACATGAGACGTTGTGATACAATTTAAATTTAAATATTATGTTTACAATTCTAGTAAATTTTCTCATATGAGATCCTCTGGTTTCTACGTGCCTTGAATCTTCAAAGAGAAGATACATCAGCAAGCACTCTGTGGGGAAGAGTGAGATATTTCTCGTGTACTGAAACCAGCATTTTCTGCTGTGAACTTCGTGTCGTGACATGCCTTCAAACACTGTCAGTTCCAGGCTTTTCTAGAATAAAATGATTCTGTGTTCTCTGACTCACCTTATCACACGGCAATGAGGTGGCTCTGCTGCGGCAAAGTACTGTTCAAGTTTAAGAGCTCCAAAATAAATTGACGTTTTTCTCACTGGAAAAAGAGCTGATACACAGCCGTCAGATCCTACCTGGCTGTCAAAGTTTTCATTTTTGGCCGAAATCATATCACACATGAATGATCTGAACGTCAGATAATGGATGCCCCTGTCGCTGATCTCCCCAGGATCATAAAACGATGACAGAGAAAGCTGTCATTGTTTGAAGCAGAACTGGAAGGAGAAAACTTTATCACTATTTTAAATAGTATTGTGTTGCAATCCATGAAGAAGTCAACCTAGATTTGGAGAAAAAAATTATTCGTAATTTAAAGAAGAGTGTTGAAAGGGGACTGCCCTATTTGCCATGACGATTTTCAGATATTTTTGGCCATAATGTGAATCAAGTTACGAATTTTATAAATGTATTCAACCTCTGTAATATTATATCCTTTGCAAGAGGCGTGAGGTAGTCAATGTCGGATAGACCGTCAGTGAGAGAACAACTCGTGTTCCTGCTGCTAATAATGCGAGTACACAGTTCGTTTTTATATACTTTTAAGAGCTTCCAACAGGAGCGACTTATATTTACAGATTCCTGTTTAGTTACTAGTTTATTTTTGTAATTTCTTGCATGTTCGAATGCTTACTAGGCACAACATTTTATTTCAATAACAGTGTAGCGTACAGTACTGCCGTTGTTATCGACCCTTATATCGACCTTCGTATCGTACAGGCTTTTCCTTGTTTTGGTTAGTGTAGCTCAGTGTTGATAGATCGTCAGCTAGAGAGCACTTCGAATTCCTACTGCTAATAAGCCGAGTACACTGGTCGTTTGTTACAGATTTTTAAGAGCTTCAAACAGGAGCGACTACAGTAATGGATAGGAACTGTGATTACTGTATACATATGCTAGCTGAGTTTATGACCATTCGCTTACAGCTCGAGGCTATGTTGTCTTCTGTCACACAGCTTGAGGTTGCTGTCAAGGGGCATCACTGTGGGGGGTCGGACGCGGGGATGTGAGTTGAGCACGTCCCACGTGTCCCCCGATCGGTCCACTGCTGTGGCCCCCCCAAATACTGCCTGCACTAAGGTAGACCCCTCACCCGTGGTCGAGAGGGAGAACATTCCAAAGTCTGGCAAGCAGCGAAAGACTTTCCGAGGGGTCGATCGTATGGCCTCCCTGGTTTTTTTGACGAACACGTTTCAACCGTTATCTGTGGCTGACAAAGTCTCTAAGCCGAATGTAGTCGCCCACCCTGTTCCACAGGAAGCTTCTCGGTCCGAAAGGTCAGGGCATTCACAGAGGGTGGGTTTGCTGGAGTGTAGGAACATGGCTGTCAAGGAGGGGAAGGAAGCCAGTGTGCACTCCGTGTGCATACCGGGGGGAGCCATTCCGGATGTGGAAAGGGTGCTTCCCGATGCCATGAAGAGTACAGGGCGCAGCCAACTGCAGGTGATGGCTCATATCGGTACCAATGACGTGTGTCGCTTCGCATCGGAGGAGATTCTCTCTGGTTTCGGGCGGCTAGCGGAAATGATGAAGACTGTCAGTCTTGCTTGCGAGATTAAAGTGGATCTCACCATCTGTAGCATCATTGGTAGAACCGACTGTGGTCCTTTGGTGCAGAGCTGAGTGGAGGGTCTGAATCAGAGACTCAGGCGGTTCTGTGACCGTGCAGGTAGCAGGTTCCTTGACTTGCGCCATCGGGTGTTAGGTTTCCCGGTTCCGCTTAATAGGTCAGGAGTCCACTGCACGCAGGAAGCGGCTACACGGGTATCGGGTGCTATGTGGAAGGGACTGGGTGGTTTTTTAGGTTAAAGTATCTCAGGAAACCACAGAAAGGGCTACCGTCTAAAAGGGGGCAGGAGAAACACGGTAAGGTAATTGTACAAACGATCGGTATTGTAGTTGAATACTGTCGTAGATGTGTTGGGAAAGAACCAGAGCTCCAAGCCCTAATAGAAAGCACTGAAGCTCAAATAGTTGTAGGTACAGAAAGCTGGCTAAAGCTGGAAATAAGTTCAGCCGAATTTTTGTCAAACAATCTAACTGTGTTCAGAAAGGATAGATTAAATACAGTTGGTGGTGGAGCATTTATTGCTGTCAGAAGCAGTTTACCTTGTAGTGAAATTGAAGTAGATAGTTCCTGCGAAATAGTATGGGCCATACTTGACAATCGGACTAAAGCATTAATTGGATCGCTTTACCGACCCCCCGACTCAGAAGATACAGTTGCTGAACAGTTCAAAGGAAACTCGAGTCTCATTTCAAATAGGTACCGCACTCATACAAATATAGTGGTGACTTCAATCTACCCTCGATATGCTGGAAAAATTATTCGTTTAAAGCCGGCGGCAGTCATAAAACGTCGTCCGAAATTGTACTGAATGCTTTCTCAGAAAATTATTTTGAACAATTAGTTCATGAGTCCACTCAAAGCGTAAATGGTTGCGAAAGCACACTTCACCTCATAGTAACAAATAATCCTGGACAAATAGGGAGTTTCGTGATGAATACAGGGATTAGCGACCACATGGCAGTTGCTGCTGGCTGAATACCGTAATACCTCCAACCATTAAAGAGAACCGCAAAGTACATCTATTTAAAAAGCTGATAAAAATGATCTTAACACCTTTTTAAGAGACAGTCTTCACTCCTTCCGATCTGATCACGTAAGCGTAGAAAAGATGTGGAATGACTTCAGAGAGATAGTATCGACGGCAATTGAGATATATGTATACCACATAAATTAATAAGTCATGGTAGTGATCCCCCATGGTACACAAAAACGGGTCAAATCGCTGTTGAAGAAGCAACAAAATAAGCATACAAAATTTAAAATAACGTAAAATCCCCAAGATTAGCAAAGTTTTGCAAAAGTTCGAAATATAGAGCGTACTTCAATGCGAAATGCTTTTAATAATTTCCACAACGATACTTTGTCTCGGAATCTGGCAGAAAACCCAAAAAGAACCTGGTCATACATAAAACACACCAGAGGCAAGACGCAACCAGTACCTTCACTGCGCGATAACAGCAGAGAAGTCACTGATGACAGTGCCACTAAAGCACAGTTATTAAACACGATTTTCCCAGACTTCTTCACTGTAGAAGACGCAGTAAATATTCCTGAATTCCAACCAAGAACAACTGCCAAGATGAGAAACACATAAGTAGATATCCTCGGCGTAACAAAGCATCTTAAATCACTTAATAAAGGCAAGGTCTCCGTTCCACATTGTATACCAGACAGGTTCCTTTCAGAGTATGCTGATACAATAGCTCCATATTTAGCAATTATATACAACCGCTCACTCACGGAAAGATCTGTACCTAAGCACTGGAAAATTGCTCAGGTCACACCAATACCCGAAAAGGGAAATAGGAGTAATCCGCCGAATTACACGCCCATATCACTAACGTCGATTTGCAGTAGGGTTTTGGAAGATATACTGTGTTCGAACATTATGAAGTACCTCGAAGGAACGATTTATTGACATATAGCACGGATTAAGAAAAAGTCGTTCCTTTGAAACACGTAGCTCTTTATACTCATAAAGTAATGAGTGCTATCGACAGGGGATGTGAAATTGATTCCATATTTTTAGATTTCCAGAAGGCTTTCCACACCGTTCCTAGCAAGCGTTTTCTAACCGAACTGCGTGCCTATGGAATATTGCCTCAGTTGTGTGACTGGATTCTTGATGTCCTGTCAGAAAGGTCACAGTTCGTACTAATAGGTGGAAAGTGATCGAGTAAATCATAAATAATATCCGGCGTTCCCCAAAAAAGTATTAGAGGCCCCGCATTGTTTCTGATCTATAATAACGAGATAGGAGACTATCTGAATAACCGTCTTAGATTGTTTGCAGATGATGCTGTCATTTGCCGTCTTGAAAAGACATCAGATGACCAAAACAAATTGCAAAATGATTTAGATAAGATATCTGTATGGTACGAAAAGTGGCAATTGACCCTGAATAAAGAAAAGTGTGAAGTTGTTCACATGAGTACTAGGAGAAATCCGCTAAATTTCGATTACGCGGTAAGTCACGCAAATCTGAAGGCTGTAAATTCAACTAAATACTTAGGGATTACAATTACAAATAACCTAAATTGGAATGATCACATAGAACATGTTGTATGTAGAGCAAACCAACGACTGTGATTCACTGGAAGAACAGTTAGAAGGTGCAACAGGTCTACTAAAGAGACTGCTTACACGACGCTTGTCCGCGCTATTCTGGAGTATTGCTGTGCGGTGTGGGATCCGATTCACATCGAAAAAGTTCAAAGAAGGGCAGCTCGTTTTGTATTATCGTGAAATAGGGGAGATAGTGCCACAGACATGATACTTGAGTTGGAGTGGCAATCATGAAAACAAAGGCGTTTTTCGTTGCGACGGGATCTTATCATGAAATTTCAATCACCAGTTTTCTCTTCCGATTGCGAAAACATTCTGTTGGCACCCATATACATAGGGGGAAATGATCATCACGATAAAATAAGAGAAATCAGGGTTCTCACAGAAAAATTTAAGTGCTCGTTTTTCCCGCTCGCCGTTCGCGAGTGCAACGGTAGAGAGACAAATGGTTCAAATGGCTCTAAGCGCTTTGGGACTTAACGTCTGAGGTCATCAGTCCCCTAGACTTAGAACTACTTAAACCTTACTAACCTAAGGACATCACACACGACCGTGCCCGAGGCACGATTCGGACCTGCGACCGTAGAAGCAGCGGGATTCCGGACTGAGGCGCCTAGAACCGCTCGGCCACAGCGGCCGGCGGTAGAGGGACAGATTGAAGGTGGTTCATTGAACCCTCCGTCAGACACTTTATTGTGAATAGCAGAGTAATCACGTAGATGTAGAGATGGTGGTCAGAGTGGTTCTTCGTTTTGTAGAGAGCAGCAGTTTTCGTTGGACAGTCTAGGTATGTACTTGGTTTGAAAAGGATGGGAGCTCGCCTGCCATGTAGTGGTAGCAGCATTATTTAAAAAAGTATGTTGTACTAAAACATTTTGAGTGAAAAAGTGAGATATTAATGGAAGAACGTCAAAAGGCCAATTTTTTAGCTAATACTGTTATTTTTAATATTTTTGTGACTGTACAGCTTCTTATTGTAAGAACATTGCGTGTGGTTTAAGTTTAAAAATCTTATGAGACAACATATATTTGTTTCTTATAGTTCAAACAAGAGTCAAAGAAAGTAATTGTACACAGCAAAGTTATTAAGGAAAATTTTCCTTATTTGTCTAGGAGTGAGAACTTTATGAAAAGGAGAATTGTTGTCATGATTTAATGAGTCATAGTTAAACTTGGAGTCATTTTTCTCTGTTTAACTGTTGTAAAGTTTAGTTCCATATTTTCATCTGGACTGGAGCGCCTAGAACCGCACAGCCACCGCGGCCGGCAACAGAGTTCATGTTCATTGTAAGGCACAGTGGTTGTCAGAGTGTATTTGAGAAAATATTGTCCTATCAGTTCAGAGGCTTAATACCAGTAGAAGAGTTCAGTAAACTACTATCCTGTGAATTGTCAAACAGTTTTATCAGAAAGTTAGCTGCGTTAATTTAATGTTCATTTGCTCTGTAATTACAGTAACAGTTTTGGTACAGTGATTGTTTGCAAGGCTAAGATGAAGATTAGCTATATTCAAGGCTAACATTTTATTCGGAATCATTTTGTTTTGCAGTCAAAAGACATATGTAAATTTCATTGATAACGGATTGTTTTCTAGCAGACGAAGTGTTTGATGCACCGACTGGTCTGGATTCCACATCGTGTAGCGTGAACTCCACGTATTTATATTAAAAATTTTTGATAACATCAGCTTCTTCGACAACTTTTATAGCAAATAAGAATGTTGGTTACACACCACTCACCCATGATTAACACGGATACAGAATTTAGTTCTTCGTCTTTTTGCCAGATATATCGTTCTGGCTTGTAAGTATTATACAGAACGATGATGCTGCTAGCATTTTGTTAGTTATCCGGACCGCTATGAAGAAAGTTTGACGACCTCTACCATAAGGGATAAACTGACCACGGAAGAGGAGGTGAAGCCAAGAGCTCTCAAGAATGGTGTACTATATTTTTCCGCATAGACACACCCAGCGCTTCATAATAGTGGTTTCGGCCGGATGGGTTACCCTTTTATTCGACAGTTACCGCCAGTCGCCAATGGGTGGCTACCTAAGGATGTATAAGAGGTGTACAATGATAAAGGATGACAGCCAAAAACAGTTGCACGATTCAAATTTATTCAAATTCTTGACCAAGGTTTCGGTACATATAAATATACCTTCATCAGAAGTAAAAATCTAAAATTACATCATGCAATCGAGATTAATAAAACAATTGTGCCAAGGGCGTCGTCAATAATTAAGACATCTTCTCCATTTGTACAACATGACTATAGGCACAGGGTCATCCTTTATCGTGAAGAATTTCAACAGTTGCTGTTGCAGCCATGTTTAAAATCTTGAGGTGTACAATGATCAGAGAAGAATTTATTTAGAAATGGATGGACGCAAATATTGGGACTATGATGCCGACACGTAATACTTGTTCAGTCAGTAAGTGGTGGTTAGCGTCAGAGTGTCTAGAGAAAAGCCGGCCGGAGTGGCCGAGCGGTTAAAGGCGCTACAGTCTGGAACCGCACGACCGCTGTGGCCGCAGGTTCGAATCCTGCCTCGGGCATGGATGTGTGTGATGTCTTTAGGTTAGTTAGGTTTAAGTAGTTCTAAGTTCTAGGGGACTTATGACCACAGCAGTTGAGTCCCATAGTGCTCAGAGCCATTTGAACCATCTAGAAAAAATATATATTGACTTCCTGGATCCAATCCCGCGCACGCGATCAAAAAACGAATGCGCATTGGTGTGCGTGGTCGTAATGCGCAGGCAGCAATATACTTACTTTTTTTTTTTTTTTTTTGAGAACCCACCCACATTCGTCTCAAAGGAGCACTTGCTTGCATTATCCGTTCTCATCTATTTGCTAGAGGCATCCCAGTCTCTCTCTTCCATTTTAGTTTTCACTCTCTACAGGTCCCTCTAATACCGTGTACCGTGGAGGATAGTCACCGAAGTCATAACGTATGTCCTGTTCTTATGTCCCTTCTTCTTGCTAGTGTTTCCCATATGCTCCTTTCTTCACCAATTCTGCAAAAAATCTCCCCATTCTTCATCATATCAATACACTTAATTTGTAACATTCTTCTCCAACACCACATTGCACATGGTTCGATTCTCTTCTGTTCCTGTTTTCCCATAGTCGATGTTTCACTACGATACAACGCTGTGCTTCAAACGTACAGTTTGTCCCAGAACACAATGCTCACGATTTTGTTTGCTGACGATGTTATTTTGAATGTTTGTTTTTTGGGTGTCATGAGTGCCTCCACTCCATCGACTGTTATTTTGATTCTAGAGTGACATGACAAACGCAAGTTTCGTCACGAGTCACAGTCCTGTTTAAGAATTCATCTCCTTCATCACTGTATCGGGTGAGAAATGTCAAAGCACTATCACTTCTTTTTGCAAACATGCTTCAGCATTTTTAGGAGTCAATTTGTGAAAATCAAAGCGATTTGTGATAAACCAGTTTTGAAAATTTGTGGAAACTCATCTCAAAGCACTCTTATTGTGAACTATTCTTTTTTTCCACGAATTTTGTCATTCACTTTCCCGACCGAAATATCATTGACAATAGAAGGCACCCCAGGACGGCCTCAGAGATTGTGTTTAACATTTTGAACGATCACTGACAAACGTAAACACAACATACCGATTGTAATGGCGTCAGTGGAAAGACAATGAACCAAAGAGCGGAGTACGAACGTGCGGAAGTGCAATACTGGTGCTGCTGTGGCGATACAATGCAACAGTACTTAGTTTCCAGACATGCCAAGTACGTTGAATCTGTTATTATACCAGATAAGCTGGGTTTCTTGAATTTCGCTATGATCCATTCCTCGGCCAAACATTCAGGGGTCCACACATTCAGGTTTTGGTTTCCTGCTGTGATGCTGACGGTTGAAAAAAAAATGGTTCAGATGGCTCTGAGCACTATGGGACTTAACTTCTGAGGTCATCAGTCCCCTATAACTTAGAACTGCTTAAACCTAACTAACCTAAGGACATCACACACATCCATGACCGAGGCAGGATTCGAACCTGCGACCGTAACGGTCGCGCGGTTCTAGACTGTAGCGCCTAGAACCGCTCGGCCGCTCCGGCCGGCTCCTGACGGTCGAGTCACGTCATCTGCCCCCTACGTCTATTACCCTCCCCCTCCCCTTCCCACCCTGATGTGTCTGACCACTGTCTATTGTTGTCACGGCTTATAAAACCTGGATCAGTTGTTATTTCTAACATTATTACAAGTGTCCTCATTCTCTGACTCATCCTGTCGGGTACTGGAATTTTCCACAATGAGGTTAGTAAATAGCAAGGAATAACGCACTGAACCCTATTTTCTGCACTCACATACTATGTTCGCCCAGCAGGAAGCTAACAAGCATATGCAAAATTTACAAAAAACAAGCGCTCTAAACCGAAGCACTACATAGGGCTTACTACATGTACTAATAAGTTGAATTACATTTGCTTAAGAAGGTACGTATGCACTCCTCAGCCACTTATCACTCCCACTAGATTCCTGCGCCAGACAAGGCACACTGCATAGTGTATCCGGCAGGCTGTGTACTGCATTCTCCTGTCAGCCGGAGAAGCCTACGATACATTAAAAGCTTTATTTCCAGCAAGACGGTATGTTGGTTCAAATGGCTCTGACCACTATGGGACTTAACATCTATGGTCATCAGTCCCCTAGAACTTAGAACTACTTAAACCTAACTAACCTAAGGACATCACACAACACCCAGTCGTCACGAGGCAGAGAAAATCCCTAACCCCGCCGGGAATCGAACCTGGGAACCCGGGCTTGGGAAGCGAGAACGCTACTGCACGACCACGAGCTGCGGACGACGGTAGGTTGCTTTCGACTACATCCTCCGTTTCAAGATGGCCTAAAACCTTACCGAACACTGCAAACTAAATTCCTGACTGGTAAAGTATTGTAACTGATAAATGTTCACTGGATCTGCACATGACAAACCGCCCTTGAGGTGAAATCCCTTGTAATATTCTTGAAGTTTTCCATGCGGATAGAATATTCCTCTTCGAATATTTCGTTGTAAAAGCTGCCAGTCTCAAAACTTACGTGAGGAGCTGAATGCGTATCAGTGATTTCTCTAAACCGTATGTCGCACTGCAGATATCTGAGAGTGTTGACCAAATATGGTCGTACTTGGTGGCCACAATGTAGTGGTTAAGTAAAAAACTGAGTATTTGCTAGAATACAAAAGACAATATTTTCCTGTTACACGCTCACATGAATCTAGTTCATAGGATTTTGCAAGTTTCTAAAGAAGAACAAATGAACTATGTGGGAACAAGTGTAAGAGAAAGGCTGCGCTCTTGTTGTATGACATCAAAATTGCAGTGTGATTTGGACATGGATAGATAGACCAGAAAAATTATTATACTTTTACATTCGGGCAGTGATTAGCTATTCCATTAAAGGATAAAACAAAGGCATACGAAGTATTAGAAACTGGAAAACTAAATACTGTAATAATCAAATCTTTAAGACGTGCAATTTGTTACAGAAAGTCTCCAAACAACAGATATGTTTCTTCAATGAAGTTGGCATCATGCCCTCAGGCGTGCCACTATTGATGATAAAAAGTATGTAAGTGCTTTCTTAAGCGGAAAGTCACGTTAAGATGTAAAAAGGCACCATAAAGAGAAATACAATTTTATATGCATGGTATTTGAAGTGATGCATAACCTATCTGCGTTTATGTTGCCAATACGTGTTATGCAGACACTTACTACAAATTTGGCTCGCAAAAGGACATTAGATATTAGGTTTTCGGGTAGATAACATGCTCTTCTGGAGACTACTTGTGGTCTATTTTGACAAAAGAGAAATGTGTCCCACGAGACAGATTACAGACTTTAACAATAGTGTTTCAAATGGCTCTGAGCACTATGGGACTAAACTGCTGTGGTCATCAGTCCCCTAGAACTTAAAACTACTTAAACCAAACTAACCTAAGGACATCACGCACACCCATGCCCGAAGCAGGATTCGAACCTGCGACCATAGCAGCAGCGCGGCTCCGGACTGGAGCGCCTAGAACCGCACAGCCATCGCGGCCGGCAATAGCGTTTCAAATATTTGTAGGTTTTGTGCTGAGCATGCGTAGTACATGCTTCTTTACATTTTCAGGTCTAGAAGTTAGTCATAATTTCATTTTACCATTTGCATGAACAAAAACAAAAGAGAGATTGTGAATTTCTTAGCTTATGTAACGGAGGAAATTAGTCTAGTTGCGCTGGTTTCATATAATAAAGTATTGCAGTCCAATACTGATCTGCTTAAGAAACTGCTACAGTCAACGACATATGATTTATAACAATAAAATAACAAATAATCCTTAAGCTGATTAAAGTTTGGCGGACGATGTACTTGACAGGTATATGCAGACACGTGGAAGTTCTACGCTACAAGATCAGAATTTTCCATCCACTGTAGACCTCACTGATACGTCACAGGTGTTACATATCTACATCTACATACATACTCCGCAATCCACCATACGGTGCGAGGTGCGGCTACGCCAGTCACTGTTAAAACATGTGTCAACGGCAAAGTATTGCAAGTGCTGCTTATAGGGAAAAACATCTTTTCCCGAAACACAGCAAATTCACGATGATTATGTCGGATGGTTTATCTTTCAAATTTGTAGCAGGCTGCAGAATGCCAGGCATCGAAGACTCAGCACATAAGTTATTGTGATAACGGGGACGTGAAATGAGGGAAGTACTCAAATTGTATAGGTGGAGACCCTCTTTACGATGGATCAAGTTGGCTACCGAATCCCAAAGGGATGAGGCTAATGGCATTATCTGAAAGTATGTGCAGTCTGTAGAATGACCAATAGAAATGCAGTCCTCGGCCGCTGTAGATTTCTTCTGGTTTTGGAGACAGTTGAAGTTTCATACCCCGTTGTGGTACAGTCTGCGCGGTTCGCCGCATTTAATTTTCATACACTAGCACCGAGTAACGTAGATTCCCTGAATTCGTAAAGGGGATCGTTCCTCGCAGTACCCAGATATGCTACAACGTTGGCTGTTTGCTGGTAGACCACTTTCACTTGTGGCTTCTACTTGATGGTTGTGGCAAATAAAAGTACTAAGGCCAGCCGTGGACTTTGCAATATCCATTTACTTTTCCCGTGGTTGGTCTGGTATTTTTGACTCCTAGAGTTTTGTCATTCTCATGGCGTGTGTATCTGTGTTCTCTGGATACAGATTGCACGTGTCCCAGGTGTTTTGAGAGGCTGCCAGTGTCAGAAACTGCATGGACTCTAGAATGAGATTTTCACTCTGCAGCGGTGTGTGCGCTGATATGAAACTTCCTGGCAGATTAAAACTGTGTGCCCGACGGAGACTCTAGCTCGGGACCTTTGCCTTTCGCGGGCAAGTGCTCTACCCTCTGAGCTACCGAAGCACGACTCACGCCCGGTCCTCGCAGCTTTACTTCTGCCAATATCTCGTCTCCTACCTTCCAAACTTTACAGAAGCTCTCCTGCGAACCTTTCAGAACTAGCACTCCTGAAAGAGAGGATACTGCGGAGACATGGCTTAGCTACAGCCTGGGGGATGTTTCCAGAATGAGGTTTTAACTTTGCAGCGGAGTGTGCGCTGATATGAAACTTCCTGGCAGAAGCAGGAGCAGGAAGCTTCTGTAAAGTTTGGAAGGTAGGAGACGAGATACTGGCAGAAGTAAAGCTGTGAGGACCGGGCGTGAGCCGTGCTTCGGTAGCTCAGATGGCAGGAGAGTCGGCTCTCAGCCGTGGCAGCGTGCGGACGGCCCCGCGCGCCGGCCAGTGCTCCGCTGCAGGCGTTGTTTACTTCCGCGTCGTAGCTTTCAGGCTTGCGTCCGTCCACTGTGAACAACATGTCGAGCGCTTACCGCCGTGCGACCCTTAAAGTTTCCTTCCCAGCTGAACATGCGCGACCTCGTGCACATGAAGTTGAAACGTTCATACGTGAAGAAGTTCGTTTAGATCCTAACCACGTTATCGGAATCCACTTTTCGATCACGAGTAGTGTCGTTCATATTAAAATGACAAACACCGAGGTGTGTGAAGATGTTATTCGCCGCCATGCCAATGGACTTAAGTTCAAATACTCTGATGGTCACGTCGGAGCTGTAACACTTGAACTCGCAGAGTACGGTCAACGCACGATTAGGGTGTTTGAACTACCTTTTGAAGTGCCGAAGGACGAAGTTGTCTCTGCGTTACAACCATACGGTAACGTCATCGGTTACGTAGAGGAAAAATGGCAAACTTTCACGACCTACCATGTCCTTAATGGTGTGCGTCAGGTCAAAATTGAACTGAAAAAACATATACCTTCATACCTGACCATTGGCGGGGTGCGAGCCATTGTCATGTACGACGGACAACCCCGAACATGTGCGGGTTGTGGACAAGAAGGCCACGTCAGATCCGCCTGCATGCGACGCCGCCTGATCCAGACGCCGGTCGGCGAGGAAGCGTCCCCAGCGGTGATGACTCAGATCCCTGTCACATACGCCAAGGTTGCCCAGGGAGGTAACACGTCTACACAGAGTCTTCCTGCTCCGTTGACGTCGTCTGATCAGGTAGATGCAACCGCTCCTGAGATTCCTTCTGAGGTGCCCCAGACGCCAGATCCTAACCTGCCGAATCATCGCAGCACTGTGACTGAAAATGCTACTGAGATGGACGTTGATCCGGGAGTGGTACCTACTTCTGCTTTCCTTCAGACTGGTCCGGAGTCAGACGAAAGCCACCCGCCATCGGACTCTGAACGACTTGTTCGAAAACAAGGGTCGACACGAAAGAGAAAGAAACGGAGCCGTACACCCCCTGATGAATCCATTCTACGGATGGATACCGGGGATGCAGACCCGAAGATGGACGACAAACCGATCTTTGATGACCGAAAGGCTGATGCGACAGACCCGCCACAGGCGACCACTGGCGACGAACACCCCTCATTACTGACGCCGTCGCCCCCACAGGTCGACGTTGAAGAGAGCCTATCCGATGAGACGAAACCTACGTCTCCTCTCCACGTGGATGACGTGCACAGCCGATGCCCTACCGCAGTATCAGTCTCCTGGGCAGACGACGTGGAGATCGAAGGGACTGGGGTGGATGCTGCTGATGATGGGGCACCCCCATCGGTTGCGCCCGCGCCCGCAAACTCTCCACAATAGCAGCCTCTTCAGCGGACCGGCAAGATCGACGACCTCTCGCTCCTGAAGAAGAAGCCCCATCTGTGCCTGTGGGACTCCAACACCAGCATTATCGTGTCGCAACGATTAACCTCGCGACCATTCGTGCGCCCCACAAACTAGCGCTGCTCCGCGATATGATTAATGATGCGGACATAGATATTGCGCTTTTTCAGGAAGTGCATGTCGCCGATTTTTCACCACCACATGGCTTCACGGTGCATCTTTCTCCCGCTTCGGACACCGGTAGTGGTGTTGCCATCATCTTACGCGAAGGTCTTCCTGCCGAAGATGTCCTATACCTCCCCAGCGGCAGAGGTATGGCCCTTACTCTCTTTGGTGTACGCATCATCAATATTTATGCGCCGTCGGGCTCCAGCTACCGTCGTGAACGCAATGCCTTCTTCGCGAATGAAGTCACACCCCTTTTTATGGGACCACACGATGACTGGATCATGGGTGGAGACTTCAACTGCACCCAGCGACCTCAGGATCAATTGCCGCGTCACTCACCATGCGCAGCTCTGGAAACAGTCGTCACGCGGCTACAATTTGTCGACACGTGGAGACATGTTCACGGTGATCTTTTGGGCTTTACGTACCACATTGCGCACTCCTCTAGCCGACTGGATCGCATCTACATCTCGCGATCCCTAATTCAACACACTCGACAGGCTGAAATCTGGCCTGTTGCTTTCTCAGACCATGAGGCTTACTTCTGTGATGTTGTTCTCACAAGACAGGCAGTATGGCACGGACGTGGTTTATGGAAACTGAACACGGCACTTCTTAATTCACCTGACTGTCGACTTCTAATAGAAGACACTTGGATCACATGTAATAGACGCCGACCCACGTATCCGTCTACCATATCCTGGTGGATCCAGTGTGCAAAACCTGCTCTTCGAAAAACTTTAATCCGGTATGGCAAAGATGTTGTCGCCTGGAGGAAGAGCACTATGGACTTTTACTATAGGATCCTACGAGCATGCTCCAAGATGCCAGCCTCCCCTGAGCGCCATACAAGGATGAACCAAGCTAAGGCCCAAATCTCCAATCTCTTGCGACGGCACTTGGAAGGGGCGATAGTACGATCTCGTACTGCTGATCGCATGCCTCATGAACATCCGTCGATGTACCATAACATCCAAGAACGACAAAATCGACGCCGAAAATTGATTCACGTCCTAACGGATCAAGAAGGGCGTCGCTACGTAACCCAATCTGCCATAGGGAATGTGCTTCACGCCCACTACCGGCAGCTCTACGCCGCAGTTCCACATTCCCCAGAGTTGATCGAGGAAGTCTCACAGCTCAACTTCGGTGGTATCCCAGGAGATGCGGCGATTGAATTGATGTCGGAGGTGACTGATGAGGAAGTCCGCGATGCGATCCGGGCAGGAACCATCAATCGCTCCCCGGGCCCCGACGGTCTTCCCCTCGAATTTTATCGCACCTTCCGTGATTTGTTGGAGTCCGCATTCACCTCCATCTGTCGGGAACTGATGTCTCCGGAAGTACCTGTGCCGGACGCTTTCATGGAAGGAATTATTATTCCTGTACATAAACCGCACGGTGGCAACAATATCAGTGATTATCGGCCCCTCACCCTCCTTAACAGTGATATGAAAATCTTCACTCGCCTTTTGGCAGCACGACTTAAAAACGTTGCCCGATATGTTGTGTCGCCAGACCAAGCATCTTTGGGAGGCGACAACAATATTCGCACGGCTTTATGTCGCTACAGGGATATGATCGCCGTTACCCAGGCACAACGCCTCTCTGGGGCACTTGCGTCTTTGGACTTCAGTCAAGCTTTTGATAGGGTTGACCATTCGTTCCTTACGGCCGTTCTCCACCATATGGGTTTCCCGGTCGCCGTTATCACGGTAGTGATGCGCCTTCTGCGGGGTGCCTCATCCAGGATTATGTACAATGGCAGACTTACTCCACCGATAATAATAGGTCGATCCGTACGTCAAGGTTGCCCTCTATCAGCAATTTTGTACGCCTTTTCCTTGGAATCCTTGCTATGTGGACTAAGACAACGTTTGGTAGGGTTGTCCATAGATCGCTACCGATTCTGTTGCACGGCCTATGCTGACGATGTCGTCATCTGTTTACGTAATGCCGACGAAGTTCGAGCTGTTTTGACGTGGGTAGCGACTTATGGTGAGGCGTCGGGTAGCTCTTTAAACGTACGTAAGTCACAAGTTATGTTCATTGGCACGGGACTTCCCGTGGAGTGCGTTACACTTCTCACCACCGTTGATACCATTCGTTGTTTGGGAATAGATTTTTCATCTGATCTCCGGCGTTCCGCCACCATCAACTGCCGACGCCTCCTTTTAATGATCAGAGCAGGTCTTATGGACCATCGCCTTCGATCCCTCGATATTCTCCAACGAGCTCGATATGTCAATACATATATCGCATCCCGAGTTCCCCATGTAGCGCAAGTTCTACCTTTCCCGCTTGCTGTGGCACGTCGCATGTTGGCAGCGATGGCATCTTTCGTCAGCTCTGGGATGTTGTTCAAAGTTAACTATGCGACCCTTACTCTTCCCCGTGAACGAGGTGGGATAGGTCTGTTTCACGTGCCGGATAGAGCTCGCGCCCTATTTGTCAGCTCCCAGATGACGGTATGGACACGTTGCCCAACGAGCCTCACTGGTCTCCTCCTGTCGGCATACTCGCCGGTCTCACTGTCAGCCCCAGTGATGATCTCGGAGGTTCCGTCCCAGTTCCATTATATACGGTACTTCTTTCTGGAACTCAGTTATCTACGCCTCACCTTACCAAGACAGCTTTTACTCAAGACAAAGGCAGTATACAATGTCCTCCAATTAGGTCGTCCACCTAACCCGATTGAACTAAAGTTCCCCCAGGTTGACTGGCGTCATGTATGGCGCGCGGTGTTCGCCTGTTACCTTGACACGAATGTTCAATCTGTCTGGTACATAACTGTCAATGGTAAGCAAATCAACCAATTTCGCCTTCATCGTATCCACCTCGCCCAATCACCTCTATGCTCCACGTGTGGAGTGCCAGATAATGATGAACATCGGTTTGTTTGCGGACCGGCGGCGGAGGTTTGGCACTTGGTTCGACGTATTGTGGCTTTTCTAACGCGGGACATTCCGGATCGGATTACTCCCCTTTCATTATTATTTCCGGAACGTGACTATTTTCCTCGGACAAAGACCAATGCTGTGAATTGGATTCGCGGACATGCCATTCACTACTTATTTGGACAAACTGTAGACTCTGTACTCGATTTTTGGACATACCTCAATGACCGTCATTATGTCGTTGTCCGTCACCCAAAATACAGACAATTTTTCTCGAACTTCCTTGGGAGTGCTTTCCACGAGCCGCCTCGCAGCTGGAATGTGTTAAGCCAAGAGAGGAGAAGGTTTCCTGTTTGAACCAATGAACATTTCTGAACAATTGAACGTAACACATCAATTTCGAGAAGACGTGACTCAACATATTACCAGCGGGGCGCAGAAGGCCTCTGATCAATAACACAAAAAAAAAAAAAATAAATAAATAAATAAAATAAAATAAAATAAATAAATAAATATAAAACAAAAAAAAATTAATATAAAATTCAGAAAAAGGAAGATTTTGTTTTGTTTCTAAGGATAGCCCTAACCTTGATTTCCCATATTTCCCCTGGTATATAGGCAGCTCTCTGGGGTAGGTTTAGTCAGGAGCCAACGCCTGAAGTGGCCCAGATTTTTTTTTTTTTTTTTTGTTATAGGATGAAAAGTGGCGGTGGCACTAGTTTTTTTTAGTTCCATTTTATTAAAAAAAGGGGGTAGCAAAAAAAAAAAAGGGGGGGTAGCGTCTAGAAAAAAAAAACAACCAACAAAAAAAGGAAAAAAAAAAGATGGTAGAGCACTTGCCTGCGAAAGGCAAAGGTCCCGAGTTCGAGAGTCGGTTGGGCATACAGTTTTAATCTGCCAGGAAGTTTCATATCGCTGCATGGACTCTGTGTATCAAAGATTTAAGGAGGGTCGTAGATGGTAGAAGATGCAGAAAATGAAGCTGTATTGGTGGGCTAACGGAGAAGTTCGTGAATAGGCTACTTGAGAATGATCCTGTCTGATGATGCAAGTCAACGTACTTACACTGCTAACCATCGTAGAAACATCGAATATTCTGGCTTCAGATTCTATAACCGATGGTTACAACGCCTCCACACGATCAAGTCTTGACATCTACATTGTTATTCCTTTAGTGAAACGTTTTCGGTTAACATTTGTAATCCCATTGTAGCTCCGGCGACAGTCGAATCTGGTGCCTACATTCATTGAGACTCACAACAGATTAGAGTATGTACATAATCAGCAGACGAAAGGGTCTTCTCAACACACAAATTGTGAAGGTGTCACAACACGGAGAAGTTTCATTTATACCGTGACTGACACAAGCCACACTCTATTGTCTCTCTTGATTATTGTTCAGATTAATCTATGTTACGAAACAGAGTACCTGAGAAGTTATTGTCAGAGTCGTTGCTAAGGTAACGTTTTGTTGTTGAGTGTCCTGCAAAGAGGCACACCAGGCTGAGACATGGTTCGCGGTAGCGCCACCTGCGAGAGGAATCATGGAGCGCGCATGACCGGCGGCAGGGGACGGTGAGGTGTTGTTTGTGAACAATGATAGCAAAAGGACAGACATCAATTGTCCTCAGGAGATTGCTGTTTACTTCAAGGTGTTGCCTGGTATGATGAAATTATAAAAGCAGCCACCATTTCATTTAAGGTGTAAGGATTGTTCTTGAAACGAATCAGTTGACCACGTTGGCTACTATTTGTGGCTGAGAACTCTATTGCTTTTAACTGATCTCTACTTAACTTCTTCTCTTACTTGTTATTACAAGGGCGTTATTTTTTGTGTAGGTGCACGCTGTACCAAGTTACCCTTTACATATTTGGTTTAAGGTCTAGCCCATTTTATGTGATTTTTTAAAGTGTTAACACTTCTCTAAGATTTGTTCAATTCCCTGTTTTTTTTTTAATGGAAATGTTTTTAAAGAGTTTTAAAGAACTTTTTTTTTCATTTATGATGAACGCACCTTGCAATATTTTGAAAGAATTGTAAACCCATATATCGCTATATGTCTGATTATTTACGTGATTGAAAGATATACAAGGAAAATCAAGTAGTATCACAATAGCCTGGTGTTAACGCTCTCTTACTCTTGTTAATAACTTTGTATTTTATTTTCAGATTACGGAATAACTCTACAGTTAGCTTTCTGCCCTTCATTCGCAGTGTTGAGTGGAAATAAGTTATTTAATAAACATAAATGTCTGCAGAGAAGCAAAACCTACATTATCAGCCAATAAAATTAATGAAATTGTTAAAGGAACCTACGTAAATGGAAAATGATAGAACATGAAGTTCCAGTCCGATATTTATGAAACATGGAGACGTTAAAACTTGATTTCACACGAAACCGATACCCATCATCAACATTATTACGTGTGATTCCCACGGGGAGGATACACACTTGCGTGGAAGGAAAAAGTCTCAGAATGTCATATTGAGGAGCTTACAGCGCTTGTATTTAGTGTTGTGTCAGTTTCCCCCCCCCCCCCCCCCCCCCCCACTCCCTCCACCACCATTATCAGCATTAGCACCTAAATTTTAGAATGAAAACCAATCATCTTTTAACATCATCATTTTTTAAATTGCCAAAGACAAATGATATTTTGTTTTTGTGAATGTTTTAGTAAATCGTCAAATAATGAGTCAATGAGTTAAACTGGTACTTTTTATTTGTAACGCCCTTTCTTTCATACAATGATGAAGCAGTTCTCGGTGTACTGCCAGTGCTACATACGACTCTCTCATCCACAGCGTGGGGAGACACTCGAAACACAACATGCTTCCTCTGCACAGCTCCTCTCCCAAGAGTCACTTGCTTCGCCTGCACCCTGCACCTCCATTTAAGATCAACCACGTTAAAATGTGTGCTTTATACTTATGTCTATTATTTTTAAATTACTTGATTGCTTGATGCATATTGTTTGTAAAGTACTTGACTGCTGCCGCGCCGAGTAGCCGAGCGGTCTGGGGCGCCTTGCGAGGATTCGCACGGCTCCCCCTGTCAGAGGTTCGATCCCTCCATCAGGCATGGGTGTGTGTGTTGTCCTTAGCGTAAGATAGTATGAGTTAGATTAAGTAGTGTGTAAGTCTAAGGACCGATGACCTCAGCAGTTTTGTCCCATAGGAACTTACGACAAATTTCCAATTTTACTTGATTGCTGAACTCTTTACTTCTGAACTGGCACATATTGGAAGATTGCATGCTGCCGGTAGTGTGTAACCACTGCCACTATTAACAATAATAATAACAATAACAATAATAAGTGTAGGCTCTACAGCAGTGTAACAGCCACTAAATAGTTACTCTTGTCTTGTGTTGTCTATTAGTTCGCTTACTGTTGCGAAGTGAATAATAAAGCAATTTATAGTTTACACTTCCTACAACTGGGAGGAGCAATTTTCTTGAGCAATTAAGCATATGTGATATACATATGTCACGGATGCGTCATGCAAAAGTACAAAGTATGCATGTAGCAGATGGACTATGTGAAGAAGATGATGACCATACGTTCATTTCACTAGTGTAGCCTTCACCACATTGCATCATGCGTATTTATTGGTAATTTACGAAATAAGTATTGCAATTTTACGAAACAGTGATAACAGTAACCCTCTCTTAAAAATAATTAATTTCGTGAGTGAAACACAATTGAACTTTCTTGCTTTTATCCCTCAGAAAATCACATTTTACCCCTCAGGAGGTAATTACCCTCACGGTGGGAACAACTACTTTCGGCGTTTGTGACGTGACTTGCAATGTGATGCCTTGCTCTACCCTGCTGGAATCTGCTTTTCGGTACTATTGTTATGAAGGGTATGACGAAAAGGTTTTCCATACAGGCGACCATTGAGCCTCCCTTCAACATTTACCGAATAAGTCCTACTGTCACATCCAGTAGCTCTACAAACCATGACTCCAAGTGTTGTGGAGGTATGGGTCTCTAGAATGGTACCTTCCTGTGACGTTTCACCATGTTGTCTACGGACACGTTGGCGTCGATCTGGACACCCCAAATAGAAGCGATATCTGTCGCTAATCACTGTAAAATGCCACTCAACAACGCAGTTGAATCTGGCTTTGGACTTCGCAAGCCTCTGTTGGCTGTGGTGCGGTTAGCATTGTTAAGCTACCGTAGGCTAACGTAGACTATCGTTAAGTAAGCTTAGACTACGGTAGTTTTCCTACTAGTATTGGTCAGTTAAGATAATAACCGCGTTAGCTTTACGTTACATGTGTTGCATACCTATCGGGCATTAGCTCATTTCGATCGCTTTGTTTGCGTATACGATCAGTGTCTTACTAGATCCTCCTAGAAACCGGAAGTAGTGAACTTTCTAGAAACTGAATGTGGATATATATAAAAGGCGGTACAACATATTTTTGTTCTACATAGTTATCCTCGTGTCGGTCACTTAAAAATAAACAGTATTTAAAACAAAACTGAATTTGTCATTGTTTAATTCAGGTTTTATTCGGAAAGTGTTTATTTGTAACGTGAAACAGACAGATGTTGTAGCAAATATAAAATAAGTGCAGGTTTGTCACACAGGACTACTAAACGCAAGTTCTCCAGAAAAGGTAAAATTAAAAAGAAAATGAAAAATAAAATCATAGCAAGTAGCTTCAAGACTTCGTCGAGGTTACATCAAACATGTTTCTGCTATTGCTAGAAAATTTTCTCACATATGAGTCATGAAAGGAAATTCTTGCCGATGGTTATGCTGAAAACGTTCTATTGAGTACAAAATAAAAACAATAATTCTATAGATTTTCTAGTGTTTGTGCATGGAATCTGTACTTGGATAAAAAGTAATTGTTTTGGTTACATGAAAGCGCAGAAGTCAGGAGAACAGTTAATTTTATTTTTGCTTACAAAACTCAGTTGATATTTTGTAAGGATATAAAGTACGAACAGCATGACACTGAACCATGTGCGGTTCTAATTATGTGCAAAACAAAGAAAAAATAAAGAAAAGTAGTCGGTTCCCAGTTTCCCTGTCACACATTCATTTTTATTTCTTTCCCTCCCAATGCTACCTGTACTACCGGTCATCCTACGATTTGCTACGACATTTATGTACTGTACCAAAACTTCCGACCCGCAGTTTTGGTAGAGCGCAAATTTAGGTATGGTGTCAGCGGTGAACAAAGCAAGGTGGCATGAGATGTCAAACCATCTGCCACTAATCTGTTGACCACAGTTCGCGGGGACAGCCTGTAATTTCCGTCAGGATTTCAGCTGAAGTCCTCCGTCTAATCGTCAGAGATAGTGGAACAATCCTTCAGTTTTCACGTAGTGTAGTCCTTATGAACGGTCGCTACCTATTTCCTTGCCATTCCAGCTGCATGTATTTCTGGCTCCCTCTTCAAGTTTTACTCTCCACAGCTCCCTCCAGTACCGTGGAAATTATTCTCTGACTTCTTAACAGATGTCCTGTCATCCTGCTCCTTCTTCCTATCAGTGTTTTCCATATATTCCTTTCCTCAACAATTGTGCGGAGAACCTCCTTATTTCTTACCTTATCAGTCCACCTAACTTCCAACAACATTATTCTGTAGCACCACATCTGAAACGCCTCGAGTCTCTTCTCTTCCGCGTTTCCCATAGTCTGCGTTTGACTGTCATACTATGCTGACCTCGAAACGTACATTCTCAGAAATTTCTTCCTCAAATTAAGATCTATGTTTGATACTAGTAGACTTCCCTTGACTAGGAATGCCCTTTACGCCAGTGCTAGACTCCTTTCGATGTCCTCCTTGATTCGTCCATCATGGATTATTTTGCTGCCTAGGCACCAGAATTTCTTAACTTCATATACTTCGTGATCACCAATCCTGACGTTGAGTTTTTCACTGTTCTGATTTCTGCTACTTCTCATTACTTTCGCCTTTCTTCGATTTACTCTCAGGCCATATGTTTTACTCAGGCTCTTTATTCCATTCAGCTAATCCTGTAATTCTTCTTCGCTTTCACTGAGGATAGCAATGCCATTAGCGAATCTTATCATTGATAGGCTGTCACCTTGAATGTTGATTACACTCTTCAACCTTCCTTTCATTCCCGTCAT
Source organism: Schistocerca americana (assembly GCF_021461395.2). Taxonomy (NCBI): domain Eukaryota; kingdom Metazoa; phylum Arthropoda; class Insecta; order Orthoptera; family Acrididae; genus Schistocerca; species Schistocerca americana. The sequence continues at coordinate 478,559,618 of NC_060121.1, forward strand.
TGCTTCTTCGATGTACAGATTCAGTAGCAGCAGCGAATGGGTATATGCCTGTCTTACACTTTAATCCGATCATTTCGTTCTTGGTCTTCCACTCTTACTATTCTCTCTTGGTTCTTGTTCGTATTATATATTTCCTGTCTTTCCCTATAGCTTACCCATATTTTTTCGGAATTTCGAACACCTTGCACCATTTTACATTGTCGAACGCTTCTTCCAGGTCGACAAATCATTTAAACGTGTATTAATATTTTTGCTTAGTCTTGCTTTCATTACCAGACGCAACGTCAGAATTGCCTTTTATAAACCCAAACTGATCGTTATCTAACACCTCCTCAATTCTCTTTCGCATATTTCTGTATATTATTCTTGTTAAGAACTTGAATGCATGAGTAGTTAAGCTGATTGTGCGATAATTCTCGCAATTGTCGGCTCTTGCAATCTTCGGAATTGGGTAGATGACATTTTTAGTAAGTCAGATCGCATATCACAAGACACACATTCTACACACCAACGTGATTAGTCGTTTTGTTGCCACTTCCCCAAATGATTTTAGAAATGCTGATGGAATGTCATCCATCCCTTCTGCCTTATTTGTTTTTAAGTCTTCCAGAGATCTTTTAAATTCTGATTCTAATACTGGATCCCCTATCTCTTCTGTATCGACTCCTGTATCTTCTTCTATCTTGCCATCAGACAAATCGTCCACATCATCGGGGCCTTCAATGTATTCTTTCCAGTTGTCCGCTTTCTCCTCTGCATTTAACAATAGTATTCCCATTGCACTCTTAATGTTACCACCATCGCTTTTAGTTTCAGCGAAGGTTGTTCTGACTTTCCTATATGGTGAGTTATTCCTTCCGACAGTCATTTATTTTTCTATTTCTTCATATTTTTCATTCACCCATTCCGCCTTAGCTTCCATTCACTTCCTGTTTATTTTATTCCTTAGTGACTTGTATTTCCACATTCCTGAATTACCTTGAACATTATTGTACTTCCTTCTTTTATCGATCAGCTGAAGTTATCTTCTGTTATCCATGGTTTCTTTGAAGTTACCTTCCTACAGGCTTGGAAATATAGCTTCCACGTTCGGCAGCCGACCAATTATCATTCTTTACGCGGAAATCGACTCGGAGTGAGCCACAACGGCTCAGTGACCTTTCTGACAGGAAAACACGAATCTAGCCGCACAGCTGAAGCGATACCGTAGGCACGCAATCTGAATGTGAGTCTCATATGATGAACGGTGTCAATAGCCTTCTGGAAATCTAGAAATATGGAATCAGTCTGTCGATAGCGCTCATTAGCCGCTAATAAAGAGCGATATTTTCTAAATTCGTGCCGACTATGTGTCAACAGACAATTTTCTTCAAGGTAATTCATAATGTTCGGAACAGTACATGTTCGATAAGCCTACTGCAATGTGACGTCAGTGATGTGGGTCTGTAATTAATGGATTACTCTCACTCCCTTTCTTTAGTGTTGGTGTAACCTGTGCAACTTTCCAGTCCTTTGGTATGGATTTTTCGACGAGCGAATGGTTGTATTTAATTACTAAGTATGGGAATATTGTGTCGCCGGCCAGAGTGGCCAAGCGGTTCTAGGCGCTACAATCTGGAACCGTGCGACCGTAGCGGTCGCAGGTTCGAATCTTGCCTCGGGCATGGATGTGTGTTATGTCCTTAGGCTAGATAGGTTGAAGTAGTTCTAAGTTCTAGGGGACTTACGACCTCAGAAGTTAAGTCCCATAGTGCTCAGAGCCATTTTTTTAGCTATTGTGTCGCATTGTCTGTAAAGATACATAATTGCTATACTATCTGGATCGGAAGTCTTGCCTTTATTAAATGATTTGAGCTGCTTCACTGCACAGAGAATATCTACTTCTAAGTTACTCATGTTGGCAGGGGGCAACTTTAACCATAAGTTTCAGTGAGTGAAGTGTGTTTTGATATCTTTTGCTTTATTTTCGTTACAAAAAAAAAAAAAAATGGCTCTGAGCACTATGGGACTTAACATCTATGGCCATCAGTCCCCTAGAACGTAGAACTACTTAAACCTAACTAACCTAAGGGCATCACACACATCCACGCCCGAGGCAGGATTCGAACCTGCGACCGTAGCGATCACGCGGTTCCAGACTGAAGCGCCTAGAACCGCACGTATTTTCGTTACAAATTGACTGTAAGCATAGTTGTTACTTTTAGACTAGTGGAAGTTGGTTTTCTGGTTGGGATGTCGTATAAAGCGACTGAAGTCTTTTATCGCCACTGAGCGAACGCGTGTTATTCCGGTACAAATTCTTGGCTCTTTCCAGTGAAATACTAATAACGTGGGTGTGGGGCACTGGGTTTCCAAACTACGAATGTTTAGAAAGTGATAACCAAGTCCTGAATTTCTCTGATGGCTAAGGGAAACCGGTTCTCTCATTACCGCTTTGACTATGTTCATACAAATTTGTGCCAGCAGTGGGATTCGAACAGAATAAGTCGATCTCTACGGCATAGACGTCAATTACCGACCTCTTTTCGTCACACTGTCACGAAATTGTTGGAATCTCTCTGTCTCTACTTATCAAAGCTAAGCATGATTAAAGAAGCTTAAATTTTCGGTTCCTGATGTTACGAAAAAGAGCGAAAGGCAGTATTGCATTCTTGCTCCTTCGTTCTTTGGAGCTACTTTCGTATCGTAGGCAATAATCTGCTTTGTCCACTGAATGCAATTCCAAACGAACGCCCAGAATCACCATAACAACAGTAGAAGGCCCGGAATCCAACACCTCGTGAGTGGCGTTTGTCGTTGCATATTTGACCAGCTAGCCGGTGGGATTCCCGCCGCAGCGTTTCATTAGCTGCTCCGGCCCACATCTGTTCCAGTGCGGTTGCCAAACAATGCGCAATGAGTCTGTCCATCGCGGACGGCTCCATGCAGCTGAACGCAGACAAGCGAACAAATCCACACCGCGTTTCGTGCTTTCTGTTAGCGAAGTAGCACACAGTCCGTAATCAGCTACATCGCTGACGTAAGCGGACATTTCATTTCACGGTTCAGTCAACAAGAACAGTGGACGTACATCTGTCTAGGGGGTTGTACCTCAATGACCTACTGTCATTAAGCCTTAGGCTTTGCTGAAAGCTGAGCATCCTACAGACACCTTTCATCAAGCGTTACAGTAACTGAGTTTACATCAGCAGGCTGACAGTTTGTACCAGTGAGGTGTTTAAGCTTTGGACCTCACCTCCGTGGTTGACAATATGCTACCATCCAGTGTGCCAAACGACATTTTGAAAGCTTCTGCTGCTGGAGAAATTTGTCAGAGGGCCGAAGCACCAAGCGCAGACAAGGAGTAACAAATAATAGAAGCCATTATCCACATGACAGTCTCAACCACGATTTAAAGTAATTTGATAATCTTCCTACTTTCCATGATTGCTAAGAAGAATTGAAGAGAAAGACAAACTTAGATTAATTATGTTTTTTGGTAAAACAGTATAAGAAACGAGTAGACAGCAGTTAAAAGCGGCAACATGAAAAGAAATCTATGTGAGTTGTGCCTGTTCTTTAGGACATATACGAAAGAACAGACACTACTCATATGGATATATACATACGCCGTGAAGGTTAATATGATTTTCAGCGTACAACACTTTCGTCCGACCTCGTCCGGGACTTTGCGTGATTTACCGAGCAAAAAGATGAAAAAGGGCTAGGGGACGCTACTTCCGTAGTGCGCAGCGAATGGGAATTTGGTTTGAGGAGGGAAGGCTTGCCAGGTTAGACCGTGCAGCTGCGTTTAACCACTGTGCCACGGCAAGAGAGAGTCTGTACGGTAGATATAAGTGTATGAACATAAATGATAACGTCTCGAGACAATTTTGCGAAAACAAAGCTAATCAAACAATGTCTAGTATATGGCGGGATTTATCTCAAATTTGTTCAAATATTTACAGTTAGGGAGTGTGGAAAATAATATTTATTGGTATCTCTGTCGGATTGCAACTTCCACTTTCCGTTCATTGTCGTTTACCTAAACGAACGTGGAAAACCACCTACAAACTACACGCATGCTGGCCGATGTACTAGCCGGTGTACGCTAATCCGCCACGCGGATTCGATCCGTACCTCTAACATGTCTGTTTCGTACGTTAGAACACTGCGCGTTACGCTCTACGAATAGGTCCTGACTCCTCAGTGAAGTGAATAAGATATTCACGCGATAAATCTATACACAATTCCATTTTATACGAAAATATCTAACATTTTACTCGTCAGTAAAGGGACTGTCCGTACAAAGCAGTGACGGAATTCAGCCTGTGGAGAAAACGGCTCCCAGGTGTGTATATCGCGAGATAATAGACCGTGTATTTATAGGAGGTTTGATATCTCATTATTTCGTCCCAGAAGAACTCGTTTCACTTCGAATTGTGTGAACGTGGGGAATGTGATTCCACCTAGTCACTAGATGATGCAAATCACTCAAAATTCTGTTACTAATCCCGTGAACGCTGTAAGATTGGACTGTACATCCATTCACTTGTCCCTATGATCATCAACAGCCCGGTTATTAATTCGTGAAGGTGTGGCGACATGACTAAGTACGATGTAAACATAGCTTGCGAGGTTAGACAGCTGTTACGTTGAATTCACCCTCAACCTTAGACCAATGCTGATCAAGCAGCTTTTATTCTATTGGTTGGTCCCCGGGAACAAATGGCGAACGCCGCGATTTACGCTGGCGACCATATCAAACACTGCAGTATGCAAACTTACTGTGAAAATCCCTTCAAAGGGCATACAAATTGCATGTAACTGCAGCAGCATTCATTTAAAAGAAAGATTGTTTGAGTAAAAGAAAAATACTTACGACAAATGGTATGTCAACAAAGGTACGTTGAAAGTTAATAGTTCATTTCCAGCAATTTTATTTACGTAGCAAAAGTTAAGGAAAGGAAAAGAAAGAAAATAGTTTTACAATGAAACAAATGACTTACAGTCTGAAGTGCTAAATTCTGTTGTCCTTTAAGTAGAGAGAGCGCACAGCAGAGCAGCTTATCTGTTCGTTGTTGGCGGAGCGTGGTGGCGTGTTGATGACAGCGGCGGCTTGCGATGTTGCAGATGCAACTACTACAGCAACTCCGTTTGTCGCATTTCCAAGGCGAAGTATGCTGGTGAAGTCTCTTCTCGGTTTTGCTGCAAAGTCAACTGAAGTGGCATTTAAAGGCCACTGGCTGAATAGATGTAATTGTTGGTGACAGTCCACATGGTTAGCACATGGACGTATATTATTCGTTACAGATACTAAATTTACGTTTCCGTCCTATACACACTGTTCGTGAATTTCCGACCGCGATATAACTGTTCATCAGGTTTGCGTATGACTAACGCGATCGCAAATTCAGAGCCAGTGCAAACATTCTTATACCAGATCCGCAGCTGTAATTATGTTCACCGCGACAGATAGGGCTTTAGACAATCTGATGTTCATTATGAAGACAAATAAAATACACAGTATAAAGGGCCTTGGCTCTCCCGATGCCATTACGTGCAAAAACAGGTTACTTCACAGGGTAGTAATTTCTACTTACGTAAGCATTTTCAGTACAGTTTGAGACACGTTCAATTTATTAATACTCATGCCGTACGATCGTTCTGTTTATAATGATCACTTCAAATATCATTACGCACTGCGATGGTAATTGATTCACTGTCTCGGCAAGTTTCTGCACCTCAAACGGACAACGCGTTTGCCGCCATACTGTCGCATACACACTCACTCACTGATTAGCATTCCCTCCTTCACAGAACAACAAGAAAAGAGAAGCGCAACTCCCGTGTTAAAAGAGGGCAACAGTGACCGATAGCACCGCCTCTAATGGTATGGAGATGAACTAAAAAAGGATAAACGGTGCGGGTTGCATCCCTCCTAGCTTATATACGCTGTTTTTTTTTTCTTTTAATTTTCTTATCTCAGTTTTCTGGGCGTACTATGTAATTATTTTGGCTATCATCATAACAAAATAATTTAAACACAGCTATAGCACACTGCAATACAGTAGTGACAACCTATTATTCAGGAATATTTGTAGTCAAATTTAGCTGCAACAATTTTATTTAGCTTCAGCTATTTAAGCTACAAGCTTGTTTCGACTTACTGTCAGTTTCAGGTGTTGCGTCTAGTTTTTATGACGCACAAAACATCCTGGAGCTCTTATATGTTGATAGAAATCAATATAAGTGTGTCAATTTACAAGTCTATTCTTGACGTTTGCGTCTGACAGTCGCTGCTTCTATGATCTTTGCTTGAACCTCAACTGTCAGGCGCAAACATCAAGAATAGACTTGCAAACTGACACATTTATATTGATTTCTATCAACATATAAGAGCTCCAGGACGTTTTGTGCGTTACAAAAACTAGACGCAACACTTGAAACTGACAGTAAGTCGAAACAAGCTTGTAGTCTAAATAGCTGTTACAAGCTAAATAAAAAGTGTTACATATAAATTGGACCACAAATATTCCTGAATAATGTTGTACTTCGACATCTTATAAGCTGTGGGGTCAATGGAAGAAAAAAACTATTATTAAGAGAATAATCGGCAGTTAAAGAGGTTCAATCAAGAAATCTTTGTCACAGTGCTAATGAATGAAGAACTCTAAAATTTGTTACAACTATGTTTCAGAACTGTAATTTTTGAGTAATTGCCCAGGAAATGTGCGCTACTGACCATCAATTTCTTTAAAAAGTTCCTACATCTTACAACTGTAAATGCTTCAACACAAAAAAGGAGACATCGATATTAAGTACCAAAAATAGGAATGGTGGATAAAAAACGTGAAATGAAAACAAAACTTACTTTTTATATGTTAAGCACACAATAAAAATTTCACTATGAGCAACAGTTTCACCTGATTCACTACTGATATTAAGAATTTCACATGGCACACCTGCCACATGTTTTGGAAACTCACCCCTGTTTAGCCTATGCCTAGTTTCATTCGTAAAATCTTCCTCGAAAAAATGATCTTCACAAACAAAATAAGTAGCACAATTCACATGAGGTCACAGTTTACACACACTTCTCCGCTTCAGAAGCAATCCCTGAAGTAGTTTTGGAAACCTGTTGAAGTGCCTGTTCCTAACTTTCTCCGTGGAACCGACGTAATATCCAGTTGAACAGCCAGGGAATTTACAGGAGTATTTCTACGTCAATTTGTTGTGTTGAATATTCTGAATAACATAAAATTCTTCATCAAATAAAACTACTACTGACATATCAAAGTTATTTAAGTAAGCAAACAGAAACCACACAGCTTCATTCACGACAGAAAAGAATACATTTCATTTATAGGCTTCGAGATTATTTAGTGAAAATTAAATGTCTTACCTTAGGATTAATTGCGGACATATTTTCTGCAGGAAATCTCTTCAGTTCCACAGTGAACTTTATGTAATTTAAAGTAATAAACCTGTTTATAATGAAGATGAGTAGTATGTAAATATGAAACACATACAAAGACGACTGTAACCGTGGACTTCAGTACAGAGTAAGACGATATAATATCAATAACCGCCATTGGACAGTTCTAATTGGTCAATTGCAGCTTCGTTTGACGCATAGCGCCTCTAGTGGTCTGGAAGGGACTACCTGGCTTGTTACCTCTTCTCCCATACAGCTTTCACCACCGTGCCCTCCCTGTCACAAACCATAGATAATATGCTCACTGTATATCGCTGTTCAGCTGTCACTTTCGATATCGCTCTCTGTGTTTTCATGTTTGCGATTTACATACCAGTTCTTCACAACACCGTTAATATTATATTACAAACGCATATAGAATAAACAAAAGAATTTAAAGTCTTTCTATATTCAAGAAATAATAATCAAACATTTTTGTCCATTAGAATAAAAGAAATAAATTGCAGTTACATTCTTGCATTATTACGCAACACAGCTATGCGACTCGAACAAAGATATGAATACTTAGTCTAAGAAAGCGAAAAAAATTCAGAAAAAACGAGAAGAAAATTTACATATCACTAACAGCTATATCTAAACAAAAGATAAAACTGATGTAATGGCGCCACTGAGTGGTTCCTCCTGATACGTGGGCGACATCTGTGGTAGATGTCCGCAGCTTAATTATTCTAATCACGATGTAAAAACCTCTACACTTAAATGAAAATGTCCTGGCTGATTAAATGCTTCATCATCGTGTGTAGTTCGAACCGCTATGGATAGAAACTTGAAATTTGTAGAGGGTGCTGATCATATAGTGTAGGGATCTTTTAAGAAGGGATTTTTCAAAATTAGGGGATGAAGAGGTTTTTGAAAATAAAACACTGTTAATGAACTACTAAAGCATTTTAGAGCTAAATCTACGAAAACTGGTACTTGACTCTTCGGTTAGAAATGAAAAAATTCGTGTTTCATTGTTTTCGGAAGTTCAGCTCCTACGGGGTGAAATATGGGATGAAAAGTTTTATGGAAGTTTTTCATTATAAATGAAGAATCGCTTTTTGGTCGGAAGTACATTTGGAAAAGAACATGCTTCCATGGCCTTAATTAGCGCGAAACGTTTAGGAGGCGCTTCAGTTTTTGAGCTAACTGAAAGAAAGCCATTTAACAGTCACGACGACTACTTGGCTTTGACAGAATTGTATAGAGAGAGAAATGGAACTTTAATTTATTAATTTTTCAGTGGATCTAAAACATGTCTATAAAATCATTTTTTGTTGTAATTACTAGTCACCCTAAACATTATCGATAGCAAAATAGATACCACGTTTAAATACGATTCCATGTGGAGGAATATTCGTTTGAGATTAGGACATTCGATACTGGAGCCAATAACAATGAAACCACTTATGCGATTCGTCTCTTTCATTTTTTGACTTCCTATGTCAAATTAAATTAAACCCGTCGGAATACTTTAATTATACAGAGATTGGCAGTCATATAAAGAGTCACTAACACTTTACGGTTTGTGGATTTACACATGAGCGATGGGCGCAACAAAGTATGAATTCGATAAAGAAATCAAAAAAATCTGTGCAAACTGTACATTCTATTGGAGCAAAGCAGTGGGCGCTAAACTAGCGTATTATTTGAGACTTACTACTACAAATTTTTCTCGGTACCTAGCACCTGCTTCAACCAGTACAACTGCATTATTTCGATGAACAAACAGAAGCGAATAAAAATTATTTTATAAACGTTTCCAGATTGTATTCTGGTCAATGAAAGTCGTTTGTAGATGTGACTAAAGATAGTACACCTAAAATATTAGAAGCATTTTAGCTCTCTGACAGTAAAAAAATGGAATAAGGGAGGAGGGATATCATTAACAAGTTGGTACTGTCCAAACTGTTTCCCATTTCTGCATAATACTTCGTTCCAGCCGGTGCTCATTCGAAAGCCGTTCCATTTATGACGTTATACCTCACCTGCCCACTGCTTCCACTAACAAATGGCACCTAACGAAGAAGGCGCCATACAAGAATCATCTTGGAATCATTTGACTCGACCCTAGACGCTCTGGTGTGAATAAAGTACTCAGTTAGAACACAGATTAATCGAAACCAATCACAGAGCTGTAGACGAACAGGAACAGCAGCACCACAATCTCACCAATAGGAAGAGCCCAAATTCGACACATAACTGAGATATATTTTGCATTCCAGATGAACAAAGTAGCGCTGAAATCAGGAGGAAAGAGTGTTCAGTATCAAGAATAAGTATTCAGTACCAAGCTCACATGTAATCGAACATTAGTTATAGTGAAATTTACAAAAGTGGTAACAATGAAACCTCTGTAAGTTTGAGTCGAGCGAGGGAGAGAAACACTGGCAACGAGCATAAACAGTTGAACGTGACGCCGAGTTACCTAGCCTGTGGGCCGTAGCATCTCGCCGTGTTGTGCTGACGGCAGCTGGGAGTTGTCCACGAGGTCCCCTGCGATAGACCCAGGTGGTTCGTGTTGTCTGCTCCAGAGCACATACAAAAGTAAGAGTGAGTGACACTGGTGGGTCCAATTAGAAAACTGCAGACTCTCAGATTAGGCACTGACTATATATTTGAGTCATCAGTCACCCGACTGGTGTTATACAGCCCGCCACGAATCCCTCGTCTGTGCCGTTCTCTTTATCTCAGCTCAGTATTTGCACCGTACGTCATCAATTATTTTTTGGATGCAGGTCAATCTCGGTCTTCCTCTACACTTTTAGCCCTTTACTACTCCCTCATAACAAAATAAACTGCCAGTAACATGGCATACTTATCAAACTGCCAATGAAGGTATGGCAGACGACAATTCAGTATATATGACAATAATCTCACTTGTCTGCTATTCATTATTATATTTAGTACTTACGAAAGATCCTACACTTGAATCAGTTCTCCAGCTTCCTTCCGGAAGCACTGGTACTAGTATTTTCATCTGCTGGAAATATCACTCGCAACCACCAAGGAAGCTGAAGCACATGTTGAATCTAACGTAGAATCTAACGTAGAATATCCTGCAGCACTCTGAGTGATCAAATCCCTAATATTTGCTCTGTTATCATCACTAACTATATTTGCCTTCGGATTTCTTCCACCCCTCCTTTGCCTTTCTTGTATACTCTTCCAGTTATAGGCACGTTGTCGCAAAAACAAACTTTTCGATGTGAACATGTACGACTAACGCGCCGGAAACACAAAGAACAAGTGACAGTTGCGTGCGAATAGGGGAGCCAACCATGAGTACTAAATATGTTCATAAATGAACAAATTAAGTTGCTGAAGTTCAAGAAGTTGTCAGAAGGCAAAAGGGGGGGGGGGGGGGGTATAGCAAATTGTACGAAACTTAAAGTCAATGAATATTTAAACCTTTAATGGCTAGAAAGCCATCTGAAAACATATTTATCTACAAGGATGAAATCTCCGCTTAAGGATTATTCTCCATCAACATTTTCGGTTTTTCTTTTCAACTGTCCACGATTCGTTGCTGCATAGCTCTACAGTCCACATACAACATTTGGCAATCCTTTTCCTCGGCTCCCTTGGAATTCTACTAGCTGTTAGCCTTTTCAAAGGCCCTCTTACTCATAGACATCCTTCTCCTTATTTCTTCTATACAGCTGTTGTTCCACATAATTAATCTTCCACTTTTGTCTTTCCTGTACTTATCATCATTGCATACCTGTCGCTCCTTCTTACTCAACTCTTCAACATCTGCTGTAGATCCCCTTCTGATTCCACAAGCACTGATTGATCACCCCTGCGTTTTATAGTCATTTATAGTCTTTATCCATTCTCCTCCAATTCCAAAACCTCTTATGTCCTCTATGAACTTGCCTATCAGTTCTTCTCCAAGCATAGCGAACAGCTTCAGTCACAGTGACCACCCTTGTCTTACAGCTCTTGCAATGCTCTTCTCTTGCGCCTCATTCCCTACCCGGTTACTTTCTCCTATGCTCAAATTATTCGAGAAATAAACTGATGAGACAAAACTTTATGACCACTTACTTAATACCTTGTAGGTCCACCTTTTGAATGCAATTCTGCGTGGCATGGATTCGATAAGCCCTTGGTAGATTTCCGGAGGTATATGGCACTAGCTGTCAGCGCACAGTTCAACAAATTCGCATAAGGTATAGGTCGGTGGTTTGTGGTCGCGGAACTGGCTTCCGATAGCGTCCTATATGTGTTTCATATGCCTCAGAAAAGACGAATTTGGTGGCTAAGGCAGCAAATTTGTTAACTACTACGCCCCTAAATCCACTGTAGCACGATAGTGATCTTGTGGCACGGACAGTTACCTTGCTGTGAGATACCACCATCGTCGGGGAAGACATCAAGCGTAAAGGGTTCACAGTAATATTCACGCAGTCCACAGCTCTCATGGTGCCTCCGATAACTAGCACAGGTCCCACAGAGGCCACACAGCATAATGCTGCTCTCACCGACCTGCATCTGTGGCTTTGTATATGTGGCGAGCAGTCGTTTGCTTGAATGACAGCGTATCCGAACACGACCACCGAACTGGTGTAACGAGTAACGTGACTCATCCGACACGTGATACGTTTCATTTGCTTCAAGGTCCAATTTCAATATAGTGCCCACAACAAACGTAATTGGTGAAGTGGTGCGGTCACCATGGGAAAATTTAGAGATCGTCCACTGCTCAGTCGCATGTTGAACAATGTGCGGAGACGGTATGCTCTGAAACACTTGTGCCTCCACCTTCAGTGATCATGCTTGGGCGTCGAATATTAGTCGCATAGTGGGCGTTTCACTGTCCTTCAGCTACTTTACATCGATGCTCACGACAGTAGCACGCGAGCACCGTTCTTCGTTTTCGAGATTCTCGTTATCAGATGCCGAGGTGTAACAACCTGTCGCTTGTCGAAGTCGCTTTCTTAGTCGATTTTCCAATTTGCGGGACTTATCGTCATTAGGATGATACCTCATTCGTCTCCGCTCCGTTTATGTGCTTTACTTACCGCGTCACCTGACCACCAGGTGGCATTCACTTTCAAGGTTGCAAGATCCCCTCGCTTCTAAACTGACAATGTTATTACTCAGCTTAGGAGCGAGTCCGTAGAAGGTGGTATATCTGACGTACAGTATAACTGGTCAGAATTTCCACCCGGAATTTGTGAGTGTAAGTCGGACCTTCCTTGATCCGCCTTGGTGGGTCGTGTCGTCGGATCTCCTCCTACCTGTGCGCGGTGCAGCTCTCGTAAATGTCGTCCCGTGCAGATTCGTCAATGGCGCATTGGATGTCTGTCGGTGGAAGCTAATTATCTGAAACTGCTGTCGATCAAATTTATGGTGTCTATTTACTCGAAATTAACATTCAGAATGCCGTAATATCACTTTTATTCCTATTAGATCAATAATGAAACACTCATGTCACAAAGTACTCGTAACCGAGGGCATGGCTACCATCGAACAAGACAGGAAGAGCTCTTAACGCCGACTGCCGTCTTTGGCGCGCAGTCCGTATCTCTTACTAGTTTCATCACAGTTCGTGCATTTGCGATCAAGTTCGTACTTACTAAGATATGCATTTGTTAATGAACGGGTGTGAATTTTAACGAGGCAAAATTATGTTAAGTAATTTTAAACATCCAGAGGCCCCTCCTAGTATTCATGTTGTCATAAATGACTTTAATTATTAAATATAAATAAATAAAATCGGCGACTTTGGCGCCAAGATGGCGGTACTTCCCGTCATGTATATTTCCCAGGCTGACGCTTGTTGCTACGGTCCAGCGCCGAGCCCTACCCCACTACGTGCGACATATGGTAGATTCGTCACCTAGTCAGCCGGCTACGGACTACAACACTTCCTAACTACCGTGAAAACATCAATAAGAAAAATAATTTATTAAAACTGGTAAAAATGTCTTCCTCACGTAAGAGGCGCCTTAAAAGGTGGACGGTTACCATTCTGCCTAGGCTCATCAATGTAAATCCTAAATGATGGGATCGCAAACCTGAAGCCTCAATATATTGGGAACCACTTGCGGGTGAGAACAATGATCCAGTGAAAGTACCATTGTATTAGCTGTACCAGCTGTAATGTTGTCCTGTTAAAGCCATCTGTACCTCTTCAGACCAACAAGTACCATGTTTACAAACTGCACAGCATGTTTATGTAACGCTGTGTTTATTCAGCACAGAACAATGAAGTCACCATCAGCATTGTGTCACTGTGGAGGTTTAGGATCCCCTGAGCATATGGTTTTCACAGGTGTTCTCAAAGCGGAAGCTACGTTTGGCGTCCTAATTCTTGATGATGCACGCCGTAGTAAAAGATGATTTCCAAATTGTAGCAAGAATACTTTCTTCATATTTCAAGTTCACAGACAAGATAGTTCTAAGAACAACTGTTCACTTAACAAGAACAGACGCAAAGTTCACTGGCGTCGTACCAGATCCGCGGGAAGCCTCATCCCGAGTGGCTGCTGGATAGCGTCCGTTGGGGCCGCGCCGTGCGGAATAACGTAGAACTGTACAGAGGCGGTGCTGAGTAGAGCAGAGCATCCTAGCTAGTCGCAGCGGGTTCCGATTGATGAGTTACGAGAGTAGCTGGAAGGTGACGAACCGCGCGCTTTAAGATAGCGGGCAGCGCCACACCTCCAGGAGGACAGAGTTCAGCGCCCCCTGTCAACGCAGACTTAGCCAGCCGCCCATCGCTGGTCGGACCCAATTAAGACTTCGAGAGCACCAGTGCTGAGTAATAGGAAGACGATACTTAGCCTGTGTTCTACGAGTAGTAATAGGGAGTAAATGTAATTGCATGTGGCATGTACAAGAAGCCACTTTATAACGAGAAATTATTTTTCTTTCCTTTTTAGAAGTAAAGTGTTTTATCAATCTACAGCTGTTATGTACAGATCATTTTGGATTCCAGCCACTGGTCATTGCAGCTTCTCTCCTTCCTTGTCTGTGCCTGCGCTGACTCCCACAGTAGCCGACATAACATCTTGCACCACGGATTCCAGAAACTATGCTGCCTTCGCTCTTTGCTGCTCTGTCACAGCGCGCCTCCAATATTTCTCTCTTTTTCTTTGAGAGGAGCATTGATACTAATAGTGTTCTTTCTTGCAGACTAGTCGTAACGCTTCTGCTACTGTGTATTTGCTTTGCTTAAAATTTGTTGCGGCATTCCTCTTATTAACGTGGCCTCTAATCTGCCTCCTACACCACCGCCGCCTGTGCCTCTGGTTGCTGCTGGCTTTGATCTAATGCAGTTTATTTACTTTCAGAACCACCAAATGTCGCAGTTGTTGATGGCAGTCTAGCCGCTCATTACTGCACAAGCCGCTGCTGCATCAACTCTGCCCACAACAGCCAGACGCATCCACGGAACTACCTCTGTGAGTTCCAACAATCAGAGCTTACAATGAACAACAAAAGGAATGGAACGAGTGGTACGTTTAGGTCAACACTCGTTGTGCCACACATCAAGTGCACGGTACTGTGAAACTTTCTTATTTATTGTTTACCACCTTGCTCAGAAGTTATTCCCGACTAGTAGACCTGAGTTGCTACTTTTTGAAAATTTGTTTTCCACACTCACTAATTATTGCGAGGAACAGGTACAGGATGCTGCAGTTCATTAAAAGTTCTTTCGAGTGCGCAAAAAGCCAGGACAGACATACCATCATTGGGTTACTAAACTTCAGGGTTTGACACCACAGCGTCGTTTTCAGTGTTGCTGTGGGCACGTCTGTAGTGACGCAATGATTTCTGATGCAGTTATGTACACAGTACCAGATAGTAGGCCTCTTGAACAAATTCTCAAACATTCTGAACCTACTTTGAAACAAGTTTTGCTAGTTATTGAACATTAGGACTCAAGTGATAGTGCCTTAGAAAACTTCGAAGTAGTTCCTACTTGCAGTGTAACGCAAAGTGACAAACAGGTTCAGCCTTGCAGCCGGCCACCTCACACAAACAAGCCACCTCGCCGTGGACAGAGTAAAATAAGTGTCAACGTGTGTGCCTGCTGCGAAGTCATGTACCCGCTGCTTTTCCGCAAAGACAAAATTGCCCTTCACAGAACGCTAATTGCTTTGCTTGTGGAATGCCAGGCCATGTACAGACTGCGTGCTTGAAATGGAAAAAAAAACTGTACCCACGTTACATCTCGTAAGGGCGGAGCAACTTCTCACTCAGTGAACGTAATTCTTTCCAAACCGGCCACAAGTACTAAGCACTGACAAAATTCGGGATATGCCTTGACCCCGCCAACGTTCAATGCAATGACAGTCAGACAAACTGTTTGTGAACTTAGTCATTGCCAGATGCTACATGTGTGACTTCAGTCAGCCGCTGGCGCTTCCGTTACGTTGCTTAATCGTGCCACATATTAAGAGTTGTTCTCGCCACAGTTGAAAAAATCTTGCACGCAACTTACTGCATGTACCGGTTAGGACATTCCTGTCACACACCCACCGGAACAGTTGCATTAACAATTTTGCGCTCGGGAGCCTGTAAAAACATTTTTGGATTAGATTCATTTGATTTGTTTGGTCTTCGTATTCAGGACAATGTAATTTCTGTTCCTGCTTTCGACCCGAAAGGCAGAGTTACTCACTTGATTGAGTACTTTCAAGATTTACTTTCTGAAGGACTTGGCAGAGGAAATAGTTATGTGGCACAGGTTGCAAGGAAGGACAATGCACAAACTAAGTGTTCCCGGGAACGTCCTGTCTCTCATGCACTTTCAAATGAAGTTGCAAGTGAACTTACAGAATGGCAGGACAAAGGTGGTATTGCTCCTACCCAGGCTAGTAAACGGGTTTATCCCTTAGTATTCCTACCAAAGCCTTCTGCTAGACTGCCTTTCTGTTGATTACAAATCCACTGTGAGTCCACAAACAAGTATTGATACTTAACTGTTGCCTCGCTCTGAGGAATTAATCGACAGGTGGGGGCCGACCAGCAATGGGCGGCTGCTTAAGTCTGCGTTGAGAAGGGCCGCTGAACTCTGTCTTCCTGGAGTTATGGTGCTGTCCACTCTTTCCATTGGCTAAAGGGTCGGCGCCTTCTTGATGCCGTTTCGTAGCACTACTCTGGTCGGTGTGCAGTCGATACTTCAATACTGCCCATTTCTGCCCCCCCCCCCCCAAAATAAAAAAATACCGCACCGGTGTCGTGTAGGGAGCCAACTCACGACGACGGGGGAAAGGGGGAGGCGCTTAGCGGGATCGAAATGAACAAGGTATTTTCCACTCAACAAGGCAGTTTCAAGGTTATGGAATGCATCCTCTCACTCTTTGGTCCAAACAAAAGGCATATTCTCTCGGCGCAAAAGATGAAACGGAGCCGCGATCTGGGCTGCGTTGGTTATGTACGGGATATGTCAACTTCTCGAGAACTGAGAGCGATTCCGTCTCTCTCCGCGGGGCAGGGAGGTCCCGGGTGGACAGCAAATGTGAGTGAAGGAGATGAATACCTTGGCGATTAAGAACATGGTCTAAGTACTGAACCCATCGGTTCTAGGAGCTACAGTCTGGAACCGCGCGATCAGTACGGTCGCAGGTTCGAATCCTGCCTTGGGCATGGATGTGTGTGATGTCCTTAGGTTAGTTAGGTTTAAGCAGTTCTAAGTTCTAGGGGACTGATGACCTCAGAAGTTAAGTCTCATAGTGCTCAGAGCCATTTGAACCATTTTTAAGTACTGAATTTCAGACTGAAAAAAAGGCACATTTGTCCAGGCGACACTTCAAACCTGCAGATGAAAGTAGTTGAAAAATTGTACAAAGTTTACTGATATGTTCCTCCGGTGTATATCATGACTCCATACTATCATCCAGTGAATTTGAACAGAATGGAGCTTTTGCAGTAAGCTGTTCTAAGTAGCGTTGCAATATGGCATGAGCGGAAGCGCTGTCAATGGATAAGTGCAAAAATTTTAACAAGACAAAATGTGTGGTGACCACAAACACTTTCTGAGACTCCCCATCTAGAGGAATTGGCAAGTACGCTTCGCGGAAATCAAATAACAACAAAAGAAGGTTGTCATACAATCTGATACAGAGAAGCACCGCAAAATATTCCAAACGGAGCCGTTTTGTGATCTTGTAGTGACTGTTGAGAAACTGCACTCCAATGGGAATCCCATACAGTGTTCCAACTGTCAGTGATTGTATCTCACTGCACGTCTCTGCACAATCCCGCCTCGTTGAGTTAAGTGCGGCCAAGGCCATGAAAGGGGAAAGTGCCCCTTGTAGCGAGAGTCACCAGCGGTCTGCGCCCAGACTCGACCTCGTAACCGATAGCCATCGTGTAGGTCATCCACTTGAGATTTGAAAGAAAGCAGTCGTCGTTGCGGTTCAAAAACAGGGGAAGGTCGTGTAGAACAGGCCAGGTGCATGCCTATCAGCCTTCTCTGACCTCCTAGTAAGGCATTTGAAAGAGTTCTGCTGCCCACACTAACTGTGCACCTCATTACTGAATCGGTGTTGCCAGACGAATAATTTGGGTTTCGCGAAGGCCATTCCACCCCCCCCCCCCCCTACCTCGTACGGGTGGTCTAGCACGTCATCGATGCTTACAATAAGAAGATCTGGGCCGTGATTCTCCTGGCTGCCTCATGTGCTTTTGACAGCGTATGGCACTGAAGATCGATTTACTAGATTTTCTAGTATGGCTTGTCGAGCCACGTGCTGCACCCACTTGTTACTTATCTGGAGGCTAGGAGCTTCGTTGTGCAAGTTGGAGATGCCACCTCTGTGAGTCGCGATGTCCTTGTTGGAGTCCCCTAGGGCTCAATGTTGGGCCCTGTCCTGTACACTGTTTATTCTGCGGACTCACCTACCGCACCTCGAGTTGAAAAATATATCTACGTTGAAGACATAGGCCTAATCTGTCGCCACTGAAATCCGGTGGCGATTCATCGCCGTCTCTAGGCTGCCTGTCATAACATCGAAGAATGGGCTTCTAACTCGAGGATTCAGTTTAATGCTGCTAAGAGCCACGCACTACCACTTGCAAGAAGTCAGCGTGTGGTAGTGGACAATGTCACGTTAGGTGACATTCCCGTTCCTTGGGCACCGAAAACCAAATACTCTGGAGTCGTCCTTGACCGGTAGTCGACTTGGAAGCATCATGTCGACGACACCTGGAAGAAGTCATCTGCTAAATTCTGAACTTTTTATCCCCTGCGGAATAAGTTTTTACATTCTCGGTGCGGAGTGGCCTTCGAATATACAGAGTATCCAACTGGACAACCGTAGACTATGCATCTACATCTACATATATACTCCGCTAGCCACCAAGCGGTGTGTGGCGGGGGGCACAATTCGTGCCAAAGTCATACTACCCAACCCCACCCCTCTGTTCCACTCGCGGATCGCGCGAGAGAAAAACGACTCTCTGAACGCCTCAGTATCTTATCTTTGAATTGTGATCATTGCGCGATTTGAATGTTGGTGGTGATAATATGTCCTTTACATCCTCAGTGAAGATCAGATTTCGGAATTTAGTGAGCAGCCCCTTCCGCTTAGCGCGCCGTCTATCTGCAAGTGTGTCCCACTTCAAAGTTTCTATGAGATTTGTAACGCTCTTGCGATGGCTAAATGTACCAGACACGAATCTTGCCACTCTTCTTTGGACCTTCTTAATCCCTTGCATCAGACCCAACTGGTAAGGATCCCATACAGACGAACAATACTCTAAGACTGGACGAACTAACGTATTGTAAGCTATTTCCTTTGTTGAAGAACTGCATCGCTTCAGGATTCTACCAATAAACCGCAATCTGGAGTTTGCCTTACCCGTTACTTGTGTAATCTGGTCATTCCATTTGAGATCATTTCGAATAGTTACACCCACATACTTGACGGATGTTACCGCTTCCAAAGACTAGGCATTTATTCTGTACTCGTACATTAATGGGGATTTTCACCTTGTTATACGCAATAGGTTACAATTACTAATACTGAGAGATAACTGCCAGTCATTACACCACGCATTTCTTTTCTGCAAATCCTCATGGATTTGTTTACAACTTTCAAGTGATACTACTTTCGTGTGGACGACATCATCATCGGCAAACAGTCTAATGCCGCTGTCAATAACATCAACCAGATCGTTTATGTAAATCGTAAAAAGCAGCTGACCTATTACGCTGCCCTGGGGCACACATGAAGTTATGCTTGTTTCTGTTGAAGTCATCCCGTTCAGGATGACATAATGCCCCCTGTCTGTTAGAAGACTTGCTATCCAACCGCATATGTCATCGGATAGGCAGTTAGTACGACTTTTTGGAGCGAGACACAGTGCGGAACTGAGTCGAACGCCTTTCGAAAGTCGAGAAATATGGCATCAACCTGGGAGCCAGTATCTAGAGCCTGTTGTATATCATGCACAAAGAGGGCCAGCTGTAATGAAGTGCTGGTTTCTGCAGATGAGCTTCTCAGAGTCTAGAAAGGTCATTGTGGTTCAAATGGTTCTGAGCACTATGGGAGTTAACATCTCAGGTCATCAGTCCCCTATACTTAGAACTACTTAAACCAAACTAACCTAAGGACATTACACGCATCCACGCCCGAGGCAGGATTCGAACCTGCGACCGTGGCAGCATCATTATGTCTGAACACAAAATATGTTCTATGATTCTACAACAAATCGATGTCAGTGAAATTGACAGGTTAATTATGTGCATCCGATATTCTACCCTTTTTATAGATTGCTATGACCTGGGCCTTCTTCCAGTCCCGTGGAGCTTTCCGCTGTTCCAATGATCTCTGATAGATGATGGATAAGAATGGTGCTATATTTGTAGCATTAGCAATATATAATCTTACGAGGATACCGTCTGGGCCAGATGCCTTCCTGGCGTGTAAGGATCTTAACTGTTTTGCAATCCCAGATACACTAAACACTATGTCAGTGCAGCGCATGCGTAGTGTGGAGCACTGCCACCAACACACATATAGCAGAATGGCAGCGCCTCCAAGAATAAAGCGCTTAGGCGCATTTCCCACGTACAACATAGTTCATCAGCCTATTACCCTTCAGGAAGCAGCGAAGGAACCAACTGTAAACGAGCGATTTCAGGAACACACAACGAAGCTGTATCAGACGGCACAATCATCATCATATCAAAAGACACAATCATCACCAAATGCCCTCATAGGAAGATTAGGACGTCGTAATGAAGTATCTGACCCCTTTAAGCAGCCAGTGGCCCTGCTTAAGGGGCAGGAGTCCCATGTGTGTCTCTCTAAGGCGCCTGTTAAGCAAACCAGTATGCTAAGAAGTCCATACTTCTTACCATCATATATCAGATACAGTAGGCAATATCTTCAGCAACACATCGCCTGCAGCGTCTCTGATGGGCTCGTGGCCATATGGTTTGGACCCTAGATGACTGCCAAACCGTGGCCTGATCAGATGAGAACTGATTTCAGTTGGTGAGGGCTGATGGTAGAGTTCGAGTGTGGCGTAGACCCCACGATGCCTTTGATCCAAGTTGTCAACAAGTTGCTGTACAAGCTATTGGTATCTCCATAATGCTGTGGGCTGTGTTAACATGGATCATTGACTGAAAATGGCTATGTTCGTATACTTGGAGACCATTTCAAGCCATTTCTGGACTTCATGATCCCAAATTACGAAGGAATATTTATGGTTGCCAATGAGTCTTGTCATCAGGCTGCAACTCTTCATGACTGGTCTGAAGAACATTCCGGGCTTCGAGCGAGCATCTACGGGACATAATCGAGAGGTCACTTCGTGCACAAAACCTTTGACTGACAACACTTTTGCAATTATGGACGGCTGTAGAGCCAGATGGTTTAATATTTCTGCAGGGTTCACAACTTGATGAGCTCATGTCAAGTCTACCTGCTGCTCTATACTGGAAAAAAAGGATCTGATACGATATTACGCGGTATTCCGTGACTTTTGTCACCTCAGTGTATTAGCAGATATTCTTCGTAAGAGAGACGCCTCCGAGCGACGGTAGGTAAGCCCGGAGGGCGAACACGTCGGACCGGCAGCATACGTCGTCGCCTTACGCTTGATTAGGAGACGTGATCCCGTCAGGCGAATCATAATTGTTACATAGAAACTCCGATACACTGTACACTGATAAAAAAGATATCTGGGAACGAACTAAGGTTCTGAGTAGATATTAACAACAGAAGCACATCTCTGAGAAATACAGAGCAGAGGTCTAAGTGAGGGAGACACATTAATAATGGGGAACGTGTAAATAGACGTCAGTAGGAACAATGGTGAAGGAATGAGTGTCCTGATGTGATACGCAAGTGATAGTAACCACGAACAGTTGATTGAATATAACTAAACAAATAATGTGGAAACACTGAGATCAATGAAGTGCTGTGCCTCATACATAGAAGTACATAATTGTAATTTAGTTTAATAAAATTGTATTAGTAAATTTTGAAGAGATTGTGTTTTCATCAGTAAAGAATTGTGATTAGTTTAAGATCAAACTATTAATAAAAGAGAGCAAATCGTTTGTATTCTCCGTGGTAAGGTAGTTATCAGCGAATCCATAGTATAGGAAGCTATACTATGGAACCAATAAGATATTCAATCTTGACCTGTCTCTACAATTTTTACCACTCGCCCCCTCCTCTGTACTTCTCCAAAGTATTAAATTAAAAATTACCTGATGCCTGCGATGAAGTCTTTTAATTCTGTTCCTTCTTTACTCAAGTTGTGCTGTAAAGAGCTTTTTTCTTCAATTATATCCAGTACCCGTGCATTAGTCACTCGAACTACCCATTTTAATCTTTAGAATTCTTCTGCAGAATGACGTTTGTAAAGATATTGTTTCTAATCTGTACTGTTTATCGAGCGTGTTTCATTTTCATATTAGGCTCTACTCCAAACAAATACTCATACAGTTTTCATTATGCTACGTCTGCTATGTGTCCGTACGTCCGTAACTAATCTTTCCCCCAAAACATTCTAAGCTATCTCATTTCGATGAACCCTTTTCAATCTTCTCTGCTCGATGCTATCGTGAAAGAATTGTGGATCGCAAAGCAAGGGAACAATTTTCACCTTTTTGTCGTAATAATTTCTCTATTCATTTGTGACTCTGTTATCTCAAAGCTTATCCCCAAGAAATCCACCGCCAGACGCTCCTCAAGTAAAGGTCGTATGTAATATCCTGATCGTGCCTTGGACAATGTCAAAAATCTCATGGATAACTGAGCAATGCAAGAAATCTAACAACAGTCCATTCATGTGAAATGTAGCTACTCTAATTTTTTCGAACCAATGTTGCAATCTGACGTAGAGTTGTTTTCAATTTAAGTGCTGTCGTATGAACAAGCGTTTCTAGTTTCTCCAATTTGAGAACAGTTGTGCTGTTCATATGTATTAACAACAACAGTACAATATCCTGCTACAAGAAAGGCAACTTACTTTCTCAATTAGACAAACAAGTTTCCAAACATCAACTGACGTGGAGCAAGGTCTGGCTACCTGTTCCGTCACGACACGGTCAGCCACGTGTTCCTTTCCCAACAAGAGCATGTATTCCTGTAATTAACTAACGTCTACAGCAGACATTGGCAACCTTTGGTGACCTACGGCCCTGAGTGACGTACTTACTAAAGCTCGCTGGTCGCCTTGTCACGCGAAAGCAGCGTTCATATGTTCATTTGTGGGTGAAATCTTATGGGACTTAACTGATAAGGTCATCAGTCCCTAAGCTCACACACTACGTAACCTAAATTATCCTAAGGGCAAACACACACACCCATGCCCGAGGGAGGACTCGAACCTCCGACGGGACCAGCCGCACAGTCCTTGAGAAAGCAGCGCTATTAGCACATAGTCAGAAATATAGCGTCCTTGAGGTTAATGTTTATAGGATAAAACACAACATGAATGTCACTGAATTCCCGACACGCCACGCCAGCCTCGATATACGCATTTTAAGAGTATGTTCATTTCGTGTTCTCCTGGAATTTCTTCCGCGGACTGAATTGGAACCGATCGCCTGCGCACCCGTGCTTTACAGGAGGAAGGACAGACTTTCTAATCACTTAAACGCATGCTGAGGCTTAGCTGTTCGTCTGTGGCGACCAGAAATAACTTACGCAAAGACGGACTGTGCAAGTATTCGGCAATTTGTGAAATGTCTTCGTTCAGCGCACTAAAATTTCACACGTGTTCACGGCTCCCACAAACCGCACCGGGTGGGTAATTGTCGGTCTCAACGGGATGATGCACGTTCTCGTAAATCATTATCGCTATAAATAAGCATCCACGTATTCCAGACGAAGCAAACGTATCTCGATACGACATTCTCCAGAATTATTGCGACAGTCTGGAAGCGACTTTACTCTTCATAACGCACAATCAGGCACCAAGCACGTCCCTACTCTTTTAATACTTTTTAAACCGTAACCTCTACCTGAAAAAAATTGCATTCTCGCTTCCGGAGCGAACATGATATCTATACGAACAGCTAGCAGCTACGTAACTACGAGAGTTGGAACTTAAATAGTGGCAACTATTTATTCACAACCGATACAAAAGAGTTACATGTTTCCACCTGTTACTGTCCTTCAAAGAAGTCACCAGCGTTGTGTAGAACCCGTTGCCAGCGATGTGGAAGGCATAGTATACCGTTAGCAGATCTTGTTCTGTTTTGGTGCGAATGGAGCAGTCCACTGCCTGTCGAATCTCTGGAATAGTTCTGAAACGAATGCCACGAAGTGGTTGCTTCATCTTCGGAATCAAATAAAAGTCACAAGGACTTAAGTCAGGGGAGTATGGTGGATGGTACAGTACATCCCAGTGCGATCGACCGAACAGAGCAGTCACAGCTTGCGCTGTGTGCGCCCGCGTATTGTCGTGCAAAATGATGAGTGGGTTGCGCAGAAAGTGGCGCCACTTCTATCACAAAACTGGTCGTAGGTGGTGCTCCAAACACGAACTGTAATACTGTGCAGTGACGGTCTGCCGTGGAGGAGCGTAATGTGTTTGAATAATACCATCACAGTCGTACACGAGAATCACCATAACTTTAGACCGCAACGGGTTCTACACAAGGCTGGTGACTACTCTGAAGGACAGTAACAGGTGCAAGCATGTAATTCTTTTGTATCGGTTGCGAATAAATAGTTACCACTATTTAAGTTCCAAACCTCGTATAGGCTTTTTAAATATGTCATGTCTGATTTTTTGTTGTATCGTTGTCTCTTATGAGCTTCCTCTGTGACTCTAGTGATATAAATACCGACGGGTTGGTGAAATCTAATGGCATTTTTTCCTCCATGTCCTGAAAATGCAGCCCCATTTGCGTGGCAACCGTTAAGTTGAACAGCTAATCTTTCGGTAAGCGTATGTAATACAGTGACGTGGTCGTGAGATTTAAGGTGGGCTATCATCCTAAGAAAATGGAGCAAGGCACAGAAGAAGTAGAGACAAAGGACCGCATGCAACAGATGGCAGGGCCCGGACACGCAGAGGTGGGTGCGCCTGTCCTCGGCCTCCGCAGACTGATGTCGAGAAGCTCCCACTTGAAACAGTCGCAGATGAAAGTGGCCCGCCTGCTTTTACTTGTAAAGTTACTGCCACGCTGACAAGACCAATAAGTCTCTTTGAGTGAAGCGCACGACAAAAATTTCGCTATTCATTTGCGACGTTCTGCCCTTTTTACAAAGAGTAAAGTGAACAAGTTTCTCAAGGAGAGAGCGAATTTTTTCCCCCTGCAGTTATGTGCTTTTGATTTCGCGGTTTCCCGTGAAGGTAGTTAACATCTGCAACAGAAGTTGCTTCTCTTATTTTCATTATCCGAGTGGAGCTCTACGTTTGTAAGTCCATGTCTTGTTCTTTATTGCTCCAAAGCTATACTTCTGACTTCTGACAGTTGCGTACGAAATACAAAAGCAGTGAATTATTTTTTCCATGCATTACAATACGCCATTATTAAACCCCTTTACAAAGAAGGTGAGAGGAAGGATGTACATGTTTATTAATTTATTCGTTTTATTTGTCGTTGAGCTCCGCTACAGTGGATTATAGTCCTATTACTTCAAGAACTAGAGCAACCAGACACTTTGTGTATTCTTATTTACGACTATATCAATACGTGTGTCGTGCTTTTGCCCATCGTCAGTTGGCGTAATACATATTTAAAGTCTAGCGGTTCAGGCGCTCAGTCCGGAACCGCGGGACTGCTACGGTCACAGGTTCGAATCCTGCCTCGGGCATGGATGTGTGTGATGTCCTTAGGTTAGTTAGGTTTAAGTAGTTCTAAGTTCTAGGGGACTGATGACCACAGGTGTTAAGCCCCATAGTGCTCAGAGCCATTTTTTTGAACATATTTAAATCTTCAATTAGCACATCATTAGAAACATCTAATAAAATTTAGGTGCTAGACTTGCTCTGTGAAAAATAACAATTTTGTTCGACTACTTCACTTCGTGAGTTGTGTATTTACGAAAATTTTCTTTTTTTGCGTTGCACAATACATTGTTGCCGACTGACATGAAATGAAATATTACCGTTTGAACTAAACAGTAATGTTTACAGCTACAGCACTATAAAAATTGTGTATTGTTCAGTATGCATCGCTAAAGAATTCATTGCCTTACAAGGATGTTGAGTATACATACTTACTTACTTACTTTACTTACCCGTGGCTTGGGCCGCAGCGACCATATGCCTGCTCCACACTCCTCCTCCATCGTTCCCGGTTGCGAGGCTCCTGCCACCACTCGCCCGCTCCTAGTCCCACATCCTCGGTGTCCTTGTCAATATTGTCCTTCCATCTTGTCCACGGTCGTCCCCGGTACCTCCTTGCAGCTACAGCTCCCAGAAACTCATCATGGGGTATCCTCCCTTCATTCATCCTTGCTACATGTCCAGCCCAGGTCAACCTTCTTCTTCTTATTCTTTCTGCAATGTCAGGCTGTGCGTAAAGCTCTTTTAATTCTTGGTTTCTTTGAATTCTCCATTCTCCTGTTTGCAAATACTTACTTATCTATCACAGGACCATATATTTTTCGGAGGATTTTTCGTTCGAAAACAAGTAGTTTCTCTTCAACTGTTCTAAAGGTGAGGCTTTCACAGCCGTACATAACCACTGGCGTAATCGTCCTTTGGTACAGCCTCATCTTAAAACTTCTTGACAGGGATGTTATCTTCAGCACATCCTGAAGGCTAAAGTATACTCTGTTGCCTTCTACAATTCTTGCATTTATTTCAATTTAACAGTCGTTCTGATCACTGCAGAGACTACCAAGGAATTTGAAAGTATTTGACCTTTTGAAACGGAGACAGTCCACCGTGAGCGGGTGCACATCTGTCGCTGACCTGTTCAGGACCACGTATTCTGTCTTATCTTCACTGACTTTTCAGGCCTGCCCTACGGGCAATCTTGCAGTACGAGCCTGCCACTCTTCTGAGCTCTTCTCTGCTACCGCTGATTAGGACTATAACATCCACGTATGCCAGTCGAGTCATTGACATGTTGTCTAGGGGTATTCAAATGGGGTCAGTTTTCATGAATTCCCGGTCTAATTTTTCTAGCACAAGGTTTAATAATGTAGGGGAGAGGGCGTCTACCTGTCTGATGCCGGTTCGAATTAGAACTGTTCTGATAGACCGGTACTTGTCTGTACTTTACAGAGTGCTTGTTCTACACACATTGCCACCAAGCGGGTTATTTTAGATGGAAACTGAAATTTCTTTACTACTCCGATTATAGTACCTCTGTGTACGCCGTCATGGGCTTTTTTGAAGTCAATCAAGAGCATGTGCATGTCTCTATTTCATTCCCAGCATTTCTCCGTGGTTTGACGTTGGGTAAATAAGTGGTCTAAACACGCATTGGTAATCTCCTACAGCTTCTTCAGCAAGTGGTAGTATCCTATTTAGAAGGCATAGAGATAGTACTTTATAGCTGACATCTAGCAAAGGTATTCCCCTATAATTGTCACATACCAGGGGTCATTCTTTTTCAGTAATGGACAGATGATGGCCATTTTCCAATCTTCTGGGAGGCTTTCTTGCTCCCAGACCTACCTTATGAGGGTTGTCATGGCTATTGCAAGGTCAGGTCCTCCATTTTTCATGTGCTCTGCAACAATTTGGACTTCCCCCCGCTTTGTTGTTTTTTTAATTTTTTGAGCATTTGTGTAATTTCATATTCAGTGAAATCTGTTTCTGAAAGTATTTGTATGGAGTGTAGCCATGTATGGAAGTGAAACATGGATGATAAATAGTTTGGACAAGAAGCGAATAGAAGCTTTCGAAATGTGGTGCTACAGAAGAATGCTGAAGATTAGATGGGTATATCACATAACTAATGAGGAGGTATTGAATAGAATTGGGGAGAAGAGGAGTTTGTGGCACAACTTGACAAGAAGAAGGGACCGGTTGGTAGGACATGTTCTGAGGCATCAAGGGATCACAATTTTAGCATTGGAGGGCAGCGTGGAGGGTAAAAATTGTAGAGGGAGACCAAGAGATGAATACACTAAGCAGATTCAGAAGGATGTAGGTTGCAGTAAGTACTGTGAGATGAAGAATCTTGCACAGGATAGAGTAGCATGGAGAGCTGCATAAAACCAGTCTCAGGACTGAAGACCACAACAACAACAACAACAATAACAGTCACTTCTGTGTCCACATTTTGTGAGGAATGAAAAGGAAGAAGTAGTTCGCAATTTACGAACTAGGAGAAACATTCTGCCCATCTTTTCCCTATCTCTTTTCCATTCACTAGTATTCTTCCCTTGTCAACTCTATGCAACTGTTCTTTGTTTACTTACTTCTTGGTACATTTCTTCACGTTTCGATACATTTGTCTAGTCTTGTGGTGGGTGCGATCCTCCTCTGCCTCATTAAGTATGTCATTCGAGTAAAGTTCTCTTTTAGTTGTATATTGTTCATGTTTTCTAACCCCTCCTTTCCAGCTCTCCTTCGTTCCTCATTTTTCTTTCGCATATCTGGTTGAACCATCCATACCCGGTTAGGTTTTTTCCGTTTTCCCAAAACTTTTGCGGCTGCTTCATTCAGGGTGGTTTTGATTTTTGTCCAGTCTTCATTTATCTTATTGTGACCAGACTCCATTTGCTCCACAGTTGTTATCTTCCCAGCTAGTTCTGACACAGACACAGACTTTCTGGCTCCTTAACATATTTACATTATCTACATCTACATCTATACTCCGCGAGCCACCTTACGGTGTGTGGCGGAGGGTACTTATTGTACCACTATCTGATCCCCCCTTCCCTGTTCCATTCACGAATTGTGCGTGGGAAGAACGACTGCTTGTAAGTCTCCGTATTTGCTCTAATTTCTCGGATCTTTTCGTTGTGATCATTACGCGAGATATATGTGGGCGGTAGTAATATGTTGCCCATCTCTTCCCGGAATGTGCTCTCTCGTAATTTCGATAATAAACCTCTCCGTATTGCGTAACGCCTTTCTTGAAGTGTCCGCCACTGGAGCTTGTTCAGCATCTCCGTAACGCTCTCGCGCTGACTAAATGTCCCCATGACGAATCGCGCTGCTTTTCGCTGGATCATGTCTATCTCTTCTATTAATCCAACCTGGTAAGGGTCCCATACTGATGAGCAATACTCAAGAATCGGACGAACAAGCGTTTTGTAAGCTACTTCTTTCGTCGATGAGTCACATTTTCTTAGAATTCTTCCTATGAATCTCAACCTGGCGCCTGCTTTTCCCACTATTTGTTTTATGTGATCATTCCACTTCAGATCGCTCCGGATAGTAACTCATAAGTATTTTACGGTCGTTACCGCTTCCAATGATTTACCACCTATGGCATAATCGTACTGGAATGGATTTCTGCCCCTATGTATGCGCATTATATTACATTTATCTACGTTTAGGGAAAGCTGCCAGCTGTCGCACCATGCATTAATCCTCTGCAGGTCCTCCTGGAGTACGTACGAGTCTTCTGATGTTGCTACTTTCTTGTAGACAACCGTGTCATCTGCAAATAGCCTCACGGAGCTACCGATGTTGTCAACTAAGTCATTTATGTATATTGTAAACAATAAAGGTCCTATCACGCTTCCCTGCGGTACTCCCGAGATTACCTCTACATCTGCAGATTTTGAACCGTTAAGAATGACATGTTGTGTTCTTTCTTCTAGGAAATCCTGAATCCAATCACAAACCTGGTCCGATATTCCGTAAGCTCGTATTTTTTTCACTAAACGTAAGTGCGGAACCGTATCAAATGCCTTCCTGAAGTCCAGGAATACGGCATCAATCTGCTCGCCAGTGTCTACGGCACTGTGAATTTCTTGGGCAAATAGGGCGAGCTGAGTTTCACATGATCTCTGTTTGCGGAATCCATGTTGGTTATGATGAAGGAGATTTGTATTATCTAAGAACGTCATAATACGAGAACACAAAACATGTTCCATTATTCTACAACAGATTGACGTAAGCGAAATAGGCCTATAATTATTCGCATCTGATTTATGACCCTTCTTGAAAATGGGAACGACCTGCGCTTTCTTCCTGTCGCTAGGTACTTTACGTTCTTCCAGCGATCTACGATAAATTGCTGATAGAAAGGGGGCAAGTTCTTTAGCATAATCACTGTAGAATCTTAAGGGTATCTCGTCTGGTCCGGATGCTTTTCCGCTACTAAGTGATAGCAGTTGTTTTTCAATTCCGATATCGTTTATTTCAATATTTTCCATTTTGGCGTCCGTGCGACGGCTGAAGTCAGGGACCGTGTTACGATTTTCCGCAGTGAAACAGTTTCGGAACACTGAATTCAGTATTTCTGCCTTTCTTCGGTCGTCCTCTGTTTCGGTGCCATCGTGGTCAACGAGTGACTGAATAGGGGATTTAGATCCGCTTACCGATTTTACATATGACCAAAACTTTTTAGGGTTCTTGTTTAGATTGTTTGCCAATGTTTTATGTTCTAATTCGTTGAATGCTTCTCTCATTGCTCTCTTTACGCTCTTTTTCGCTTCGTTCAGCTTTTCCTTATCAGCTATGATTCGACTACTCTTAAACCTATGATGAAGCTTTCTTTGTTTCCGTAGTACCTTTCGTACATGATTGTTATACCACGGTGGATCTTTCCCCTCGCTTTGGACCTTACCCTTTTGGTAACTGTCTTTGTGACTTTTAAATTTTCCTGTCATTTTAGCTATTACATCTACATCTACATCTACATTGATACTCCGCAAGCCACCCAACGGTGTGTGGCGGAGGGCACTTTACGTGCCACTGTCATTACCTGCCTTTCCTGTTCCAGTCGCGTATGGTTCGCGGGAAGAACGACTGTCTGAAAGCCTCCGTGCGCGCTCTAATCTCTCTAATTTTATATTCGTGATCTCCTCGGGAGGTATAAGTAGGGGGAAGCAATATATTCGATACCTCATCCAGAAACGCACCCTCTCGAAACCTGGCGAGCAAGCTACACCGCGATGCAGAGCGCCTCTCTTGCAGAGTCTGCCACTTGAGTTTATTAAACATCTCCGTAACGCTATCACGGTTACCAAATAACCCTGTGACGAAACGCGCCGCTCTTCTTTGGATCTTCTCTATCTCCTCCGTCAGACCGATCTGGTACGGATCCCACACTGATGAGCAATACTCAAGTATAGGTCGAACGAGTGTTTTGTAAGCCACCTCCTTTGTTGATGGACTACATTTTCTAAGCACTCTCCCAATGAATCTCAACCTGGTACCCGCCTTACCAACAATTAATTTTATATGATCATTCCACTTCAAATCGTTCCGCACGCATACTCCCAGATATTTTGCAGAAGTAACTGCTACCAGTGTTTGTTCCGCTATCATATAATCATACAATAAAGGATCCTTCTTTCTATGTATTCGCAATACATTACATTTGTCTATGTTAAGGGTCAGTTGCCACTCCCTGCACCAAGTACCTATCCGCTGCAGATCTTCCTGCATTTCGCTACAATTTTCTAATGCTGCAACTTCTCTGTATACTACAGCATCATCCGCGAAAAGCCGCATGGAACTTCCGACACTATCTACTAAGTCATTTATATATATTGTGAAAAGCAATGGTCCCATAACACTCCCCTGTGGCACGCCAGAGGTTACTTTAACGTCTGTAGACGTCTCTCCATTGATAACAACATGCTGTGTTCTGTTTGCTAAAAACTCTTCAATCCAGCCACACAGCTGGTCTGATATTCCGTAGGCTCTTACTTTGTTTATCAGGCGACAGTGCGGAACTGTATCGAACGCCTTCCGGAAGTCAAGAAAAATAGCATCTACCTGGGAGCCTGTATCTAATATTTTCTGGGTCTCATGAACAAATAAGGCGAGTTGGGTCTCACACGATCGCTGTTTCCGGAATCCATGTTGATTCCTACATAGTAGATTCTGGGTTTCCAGAAATGACATGATACGCGAGCAAAAAACATGTTCTAAAATTCTACAAGAGATCGACGTAAGAGATATAGGTCTATAGTTTTGCGCATCTACTCGACGACCCTTCTTGAAGACTGGGACTATCTGTGCTCTTTTCCAATCATTTGGAACCCTCCGTTCCTCTAGAGACTTGCGGTACACGGCTGTTAGAAGGGGGGCAAGTTCTTTCGCGTACTCTGTGTAAAATCGAATTGGTATCCCGTCAGGTCCAGTGGACTTTCCTCTATTGAGTGATTCCAGTTGCTTTTCTATTCCTTGGACACTTATTTCGAAGTCAGCCATTTTTTCGTTTGTGCGAGGATTTAGAGAAGGAACTGCAGTGCGGTCTTCCTCTGTGAAACAGCTTTGGAAAAAGGTGTTTAGTATTTCAGCTTTACGCGTGTCATCCTCTGTTTCAATGCCATCATCATCCCGTAGTGTCTGGATGTGCTGTTTCGAGCCACTTACCGATTTAACCAGAACTTCCTAGGATTTTCTGTCAAGTCGGTACATAGAATTTCACTTTCGAATTCAATGAACGCTTCACGCATAGCCCTCCTTACGCTAACTTTGACATCGTTTAGCTTCTGTTTGTCTGAGAGGTTTTGGCTGCGTTTAAACTTGGAGTGGAGCTCTCTTTGCTTTCGCAGTAGTTTCCTAACTTTGTTGTTGTACCACGGTGGGTTTTTCCCGTCCCTCACAGTTTTACTCGGCACGTACCTGTCTAAAATGCATTTTACGATTGCCTTGAACTTTTTCCATAAACACTCAACATTGTCAGTGTCGGAACAGAAATTTTCGTTTTGATCTGTTAGGTAGTCTGAAATCTGCCTTCTATTACTAAACAGATAAACCGTCCTCCTTTTTTTATATTCCTATTAACTTCCATATTCAGGGATGCTGCAACGGCCTTATGATCACTGATTCCCTGTGCTGTACATACAGAGTCGAAAAGTTCGGGTCTGTTTGTTATCAGTAGGTCCAAGATGTTATCTCCACGAGTCGGTTCTCTGTTTAATTGCTCGAGGTAATTTTCGGATAGTGCACTCAGTATAATGTCACTCGATGCTCTGTCCCTACCACCCGTCCTAAACATCTGAGTGTAACAGTCTATATCTGGTAAATTGAAATCTCCATCTAAGACTATAACATGCTGAGAAAATTTATGTGAAATGTATTCCAAATTTTCTCTCAGTTGTTCTGCCACTAATGCTGCTGAGTCGGGAGGTCGGTAAAAGGAGCCAATTATTAACCTAGTTCGGTTGTTTAGTGTAACCTCCACCCATAATAATTCACAGGAACTATCCACTTCTACTTCACTACAGGATAAACTACTACTAACAGCGACGAACACTCCACCACCGGTTGCATGCAATCTATACTTTCTAAACACCGTCTGTACCTTTGTAAAAATTTCGGCAGAATTTATCTCTGGCTTCAGCCAGCTTTCTGTACCTATAACGATTTCAGCTTCGGTGCTTTCTATCAGCGCTTGAAGTTCCGGTACTTTACCAACGCAGCTTCGACAGTTGACAATTACAATACCGATTGCTGCTTGGTCCCCACATGTCCTGACTTTGCCCCGCACCCGTTGAGATTGTTGCCCTTTCTGTACTTGCCCAAGGCCATCTAACCTAAAAAACCGCCCAGCCCACGCCACACAACCCCTGATACCCGTGTAGCCGCATGTTGCGTGTAGTGGACTCCTGACCTATCCAGCGGAACCCGAAACCCCACCACCCTATGGCGCAAGTCGAGGAATCTGCAGCCCACACGGTCGCAGAACCGTCTCAGCCTCTGATTCAGACCCTCCACTCGGCTCTGTACCAGTCCTGTCGACGATGCTGCAGATGGTGAGCTCTGCTTTCATCCCGCTAGCGAGACTGGCAGTCTTCACCAAATCAGATAGCCGCCGAAAGCCAGAGAGGATTTCCTCCGATCCATAGCGACACACATCGTTGGTGCCGACATGAGCGACCACCTGCAGATGGGTGCACCCTGTACCCTTCATGGCATCCGGAAGGACCCTTTCCACATCTGGAATGACTCCCCCCGGTATGCACACAGAGTGAACATTGGTTTTCTTCCCCTCTCTTGCTGCCATTTCCCTAAGGGCCCCCATTACGCGCCTGACGTTGGAGCTCCCAACTACCAGTAAGCAGACCCGCTGCAACTGCCCGGATCTTGCAGACTGAGGGGCAATCTCTGGAACAGGACAAGCAGCCATGTCAGGCCGAAGATCAGTATCAGCCTGAGACAGAGCCTGAAACCGGTTCGTCAGACAAACTGGAGAGGCTTTCCGTTCAGCCCTCCGGAATGTCTTTCGCCCCCCTGCCACACCTTGAAACGACCTCCCACTCTACCACAGGTGAGGGATCAGCCTCAATGCGGGCAGTATCCCGGGCAACCACAGTCGTAGTCCGATCAGGGGATGCGTGGGACGAGCTGGCCGTCCCCGACAAACCCCCATCCGGAACCCCACAGTGATGCCCATTGGCAACAGCCTCAAGCTGTGTGACCGAAGCCAACACTGCCTGAAGCTGGGAGCGAAGGGATGCCAACTCAGCCTGCATCCGAACACAGCAGTTGCAGTCCCTATCCATGCTAAAAACTGTTTTGCAAAGAACGTCTGAACTAATCTACAGAGAGCGCAAACAAATCGACAAAATTTAAACGGTTATTAAAATACAAGATTGCCTAGTAAATGCAGTAATGCGGCTACTTGTGCACTGCTGACACTGCTCGGCGGCGGAAGGAGACTAAGCGAAATTACACTATTCAGGTACTAAAACGCGATGCTACACTCTCAAATACTATAATAAGCCCGAAATTTATGAATTAAACAATGCAAGTACCAAAAACACGCAAAGAAATTAAGAATTAAACTATGTAACAAACGAGTGAGGTAGGAGTATACGACTTGCTGCTCAGCTGCTTATCCAACGGCGGCAGGGAGGAAATGATCAGTATCACAGTCTGCTCATCTGTATGACTTGCCATCCTTCATGCAATTTGCAAAACGTTTTTGGATACATGCATGATCTATCTGGTTCACAGTTTGGCCATCAGGTGATGTCCATGTCCCCTTATGAATATTTTTATGGGGGAACATGCTAGTAGATATGCATAAGTTGCGATCTGTAGCGAATGTAATCAAACGGCTACCATTGTCATTACTGTTTTGTGTAAACTGGTATTTCCAATGACAGGTCAGTAAGTTGTCTCTCTCCCTACCTTAGCAATGAAGTCCCCAAGTATTATTTTGATACTATGATTTGGCAGTTAGTCATATGTGAGATTGAGTTGACTATAGAATTCTTCTTTCATGAGTTCATCTTTTTCTTCACAAGGAGCATGTGCATTAATAAAGGTCACGTCTATGCTTTGTCCACCAATTGTTATGCATGAAAGACTGTTATATATGGATTTGAATTGTTTTACCAAGTTTAGCACTGTACTACTAACAAAAAAGCGTGTTCCAAATTCTCGGTGGTAACCACAATCTCCATGTAGAAAACTTCCTGTACTTGTTCTTACAGACCCTGTTCCTGGCCGTCTGATTTCCTGCAGTGCTACAGTTTGTAGTGTGTATTTTTCTTGTTGGTGACTAGAGTTTGCATGCTTGCTGGTCTGAAATGATAAAATATTTTTGTGATTGTATGTTGAGTATACAATCACCAAATTCTTTTATCATTTCAACAACAATGTAAAACATCTAACAGGTAGCAAAGCGATTTAAATTGAAATGAAAATAGCTTCTAGCGGACAACTCAGTGTGTTCTAAAGCCAAATTTTTAATAACTTGCTAGCAGTATGTACAATACAGAAGACATACGAGGGTTGTCCAGAAAGAAAGTTCCGATCGGTCGCGAAATGGAAACGACTGGGAAAATCCGGTAAAGCTTTGCACAAATTGTTGCGCAGTGTCTCTAGTACGTCCGTCGATAGTGTCTCGTCGCTCTTTTCAGTTTTGAGTGATCATGTAAAGATGCATAGGGCATAGCGTCTCCCGCCAAGTATGAGGGCCAGGTTAGAGATTTCGCCTGTGTCATGCAGCCCACTTAACACAACTGTCGAGCAGTTTCTTTTTCATGCCAATTCTCGGCCGCACTCTGCAGGGGCAATCAAAAGGCTCCTGCAGCGTTTCCGATGAGAAGTGTTTGATCACCCACAATACAGCCCGTAATTGGCTCCCCCTGAGTCTCATCTCTGCTCACAAGAATTGCTGGCTATGAAGACAAAATTTTTCCACAGACAACGAGCTGAAGACCAGCGCAGATAACTGCATTCTATGACGAGGATATTGGAAAGTTGATACATCACTACGACAGAACTCGAAGATGGAGTGGCGAATATGTAGAGAAGTAGGTGGAAGGTGTACCTAATTGTTGCAAATAAAACGTTTCTGGTTTTCACTGTGGTTTCCATTTCGTTACTGATCGGAACTTACTTTCTGGACAACCCCGTATAATGGTTTTGTATGTCATTGAAGCATACTTCATCAGCAGCTTTTTCAATGCTGTAATGGTAATATTTTCCGAGTCAGTAAATTAGTTACTGTGCTACTTAAAAGGGAAGTATCGCAGATCTAACGGATAAAAAAGAACAAAAATGGTTTTTGGAATACGGAAATCTGCTTGTTCCTCCAACCACCAAGATAATTTGTCTGTCAAGTTAACCATTTCTTTACAGTCAACATTTGAAAATTAACCAATTTGCATACTGTTGAAGCACAAGTCGCTGAAGAAACAATAGCAAGTAACGGTCATATAATATGACTAGAAATGAGGTATCCCCTGCCAAAAAGAAGCTAAACAGTTGCTTGAAATTATATACGCGGTCCAGTCACATTCATGAGGCCATCTGTCAAAAGCCTGAATAACCAGTGCGGACGTGCAGAAAGAGAACCAGTGACTTTCTAGAAAGTTCGACAGCGCTGTGGAACCATGCCAACTGCTGTGCAGTGTGCAGCGGCGCTACGTTTCACGGTTGAAGGTCCATTGCGCAAACAGCCCGAATGAGATGCTCCCACGAATTCTCGACTGGATTTAAATGGAGGGTTTGGCAGACAGTAGAGTACGATGAACTCATTCTGGAGCTCTTCAAAACACTCTCGTACACTGCGATCTCTGGTACACGTTGCATTGTCCTGCTGCTAGATTCCATTGTGCTGAGGAAAGGTACGCTGCATGTTGGTGTGAACGTGGTCCCCAAGGATAGAGGCATACTTGTGTTGATCCGTTCTGCCTTCCAGGATGACTATGTCACTCAGGGAATGTCACGAAAACCATTACCCAATCCATAACGCTCTCTCCGCCGGCCTGTACCCTTCCGACGATTTTTGTACCCGTGTACATCACAGGACATCTGTACGATGGATCATAAAGCGGGTTTCCTCTGAAAAGGATACATGTCACCACGAAATAGACGTCCAGTGGCGGTATTGCGTGAAAATTCCAGTCTTCGTTGCCCGTGAACGGCAGTCAGTATGGGTGCATGACCCAGAAGCTTGCTGCCGAGATCCATAGGCAACCAAGTTTGTTGAACGATCGTTGAGGAGACACGGTTGGTAGCTATTGGTTCATCTGAACGGTCAGCTGCTCACCCGTTGCACGTCTATTCGCCCGCACACATCTATGCAGCCGTAGTTCACCCCTGTGATCTAGGGGCCGCGGTGCCCCACAGTTGCCTCGGTGCTGATTTTTGGATACCGTCATCTTGCCATGGCTAACACGGCGACATGCAAAGAGTTTACAGACTTAGACATTTCGGAAATTTTTCCGCCCTTCACCCGAAAGCTCACGTTCATGCGGTTTTGGACGTCAGATAAATCGCTCCGTTTCCTCATTGCGACATCGACTGCACTGTTTCCCGCGTCCTCCCGATACCCTTTATATAGCCTCGACTGCTGCTGATGTCACCTGATATCTGGGAGTCGTTATTGCACGTTGACATCGAACATAGGTGGTGCTCACAATAAAATGACTGAGCCGTATATGTCGATAGTTGCAGTACTCATATTCCCAAAGTAGAAGTAGCTGTATTGCACGTTCCTCCGTTATTCGTCTTCTAAGTGAAATATATGGTCATTCTACATCATTTTCATTGTATCTGCACCGCAGCAGTAGTGGAAAAAGCTTCAGCGATCAATTTGTCAAATGTTGCACCAGGACTAGGTATCTGGCTCGAATATGGTAATATAACGTCGTATCTTGGAACAGAAAGTTGATTGTAGTCTGAAGGCTGAAAAAGAAAATCAAATGTCGGTCATGTAACGTGACCTGTCATTTACCGTTTTGCAGTTTGAAAAAATCAACAAAACTTTTTGTTTCCTCAGCGACATGTTCTTCTGCTGTCTTTACGCTCGTTAACCTGCGAAACATACATTGTACAAAAATACAGAATTTTAAAAATACATTACATTCAAGGGAGGTAGAAGAGGCAACTTTCTTGGAATTTAAAATCATTTTATACGATTTAAACAACCAAATGTTAAATACTCACAGATCCACTTAACTGACTAGCTCTACGTCATTGTTAGCAAACTCACCTAGGTTATTTACTGAAAATACAGGGTGATTCTAACTGCAAAGGACCATAAGATGCTCATCAGTATAAATATTTGTAACTTGGTACGTCGAAACTAAATGTAGGGTGTGAGACGATACCAAACTTAAGTTTATTATGAGAAGTACGAGCGTACAGCGCATGAAGCGAAATTCCTGACTGAGTTGTGGTCTTTTTGGTAGGGAGGATGCGGCATGTTATCTGGGATAACGAGACATCGATGTATGTAGAACTAACTATGAGTGTGCTCCAGGGAAGTGTTCTGGGACCCTTGCTGCTCATGATGTACGTTAATGGCCTTAAAAACAATATTAATAGTGACATCAGAATATTCCACAGATGATGCATTTATCTATATGGGGCAGTCAGACGAAAAGAAAAGATAGAAAAAAGTAAATAAACTGTTTATTATTTCGAAAGTATTCGCCATATCAGTTAATACATTATCCCTCCCTGAGACTAGACGGTCAATTCCTCCTTGGTAAAATACTTTAGGTTGCCTGCCGTAACACCCAATTAGGAAAGACCATCATGATGTAAAGTAGAGAAAAGGTATCTTGACAGGTAGGGCAACTTTGCCGATGACATAACACCACAAAGTCTTGATAAACACCAACATTAAGCATTACAGAGTGGTAGAAAGGAAGAAGAAAGAAAGGTCATCTTTAGTTATTTGCCAAACATCTAAGTAATAATTGAAATTTAATACCATGAAAGTTAAGTCCAAACAAACGTCGGTCAGAGATAACTTTTATGTGTAAGAGAGTTGTAAACGCAACGATGAAATTCAGTGCGTATACAATACTCATTCACGGAAAAAGTAAGTCGCTTGCTAGCTGTCGTGCTATCAAGTCATACGAGAGCAGCTCTTGCCATAGTTGAGCGAATGAAGCACAACGAGATTGTTTTACTTTCAAGAGTTGTTGTTGAGTGACGAAGACGCACGGATTTTGTGAACTGATATTCAGACTAGAGACTTGAACCGAGATAGTATGTTGACTGTGTATACTGAGTTGTTGGGCTTTATTAACGGAAGCAGGCAATATAGGTCTCAACATTCATGTAAGTGAACTTATGCAAAAGAATGGACAAAGTTTCAAAAGACTGTATAATACACGTTTAGTCTCGAGTAGCAGACATTGACACGAATACATAAAGAAGATACAATCACGCCGACTGTTAAAGCTGTCGTAATTATCACAATACTTGCAACTAACAGAACTGCCAGTGCTAATTAACCGTGTGTGCGTGTGGCGTGATGTTTATAAACTATTTAGCGAAAAGGAACAATAAAATTGTTCGTCAAAAGTGGAAATTCAACAAGTCTCCTCCATCATTCAATGAATATTTGGTAATTGCTCATCAAAAGTTATTGAACAGTGACTATTTAACTTGGATGTAAATTCGTGGACTGTTAGTTGTGACAAGGAAAGTTTGGACATACATAATATTACGACGCAAGATAATTAAGACATTGTTAAAGAGTATCTGTGGATCTCGCGTCATATAGAGCAAACAATTTTACTTAGCAACGAACAAACAACGACGAATACGATCTGCGATTGAACTTTTTCCTCGCTTTTGGTGATGTCGACGATGTGCATGAGGGAAGATTCGTCAATTACTGCACTAAAGCGTTAACCAGGCACATAATAATTCAACATCAAACCATAAGAGATAATCAGAGTGCGCAGGTCGCATTAATAAGGAAACTGTGCGGACCCGCAATCAAACTTTAATCATTACGCAAGGAACGATTTCTCAAGAGCTTTTTCAGACCTTGTCTCTCGTTAACCGACGGAGACATCCATCATCGCGCATCGCGTCTCGACTCCACCGACCGAGCTGTAGCAGTAACAGCTCCACGGGGTCGACAACACCAGTACGCGGCGGAGAGGGGACGCATCACTGCGAAACCGCAACTGTTCCCCAGCGTGCATCTCTTTGTCCGGAGCGAACCGACGGTCACGATCTTCCTAGCGAAACCTCTGCAGTGTAGTTGAAACAACCTTGGAAACATATGTGGGAAGCACTCACACATCCTCCATACAGACTCGATCTCGCTCCATGCGATTTCCATATTTTTGGAGCCCTGAAAAAAGACACTGGCTGCCTCGATTTGCTTCGTATGAAGGGATGCATACCTAGGTACAGTCACGCTTCAATATGCAACAGTAAACATTTCTCCATGAAGGCATTGACCTTCTTGTCTCACAGGGGAACAAATGTGTTAATACTTGCGGCAATTACTTTTGAAATAACGCACAGTTTGCCTACCTTTTCCAACGGTCTCGTTTTCGATTTGAGTAAGCCTTATACAAGGTAAAGGAGCCAAATACGGTCGCTTGTCCATATATGATTTCCGTAGCTGAACCCTCCAGCAAGTGGCACGCTCATGTGATACTCGCATGAACCTGTTTAGAAGGCGCTGTTTCGTCAAGTAGCGTGCGTGAAACAAGAAGCTTTCTCTGCGACAGTTCTGCATATTGTGTTTTCTTTTCAGGACGAAATCGACGTTTCGGTATGCTTTAGCTACAGAATGTGTTTCACTGTAAGATACAAATATTATACAACCAGTTTTATAATCACAAGAAGTCAGCATTCTTTTCTTTATCTTGGATTTATTGAATAAATTTTACATCAATTGTACCTTTGGAAATCAAGCACCATCCTCAGCGCAGGCTGTTCTCCTGATATGTCCCCAATAGTAGATGTCGGTGATAAAAGTAACAGCGATGAAGATGTGAAATGCCCAAAGTGCAATAATCTGTGTTCGTAGGACAACAAACAACAAGAATGGATTTAGTGCACAAAGTTCTTTTTCTCGAGCCACAAAAAACGCATTGGAGGAATTTCACATAAAACTAAATTTATTTGCACTCTTTGCATGAAAAATAAATGTTAATACTCTGCTGTCTTCTAGTGTTTTCTAATGTGTTTAGCGATTTTATTACCAACCTTCGAAGTTTTGCGTACCTTTAATTCATAGGGGCTGTATTCGGATGGCCTATCTGATAAATACAGGAAACCCAATTTTTTGTAGCATCATTACTTATTACATTCTTCATAAAGTTGTTACAAAAGTTGACCTTAGCCGAAATAGTAGACATAATTGGGTGTGTAATAAAGTGTGTATTCTTCTTTGTTCCAGCAATTTGATGGTTTTCCAAGTGAGAATAAAACAGGGGATCGTACTTGGGGACCCTAGTTAATGAAATACTGTCTGAAAGAAGGTGCTCAAATGTTAAGTCGGATTACAGTAAGATCTGGAAATGGTGTCAATACTGGCAATTTCCTTTAAATGTCAATAAATGGAAAACCACTTGCGTCACAAAACGAAAAAAAAACATAGGGTCCTATGACTACAGTTGTCTGGGAGTCACAGTCGGAATTGATCAATTTAAACAGTTACGTGG
Organism: Schistocerca americana; assembly: GCF_021461395.2. Classification (NCBI taxonomy): domain Eukaryota; kingdom Metazoa; phylum Arthropoda; class Insecta; order Orthoptera; family Acrididae; genus Schistocerca; species Schistocerca americana. Next base: position 478,601,489 of record NC_060121.1, read on the forward strand.
GTGTGACACTTTAAAAGTGGAGCGATTACATTCGAATGAAGTAAAGAAGCTGGCTGATATGGATTCATTGGTGGAATATTACGGAAATGCAATCAACGCACAAAGGAGATTGCATTCAAATCACGCTTTCATCCCGTCCTGAAGTATTGTTAAAGTGTTGGGAACCTGTAACAGGGAGGACAAATAGGGGATACTGAACACATCCAGAGAAGGGCAGATCAGATTGTTACAGGTTTGTCTGAGCCGTGGGAAAATGTAACAGAGATACAAAAGAAACTTAACTCACTGACACCTTAACGGCTGCGAAGTTTCAAGAATCAGCTTTAAGTGATGAATCTAGGAAGGTACTAAAGTATCGCTCCAGTAGGGATCATGAGGGCAAAATAGAAGAAAATCAGGGCGCACAGAGGCATTTAAACTGTCGTTCCTCCCGCGCCCTCTACGTGAATGGAAAAGATAGAAGCCCAAGTAATGGGTATACTGGGAACTACCCTCTGCCACACGCTTCACAGCAGTTTGTAGAGTTTGGATGTGGACGTAGATGTAGTGTAGCTTCAGGCAGCTACATGTCTGATGGTATGTGGTGGAGTAGATACCACTGACAATAGAGAGACCAGGATATTGGTACGTTCCTGGCTTACGCATTGTCTGGTAAGACCAAATAAGTGAATGAGTGTTGAGGTGAGGTTTCTTGTATATCTTGCGAGAACAAACTTTCATATTTTATTGAAACATTCCTCTTTAAAACTTACACCCTTTTTCATGTCTGAAACAAAGCTGGAAATTTTTTTTCCGCTTTAATATCAGTACCTCAAAAACATTGTTTTGGAAGGATCAACAACTAATTTGTCATGAAAATCGCTGTCCATATATGCTTTGCTTGACATAATGGATAAAAAATGTCATTAGGCAATAAATCAGGCAAAGAGCACTAATCAGGTAACAATTAGATGTTTTACTCCGTCAAGTTATCAGTTGTTGGATGGGTAATGTGGTTTGCGGCACTGTCATACTGAAAAATGAAATGACATTTTCGGTTCCAGAATGAGATTTTCACTCTGCAGCGGAGTGTACGCTAATATGAAACTTCCTGGCAGATTAAAACTGTGTGCCGCACCGAGAATTGAACTCGGGACCTTTGCCTTTCGCGGGCAAGTGCTCTGCCATCTGAGCGAACCAGGAGAGCTTCTGTAAAGTTTGGAAGGTAGGAGACGAGTTACTGGCAGAAGTAAAGCTGTGATGACGGGACGTGAGTTGTGCTTGGGTAGCTATCTAGACTTTCTTGGTAGAGTTTTTTATATTTTATTTATTTATTTATTTTTTTGAGAAACTCATTACACGAGTTGATAGGTACCCATTTTTGAGCTTCATCAAATTTTGCAGAATCCAATGGGAATTGATTTTCTTCACAGCTGAATGTTTATGCGTAAGCGAATATACTAATGTCTTCAATATGACCATGGATGCCCCTGGAGGGGCGTCGCAGGTGAAGGTAAGTGGACAGGATGAGTCACAGAAAGTTTGAAGACAGCTTAAATTTTTATTTATGTCCCAATAGTTTATTACAGTCCGCCCCCAGCAGCTGAGTGGTCAGCGTGACAGTATGTCAATCCTAAGGACCTGGGTTAGATTTCAGGCTGGGTCGGAGACTTTCACCGCTCAGGGACTGGGTGTTGTCCTAATCATCATCATTATATCCCCATCGACGCATCAAATCGAGAAACTTGCACCCGGCGAAGGGTCTACCCGACGGGAGGCCCTAGTCACACGACGTTTACATTTTTTTTGTTTTTTACAGAAGACTAGTGTTCACATGACTTGGGTGCTGAGTGGAGTCCGTCGAATCTGCAGACAGTGGTGCATGATGGACTAGACCTATAGATAACCAGCAGGTGCTACAGTCGGCTCAGCACGGCAGCGCCCCCTGCATTGCAAGTTCAGGTGCAGGCTTGGGCATAGATGAGGCTGGCTGGTGGATGCACCTGACATGTGGTACAGAGATATCAGCGTACAAACACCAGAGCTGGATCTTTCTGTGTTCGTCAAGCTTCGGCGGACGTCCAGTGGCCCGGGGGACGTCATTCCTGCTACTGGACAGCAGGCAGGATGGATGTCAGGTGAGCGGCGATGGCCTCATGGCGAAAGCCGACACTACAATCTACACCGATTCCTTGTGCAGCCCACCTCAGTGGCCAGTTTTCATGCATGCCAGAGCAGACTTGTTGTTGAGTGGCTGCCTGAGGTGTCATGTATGCCTCTTGCCACAACGCTGCCAACATGCTCTTGGCTATGACAACTTCGATGGTCATTGACCAGACAGTCGTACTCTGGCACCAAGGTGGGCAGGGTGTGCCGCGACCTAGCTAACGCCTCCTCCACGGCCAACGAGATGGTATCTCCCTCCGAAGGGAAGAGGGATGCAGTGTACGGCTGGTGCCTGATGGGCCAGCACGCCCGCCACACAGTACTGCCCCGCGGGTTGCCATCTTGCCGGACGCCTGCAGCTGAAGCTGCCCGACATAACTGCGCCTCCGCTGCAGTAAGGAGAGCGCCAGGCTCACCGGACACAGTGGCATTCCTTCGCGAAAACAGGCGACGCGGGCCACTTATTGGTATTCATCCGCCGGGCGGCTGTTGTAGGACCGCCGCTTGCCTCCCCCCGTCAGCCGAGCGACTAGTATGAAACCGAGTCTGATTCCGTGTAAACGACGCGTCGAAATTGCAGCGCCAATGCTCAGATCTCGACTGATTGCGACCTTGCAGTGTAGGCTATAGTGACAATTATTGTTATTAGATCAGGATAATCGCTAGTCCTCTTTCAAAGAGAATTAGTATTTTGTTGTTCATACTTCTATATTTCTTACAGAAATAAATTTCAATTTTTCAGTGATACGTGGGCGCCTGCTTCTTTTCTGAGTGCAGCATCCCACAACGTGACATGTCAGTGTGGCGTAACACTGCGACAGAGGGGTAATGGCAAGTACGCTGGTGTGCAAAACGTACGGATGAAAGTAACTTTCGAATGATGTGTCACAGCATAGTAACATAATTCGATGAATGTGGACATATTCTACATAGAAGTGCTACATTGTAGGACAGAAGGGAACTGAACGAAATACGTACTGACACTAACAGACATGTCACTGTTATTCAAAGACGGTAATTATACTAAAGTCACTGCGATTTATGATATCCACCTGGATATTACAAAGGGAAATTGTTCCTAATATTGTGTGTTATCACCTCAGATGGCAATGCATCTAGTACAATGTGCACCCATGCTGACCACATGGTTGGTAAGCAGCTATTGTGGTACTCTGTTCCACACCTCCGTCAGCGCGGTTGACAATTGCTGCATGGTCATTAGTGCATGTGGACGTGCTGCAAAACGTCTCCCTGCCGTATTCCACACGTGCTCAGTGGGACTTAAGTCGGGGGAACTGTTCAACCGGTCCATTTGTCGAACATATGAAATCAGGGCCGAATACACTCCTGAAATGGGCGCCCATGGGAAAGAACAATAATGTTGACTGGTGAGACTACCACGTTCAAAGATTTGTGGGTCAGTATCCCCATGCACCGTTATGACTCCCCACACTGCAACAGCTCAACCACTGAAAGGACCATGTTTGGCATTGTTGCTAGGTGCATTGCATGTCCTCAACTTCTCGCCCTACGATCACGTGTAATGCACCCATTCACAATGTGCGACATGGTCGTTTTGGCGATCCAGGTGTTTTGGGATATGGAGGCATAATTTTTCAACGGCGTGCTGACTTCCAAATGTTTGAGCATTGTACACTCACCGATCAAGGTTATTGCGACTACTCCTTCCCCATGTATTTCTTTCCAGGGGCGCTTTCAGCCTTCAGTCCGTTTTTGTGTATGACTGTGTTCTACCACGTCGAAGTGCACAGGTGGAGAAGCTCTTGGAACGAAAGGATATTCGGTAAACGGAGTGGCCTGCCCATTCTCCCATCGAGCAAACGTGATTTGCGCTAGGGAGACGTATTACAGCGCTTCCACATGCACCAACGACCACACGGAAGCTGTCAAACGAGCTTGTGGAATGGAACACCGCACCACAAGATTTCCTTACCAACTTTGTTGCCAACAAAGTAGTAGGTTGTAGAGCGTGCAATGCCGTCCGTAGTAATCACAGACCCTATTATGGCCCATGTCCCGTCTATTGTAATGTCCACAGGGCCACCATAAATCGCTGTGACTTCAGTGCAATTGTTGTGTTCGAACAAAAGTGTCATTTCTGTTCGTCTCACTGCTTATTTCATTCAGTTGCGTTCCGTGGCATATTGTAGCCTTTATTTCTATGCATGGAACAAAATTCATTGAGCTATGTTGCTTGGCAGTGACACACCATTCGAAAATTAGTTTGTCCTTAACATTTTCACACGAATGGGGTATCTTTACAACAGCGGACTCTTGCCCTGGTTTGCGCTGCTACATTTCCATGTAAAGTGCATAACAACCCGGCCCTCTTCAAAGCATGACGCCAAGGAAATTTTACAGTGTTTTTTAAGTTGATTGATTAGCAAAGGCTGAATGAAGAAATGTGAGGCGTTATTCAGGTAGGCCTTTACAAAAGTGATAAAAAGTGATTTCACAACAATTACACCTGTGAACAGTTGCGCATAGCACCTGATAAGAAAAAATGAAAACACCTAGGCCTGTCTAGAACGACGCTCCAGTCCCTACTCCTTGCTAAAGGAAGCAAAGAGTCGTCACGGAGCCACCTAGCACGGCGCGAAATGTGATATACCATTCGCTAGCATCTCGGATATTTTATTTTACGACCTATAAAGTATCAAGCGCTAGCTGTCACAAAACTGCCTTCTCTGTTTCTGTATGATGCAACAGTTTTATCGTTATCGGGCTTCGTTTGATTTATTGTAGTCATTAAGATTGATTTTGCTAGTATGTACTCATTTAATGTAAAAGACATCAACGACAAAAGAGTATTCCGTTAAGAGCCACGTGGTATCTATTTGTTTCCATTGTTCTTGGAACCTTGAACTAATCCACAAGAAAACCTTGATCCACAGTCCGAGATGGCACTTTCGGCCACTTTCACCCTCTGTGACCTTCCTCTTTTTCTAGGTCGACCATTCCAGTATATCGGATTCGTCACGAAGCAAAAATTTCTACAGGAATAAAAAGGAGAAAATAATAAAACTTCTTATTAATATTACTGATGGAATGCTGTTAAGAGATATGTCATTTATGTTCCCAGTGTAATTTTTCCTCCTATCTATGTAATTATGTAGTTATTTCGTTCTCAATTCGTTCGAGCAATCAATCATTCATAATAGGAAACACAGTCATAACTCAGTCACTCAAAATGATTCAGAAATTTTACTTGTTAGAATGAAATCAGGCGATGATTTTTCTTTTCTGCAGGCTCGTACTTTGCCGCAGTCCGCTACTCTGTACAAATGAAATGCCTCGTAATTTTGGGAGCGTTGTATAATCAGTCGGGAAACCTCAGATCAAGCGGATATTTGGCTTTGATGAAGTTTAACCTTCCGAAGAAGAAATGGAGCTCTTGGATTATTAAATGCAGGTTCGTATCCTGTCTTTCGGAAGTTCCCTTCTGATTAACAACTACGCAATATGTCGATGAATATCATTAATTCTCAAATGTCAAATACACACCTTTTGTATGAAGGAGCAGTATATATATATATATATATATATATATATATATATATATATATATATATATATATATATATATTCCTTTTAATCGAACAATTCCGTATCAGTTATCTTCTGTCATAAATCTCAATATTCAGATTACAATTCTTCAAACAATGCTCAGGCTAATCGGCACGAAAACAATCTCGGAAACTTTTTTTCTGACAACCACCAGCGAGAGTACTACAAAGAATAATTATGCCCTCATGGCATAGCTATTGTACGAAACTACTTTGCGCATGGATTCTGCGAGTATGAAGATAGAAAATTAGTAAACGTCATTCAAGGCTAGAATTGTATCAGAATAATTCATCGAATATAAAGAGATATTACACCAGCAAAAATGCACAACACTTAATTATTAATCAAGTGAAAGTCTAATGTAGGCAATTACTGTGTTCAAAGTTCTAGATAGTCATTGGTTCACTTACTTGTAGTCTTCATAGTGCTTCTTTCGAACAGACGATATCAGGCAGCTCCCTATCTAATTTGATATTCCTCCTGACTTAAAGTTTTAGACGAAAGTTTATACTCCAGAATTAGTCATCTTTAGGGCTTCGGGAGACGAGAAATAAATGATTCGGAAATCTTTATATGCTCAGGAAGTATAAAAAGGCAATACCGAACCATCGCTGCAGAATTACTGTTATTAAGTAGTTCAACAAATCAATGAGTTTACGTGTCGCTTCGAAAGATGATGGTGATCGCTTGCCCCATTTGACACTGTGAATGGCAGCCGTCTTAACGTCTGAGACTAGTACCCATCAAACCTAGACGTAACGAGCTGACTTAGCCTGTAATTCTAGCAGGAGTCTCCAACGCTGCATGGAAGCCACGCCTGTGACGGCAATATTAGTTTGAGCCGGAGCCTTGTTGTTCCTTACAACAGCGCACAGTGGGCCAACCCGCTTCGAATCCTGTACATGATAGAAAATTGAATACAAATCCTACGAAACTGTGTTATTTTTAGTTTCTTTGGGTCGTTGATTGGGAATGCAGTGACGGAATTACAAAATTCAAAATGGCGGATCCAGTTTGGGGAAACAAAAATTATCAATTTAGTTGATTGATTGGCGACTCCATGGAGTGTTCTGTGCACCACGACCAGATAATGGATATAATTGGAAGGAGAAACAGCATTGGTCGTATTTTTTTGTTTTATTATCCGCAAAATTGATTTTCGATCACTTAGTGACCATCCTCAGTGCTGTAATATACAATTAAAATTGGTAGGCTCTGGTATCAACAAGCTTAGAGCGATCACATAAACTGAGGCCGCTGTTTTAATTGTATATTACAGCGGATAATAAAACAAAACAAAAATACGACCAATGCTGTTTCTCCTTCCAATTTAGTTGATTAGAGTACGTTTTCGAGTATAAAGTACAGTGAGGCCGCCGATTGCTCATTAGAAGTTGAAATTCTGGTTTTGAAATGTTTCATTCGATGTTTTACATTTTTCAGTCGAAACTAAAGTCACATTCGTCGGTTGTGTCATTATTGCTTTCAGAAGGATCGCTGTCGGGTTGTCCACTGGGAGATGGTTCAAAAATCGAATCTTTTACGTCATGTGGCCTCTGTTTATCTTCTTAAATTGTCATGTTTTCGACTCCTCAGATGAATGGATCTGAAAATGCCAAGATGGAATACGGTAGGCTTCGTTTTCTTGCGGGAGTATTTGCTCGTGAAGTCTTCTCGGTAACGCCATGCATCCTTATTCCAAACTTCCTGCGCACCATCATGTAGCTGACCATTCGGCAACGCAGCAGCTTCGATTAAGGCTTGTCTGGGCATCAAAACAATATGGACAGCTGTCGGATCGGATATTATTGCAGAAAACTATGAGGCTGGTGAAGCAGGCACCCAAATTTCGTGAAATATACATTTTTTCAGAGTTCTTGATAGATAAATTTTAGTTCTAGACTTCTCAGTATTTGAATAGTTCTGTAGAATTTCGCAACACAGAAAGCAGTATTATTCTGGGAACTTCTATTCCTGTGAAAAAATGATTTGCCGGTTTACGAAAAAAAATTAAGGTCACAATTCTGAATAGCTCGGCAAGAATTCTACAGAAAACCCTAAAGACATTTTTGTGCATATAATAGTTTATTAGACAAATGTGACAATGAGGGACCCATTTTTACCATGTGGCATTGGCGCACGGTAGAAAAGTGACTGTCCATTGAAATCTTTCAAATATGTGCACGTGAATACATTTGAACTCGTTAACGTTATTTCTAAGGAAGTAGAAGAGCCATTTACAAAACGGAACCACGCAAAGGAAATTTTGTAGCCAACGGTTTCGGATAATATCAGTAGTACCAGGGTCACTCCAAAAGCAATGCACACTATTTTTTTAAATCCATCTTTTATTCAACATGTTTGAAAGTTTTGCAGTGTGTAGATACATCCTTTAGGAACAATATTTTCATTTCTCCACATAATTTCCATCCCTCTCAACTGCCTCACGCCATCTTGGAACCAGCGCCTGTATACCCGCACGGTAAAATTCTGGACCAACCTGTTGGAGCCACTGTTTGGCAGCGTGCACAAGGGAGTCATCATCTTCAAACCTTGTTCCACAAAGAGAGTCTTTCAGGTTCCCAAGTAGATGATAGTCATATGGAGCCAGGTCAGGACTGTAAGGCGGGTGTTTCAGGGTTGTCCATCCGAGTTTTGTGATCGCTTCCATGGTTTTTTTGACTGACGTATGGCCGTGTATTGTCGTGCAACAGCAAAACATCCTGCTTTAGCCGATGTGGTCGAACACGACTCAGTCGAGCTTGAAGTTTCTTCAGTGTCGTCACATAGGCATCGGAATTTATGGTGGTTCCACTTGGCATGATGTCCACAAGCAAGAGTCCTTCGGAAGGCGAGAGGAGTAAACGGCGAACGCGCCGAATTTAAAGGACACTGCAGTCGTACTGCGTACGACTTGGTTTCATGTTTCTCAACAACATGGATCAGAAACAAAACAACATTTCAATATTATTAAATTATTTTTGACACGCTGACTGTATAATACAATTTTTGTCTCGCACAAACTGTCCGCATACTCTCAGAAGGAGACAATTTCACACATTTTCACATTCGCGTTCTCCACTGTCGAGATCTGAAAACTTTTCCTGAGGAAAACAGTTATAAACAGTTAGACATCCTGGACAGTTTTTAAGTAAAAGGATTTGTCTTTAAAATGAGAACCGCACTGCGGGTTGGTTGCATCGGCACATGCACAGAGGCGCTTCCAACTGAAACGGCAAACTGTCACGAAAACAGTTCGTAAACAGATGTAAGATGCCCAGTGTTCTCAAAAATGTACTTGTTATTCTTTCAAGGCCAGAATGAATTCTTCAGATGTCGCATTTCTTTAACACCTGTGAACTTGTGGAAGCGGACTGTGTTTTTTGTCAGAATTTGTCCTTTCTGCAATCCGATTTTCTTTTTGAATGCATCCACATCAAATCAGAAATGAGTTGTTTCTCGCCTTGCAGTGTCTTACTGAGGGCAGCGTGCAGTCAAGTCCACTTAAAGTTCGAGGTATGCAATCCGTTCTAATATTCATCCCTGCACTCTTTTTTCCTCAATTAATTCAACAACAGTGGGCTTTAAATCGAAAAATCGTTCCAGGCGTGCGCTTTGACTTAACCAAACTACTTGTCAGTAATATATAAAGTCCGCCTACTCTTAGTTTAATCCTTTCGAAAACAGCTGCAGCGGACAGTGGGAATAATACGTGCGACTTCAGAAATTCAGTTCAGTTTCCTGACGTGCTCCATGCCTGCAAAAATAGCACAAAGGGCTTCTGGATGTACAGAAAAACGAACTCCTTCTTTCGATTACCGCAATTTTTTGCTCTTTCATCGTCAAATTTAATTCTTTCCGCAAAGTGTTGCACATTTGCAATACACGTCGATTATGCAACTGTATAATAGATATTAAGAGTCCTAATCCCTCTCTTCTGTCATGCAAATTCATTTTTAAAGGCTTGTAATGATAGATTGCTAGAATTCCTGTTTTGTGCGTGCAGCCACTGGACATATGAACGTGCGTCAAAACAAGAACAAATAGTCAAGGGTAAACAGTGCTGACAGCACGATTCTTCCGAACTGAAGGGAGACATGGTGATTGAAAAATGCTGCACGCAGTGTTAAATGAAATGTCGCGCTGTACGGAGTATTTCCGGGAAGGAACGAGCAAAGCTAAGATAGACCGAGCCTTGGCCCGCTCGCAGGCCGCACGCAACGGTCGCGTGGCACAAGGCACGCCGTGGCCGGGGTTGACAAACGGCAACCTTCTTCCGCCTTCTGTCCACAAGAGATGCGCTCCATCGTCTCTTCCACCACACCTGACCCCGTCAAGAAACGTTCTCTGTGGCCAGTTTTAGGCCTACTTATTTACATAATATTTCTACAGCCTACGCGTTTCATAGTATTATAGAAATTTAGAATGTATTTTCTGTGTTCAAAATAGAACATGACACTCTTATTTGGCTATACATTTAACATAAAGAGGTGCTGTTTCAATTCGTCTCTCAAGGGCTTTGCCATTGACAGGCTTCTTGTTTGATCTAAGTGAGACTCGGCCCCTTTGCGTCTTTGTTTGCTAATGTCCATGTTTGTACTGTAGATACATTCTCGCACCACATTAAATAACTTTGAGAATAAATGGTGTACCATTATATCAGAACCCTTTGAGGGGCGGCTAGCCTGACCACCTTAGCCACACCGCATCCTTGAATAAAGATAGGAAGCACGCAGACACTGAGAGACATGACGCGGCAAATACATGGTCGGAGGTAGCAGTGACTGCAGTACTAACCACCCAGCCGTGCATTTTATTTACTGGGATTCTGCATCTGCAGATCTAAGACGACGGACACTCGGCCATTTGGGACAGACGATTACGAAACAGAATGCTGTCAATACAACAGGTGAACTTTCGGGACCCTCAAGGTCCCTGCAGCGGTGACTTTCAGAGCGCGACTGTGTACCACAGCAATAAGTAAGCGGCCGAGCGAACTTCGTTGTGGGCGGCTGGAATGACGGCGGACGCGCCACCGCCCGACATAGGACATTGTGGCCAGACGTGGCTACGGTAGTGAAAATACGAATCCCCAACAATCCCCCACTCTTTCCGCCAGCTCTGCCCGCAGACGAGCTAGCCGTTTACATGTGGACGAGAAAAAAACACGTAAATGTCAAATGGTTCAAATGGCTGTGAGCACTATGCGACTTAACTTCTGAAGTCATCAGTCGCCTAGAACTTAGAACTAATTAAACCTAACTAACCTCACACACATCCATACCCGAGGCAGGATTCGAACCTGCGACCTTAGCGGTCGCTCGGTTCCAGACTGTAGCGCCTAGAACCGCACGGCCACTCCGGCCGGCCACATAAATGTCTTGGAGGAATGTGGAGAAACCTTCTTCCGCTTTAAAGGAATATGGACTACGAGGGGAGTTAACATCTTAGAAAGCTGGCCATAAAACACTACGAGCTCGGACGTTATAATGGTTTGTGTAATTCTTGTAGACAATGGAGAAAGAACAGAACTTTCTTTTTTCCCTTTTATACTCCCACAGTGGCGAAATAGTGTCGGTGGAAAGAGAACGTCTTGAAATTGGTGGGTGGGGTTACGTAGATTTTACGTTCCCTTGTTGAGTGGAAAAACACGGTAAAGAAGTGCATTGGACGAGGTACTAATTCGGAACTGATAGAGGTTGGAAGTGAATCTTACAAATATCATACTACTTTCGGCAAATCGGGAGATTGGACAGAAGTCGGAAGAGGGACGAAAAAGCCGGGAAAGGCACGGTCCATGGACGCGGAAGACATTCGCGTTTCGGGACTTGATTCGAGAGCTAGGAACGGCGTGGTCGCCGAGACGAACGGTAGGAGTATTATTCAATTTGGAGATAGCAAGTAGGCGAGATCAACATTCGGGCCGAGAGGACGGAAATCAACAGAACATACACCTGAAGGCCGTGATGGAGGCGAACCACGAGATGTACTACTTGATAGCGACGACGCAGTTCACGTTAAGAACACACTGCAGCACCGTGATGCACGGGATAAATAGTCATAATGAACTGTTGGTTCGTGGAGAAATGGCGACCTCTGTGTTGGTCATTCTGAGCCAATAATAACATTATCTTCATTCACTGTCAGTTCAGCGTTGTACAGTCACTGCTTACCTACCATACAACTCTACATGTCTCTGAACGATAGATCACACCACATCTTCCCTAATATGTTTACTCGTCACCAAACCTTGACAACACATGATGATGAGTCTTTGTGCAAAAGTTTTTCCAGTAATTGATACGAGGTTGTGAACCTAAAGTGGTAATTCTTGCAAACCATAGGGTTATTAATGAAATAAATTCTAGTTATAGTAATTGATGACTTTGATTTCATAACTATTAAATCCTCCGTCATACTAAAGAGTTAGAGAAGAGCTAAAGAGACCATACTCACGTTATCGAAAAATCTATTGTACAGCTTTATTAATTAGCATTGTAACCCGGGGGGGGGGGGGGGGGAGATCTGTCACGGAGTTAAGACCGGTCGCATCCCACTGTGGATACCAATCTAACGTAGAAGTTACTTTGTAAAGGAGTGGGGTCTCGCAAGTTATAGGGAGAAACTTGGTTTGTGCATCGGCGTGAACAATAGACTTCTTCCATTTGCCGTGATTCAGCGCTACACCCCACACAAAAGAGTAGAATGCAGGCACATACCTTCTTTACCAGGACACACAAAAGAACACGCGGTAGCGGTGCTGTCAACCGCAGGGAAGTGTCTAACAAGCAGTGTCCACTGCGGACAATGGCGCTCCAGGCTTGCGGGAAATTGCCGCCGGAAGAGCTCTATGTCGCTGCGAGGAGGACACGGCTCAAACCAGTAACGAGACGAGAGACTGGAACTGAAGTTCTGCAGCTATTGTTAACAGATGGCTCTTTAGCTTGAGGAAAGCTGAGCGTTCTGGCACTGTGGTAGTACATGCGGAGTAGTAATATCTCGTTCCTCAGCAACAACACGCTAAATTATGCGGAAGGAATCGTGGTGTATCACAAAGAAATAAAGGCTGCCGCGCAAAAAGTGCCATTAGTCGATTAACAAAGTGTCTACCGGTACGAGAACATAAATCTGACAAGTAAAATGTAGCTCCGTGTCTCCGGGCATCGCACTGAAAGAACTCTGTGAGATGTTAGGCTAGCAAAAGACTACAACCTCGGCACTAAATGATGGGGAATGTCCGTTGTATTAATTTGTCACTTGTCATGGAACATTAGCGTCTGTTTTTCACTTGTTGAATAAAGTACTTACGGTGAAAAATGTTGGTTGATATTTAATAAGAATCGTCTGTGGCAGTTTCAGTACTCGCCGACACAGATTTTATCTTAAAAAAAAAAGATACATAATTCTATACAAGTATAACGCATGACACATAATGGTTTCTTTTTATTACATTAAGTTCACACAATAATTGTCCATACAGAAATAAAATTACAAATCTCCAGTTCAACTCTTTTTTACTTTTTTTACCACATATAATATGTGTTTTGCCAGGCTACGTTACAAGGCCTTGAGTGTGGGCAGTGAGGCACGTCTTCTGTTTCCGAGCTATCAACCTACACTACTACTTCCACTCTCGCAGACAGACCTCGTCTCACTACAATGCTGAGAGCCACGCTCTCATGCTACGCCCTCAGATTGTTATCATCAGTAACTGAGTGCTTACAACATGCAAACCATAGCATTAAGTTGATTATGTTTTCAGTGTAATGGAGATTTCTGACCCAATCCTTACATTGCCTCCCTGTCTCATCTTTAAGAATTTGAACGGGACTTATGTACAAATAGGACAAAAGAAGTTAAAAATTCTTCAAAGAATATAGTGAAGCATTTCTATTTTACTAATAATGTTGAAGTATTTAAATACAACAGATAAGGATGTCGAAGTTCTATTAATGTTAGGAGCATTGTTCATTATTTGTTAAATTATCTTGAGACAGTTTTGGGAGCCTTTTAAAAATGAATAATTAGGGACATTTTAATACACGAAAAATTTCAGCGTGTAAAGTTTAGAAAAATAACAAGAAAAACATGTAGTGTGTTATTGTTTTGTAAAAAAGGGAATGTTCACTGCACAGGGAGTTTTGTGTTATTTTGCACTTTACACATCTGTAGAAATATGAGAAGAGAAGAAACGTCATAAACTGTGTGTAGAGGTGTGTTTAGTGTCCATATCCCTAACACCTCAATGTAGAAACGTAGAGCGTAGTAGAATCTTGCTGTAGTGTCTACAATGTCTATCTCACTGACGCCTTACTTGGAGAAACTGCATTTTTGGTGACACAATGGCTTGTATTGTCAGTGTCCTTTCACTGAAACAGGACTGTATAATTGTGGCTCTCGAAGGCAAGGTTCAGCATTGGTCATTGATTGCCGCTCAAGAACAGGTATTTACTGCAGACACCCTTCATTATGACAGACCTCCTTGGTTTCTGCCATCATTGGAAGTGATATCATTGTTGAAGACATCACGTGTGCATGTGCATTTTGTAATTTGTTTGTGCCCTAGCAGATCCCAGTTACTTGCTATTCTACAGACAGAAAATACTTATCGTAACACCTTTCCAAAAATTTTTACATATTTCTGCAAACATAACTGAAAATATTTAAGTAAGTAATTGCACATGCAGTTCATATGAATAAAAGTTTGTAAATTGTTTCATAAGAGATTGATTTAAATTGATGTAAATTGTTTCATACGAGACTCAAATATATTAACATGAATTTATAATTATTGTTCATAAAACTCATTTGTGTGGTGTTATAAGAACTGTTTGATTACTAATTAAGGTATCTGCTCATGAAGCTTATTAAACACATAGAATATTAAGTAATTCTGCATAGGCAGTGTTTCCTTAGAATATAAACATCAAACAATGTGTGCTGCATTATACAGCGTTATACCCAAAAAGACACAAAAAAATTATATTGCATAACAAATTATGCTGCTTGACGCAGCTGTACAGGCAGTATTTGGTGCATATTGATTAAAAATCTTAACAATTATTTGTATGATCAGAAGTACACCTTTGTTGGGGAGTGGAGGTTCTATCCTACCATCACCCTAACTACCAAAAAACACGTAGGGGTCTATACTACACATAATTGGATCCATCTTGCTCCAGGATATGGACTGTAGTGAAGGGGATGGTACAATTAACTTTTTCATTGTTGTATTCACTATGGAATACTGTTCAATATATGTTCTCTCTTGTCTTTTCATCTGAAAAAAAATTGATTAGTCCTTATACAGTAGTATAAATGTTACATAAAATTCTTATTTTCATATTTCATTTACGTTGCAATCAGTGCTGGCGCGTTTATTGTCTGCATTTTGGTTTCTAAAGGAAGAAATTCGTTAGTGTCTAAGCTAACAAATAATAAGTTTCTTCTTTCTGGAGTGGCTGCCAAGTTCAATTTCCTCTCACACCTGCAACAGAATTATTGGTAGAGGAAATACTTTTATGTTTCTTTTTAATTAACTCTTTGTGGTTCTCTTGCTTTCATTTTATTATGATTTACTCCCATCTCTGGTTCTTTCCTTCCTTATTTGATTTCTATTAGTATCTGAAAAGATTTCATTAGTGGTATACATATATGCATTATAATATATATAGCGCTGTGTTTGTCTAGGTTTACTTGTGACACTGGAAAACTATATGAGACAAACCTGAATGTTACCTTGTTCCACAATTTTAATTTTGCCTTTCTCCATAATTTGCATTGTTAGAATTTCCGCTTTTTTTTCGAGCTGTACCCTGAACTATTTCTGTGAGACTTGACTCCTTAGAAAAGTTTGCTTAACCTAGAATTATCGTAACAATGACGATTTATTAATAATATAATAATCGAAGTGTCGTCCACAGACCTTCGTACAAAATGTTTAGTATTGGAGGCATCTACAGTGGATCCACAAGGCATCTTACCTTCCTTTACTTAGTTTAATATCGAGGAATTCCTTTGAATCCTCAGATAGCTTATCCAAATGTTAGTTTTAAGTTTTGCGTGTAACTATCTGTTAAGATCTTAAAAGACAGTGAAACTGACACTCATAGAACACATACACAGTGTTACGCAGGTTAGATTCCGTTCACTGATAGCTCAGGTTGTTTATCGAGTCAATTTTAGCCGGCCGCTGTGGCGGTTCTACGCGCTTCAGTCCGGAACCGCTCTGCAGCTCCGGTCGCAGGTTCGAATCCTGCCTCTGGCATGGATGTGTGTGATGTCCTTGGGTTAGTTAGGTTTAGGTAGTTCTAAGTCTACGGGACTGATGACCTCAGATGTTAAGTCCCATAGTGCTTAGAGCCATTTGAACCATTTATTTGAGTCCATTTTCACTGACGAGCATAGGCAACATTGGTTTCATATACGTTACACTGTTTCCTGACATTTCAAATATTGTGACAGTAACTTACATCTGGAGTGATTACCATACATGACATTGTGTCGTGTGGTAACGTTTTGTTATGTCAAACGACTGTATCGAAGTGAGATTAGAAGTACTGCAAAAAAAAAAAAAAAAAAATCTGCATGTGAGATGTATGTGAATCAGTCGGAACACAATTCAAGTCGTTCTGCTAATTTTAAGAGTGGTAGTACGATGATCGCATAGAAAGTTTGCTCAAGAGCAATGTTTCAACAAATGAAAGTGTTTTCCAGACCGTAACCGGCATCCGAATTTCCTACTTCTTGCGAGCAGTCACTATATTAGTTCGCCTCCTGGCTTGACCCAGTCTTTCACTGTCACTAATGCTTTCAATCACTAGTGGTTACGAGGCACTTCTACTAGAGATTCTCTGGACTGATGCAGTTGCTCAACAGTTGCACGTCTGTTCGTCCGTACACTTTCCCGCTACCGTCGTTCACTTCAATCATGCCCTGTGATGTCACATTTGCCTCAGTGGCTATTTTGGATAGCACTATATTGCCATGCAGGTACACTTTAACCACGGCTGCACGCTAACGGGTTACAAACTTAGCTGTTGCGGAAATGCTTTGCACTTACCCCGAAAACCTATGATCGTGCCAGTTTGGACGTCAGATAAATCACTCCGTTTTTGCATTACGACAATGACTGCGTTGTAGTCCGCATCCCACCGACACTCTTTATATACACTCCACTGCTAGTGCTGCCACCTGCCGCCTGTTAGTGCTTATTATACGTTGATACCGAACACAGACCGTGAGCACAGTAATGTGACTGGACCGTGTAATATCTATGAGTCACTACTGGGATCGGTCAACTCATAAGCTGGATGTAACACTTTGTAGTGATATGAAATGGAACAACCATGTATGCTCACTCGTAAAGTTGGGGGAAGACTTCGGGTCGTTGGTAGAATACTAGGGAACTGGGAAGGAGATTGCTTACAAATCACTCGTGTGACCGGACCTATAGTATTGCTCAGGTGTGCGGGACACGTAACAAATAGGACTAACAGGGGATATTGAATGTACACAGAGAAGGGTAGCGCCAATGATCACAGGTTTATTTGAACCGTGACAGTGTGTCACAGACATATTGAAATCTACAAGAAATTATTCAGGTAGTGAAGGGAGACAAAACTTTAATAGTCATGGGTGACTAAAATTCGAGAGTAGGAAAAGGGACAGAAGGAAACATAGTAGGTGAATATGGATTGGGGGTGAGAAATGAAAGAGAAAGCCGTCTGGTAGAATTTTGCAAAGAGCATAACTTAATCATAGCTAACACTTGGTTCAAGAATCGTAAAAGAAGGTTGTATACAAATAAGAATCCTGGAGATACTAGAAGGTATCAGATAGATTATATAATGGTAAGACAGAGATTTAGGAACCAGGTTTTAAATTGTAAGACATTTCCAGGGTCAGATATGGACTCTGACCACAATCTATTGGTTATGAACTGTAGATTAAAACTGAAGAAGCTGCAAAAAGGTGGGAATTTAAGGAGATAGGACCTGGATAAATTGACTAAACCAGAGATTGTACAGAGTTTCAGGGAGATCATACGGGAACAATTGACAGGAATGGGGGAAAGAAATACAGTAAAAGAAGAATAGGTAGTTCTGAGGGATGAAGTAGTGAAGGTAGCAGAGGATCAAGTAGGTAAAAAGACGAGGGATAGTAGAAATCCTTGGGTAACAGAAGAAATATTGAATTTAATTGATGAAAGGAGAAAATATAAAAACGCAGTTAATGAAGCAGGCAAAAAGGAATACAAACGTCTCAAAAATGAGATCGACAGGAAGTGCAAAATGGCTAAGCAGGGATGGCTAGAGGACAAATGTAAGGATATAGAGGCTTATCTCACTGCTCTTGTATGAATATCAAGAGATCAGATGAAAACCCAGTTCTAAGCAAAGAAGGGAAAGCAGAAAGGTGGAAGGAGTATATAGAGGGTCTATACAAATGTACTGGAGGACAATATTATGGAAATGGAAGAGGATGTAGATGAAGATGAAATGGGAGATACGATACTGCGTGAAGAGTTTGACAGAGCACTGAAAGACCTGAGTCGAAACAAGGTCCCGGGAGTAGACAACATTCCATTGGAACTACTGACGGCCTTGGGAGAGGCAGTCCTGACAAAACTCTACCATCTGGTGAGCAAGATGTATGAGACAGGCGAAATACCCTCAGACTTCAAGAAGAATATAATAATTCCGATCCCAAAGAAAGCAGGTGCTGACAGATGTGAAAACTACCGAACTATCAGTTTAATAAGTCATGGATGCAAAATATTAACGCGTATTCTCTACAGACGAATGGAAAAACTGGTACAATCTGACCTCGGGGAAGATCAGTTTGGATTCCGTAGAAATATTGGAGCACGTGAAGCAATACTGGCCCTACTACTTATCTTAGAAAACAGATTAAGGAATGGCAAACCTACGTTTCTAGCATTTGTAGACTTAGAGAAAAGTTTTGACAATGTTGACTGGAATACTGTCTTTCAAATTCTAAAGGTGGCAGGGGCAAAATACAGGAAGCGAAGGGCTATTTACAATTTGTACAGAAACCAGATGGCAGTTATAAGAGCAGCGGGGCACGAAAAGGAAGCAGTGGTTGGGATGGGAGTGAGACAGGGTTGTAGCCTCTCCTCGATGTTATTCAATCTGTATATTGAGCAATCAGTAAAGGAAACAAAAGAAAAATTCGTTGTAGGTATTAAAATTCATGGAGAAAAAATAAAAACTTTGAGGTTCGCTGATGACATTGTAGTTCTGTCAGAGATAGCAAAAGACTTGGAAGAGCAGTTGAAAGGAATGGACAGTTTCTTGAAAGGAGGATATAAGATGAACATCAACAAAAGAAAACGAGGATAATGGAATGTAGTCGAATTAAGTCGGGTGATGCTGAGGGAATTAGACTGGGAAATGAGACACATAAAGTAGTAAAGGAGTTTTGATATTTGCGGAGCAAAATAACTAATGATGGTCGAAGTAGAGATGATATAAAATGTAGACTGGCAATGGCGAGGAAAGCGTTTATGAAGAAGAGAAATTTGTTAACATTGAGTATAGATTTATGTGTCAGGAAGTCGTTTCTGAAAGTATTTGTATGGAGTGTAACCATGTATGAAAGTGAAACATGGACAATAAATAGCTAGGACAAGAAAAGAATAGAAGCTTTCGAAATGTGGTGCTACAGAAGAATGCTGAAGATTAGATGGGTAGATCACATAACTAATGAGGAGGTATTGAACAGAATTGGGGAGAAGAGGAGTTTGTGGCAGAACTTGACAAGAAGAAGGGACCGATTGGTAGAACATGTTCTGAGGCATCAAGCGATCACAAATTTAGTATTGGAGGACAGCGTGGAGGGTAAAAATGGTAGAGGGGGACCAAGAGATGAATACAGTAAGCAGATTTCGAAGGATGTAGGTTGCAGTAAATACTGGGAGATGAAAAAGCTTGCACAGGATAGAGTAGCATGGAGAGCTGCATCAAACCAGTCTCAGGACTGAAGACCACAAGAAAAACAACTTACAATGTTCCAAGAATGGGTTGTAAATAAATGACAAATCTAGAAAAATGCCAAGTTTCGTAAGTATCGGTGTCATAGGGTTTATGGGGAGTTAATTAGACTAATCAAAACACGTGAATGGAATTTCAGGAAGCCATAATAAGTGATACGATAGGAAGTCTCCTGTGCCAAGTGCTTCACAGTGGTTTACAGAGACAAGATATCTGTATGGTGCGGAAAGTGCCAATTTACTCTAAATAACGAAATGTGTGAAGTCATCCACATGAGCACCAAGAGAAATCCGCAAAATTTCGAATATAAGATAAATCACGCAAATTCAGTGGCTGTAAATTAAAATAAATACGTAGAGATTAGAAGTACCAATAGCTTAAGTTGGAACTATCACATAATATTGTGGGTAAAACACACCAAAGACTGGATTTCTTGGCAGAACACCGAGAAAATGCAGCAGGTCTACTAAAGAGGCTGCCTGCACTACGAGAATACGTCCTTTTCTGGAGTGCTGCTGTGCAGTCTGGGATGCGCATCAGATAGGATCGACGGAGGACATTGAAAAAGTTCAAAGGAGAACAGCTCGTTTTGTACTGTCGCGAAACAGGGGAGAGAGCGCTAAGGATATGATGATTAGAAGTGGCAGTCATTAAAACGAAGGCGTTTTGCGTTGCGGCAGCATCTTCTCGCAAAAATGCAATAATCAACTTTGTCCTCAGAGTGCGAAAAAATTTTGATGGCGTCCGCCTACACATAGAGGAATGATCATCATAATAAAATAAGTCAGAGCTCTCACAGAAAGATTTAGGGTGTTTGTTTTCCCCGCGCGCTGTTCCCGAGTCGAACAGTAGAGAAATAGCTTAAAGGTGGTTCGATGAACGCTCTGCTAGGCATTTATTGTGTAGATGAAGATCGAAGTAGATGCAAATGTTGGGCAGACTATATTGGAGAGAAAAATAGTAGATTTTCTTCATTTGCGGCTTCTCTTTAATTGTTAGCTAACAAGAGACACCAGACTATAAAGTACAAGAGGAAACGATCTCCCTAGTTCGACCACATGGCACAAAACGTGACGCTAGGGCTGGAGAATATCCTGCCGACGGCTGTAGCAGCACGTTCTCGAACGCGTGATACACGTTGTGTACGCTCCGTGAAGCGCTTGAGTACACCTCGGCGCAGAATGAAATAGTGCGAACGGTGTCGCTTATTTGTGGGCGTTACCCGGGCGTGTACACAAGCCGCCGCAAAGCCCGCAGTAAGCTTCGTGCGGCTGCGCAGTAAAACGAGTAGCCAGCGGCCTCGGCACGACATCCGCGGCGCTGTCATCGCGACCTCCGCTGGAGAAACGTACACTCTCTGTCCACGCTCTTTTGTCTCCTTCAGGACGACGACAAGAAACGAGGACAGATCCTGGAGCTGAGAGTCACCGCATCGCGTACTACTGCAAGTCTCTGCGAGCAATTCGTCTTGCAGTACAGAGCTGACAAGCAGCTTTTCGCTTCCCCCACGAGTTGTGTTCTGCTATAGTGAGTTCTCATCTCTTTTGTGACAAAGCGTGTATTCTTGTTCCCAGCTAATAAAGGAGCTTACAGCTGAAATACTACTTCTCTCGGTTATCTTCGTGCGATGGACGTCTTGTTATAGTCTGAGGCGTTGACATACAACATGCTGAGTTTCACGAAAAGTGTAACGTAGTAGTTTGTGATGTCAACATGCATGAGACTGCAAGGATGCTCTTCATTTGTGCTTTTGTTTACGACGTGGACCATAGGTGGGGCAGACAAGAAGAGATCAGAAGCTATAGGAGAATACTGAAGATTGAATCGTATAATATGGTTCTCAGTACAATTGGGGAAAAAGGCAGTCTATGCTGCAACTTGACTAAAATGAGGAACCAATTGCAACAGTTTACAAAGTCTTATCTTATTGCAATGGGTCATGGTTTTATGATCTTCTTATTTATATTCTGTTAGGCTTCTATACTAATTTATTTTTGGTCAAAAATTATGTCATGGCGTATCCAGGCGAGTATCACAAAATGAAAGTTGTTGTAGGAAACGCTAAAACGTAAACAACAACGGAAATAATGTAAGAATATAAACCGTTACTATCAGTGGTGTTCTTCGACGGGAAGGGGTGAACTGTGGGCTTTGACCTTTAAGTGGGAACCGTCGAGACGAATGTCGTGAATGCCTTCAGAAAATTATGGGAAACCTAAATCGGGTTTGTTCGATAAAACATAATGTTTAGATGAACTGATTTTTATTTCTCTTCACTGAGCTGAAATGAGAACAGCAGAGTCAAACAGGCCTAAAGTATTGATACATGAATAGTTTGTTGTATTTCATCAGCTACTTTAGTCTTTTTCATTTCCATAACACAAATAAATTAAATTGTATAAGATTTCGGCAGGGAATAGAAGGTTTTACTACAAGAAAACATTCCACTCGGAATTGAAATCCTACTGTTTGTCCGTAATAGCAGTCAACTCTTGTGGAAGCCTATGGTAAATGCATGTTCAATATGCTGTACAATATTTTGCCCACAAATTACACGTACTGTTAAAGGAAGTTCCTTTAGTTTATGTTATTGAATAGATGGTGCTCTTCGTTTTTAACAAATTCATATCTCTAGCCGTAGATTTTATAAGAAATGGATATACTGAGCAAAAATTTCTGGGGTGACAAATAAAGGTCTACACGAACTTAATACTATTCTAGAAGTGGGTATTTCAAGAACCCTCTTTCGGAATGAAAATGTCATCTTGAACTGAGAGCAAAAAGAAGACCTCTCCATCATAATGGTGATTCCGGTAACAGTTAAGAAAATTTCATGAAAAGAAAACAAATTTTATAGTGATCGGCTTCCATATAGTGATATTTTATGCCCATTATTACTGACTTTTTTGAAGGTCATGTTCTTAAACTACGAAATGTAACAAAAGATCAATGAAAATCAATGTATCGAACCAGCCTCATTTCTTCTGCGCTTCCTCCCGTGAGCGGAAAGCTCCCGTGAGCTGAATTGTGGTCAGCGCAGAATCCCGATTGTGCGACTGTCCCGTCGGCAAGTAAGTCGGCGACGTGGGGAGGAGGGGGGAGGGGGAGACGCCTTTCTTTCAGCGTTTTGGTGAGGCACAACAGTGTTAATCCTGACTTCGTTATGTGAGAAACAGTCGGGTATGTCCGCAGGGCACGGCTGGTAGTGAATGAGGGAACACTGACTCCACAAAATTCTGTCACGGAAACCCTACGTCCTCCAGTGTCGTGGAGCCACTTTTCAACAGGAGAATGCTCGTCCACACACACAACACTTGTCTCCATGAACTGCCTGCGTGGTGCTGAAATACTTCAATGGCCTAGTAGATCAACAGATCTGTGGCCGATAAAACATGTGTGGAACCAGCTCGGACATTAACTGCGTCCCAGTGGCAGTATCCAGGATATCAAGGACCAGCGGGACCGATGATCAAGCAGTTTGGTCTCTTCCCCTCCCCCCCCCCCCCCTTCTTAATCCAACCAACCAACCAAGGATCAGTTACAACAGTAGTCGACTAGTTGGCCTCAAGAGAGGATACAATGCATTTATGAGACCGCAGTACATGCATCCAGATGAGAGATGGTGAAATGCCATACTGCTAAGTGGGCTAATACTGCCAAGTATTCATAAGTTTGACTCGAATTTGAAATCGAAGGATTAACGTCGCATAGTTGCTGAGCCCGTGAATTTTCATTTAGTTTCCTCCTTCCGATATGAATGCTTCACTACTTTTGTCAGTGTACCTTTTTTATTCACAACTGCTGTTTCAGTCTTCGCGTCATTGTTACGTGGTGATGGAATGCATCTGCTCACCTCAAAAATAAAAGCTCTTTATTCGAATGTACATACTCAAGGCCGTTGTAGATATTAAGCTGCAAAAAACATCACCATTTAAAAAGAAGGTCACACTCTGCAGAACGTGAACTAAGTAACTCGGTGAAAATAAAGACTCAGTAATCGATAACAATTACAACATTATTCTAATTGTGACGAAAAGTGAGACAAATAATTTTTGCTATTTCCCTCTCCTTGTTGGTTAATGCTGATATATGTTTACACACGCCAGGGGAAGTCGCAGCAACTTGATGTGTCAGCCAGACCCAATCCTAAATCCTAAACTAACTACGTACATAGACACATCCGCATACCACGACGACAGCGTTGCGGCTGATATTTGCACCTATGATTTGCTACTCCTGTTGCGAAAAGGGTCTCTTCCTGTAAGAGTGCTCCCAGTCCCTTTGACAGCGAATTCTTCTGGTGAGATCTTAGCAGGTTGTGGAGCTCACATGTGCCTTCTCTCTCTCTCTCTCTCTCTCTCTCTCTCCCTCTCTCTCTCTCTCTCTCCTTCCTGAATCACTGACAAATTTAATAATGGGTAACAGAAGTCATTTTGTCCTCTAGTGTTGTAGTTACGAACATCACCATTATTATCAAATTGTTACGGATTATCTATGACGCATTCCAGTTGCGTATGTTATCACACAGCTAGTGCATTTAACATTCCTTACTCCATGTTGAAGAAATACGTACATATGATTGCTGGGGATCACCACATAATATTCTTACTGATGATACCACAAACTCTACGATACTTATATTTCAGCGATTCTCGCATAATTTATCTGAGTACCTCCGTTACTCTTTTCTTTTTGAGTCCTCATTCATCTGATTTATTTGTCACCGGCCGCCACGAATTCCTCTCCTCTGCCAACCTCTTCACCTCAGAGTAACACGTGTAATCTATGTCCTCAATTGTTTACTGGATATCTCCAATCTCTGTTTTCCTGTACAGCTGTTACCCTCTATAGCTCCCTCCAACATAAAGGAAATCATTCCCTGATGTCTTAACAGATGTACTACGGTCGTGTCGCTTCTTCTTCTCAGTGACTTCCAAATATTCAGTTCCTCGCCTACTCTACGGAGAACCTCCTCATTCTTGTCTTATCAGTTCACCTAATTTTCCACATTCTTCTGTAGCACCATATATCAGCTGCTTCGATTCTCTCCTTTTACAGTTTTCCCATAGTCCATGTTTCACTATCATATAATGCTGTGCTCCAAACGTACATTCTCGGAAATTTTTACTCAAATTTAGCCTTATGTTTTATGCTAGTAGACATCTCTTGGCCACGAATGCCCTTTTCGCCAGTGCTAATCTCCTTTTTATATCCTCCTTGTTCCGTTCATCATTGGTTGTTTGGCTGCCTAGGTAGCAGAAATCCTTACCTTCATATTCTTCGTGATCACCGATCCTGATGTTAAGATTCTCACTCTTCTCATTTCTGCTACTTCTCATTACTTTGTTATTTCTTCGATTTACACTCAATCCATATTCTGTACTCATTAGATTGTCGATTCCATTCAGCAGATCCTGTGTTTCTTCTTTACTTTCACTCAAGATAGGAACATCATCAGCAAGTACTGTATTGATATACTTTCACCTTGGATTTTAATTCCACTCTTGCACCTTTCTTTTGTTTACATCAATTCTTCTTAGATTTATAGATTGAACAGTATGGGAGAAAGACTACATCACTGTCTTACAGCCTTTTTAATCCGACCACCTCGTTCTTGCTCGTCCACTCTTATTATTCCCTCGTGGCTCTTGTTCATATTGTACACTCCTGGAAATTGAAATAAGAACACCGTGAATTCATTGTCCCAGGAAGGGGAAACTTTATTGACACATTCCTGGGGTCAGATACATCACATGATCACACTGACAGAACCACAGGCACATAGACACAGGCAACAGAGCATGCACAATGTCGGCACTAGTACAGTGTATATCCACCTTTCGCAGCAATGCAGGCTGCTATTCTCCCATGGAGACGATCGTAGAGATGCTGGATGTAGTCCTGTGGAACGGCTTGCCATGCCATTTCCACCTGGCGCCTCAGTTGGACCAGCGTTCGTGCTGGACGTGCAGACTGCGTGAGACGACGCTTCATCCAGTCCCAAACATGCTCAATGGGGGACAGATCCGGAGATCTTGCTGGCCAGGGTAGTTGACTTACACCTTCTAGAGCACGTTGGGTGGCACGGGATACATGCGGACGTGCGTTGTCCTGTTGGAACAGCAAGTTCCCTTGCCGGTCTAGGAATGGTAGAACGATGGGTTCGATGACGGTTTGGATGTACCGTGCACTATTCAGTGTCCCCTCGACGATCACCAGTGGTGTACGGCCAGTGTAGGAGATCGCTCCCCACACCATGATGCCGGGTGTTGGCCCTGTGTGCCTCGGTCGTATGCAGTCCTGATTGTGGCGCTCACCTGCACGGCGCCAAACACGCATACGACCATCATTGGCACCAAGGCAGAAGCGACTCTCATCGCTGAAGACGACACGTCTCCATTCGTCCCTCCATTCACGCCTGTCGCGACACCACTGGAGGCGGGCTGCACGATGTTGGGGCGTGAGCGGAAGACGGCCTGACGGTGTGCGGGACCGTAGCCCAGCTTCATGGAGACGGTTGCGAATGGGCCTCGCCGATACCCCAGGAGCAACAGTGTCCCTAATTTGCTGGGAAGTGGCGGTGCGGTCCCCTACGGCACTGCGTAGGATCCTACGGTCTGGGCGTGCATCCGTGCGTCGCTGCGGTCCGGTCTCAGGTCGACGGGCACGTGCACCTTCCGCCGACCACTGGCGACAACATCGATGTACTGTGGAGACCTCACGCCCCACGTGTTGAGCAATTCGGCGGTACGTCCACCCGGCCTCCCGCATGACCACTGTACGCCCTCGCTCAAAGTCCGTCAACTGCACATACGGTTCACGTCCACGCTGTCGCGGCATGCTACCAGTGTTAAAGACTGCGATGGAGCTCCGTATGCCACGGCAAACTGGCTGACACTGACGGCGGCGGTGCACAAACGCTGCGCAGCTAGCGCCATTCGACGGCCAACACCGCGGTTCCTGGTGTGTCCGCTGTGCCGTGCGTGTGATCATTGCTTGCACAGCCCTCTCGCAGTGTCCGGAGCAAGTATGGTAGGTCTGACACACCGGTGTCAATGTGTTCTTTTTTCCATTTCCAGGAGTGTATATTACTCGTCTTTGCCTAGAGCATACCCACATTTTTCTCATAATTTAGAACACGTTACACCATTTGACAATGTCGAACATTTTTTCCAGATCGACAAATCCTATGACCATGGCTGATTTTTCCCTAGTCTTGCGTCCATTATCAACCGCAACGCCAAATTGCCCCTCTGGTGCCCTTACCTTCCCTAAAGCCAAACTGATCGTCATCTAAGACATCCTCAATTTTCTTCTCCATTCTTTTGTGTGTTATTCTTGTCAACAACTTCGATGCATCATCTGTTAAGCTGATCTTACGAACGCGAATAGTCGTTTTGTTGCAACTTCCCCCAATGATTTTAAAAATTATGCTGGAACGTTATTTATCTCGTTTGGCTTACTCGGTGTTAAGTTTTCCAAAGCTCTTCTAAATTCTGATTCTAATAATGGATACCCTATCTCTTCCCTATCGACTCCTGTTTCTTCCTCTATCACGTCCTCAGATAAGCCCTCCCCATCATTGAGGTCCTCTTTCCAGTTATCCGCTCTCTCCTTTGAATTTAACAATGGAATTCTCATTGCACTATTAATGTTACTACCATTACTTTTAATTTCTCCGAAGGATATTTCGACCTTTCAACATGATGAGCAGTCATTTCTTTTTCAATTTCATGTTTTTCAAGCAACCGTCTTACCTTAGCTTCCCTGCGCTTCCTGTTTATTTCATTTCTAAGTGACTTGCATTTCTGTATTCGTAAATTTCCCTGAACATTTTTGTACTTCCCTCCTTCGTCGGCCAACTGAAGTATTTCTTCAGTTACCCAAGGTTTCTTCACAGTTACCTTCTTTGTACCTTCTTTTTTCTTTGCAACTTGTGCGGTTGTCCTTTTTAGAGACGTCCATTTCTCTTCAACTGTACTGTCTACTAAGGTATTCACTAGTACCGTATCTACAGTGTCAAGGAGCTTCAAGCGTATTTCTTTATTGTGTATGCCATTTTTTGTGCATTGACTCTTCTTGATTGGTCTCTTAAACTTCAGCCGATTATTTATAACTACTAAATTTTGACCTGAGTCTATGTCTGCTCATGGGGAAGCCTTACAGTTCAGTATCTGATTTCGGAATCTCTGCCTGACCATGGTGTAATGTAACTGGAGTCTTCCCGTATCTCCCTGCTTTTTCCACGTATACCACCTGCTCTTGTAGTTCTTGAAAATAGTATTCGCTATTACTAGCTGAAGTTTTTGCAGAACTCATTTAGTGTTTCTCCTCTCTCTACCAAGCCCATATTCTTCCGTTACACATTCTTCTACTCCTTTCCCTACAACCGCGTTCCAGCCCCCCACGACTATTAAGATTTTCATCTCCATTTACGTACTGAATTGCCCGTTCAGTATTCTCACACACTTTCCTACCTCTTCATTTTCTGCTTGCGGCATCGGGATGTAACCTGAACTATCGTTATCGGTGTTGGTACACTGTAAATCCTGATGGGAACAACCCTATCACTTTACTGATCGCAGTACCTCACTCTCTGTCCTACTTTCCTATTCGTAATGAATCCTATTCCTGTTACACCATTTTCTGCTGCTGTTGATATTACCCTATACTAATCGGACCAGAAATCCTTGTCTTGTTTCCATTTCACTTCAGTGACCCCACTATATCTAGACTGAGCCTTAGCATTTTTCTTTTTAGACTTTGTAGCTTCCCTGCCACGCTCAAACATCTGACGTTCCACAGCCCGACTCCTAGAACGACTTCCTTTCGTTGGCTATTCAGTCTTTTTCTCATGGACACCTCCTCCATGGCAGTCGCCTCTTGGTGATCCGGATGGGGGACCAATCCGGAATCTTTAGCCGATGTCACTTTTTCAGTTACAGGCCACACATTACGTTTATTTAATGCAGTGGTTTCCATTTTCTGCACTCATGCCTTTGATCATTGCTGATTCATCCGACTTTAGGGGAAGTTTCCCACTCCAAGGGCAAGAAAATGCCCCGAACCCCTCTCCGCTCCTCCACGCTCCTTGACGAGGCCATTGGCTGAGTGTAACTTCTTTGCTGGATGTCTTCGTCCAGCATTGATAACGATTTCTATTCAAAATTTAAGCGACTGCGAGATTCGAATCCGGGACCGCGGGCGTTTTGATTACTAATCAAAGAACGTAAACCTTTTTTTCTTTTTGTTTTACTACTCGTTGTATTTGGTCTGGGTGGACGTCACATGACATCCGTGCAAGTTTATCGTTGATTCCTTCACTCAGCCCCTTTTTTTTTTTTTTTTTTTTTTTTTTTTTTTTAAAGAAAGGGACAGCCTGACGTCTAACCGAAAACGCTGAGCTACCGTGCCGACACTATCACCGCGGGTGAATTATACCTATGGGCTGTAATGAGCTGGTACCAATCTAGAGGGAAGACTGTGTCTCCATTCAAGGTTTCCGTCAGACTCGGTCAGCCACGATCTGAACACTGTAACAGTATTTTACTTTTAGTCATACTACCGTCTTATATGCGATTTTTAATGGATGCACAGCACTGTCATAGAACCCTCTTAACTAGTCTGTCTTTGAACGACCTGTCCTGTTACTGATTTAATTTGTTCTTTGTATTAGATATTACTTCGTATTGTTGTCCAAAAGGCATTTAAACAATTGGAAGTATCCAGAGACTTACCACTAATGGTGTAGTATGATACTGTTGGGATCTTTGTCTTGTTTGTTAGCTTATCTTGCGTTTATCGAGATTATTGTGTTCTCTAACACGATTTCTAGCGGTGTATCCGACGTTACTTTAGTTTCTGGTAGATGTTTGCTGTAAATTATAACGTACTAGTTTCTACAAATAAAAATTCTTTGAAGCTGATGATATAGTGCGTACAATCACTTCTTCATAATCCATCAACAATTTGTTAGTGTCGAATGTATAATATAAACTTAGGAAATGAAAACGACTTGTTCGCCTACATCTGAGATGTAAATCAAATCATGTATGCCAGAAAAATGATGTTATGGGTATCTCAGGTTGTTACTGTTTTCTTTTCATCATTTCTTATCAATGGGACTACTTTTACAGCTGATGACACTCCCCTTCATTTTGAATTGAATTTTCGTGCCTACCATGATAAGTGATTTTGTGGATGTTAGAACAGTCGTTATTGTGTGACATGTTGTTTCTACAGTCGTATCAAAAATTCTGTAGATCGTTCCATAGTATTTTTTCAGTGACAGTGACAACAGGAACCTATCGTTTATTGCTAACCTGGGCAGAGCATATCAGCAGCCACTGGGTCGATTCCTTCTCTAATATTACATATTACGGTGACTCAAAATTCATTAATGAGTGTTTTAACTTATCATACTACAGACAACGAGGTCGTTAGCTACTCTGTTGAGTAAAAGTAAAGAATCAAATGCGTCCTTTCCGGAGAGAGGTCCAAATCAATGACTGGACTATGCAGGGTTCACCAGAAGGAGTTATGCAAATTGGCAGAAACTGATATTCTTATAGGTATAGACGGAAAGAGCAAAACTGTAAACTCTGACTACCGATGGATGAATGTGCAACGCTGCAGCGCAGTTTCACTGCGCAGCTGGAGAGGTTAGCAAACAGGGGAAACAGTAAAGTCTTTACGAATTTCGTTCCATGTACTGAGTTGGACAGTAACTATGCCTCGCAGACAGGTGAATGAACTATGTACGCAGATGTCAGCACAGTACTTGCACCCAAAGATTCTGGGGTTATAGTAATCGGCGAACCGCTTAACACTTCAATAGCACCTATGCCACTATACGAGAACTTTGGCAGGAATGGATGAACCATGGCCGAGCACAGCGTCAAAAAGTAAGCTGTCGACCTAGACAGACGACAGAACGTAAGGACTGAACAATCGTCAGTGCAACTATTTCTTCAGTAACCACAAGGACCTTTAACAGGAGTTTCACAGAAAGGGGACTGAGTTAAAAACGCCCCTTGAGCCGACTACCATTGATCCCTGTACACCAACAACCCCGTTTGCAGTGGTGTCGGACAGAATTGGCCTGAAACCTCATTAACTGGAGTAGAATTGTCTTCAGTGATGAGTCCCACTTCGAACTGAGCCCCGATGACCAGCGGAGACGCGTGTGGAGACGCCCCACACAGGATAGGGTTACCAACCTGATTGTCTCCCACCCCCGTGTGACCCCAATAACCATGCATTGTGGTATGTGGTGCCACTGCATCGCAGAACAGCTTTGGTTGTCATCTGCGTCACCGTTACAGTACAACGATATGTCAACAATATTTTACATCCAATTTTGTCACCCTTCGTGGCTAGCTATCCTGCGGTTAACTTTCAACAAGATAACGCCCGCCCGCACACGCCGAGAGTATCTACTGCTTCTCTTCGTGCTTGCCAAACCCCATCTTGACCAACAAGGTCGCCGGATCTCTCCCCAGCTGAGAATGTTTGGAGCGTTATAGGCAGGGCCCTCCAACCAGCTCGGAATTTTGACTATCTAATGCGCCAGTCGGACATAATTTGTACACAGTATCCCTCGGGAGAACATAGGATAATTATGTGAATCAATTCCAAGCAGAATAACTGTTTGCGTAAGAGCCAGAGGTGGATCAGCGCGTTATTTGCTTGCTTAATTTGTGAAGCTCTTTCTCTTGAATAAATAATGCAATTTTTGTGAAATTGTTTTCATTTGTTTGTCTGCACGTGTACATCACATCTACAGATTTTCGTCCCATTCGCATAATTCCTTCGTTGAGCGTCCTTTTTTTCTTAGAGTGCTTATAACGTTTTAATATAACGATAATTATTTTACATTAGAGGTCAGTACTCTGCTATGTCTGAACTTGTAAAAATTGCAGTTGAAAAAATTTCGCTTCAAAAGAATTTGTAAGAAAATTTGAGAACGTCTTTTGTTCAACAATTCCTGCAGCACCTATAATACACTACTGGTCATTAAATTTGCTACATCAAGAAGAAATGCAGATAATGAACGGGTATTCATTGGACAGATATAATATACTAGAACTGACATGTGATTACGTTTTCACGCAATTTTGGTGCATAGATCCTGAGAAATCAGTACCCAGAACAACCACCTCTGGCCGTAATAAAGGCCTTGATACTTCTGGGCATTGAGTCAAACAGAGCGTGGATGGCGTGTATAGGTACAGCTGCCCATGCAGCTTCAACACGACACCACAGTTCATCAAGAGTAGTGACTGGCGTATTGTAACGAGCCAGTTGCTCGGCCACCATTGACCAGACGTTTTCAATTGGTGAGAGATCTGGAGAATGTGCTGCTCAGCAGCAGTCGAACATTTTCTGTATCCAGAAAGGCACGTACAGGACCTACAATACGCGGACGTTCATTATCCTGCTGAAATTTTTTTCGCAGGGATCCAATGAAGTGTAGAGCCACGGGTCGTAGCAAAGCATTCACCGCGATGTCGCCAAACACGGATGCGACCATCATGACGCGCTAAACAGAACCTAAAATCATCCGAAAAAATGGTTTTGTCATTCGTGCACCCAGGTTCGTCAATTAGTACACCATCGCAGGCGCCCCTGTCTGTGATGCAGCGTCAGGGGTAACCGCTGCCACGCTCTCCTAGCTGATAGTCCATGCTGCTGCAAACGTCGTCGAACTGTTCGTGCAGATGGTTGTTGTCTTGCAAACGTCCCCATCTCTTGACTCAGGGATCGAGACGTGGCTGCAGGATCCGTTACAGCCATGCGGATAAGATGCCTGTCATCTCGACTGCTAGTGATACGAGACCTTTGGGATCCAGCACAGCATTCCGTATTACCCTCCTGAACCGACCGATTCCTTATTCTGCAAACAGTCATTGGATCTCGACCAACGCAGGCAGCAATGTCGCGATACGATAAACCGCAATCGCGATAGGCTACAACCCGACCTTTATCAAAGTCGGAAATGTAATGGTAAGCATTTCACCTCGTTACACGAGGCATCACAACAACGTTTCACCAGGCAACGCGGGTCAACTGCTGTTGGTGTATGAGAAATCGGTTCGAAACTTTCCTCATGTCAGCACGTTGAAGGTGTCACCACCGGCGCCAACCTTGTGTGAATGCTCTGAAAAGTTTATCATTTGCATATCACAGCATCTTCTTCCTGTCGGCTAAATTTCACGTCTGTAGCACGTCATCTTCGTGGTGTAGCAATTTTAATGGCCAGTAGTGTACCAACAAACTCTCATAGCTTCAGTAACTCCATAATTTATGAGACATTAAATCGAAGTGTGAATTCACCATTAACAATAGTTCGGTTCAAATGGTTCAAATGGCTCTGAGCGCTATGGGACTTAACATCTGAGGTCATCAGTCCCCTAGAACTTAGAACCACTTAATCCTAACCAACCTAAGGACATCACACACATCCATGCCCGAGGCAGGATTCGAACCTGCGACCGTAGCAACCGCGCGGTTCCTGACTGAAGCGCCTAGAAACGCTCGGCCACCGCGGCCGGCGTTTTTCGCTTACATAGGACTGTGTACACGGTTCTGCAGGCAGTGTGACGTGCAAACAGGGGACTAGTGTTGTTTCTGAGGTTCCAGAAAGTCAGTTCTATGAGTTGTTTTTCTTATTGGACTGTCTTTGCCTTTATGTGTTCCTTTTCCGAATTTCACCTGATTTGCCGCTTCTACCAGCGGACTCAGAAGCCGCGTGTTTTCGTTGTCAGCAGCATGCATGTTTAGCCCGTGGATGGCGCCTTTTGCTGGCTGGAATAGCTTCTGCAGCTGGTCACGACGCCAGCACATCCATATGGACTAGCGACAGGCGAATAATTGACAAGTATCCTGTGTTAACAGTAGCTTGTGATTTTCCACACTTCCTTGTCAGTTTATAAAATTTATGTACGAAATCGAGTGTACTTCTTTTAGATAATCTCGACGTTTCCTATGAATACCGTAAGATCTGCGTTATTGCTTTATTTGACTCAACACATACGGAAATAATTGTTCTTACTTCTGTAAAATTATCTTAACAGAATTAATATGTGAATGTATTTTTAACACAATGTTCTTTCATAATGCAAAGGCGTTGAAGTGTTATGTCTATAGCTTCTTCATGCGTGTGGAATGTAGGATTGTGTGAACTGTAAAACTTCGAGGGAAGTCCCTCCACAACGAGAAGCTTTAGACGGGAGCGTAGAAGATCTTTTGGCGTGAAGTAGCGCAAGAAATCTTAATGTCGGAGGTAGTTAGGTGTCACCATTCTAACTGCTAACCGCCTAGTACTTACTGAGGCAAGAAATACAGCAAGCGGGGATTTATTATATTTCGGATATGAATGTACACTGGCAGTTATATAATGGCATTTATGGCTTTGCTCTGCATCGTGAAATTCCGACGCCAAGAATATATTTTATAGAGCATTAAGTACAGTTTAGTTGTTTTGGTACGCAACGGGGGGAAATCTCGTTAGTCATCTACATGTCATTTCTTAGCAGAGAGTAAAGAATCCGCGATTCACTTCAAAAAATGGCGTGAATCGAGAATTCTTTGATCTCTCACATAAAATAACATGCAGATTACTAATTATGTTTTTCCACCTTGGGAGCCAATAATTAAGTGACCTCAATGATTAAGTGAAATCAAAAAGCAAAAGATTATGAGTTCAAGGGATTGATAAGCGAATGGAACACATTGTTTAGATGAATAAAACATTTATTTCGATAACTTTTACATCCAAAACAAAACAAAAAACTTATAAATCTCAGGATCGATTTGACTGGACTTGGACACGACTTTGTTATTAAAGGAAATGAGGGGTGAATAAACCATCTCAAAGTATCTCATAGTCATTTGTGCATGGTGATAACGGATTCTCACCTTGCAGCTGTGCGGCGCGAAAAGGCGTGTGTGCAGTCTGAGCAGTCTCCACGTTGACAGGTCGCCGTGTGTTGCCGTAGCCGATGCAACGGATATTGTTGATGGATGTAAGACGCCCAATGTCCTGTTGTCTTCTGCGCTCTATTATCAACTCTCTTCTATCCTCATCCATCTCTCAGCTCAATGACTCCTCGAAATTTTCCTCCTCTCGGCATTGTCATTAGTGAACTAAATTATTATTGCCGCACAATGACTAATCGCCATTTCATGGCCATGTCTTCCAGTGCAGGGTAGAAATTCACAGTTGCGTGGGCTGGTGTGTGACTCAGGAATTGCCACCTTTCTCACGATTTCACTGTGAAGGCTATATTCGGCGTTTGTCGCACATTGTTTCGATGTTCTTCTGCATTCTTGAGTTGCTGTGAAAGCAGCCACACAATAATACTTTGTAACGGTTCTCTGTGCGTGAGACCTGGACAGTCTCATGTTTGTGTTCCGTCTAAGAATCTACTGGCGTTCGTGATTTATAAGCAATGTTCGTCCTGTCCAGAAAACATCTTTTCAAACGTACTGACTTCTTACGAAATTCTCTAGTCTCACATGCCTCCCTGGGCGAATTCCTGGCGCTTTGTGTGTCCTCCCACAGAACTCGTTGAGTCCTGGACACGTTCTCGCTTATTGAGGCAAGTAAAAACGGTTGCTTGTAGCCAGAATTCACATGCCTTCTCGTGTACATCACATTTTCCCGCCTATCCCCTGCGTAGCTGCAGAATGGGTCCAATGTCTGGCATCTTGGGCGCTCGCCGCAAGGGGCCCGCCTCTCTCTTGGGTCGCTGGTGCTGTGAGTCGGCTAAATTGCCCCACTGGCGCAGGTATCACACAGCGAATCATGGTAAAGGGACTCTAGGGTATGGTGGTGGCTAAACTGTATTGAATGACATCAACTGAAACGATCTGTAACACTCTTAGTTGGATTTTCGCTATTTTATCGTCTTAAAGATTGAGGTTGAAACAGTGCCACTGAAAAACGGATCATACCAATCCGCCCTTTGCTTTAAGACACCAATTTGTTCAAGTTCAAATGGTTCAAATGGCTCTGAGCACTATGGGACTCAACTGCTGAGGTCATTAGTCCCCTAGAACTTAGAACTAGTTAAACCTAACGAACCTAAGGACATCACAAACATCCATGCCCGCGGCAGGATTCGAACCTGCGACCGTAGCGGTCTTGCGGTTCCAGACTGCAGCGCCTTTAACCGCACGGCCACTTCGGCCGGCTGTTCAAGTTCAACATTGTCTGATTTGTTTTCTTTCGTTGTAACTAATGTTGGTTTATAAAATATTGGGGCTGCAGTCATAGTGGCACCGTCATCGCTGGATTCTGCTGACAACCAACATCAACCGAGTTTTGTAAACCCTCAACGCCAGTTTTGTAGAGGCCGCGTCGCTACTACTGTGGTGGCCGAGTTGCCACTGTTGTTACGCAGGCCGATTTTGTAAGTTAGTGAAACGGCTTCTGGTGCAGTACACCACTAACACAATTTCTCCCTGCCACTATTACACAGCTATGCCCCAGGGTCAAGTAACAGGATAGGAGAACGAAGGTTCTACAACACTTCAACAAATTAGACACAACGTCATACAAATGAGTTTAAAAGTTTACTTGTCTTTGTGCTTGTCGAATAGTGAAGTCTGCAACACTGCATGTAATATAACACAAAAACGCCCTCAATGGCTCAGTCCAAATAATCGTAGGTAAACTTCTCAATACCTAGAAAATGCAATTTACAAAAACTGACTGTTGATTTCTGTCCGTTGTCGTCCGGTCATTGGAGGATTGTACTCGACCGGCAATATACACTACTGGCCATTAAAATTGCTACACCACGATGATGACGTGCTACAGACTCGAAATTTAACGGACAGGAAGAAGATGCTGTGATATGCAAATGATTAACTTTTCAGAGCATTGACACAAGGTTGGCACCGGTGGCGACACCTACAACGTGCTGACATGAGGAAAGTTGCCGACCGATTTCTAATACACAAACAGCAGTTGACCGGCGTTGCCTGGCGAAACATTGTTGTGATGCCTCGTGTAAGGAGGAGAAATGCGTACCATCACGTTTTCGACTTTGATAAAGGACGGGTTGTAGCCTATCGCGATTGCAATTTATTGTATCGCGACACTGCTGCTCGCGTTGATCGAGATACAATGACTGTTAGCAGAATATGGAATCGGTGGGTTCAGGAGGGTAATACGGAACGCCGTGCTGGATCCCAACGGCCTCGTATCACTAGCAGTGGAGATGACAGGCATCTTATCCGCATGGCTGTAACGGATCGTGCAGCCACGTCTCGATCCCTGAGTCAACAGATGGAGAAGTTTGCAAGACAACAACCATCTGCACGAACAGTTCGACGACGTTTGCAGCAGCATGGACTATCAGGTCGGTGACCATGGCTGCGGTTACCCTTGACGCTGCATCACAGACAGAGGCGCCTGCGATGGTGTACTCAACGACAAACCTGAATGCACGAATGGCAAAACCATTTTTTCGGATGAATCTAGGTTCTGTTTAGAGCATTATGATGGTCACATCCGTGATTGGCGACATCGCGGTGAATGCACATTGGAAGCGTGTATTCGTCGTCGCCGTACTGGCGTATCACCCGGCGTGATGGTATGGGGTGCAATTGGTTACACGTCTCGGTCATCTCGCACTGACGGCATTTTGAACACTGGACGTTACATTTGAGATGTGTTACGACCCGTGGCTCTACCCTTCATTCGATCCCTGCGAAACCTTACATTTCAGCAGGATAATGTACGACCGCATGATGAAGGTCCTGTACGGGCCTTTCTGGATACAGAAAATGTTCGACTGCTGCCCTGGCCAGCACATTCTCTCACCAACTGAAAACGTCTGGTCAATGGTGGCCCAGCAACTGGCTCGTTACAATACGCCAGTCACTACTCTTGATGAACTGTGGTGTCGTGTTGAAGCTGCATGGGCAACTGTACCTGTACACGCCATCCAAGCTCTGTTTGACTCAATGCCAAGGCGTATTAAGGCCGTTATTACGGCCAGAGGTGGTTGTTGTGGGTATTTATTTTTCAGGATCTATGCACCGAAATTGGGTGAAAATGTGATCACATGTCAGTTCTAGTATAATATATTTGTCTAATGAATACCCGTTCATTATCTGCATTTCTTCTTGGTGTAGCAGTTTTAGTGGCCAGTAGTGTATCTTCGTCCTCAGCGCCGCCCGTGGCGCTGGTGGACCTCGCGCAAGTGGCGAGCCTCTATGGCACTGACACCAGCTGGCATCTTTGCGCCTGTGGTGATTTCTCCCTGGCTGTGTCTTGATCGGACGACACA
Organism: Schistocerca americana; assembly: GCF_021461395.2. Lineage (NCBI taxonomy): Eukaryota > Metazoa > Arthropoda > Insecta > Orthoptera > Acrididae > Schistocerca > Schistocerca americana. The sequence continues at coordinate 478,639,539 of NC_060121.1, forward strand.
GCACCGAGGACGACCGAATTCTTCATATAAGTGCGCCAGCTTGTGCATGGTCGCAATGCAGCCGACCGTATCGACCGAAAGTAGAGACCTCGGTCGACAGTCGGTGAAATTTAGATCATTATGTTTGGTTCAACTGAATCTACCAAACGTTCTCACACACGAGATATGGACTGTGATAAATTGGTAAGTTTAATTCAGGGATGGAGTTTGTGGCATATCATAGTCGAGATGTAGCTCGGAATCTCTGGATTGAAATTGCTGCTTTATTGGAAACCACAAGTAGATGAAATCTTTGTCAGAAATGTTATTCGTTAATTTCTAATATCAAAAAGTAATTTGTTCAAGTGAGAAGGGTGGCATATCTCAAACTTAGGTTACTGTAGGGACCGATTTTGGATTGTGGTAGGTGGGCATTAGCTGTCTACGAATTACAGCAATGCTTATGCCAGTGGGGTAGTGATTTCGTTTTACGATGTGGTCTGCAAATGTGGTGCTTGTGTTTTTATTTTTCAGTGCTTTAGATTTTCGTCTTTCACACATATGCTGAATGGCAGTCATTGGAGGTTAACTAACATATGTCATTTTCGCTTAATTTATCTGAAATTGTTCAGTGTGTTTCAAATCTTGGTTTGCAATGTCACCAACCGTTTTGGGTCCAATAACTGAGGAAATACTATAGAGTACTCATCATGCTCTTTTAGAGAGAGATACAGCTCACCAGTATGCATTTGGCGTCTTTTTAATAGTGAAAGCCGCAGCAGGGGCATCGTGGCATGCATAGCGTCCAAGGGCCTCCTTGCAAGAAATATTCTAACGTAAGATGACCTAAGGTTCTTGATCCTGCCAAAAACTTAAAGTATGGCAATGGTACGTCTGTACACTGTGCATGCTCTTCACACTTTTCACCAATGAATTAACGTAATAAGGGAGAGAAATAATTGGGTGTAATGGTATTTACATGTCTAGAAAGGTTTATTAGAATTAGTTTGGTGAAAGCGGTATCGTGACCCGAGTGGAGTACTACGAGACATTTGCGTTTTAATTCAAACTGTTGACCTGAATTCATGGAAGCCAGGGACGAGTGCAGACCGCGGTTGCTGAGAAGCAGGGCGGTTTTGGGCACAAAAAAGCGAGTCGCCGGTGACGTGGAATCAATCCACGCCATTGGAGACGTTCGAAAGCTGGCGGAGTTACATCAACCATATTCTCCACAAAAATTCTACGTGGTTTGCAGAAACAGACACTCTTTCGGTATGTCCTGATGGAGGAGTACAATGTAGCAGAATAGTGCACGATGAAGTTCTGCATTGCCGTTGTTAAGAGACAGGAGAAATTCTGTCAATTATCGTTCTGAAAGTCTTTTCCATGGAGCAATGGATGTAAGTTACAATATTATTAAAAACATTAACAGTTTATTAAACTGAATGGCATGACGTGACTGACAACGAGGATGGGCATAGGGAGGCTGATGGGCTCCTGTTAGAGGAGAACGAGGCTGGCAGCTGGAGCGATCAGACGTGTGGCGAACGTCAGCTTTGTTTTTCTGCATATTAAGTCAATAACGTCTCAGCAAGTAAAGTCGCGTCGGAAGTGAATTCATTTTCCGTTGCCAAAGTGTATTTTGATTTGTGACAGGTTACTGAGACTTAGACAACGCCAGACAATGAACAAAGCTTATGCCAGGCAAAGCGACATCACTATAGTTCATGTAAGTAAGTTGCGTACTTCGACTGTTCCATTATTTACTGCCTCAGTGTTGTCATTTTATGGTCTCTGATGACCACTTGATTGTGACAGAAAGATTATTTTATTATTTTTCTTTTGGGAGAATATCAGATTCTTTAGTGTCAGCAAAGTCTAAACTTCTGAGGCGCTGCAGTCGGACTGTGCGGCTGGTCCCGGCGGAGGTTCGAGTCCTCCCTCGGGCATGGGCGTGTGTGTTTGTCCATAGAATAATTTAGGTTAAGTAGTGTATAACCTTAGGGACTGATGACCTTAGCAGTTAAATTCCATAAGATTTCACACACATTTGAACATTTTTGAAAGTCTAAACTATCCTGGCGTTGTAGTAGGAAGATCCGCTAGTCAGTCATATGTCCTAAAATATGATGGATTTGAAACAGCTTAGCAGCATAAATTAGTGACTACCTTTCTTTTGCTTATCGGTACCGTCGGTCAGCAGTAAGAAGTTACGGGTCAGTGAGCTCTGTTAATTCTGACCAAAGAGTTTGTAGGTTTGTGCAATTGCTGTAACGAATGTAGACCTATAAAACTGGAGACCGTCGGGCGTCGACAATGTATTAAGATTTAACCAGATTTATGTGTTGTTATTTACTTACTAGTGCACCAACTTTCCCACAGTGTTGTCGTCGTAGCACAACTTTTTGTCAGAGTTCATGTGGTGGAATACACACACTGGCAGCTGCACTGCAGATAATAGTAGGTGAGTTTAAAGGTCGAGAATGTACCATAGGACTTCGATGATGCGCAAACGGTAGGTAAGTCTGCTATTCAGAGACCCATACATCGAGTTAGACTACTGCTTCCTGATACAGGTAGTTTGTTTATGGTATGATGCTGGTTAGGGTTTGGACATTTTATTTTGCCTCGTTGTCTGCCGATGTATTTTATTTCGTTTGACACCAAGAAGTCCAAGCAAAATCAACATAAAACTCAGTGGGGATAACGTTTCAAACTGACGAAGGAGATCGGATGTATTGTGACCAAGCTGTCAGCCGATGTTATTGGGCCTCTAGCGTCTGTGACTGCCGACTGTTTTCGGTACTTAGTTTTCATGCTACTTTAATTTCCGAATGTTATGTGAAACTTAGAAATCGGTATATGACAAAATGCAGGCTCTTTTCGGAAAATGTTTTTTATGAGAGAGAGGGCTCACGACGCCATTTGAATATGTTGCCGACTGAAGAAAAATTTCCAACAAGGTGTAACGGAACCAAGACAGAGCGCCAAAATCCAAAACCAACGTTTGCACAGCGACGCTCCTACTAAGACTGCAACGCCATGGCGTTCTTTGAAGCTTATGTTACGTTCTAATACAATGATAGAAATCCAGGTGTCCAATTTGATTTATTAACATGAAGAATTTTCTTACTGATTTCGCAAATTAAGCTCTGAAATTTAGTTTAATGTTTCGCGCTCTCAGTGCCGAACGATACAGGTTCAACGAACTTGAAATTACACTTGCCATGCTGTAAGTATTCATCTAATAATTCATTATGACCGAGTTAACCCGTCGCAGCGGTACAGTTTGCGTAGAATGAATTTTTCAGTTGGCTGCCCCTGGAAACAGATCGAAGAGTTGACACAAACGTTTTCCCTACCAGGCTTTTATTTCTCTGTTCGCTGTTCTACGGGCTATGCCTTCCTACTAACTAACTTGGAGTTATGGCATGGAAGAGTCCCGAGATTAAGACATTGACTTCACAATGATGCAGCGCAGTTCGCTGGCGAGGGTGCCTCTCTCTTCCAAATTACTTTCCAGTGGAAGTACCCTACGAAACTGTCCTAGGAGATAGTATGGAAATTCAGTGCCATGCTTTTAGTTTAGCTCTTTTCTCGCTAAAGACTCAAAGATCATTTCGTTGCCTTAATTTAATCAGGCAGAGAACGCAGAGTTCAAAATAATCCTCTTTAACCTTCTAATTGGCTTATGGACATAATAATAATGAGATCCGTCTCCGCAGCATTTGACGGCGGTGGAGCTCGCCTTATCTTCGTGCCTGTGTGCTGCGTACTACTCCTTTCCTACCTTGGGAAGGAAGATCAGTCAGCACTACACTTTACATGCAGCATAGGGCTAACTAAGTATCTTACTACAAAATTGCAGTTTTATCGTCGCCGCATTTATGAGCACCTTCAGCAGTATCATCCATAACCAGGTCGTCATTGGTCTTTATAGCGGTTATGCATTGCTCACGACCGGTAGCGAAGAACGTAATGGTTCGGATGATGAATGGTTTCTTCTGAAATAACTGCCAAAATACGTCATTGTACCCAGTTTTTCTGTGTAGCGGTACTATCTACATTGCTGTGGTTGGCAACTACCTTGAACAAGTGACTCACACTGGAAACTGCAGACTGTTAAGGAACTGCGAACTTGGGGAGTAGATTGTCAGATATGTGAGTCGCTTGACGACTTTTTAAGTAATAGAATCCAGTACCACGTCCTGGACGGAGGGTGTTATTGAGAAAGTGGGGTGAGGCAAATAAAAGTGGTCCAGAGATCAGAGTTCCAGGGTGCAAAGAAACGCAGCAAGGGAAAGGAAATATAATACTAACCTGACTGTAGCAGATGTTGAAAATGACCACCGTTCATCTCTTGGCACTTTTTGGCCCTATTCAGAAAGTTGCTGAAGACGGATCGAAGCTGGAATGCTGGAATTCCTGGAGTCTCTTCCGAAATGTTCTGCTGCAGTTCTTGAAGACTATGAGGGTTGGTGCGATACAGCCTAGACTTGAGGGTTCCCCACACAAAGTAACCACACACTGTCGGATTAGGTGACTTGAGTGGGCAGCTAGAGCGGTGGCCTGACTGACTTCTGCTAACAGCACTTCCAGGCGTGCAGATTGTGTAAATGTGCTTCAAGATTGGGCCAGCTGTAGGTGTAGTTGGCCATCCCGTTGAGAGTAACTGTAGGTTTTCCCTCCTCCGTTAATGCTGCCACAATCGTGTCCACTCGTCTGGGCCAGTATTATTTGCTCCATCCTGGTACTTGGGTGAGTCGTTTTGGACTATATGTTTCGCGTTCACACATCCAGACTTCAATATATGACCCAATGCCCAGCGAAAATAAACACTAATGGCTTGCATATACCAAGCTTACCTAGAGGTACTAACAAACATACAACAAACTACTCGTAACGGGTATAATTGTTAGTCCGCAAATGAAGTATGTACTGATGTAATGTTGTTCCGTAGCTTGCCTCGGTCATCAGTTATTTAGTTATTCCATTCCACTGTAGCCTGTTACCTACCAGGCTGTGTTGATTCTTACAGAAATTATGCATTATACATTAATGCTTAGTTGTATCCTACTCAGAACTATCTCCCATCACCATAACTATTTACGGTATTAATAACAATAATGATATTAGTAATAATAATAGCAATAATTAAAAGGAAGAAAATGTTAAACGTGGTTGCGAAACAGCAACTGTGTAATTCTGGAGAGACTGAAAAATCAGCCAACCAGCTGCAAATAAAGGCTTATTATCCCCTGAGCTTCATTTCGATATTTGTGAAAATACCTTTTCAGAAGTATTGGCCTTATTACATCACATGGTGGCACAGTAAATGCATCTGAATGGCTGATTTTTCAGTCTCTTCAAAATAAATAAATAAATAAATAAATAAATAAATAAAAAATAAAAGTGAATAAAAGCTACATCTACTACCAAATCTATGCCTGCTGCTGTTACGATAACGTCAGTTTTTGTTAGGCACATTCCGCAATGCACTCTATCGCTCCCCGGACATGGGCATCCCCTGCTGGTTCCTTGGGTGCTCCGAGGGCGTTGGGGTTGCACTGAAGGACTCCCTTGTGTTAAGGGAGAGCAGTTGTTGACGGCGACCAGCGCAGCCACACCCCGGCGCACGTCACCCTTGTTCTGGTTCTTTGGGTGGCGAGACACGGCCCACGGCTGTTTCTCTCGCTGATGTCGTGACGACAGCTGCACATTACGGTGTTGGCAGTTGTTCTGCTGCAACTCTTGACTTCATCAGCCTGCATTGTGTAACTTCTTGATCTTCTGTCACAACCTCTCGTAGCTCAATAGGCGGGATTTGTTGATAAGATAATGCACTGTCCTAACTTTTCTTGAAATAGCATCAGCAGTTTTGTCCAAGATCAGCCGTGCTATTTCACAATGCAATATCTCCTTGACATCGAGTCTTCCGTTCCGATTCAGTTGCCGCCGATCAGTGCCAGTAACATCGCCATACAGCGGACATCCCTGCACTCGGAGGTCTGTCCCCTACCCTTTCGATGCCAATAGGCGGCGTAGGACCCATGACCAGTCAAAAGGTGTGTCAGGCCCGCTGAAGAAGCCATATGCTTCATTCACAGTCTCTCTTTCATATTTGGAAAAAAACCGTAGGAGCACCATCCCATCGTTTCTGCCACAGGTGGAGGATCTGATTAATTGACTGAACACATTCCAAGTACTACCTGCAACGCCTCAACTGAATCAGTGTCATAAGCTCCTGTCAATCGAAGAAGTATTCCACGTTGGACCTTTTTAACTGTACGTGCTGGTGTTGAGAGCAAAAGTCTGTTGGACCAAGCACTTGCACAGTACCCCATGATCGCAGTTAAGATAGCGGTATGATACGTTATTATTGTTTGCATTGGTGGCTTATAATAATAAGTGGTGAGACCAACAACTTTGCTCATCGTGTTTCTTCATTACGTGCACACAATAATTTTGTCGTTCGTACAAGAAGACGCCTAAGTATTTGATGACGGACTTTCTCTTAATGAACCTGTCGCATAATTTCATGATCAACAGAAACATCTACACTTATGCTCCTTACACCCTCTGTATACATAAACGTACTGACGGATATGGTGAGTAGGAATCTCTGACTGGTTGCTGATGACGCAGTAGCGTACGGGAAAGTGTCTTCATAGAATGGCTGCAGAGGACACAGGAACACCTGGACAGAGGTGCTACTTGCTTTCTGTACATGTGTAAAACTGTAAGTTAATGCAAATTAATAGCCAAAACATTCCCGTAATGTTCTAATACAGAGTTAGTAGTGTGCTGTTTGACACAGTCACTTCCAATAAACATCTATCCGCCACACTGCAAAGCGACACGTAATGGTGGATCCAAATACAGATGACTGTAGGGAAGTCGAACGTAATGGGACGATTCCAGGAAAGTTTGCTCATCTATAAACGAGACGGCAAGCAGAACACATGTGTGACCTGTTGTTTAGTACTGCTCCAGTGTTTGGCATACCTACCAGATCGGATCAAAGGGAGACGTCGAAGAAATTCAGAGGCGTGATGCGAGATTTTTTAACGGTAGGTTCGATCAACATGTGTGTGATACGGGAAAGTTTTGCGAACTGGAGGGAAACATTATTGCGAAGGCCGCTGTGGCCGAGCGGTTCTAGGCGCTTCACTCCGGAACCGCGCTGGTGCTACGGTTGCAGGTTCGAATCCTGCCTCGGGCATGGATGTGTGTGATGTCCTTAAGTTAGTTAGGTTTAAGAAGTTCTGATGACCTCAGATGTTAAGTCCCATAGTGCTTAGAGCCATTTGAATCATTTTGGAAACATTATTCATAAATACGATATTGCAGTGTGTGTGTTGTTAAGAAGAAGGATGCAATGCTCCTTCGGACTTGCATGGGTGCAAAGAAAAAAGACAAAATCACAAATATAAATTCGCTAGCACCAGTCTGTCACAGCTGATCTTGTTTACACAGGAAGGAAATTCTAGTACCCAATATATGACCTACTGTCCAGGGAAATTTGTGGATTTTCTTATCACGCATAACAGCATTACGACGTCGTAATTATTTTCAAACTGTGTCATTTATCCACTGAATGTAGCTCAAGCAATAGTGCAACAGTAAGGCACACCTTCTAATACGAAGTCGGGTGAGTGTAAACGTACCGCATCTACAGTTATTTCATGACATCCGGAACGAGAGTTCCACAGTTTTCGATCAGTTAAAGCTGGCAGAACTCGGCCACGAGTGTTTTGGGCCTGACCTGTCAACGTCGGTGATCCAAAAATACAGTCGGTACCCGTGTGTACCGTAGCCGTTACGAAGTGACTTTCGTTCTGCATCATGACGAAGCAGGAAGAATACGTGTAGTGCCACTACTGCATGAAGAAAACACGCCTCGTTTCCCCTGCAGGACCACTATCACTTCAGTTGTAACTGCTTTTATTTTTTCTCTAAATAATTATTTAGCATGAAAATTCCACACTATAATATTACATAACATAAAAGTAACTCAATTTAAAAATGATTATATACGCTACAACACATTCACATTTCAGTCTTCAATGGTGAACCCTGTAAAAAGTTGTCCATTGGGTTATTTGTTAAGTAACACTTTTGCAGAACTACAATTACAGTTCTTTTTGCGCGTAAGATCTTATGTCAAAATATTGTCATAAGCTTTACATGCTGGAATCTGTAGAAAATTCAGTATTGCTCGTGTTCATTTCAAAGGTATACGAGATACTGTAGGTTATCCGTCACCAGAGTCCAAAAAATTTATGACTTGTGTGCTCCCTGATCAATGTAGTTCTGTGTCGCTATGTTTTCGGAAACGGTTTCTATTCGGGTAACCTGGCGTTAGGGACCTGTACATTGCGTATGTACGTTGTATTAATCAACGTTTTCCTTGCTGTCGCCCGTATCACGACAATTTAGGGAACTCAAAACTGGTAGAGCCTAGCATATTCAATTACACAGATGTATAAACAGCCAGAATACGGCACTGCGGTCGGAAATGGCTATATAAGAGAACAAGAGTCTGGAGCAGCTGTTAGATCGGTTACTCCTGTTACTATGGCAGGTCGTTAAGATTTAAGTGAGTCGGAACGTGGACTTGAAGTCGGCGCATGAGCGATGGGATGCAGCATTTCCAAGATAGCGATGAAGTGGGAATTTCAAATTGTATCGAGTGGATGGACGTGTATGGATGTGGAGACAGCCTCGTGAATCTATGGACCCTGCATGTCAGCAGCGGACTATTCAAACTAGTGGAGACTGTAATTTTATGGGGCGTGTGCAGTTGAAGGGATATGGGACCCCTGATACGTCTAGATATGACTCTGACAGATCATCCTGTCTGATCACCTGCATCCATTCAAGTCCATTGTGCATTCCGACGGACTTGGCAATTCCAGCAGGACAATGCGACACCCCACACGTCCAGAATTGCTGCAGAGTGGCTCCAGGAACACTCTTCTGAGTTTTAGCACTTCCGTTGGCCACCAAACTCTCCAGACATGAACATTATTGCTCATATCTGGGATACCTTGCAACGTGCTGTTCAGAAGAGCTCTCCACCCCCTCGTACTCTAACGGATTTATGGACAGTTCTGCATGATTCAATGTGTCAGTTCGCTCCAGCACTACTTCAGACATTAGTCGAGTTCATGCCACGTCGTATTGCGGCACTTCTGCGTGCTCTCGGAGCCCTACACGATATTAGGCAGGTGTAGCAGTTTCTTTGTCTCTTCAGTGTATATTCAGTTGTGTCCTTCGAATTACAATTTCCAACTGCGGCTGACAGTTTTAACTGGTTGAAGTAAAGCTTGGAGTTACTCGGTATTGCTGACTTTGTATTAAGTCGATCGGCGCCAAATGACGTTATTTTCATCGCAAAATTTAAGCAGACGATTTTAAAATTTTGCTGTGGTAGTCGCAGTCTCCATTTATTAGGAATCGGAATTTATTTTTTGAGAGTTCTGACCCGTTTATTAACTTTTCCTTCATTAAGGACGTATGTTGGTATGTAACTTTTATTGAGAAAATAATTTAGGACGACTTTTAATGAGTGTGGGATACGAACAATATTAGCTCTAATGTCGGGAAACATTTGTGAAACAGTTGGCAAGTGTGGTCCCTTTCGCATTACACTCTTAGTTCTGTTAATGAGTTGCGTAGCGCATTATGCGTACATGTACGTTAGTCCCAGCCCATCCTCACTTAAACCGACGGTGCAGTTTTGCAGAGAAACCTTAAAAATTTTACTCCTCCATATAAACCTATATATCGATTGCTGTACAACCCTTCCTTTTCTTATTTTATTTTATTTTATTTATTTATTTATTTGTTTCACCGACAGTATCTGACGTAAGTACAATGCTTTTCGGAATATTTGCGCATTGATTAGGGAGGTTTTTTCTGTCACATTTAACTTTCAACGCAACATGGATGCTTAGTAACGCTCCTATTTTCTGTATCGCGTGCCAAGTGAGAGCCTTTATTCTTTGCGGGTTATTTGCCTCAATTTGACTAACACTTGATGTTGATTTTTGGCAGTGCAGCAATGCCACTGAATATTCCAGTTATTGTTTGCAACGGCCCCAACACAAACTTTCTGGGGTTAACAATCGCACCAGTAGCCTCTTCGTACCATTGGAGGATGTTATGTAAGATGTCAACATCTCTTGAACTTTCCACGAAAACTCCCAATTCATCTGCTTCAGCTCTGCGTGTGCGCCGTTGACTCTCTATTAAAATTCTTTGACAATCACGTGTGGTACGAAGGACATGATCTAAAGCTATTACTGTTGATGGGAATTTGATTGTGACAGAGCACTGCCGAAAATATTCTGAACTCCATCCGAGAACTGATTGCCAAACCCCATTTTAATGACTTTTTCAAGAAATTTATGATTAATCCTATCGAAAGCATTTTTGTCTATTAATAATATCGCAGCTTTCTCTGATACGTCGGTTTTTGTTTACGAAATAGTAGCTCTACGTGGTTGTAAAGCGTCACATATGTTTCTTTCTCGAACTGCACACATTTGATTTGGACTATTCGCTTCTTTTATTGCTTGCTTTAATCCGTCAGTTAAGCACCGAGCGACTAGATTATACTCCACGTTGAGTAACGTGATTTGGTTGTATATTCTGTAGGCTTGGTGTTTCTTTAGTATTTGGTGTCAATATCAATGTGACACAACCTCTTAAAAATTCTTCCGGGATGTTGACGCCATTACAGATTTCAGTAGCAGTATCTAGAAAACTTACCTCAAAATATTAACGTGTTTCACAAAAAATTCAACAGGAACCTCATCTAACCCTGGAGATTTTCCTTTAGAACTCGCTCTGATCGCTTTCTGAAAGTCGTCTAAAGCAAAATTCTCGTTAAGGTGCGTTCGATAATTTCTCATAAGCTTGTGAAGTGCTTTCAGAATGAAACTGTTTACTTCGAATGAAATGACATCTTTTTTTCTTGAATAGGTTTGTAAAAGGATTGCCGGCCCGTGTGGCCGAACGGTTCTAGGCGCTACAGTCTGGAGCCGCGAGACCGCTACGGTCACAGGTTCGAATCCTGCCTCGGGCATGGATGTGCGTGATGTCCTTAGGTTAGTTAGGTTTAAGTAGTTCTGACAAGGGAACCTCCCCATCGCACCGCCCTCAGATTTAGTTATAAGTTGGCACATTGGATAGGCCTTGAAAAACTGAACACAGATCAATTGAGAAAACAGGAAGAAGTTGTGTGGAACTGTGAAAAAATAAGCAAAATATACAAACTGAGTAGTTTATTGGACGATAGGCAACATCAAGGACTCTGCGATTGCAGGAGCGCCGTGGTCTCGTGGTAACGTGAGCAGCTGCGGAACGAAAGGTCCTTTGTTCAAATCTTCCATCGAGTGAAAACTTTAATTTTTTATTTTCAGTTTATGTGACAAACTCTTATGTTTTCATCACTTTTTTGGGAGTGATTATCACATCCACAAGAAAACCTAAATCGGGCAAGGTAGAAGAATCTTTTTACCCATTCGCCAAGTGTACAAGTTAGGTGGGTCGACAACATATTCCTGTCATGTGACGCACATGCCGTCACCAGTGTCGTATAGAATATATCAGATATTTTTTCCTGTGGAGGAATCGGTTGACCTATGACCTTTCGATCAAATGTTTTCGGTTCCGATTGGAGAGGCACGTCCTTTCGTCTACTAATCGCACGGTTTTGCGATGCGGTCGCAAAACACAGACACTAAACTTATTACAGTGAACAGAGACGTCAATGAACGAACGGACAGATAATAACTACGCAAAAATAAAGAAAGTAAAATTTTCATTTGTGCGAAGACTTGAACCAAGGACCTCTCCTTCTGCAGCTGCTCACGCTACCACGAGACCACGGCGTTCCTGAGCTCATGTGCTCCTTGATGTTGCCTATGTCACCCATGGACTACTCAGTTTGTATATTTTGCTTATTTTTTCATGGTTTCACACAACTTCTTCCTGTTTTCTCAATTGATCTGCGTTCGGTTTATCAAGGCCTATCGACTGTGCCAAGCTATAACTAAATCTGAGGGGGGTGCGATGGGCAGGTTCCCTTGTAAGTTCTAGAGGACTGATGACCTTAGAAGTTAAGTCCCATAGTGCTCAGAGCCATTTGAACCATTTTGTAAAGGTATTTGTGATTTCGATTTTGAGTTCATTCTCATTGTTAGTTTTCTGCGCTTTGTTTTTTTCCATACTATCAAAAAGCAGTTTCTGCCTCTGTTCCGATTCCTCTCTAAGTAGTAGGTTGAAATGGGTTCCTTCGCTTTGCCAGCTATTGATTGATTTCTTACATGGGTATCTTCTATTTTCCTTCGAAAGTCATAGAAAATTTTCGCCTTAATTTGTCTCAAGTTCGGTAGTATCTTTGGTTTAACTGTTATTTTACTGACGAGTGGTTCAGCTGTTATTTTACTGATGAGATATTGTAGGCAACTCTGATGGAATTTTAAGGTCTATCGCAGTCAATGGACTTTCCCTGCACTGTAGTTGATAAATACATTTCGCATAGCAGGCTTACCAGGCGCGAGCCACCATTCCAACGTATTTCTAGCGTGGCACTGACTTACGAGTACGTCTTGCCACGTATCTAATAGCTCTTGTGTCAATACGTGATCCTCTAAGCGGCTAATGTTAAGTATCCAAATGCCTTTCTTATGGAGAAAATGGGCTTTCTGGAACTTAACATGGGAGATGTAGCTGCCATGATCAGAGAATATCACCGGTTTTATTTTGAACTGAACTGTCTGAGCTAGGACTGAAGATGACACTTATGTCCTCTGAAATCTGCTATGTCATTTAGTATACATATAAATGTACTCGGTTCAGTCGAGGTTCAAAATTCGCCAAGTGTCATGATTGAGCAGTGGTAAAATTTGCTGTTTTGAAGAGCGCGCCGCAGCGCGTAATGTGAAGCAGTCGCCCTCAGTTGCTGGCGATGGCGCCGCTGTGGCAATCGCAGCTTTGGTGTCTCCCTCTGGTGGAAAAGGGGAAAGGTTGCCTGTTCACGTGCATTTAAGGAGCGCTATAAGCTGGCCAGGGGCAGTTGGTCAGTCGGAGTGAGGCTGGGTCAGTCTCGTGTCAGCAGTTGCTGGTCTGTCTCTCATTTGCATTTGTGCGGCAGTTAGTGTCTGTCTGTTGTCGGAGTGCTAGAATGTTTGTCGTTTGGATCAAACTTTAAAGCTATAAAATGAGAGTCTTGCCACTCCGCCAGTAACAGAACTCAGCCAGTGGTCGCCCGGTCGGGGCTGAGTTCCTGCATCTGAGTCTGCGCGCTAGGCCGCCAGTCTGCCCTAGTTGCTCTCGGGCAACGGTCATTGGCGGTTGGCTCGATTGGTTGGTCGGTCGCCCACTGAGACACGAGATGACTTGTCCTCCTTGAGCGTCGGCGCATGTGAGGTCCCCACGTGATTCCAGTGGGCCGCGCCGAATAGAAAGGGGTACTGGCTTCGCGTTCGACACGAGAGCAACAGGAGTCAAACCACGACACCGGGCTGACCGGTGCGAGCTGCGACGCCGTGAGACGGGAGATCGGCGCGCCTTCCTGCGTCCGTTGAAGCGGCTGGCAGCGGACGGTTCGGGAGAGCGTTGGGGGTGCTGCGTCAGGTCTTCGCCAGAAATCGCAGTTTATTAAGTTAATTGGAGATATGTTGTTTCATTTACTTGTTAAATTCTACTTGTTTTCTTGGTGATGTCACCAGCCGCTTTGTTTTGGGGTCGTACCACCATTCTTCTCCGTTTGCCTACCCACGGAAGGTGTTTATTTATGAATTGGGTGGTCCGTTTTTCCCTTGTGGAGTAGGGGCGTGTTAGAGCAATCTGCGGTTCGGGTTGTTAAGTAATCCCCCTGTCAATCTGACACACGTTAATAGCTGCCTCTGTCATGTTTGTCGGATTCGGTGTTGAGGAATTTATTGCTTAAGGTGTAAAGGCCGAATTCCTGAAATATGTTTTTATCTTGCCTATCATCTTGAGAGGCTACATGTGTGATGTAGAGCATGTTTGTACATTTTATATGAAACTGCATTTCATGGGTTTTATTTAAATGCTCATTTTAGTATATAAAGTTGTCACCCTTCCACCGTAAGAGTGTTCTTTAAAAAACAAGTTGCACTTTCGGTGGCAAGCAATTTCTTTAATGTGAGTGTTTAGTACCATTTCCATCCCTCCTACGGGGTGCATAGTTTATGTGTTTGTGTGAGTTGTCAAAACTTTTAGTTTAAAGTAATCTGGTGTGTTGTAGATCGGCACCAGTGTAGTCTTTCAGAGGTTGTTGTGATCGGTCGTGACTACGGCCGTGTTAAAATGGGGCGGCAAGGTTCTCAGCCCGAAAGTTCATACTGTCAAAAAAATTGTTATTTCTGCCTTTGAATAAATTGTAACTTCATATTTAGAGGGTGCTTTATGATTATAATTTTTAAATCTCCTTTTTTTAATTTTTGAGAATGGGATTTTAGGAATAAAATTTCCATTTGTTGAAAGAAATTTGTTTTCATCAGTTACCCGCTGGCAACTACTTTCACGCTCACATAGTGTGATTAAATGTGTTAATGTTCTTGATGAGTCGCGAGTAAATAAAGTAAGTTCTTTAAGAAAAGATTTTGAAAGTAAATCCACGGTTCAATGATGGTAACTGTCAACCAGCGCTTCAAATTCTTTACACTTGTTTGGATGTAGTTTCTGATGATCGTTACTAATTACGTAGTTAAAAACACTACCGGCGACAAGCTTGTTATTATTTGTATGACGCGACTGACATAGTTCTTGACCAAAGAAACGGCTTCTATTAGCCCCGTTCTCTCTGCGGGAGCATAAACGTTGAAAAGGGTTACATCACGAACGGAACAAGCGAGTCCACGTCTACTCGGCAAAAATTATACATTTATATTTGTACATCGGAAGGTTGGCAGCCGTACGTCAGGCAAGACATCCGAGTTTTTGCGTTCTTGTAACGACAATTTATTTAGACTGTAAATATCAGTTAGTTTAGAACAAGCTACTCATTAAATACTTGTCTCAGTGCGTTTTTCAACTTACTATCAAAGGTATTTTCTTAACGTATCATTCCAGATATCACTAAAAGATCGTAAGGCCGGTTTGTAATAGTGTGTTTGTTTACGTTTTGGCATAATTAAGGGGACATTGTATGTTCTATGCCGCCAATGTTAAATTATCGAACTTTGTGACCCATTATCTTGGAAACCTTTTAAGGCACCAACTTACAATTTTCCATAATTGGTGAATGCACCTTTCTAGATACACTGAACTAGAATTATTACTAAAATTGATATTGTGGCGCATGTTATCTTTTTTTTTTCAAACACTCAATTTTTTGACAGAATTTTGTAAATAAATGAACAAAGAAACAAAACAACTCAGAATATTTTAATTATTCTAGTTCCATATGTGTTGATCTCACAGTTGGCATGCTGTGAAAATTTTATCTCTCTACCGTCCAGACTCTTTTAGAAAAAGGGTTATTTATTGCAAAAAAAGTAGTTCAGAGATATTGAGGTTTAAAACAATTTTTATTACAAATTCTTATACAGACTTACATTTCTGCGTCTTTAATCCACTAGAATTGCCCTGGCCCATAGTCTGTGTCTTCTTCAGTGTTACAACAGCCCACTGTTTGGCTCCTCCTTTTCTTTCTTGCTTCTTTCGTCATTTGCTGAGCAGCTAACTCTGCTTCAAGTACACGAAGCTCATCCAATTCCCGCACTCCTTTAGCTGTGTTCTGTCCAACTCTTAGCCCTAACTTCTCCAGAACCTTAAGTCTTTCATAGTTTCCACCATGAAAAGTTATTACGGCATTAGACACTGCTAACTTTAGAGTCATAAGGCCAAGAAATACATTTTAGGCACACGGCACCACGCAGAATTATTGAAGGACTCATTCACATTCTGGGTCTTCCATGTAAACACTTCTTTAGTAGTTTCGGATTTTCCAAATCTCTGTAAATAGTTTTGATTGCCTCCATTACTGCCAAAGGAAGATAATGTTTATTTGTAAATTCACGCAGGATGCCGGAACATTCAGCTTGCCTATATTTACACCAAGTGTTTGGTGGAGGTGGACATAAAGCATGTCATGGCTTTCCATCGGTTGATATTCGATGAAAGAAAGTGCTCCACACAGCTGTTTTCACATTCTCTAAATTGTCACAGTTATCTCAAACGGCCTTCCCATAACACTCCTGTAATTCATCAATTACTTTGTCCCTTAGTCTTCCAGCACATTTTATTGTCTTGCCATTGGACAGTTTTGTGTTACCCAGCTTGGTTGATTTGTTTATTCGTAATGCCAACTTCTGAGACGTAGCAGTAGGTACAAAAAAAAAAAAAAAAAAAAAAAAGCAATTCACAACCTCCTAGACTGTGTGGTTTCCAAGATACGACTGCTCAACTGTCGCCGTATATGCATACCATTGAAACTTGACAGTCACACTTCAACATTCAAAATATTATTTGACGGTCTCACAATTTTAATATATGATGTACCAAAATGTTCAGAAAAGTTCGAAGTACGTTATGGGGTAGAAAACAGAAAATGTCAAATTACAACGAATTTCACGTACAATGTCCCTTTGACTTAGAGTATCAAGCTTAATTGTTCTATTTTTCTTTCTCACAATTTAACTCAAGCTTGTCCTTTCACTGTTAAGTTCATGTTTCCAGAAAGTAGTATAAACATTAATTTGATTGATTTAGAATCTTTCGCTCTCTTCGCTTGTTTACGAGCAGTTTGCGTAGAATTGTTCTGTTGTGGTAATACAATTTAACGGATACTGTAGTTGAGTGAGGGCTAAGTTCTTGTCGTAAGCAGAAATAAGTGACTTTTTAGTTATAAAGTTATCAAACACCTGAAGCCCTAACTTGAACACATAAATTTGCTGCTCATAAGTAACGAAAATTCATGTAGTGTAAAGTGTGTTAAGTGATTTAATACTGTTTTTAAGAGTGTGTTGAAATGTGTAATAAGTGTGGATGTTGGCAAAGGATAGCCAGAGAGGGAGTGGTCTATGTAGACTGTGGCCTGGAATTTTCCTGGGGTGACTGTAGTCGGGAACTGAACGGGAGCCGGCGGCTGTGGTGGAACGGTTCTAGGCGCTTCGGTACGGAACCACGCGGCTGCTCCGGTCGCAGGTTCGAATCCTGCCTCGGGCGTGGATGTGTGTGATGTCCTTAGGTTAGTTAGGTTTAAGTAGTTCTAAGTCTAGGGGACTGATGACCGCAGATGTTAAGTTACATAGTGCTTAGAGTCATTTGGACTCAATGGGGAACTTAACGAGGCTCTCCCGTGGAATTGTAGGCTTTGCAAAGAAAGACTAGAGAATCGCTGAGCAAGAGAATAAGATTTGTGCCCTTCAGACAGAATTATATTACGCGAAATTTGAACTGGATAAATTGAAGGGCAAAAAATTTCTTGGTAACTGGATAAATTGAAGGGCAAAAAATTACTTGGTAACTGGATAAAGGTAACAAGCAACGGGCGGAAAGAGAACAGCTCTTCATCTACATTGTTTTGAGCTAACAGTATCGAATAAATTTGACTCCTTACCTTCAGGTAAGGTACCTCTCCTCACGAGAGAGGAATTTCAGACGTAGCTGGTGATAATGGAAGCAAGACTAAAGAAAAATGAATACAAGTTCATAAGATTTGTCGACATGGTAAATGGTGCGAGATGTTCGAATTTCTAAGAAAAGGTGGGTTAAGCTGTAGGGAGAGACGAGTAATATATGTACAAGAACCAAGAGGGAATAATAATAATGGACGACCAAGAACGAAGTGCTCCGATTAAAAAGGATTAACACAGGGATGAAGTCTTTCGTCTTTCTGTTAAATCTGTTCATTGAAGAAGCCATGATGGAAATTAAAGAAAGGTTCAGGAGTGGAATTAAAATTCAAAGTGAAACGATATCGATGATGCGATTCGCTGATGATATTGGTATCCTGAGTCAAAGTGAAGAAGAATTACGTGATCTGCTAAGTGGAATGAACAGTCTAATGAGTACAGAATACAGGTTGACGGTTAATCAAAGAAAGACGATAGCAATGAGAAGTAGCAGAAATGAAAACAGCTAGAAACTTAACATCAGGATTGATGGTCACGAATTATATGAAGTTAAGGAATTGTACTACCTAGGCAGGAAAATAATCAACGACAGACGGAGCATTGAGGGAGTAGAAAGCATGTTAACATTGGTAAAAAGGGCATTCCTGGCTGAGAGAAGTTTACTAGTCTGAAACATAGGCCTTAACGTACGTTTGGAGGACAGCGTTGTACAATAGTGAAACGTAGACTGTGGGAAAACGGGAACAGAAGAAATCGAAGCATCTGACATGTGGTGCTACAGACGAATGTTGAAAATTAGATGAACTTATAAGATAAAGTTCAAAATGGTTCTAAGCACTATGGGACTTAACATCTGAGATCCCCTAGACTTAGAACTACTTAAACCTGACTAACCTAAGGACATCACACACATCCATGCCCGAAGCAAGATTCGAACCTGAGACCGTAGCGGCAGCGCAGTTCCGGACTGAAGTGCCTAGAGCCGCTCGGCCGCAGCGGCCAGCATAAGATAAGGAATGAGCAGGTTCTTCGCTGAATCTGAGAGGAAAGTATTATGTGGAAAACACTGACAAGCACATCTGTTAAGACATCTGGGAATGATTTTCATGGTACTAGAGGAAGTTGTAGAGAGTAAAAACTATAGAGGAAGACAGAGATTGGAATACATCCTGCAAATAATTCAGCACATGGGTTGCAAGTTGTACTCTGAGATGAAGAGGTTGGCACAGGAGAGGAATTCGTGATGGGCTGCACCAAAGCAATCAGAAGGCTGATGACTAAAGAAAAAAACCTAAAGTAGGAGGGGAAGAGCGTCATTCAGCTGTAGGTCACCGTAGAGTGTAGTAGAGTTCTAGAAAAGAAACTCAGTGTAGATCAGTACTGAAAGAGAGTAGGAAGAAAGGAATCTTGCTGCTGGGTAGTACTCATTGGAGAGGTTTAGGCCAGATGATACAGGACAGATTAGGGACAGAGTACCAAGTCGCAAGCATTTGGAAGACAAGTGGTAAACTTAGCCAGATGACAGAGGACGTAGGAAATTTGTGCAAAGGTTTAGGCAAAGAGGATCAGATTCTTATAGTTCGTGGAGCAGATAGTAGCTTGGATAAGTAATTACAGCATTAGGGGTGACCTGGATAAAATAGGTGCAGCAACAACACATACAAATGTGAGTTTTGTGGAGGTCCTGCAGCGCCATGACCATCAGTATGTAAAAACTGCTGTGAGCCATGTGAATGCTGAGTCGAGCAGGCTGCTGCTAACTGAAATGAAACCCCATATGAACCTGATGTCTGTTTCTACATTATTGGGGGATGGGGTATATCAGACGTGGCCTACAAATGAATTGTAGGGGGAATGATATGTTGGCTGAGCACCTTTTTTAAGGCTAAAATCAGGATGCAAGCATTCTATTTTCAAGGGAGTGAAAATAGTAGAAGAACCTCAAAATTGCTTAATAATGCACAGAAAAGTAAGATCAGCTTATTTTATCAAAATTAGAGGACTGAGTAACAAGGCAGAAGAGCTTTTACGGGTTTGGAAAATTTAGTGAGCGCTGAAATGATAGACATCCTTTGCCTGTCAGAGCACCACATAACCACAGGGTTAGATAAATTACGTATAAAAGATTACACTATGGCGGTTTACTCATGCAGAAATAACAAAGGAATAGGTGTAGTTGTTACATACATTAAGACAGAACACAAGCTCAAAAACATTGAGACAAGTAGATTTTGTAGTGATCAGCACATAGAAGTGTGTGCTTGTGATCAATGCTGAAAAATAGTTCACTTTTAATTTTAACTGTATGTAGATCCCCACTGGTAAAATTTGAACTATTTATGATGACTCTGGATTTCTTACTGTATTAGTTATTAGTCTGTGGTGACTTCAGTGTAGATTTTCTAAAGGATTCTGATAGTAAATATGACGCCGAAATTTTGTTCTGATCTTACACTTTGAGCTCAGTAACTAACTTTCCAGCATGCGTGGATAAAGATAATAGGTTTTTTTGGTTTAGAAAGAAAATAACGGTTTATCCAGAATCACATGTTCTCTCTGATCATGATGCACTGTCAGTTGAGACAAATGACATTGTGACTTACAGAGTGATACTCCTCGGTTGAATCAATTAGAATAATTAATGACTCCGGGACAGATGCTTTTAAGAATAGTTTACAAGAGATAAATTTATGGTAAACCAAATGCCTACATGAAATTAAATATATTCCCTGACAAGTTCACATCATTATTTGAAAATAGCTTTCCACATAAGCTAATCAGAAAGAACACTAAACAAAATAACATTAAACAGTCGTGTAAAAAACCATAGACCGCTAAAGGGATTAAAGCATCTTGCAAAAGGAAAAGGGAAATGCATCTTTTGCAAGAACAAGTAGGGGTTCTGCAGAGTAGTTGCACACTTTAAAATCTACTGAGAATTACTAAGAAAGGTTGTTGAAATGCCAAAGAACAGAAAATTTGGTACCTCCAGCCATAAACTTAAGGCGATATCGAATGAAGTGAAACGAGAGATAGAACAATCAACCACAGAACAAGACAACACCACTACTGAATTGAATCGAACTGCTATAAACGGTGAGTCACACGTACACAATGCATTTAATAATCCCTTTGTAAACACAGTATAAAACACAGGGACTAACAATTCAAGAGCAAAATCACAGGAGTGTGTTGGAAATGTTACTTTCATTAAATTCAGTCATATGAAATTTCATGAACATTTCCTTCTGTAATTAAGAAAATTGTACGTTCTCTGAAAAATAAAAGCTGATTTGCTTTCGACGATGTTTCCACTAGAGTGCTATGAATCTGTCCCCACATAATAAGACCAGTCTTATACCAAATATACAGGGTGAGTGACTAACTATTGGCACCTAAAATAACTCCGAAAGTATGACAGTAGCTGAAAAGTTTGTGGGACAAATGCTGCATGGGATAACAGGGACCATAATAGGACGTTGGTGTTTTGTTGCTAGGTGGGGTCTCCCGTCAGAGATATGAAGGTCAAATTTGTTGTTTCAAATGGGATGCTATAGTTTGGTACTTTGGTGCTTATTTTCTGATAGCGGCTACCGAGACAAATCCAATGATGTGTAACAGTAAGGTCTTTGAAGGTTAACAATGCTCACAAAGGTGGCATGAACGTCCATTTACCGAAGGTGTTCGAAGTGATGACCAATGGTATCAATGCAGTGCTGCAATCTTCTTATCATGGGTTGAATGGTATTCCTTATCACCTCGGCACTTATCGAAGCACATGCTCTGACAATTTGCTCTCGTATATCGTGCAAGTAGTAAATATTCGACGAATACGGTGTATCAATCTAAGGTGCCATTGATACACTCCTGGAAATGGAAAAAAGAACACATTGACACCGGTGTGTCAGACCCACCATACTTGCTCCGGACACTGCGAGAGGGCTGTACAAGCAATGATCACACGCACGACACAGCGGACACACCAGGAACCGCGGTGTTGGCCGTCGAATGGCGCTAGCTGCGCAGCATTTGTGCACCGCCGCCGTCAGTGTCAGCCAGCTTGCCGTGGCATACGGAGCTCCATCGCAGTCTTTAACACTGGTAGCATGCCGCGACAGCGTGGACGTGAACCGAATGTGCAGTTGACGGACTTTGAGCGAGGGCGTATAGTGGGCATGCGGGAGGCCGGGTGGACGTACCGCCGAATTGCTCAACACGTGGGGCGTGAGGTCTCCACAGTACATCGACGTTGTCGCCAGTGGTCGGCGGAAGGTGCACGTGCCCGTCGACCTGGGACCGGACCGCAGCGACGCACGGATGCACGCCAAGACCGTAGGATCCTACGCAGTGCCGTAGGGGACCGCACCGCCACTTCCCAGCAAATTAGGGACACTGTTGCTCCTGGGGTATCGGCGAGGACCATTCGCAACCGTCTCCATGAAGCTGGGCTACTCCCGCCCACCGTTAGGCCGTCTTCCGCTCACGCCCCAACATCGTGCAGCCCGCCTCCAGTGGTGTCGCGTCAGGCGTAAATGGAGGGACAAATGGAGACGTGTCGTCTTCAGCGATGAGAGTCGCTTCTGCCTTGGTGCCAATGATGGTCGTATGCGTGTTTGGCGCCGTGCAGGTGAGCGCCACAATCAGGACTGCATACGACCGAGGCACACAGGGCCAACACCCGGCATCATGGTGTGGGGAGCGATCTCCTACACTGGCCGTACACCACTGGTGATCGTCGAGGGGACACTGAATAGTGCACGGTACATCCAAACCGTCATCGAACCCATCGTTCTACCATTCCTAGACCGGCAAGGGAACTTGCTGTTCCAACAGGACAATGCACGTCCGCATGTATCCCGTGCCACCCAACGTGCTCTAGAAGGTGTAAGTCAACTACCCTGGCCAGCAAGATCTCCGGATCTGTCCCCCATTGAGCATGTTTGGGACTGGATGAAGCGTCGTCTCACGCGGTCTGCACGTCCAGCACGAACGCTGGTCCAACTGAGGCGCCAGGTGGAAATGGCATGGCAAGCCGTTCCACAGGACTACATCCAGCATCTCTACGATCGTCTCCATGGGAGAATAGCAGCCTGCATTGCTGCGAAAGGTGGATATACACTGTACTAGTGCCGACATCGTGCATGCTCTGTTGCCTGTGTCTATGTGCCTGTGGTTCTGTCAGTGTGATCATGTGATGTATCTGACCCCAGGAATGTGTCAATAAAGTTTCCCCTTCCTGGGACAATGAATTCACGGTGTTCTTATTTCAATTTCCAGGAGTGTATTTAAACGCCATTCGACGGTTTCGCGAGACAACACTACTAGGAACGGTAAGGCTGGTATCGTCGAATCAAGCGAATGTGAATGATGTATTCCTTCAAAGAGCAAGTCGATATGCTTCTCATTTACGGAGAATGCCAACGAAATTCAGTGAGAGCTAGGGACTTATACGCTGAAATATATCCTCAACGTACTCACCCTACACATCGTACATTTAAATATGTGTATGATAAATTGAGAACAACTGGACCTTTAACGCATCGGAAACATATCCGTCAAAGGAAAGTTAGTAACGAGGAAACGGTAATTGGTGCTCTTGCCACTGTAGTACGAGATCCTTGTCAGTTCACGTCAAATCGTAAGGGAATCCGGCATGAGCCAGAGTAGTGTTGTTCGTGTTCTGCTTCGCCATCAATATCATCCTTACCATACCAGTCTCCAGCAAGAAATAACTGGTACGAATTGTATGCGTCGCATTGAATTTTGCCAATGGGCTCAACTTCAGATTCAGAGGGATGACACATTTATTAATTTGATTTTATTTACTGACGAGACTACATCCACGAACCACGAAAATTTTAATTTGCATAACATGCATTATTGGGCAACTGAAAATCCGTGTTGGCTACGGCATGTTGGACACCAAAAACCGTGGTCGGTGAATGTATGGTGTGGGATTCTGGAGGACAGAATTATATGTCTCTATTTCATCAAAGTAAATCTTAATGGTAGGAAGTACATTAAATTCCTGCAAGAAGCATTAGGTCTGTTATTGCAAGAAATACCTTTAGGAAACAGGAACAGAATGTGGTATCAACATGATGGGTGTCCGGCACATTTTTCGTTGATGGTTAGAAATGTGTTGCATAGACAATTCCCAAATCCTTGTTTCCAAGGTTATCAGTTGTACGAAGAGCAAATGTAGCTGAACTTAATTGTTTGAGGAGCTCAATAACATGTTGCTTCCAGTTGGAGTTTTCATCAGTATGTACACCCAGGATTAGTAATAGTCAACCGTGTTTACTGACTCCTATACCCGTCGTACATCAGTTGTTGGTGTAAATCCGTTGTGCTGCACTGAATATAGAATTTTTTCGCAAAACTAAAGGTGAGTCCATTTTCAGAGTACTATTTAATATATATTTTATCTCTCTAGTATAGTCCGCAAAAGGTACCAATTCAGTTTGGTGAGCGTTAAGTGGAAGCTCATTCACATATACAATTAATACAATTGAACCGAAATTTGAACTATGTATCTTCACGATTACTCCTGTCAATAAGATTTCCCCTCTTTCTAATATTGTCTGAATAGTTCAGGCCAACTTTTAGCATCTTGTTTGTTAAGTATGATTCAAACAAGTTGTTTGCAAAATCAGCACTTCCATAAAAGTTAATTTCTTCTAAGAGAGTAACAAGATGTATGCGACCTAAACACGGAAACCGTGACTCTCAAATGGCTGATTGTGATGCTAAGCGTGACGATAATTGCGATGATGATGATGATGATGATGATAAATATGATTTTGGTGATCCATTATTCCACGAAAATTTGGTCTCTTCAAGTTATCAATTGGTCATAAATTTTCGGATTCACTGGCAATAGTAATTTGATTCTACAGATTAGACTTGCCAGTCGTTTGTACTTTCTAATGTTATGGATGTTCGATTTAATTGGTTCCGTTGTAGGAGATACAGTGTATTAGCCGGTCGAATGTGAATCACAAGCTGAAATACGTGATTATACAGACGGCAGCAAATGTTTCAAATATTCCCCTAAGCCTGCACATTCACGCAAAATACGACAATGTTTATAAGCAGAATACAGCAGGCAGAGCTCCACTGACAGGAAATAAGTGGCACGATGCAGGGTCTCGGTTCATAGCAATGACCCGACACGCAGTCTGAATTTTTAATATGCGTTAAAAGAAATGAACACTCCACTGATAAACGTTTCGGGCGTATGTTCTTGCCTCGAGAAAGATTCAACTGTTTGGTTTAGCTGTTTATTCACTGTGCGTCGGGTTTGCCTAACATCCGTGAACAAAGAATGTGGTGACACAGCAGCAGCCTCAATTCGATTATTAATGATTAATGTCTGTCTTTCTGTTTGAGAATCCGTAGGTTTCAGTTTACCTTCTGGAATTCTTTCCTGATTTCACCGTCACTAAAATTTTATTTCCTTGCAACAGTATTTCAATTATTCACCACAAAACTTTTGATTCCGTTTGTTAAGAATAATTTAAACCAGTTGGTTGCAAAGTCACCATTTCCGTATAAATTACGTTTCTCTAAGAGAGTGGCATGATGCACACAATCCAAACAAGGAAGCTCTTGCCATGAATTGGCTGTGAAACGGATGATGTTGATGTTGATGGTGCTAATGATGATAGTGTTGACGATGATGAAGGTGATTTTGATGATCCATTATCCTACAAATATTTGACGAGAAATGGCCTTTCTACTTCGAGTGTCAGTCACACGTAAAACTTCAGTTCAGCAGTGTGGTCTTTCGACTCGACTGATTAGGCTTGCAAGTAGTTTGAACTTTTTGACATGGTGGATGATCGACGCTATTTGGTTCCGTTATAGAAGGTACTATGCATCAGCCATTAGTACTACTGGAAGCAATTTTAGATACTTATAAATGTCTGGAAGAGAGGACAAAAAGTAACTGCCATTTCATGGGCTAAAAGCAGCGTAGTGTAAGAGAGTTTACTTACTCTGGTTCTCTCTCTTGCTGCTTAATACTCAGCTAATAACACACCACTGACCTGAATAGAGGAACCTATCTGCGCTTTGGGTGATCAGCCGGCACATAAAGACGAAATGTGGAGTGTGACTGCACGAGTATTTAGCCTGTTTGAGTGAACTGCTTATGTATGTTTTGTACACTGCACGATGACCATCGTTCTTAGCTAGTAATGATAGGCCAGAATCTGATACCCACCGACACTGATAAACTTCGACAAAAAAGTCGGGAATCACTCGCAAATAGCCACTGTGAACGGATTTAGGTCACTTAACTTTCGTATTGGATAAATTCGAAATCAAAAGTTATGATGTAAGATTCTTTTCTAACCGCATTAAATCTTCCAAAGATTCAGACATAGGAAAATTTTGCGTATACAGGTCAATCCAGCAAGCTGTTTCCGAGAAATCATAGAATCCCATTGTTGATATACTTGAGGAGGAAAGCCGTTGCCATCTGTGGCGGAGGAGGGACGCAGGGGAGACTGTAAGCTACATTAGGTCTGCATTAAACTTGTAGTCCAATTACATATGTATGAGTTCTAATTAACATTTTTGCAATGTTTTTTTCTTTAGTAGTAGAAATTGTTAACTCAAATAAAATAAACTCTATTGTGAAAGTCGAGTCATGCGCCAAACTCCGTTGGTGAAAACCAAGAGAATAGATTGTTTGTGTATTATGTAGTGCGTTTAAGGTACAAGTAAGTTTCTTATTGACCTTTGTCTCCGCACCTATGTAATTTGATTCCTAAATGTTTTATGTGTTTGTGTATTAGTATCGCGTTTTAGTAACTGGGTAGAGTAGATCTGTACCATCTTTAGTGTGGATAAAGGCTTCGAATGCAGTGTTCAGATGTGAGTTGGAGATCATTCGCTCACAGGTCTTGGTGGTTATGGTTTCGGTCATCACAGTTTGAGGCTGTTGTCAATGTTCATCACTGTGTGAGTGAGTGTGGAGGGGGCAATCCAACAGTCATCGAGCCCATCCCACGAGTCCACCATTCCGTCCATATCTGTGGGCGGACAGGTAGGTTTCAGGCTCTGTCTGTCGGCAAGTTCAGGGCATTTGCAGATGATGGTTTTGTTGATCACTGTGGGCTCCTATGTTAGATGTGTGATGGAGCCCCTAGGTTATATCGCTCCTTAGGAAGGGAGGACATCCAGTGTACACTCTGCGTGTCGTCCCAGATGTGAAATGAGCCCTTCTCAATGCAAAGTAGAGCATAGGGTGCAGCTAACTGCAGATGGTGGCTCATGTTGGTGCCAAGGAAGTGTGTGGCTTTGGATGAGAAGAGTCCCTCTCTGGTTTCTGGCTGCTATGTGAAGACAGAGAGTCTTGCTTGAAAGGTGAAAGCAGAGCTCATAATGAGTAGCAGTATTGACAGGACTGACTGCGGACATTTGATGCAGAGTCGAGTGGATGGTCGGATTTAGGGACTAAGGCGGTTATGGAATCGTGTAGGCTGCAAATCCCTTGAATTGGGTCGTAGGTGCAGAGGTATTGGGTTTAAACAGGAATATTTTGGGATATGTGCTTAGTAAAGGTGGTCTCATCTCTACAGACGAACACGTCAAAGCCATCGTAAACTGCCAGTGCCCAAGAACCTAAAGTAGCTCTTGTTTGGGTAAGCTGGTTCTCTGGGCCACACATATCTGCATTCCTCTCAACTAGATTCCCCAAAATAGCGTTACGTTCGTCTGGACTGCGGACTGTCAACAGATTTTTCTGTTCCTGAAGCAATGTTTCTGTTCTGCTCCCTGTTTGGTTTCATCCACGCCGGGTAAACCTTTAACTCTGCCCTGTGACGTATTCACTTGTGGCATTGGTGGAATTCTCTCAAATCGGAACCCAGTAGCACTGAACTGTTCATCACTTACACATCAATGATACTTTCTGCGACGCAGTGTAATTATTCACAGGTGGACAAGGAGGTGCTGGCTATTATTTTTGGAATTAACAGGTTTCACATTTTCTTGTAGCAAGCAGGGTTCCTTCCTATAAGCAGTAACTAGAATTTGGAAACAGTTTGGAGTTTCGCAGGGACTCTGTGTAACTAAACTTTTGTAACGAAGGTAATTAAAAATCACACTGCTGTTTTTTGTAACACCATATGCTTTATTGATTCTAATGTACATACGTGAACTTGACTAACTAAGAAATTAGGTATCGAACAGGAACAAAATTATCTCCAAATTATTCCCTAGCACAGTAATTTCAATGAATCGACTCGCTTCAGATAAAGTCTGCTTTGTCCATCTGAGATAAGGTGTCATGACACACTGAAATTTCTTTAGTTAGTAATATCTGGAACACAGAACATTTTTATCGGTAAATTAGATAGCATGGGAAAGCGACTACGGTTATGGTGTCACCTCTCAAATAGATCATCGTCGCCACTAGCCATTCGGGTTAAATAAAAATCATCACCATCAGTTGATTGACTATGACACGATCTACAATCTAGTCACTTCGAAAACAGAGACTTCAGTCTTTTGGTGCTGAACGCGGGCTGACTTTTCGCTCAAGGGCCCTAATTAAATATCCTCAGATATCAAGAAAACAGAGAAAGACATTACTGACACACTGTAATGTGGTTCTAGCTTAGCAGGAACTGACATTTCATCATATATTTGATTGACAGTATTTAACGTCTCATCTCTATCAGACACAACATTTTCATTTTCTACTCTGCGAGACGGAGACAGCGTTCTTTCAGCCCTCGTAGCATGTATAATTGAAAGACAACTATAGGACAGCTATATGTACTGCCAAAATACCGGTAACACTGGGACTGGCGTTAACCAGTGAAGTGCAATTCTCGTTTAATGGACACGCATCGTGTACTAAATACGAATGCAGGGTCTACAGCAATCTAAACGTTCCTCTGTATCTTATGGTCGTGTATTGCAATGACTTTTCAGTTTGTGCACTCAAAAGGAAACAAACTGAATTTTTCGAAACTCCTCGCCTTCCAGCTCTTCTGTTGTATCTGTGGATGGTTCTAAAATGTCATGAGTGCTTTTGCAGTGTTGTTGTGACCATTAAGTTTACCAGCAACGTCTCTCTTCAACAGCATTTCTACGATTTTATCCTACTACCTAACTGTAGGCCGACTGTAATATTCCAAACAAATTGTTTCACCTACTCTCTGTTTCTTGTTTCAAGATTTTCTGTATCGAATTCAGCCCACCAGTTTTCTCCAGGAAACGGAAACATAAGTCGTGGGAAAAATCACTGCAACCTCATTTATCAAATAATCGTTATCGACAATGTGGTTGAGGACTGTGTTCAAAACACGTGTAATGCATGCATTGCCTTGCATAGAATACTGCCTCGGTCAGTGGGAAATGAAATCTTACTAACGCAATCTTTCGTCGATTCGTGGTGGAACAACGCTTTTATAAATAAAAAGATCTAGTTTGCTTTTGTTCTACAGTATACTGTACAACAAAAGCAAACTAAATCGTATTAAAACACCTGGGATTTAATCCCAGCAATTAGAATAATGTTTTCTGCGTTTAGTTCTCAATAAATTTTGCAGATCATTTTCTTATCAGAAAACAGCGTTGTCACCAGTATGATATTTCGCATTAATTAATCTTGATAAGTAAACTGGGCAGTACAAGACTTACTACACATTTTGTTATATGTATCGGCTATTTATCGGCTGTACGTCCGTATGGATTCACACCTGTGGACTGGATAATGTCTGGTATCATATTCTCCCATGTATCATAGGCTTGTCTATCACTGATTCGTGATATTGCAGTAAGATGAGGCAAAATGTTGGAGACGTCTACATGTATCAATTCTGAACTGATGTTTACAGCACATATTAGCAACGTAAATCTACAAAGATCTCTTCTACACATTTCTACGCACCGTTTTAATTACCGTAGCTTT
Organism: Schistocerca americana; assembly: GCF_021461395.2. Taxonomy (NCBI): domain Eukaryota; kingdom Metazoa; phylum Arthropoda; class Insecta; order Orthoptera; family Acrididae; genus Schistocerca; species Schistocerca americana. Next base: position 478,669,068 of record NC_060121.1, read on the forward strand.
CAGTGAAATTGGTAATGCTTGACAAGTTACACTTTGCGTGTTCTACTGATGTGTACCTTCAGATGTGTGACGGCGGATCCGTGTGCAGAACAGAGGACTTGCTACAGTACATATAGTGAACATCCTTATCGTAACTAATGAAAATTTCTCCCAGACTTTGTCAATACTTCACATTTCGCGATCAGGATATATTATTTCGTACCAAGTTGTGCTTTCACATTGTCCTTCACCTCAGATTCACGCGCTGTGATCCCAGAGCAAGCGACTGAGCGGCGCTCGGGTTACTGTAGTAGATGGCTGGGCAAATCGAGCTTGAGATGCTCGAACGAGCTTCAAGAAAGTCGAATGTTACTGCTCCCCCAGTCCAAAGTGGCATCTAATGGACTTCCTCGAAACTACACACATAAAAAAAAAAATGTTTTGTATCACCCCGGTTCCCAGAACTCCTGAAGATAGACGTTGACTGTGGATATCGTATCTCAGACACTGTCCTCTTGACTGTTCAAAGAGACCGGCCGCTGTGGTCAAGCAGTTCTAGGCGCTTCAGTCCGGAACCACTCTGCTGCTACGCTCGCAGGTTCGAAACCTGCCTCGGGCACGGATGTGTGTGATGTCCTTAGGTTTAATTAGTTCAAAGTTCTAGGGGACTGATGACGTCAGATGTTAACTCCCGTAGTGCTTAGAGCCATTTGAACCATTTCTGAACTGTTCAGAGACGTCAATAAATCCGCCCAAAGATGTAAACAACCATGCATGAGCTGCGCCTATTAGATGGAGGGGTCCGACAGCCGATCATTTCCAGTCATCCCACCATGAAGGAGGTACACGGCTCGTGTTATCTGTAGTTCAACCATGCCTAGACGGTCAATACTGCGGTTCGAGCGCGTCCGCATTGTTACTTGTGCCAGGAAGGGCTCTCAACAAGGGAAGTGACCAGGTGTCTCGGAGTGAACCGAAGCGATGTTGTCCGGACATGGAGGAGATTCAGAGAGACAGGAACTGTCGATGACATGTCTCACTCAGGCCACCTAAGGGCTACTACTGCAGTGGATGACCGTAACCTACGGATTATGGCTCGGGGAACACTGATAGCAACGCCACCAAGTTGAATAATGCATTTCGTGCAGCCACAGGACGTCGTGTTACGATTCAAACTGTGCGCAATAGGCTGTATGATGCGCAACTTCACTCCCGACGTCCATGGCGAGGTCCATCGTTGCAACGACGACACCATGTAGCGCGGTACAGATGGGCCCAATAACATGTCGCATGGACCGCTCAGGATTGGCATCACGTTCTCTTCACCGATGAGTGTCGCATATGCCTTCAACCAAACAATCGTCGGAGACGTGTTTGCAGGCAACCCGGTCTGGCTGAACGCCTTAGACACACTGTCCAGCGAATGTAGCAAGATAGAGGTTCCCTGATGTGTTAGGGTGGCATTATGTGGGGCCGACGTGCGCTACGATACGTGAATGCCATCCTCCGACCGATAGTGCAACCATATCGGCAGCATATTGGCGAGAAATTCGTCTTCATGGACGACAATTCGCGGCCTCATCGAACACATCTTCTGAATGAGCTCCTTCAGGATAACGACATTGCTCGACTAGAGTGGCTAGCGTGTTCTCCAGACATGAATCCTATCGAAGATGCCTGGGATAGCTTGAAAAGAGCTGTTTATGGACGACGTGACCCACCAACCACTCTGAGGGATCAACGGCAAGTCGCTGTTGAGGAGTGGGACAATCTGGACCAATAGTGCCTTGATGAACTTGTGGATAGTATGCCACGACGAATGTAGGCATGGATCAAAGCAAGAGGAGTGGCTACTAGGTATTAGGGGTACCGTTGCGTACAGCAGTCTGGACCACCCCCTGTGAAGGTCTCGCTTTGTGGAGGTACAACATGCAATGTGTGGTTTCCACGAGCAATAGAAAGGGCGGAAATGATGTTTATTTTTATCTCCCAATTTTCTGTACAGGTTTCAGAACCGAGGTGATGCAAAAGTTTGTTCGATGCATGTACATACAGTGAGCAATTGGAACTAGCATAAACGTCAGAAGTAGACCTCTAGCGTAAATAACTTGGCTGCACTGCTGCGCCAGTCGTCCCCCTGGCCGGTCCGGAGCAGCGTTGGGAGAGGGTCGACGTCGAATTCGTGGGACTATATTTTCGTGCACCATGTAATTGTTGCTGCAAGTAGCTAGCTGTCCGCCAAATCATCGACTACCAATGTTCGTGCGTTGTCGATCATTCTTGCCTTCGAAGAATCCTTCACGACCCATGTGTGCGATAGCAGGCCGGCAATCTGTGTTGCAGGAGTTTGAAGACTTCTGCGTTCGCAGAGGTATCTAGCATATGGCTGCCTCCCCGTTTCACTCGCCATCTCGCTAGGAGGTGGATCGCTTTGTGCCAACTTTCAAGATCCGAATGAAGAAGTATGTGTTCAAAACCTCCCGTGAACATCCGTTGTCGAGTGTTATGGCTACCTACCTGCTAACGCTAGTCACCAGGTGCAGTACGGTGAAAAGTTTACATTGGCGACTGAATTTGTTGGGCCCTAATTTGCATGCCAATTCTCATTCTATTCGCGCCCTCCACCGCCCTCCAGAGGTCTGTGGCCTCATCCCCCAGTGAGACTAGCTCACGTGCCAACGACTGTGGAGCCCATGGACTCTGAGTCGCCCTCCTCCACCGCCTCCTCCTACTCCACTCCCTCGCCTTTGGATGCGCCATCTCATCCATTGCTGCCTGCGGACACCCACTACCTCTTCCTTCACACCCTTCTACCCCTCCCGTGGAGTCAGTGGCATCAGCATTATCTCCTTTACTGGTTTCTCTGCTGCCCTGGTCTCAGGCATTCTCGCACATTGTGTGCCCATGCCTGGCAATTTTCGGCCCTACGTGGCGTTTTCATGGGACAGGGGATTTAGCATCCCCGCCAGTGACCATCTCAGTAGAGGCTGCTTATCGTGGCTGAATAATGTGGGCAACTGCCATGAGGGAGGTATACGGCATGTGGTTAGGCCAGACCCGCTAATGGAAGTGTTTACCTGTCGGTGGCAGTAAGCCAGGCTGCGCAGTTTTAACGCTGAGTTCATCCTGAATGTACCTTGCCTTACGCTTTGGTACAGTGTGCTGAATCATCAGCCGCCCATGGCACCGCCCAAGCCAGCTGTGTGGGTAGTGTTCACCCCCTTGCTCATCTTAGTTGGTTTATGAATTACTGCTTCTAGCTGGACTGGCTTGCACGGCGAGGTTTCGTTTCCTCTTACTGGGTTCATTTGCCCGTTGTTGTCAGGCCACCACCAGCCTGCACAGTACATTGTGCCAATAGTGTTATTTAGCAGCACTGTCATGCACTGCGAGAAACTAAGGATAGCGTCAGAGAGCTTCTTACGAAGTAGTAAGAGACGGAACAGATCCACAGTGGTGCAGAAAACAAGTGAGAATATTGTTGCAGAACTAACGAAAAATGCATGCCAGGTCCCAAAGTTAGGAGCACTGGTGATGTTTTATGGAAGGTCAAAAATTATGGTGAACGTCAGTGCTTGATGCTTCCAGTTCCCACAGCGAAATTCCTTCTCGAAATCTGGCAGAAAATCAAAAGGGATTCTGTTCGTATGTAAAGTACAAACTATACCAGTGGCAAGACTCAATCAATAACTTAACTGCGCAATAGCAATGATAATGTTACCGATGGTAGTGTCAATAAAGCGAAGCTACTGAACCAACTTTTCTGAAGTACCTTCACCAAAGAAGATACAGTAAATGTTTCAGTATTCGAATAAAAAGACTCCCTACAAGAGCTGGTCTAGTTCACTTAATAAAGGCATTTCTTCTGGTGGAGGCTCTATATCATTTAGTTTTCTTTCGGAGTACTCTGATGAAATAGTTGCATTTAGCAACCACGTACAGTGGCTCGCCGACGGATAATTCGTACCTAAAACCAGGAAAGTGGCACAGGTGACACCAGTACGCAAGAAATGAAATTGAAATAATCTACAGAATTATAGACCCAGTGAACTGATATTATCGATTTACAGTAGAATTTTGGAACATATACTGTGTTCGAATCTTACGAAGTACCCTCAATGAAACGATATATGGACACATATTCAACCCATAGTCAGACAATAAGATTCCTGTGAAACATAACAGGCTATTTTTTCACACGAAGTGAGTGCTATCGACAGGGGGGTTGAAATGGTTCAAATGGCTCTGAGCACTATGGGACGTAACATCTGAGGTCATCAGTCGCCTAGAACTTAGAACTACTTAAACCTAATTAACCTAAGGACATAACACACATCCATGCCCGACGCAGGACTCGAACCTGCGACCGTAGTGGTCGCGCGGTTCCAGAACTGCACGGCCACACTGGCCGGCTATCGACAGGGGGGTCTCAAGTTGACTCCATAACACTCCATTTACAGGAGAATTTTGACACACTTTCTCACTATCGGCTTCTAATCCAATTTCCTGTGTATGGAGTATCGTCTCAGTCGTGCGATGAATTCGTGGTTTCCTGTCATGAAGGTCACAATTCGTAGTAATTTGTGTAAGTCATTGAGTAAAACAGCCGTCTCTAGTGATCTCGGCGTCAACGGGACGTTAAACCCTAATATTAATCTCTTCAGAGTAAAACAGGAGTGATACCTATAGCGTTCCCCAGAGATGCTTTACATGGTTTCCACTGTCCCTATTTCGTTTAAACGGTTTAGGAGACAATTTGAGCAGCTTCTTAGACTGTTTTCAGCTGTTTCTGTCGTTGACTGTCCAGTAAAGTGGTCAGACGATCAGTACGAACTATAAACTGACTTAGAGGGAAAGTGGCAAGTTGCCCCTAATTTTTTTCTTACCTAGTACAATATTTTTCAGGGAGTGACAAGCGAAAAGATCAACCCAAATTTCTGTTAAAATTCCTTTTCCTTGACACCTCTGATATCCGATGGTGACATTGTACGTATTTCACGTTATACTAAGATATTTTATACGACAATCTCAAGATGGCCTACGTCAGAAACGGGGCGAATATAATTTTCTAAACAAATGATCTGTTCATTTCAAGCGACCATTTCGTAGCGATAACAGAAGTGCTCTCGATTTACATTATAGTCGCCGACCTCCTACAAGACTCCGCGCCGCACCTTCAGTCCTGTATGTCTGGTTGTTTGCAAATCATGCAGAGGTGGCATTAATGGAATGTAAGGGCACACGATGTTTATCGCGTCTGAATTGACAACCAAGAGCAGACGATGGCACCGTCAAATCTGCCAAAGAAAACGTATGAAATAAGTAGCTTCCAAGAAAATAAGTGGATCTTCAAGAAACACAAATAAAAATTATTTGATCTGAAATAAAAGTGAAAGTGTTTTAGGTACAGATTTTACGCCAAAGTGAAAAATATTGCAATAAGGGGAGCTTGAACCCACTCGCACTTTACTTAACTCTGAAATGAATTCAGTGGTTGTACCACTTGGTCACCGCCCATTTGGTCACCGCCTCAATAAGCAAGGACTTCTGTCATGGATAAAAAATCAATAAATTTCCGGCTTCTCGAAAAGTAGTACATGCAAATGAAATTACTTTATTTTCGACACTGTCTTGGTCCGAAAAGAATCTTGCTCGATAATGTCGGACCTGGATTTTTTCGGAAACAAGGTGTCGTAATCGCTTTGGCGAAGTTACTTTCGAATGTCCTCCGACTAGTAAGCAGGAGCCCGTCGAGTTTGACTGAGTCATTGTAGGAATGACTCGTAAGAATTGACTGTAAGAATTGATTATTGTAGGAATTGGTTATGTCCATTTCGGAAAGCGTGAACACTTTTGGGAGGCGAAATAATTTTTTAAAAATGTAAACGTGTACAGGATAATTAAGAAAGCAAACAGTTGCATGTATTTTCTCAGTTAATCATGATGGATTAGCTCTGGGAATAGTGTGGATGCTCAGGTAACAATTTTGTTGCAGACTAGACGGTACGCATGTGCCTTCAATAACTTATAGCCGATCAGATCCAAGTGCTTCCTTGTGTCAGTGAGCGAAACATATTCCAGCACTGTTGTGTGGTCAATCCGTCATATCAGCCTTCCACCTGAAACTGAAGTAGTACGTAAACCGAGCAAGAGAATGGTCAAACTTTCAATGACGAGACTTGCCTTGACTTTTTCGCCACAGTCAATCTGACTTAAAATCGCCATACCAGATATCAGCAGCCAACTTAAACTGGTTGTAAACTAAAGGAAAAAAACCATGAGAACGGTTGTTATCATGCTAGCTGTTGTTACGCGAGCGTCCTGCGAATAATAGATGTGGGCCGTTTTGTTTTTGCCGTAATGTTCATTAAATAGGAATATATTTCATGGTTTTGTTGAAAAAGAAGCTAATATATTTTTTGGGTTCTTTCTTTAAATTTCTTCTGGCACATCTTCCCGACCCTAGTACGCATTAAAAATTCCCCCTTGGAGTTAATGGGGGTCAGCTGTGAATGTTCTGCCAACTGAAGCCATAAACAAACAATACGCTTGGAGATCGTATGGTGCGCGAAATGGTGGTTAAAGTTTTGGACGAACATGCAAATAGCGCAGACCGATGGTTAGAACCGACTCAAACACTTCATACATCTGACTCTCAATCGACCGACTACGAAAGATGAAGAATTTTATAAGTGAAGGATTTTGTAGCAATTATTTCCTGAAGAAAATCCAGGAATTACCTTATGGGACAAACAAAAACGATTGGTATATTAGGTGATCGAAAGTGGTAAGAAACACTTAAGTGTGAGTACTGCTCAAAAATAAATTTCGCTTTGACGATTCTGAACGTTAATCCTACACGCGGAAAACTAAGATTAAGAGTGACATAACAGTCGATGGCGTATAAATGGCGCCGTTAAACGCGAGTAAAACCATACAAATTCCTTTAGTTTCACCGGCACCATTTTGCGCGATTAAGCTTTAGGTATTGCTAACGATATTAGGCGTAAGGAAATTTACAACTTCTTATAGCTGGATTAGCCACTTAAAACAATCATAATACTGCGTCAAGAAAAATAACAAAATTTGTATCGAGAGTAGGTTGACAAATACAAACATTAAAACGGAAGTTATCGATGATTTTATTAGAAATGCTAAGCGTACGATCGAGGTCCACGACAGCAATCACTCATTCGTACAGAATAATGCTCGTAATCAATCTGGACTTTTAGTTTATATGTGTGTATTAACTTTCTCTTGAAAAACCGATGGAAATTTTTGAACTACATGCAAAAAGTTTAATGTTAGACGCAGAAGTATCGTGGTAGACGCATTGAAGACTGGAGAAATGGTAAATGAAAGCATTACAGTTTTCAAGTGTGAGGCTTCTCTTTCGTTTTGTGGGAGCAAATCACATCTCCTTCTCAATACTTGGTCAGATAATAAAAGTTATTACTCATTAATTGCCGCATGTAACCTCAACCTGACAAAGAAACAGACCTCCTTCAGTTCACACCTCTTACAAAGAATATACTGACTGTTCGACGTTGAACTTCTCCATTAGTGGAACGCATTTCCAAGAGCATTAAAAGAGAAAATTACTACGATCAAATAACTGCAGTCTACCACTGTGGCAATATGAGATTAGATGTAATTTTTGTTCCAATTGACCCAATTGATCCTGTGGTATGTGGAACATGTCAGAAAACAAGAATTCACAGTAAATATTTACAAAATAAGAAAAGATATACTAATGTACCTTGAACAGATCCCGAATGAAATTGTCCATGCCGAATAGCTAAGAGAAGACTGAAGAATATTTACGTTTAAAAGGATATAAAAATTGTCAACAAAAATGAAGTGTGTAATGCACTTCGGCATCATCAATTGAAAAATAAATAAATAAATTTAAAAAAAAACATTTTACAGCACTTCTTTTCAGTGATCACATTACTGCACAAAATTGGTACAGAAGTTAGATTGTATGCAGTATTCACATTATGTGATTCTATTAATAACATACAGGCTTTAGTCAGTTCCACCAAGACATTAATAGAGCAGAAGGAGATAGCCACTAATAAATGCTTTAGATTCTACTCAAACTGAGCTTTATTGTTAGTCAAACTTTATATGGTTGTTGGAAAGTTAGTTAAAATGTGTGTTGCCGAATAGTGGGCACCTTTCTGAACCAAAATAAAATACTAGTTTTTTTTCTAATCGGTTTAAAAATCTAAATGTGCTTGGTACTTATCAAAAGACAACGATATTAGGCCCAATTAATACCTAATTATGGTCCATTTTTGGTTAAAACAACAACTTTTGTCAGCGACTCACAGACCTGTCCGATTTAGTCCTTAATTATATGTTCATGGAGCACAACAATGTAAATTTGGAAGATTGCATCAATATTTCACAATTTTTTTAATCGTTTAAAGGAATAAACGTAATGTTGACTTGAAAGAAATCTTGAATTTGTTTATATATATAGGAAACAAAATTGGGAAGAAACTTAAAGGATAAAATGTGACTTGTATTTCTGTACTTACTTCTATTAAGATCGATGGCAATCACCGATTGAGGGTTTACCTCGCAAGCCAATAGAAGTGGTGACAAGTGAACGTCACGCTGCGCAGCGACAGAATTCAGGGCTTCACACAAGGCAGTTTGAAACGCGGGAAGAATGCAAGAAAATGTGGCGTTTCCTAACTATTTTACAGTAACTTCCAGTTCATGTCGACAGCTGAAATATAGCACGCAGATTTAAAATTTGGGTGACAAAAAAGTCGGGGCAAGTTTCGATATGACAACTCTGATCATTTCCTTATAAGTGAAAATTAAAAGATATTCTTGGAAGGTAAGTTGAGATTTTCAACGTTTCCAACCTTTAATGAACCAATCTTTTATTTTGTAGTAGTCGATTAGCTGCTTATTACAACGCTGTGTGGGCTTGCTACATTACTTAAACTAGGGGTAATAATATGATATCGACCTTTTCGTGGTCTGTTCTGTAATCGGTGAAGACTACAAGACCATAACATATCTTATTATAGTTTTGAGATATCTGGGCTGCCCATCGTTTTCTCAGGAAGTTTGGATCTATGATTGGTTTAGGTAATTCCAGCAAATATATCTTATATATTATTATGTTTTATTCTCTGTACATATCTTATGTATAATGTATTACAGTACTTTTACAGATAGTAATATTATAGGCTGGGACATTCAGATATGACACACATACATCGACACTCGCAGTGTTAAGCAGAAACAGCAATAGGTACAATACAGCTTCCGCTGCATGCTTACTGGGCATGGGTTTTACACGAGTCCTTGCTCCGACGTTTGTAAAACAAATGTTCTCGCAATTGTATTTGATTAGTTATATAGGATGAAACATGAATTTATATCCACTGTGAATACATCACATTCACGCAAAAATGCCGTGTTTGTGGTCTCTTACTAACTCGGTAAACAAACACATACTAGCAACAGTTCGCCTATTCATATAGTAGTTCTGTAGGAAACACTGTTAGTATATGATTAAGTGTTGATATTTACATACAAATGACATACAACGAACACACTACAAAGACTCTTAACACAGAAAATATATTTCATTTTCGCAAGCGTCATCATGATTTAAAATAAACTCTAGAAACATGGGAAACATTAACAAATAAACACTGTATCCAATAAATGCAACTATATGCTTAATATATACGCATTGCAGCCTATGTAACTGCAGACAACAACAAAAACGCAGGAAAACAACCTGCACATTGACACTCGTCTGTATCGTCTCTCTGGAGAAGATGAAGTCTACAGAACACTAAATCTAGTTTAGCAACACAGGACTAAAACACATCCGATAATGAAAAACTGTCGCTTGTCACTTTAATCAAGAATGTGCGGCAGGACTGTGCAGTAATGTGCATCTTTTAACAAGTATGAAGTTCACAGAGGGTAACGGAGAGTGAGTGACATGGATTTAGAGAGGAAGAGAGACAGAGAAAGGAGTAATAGAAAAGAAAATGTTTCTTTAATAAGAAGAAACGTACGGAATGCTTTATTTTTAGAATGCGTTAGAGGTTCCACATGCGTCGTACACAGTTGGACGTTGAAAGATATTGTAAATTTGACTTTGTTTCATTTGCCTTAGCTCTGAAGAGCTCCGCACCTCTTGGGAACAACTAATCGACGAAGGGACGAGTATATCAAATATATTTTACAGAACGGACTCTACAGATGCCGTTGAGGTCACTGCTTTGTCATTTGATCATATTTACAGGAAGGAAACACCGATATCTTATTACATATAGTAGTATAAACATTCTCCCGTTTCTCCGAAAAGTTTACTTGTCAGACAACCAGCTGTACACAGCTGGGCCAACTTGCGTAAACTGCACTGACGTGCGTAGCATCTGCCAGTGAAAAACTCTGTTCATCAGGCCACTTGTGTGGCTGTAGCGAGTCTTCACTGCAAATTCTACGCCCTGGTAACAAAATACGATATACTGCATTCTACTACGCTATGTACATACATCTCACAAGGCTTCTCCTGAATTTTTCTGGTTAGCCTTGCATCAAGATTAAACTAATAAGAAAGACACGGTAGTACAACGAGTTTGTGCTTCAGCAATATATTTAGAATAAACTCATATACTTCCTCTAAATGAACATCCAGACGACATCCCAAGGAAATGTTTTGTAGTAACGTATATTACGAGTTATTTTCAGTGCCGCTTTAAAACTTCTGTGTTTGGTAAACTCTGTTACTTTGCAACTGAATACTGTCTCCAGTATTTGAAACTATCAACATTTGTTATGGATGCTGAAGTACTTAGTATTATATGTTTGCTTCACTGCTCCGCCGATCGCTCGAAACTCATTGTGGCTCTAGATTTGTAATAAGTCTCATCGCAGGTAGGATATGTATATGAGGAATTTTCGGTACAGATTTTAACGAAAAGTCTCCAGCCTTTATGTGAAATGGAGCTCGTATGAAATTAGCTTTAAGAACTCGTGTTGCTGCTTGCCATAGCAGAGGCAATTAAAGATATCGAGAAAGTGTACCCATATCGAGAGAGTGTACCCAGTCTCCTAATCTAATAGTTTGTTTTTACGATAGTGAGGGTTAATTGCATCTAGTGTCAAAACTGGAAGGATTGCTGCTAGAGAAAGAAATACAAACGATGTGTGGATTCACATCGGTGACATAATTTAAGGAAAAAATGTTACTTGTATTATAAACGATAGTAATGCGAGGTGTATCATAACATTAATGCGTACAGATATGTTCACCCACTGTACACTGATTTAATTATACATTTGACATATTACAAGCACTTATATTTATGTACGACGTTAGTATGTGTAACATGCTATTGTTTCCAGAACTATATAACTTCATCTTCAGACAATCAAATAACCGTCAAATCAATTGACTATAAAACATGGCATACAAATAAAATAGCACAAATATAGATAAAACTAGCCCAGCATTTCTGAAATGAAAAGCCATACAGGCTGGCTTGTGCAATATATCTTCTATGTGTATCCTATTTCAGTTGTTGATTGTATTCCATGCTCAATTGATGTAACAGTCAATGCATTTCTGGAGCTATATAACTCTCAAATCGATAGAATACTATACACAGAAACAGCAAAAATGAAGACATGTGACAACAACATTTTAAATATATTTTATTAACAGATATTGTTGAGCGCTCAAGAACATCATTAGACAAAATGGATTACTCAAAAAATATATGCGTTGGCATATTTACGAGGATCATTCGTACAGTAGGTATACAATGCAGTCGGAAGTTTCAAGAAAATATGTGTTTAATAATATATTTTATCGCACATTAAAAAACTGTGTGTCACCGAATACTTCTTCAAGCCACTAAAATGATGGCAGACTCTAGAAAGCAAATAACATAAAATAAAAGACTTGTACCCTCTTGTGGTCCAAATCCAGAAATCAGATGGCGAGTATAGATTAGAAGGCCGTTTCCACTTTCAATAAATAAACTGTGCACGTGTGACCTCCTTGTCATGTTCGACACTCGGTCTCCGTTTCGACCACTAGGTCTAGAGGTCTACATCAGTATCGTTTCTTGGTTACTGAACCGCAGTAAATTGAATTCTTATATCAATTTTATTATGTCACACTTAACACTTGCCAAGTACCTTATATAATGAACAGTCAAATGAAACAGAGACAAATGGAAAAAAAGCAAATAAATTGTTTCATGTTTCAAAAGTAATCTCCATGTATATTAATACATTTACCCCATTGTGAGACAAGGCGGTCAGGGCCTATGTCGTAAACTGTCTGCGGGCGCCTACGCAACCATGATTGTTCCCAGGCATGGTCTACTTCGTGCGAAGCATATCGACAGCCACGAACTCCAAAAATATGGAAATCGAATGGGAAGAGATTGGGACTGTATGATGGACGTGTAAGGTGCTACTTGCGAAACGTCTACAGTGTACTCGAAGGAACCTCGGCAACACGTGGGCCGTCATTGTCCTGCAACAGAATGATGCCGTCCGTCACTCGGCTGCCCATTGGTTTTCCGGAACACAGTGCCGCAATCACCGCATAGCGCTGCGTATGCAATTTGCAAAATTTGAAGCGCACCATCAAGTGCAGTGGCCGAGGAATTTTGACCGATGGTATCATTCTGCAGCCAGATAATGCCCGGCCACATGTTGTCAACATTCTTTCGACTACGCTGCAGACGTTTGTTGGGTACCCCTTACATACCATCCATACAGTCCCGCTCTATCTCTCTGCGATCTCCATATTTTTGGAGCCCTGCAGAAACACACTCGTGGCCGTTGATTTGCTTCGCACGAAGAGGTGCACTCCTGGGTGTAATAATGGTTCCGTAGGCAACCACAAACATTTTCTTTACAAAGTCATTAACCATCTTGCTTCGTAATGGGTATATTAACAGTTATGGCGATTGCATTTGAAATAACAAACAGTTCACATACTTTTGTTCCTTCTGTCTCGTTTTCATTCGACGGACCGTTACAGATTCAGTATTACGATTAATGACGGTAGTCGGGAGAAGGGACTTGACATCCTTTATTGATGATATTTTTTTTAATGCAAATTGAAATATATTAGTAGCAAAGGCGTCAAAATTAAGACTGCAAGAAGCATCCCGCCTTTAAACGCAGAGGAGAGAACGGATACGTAGGAAGAGTGCACTGAAGCGCTCTAGGAAGGAGAAAATGTTTCAGATGACGTGTCAGAAGTAATGGGAGCCGATTCTGGAAGATACAATGTATCACAGTTTAACAGAACTTTGGAAGACATGTCGTCCTATAAGATGGAAGGCATGGATAACATCCCTTCGGAAATTCTAGAATCATTTGCGGAAGTGGCATCAAACGACTATTCAAGTTGGGTTGTAGAATCTGTGAGACTGGAGAAATATCATCCACACAACCAGCTTAACAGTCCATGCACTGAAGTTACTGATAACAATCGTACACAGAGAATGGAAAAGAAAATTGAGGATCACATAGATGACGATCAGTTTGCCTTTAGGAAAGGTAAGGGAATCAGAGAGGTACATCTGATGTTGCGCTTGATAATGGAAAGGAGACTAAAGAAAAATCAATACACGACCGTAAGATTTATTTGTATAGAAAAAGTGACCGACAGTGTAAAATGGTGCTATAAGTTCGAAATTATCAGGAAAGTAGTTATAAGTGTAGAGAAAGTCGAGTAATAAAGCATATGTAGAAGAAATAAGGTGAAAATGCAAGATCAAGAACGAAGTTCTCAGATTAAGAAGAGTGTAGAACGAGGATGCAGTGTTTCACATCTACTGTTAAATTTATACATCGAACGAGCAATAACGAAGATTAAAGCAACTTTCAGGAGTGTGATTAAGATTCAGGGTGAAACAATATCAACGCTATCCTCAATGAAAGAGCGGAACGAATGCAGGACTTGGTGCATGGAATAGATAGTCTAATGAGTGCAGCACGAGGACTGCGAGTAATCCAAAGAAAGACAAAATTCATGAGGAGCAGCAGATGCGAGATGAGCGAAAAACTTAACATCAAAATTGGGGCCACCAAGCATGACACAAAGTGATGGAATTATGCTTCCCCGAAAGCAAACTTTCGCAAGACGGACGAAGCAAAGAGGATGTAAGACGCAACACGGGCAAACGGAATTATTTGCACAAATAAGTCAACTAGCATCAGACACACGACTTTGAGGAAGATGTTTCTGAGAATGTGCATTCGGAACATAGCTTTGTATGGAAGTTAATTATGCACTATGAGAAAATCAGAAATTACTAGTATCGGTGTTTGAGGTATGGTGCCCTGAAAGGATGTTGAAAAATAGGTGGACTGATTGGATGAGAAATGTGGAGGTTCTCCGCAGAATCGACGAGGAAAACTATGACAAGGAGAAGGGGCTGGGTCATAGGACATGTGTTAAGACATCAAGAAAAAATTTCTTAGAGGATGGAAACTGGAGAAGACTTAGACTGAGGAATTCGTGGTTTTGCGTGGCTCTTTGCCTGTAGACGCCAACCAGCAACACTTCTCTCAATATCACAGCATGACACACATCCAGATGAAATGTTACTCAGTCAGAAATTAAATTGGCAATAACGAGCATGAGTTTTTTAGTGCAAGGGCTGCGTCTTTACATTTCTTTGAGGTTGGAAGGAAAGTAGAAAGACGTTTGACGTCCTGTCGGCGACGAAATCGTTAGAGAAAGAATAGAGACTCGAACTGTACAAGAATACGAAAGGAAAAGGACCGTTTAATTCGAGAAGAAGCATACCAGCAGTCGCATCGAGTAAATCTTAATCTGGATGGACGGCTGGGGATCTCTACCCTCCTCTTCTCCAATGCAAGTCCAGTGTTTTAACACCTGCCCCACTGTACGTTGTCGTTCTCCTAGAATAGGTTGTCCCAACGCTGGTATATTGTTTGCGAACCACTGCTGGGAGCGGGCAGGTGCAGCTTCTGTGAGATACTCACCAGACGGCACTATTACACACATTCAGCACCTGCGCTAATCACGTGGATAGCCATTCCGGTGCGGAACTGCCTTACAGGCCCTGGCTCGGCAGCCTTTTGCGCAACACTGCCCACCAGAACCCGCGGCCACCCGGCTGCCCACCGATGGTATCACGAGCTGGAAAAGCGCATCCTCGAACTTTCACTGTGATAGAAAGTAACTGCCACTGACATGATGGTAGAGAACTCTCGAATAATTTATGTGTGTTCTTTTAGAAAACTATGAAATGAAAGAAGGTACAAAAAGGTAAGGTTCTATTTAAGTCCCATGGACGACGAAGTTATTAGAGACGGAGCAAAAATTTGAATAGGGAAAGAATGGGGAAGAAGACTGGTCATACCCTTTCAAAGGAGGCATCACGGCGTTCACGTATACCGATTTAGAGGAATCACAGAGAACACCATCTTCCTGAATGCAAGTTTTCAGTATTCTGCACTCATGTGTTTCAATGACTTCATTCTCTCTACGTTTCCCTTTGAGTTTATGGTTGACTTTGTAGGTCAGGTTTACGGCACACACAGATAAACAAACAAACTAATATGGTGCAGCATATACAATATAAGACGAACAGAAAATAATAAAAAAGGATTGATAAACCACGAAGGAACTATCCGAATGGGAAGGAAATCGTTAGATGTGATTCTACATTTACAGACAAACAAATGATTACAGTTTCAAAAAAATTCGATGATTTACTGTAGAGAACGACCTTAACAAATTAGGCAAGCCGATAACGTGTTGGTCCATCTCTGACCATTGTGCAAGCAATTATTCGACTTGACACTGACTGATGGAGTTGCTGAATGACCTCCTGCGTCATATTGTGCCAAATTCTAACTGGCGCGTTAGATCGTGAAAATCCCGACTGGTTGGACGGCCCTGCCACAGTGCTCCAGACGATCTCGGTTAGAAAGAGATCTTACGCCTTGCTGGCCAAGGCAGTGTTTGGGAAGCACGAAGACAATCGGTAGAAACTCTCGCCTTGTACAGGCGGGCATTATCTTCCTGAAATGTAAGCCCAGGATGGCTTGTCATTAAGGGCAAGAAAACGGCTAGAATATCGTCGATATACCGCTGTACTGTAAGAGTGCTGCGGATGACAACTAAAGACGTGTCTGGGAACCCTTTCGTTGTCATTCTCATCCTTACAGCACAGCCGTACGACTATATTCTACTGCCCGTTTTGTTGCACTTCATGGTAAGCCATCCTGGGGTTATATTTCAGCAAGAAAATGCCTGACCGCACACGATGAGAGGTTGTATTGCTTGTCTTCATGCGTGCTAAACCCAACTTGGCGAGCAAGTTTGCCGGATCTCTCCCCAGCTGAGAATGTCTTGAGCTCTAACCAGCTCGGGATTCTGACGACCAAACGCGCCATCTGGACAGAATTTGGCACGATATGGCGCAGCTCAGGAGGCCATCCAACAACTCTGACAATCTGTGCCGAGCCGAATAATTGTTTGCACAAGAACCAAAGGTGCACCAACGCTTTATTGACTTATTCAGTTTATGAAGCTGGTTCACTTGAAGAAATCATCCAGTTTTTCTGAAACTGTAATCATTTGTTTGTCCGTACATGTACATCACAGCTACCGATTTCCGTCCCATTCGGAAAACTTCTCCATGCTGCGTCTATTTTTTTTAACTGTTAACTATCCATGATGAGACATGACGCACGTGATTATCTGAAACATGCTAGTCTGAGCTGCGATGGGGCAGAACAATTATCTTGAGTCATTTGACTGTAGAACACAGTCTGCCATTATGAGCGATGGCTAGGATTTTCTCTATTCCGATAACATGCTATTAAACTTGATGGTAGTTCTAGATATCTGTAAATCTTCGACAAGCTAATCTGATTCTCGTTTGTTCAAGTAGCTGAGTAGATCAGTCTGTCTCTTGTCAGTAAAAAATATCTTGACGTTTCCTACCGTTCGAGGTACTTTGGTTCTGATTGATAATGTATGCCCATGCTATTAAAGTCTAGATGCCAATAAATCCAAAAAGCATATAAAAAAGGGGTGCCTAAATGTTGGTGAATATTGCGGCATGACTACGCGGTCACACGTCCAGGGGCAATGGTACTGACGCAGAAATCTTATTTAAAATATAAAGTCAATTCAGCCTGAACTCAGTTTCTCGGGATACGATAACGTAGTGCTATGTGATGGTCGGTAAAGGAGTGCTGCGGAAAAGAGAGAGAAAGAGAGATAAGTAGATAGACAGATAGAGAGAGAGAGAGAGAGAGAGAGAGATATCGTGTTTATCTGAAAAGAATCATGTCAGAATTTGCCTAGATTGGTTTAGGAAAAATCTAAATCAGGAATATCGGAGAGGTATTCGAACTCTACTCGGCCCGCACGCCAGTCCAGTCTTTTATCCACTGTGACACTTCTTCTACAGCGCACACTGCTTTTCGGAGGCATGTGGATCAGAGCATCGGCGGAGCAGAAAAGTTTTCTTTAATTATTTGACTGTAGAACGTAATCTACCATTATGGGCGACGGTTACGATTTTCCGTATTCTCATGGCGCGCTATAAAACTGGGAGGTAGTTCTAGACCTGTACCTATCTTCAGCCACAGAAATTGATTTTCATTTGGACAAGTAGCCGAGACACTCAGGCCGTCTCTTACCAGTAAAAAAAAAAAAAAAAAAGATCGTCACATATACTACCATTCGAGCTAGCAAAATTCTGACTGGTAATAAAAGCTCACGGGATTAATGTCTAGATACCAATAATACCTACATGCGTATAAAAAAAAGTGTTTGTGCGAGGAGGAAATTTTCGAATGATTCGCAATGGTGAACTAATTGGTTGACACGGCAGCGGTAGCTGGAGCCGCGGCGGCACCCGTCGCTAGAAGACGGTTATCTGAGCTTGCCGGCCCGAAACTTGGAGCGTCGGCTGCCGGCACCGCACAGGATGCGCTTGAAGGCCTGCCGAAACTCGGGGCTGAAGATGGTGTAAATGACGGGGTTCAGGGTGGAGTTGAAGTAGCCAAGCCACAGGAAGAAGCTGGACAGGTCCTCGCTGATGACGCAGGTGTCGCAGAGCGGCATGAGCAGCGCCATAATGAAGAAGGGCAGCCAGCAGACGACGAAGGCGCCCGTGATGATGGCCAGCGTCTTCGCTGCCTTGCGTTCGCGCTTCGCCTCGAGGCTCTCCTTCTTGGCGCGCGGCGTCGAGGCGGCCGCAGCCCCCGAAGCCGCTGGCAGCACCGCCCCCGACGCCGCCACCGCCCCCACCATGGCGGCTGCCGTGCGGCCCAACAGTCCGCCGCCCACCGCCATACCTACATCAGACACGGAATGTAGTTAATGGACAAGAATCATTGGACACACTGACGGAAGTGAGCTGTGTTACACCACAAACACCTTGATCGTTGCTGCCAAAGAGATAATCCAGAATTTACATGGCTGTGGGATAAGTGGATTAAAATATCAGCTTTATGTGAGTTAATTTTCAGGACAAAAATAATGCCATTCGTATAGACGAAGAATGGAAAGGGTCGGTGATGACTAAAGTTAGTAGACCTTTTCAGTTGGAATCGCAACAGAAAATCTAGAGGACGTGCACGTACAGTTTATACCCATATTTAGAAATTTGAAGACGGTCGAAATATTTCTATGAGAGACATGGCGGTATCGTACCAACATGTTACACTGGTTTGTGCCTGTAGGTCACACAATGCAGAACGAAGGCAGAGGTTACAGGCAGAGGCTCACCATCAGCAACAGATTATCGGCAGTGGAATACATTTTAAGAAAATTGTGCCTCAGATTTCGTGAATATTTGAGAAATGTTATGATTTAAAGCCTAGAGCTGCTAATAACATTTCTTTATTGAACAATCGGTTTCGGTCAACTGATCATCATCAGGCTCATGAAAACCTTTACAAAATCATGTTAGGTGATATAATCAATGGCATCAAATAATAAAATTCATGACTACGACTCTGTTGCCAAAGAGTAAACGATTACGTCAATCGTAAAAAAGTGTTTTAATATAACATGCATGAATGCACAGTTTTACACATTTTTATGACTGACGATGTAATATTTTACTGGTCGCTAACAGTGACGAATTCATGGATTTTCTTATTTGGGGTCACTGATTTTATTGCCTAGTATGATGTAAAATAGTTTTCTTATGAACCTGGTAATGGCTTGTGGATCGAAAGAAGTTGTTCAAGAAAGATATTTTATCAGTAGCTCTTACCAATACATCAGAACATGCTTCAATGTTACCTGGAAGTTGCGTTGAAATTGAGTTACTTGAGCCTTTTTTATTTATTTATTATTATTTTTTTTTGGTGGCTGCTAGTAACAGCAGCTCACTTGTTTCTACATCTTAATTTATTTCCTCGTTTTCGGCGTAGACTACTACCAGAATATTATCAGGAGGAGATGATGATGTGCCATGTGACGTACCATTGTCATTAGAGACTTGTACTGTTTGGAGCCAGAGCAAATTGGTACATTGAGTGGCTTTCTGTGCTGTCCAGTGATGAATCCCTCTGGCTGTGACGGTTCAAGCGACGTTAATGTGTCTGCAGACAGCATGGGGACAGCCATAGGAAGCAAAGATTCTCCAGCCCCATATCTCCTCAACACCTGGAGTCATGGTGTGGTGAGCTATTGGTAATTGTGGAATGGAGGCGAATAATGGGAATAATGGTAAACCCTGTTTTCATACACTTTGTGATGAGGGTAACAAATTGCATATTCCAGGAGGATAATACTAGACCTCACACTACTGTTCACACCACAAACGCCTTGAAGAAAGTACCGATACTTGACTGATCTGTCCAGTCCTCTGATTTGCAGAAGGACATATACTTTTATTTCAGTCTCCAGTCAGAAATCTTTAATCAGTGGCACAGTATGTGTTCCAGGCATCGCATAAAATTCGTCAATATGATATTTTGAGGCTGCTTCTACGCCACAACGAATGCAACTGTGTAGCTTACCCAAGGGGTCACACATATTGATGTTGGTGATGGGCATTGGTTTAAAATAGAATTAAAGTTTAATAATGTAATATGCAGAATGTAATGAGCTCCTTCAACAAAAATAGATAAATATTGGACAGGTACTTTATGGTGTGACACATTCCACTACCGTCAAGACTGTTGCTTATCTTGCAATGCAGTATACACAAAGTACATCAAGATTGCCGGCCGGTGTGGCCGTGCGGTTAAAGGCGCTTCAGTCTGGAACCGCGTGACCGCTACGGTCGCGGGTACGAATCCTGCCTCGGGCATGGATGTGTGTGATGTCCTTAGGTTAGTTAGGTTTAATTAGTTCTTAGTTCTAGGCGACTGATGACCTCAGAAGTTGAGTCGCATAGTGCCATTTGAACCATTTTTTGCATCACGATTAACAGCAAAAATTGAAACAGGTGAAAGAATACAATAATAAAAACAAAAACCTCCTATTAAACATGGGTCCATAATGCAAAGTTTGCAAAGTATTTGCAGAGTGTGTTGTTACAGGTTGTTACTGATATCAGTATGGAATACTATTCCATTTAAAACAAATGGATTTGCTATGTAAAATTTTCAAGTAAGTTCTCATTTATGAAATGAATGAAATGCACTGAAATAAAATAAATGTAGTGAAATGGACTGATTGATGGACCCAAAAGCAGTGGATACACTGTCATAAAATAATATCTACACAGAGCATTCATATTCAGAAACCCAAAAAGGTTTAAAATGAGACACACAATCATAGTCTAAAGAGGTTGTAACATACAAAAATGAAACAATATAGAAAGTTATTTAAGCTTGAAGGTTACAGAACACATCTGAAGATAAGAACTCATTGTTACACACACACACACACACACACACACACACACACACACATAGAGTACAGCACACTTCAAGAGTAGCAGCATTAGCACTGTGGAGGTCACAAACCCCTAGCTCCGACAGGAGTGCAGGAGTGGAGATAAAAAAAAAAAAAAAAAAGTGTTTCAGTCTCTCCCATGTAGGCTACTCCGCACAACAGGCTTATTGTGTGGGAGTGTATCAGCTTGCGTTATTGAACGGCTTTGCAGGGCAGCCTACATGACAGGCGCAGGAAACGATTTTCCAGCCATGACATGTAACGTACACTGCACGGTAGGGATGTTGTGGTCAAGTAGTATCGACGTGCTTCATCGACATGCTTTGTATGGCAGCCTATATGTCATTAGCAAAAATCGATTTCAAGCCCCTGAAGTGTAAGCTGTCCTGTACAGCAGGTGTTGTGGGGGTAGTATTGGTCTCTTTTATCGAGTTGTTTTCTAGGACTTAATGAGCAGATGGGCATGCCTGGGGAAAGACAGAGATGCAGAAAAGAGGGATGGACAGACAGAGAGGAAGCAGGTGGGGATGGAGCGGATAGAGGGGTGTCATATATAGTAAAACATTAAGTTCTAAGAATAGTAAAATGGCTACGTGGGAAATATTCAGATTTTGTCAGAAACACAGTTTAGAAACCATTGCTGAACGCGAGGCCTGTGAAATAGTTGTCTGATATGCTGGAAGCAACTATACAAGGCTTGTTCTGCTAACAAGGAGCACACCCTGGAGCGGCATGAGGTTTGTAGCAAGCACAGCCGCCAGACTCTTGGATGGTACAGGCACCAGCAAAAGGGGAAACTTACAGAAGAAACTTACAGAAAACTTACAGAAGACGTGTTAGCCTCATGACGGTCATGAATGAAACAGCCGTGATGGAACGTTCCAGAAGGATGGTGTGAGTGCGATCACCCCTTATAAATAGGTGACCCACCGACTGGGGGGGGGGGGGGGGCACAGATGGGTAGACGTCAGGGTCGAAGCCTCTGTGTCGTTCGGAATCAGGAGCCAGACTTGCCATAATCTGTAGCAGAATGTACTTAGAGAAACTCCACTCGAGTCTGCATAGCAGTCGGGATGTTAAAGTTTCATACTTATGATAGTTGTACATAGTAACGTGTATACAGGGTGGTCCATTGATAGTGACTGGTCCAAATATCTCACGAAATAAGCATCAAACGAAAAAACTACAATGAACGAAACTCGTCTAGCTTGAAGGGGGAAACCAGATGGCGCTATGGTTGGCCCGCTAGATGGCGCTGCCATAGGCCAAACGGATATCGACTGCTTTTTTTAAATAGGAACATCCATTTTTTATTGCATAATCTTGTGATAGATGGCGCTGTAATAGTCACAAACGTATGAGTACGTGGTATCATGAACATTCCACCAGTGCAGACAAATTACGCGAGAATGGGGAATCTCAGAAAATTCGGTATAGAGAATGCTGCACAAACATCGATTGCACCCATACCATATTTCTATGCACCACGAATTGCATGGCGACGACTTTGAACGTCTTGTACAGTTCTGCCACTGGGCACAAGAGAATTTACGGGACGATGACACATTTTTTGCACGCGTTCTGTTTAGCGACGAAGCGTCATTCACGAACAGCGGTAACGTAACCCGGCGTAATATGCACTATTGGGCAACGGAAAACCCACGATGGCTGCGACAAGTGGAACATCAGCGACCTTGGCGGGTTAATGTATCGTGCAGCATTATCGGAGGAAGGATAATTGGCCTCAATTTTATCGATGGGAATCTAAATAATGCAATGTATGCTGATTTCCTACATAATGTTCTACCGATGTTACTACAAGATGTTTCACTGCATGAGAGAATGGCGATGTACTTCCAACATGATGGATGTCCGGCACATAGTTCGGGTGTGGTTGAAGCGGTACTGAATACCATATTTCATGACAGGTGGATTGGTCGTCGAAGCACCATACCATGGCCCGCACGTTCACCGGATCTGACGTCCCCGGATTTCTTTCTGTGGGGAAAGTTGAAAGATATTTGCTATCGTGATCCACAGACAGCGCCTGACAACATGCGTCATCGCATTGTCAGTGAATGTGTGAACATTACGGAAGGGTGCTGAGAGGAATGTCGTTACACGTATTGAAAAATGAATTGAGGTTGACGGACATAATTTTGAGCATTTATTGCATTAATGTGGTATTTACAGGTAATCACGCTGTAACAGCATGCGTTCTCAGAAATGATAAGTTCACAAAGGTACATATATCACATTGAAACAACCGAATAAAATGTTCAAACATACCTACGTTCTGTATTTTAATTTAAAAAACGTACCTGTTACCAACTGTTCGTCTAAAATTGTGAGCCATACGTTTGTGAATATTACAGCGCCAACTATCACAAAGCGGAAAAAGTGGTCCTACTAAAATATTCTTATTTATTTACGTTCTACACGAATATGTAATAAAAAATGGGGGTTCCTATTTAAAAAAACGCAGTTGATATCCGTTTGACCTATGGCAGCGAAATCTAGCGGGCCAATCATGTCGCCATCTGGTTTCCCCCTTCAAGCTAGACAAGTTTCGTTCTTTATAGATTTTCCGTTTGACGCTTATTTCGTGATATTTGGCCCGGTCACGATCAATGGACCAACCTGTATAGTTAGGGAATTTGCCAGGGGATACTTTCAGGGAAAGTAACTACTTGTCTACGTGTAGATGACTTGCATCCTCCTACCGAGTTCCACACTCTACAATAGTCAGGGAGGAAGAGATTTGTGCATTATATGTAGTATACATGTATGCAGATGATGCTCCAGGGAAAAGGCTCTATTCAAGTCCCACGGGGTGTTTGTCTGTCTGTATGTGGTGGCTAATCTCAGGAAATACTATAGGAATTTTGATACTGTTTTCACTAATAGACAGACTGATTCACAAAGGAGAATTGTGTACATAATTTATTACTGTTACGGCTGAAAAGTCGTCTGGCAGTGAATACTTAGTGCTACCCGTGGGAAGCCAGGACTGTTCGCTTGTATGTATATAAACACAGTAAATACACACGAATAAGAAAATAATATTGATGTTTGTAATATTTTATAACATTTATTAATTTTTTTCTGGGTCCTATCAACTGATGAAATCCAAGCGTTTTTGGCATTTGCATTTCACATATCTCAGAGAAGATCTGAAAACCTACATTGAAAGACATCCAGTAATTTTTAAGTTCAAGTTAAGTTAACTATAACGATTCAAAAGTTTCTGCGATTGCCAAATACTTGGAAGAACGATGACTTTTCGAAAATGCGTTTCAGTAGTAGATTACAAAAATGTTACAATATTGTAAACTGGAAAATTATATCACAGTTTTTCCATATCCGACACTTTTTATCTTTGCTGCTGATTTCTTTTTAAGGTACTAACAAAATTTTAATGATAGATTAGACTGTATAGGAAAGACAGAGATAAGAGATAGAGGAATCATTAAATAAGAAATCTAAGTGAAAAAGACTTATTTCACCTTTCATCAAGGCGTGAGGAATATTTTATATGTTAACTGCTTTCAATGTATTTAATAATGACTGTCTGCTGCCTCCATAACATACTCCGATATGCTTTATTCCATCCCACGATTACTAGAGGCACTGATTACAGTGTATGGCAGCTTCACACCATCCATAATTCTCTCCGTCATAGTGGTTTATAGTTCTGTAATTCTAATAATTTGCTTACTGCCATGTTTCTAATCTGTGGAATGAATTTCATATAAATATATTGTACTGGAATTATCACAACAAATAAAGTATCCTTTAGCGTAATACTTCTTTTTAATGGTCGCGTTTATGGACTAAGATATTGTCACGCTAATTCTGTGAACTCTAAGTCATCAATATTGAGCTGCACATCTACCGTGAAATAAGACGAACTGCAATGGTAACGCTCCCGCCGATCTCAAGCAGCATTTGCGTCTGGGTCTAAACGGCATCAGTATAAATATGTTATTGTCAGAAATAATGTGTGGATGGACAGTGCAGTATTGCTGAACCTACTATCTAATAATAATACTTTTTGTAATGATTTACTTACAATTATTAATACGATAACAAGACTATGGTAATCGCATTTTGCTTTCATTAATGTTGGTCTATTCTGCTTACAAGTTTCATTTTCCAGAGCCAGCTCTACTACTAATGTATTCCGTGAAATCTTCTCTTAAGCAACGCCTTCAATGATTCAAAAAGCACCCATAGCCACTGAAGGTTTCATAGTTTCAATTGGAGGTTTTTATGAGTTCACGACGGCAGTAATAGGTAAAACGTGTTTTTCCCTTCTAGGAAAATGTCTTGGAGCATATTATGACGCCAAGAGACAATAGTTATTATACATTCTCTTACTTCGGATTAATTAACAGAAATTTGAATACACATTAATCCAAAAATTTTACTTATAAGCGTAAAGCATTTCTCAGCAGTGTCCCTTGCACATGGCAATGTATAACAGAAAATAACTGTTCCATTTGTTTGCGTAAGACTTTTTTCATGAATATGGTTATCTCACATGCGTTGGCAGCTTACCCATGGTAACATTAGCTCTACGCCTACACGTTGTGTAAAAAGATAAAATCGCTCGTTTTAAATAGCTTAATAATATGTTTTTTTTTAGTTATACCGCTGTCACCTTCTTTCCAATATGAACTAGTATCTACCATTATAGATTTGCAGTTAACACCTACGAAGGCAAGTAGGACCACAATTAGAAAACATTTGCTGCCGAAAAACTGAAAGCAACTTTTTCCAGTACAAAATGTCCTGAAGTGGTTGCTGTCTACCGCACAAATACAATTAAGTAATCTCCTGTTCTCTACTAGTTCTTTGTCTATTGCAAGAAGGATTCTCATTTTGAAGTCGCCATAAATTGGCCAACATTCTTTCACTGCAGATTTACCACAGTTATTTCACCATGTGAATGATGTAGCTTTGTGATATGCGAAATGGAAATGACGAAGAATTGTAGTTTTTTCCATTCGCAAAGAACCAGGAAAAATAAATAAAAGCTGTTATAAACTAAACGTCTACTACCTTCATGATTTTCTAGAATTTTTGAGCTGTATTGCTGCGTTTAATGTGTTTGATGTGGTGTATTACAATGATTTTAGGTTTTGGTTGGATTTTTTATTTCAAGTTTGGTAGGTTAGTGCGTCAGAATCCAGTAATACAAATGGAGAGAAAATATGTATTGAAGGTAAACTTAACAAACAGGCACATTCAAAAGAAGTTGAAGCAAATGCTAGACATAGATTTAAGGAATCTCTTACCTCAAAAGGGCTAATTATTCTGTGTAAAGCAACACCCCCAGAATTCGAGAAGTAGACAAAAGCGTGTGGTGGCATTTTTAGAAACAGGGAAACTAATATAAGAATTATATACGCAAAAAACCTGAAAACTGGACTGATTAAATGGTTTGTTGTTGCCTGGAATTTTTTAATATTCTTAATGCAAAGATTTTTATTTAGTCGATCTACTTTCATTGATCTGTAGCAACAGACAACTAAAGAACCATATTGTCTTATATCCTTTTATCCTCTCATCAACATTTCTGCGAAAATATAAAAAAAATCACAATTTCTTAGAGACATGAGGAGAAAGGAACTTAAAAAATTGGGAAGATCAGATTAAGTGATAGAAAAAAATCCAATGGTACGCAGTTCCAATCGTCTTTGCATCATCATATGCTTTTCTTAAAAGAGACGTGCTATTATTAAGAATTTGTGGTTCTACGCTCTGCCACAGCTACAAAAACGAGAAGTGCAAAATGAAAATTTAGACACTTTAGATGCAGAAACATACAGGGGTGTAGATACAGGTGTCACAGTAATTGGTACCTTAACATGTGACCACTTCAGTGCGTTAGTCGTTTTTGCTCTGCGTCTAACAGTCTTGCATATAATTTAATACCTGTTTTCTGCTTGGTCGTAGCTGCACAACGAAATGGACTACATCTGTCAGTATAGACTTCCATTTTGTGTCTACCCGTCGTCCTTGAGTACCTGACCTGCTACCTAAGGGAAAATAAACCTTAATGGCTTGTTTGGGCTACGCGTACTCGAAGGTACTAACCAACCTTCTCCACAGCTAGTGGTCTAGTGGCTAGCGTTGCTTCCTCTGGATCACGGGGTCCTGGGATCCATTCCCGCACTGGGTGTTTGTTTTGTCTTCATCAGTTCATCATCATCATCATCATTCGTGACAGTGGCTAGATTGGACTGTGTAAAATATTGGGTTGTGTAAAAGTTGGGACTTTGTACGGGTGCTGATGACCGCGCAGTTGAGCGCTCCACAAACGAAACATCATCACTAACCAACCTAAAAACACACTAGTCTTAACAGCTATAATTACTTGTCAGAAAACGAAGAAACACTGAGGTCACGTTGTTCTGTACACTGTCCTCAGCCATTTTTTTCATCGTCGACTAGAAATTGTTATGAAGAACACAGCAAACTTTATTACTGTTCGTCCAAAGTGAAGTCTCTTCTTACGTTAATATATACACTACACTGAAACCACGCGCTGCGACGTTGTGGCTTCTTTTCATGGCTTGAGAGATGAAAACGGCGGTGAGGACGGTTGCAGCAAACGGTGTACACAAACCATTCTTCATTACCTCATTGAACTTGGACAGTGATCTGTGTCTCTGGTGCAGTTCAGCATCGACTCGTAATTTTCACACTTGTATCAGTGGCTGAGACCGGCATGCAGCGTACACGTGCTGCCCAGGTGGTGACGCGTCGAGGAAGCATTGCTGGCATGCCGGGAGCTGAGTCGAAAGCAGCAGAAAAACACTGAACACGGACCCGCTGCAACACGGGGCAAAGCAACGACTTCTAACTTCCTGGTAGCTCGCAGCGTTCCAGCGGCAGGCGATATTCTTAGCCGGCCGATGTCGCCGAGCGGTTCTAGGCGCTTCAGTCTGGAACCGCGCGACCGCTACGGTCGCAGGTTCCAATCCTTCCTCGGGCATGGATGTGTGTGATGTCCTTTGGTTAGTTAGGTTTAAGTAGTTCTAAGTTCTATGGGACTGATGACCTCAGATGTCAAGTCCCATGGTGCTCAGAACCATTTGAAACCATTTCCGATAGCCTTCTGTAGAATCAAACTATGGACCGATGGTTGGAGAGCAGCAGTTGGCAACGGCGGACTCTGGCAGTCCAGACGCGGAGCTGAGTGGTCGTTCATTTGTGTTTTATCTATGAGGTGGCAGGAAGTACGTCGGCAAGCAGTCTCGTAGTGTCTCGTAGTGTCTCGTAGTGTAAACGTAGGCTTCCGCGGCAGTTGTCACAGTCAATAAAATTGTTCTGGGTTTGACGCCACATTGCAGAGCTGCGCTTTAAATGCCGCTGTCCAGCGCCGAGAGTTGTAAAAAAAGCTTTCTTTCTAGGTCATAGCGAAGCGCCTCGAATGGGATCAGTGTTCTATGTGCTAGGGTCATCACGTGGAGGGAGGGCGCCTGGGAAGTACATGGCGGAACGCTGCTGCGTCAGCATTTCGCTGATAGCGGTGATTACGGCTCTGGATTATGGCTGAGCCTTATGCCGTTACATATCCTCCCTCCTTAGCTTATTCTGGCCTCTGGATTGCTGTTTAAGAGTATAGGTGCAACAGAGGCACTGATATATGTATCACTTTTTCGACATTCTGCGTTCTCCCGCCTGAATTCAGAATAGGCACTTCTTGCATAACTTTCACGTTTGTGTGCCCTACTTTCCTTTTCTGTGCTACACTATGTACACTACCTTACAAGCAATGAATCTCTTAGATTCGTTTATTTGCCACACTTTGCCTCACTCACTGAGGTTGCGTCACTTGTAGCTGCTGTATCATTTCACGACGTGGGAATGGTACGAGGAACGGGGCTCCTTACAACATAATCCTCCTGGTTTTTCTATTTAATATTCACAAGCTAAAGTTCGTGTCTCCACATGCTAAAATTGGCAACTCCTACATTCACCTAATAAGTACATCAATTACCTTTATTAACCGAAGTAAAATTTACGTATGTTACTATACGACATGTCCTGCATTTAGACAAACAATATTACCCTCCTTTCAACTCTTATATCAACAACTAAGCCCTCCTTGGGCTGTACATGTCGTTTAAGTTAATTTACGTGCCTAACAAATGATGAAAACTATTTACAAAATGGAGAAGCCAGTGGCAGGGAAAAACTCAGTGACTCGAATAACACAATCCATTATACAGTATCTTCCTAACACGAGCATCTTTCTCACAGTACAGCGATCTATGCAATAATATTTCTTCATGGTACTCCCCAAGATACTTCATAATGAAGCTGCATATTTGGATCCACAACTACCTCTCATTTCGAGAATCTACTAGCCGTTCAGTGGACCGATGTGTGTGTGAAATCTTATGGGACTTAACTGCTAAGGTCATAAGTCCCTAAGCTTACACACTATTTAACCTAAATTATCCTAAGGACAAACGCACACACCCATGCCCGAGGGAGGACTCGAACCTCCGCCGAGACCAGTGGACCGACTTCACAGAGTTCTTTGCTACTATGGACTTACTTCCTGGGTCACAGTAGCTGATCACCTACCCTCCTGTGTCCATAATACACTTTTGAAAAGCAACATAAAACTTTCCCTAATACCAGATATATTCTTCCACGACGTCAAAATTCCAGAGATAACGCTTGGTGAATTCCCTGCTATTACGTGCATACTGACAGACCTGGAGCAGTTTAATTGGTTAATACGAGGGCTATTCAGAAAGCAGGGAACGTTTTAGCATTAAAAAAACTAAGCAGAAGTAATACTTTTATTATATACATCTGAAAGACCAACTGACATACTACTTTTCCACATGGTCACCAAACACATTGAGGCACTTATCATAACGGTGGACAAGCTTTGAAAGACCTTCGTCGTAAAATTCTGCCGCCTGAGACATCAGCCAGTAAGTCCCGCCCACCTGGAGATCCGCGTTGTCATCAAAGTGCTGCAAGCCAGTTCTTCATCTTGGGAAACAAGTGGAAGTCGCTTCGTGCAGGATCTGGGCTGTAGGGCGGATGAGTGACAATTTCCCATTTGAATGAATTAAGGAGTTCTTTAGTGAGGTTTGCCGTGTGAGGTCGGGCATTGTCGCGCAAAAACAAAATTTTGGACGTCAGATTTCCTAGGCGTTTGTTTTGAACTGCTCTTCTAAGGCTGTGCAAATTTTGACAGTATAGAGCAGAATCTATGGTTGCTCCATGTTCGAGAAAATTGATAAGAAGCACAGCCAATACCTTGCTGACAAGGTTTGCAAACATTTTCTTGGTTTTTGGGGGACCTTGTGTGCCCCCACTCACTGGACTATAATTTTAACTCAGAACTGACGAATTTAACCCAAGTCTCGTCACCAGTTACGATTCGATCCAGTAATGAATCACCATGTTTGTGGTAGGCATCCAGAAATGTCAACGTTGCCCCTATTCGTTGTTCTTTATAGTGCTCTGTAAGCATTTTGGGCACCCATCGTGCACAAAATTTATCTTAACCTAGCTTTTGAGTGACAGCTTCAAACAACACAGTCAGTGAAAGTTGTGGAAAAGAAAGCGAAATCTCCATTACTGTGAAGCGACTGTTTTCACGAGCCGGCCACGGTGGTCTCGCGGTTCTAGGCGCGCAGTCCGGAACCGTGCGACTGCTACGGTCGCAGGTTCGAATCCTGCCAAGGGCAGGTTAGTTAGGTTTAAGTAGTTCTAAGTTCTAGGGGACTGATGACCACAGCTGTTAAGTCCCATAGTGCTCAGAGCCATTTTTTTGTTTTCACGAATCGTTTCATGAACTTTAGCGACAAGATCGTCAGTCACAATGCTCGGGCGTCCACCCTTCTCTTCATCGTGAACGTTAGTTCGGCCATTTTTAAACCGAATGCACTATTGCCGGAAGAGACATTCACTCATTACGTTGTTTCCGTACACTTCGCACTAAAAATGGCTCTGAGCACTATGCGACTTAACTTCTGAGGTCATCAGTCGCCTAGAACTTAGAACTAATTAAACCTAACTAACCTAAGGACATCAGACACATCCATGCCCGAGACAGGATTCGAACCTGCGACCGTAGCGGTCGCTCAGTTCCAGACCGTAGCCGGCACACTTCGCACTGTTCACGCAAAATTTCTAGAGGTTTTACGGTTTTTTTTTTTTTTTCAGAGCGAACCTCACAACTGGGTGGATTTTCGATTGTATCGCTCATTTCAACTTCGAAAATCGAAAAAACCAGACGCACAGAGACGTTCCCACTGTCACAGATTGATGCCGACTGAGCTGCCGAGCACGCACATACGAAAATATACTCGAACGGCCCGCGCCTAGCGGCATCAGACGGAAACGTTCCCTACTTTCTGAATAGCCCTCGTATTAACCCATTCATCCTGGACAGTCATCATAGTGCAGGCTCGGCTCCAGCACGATTTAGCATTCTCTCATGATGTTCTCACTTGTCGCGGCAGGCGTTGTAGACATTGCAGGTGTGTACACGTGCTGCCAGGATAATGGTGCGCTGAACTAGCGTTGGTAGTATGCCGGGAGGTGGGTCGACAGCGGTGTACAAGCAGTCGGCATGTGGGAAAGTACGGACATCTAACTTTGCAGTCCGATGCCGCATGGCAGATGACGGCGTTGCCTAATCAGACTCCGGACCCGTGGCTCGAGAGCAACGGCGGGCAGCTGGGGGATTACAGTGGCTGGTCGTCTGACTGAGTGGTTGCCCCTTCATGCATCATCCACGAAGCTGCAGCGGTACGTCAGCGAGTGATCTCGTTGAGAAGACTGCGGAGTGTTGTCTGCCAGAAGACCGGATCATCAGGAAGTAGTCCCTGGTTTGTGGCCGGCGACAGCAATGGTAACGTGAGATAGCCTGCATCAGTAGAACTTTGCTACGACTCACATACTGCAGGCGCCATGCATCGCCTTGCTGTGTCGATCATGACCTACTCGGCAGGGGAAGGGTTTAACTGCCGCTGTCCAGTATGACCGTTGCTGAAGAAGCCACGTTTGTGGATCGTATCGAAACGTCTCAAAGTGGGACATCACGAAGAAGGAGGCCGACGCATAATCAGGGACATACGGGAGGATTACAGTGTCGGCAGGTCGCTGACCGTGGCTGCTGATGGTAAGGATGGCCTGGTTAAGACTCTGGACTTACACGCAGTTTCATGCCGTTTCGGAGTTTACCTATCTTTATGTGATTGCACTCACTTTGTCCTTCTTGATTGCATTTTACATTGATTAGGGTTGGTAGGGTGTCATGAAGCCATGATAACCTCCCCTGAGGTAAGCTGGCCCACAAATGTTGCAACTGATCCGTTATATCCTGGATGCTGGAACTGAGATGGATGTATGTTGATTCTAATGGGGACATGTTTGGGGATGTTTCTGGCCACAGGAGAACCTCAGAGTCATGGAGACAGTTCATACTCATATATATCATACAAGGACGAGAGTTGTTCTACTGAAAAATGGTACTGTGCTGCTGTGGTCTTAGAGATAACACGTGAGAAGTCAGGATGTCCGTGATGTTCCATTGTTCCTTCCGAGTTCACTCAGTCACTGCCAGACGAGATATAAAGTCATAGCCAATGGCTTTTCACACTTTGACTCCAGGAATAACACAGCTGTGCCTCTGCCGCCTTAGTCTTTGTTGACTGTCATGCAGGACAGTGCAGAAACACGATTCATGCCTGAACACAATGCGACGCCATTCGACAGCAATCTATGGTTCTCGGTCATGGCAGCACTCCACAGACAGACGTTTGTGTTTTTGTGTCAGTGGCGGCCTATGCAATGGACGGTAATTCCTTAAACCTGCTGGTGCTAGTCTCTGACCAGTGGTGCAGGATGACACAGAACGTGTCAATGAGTCCATTGCTTATTCTCGGATGTCAGGTGCAGACGTGAAGGGGTTCCAATGCGCTTCCTGCACAATATGGCGAACCACCCTTGTAGTGGTCAGACGTTATCAGGGGGAACCTTGACTACGGGAATGTCTGCCCTCACGTCTCCATGCACTTCAACATCGGGCAACTGTGACATCCAAATGTCCCAAAAACCTGGACATTGTACGATTCGACCTGCCACCCAAATAGAGACCCACAAGTAGGCCCCTTTCAAGCTTTGTCAGGTGCTGATAACGAGGTCTCACGCAAATAAGCAGCTCTCCCATGTCCTTCAGAGTGATCACTGAACACCTGACCTGTTCACGCTACTTATATATCCTGCCAGGCCGGGAAACAACAATAACATGAACAGCACTAATGCAGTCTTGTGGCCGTTCTATCTGTCATAGAGAAATGTAACCGTAATCAATTATACACTTGCCAGTGTTCTGTACGCTTACGAACTCACTGTGATGTCTGACCATGTCTTCTGGGTGCTTCACTTTCTTTGTCAGGCAGTGTACTTTTCACTCGCACAAATGTATGGACTGAAATGTGCTGGGCTGAAATACACACGCTATCATATTTTTTCAGTAAATGATTTCTTAGTTAAGTAAATATGCTCCACAAATAGTCTCCTTTCGGAATCATCATTAACAATTATGAAAAGAAGTATAGCCCATTAAGAAGCTCAGAAGCCACACTACAGATTTTATAACCAAAAACTAAAAACTCACGTGAAGTGTAAAACAGCCGCTTTTATTGTTCACAAGAAGCAACAAACATTTATTAAAAAATAAGCGCAGAAATGAATGTTGGATAGTCTTACATAGGCTGAAACGTTTTTACAGCGCGAAAATGGGAAACATGAAGTTCCCACCGGTATCGCACGCCTCGACGTTCGCGAAGCGACTTAATGTCGCGACATAGGAAGTTGAGCAGTCGGCTCGGAACGGGCGGCCCTGATGCTGTGGTTTAGCTGGCAGTATTGCCTTTGCCGCCGCATTGGAATCTCACCTTCACGATGTCAGTGGCAGAGCGGGAAGGTTCGTGTCAGAGTAGGAAAGATGACTGTGTGCGATAGAAGAAAAAGTCTTAGACTTGTGGTTATAGTCTGAAGATGGAATAGACAAGTTTTTACGTGCCAGTAGTCTGGTCGGCAATGACGAGATGGAATAATTTCTTAAAACATACCTAACAGACAGAGCTGTGTGATGTTAGAATGTGGTATTTCCATGCAGTTTATCGCGTTTCGCTTCCTATCCACGTAGTTACTTACCACCAAAACAAAAGCGAAGAGGTTCTCGAGGCAACAAAACGAACAGCCAACACAAGCTGCGAGGATATTTATAAATTATAGTCATCCTGGTAGCTAAAAAATAGAAAAAAATAGAAAAAAGTCTAACTGCCCTCGTTAACTGCCAAGTCAAAAGTTGAACTCACTATTTTCCATTATGGACATAAAATTCACGTTACGACAGTACGAAATTATAGCGTACACTCATCTTAAATTGCGATTGACAAAACCACAATTAATTTATTTGCTGCACAGAGTGTAGAATTGACAAGAAATAAGTATGCTTCATTCTAATTCTTTACGAAGGCACTCGCCTTTTTAATATCACAATGGCAAAATGTGAAAGAATGTCCACGAAGCAGAATGAAATTCACATAATACTGTATATAAAAGCTCAAAAATAAAATTAATTCAGGAATTTAACAATTACAGACATATCACGGGCAGGGAAAAAGAAAAACAGAAAGCATGCAGTACGTAGACGAACATAAAAGGATATTCACACGGGGTTCATTGTTATAAAAGAGGAGGAAGCCTTTTTACACACTACTTTTTAACTTGAAACGTGACATTCAATATTTACAATGTGTCAGTGGAGTTTTCTTTGTTCTTCATGAAGGGTGTTGTGAACTTCATTATGAGACTGTTATTGTGTACATTTTTGCCTGAAGAGGAGAGGAAGAGAGAGATAGAGAGAGGGAGGGAGATGGCTGCTTACCTGAGACGTTGCAAGTTTAATACTCAAGGTGTCTGAACATTCAATAGCAAAACAAGGAAATAACACCATTCTTTAAGGCTACACACATATAAGAAGGGAGAAATAACAAGACAAACGTCATAACAGGACATATAATCTATAAAATAAACCAAAAAACGAGAAGGGTGAGAACACATATATTGTAAGGAGATCTAAAGAACGAAAGGGCAGTAAAAACAAACAGAGAGAAGTTTAGATACCAGTATGTCCCGGAAAAGCTGGCCTGAATGAAGCTGAAGCATGTCGCAGGGAAACTCCTTGGAGAAGAAAAAGAAGAAGAATAAGAAAAAGATTAACACTAGATCTAACAAGAATAAAAATGTCATTATTTTAACAGTATGAACTTTTTCATGAGATCAAGAACAAGTTTTTCTCCTCGTAATTCCAATCGCTCTTAAATGTATCACCGTCTCATGTACCACAACCAATGGTGTCGTCACTGCGGAGGATTTGTATACTGCTTTTATAGGTGTTCGCAAGGGCGGAAGAGTGGGAAGAACAGGGGGTACGTCCCCCCTTTCCCCTCCAGCAATCTGGAGTACACAGATTTCATTCATATACTGAGGAATAACCATCATTTCTCTTGGATATAATAAGTGTTTATATGTCGCCTACAAAAGTTAGTTCTAGTGGCATGACATTTCTCGAAACTGACCTGCTCATGTACACAAAAAGTGCCAATTTTAGAAACTTTGCTCTCCCCCATCCCCCCCGCGGAAAAAATTCTGCTGAAGCCCATTCCTGCACCTAAAGGAAAAGAACTCACTAAAATAGTTATCACCTCACTGATTTCCTTTTATAAATATCAGAAACTATGGAGCAATCGACCTCGTTGTAAATCGCTAACAATGTTCTCTCCGTTTACAGTGCGTTAGAAAAAAATTGTTGTCAGATACTTATTCTGCGCATCTCACTTCGTAATTTTTCTAACCTTTAGGAGTCAGTTAAAATGAACTTCAGATTAACTGCTGGAAGATGAAAGGGCAACATTCCACCGATTATGAAAATAAATAGATTTTACTTGATTGAATTTTTATTGATCTTTATTGTACTTTTCATCACTTGACATTCGTTCTCTTTGATCTCCATTCACATATACTGTTAGTTTTTCATTACTGCAGACTATTTCTACCGTCGCTTCTCCGAGCACCAAATCTAATCGTGCATTTAGGGATCAGTATTCTTATGGCTGAATTTGATTTTCCCAAACTTTAAACTACTTTACCTGTCACCAGATGGGGACGAGATGCTGTTGTACTCAGCCGACTTTGCTATCGTGTTTCCAAATGATTCCTAGGTCACAGATGTTCAAGAAAAACTTAGTTTCTCGGTAATGCTTTTAAAGTCCGCCTAGCCAACTGTATTTTAACACTGTATGTTTTGCCTGTAACACAAATGTGTTCCTTGTCAGCTTATGCCTTTCCTCTGGAAATGGCTAAACGGCCGATACTTGCAGTACTGAAAAAGACAAAATAATAGGGTATTATAATGTAAGGTACGACAGCTTGTGCAGCAGGTTGTCATTAAGAGTAATTATGTCGGCTGAAGACCTTGCTGCAACTAAAATATTTTCGTCTGTATACGGTGATTCAGCTAGAAAGTTCACATCAGATATTTTCTTAAATGTTTAAGATATCGAAATTGCGCTTCAACCCAAAAGCACTGCGAAAAAGTCCTTATAGGTATATTAATTACTGAGATATCGATGTCAGCTTCACTTTTTCAAGTAGAAGTTTCCAAACAGAACTTCTGGTGCTAGAATTGTAATTCTAATAGCCTCCGTAGCAACAAACATGCGTTCTGAAAACAACGACCGTGTGAAGCCCAGCTCGCTCTTCTTCGTCCACTAGGCACAGAAAGGAGCAGATATAGGAGCCCAGGCATATACTGTGTTCCTTGACTTCCGGAAGACATTTGGTACAGTTCCGCACTGTCGCCTAATGAACAAAGAACGAATGTATCAGACCAACAGTGTGACACGATTGAAGGGTTTCTTGCAAACAGAACACAGCATGTCATTCTGAACGGTAAGAGGTCGTCAGGCGTGAAAGTATCTCCGGGCGTGCCACAGGGGAGTGTTATAAAACCATTAATTTTCACCGTGTAAATAAATGACTTATAAGATGTTCCATGAGGATTTCCCGCGGATGAAGTCGCGAAGATAGAAAATTGTAGCGAAATGCCGGAAGACCAGCAGATGATCGATACTTGGAGAAGCAGTAATTGACGTTCGACATAAACAAGTGTAACGTACTGTGAATACATACTCGTACACAGAAAAACCACTTATTGTATAATTATAAAATTGCCGAACAATCACTGGAAGCTATTACTTTCATAAACTATCTAGAGGTATGTGAACTGGAACGGCAACTTAAAATTAATCTCAAATAAGGCAGATGTCTGATTGAGATAAAGTGAAAGAATACTCAAAAAATGTAGTACATTAACAAAGGAAGCAGCTTACAACACTTTCGCTCGATCAGTACTTGAACGTTGCTCGTCAGTATGCGACGCATACTAGATAGTGCTGATGAAGGGAAGAGAGAAGATCCAAAGAAGAGCA
This sequence comes from Schistocerca americana, assembly GCF_021461395.2. Taxonomy (NCBI): domain Eukaryota; kingdom Metazoa; phylum Arthropoda; class Insecta; order Orthoptera; family Acrididae; genus Schistocerca; species Schistocerca americana. Next base: position 478,706,520 of record NC_060121.1, read on the forward strand.
GCACGATTCGTTGCAGGTTCATCTAGTAAGCGCGAAAATGTCACGGAAATACTGAGCTAGCTCCAGCCCAGACACTGCATGAGAGGCTTCCACAACACGGGATGAAATACTGTTGAAGTTCCCAGAGCGTACATTCCTCGAAGACTCAACCAATTCATTCCTTCCGCCTGCGTGTATCTAGCGAAAAGACATGAAGATAAAATTAGAAAGATTCGAGATCACATGGTAGCTTACCAGCAATCGTTCTATCCCCTAACCATACGTGACTGGAACAGGAAAAGGGGGAAGTGATACTGGAAAGAAGTTACTCTCCGACACACAACTTAAGGGGCTTGCGAAGTATAGATGTAGATGTAGACACCAATCGCTTTGATGTTATAACCCAGAGACTTTTCGGGGACGTATAAAGCATGTGGCGAAGTCTTGCCAGCTGTTCAGCCCAACCCTATTACAGAAAAAGAGTTAAACAACATTACAATCACATTTCCAATCACGCATTCCTATTCCTTCTGCAGATAGAGTTCAGTGGTAGTCTTTACAGGCCTGTAACCAATTAACTAAAAAGTCAGTGAATTTAATCTGCTTAAATATTAAAATCAGTTTTCTCCAGCCAGTTGAAACCACTGATATCATGCCTAAGTATACGACTATCGAAGGGTGGGGTGGTGGGGTGGAGCTATTTAATGATCAAATATTAGTTAATTCATAAAATACACAAGATGGCAAAAATCAGTACAAGCTCCAGGGCCTGTTACTTTCAAATTTAAGCCACTGCAACGAAGACACATAGGGACACTGTCCCCGCCCTGGTTCAGAGAACTAGCGTTGCCACAGTGTCACCAACCTACGCCCTGGGAGGCCGAATCACCCCTTCAGCCGAGAGCCGTAGCAACAGTCTGCACCGCTGTGACATGATCGTCACATATCACCGAGCAATATTTTTCTGTTTTTCTTCTAATTTACTTACTATTTTTTGAGGATAATACAAGGCTTGGTAACTCCTGGCGAAAGTTTCAAATTGATAAGAATGGAGCTGCCCGACGTGTTCGGCCCATGTTCGAATGTGACCGCTGGCTGTCAGTCACACAGGCTCTGGAGAAAAGGAGTGTGTCCCCAGGCACTGCAATTCGTGGAAGCGTTAGCCGTAAGCCCCTGCCTCACGCGTTGGCGGTGAATTCGGTTTTCTCCTTTGAAGGAAGCTGCCACTAATCCACTGCAAGTCCCTAGAGAATATTTGTGCATGACGAATCCACCTCCCTGTAGACGAACCTAAGAACAGGCTGCCAGGGAGCTGCTCGGCAATAGTGAAGAAACTCGATGCCTTTCCCTGCAAATCTTGTTATCCAATCAACTAAGCTTTGTGTGTCACCGTGCTTAGGCGCGAAGAGCTCTACCAGCGAGTGGAACGTTGATGGCAGCCATTACCAACCTCCTGCATATTAAGAGGCATTCAGTAAATCAAGAATGAGGAATTTCTGCAGCGTTCCCCTCTGTCCACGAAAGTAAAGGGAAAAATCTCACTGATCACTGTCACAATAGCCGAGTGTCCTCCCCTCCATGCAGACTTTTTCAAAAAGTCGGGAGCTAGGTTCAGAGCAGTAAATTTTCGTGCTATTGTAGTGTGAAAGCCACAAGAGTCACCGACGTTTCAGAGGTTGTCAGGGACAGCCTTTCTCTGCCGCCATCTCGGCTGCCTTTTCCGGTAATTATGGCGCATTCTGGCGCACGTTCGCTGAGTTTTGAACAAGTGTCGTATTTCGCATTACCGTTATCCACTTTCTGGGCTGATTACAATTTGCGGGATTTGCTACGCAACTTGAGTTGCCTGAGTAACTATGTTATTTCATGGGTCTTGGACTCGTGTAATTTGCATTTACGACCTGCACAGATTAGAGAAGCTTATAGTGTTTCCGAAGCAGCCCTGCTCGTAAAACAGGTGCACAGACGACTTTGTGCTCGCTGAGTTGGAGCATTTTCTCACACAAAATTATGACACCTCATATTCATTTAGTAGGAAAGTTGTTTTCTGTTTTTTTAATTTGCTGTGATTCGAGAATTTGAGTAAATAAATTACTTATTAAATTCAGACTTGATTTGAATTTCAGAACCAAAGTATTATACTACAGCTGATCCTAGTTAGATGATCCTCTTGAAAGGAATATAGCTCCTGTATTCGTAACTTGTCTCTCTCACTGTGACAGTGTTCCATTGAAAAAGTAGGTGCCGACAATTTGGTTGAATTACTAAACATGAAATATGATTTCTGATTTAAGAGCACTGCAATGAGCTCATCTTAGGTGGGCTAAAGACAGGTTAAAAAATAAAGTAACGATAGGCAGAATAAAGTAAAGATAGGCAGCATGGGTAATTGGTTTCGTTTCGTAATACTAAATTCTCAAGATACCTCTCTGCTTTTATGAGCAATACTCCCTCTACGTACTGAACAAGATGCAGTAGTTTCCCATGTAATTATATTTCTTATTATGCACAAATAGCTTGATCCACAGCGAGCTTGTGTATCGTCCAACAGTCCGAAAATGTGGGCTGACGAAGTCCCACTTTTTGTCCCAAAACACCCTCGCGTTTCTTTGTTTTTTTTCAAGAATTTAGTTCTTTTGATTACTGTTCCCTGTCTCTTACTGGTCTGTAGTCTGTCGCTGTTCCGCTAATTAATCAAGAACATTCTCTCTGTTGCAAGAAAAGTTGTTTAATGTCTCCACGGTCCACTGAGCGGAAGGTTATCAGAGCTCATTTTAATCTAATGGTAGGGGAAACGGTGACAGGCAGGACTCTTCGCTTTTTTTCATTTTAGTTCGTAACATCAACAATGTTTAAAACCGATGAATACTAAGTGCGGTATATTGTAATTTTTTACAATATTTTTACCTACAGTGCAACCAACAGATGAAAATGAAGCTTACATCGATATCTCTGTAATTAACATAGCTATCACGAAAGGCTATACAGCGTTTAGCGTGGACTTTCATCACAGTTCATCTGAGTGAAAAAAAAGTTACGATATCTTAAATGGGGCAGGAAATATTTGAGGTGAACAGCTTAGCTGAACCTTCCTCTATTCTGCTTGGAAGTGGTTTAGTCAGTAACGTATGCTCCACTTGTTACGGACAAACGCGAAAGGGGTTACACTTTTGCTCAGCAAATAAACTTCCGGGGGCACTTACTTTGAGTGAGGTGTTAATAAGGCGAGCGTTTAGAAACCTGTGGGGAAGGGCGCCTCACCTGGCCCGCCGTCCTTGTGCAGGATCTCGGAGCGCGACATGTCGCTCATGTGGCTCTGGTGGCTGGCAGAGCCGTTGTTGGTGGTGGTGGGCGTGGACGACTTCTCGGGCGACACGCTGTTGGAGGCGGCGGCCAACCCCGCCCCCACCGCCACCCCTGCGTTGGCGGCCGCGGCGCTGCGCTGCTCTACCGCCTTGCTGATGGTGAACGCCGTCGTTTCCAGGGCGGGCGCGCTGCCGTCCAGGGTGGCCGTGCTGTCGCCGCACGCGTCCTGCGTGCACAGTGGATGTCAGGCGGCACTGCGAAACTGCAGGATACGGCGAGGCGCCGCACTCCCTCGTCGTGCAGATGTCGTAAGAACGCTACAAACACTACGATTTATAGACCGACCGAACAACAAATTGTACGTGATTTGAAACTTCCTGGCAGATTAAAACTGTGTGCCGGACCGAGACTCGAACTCGGGACCTTTACGTTTCGCGGGCAAGTGCTCTACCAAGTGAGTTATCCAAGCACGACTCACGCTCCGTCCTCACAGCTTTACTTCTGTCAGTACCTCGTCTCCTACCTTCCGAACTTAATAGAAGCTTCTGTAAAGTTCGGAAGGTAGGAGACGAGGTACTGGCAGAAGTAAAGCTGTGAGGACGGGGCGTGAGTCGCGCTTGGGTAGCTCAGTTAGTAGAACACTTGCCTGCGAAAGGCAAAGGTCCCGAGTTCGAGTCTCGGTCCGGCACACAGTTTTAATCTGCCAGGAAGTTTCATATCAGCGCACACTCCGCTGCAGAGTGAAAATCTCATTTTGAAATTGTACGTGGTTTGGCTTCTTGGATGACGACCATATTCTGTAAATTACTGTTACAGTCTTTTCTTTCTTTTGCTTGTGCCTTTCTTCCCGCAGAGACGCAGGGTCGGCATGGTTAATCGGATGTGGCAATGTTAGTGTAAGGGGTGGCCGGATGCCCTTCCTGCCGCCACCCCGTACCCCCCGGGACGGAATTAGTGTACCCCAACTGTCTGCGACTAGTGTAATCCACGGAATAGTGCGAAAGTGTTCAGACGCCTGCGAGTCGTGTAACTGAGGCGGGACGTGGAGACCGGCCCAGTATTCACCTAGGGGGATGTGGAAAACCGCCTAAAAACCACATCAAGGCTGGCCGGCACACTGGCCGTCGTCGTTAATCCGCCGGTCGGATTCGATCCGCGGCCGGCGCTCCTACCCGAGTCACAGGAAGCAGCGCGTTAGCGCTCTCGGCTAACTTGGCGGGTCTGTAAAGTACTGTCACAGTCGGAATACTAAATCAGGCAGAACTTCAATCACAGTGTGGTTTACGATTTAGCGACTCGATATGTGCAGTGACGGCGGTCCACCAGCTGTAGAATATATGTTGCGGGAAAAGTTTCTTCCGACATCTCTCTACACAACACTTGCACTATCTGATCAGAAATATCCGGAAGACTATTACTGGACATTAATGTGCGGTGTGTCCGCCGTTTGCCTTTATAATAGCTTGTACTCCGCTTGGGAATTTTCAGTGATGTGTCTGAACGTCTCTGAAGGAACGGCACCCAATTCTTTCTCAAGAACCCATCCAGAGAAGGCAATGGTGTTGGACGCTGAGGTCTGTTGCGAAGTCTTCGTTCTAACTCATCCCAATGGTGTTCCCTTTAGTACAGGTCGTCACACTGGGCAGGTGACTCCATTTCAGAAATGAGATGCCTGAAAAAAATCGAAACACTAAAAAGTAGTTAATGTAGGGTGATGAACTTTCAGGTATATATTTTCCTAGGTAATATATGTAATTGAGTAAGATTGAAAACTCACAGGTTAATGAAAAGCGTGAGACAGGCCATTGCAGATGTGGAATGCTGTTACGTTAATTATCTTCCAGAATGTTGAGCGTAAGCAGGTATTGTATTGTAAGGTGCCGGATGTCAGTTTGTGGAATGTAATTCAGTGACTGTTGCACTTGGTCCGTAAATACGGGACGGTTAACGCTCTTTGCGAATGGCGTTGGAAGTGTCGTCCGATAAAGTTCCATATGTGCTCCACTGGAGACAGATCTAGTGATCGAGCAGGCCAAGACAACATGTCGACACTCTGTATAGCCTGTTGGGTTACAACAGCTGTATGTGGGTGAGTGTTATCCTATTGGAAAACACCCCTTGGAATGCTGTTCATGAACGGCAGCACAGCAAGTCGAATCACCAGACTGACGTACAAATTTGCAGTCAGGTTACGTTTGATAACCACGAGACTGCTCTTGCTGTCATACGATATAGCACCCTAGATCATAGCTCCAGGTGTAGGTCCAGTGTGCGTACCACCCTGGTAGGTTGTTTGCAAACCCTGAACTGACATCACTCTAAGCAACACGTGGCTATCACTGTGCCCGAGACAGAACCAGCTTTCATCAGAAAACACAACAGAGATTCCCCCCCCCCCCCCCCTCCGCCGCCAATGAGCTCTCTACAGGACCTCTGGCTCGTAACTATTCTCGAAGTAACCCATATGTAACGGTTTTTGAAGGAGAGGGAGGTTTACTGTATGCCCACGTAACGATTAATGGTAAGTTGCAAAATTTTAAACTTGTGTGCACAAAAATCGAACTCAATACCCTAAATGTGTATTTCTCAAGATAAAGTTTGTTTAACTACTTTAAACGATTAATATAAAAGTACTCGGTAAAACTGGGTGCCCTTTTGGATTCAGTAAATCAGACATTTGTAAGTTTAGCGTGAACCTCAAAAAACAATAATTTTTCAAAATGTTTATTATTTATACACATTTAAAGGCAACAAAATAAGTCGATTTATAGCACCTAAGTTTTCAGGTGGCCGCCGTTTTGAAATGAACTTCAAGGAATTTGATTTCCCAGGTTCACCCGGTGGAGAATTTCATACTGGTAATGTACATATGTTTAATTTTGATAGCAACTTGTTCTTCACCCTCAATCGTGCGAACCATTTAGTTGTGCAATCCGCGGATAGGTATTTTGGACATCATTTTGTGCTGCAAAGGCTCATCAGTTTACTGGCCACGAATTATTTGCATAGTATTTAAGATATTTACTTTTTTATTAATAAATTTATTAATAAACATTTGTATCAAAAAATAATTCTTCGACAAAAGCTTGTTGAACATGAGTATAAAATAAGGCTCCGAGCCCGGGAAACCTCCTTAATAGCAACTGAGTCCGAATGAAGTTTATCTCAGAAATTCGGTCTTAATCGCACAAAAGAAACTCATGTCGCTCCTTGCATTATAGTTGTTGCAAAAATGAGGAAGTGTATTCTGTTGTCACTAGTCCTCTTTCTTCCTAACCGGTAAGACAAATACCACAACCCCAATTAACAGAAATATTTTTTGTCATGTTACTCATAAGTGGGAAGTATAATCGAAAAATATATCAGCAATGTAGTTATAAACCTAGCGCTCTGTTTCCGTCAATTAAACTAAACGGGCTACCACTGAGGTTTCCACGCGCGTCACACTTAAAGCACATTATATTGTACTATAAGGCCCCAACAAATTACGGTTTGTAGCAGTCGAAAATGTAATCTAAACATTTCGTTCGCTTAGTGTGTTTACTTAAAAATCAATAACAATAAAGTGTGACGCATGTCGAACGGCAGGAAGGGTATGTTCGTAAACTTTTCATACGTCGAAATTAGAATTACATTAATAATTTCAGCTGCTAACGGGCGTTGATATATATCAACGGGGACAGGTGAAAATGTGTGCCCCGACCGGGACTCGAACCCGGGATCTCCTGCTTACATGGCAGACGCTCTATCCATCTTTTTTTATTTCATTCCACAATAACAGTAACAGAAATGGCTAGCTTACAACGAAATGACATAAATAAGGTGACATATAATTGCAGTCATAAATTACAGCATTCAAAGAATGAGGAATGATATGCAGTCTTTAGCAGTAGCATACATTTAGCACCTCCACTGTCATGAGCCACAGAGGGCACAGGTGACAGCGCGACTGCAGGGACTATCTCGCGCACGCCTCCCGCGAGACCCACATTCTCACCTTGTAGGTCCACACACTACATTTGTAGTGTCCCACCCCAACACACGTCGTCTTCAAAATTGCTGTCAGAAATGAAACTAAATAGAAAACATAGTGTAGCTTCTCCAGAAGAGAATGATACTTGTCGATAACATCGGAAGTTCACTGAGGCTTTTTGCGCATGATGCTGTGGTATATCGAGAGGTTGTAACAATGGAAAATTGTGCTGAAATGCAGGAGGATCTGTAGCAAATTGACTCATGGTGCAGGGAATGGCAATTGAATCTCAATGTAGACAAGTGTAGTGTGCTGCGAATGCATAGAAAGAAAGATCCTTTCTCAGTTAGCTACAATATAGCGGGTCAGAAACTGGAAGAAGTTAATTCCGTAAATTATCTGGGAGTGCGCATTAGGACTGATTTAAAATGGAATGGTCATATAAAGTTGATCGTCGGTAAAGCAGATGCCAGTCTGAGATTCATTGGAAGAATCCTAAGGAAATGCAATCCGAAAACAAAGGAAGTAGGTTACAGTACACTTGTTCGCCCACTGCTTGAATACTGCTCACCAGTGTGGGATCCGTACCAGATACGGTTGATAGAAGAGATAGAGAAGATCCAACGGAGAGCAGCGCGCTTCGTTACAGGATCATTTAGTAATCACGAAAGCGTTACGGAGATGATAGATAAACTCCAGTGGAAGACTCTGCAAGAGAGACGCTCAATAGCTCGGTACGGGCTTTTGTTGAAGTTTCGAGAACATACCTTCACCGAGGAGTCAAGGAGTATATTGCTCCCTCCTACGTATATCTCGCGAACATACCATGAGGATGAAATCAGAGAGATTAGAGCCACACAGAGGCATACCGGCAATCCTTCTTTCCACGAACAATACGGGACTGGAATAGAAGCGAGAACCGATAGAGGTACTCAAGGTACCCTCCGCCACACACCGTCAGGTGGCCTGCGGAGTATGGATGTAGATGTAGATGTATATGTAGATGCCAGTTCCATATTTGTACATCGGATAGTTAGCGAGATTGAGCAAAATGACTGAAATGTAAGGCCATGTGTGTGCTCTTTGCGGGAAATGGCAACACTGTCCCGCCCCTCCACGTGTTTCTTCCGAAGCATCAAATCTAAAGTAATTCGGAACAGACTACAGACAGAGTGAACACCACTTTCCTCTACCCCGTCTTGCAGTTTTTGCATTTGCTTGCTGAAAATAAACACAGAGAACTGCAATTACCGTGGGCGACGATGTGGTGGCAGGGACGCCACTGGTCGCGTCATCGCTGATAGCTTCTGCCGAGGCGGTGGACTGCCCCTCGACGAGTGCGAGAGACGACACGAGCGCCTCGGCGGCGGACGACTTCTTGCTGGCGCGCAGGCGGCGGAAGCGGCGCTTGGACAGGAACTTGACGGTGGGTCCCGTGCGGGCGGAGGCGGCGCCGGGCAGCAGTGAGGCCGGCACGGGGGCGGCGGTGGGGCCGGGAGACGGCAGCGACAGGGACGGCGGACGGCTCTCCGCCCCCGGCGTCGCTGGCGGCCGGGCCGCAGCAGCCGATGCCTTGTCCGGCCTGTGTACGGTCACGGACGTGAGTCCCACAGTAACAATCTGAACTAGGCCAGTTTTCTGACTAAAATTTCTGTTATGCAGAGGGCTGTGGACGTGATATTCAATGGAATCCTTTATTGCTAGTGTTACTTTTGGCAGATAAAATGTTTTCCCGTGTTCACTACTTCTGGTTGCTACACTACTGGCCATTAAAATTGCTACACCAAGAAGAAATGCAGATGACAAACGCGTATTCATTGGATCAAATATATTATACTAGAACTGACATGTGATTACATTTTCACGCAATTTGGGTGCATAGATCCTGAGAAATCAGTACCCAGAACAACCACCTCTGGCTGTAATAACGGCCTTGATACGCCTGGGCGTTGAGTCGAACAGAGCATGTACAGGTACAGCTGTCCATGCAGCTTCAATACGATACCACAATTCATCAAGAGTAGTGACTGGCATATTGTGACGAGCCAGTTGCTCGGCCACCACAGACCAGATGTTTTCAATTGGCGAGAGATGTGGAGAATGTGCTGGCCAGGGAACCAGTCGAACATTTTCTGTATCCAGAAGGCCCGTACAGGACCTGCAACATACGGTCGTGCATTATCTTGCTGAAATGTAGGGTTTCGCAGGGATCGAATGAAGTATAGAGCCACGGTTCGTAACACCTCTGAAATGTAACGTCCACTGTTCAAAGTGCCGCCAATGCGAAAAAGAGATGACCGAGACGTGTAACCAATGGCACCCCATACGGTTACGCCGGGTGATACGCCAGTATCGCGATGATGAATACATGCTTCCAATGTGCGTTCACAACGGATGCCACCATCATGATGCTGTAAACAGAACCTAGATTCATCCGAAAAAATAACGTTTTGTCATTCGTACACCCAGGTTCGTCGTTCAGTACACTATCGCAGGCGCTCCCGTCTGTGGTGCAGCGTCAAGGGTAACCGCAGCCATCGTCTCCGAGCCGATCATCCATGCTGCTGCAAACGTCGTTGAACTGTTCGTGCAGATGGTTGTTTTCTTGCAAACGTCCCCATGCGTTGACTGAGGGATCGAGGCGTGGCTACACGATCCGTTACAGCCATGGGGATAAGTTGCCTGTCATCTCGGCTGCTAGTGATACGAGGCCGTTCCGTGTTACCCTCCTGAACCCACCGAGTCCACATTCTGCTAACAATCATTGGATCTCGAGCAATGCTGCTAGCAATGTCGCGATACGATAAACCGCAATCGCGATAGGCTACAATCCGACCTTTATCAAATTCGTAAACGTGATGGTGCGCATTTCTCCTCCTTACACGAGGCATCACAACAACGTTTCACAAGGTAACGCCGGTCAACTGCTCTTTGTTTATGAGAAATCGGTTGGAAACTTTCCTCATGTCAGCAAGCGTACGTGTCTCCATCGGCGCCAACATTGTGTGAATGCTCTGAAAAGCTAATCATTTGCATATCACAGCATCTTCTTCCTGTCGGTTAAATTTCGCGTCTGTAGCACGTCATCTTCGTGGTGCAGCAATTTTAATGGCCAGTAGAGTATATTATGTAAGTAGCGACCTGCCCAGGCTTCGTACAGGTTGCATGAAGTGAGTAGAGCAAAATTACTTGGCGTATTTTACTTGGGATCACTAATAAAGTTCAGAGAACGACGTTAAGTTAGTAAATATCATCGTTTTCATATACCTTACGCGAAATAAGCAGCGTGCAGCAGAAAAGTTGTTTGGAGGTAAGAATATTTTGTGTGCCATATTCACTTGACGTTTGTAGTAACACCTCATGTTAACGATGGGAGCACACCGTGATGTATTAGATCTACAACATTGCTCACGCCGTTTTGCAATAGATAGCAGTAGCGGCAAATGGTTGTGCAGGTAGTAGGTCGTAAGTGTCATAGATAAGTTTAGGTATTTATCAACATAAAGCTATCAAAATATTAGTCGATTTGCGTCTGCGCTATAAAATTATGTCAAACTAGGAGGCCAGTTCTCGTAATTTGTGGGAAGTTTTAATTTTTGCTTTAACACGAAGAAATCTGCGGTTGAGGTTCATAAAATTCTGGATAAGACCTCTCGTAAAGCACTTATTAGTGAATGAACGTGAAAAGAATGTTACCAACGCGTCAAGAACGGTGATTCTGACGTAGAAGACCGGCACGTCGGTGGAAGAAAGAAGTTTCTCGAAGCTACGGAAATTAATGCCGATCCTTGTAAGACATACAACCACACTATAGCGTAAACATGAAAAGGTGATGTTGCACCACTATAATTATTGTTCTATCCCAAGTCGCAGCCGGCCAGGGTGGCCGAGCGGTTCTAGGCACTATCCGAAAATTACCTCGAGCAATTAAACAGAGAACCGACTCGTGGAGATAACGTCTTGGACCTACTGACAACAAACAGACCCGAACTTTTCGACTCTGTAAGTGCAGAACAGGGAATCAGTGATCATAAGGTCGTTGCAGCATCCCTGAATGTGGAAGATAGCCGGCCGCGGTGGTCTAGCGGTTCTAGGCGCGCAGTCCGGAACCGCGCGACTGCTACGGTCGCAGGTTCGAATCCTGCCTCGGGCATGGATGTGTGTGATGACCTTAGGTTAGTTAGGTTTAAGTAGTTCTAAGTTCTAGGGGACTGATGACCACAGTAGTTAAGTCCCATATTGCTCAGAGCCATTTGAACCATTTTTTTGTGGAAGATAATAGGAATATAAAAAAAGGGAGGAAGGTTTATCTGTTTAGCAAGAGTAATAGAAGGCAGATTTCAGACTACCTAACAGATCAAAACGAAAATTTCTCTTCCGACACTGACAATGTTGAGTGTTTATGGAAAAAGTTTAAGGCAATCGTAAAATACGTTTTAGACAGGTACGTGCCGAGTAAAACTGTGAGGGACCGGAAAAACCCACCGTGGTTCAACAACAAAGTTAGGAAACTACTGCGAAAGCAAAGAGAGATTCACTCCAAGTGTAAACGCAGCCAAAACCTCTCAGACAAACAGAAGCTAAACGATGTCAAAGTTAGCGTAAGGAGGGCTATGCGTGAAGCGTTCAGTGAATTCCAAAGTAAAATTCTATGTACCGACTTAACAGAAAATCCTAGGAAGTTCTGGTCTTACGTTAAATCAGTAAGTGGCTCGAAACAGCATATCCAGATACTCCTGGATGATGATGGCATTGAAACAGAGGATGACACGCGTAAAGCTGAAATACTAAACAACTTTTTTCCAAAGCTGTTTCACAGAGGAAGACCGCACTGCAGATCCTTCTCTAAATCCTCGCACAAACGAAAAAATGGCTGACATCGAAATAAGTGTCCAAGGAATAGAAAAGCAACTGGAATCACTCTACAGAGGAAAGTCCACTGGACCTGACGGGATACTAATTCGATTCTACACAGAGTACGCGAAAGAACTTGCACCCCTTCTAACAGCCGTGTACCGCAAGTCTCTAGAGGAACGGAAGGTTCCAAATGATTTGAAAAGAGCACAGGTAGTCCCAGTCTTCAAGAAGGGTCGTCGAGCAGATGCGCAAAACTATAGACCTATTTCTCTGACGATCTGTTGTAGAATTTTAGAACATGTTTTTTCTCGCGTATCATGTCGCTTTTGGAAACCCAGAATCTACTCTGTAGGAATCAACATGGATTCCGGAAACAGCGATCGTGTGAGACCCAACTCGTTTTATTATTTCAAGAGACCCAGAAAATATTAGATACAGGCTCCCAGGTAGATGTTATTTTCCATGACTTCCGGAAAGCGTTCGATACAGTTCCGCACTGTCGCCTGATAAACAATGTAAGAGCCTACGGAATATCAGACCAGCTGTGTGGCTGGATTGAAGAATTTTTAGCAAACAGAACACAGCATGTTGTTATCAATGGAGAGACGTCTACAGACGTTAAAGTAACCTCTGGAGTGCCACAGGGGAGTGTTATGGGACCATTGCTTTTCACAATATATATAAATGACCTAGTAGATAGTGTCGGAAGTTCCATGCGGCTTTTCGCGGATGATGCTGTAGTATACAGAGAAGTTGCAGCATTAGAAAATTGTAGCGAAATGCAGGAAGATCTGCAGCGGATAGGCACTTGGTGCAGGGAGTGGCAACTGACCCTTAACATAGACAAATGTAATGTATTGCGAATACATAGGAAGAAGGATCTTTTATTGCATGATTATATGATAGCGGAACAAACACTGGTAGCAGTTACTTCTGTAAAATATCTGGGAGTGTGCGTGCGGAACGATTTGAGGTGGAATGATCATATAAAATTATTTGTTGGTAAGGCAGGTACCAGGTTGAGATTCATTGGGAGAGTCCTTAGAAAATGTAGTCCATCAACAAAGGAGGTGGCTTACAAAACACTCGTTCGACCTATACTTGAGTATTGCTCATCAGTGTGGGATCCGTACCAGATCGGTTTGACGGAGGAGATAGAGAAGATCCAAAGAAGAGCGGCGCGTTTCATCACAGGGTTCTTTGGTAACCGTGATAGCGTTACGGAGATGTTTAGCAAACTCAAGTGGCAAACTCTGCAAGAGAGGCGCTCTGCATCGCGGTGTAGCTTGCTGTCCAGGTTTCGAGAGGGTGGGTTTCTGAATGACGTATCGAATATATTGCTTCCCCCTACTTACACCTCCCGAGGAGATCACGAATGTAAAATTAGAGAGATTCGAACGCGCACGGAGGCTTTCAGACAGTCGTTCATCCCGCGAACCATACGCGACTGGAACAGAAAAGGGAGGTAATGACAGTGGCATGTAAAGTGCCCTCCGCCATACACCGTTGGGTGGCTTGCGGAGTATAAATGTAGATGTAGATGTAGATTTACAGTCTGGAACCGCGCGACCGCTACGGTCGCAGCTTCGAATCCTGCCTCGGGCGTGGATGTGTGTGATGTCCCTAGGTTAGTTAGGTTTAAGTAGTTCTAAGTTCTAGGGGACTGAGGTTAAGTCCCATAGTGCTCAGAGCCATTTGAACCATTTTTGAACCCAAGTCGCAAAATCCGTCAATACTTACTTGGAAACTTCTAAAAGCTTCCAAAATCGAAGTTTTGTTGGCCACATCACAGTTGATACATATTCTGGTTTCTGGTTTCGGCACAGTTGTACTGTCATCTTCAGGTCAATGGATACGTGAATTATAAAGCCAGTACATGTGGTACATTGCAATCTAGCTATTGAAAACATGGACGCAAAACTCACAGAAAAGACACTCCCAAGCAACATTAACAACATTAAAATAAAAGCCGTAACTTTATCAGCAAGGCTCTGAAGAGTCAAATACATCAAACAGAGCACATACACTGCCGCACACTTCCCTTAACACGCCATAACTGCTTTGTAGGTCCTGTGATACTGGTTGTTTCGAAATAGGTACAATTTATTTCGAAATCTCTTACGAGATAACATATATACGTGTCATAACCGTCAGTTTTTTGTCCTGTGGTATTTTCTGCTGAGCTCATTCTCTCCCTCTTGGGGCGGTGCTGTAAAGTATCGTCGCCCGATCCATTTGCGACGTACTGCTTGTTTCCTGGTTTTGCCTGTGCCTCTGCCTCTGGCGTGCCCGCGCTTTGCTTGTAGTAAAGTGAATGAGCTTTAATAAAATTTTCTAAATTTCAACCCGTTATATTTTGTGCCATAACAATGCCGATACACCCTATGGAAGACTTTGGAGATGAGACAGTACTTCGATTTCCCTCCAGACCCAGCGTCCACCGTCGGTACGTACTCTGGTTTCGGCTCTTGAAGAAGAATGAGTAACCATCCCCCCCACCTCCCGACACGTATTCAAACAGCACAGTGAAAGCATCTCCAGGAGAGTCAAGATCATAGAGGCAAGCTGTGGACACCCGCACACTACTGTGTATTAATAGGTATCAGGCTGTTTTTGGTCATATAGTGTATGTCTCAGCCGCTTCTATGGTGTAATATTAATGGACGTGTTGACGTGAAATGGCAGAAAAGGACTACGGGTTTGTGCATACCGATGACTACATCCATGAATGAAATACTTGATTTTTTTTGTGTATCAGTGCGAACTGTCCAACGCACCTATAAGCAGTAGTGGACTGCTAGCAGCCACGTAACACGAGGTAAGAAAACTAATCGTAAATAGATACTAATCAACGGAAAAACGGAGAATAGAGTCATGCCCTTCCAATAACAATTTGTTTCAAACACCACAGACATTGCTGTTTCAAGTGAAAGCCATTTATGTTTGCCACCCTTTCATTCTCATTGCGTGTGTGATGTTTATTTGTTGATAGTGTGTCGCTTAATGTTATGAAATGACAGTGACTGGGTACTGAGAGAATCTACAAAAGAATGGTTCAAATGGCTCTAAGCACTATGAGACTTAACATATGACGTCATCAGTCCCCTAGACTTGGAAGTACTTAATCGTAACTAACCTAAGGACATCACACACATTCATGCCCGAGGCAGGATTCGAACCTATGACCGTAGCAGCAACACGATTCCGGACTAAAGCGCCTAGAACTGCTCGGCCACACCGGCCGGCGAGAATCCACAACTCGTCGCTCTGATTACTTAGGTGATAGATCTTTCCTTCCTTTCTCCGTATTTTTGTGGGGTCTGTTTCACTAGCACATGTTTCAAAGGAAGAACGTCGTTACAGAGAGTTGTTCCTAAGGGACTAGACTGCCGGACGAATTCTTAGAAATAATGGGCCAAGTAGGACGCTGGGGATACAGAGAGGTCACTGGGCTGGAGCACCTGCCCCGCTGGACTGGTGCTTTTGTTCTGTAGCCGTGCTGTTGTCTCTGTCTTACTGACACAGCGGACCACGCTGGGCTGGTGGTTCCTAAATCGCTTTACGGTGAGGGAAGACTCTTTTGGGTGTCTTTCGGAGATTTCTGGCTGAATGGTCGGGCACACATCCTCTGTGGGTTTTTTTTCCCGCAAGCACCGTGAATATTCCTCTGCCATGTAAGAGTGCATCAGACTGTCGCCCACGTAGCTGGCATGTTTCACTGTGTCCTTTTGTGTTCTCACGTCTACTGGGTTCTAGTGGACCCATAATCCGTACATTCTGGTTAGAGATCAGACTATGACGTCAGTCGACGTAATGAAGTGCATCTAATTTTTTTTGTCGTCATCAGCAAACAAAACAAGTAGTGAGTCACGTGTCCAAAAATCCGCTTCACAGAATTCGTCTTTGCTTGCGGAAGCAGCCTGCGTCCGGAAAGAGGAACAGTTGAGAACGTATCTGATGAGGAGTCGTACGGGTAACCTCTCCTGCCGATCTGCACTCCAGGTTTTGCTCGTCTGTGTCCAAAACATCACAGGCGACACACAACGGGGTGTCTGCGAGGTTAATCCTGCGAAGGCTTGACTGGCATATTTGCTTCCCATTGACTGTAAGCTACCATGCGAACTGGACGTCAGTGTCAAGATAAGGAGACCACACCGATCGCCAAACAGCACGCCAGTCGACGTGGGGATGCTTCCCCCCAACCACCTTCGATGACTTGTGCATCTGAAGAAAGTCATTGATCGCCTTCGTGGATGTCAAATGGGCTGGCATTATCGCAGTACGAACGTAGCTCAGGTGAAGGAAAAAGTAGCGGCAGTAAAAGAAGGACGTCGGGACGTCCGAAAACGGGATAGGTGTTGAGAGAGAGTGTGGTGAAATGGCCTCCAACAAATGACTGGTAAGACACGTAGGACAACGGCGCAACTGCGCCATATGAGAGCCAACGAAAAGGGCTATGGCTCTGCTAGGCACATGATACATACATAAAGTAACACTATCAGAGGTGCGCCCACAGATAGCGTAACACACAGGAGGCAACCGTATCAGACGCAGGAGGGCGAAGGTCGGTGTCTAGGGGTGGACTCTGACTGCAGATGGAGGAGGGGAAGGACGTCGTGTCGTCAGGTGTCAGGGTCTCAGAGGACAGCGCACCATCAGTAGCAGGATCGTCATCCTGTGCACACATCCGATGGAGGCAGTCATCAGTAGGTATACGGCGTTGTCTCTTCCGTTTCCTCAGCGACCGCTACTTCTTGACACGCCGTTCCGTGTCGAATGGCGGGCGGCTATCGTCTGACATGTGGCCAGATGGAAGAAAAGCGGAGGTCAGTAGAGTTCCATGATCAACAACCACGGCGTCGCAACAGACAGCTTGTGCCTGCTAACGGTCATCGTTTATTTGTATCCGGCAGGATTCTTCGCCGAGAAGTGTGGAAGCTAGTACTGACCGATTCAGACAGGACGAAGCAGGCAGCTCAGCCGTAGTCGCGTAAGAGAGAGGTAACACAGTGGCCGCCGCAGGAAGAGCAACGTCTCCGATCTGTTTCTGAACCAGTCTGCGTCGGAGACACCCAGAACGGACATGGCCCTCTCGGCCACACCTGAACAGGTGCCCAACTGGCCGTCGTACAAGACGACAACCCTGCAGCAGGCAATAACCAATTAGGAATATACGTGCTTCCGTAGATCAGTTTTGATCTGACTGGAACCACTGAGGACGCGGTATATTTCGACCGTCTTCCATGTTGCAGGAACATCCTCTGACGACATTTCCGTAAGGTTTAAGAGCGGAAACCACAACCTCGACGGTACATCAAACGGGAGTACGAAAACCCACAAAGTTCAGAGGCCAAAATCAGTGTGATCAATCACGACAGTTCCTATAAGTCCTTCAGAGTATCGGAATTTGAGAGCGTTAGCGTGGCGCCGCACAACCTCGGCACACGGCTTTTCATTATGTACACTGCTGTACTGAGGCTCTAAAAATGTATTCAGAGGACTCTTGTGACAGGAGACGCATTTCATCCGGTGTAAAACGTTCTACTTCATACGCCTTCGGTCGTTCGTGGTCCACAGTAAAAGTTAATTTAACCGTGGCTTGGGAGTAAGAGGATGGCATTATGGTGGATGAATTCGGACTCTGAGACAAGCCGCTACCCGGAAGTAAACAACCGCGGGCTCGCTCGCAAGCAGCACAACAGGCGAGACACAAACAAGGTGGGCGCGCCTCACCAGTGTCGAAGGCAGACTGACGGCCGTTTGGACACAATGGTCCTTGTAAATGCACGAAGTATCCTAACATGCTAGCCGTGCGGTCTAACGCACGGCTTTCCGGGTGGGAAGGAGCGCCGGTCCACGGCACCAATCTGCCCGGCGGATTTTTGTCGAGATCCGGTGAGCCGGCCAGTGTGTGGATGGTATTTAGGCGGCTTTCCATCTGCCTCGCCAAATGCGGGCTGGTTCCCCTTATTCCACCTCAGCTACACTATGTCGGCGATTGCTGCGCAAACAAGATCTCCACGCACGCGTACACCACCATTACTCTACCACGCACGCATTGGGGTTAGTTACACTCGCTTGGTGTGAGACGTTCCCTGCGAGGTCCACCGGGGGCCGAACCGCACAGTAACCCTGGGTTCGGTGTGGGGCGGTGGTGGGGTGAAGAGGACTGCGGTAGTCGTCGTGGGGTTGCGGACCACTGCGGCTGCGGCAGGGACGGAGCCTCTCCGTCGTTTCTACGTCCCCGGTTAACATAACGTCCTAACATGCCTCCCGTCAGACCAAATTCTCAACTTATCTGCACACTACTACTGTGGTGCCGCTTGCTCATTATCCTCATTACTTGGGGCATTTCGCCAATGCCCGTAAAAGTTTGAGCCTGTTGTGCTTATCCACTGAAGAGATCATTCGCCGTCTCTCCTTAATTATATGTATAAGTGCTGTGTGTTCTTTCCGAAATGTCCGAAAGAAAAGACACCACACATGTCTATCTAAATTTATGTTAGGTCTTAAAACACCTCTCTTGTTCGTTCTTTTCTTACGGTTACCACTCTGCATCTCATATTCTCACTACTTTTAAAACTCGTCTTCCCTAATTTCCCCTGCTTTATATAACTGAATATGACTACACCCCAACATCATCACTGTTTCACTTTTGTAGATGTTCATTTTATAGTCTCTTTATTCAAGACACTGTATGTTCCGTTCAAATCCACTTCTAGGTCCTTTGCTGTGTCTTAAAGAAGTACAACGTCATCGTCAAACTTCCGAACTTTAATTTCTTTCGTAAGTTCTCCTTCATTTCTTTTAATGGTGTCTCAATACAGGAATAAATAGCAATCCTGCGTCACACGTTTTGGAATTACAGCTTCCCATGATGACCCCCCCCCCCTTTCAGAACTGCAGTCTGCTTTCCGTACAATCTGCTGATAACGTTTCGCTTTCTGTATTTTAACCCCACCACCTACAGAATTTAAAAATAGTATATTCTAGTCTATAATGTCAAAAAAAATATTTGTAAATGCTGTAAACGTAGCCTTTCTTATCTTCATTCTAAGATAAATAGTAAGAACAGTATTTTCAAGAGTGTACATTTTTTCCAGATTTAGAACCTGAGGTCGGGTTCTATCAGTCTTTCCATTATTCTGTAAAATAATTTATATTAGTGATTTAGCGTGTGCATATGTAACCAGAAATAGTTAACTTTGTACTGGGGGGAGGGGGGAGGACAGTGGAGGGAAGTATTGTTGCAGAAGATAAGGAATAGAACAACGAGGTCATCGAAGACGTTCGACGTTGGATACAAAAAGTCTACAAAGAGGAGATTTTTAGCATCAGTTATTGAAAGCTCGTGGCAGCGTGAAAAAAGTCGATGGACTTAGATGCTAGACAGGCAGCCACAACACTAGAGAAATGCATGTAGTACTATAACTGTTGTTACTAAAATGTGGTCAGGATTTGTTTATGTTCTCGGGACGCACCTGGCAGTGACGGCGGCCGCGGCAGCGGCGGCGGCGACTGAGGGCGCCAGCGGCCGCTGCTGGCGTCGACGGTGTATCCTCTTGCGCGCCGTCTGGAATATCTTCCAGTAGAGCACCAGGATGACGAGCAGCGGCACGTAGAACGTGGAGCACGTCGCGAAGATCTGGTATGCCACGTCCTGGCTCACCAGGCAGCGCTGCTGCACGTTGATGCGGTCCAGGTACTCCGGGTCCTTCCACCTGGTCGCATGGAACACACGTGGCAGTGCGACCCGTAGCTTGTGTTACGACTGACCGACCTCTTCTAGGTGGGCATAGTGGCCTCAATGAATTTAAAAACAGACATTGTTCCATCAGGCTGTTACTTCAAATAAGTACATCACTAAGCACCAGCAGCTATTTTCAGTAGTCTGCTGACACAGAAGTGCACAATGGGCGTAGTCACATCACATAATAAGTATTACAAAAAAGGAATCAAATGCCATACATAGTTACGCATTGCATGCACCTCAGTGGATACAAGCGCGAAGTATTTATCGACAAACTACGTGTACTCAGCTATAAGCGTTGTAATTTAAACAATATCCACAACAGTTTTTATGATTGTACTTGTAGGGGTTTATATCTAGAGTGAAATCAAAGAGCTCCTCAATGAACAGAATAATAGGTTGTAGCTAATTAATTCTTTTTGCATTCAAAAAGTACTGCTCATCAAGTAGTCTTGTATTGCATGGGAATATCGACTCATTGGAGACGGTTTCAACCTGGAAGTTCCACACAATACTGTTTTTCATTAATTAAATTGACTGAATCTAAAAAGCCGTATTACTGTTAATAATACGATAGAACCATGGTGTTTCAGTTAAGGAAATGCAAAGCTGGTATCAAAGCTGCTAACTGCTTGTATTAGTGGTTAAATTCCATTAACATTTCCACCAATTAATATAGTTCAAATAAAGGTTTACACTAATGCAGTAAAAGTGAGAATTTTTTATTTGTTGCATGAAGATACATGTGTAACACTTGTGTATGCGTGATTCGCGGACACCTATTCCGAGCTCGTGTCCAGTGACAACCATGTCATTGGAAACTGTGCATCAGTTATTTACGTGGATGATGTGTCCATACCCAGTTGCACTTGATAATGGGCAGTTGATATCAGTTTTTATTCAATGATGTATCATAGCATTTAGTATTGAAGAAGACGTCACGTCAGTTGTCCACCTTGCGGGAGAACGGAATTTCAAAATGTGTGGAGGCTTATTAAAGATTTCTCTGTAACGCTCGTAGATTTCCAACGATTCTGGTACCTGCGTTTCCACAGTCCAACGAGGAAAACGAGGAAAACTCTAAAACAGGCTGGCACCATCAGTGTCCTGTATTATTTACAGTGTTCAGCAGCCAGCAGTTGTCATTCATGTAATATGTGCTTAGCACATGCATTAGTCACAAATGGGAATAGGGCGCCGGTAGAGGTCTATTTAAAAGCAGCTACAAACTGAATCTTATTGGTCTGACTCCAGAAACGTGTGTTCGGTATATGCCGTACGGCACGTTTGTAATATTAGACTCTAAAGTCTTTGTTCCCGACCCCAAGTCATGCATCGTCATCGTCTATTGGCGGCTGTAACTCGGAACCCGTGTTTAAGTGAGTTATTTAGATCTTTAGCTAGTTAGTTGCTTAACGTTTTGCTAGTATTTAACGTGGTTAGCAGTGAAAGTTGTCTCGCGTATGTGTTGCACCTTTAAGGTTGTGGGTGACCAACAGAAATTAGCATACACTATGTACGCCTATGTCCGCAGCTCGTAGGCTGGCAGGAGCGTTCTCGCTTCCCGGGTTCGATTCCCGGGGTTAGGGGTCAGGGACTTTCACCTCCCCCGAGATGAGTGGGTGTTGTTGTGTCGTCTTCATCTGCATCATTCATCCCCATTACGGTCGGAGGATGGCAACGGCAAACCACCTCCATTAGGACCTTGCCTAGTGCGGCAGTGCGGGTCTCCCGCATCGTTCCCCTACGCTCTGTCAAGCAGCATGGGACTTCATTTCCATGTATGCCTAAGTTAGTTTTCCCACAATACTACATTGTTCACACACTAGACACACAGTACTCCAGCGCAACAGTAGTCATCACATGTGTCAGATGGTTTAAGATACTCATGTAAGATAGTACATAAACTAATCACACGTATAAATCATCCTGTCACGATCAGGTTACCACTTTTCAAAAGTTCACTGTTGGTATAACCCTGCGTGACCTGACTAGATTAAGTCGGTTGATTGGTTCAGCATCTTGGCTGGTATTATACTAATAGCTCACAGTTAGAATTTCTGGAGTTACTGTATAGCAATGATGAGTGGAAACCTGATTATCGAAATTGAGAATATGTCCCCTATATAAGAAGTTTATACAACCTCTCAAGTGTCAAGGTAAGGTATGTACGTCGCTGTCATAATGTGACAGAATATCAATGTGTGGAAGCACTATTTTTATATGACTAGTTCATTCAAGTAGACGGCCAGACACAAAGAGTAGAGTCTTAGACTAGAAAACAAGAAAAGTTAGAAGCATGAAAGAATGAAATTGGTATGAAAAATTTAGAAGGAAACATTTATCATTTGGAAACTAATGGTCAGTCGCTGGGATAAACTTGGCGCTAGTTTGAACCATAAGAGTCGATTTTGCTATATATAGGTTTCTTGAAATGAATATATTACACTATCTATGGGTAGTAATTGCTAAATCAATCACATGTATAATTTCTGGGTTTTCTTTTGAGGCACTGGTAATAAGAACGTAGCAACAATACCTATTTGTGACGGAATTAGTGTTCTGGACTGGGCTCCCACCTACGCGTGAGAGTTCTGTTCCTCTTAAGTAACCCATACACAGAACGTGCACTGATTTAGACCTTCTATTTCCAATTGCAAACGACCAGTGACTACTTAGGTCAGAAGTCCACATTCGACTATCAATCCACACCACAGTTTGAACCGAACACATCAGTGTTCAACCACCCGTTACATACAAGTACCGCTTGCAACTGGGCAATGGTCTCGAAAATAATTTAAAAACATAGTCAATTCAGTCTTAAAATTAATAGTTCATCAGTTTATCAGACAATGGCATACACATATGGAAGTAACGGATGATAGGTTAACAAGTGACTGTAGAAATGAAGCAAACTTTATTTGGATTGTGACGTATGCCAGAGCAAACATCTTTGACATTACAATCTTTTTTAGAATGAGGGACCAACAGCTTTCCCACTACCCCCGATTCTTTGAGTCCCAACAGTTTTTTTTAAATTCTGTAAACATCTACTCCTACATTTTTTCTTAGAAACTAGCTTTTGTGATAAATTTTGAAGTAATATAATTTTGAAGGTACCTTCGGTGATACATATGGATACTGTTTGAAGGCTGAATATCGAATAAAGTAGGTACTAAAGAAATAACAAATTAAAACATCGTTCTTGGTGCTTAAGTTTTACCGAACGAAAAATGAGCATTTAGTAAGCGGTTAACTGTTTTCATTTCATTATTTGATTCGACTGTAAGCGAGAAGACTTTTAAAATAAGTTAGAAATTACGTTTAATGCTAGTTTGAAGTCTGTAAGTGCTCTTATTCTCAAAAGCTGGGCGAATGCAGTCTTGGTAATTTGCGCGTCGTGACACTTTCTGCCGCAAGACAAACCGCATCGGTCCAAAGAGGATTCGAGGCTGGATTAATAAGTTCACGGTAAAGTTAAGATTGTAGTTTTAATGCTTCAGGTGTTCTACATTGTCTCCCACCACTTGCGTAAAACGCACAGAATGTTAATACATGTGGAACTGTCGCAAAAGTCCTTCTCTGCGAAAAGGAGGGAGGGTGTGTGTGTGTGTGTGTGTGTGTGTGTGAAAGAGAGAGAGAGAGAGAGAGAGAGAGAGCAAGAACGTAGGTAGTCCAAGAACTGAACTCTGTGGAACAGCAGTAGTAATTTCCCCCAATTCAGAAAAATAGCTGCATGAGGTATCTAAAATGACCCTTTTCTTTCTATCAGTGAACCACTTACTCATTTAGCATTGTGATGAGATGGGATTTAAAACTGCCAAATAATTGTGAGACTTCATTGTAGATGACCATTTTATTTTTACGCTCTGTGCTACCGGTTTCGATCAGGAGACCATTATCAAGCCAGAGTAAAGCCAAACTAGATGTATTGACAAGCTGATTACACTTTGCTTCGCCCTGATAATGGTCTACAGATCGAAAGCTGTAGCACTGAAAATAAAAACAAACTGCTGATGGTCATCTGCAACGTTGTTTCACGCTTGCCCATTGCACCAATGGAGATAAAGAACAGCACAAAAACCAAGAGGTGAAAATTCGTTCTACACTCCATCCGTTAGCAGAAAGTGAAGAGACCTTGATAAATATTCCGTAAAAAAAATTTTCTGTCTTACGATTGTTTCAATGATTTGCAGCGTATTTTCTTTCAGAGAAATTCCAATACTAAAGCGACTTACAGGACTTTTGTGCCCAAGTCGTACATTATCATACGAAAAGGAAGCTTAGGACACAGTCACGAAAGTACCGCTTCGGGACGGGAGGTGGCCGACCGTGGGCCTGACGTACTCACCCGAACTGCGGTGCCAGCGACACGATGAGCGCGACGGCCCAGACTACGATGATCATGATGCCGATGCGCGACGAGTTGCGCGTGTGGATGTAGTCGACGTTGGTGACAGCCCAGTAGCGGTCCACCGCGATGGCCACCAGGTGCAAGATGGACGCTGTGCAGCAGAGCACGTCGCTCGACGTCCACATGTCGCACAGCTCCGGGCCCAGGATCCAGCCCTTGCTGATCTGCACAGCCAGCGAGCGAAACGCACCGTGAAAAGGACTAAACAGAAACAATTGAGTGAAGAGAAACGAACATTCCATAAAAGTTCGAGGCTGACGTGTCGGCAGACAAATGGGATTATAACTGAAAGAGTTGTTTGTCTAAGTTGGTAGTGAAGAAACATAACAGGGAAATCACGAATTTCAAAGTTGGTGGCAGTGTCAGTTGATAATTTGTTCACTTTATGACAGACATCGGATGTGGTGCTGAATTTGCTTGCTTCTAACTTTATCTGTAAATACCAATCTAAATTGTGTTGTTTTAAGTACCTCGTAAGCAAATTTAGGATTCCGTTTCATTAAGCAAAAGTTCAGTTTTAAAGTGCACTTTAATGTGTATTGTGTTTCGGCTGATTGAAAATGTAGGGTTGCATCTTTATAATCTTTAGGGTGAACACAGGGCAAGAACATGACGTAAATTAAGAACCACTTTGCACTGTTCTTAATCCAAGAGCTTACGCTGCGATTTAGAAGGTGAAGATTATGTTGATGTTCCTTTAAAAAATGCGATTAAACACGTTTATCTTAATAGGTGAGATGTAATCTTTTTTGTCGAGGAGATGTTGTTCGCCAGCTCTTCGTTATTTCTTTTATTTTCAAATGTGACGACAGTGAGTTAATGTGAGCTATCAACAACGAAACCAAGTTAATCAATTTGAACTTAAAATAAAGCACTTAAGAGATAGAACAGTTCGTTGGACAACAGAACAAAAACACTCAATTCATGCAATATTTTTAATTTTTGTACTGAAAGAATTTTTTTGGACCAAATAGGTTTTATTTCTTATCATCCTACATCCAAAACAGATTTCGGCATCCCATATTCACCCCAAAGGCCAACAAGTAGAAAAAATAGTTAGATTAACACTACTGTTTCTGTTCACCCCTCTCTAAGGACTGAATAGGAACACTAACATTTTTTTATACGTCGTGAGAGAATGAGCTAGGTTCCACATGTAGTTATAAATTTAAAGTTCGGCAGATGACCTATAACGACATATAATTTCGATTGCCATATTTCTTTTTAAAATTATCAATTTTTTGTTGGTTTTAAAGATGAAAACTCTTCCTGTCCTGATTTTACGGTACCGTAACTTGGTAAGGTAAATTTTAGCAGAGGGTTAGCCATTCAACTTTAAGTTATCATGAACGTTTCCTACTCTGTTCCTTTCCTCTGTTTCAATGTCGTATCTACCGAGCTGTATTCAGAAGCTTCAGCTGCAGGTCGCCAAGTGTAGATTTCAACAGGCGTCATGAAGACTTCAATAATCGTATCCAAGACAGCTTTAGGAGCCGGTCAGCAGACAATTAAATAATAACTACTACTTGAAGTGAGCATTATTTATGCACTTAAGCTGAACATATTTCACGTCTCTCTCTGTCCTCCACCATTAAGGCAATAATATGACTGGGTCGCAGCAAGAAGGGTCTGCAGTTTCTCTGAAATACATTTTGCGAAGCACACACAGGGAGAAACAGCTAATCCCTAGCGGGTAAGTATATCAGTGTGCAGTTTTTCCTAATTGAATTAATGATAAAATTGATCACACCATCGAAAAGTGCAGTTGGCTTAACTCAAGGATGACGTGGCTGTTTTATTGTCAATAATGAATTTTTTTCACTGTGAACTGTTTTATAAAAGTGACAATCATAATGATTATT
The DNA here is from genome assembly GCF_021461395.2 of Schistocerca americana. Lineage (NCBI taxonomy): Eukaryota > Metazoa > Arthropoda > Insecta > Orthoptera > Acrididae > Schistocerca > Schistocerca americana. The sequence continues at coordinate 478,732,661 of NC_060121.1, forward strand.
TTTTGTTAAGAATGAGTGAAATATTTATCGTATAACCTCCTACAACAGCTCATTTTCAATAATTGACTGCTTCTAGATGGGCGCCACAAACTCAATAAATCTGAAGAAGGCGGTTTAAAAAAGATTCTATAATAAACATCTAACTAGTATGTTTAGAATTCTGTGTTATTGTCAATTGCATCTGTAAACGTAATACAACAACAGAATTAAATGGAAATCAAAATATAGGAGGCTCTTCAACTGCACTAAATGCACCAGTTAAAAAGAATAAAACAAAAACAAAGAAGGAGGATTGATTTATTGCAATACTTGTGGCTATATCCTCCTGCTAGGCAATATAAAAACAAGAGTGCCGTGACAGTGGCGCCAGTGCTGGTGTTTCGTGTGGTTTAATAAGTTTCTAATTTAACACTCACCGTAAAGCGTATGCCTTCTCATTCCATTCGATGATTTTCTAGCCTTGTAGCAAGCGAATCGCGCTATTTCCTTTGTGCACGTAATTTGTTTTGATTTGTGTTACTGTGCAACGTTAATGCATTGCACGCCCGGCAATCTCGATGACCCAAAATATAATGTACATTGCGTAACAGTAGGTCTGAGAACGGTAGTAATAATAAAAGATTTTTATACAAATGATGATAATTAATAGACACGTTAATAATTATAAAAATAGTTTATACAGTTCAATTTAAATAGTTTAGCTGTTTAGTATAGCGTCATTTTGAGTATCAAGCAACCATCAGTTACCTATGCGACGGGTCGCCGACCGGTACCTCCCGTTCTTCCCAAAACGCTGCCGCTAGAAAGGTAATGTAACGTGTTCAAGATAATGAATGACGGAGTACCCTTGGAAGTGAAACCATCATTGACACGCAAGGAAACGTTACTGTGTAACCCAAGTCGAAACAAATAACGTGCATAAAGTTAACTGTGCGATCTATAAAGTTTTTGATTTCATATTCCGTTTACTACAAAGACAGAATACCATCGAGTGGAATGAAGAAGTACACGGTTTACTTTGAATCTTAAATAAGAAACCTATTAAACGGTAAAAAACGCCGGGACTGGCTCCAAACATGATGCGGACTTTACATGCTCTATAAACACGTCCAATTACTGGAAAGCCTTCCATCGGCTCACTAGCGGTAACTCTCCTCCTCCTCCGAAACAGTCATTCGCTACCAGACGCCCTAGGTGACGTTAAACAGTTTGCAATCTAATCACTTTGCATTCCATCTCTCTGAAGTCTTCGCAACTCCTGATGGCCCTTATTTAGACCACCTCCTTCATCCTACAACCCATGAACATACACGTACCAACGTTGAGCTTTCAGTGCTTGGATAACAGAACACACCAATCAAGCACATGACATTAGAAACATCCTGCGCAACTGCTTTTGGTCACGACCGCGATACCTTAAGACATCTACAAGAGTGGCCCTGTCCTTTTTGTAACCAAACTGTTCGCAGCACCATCCTCTTTCTTTTGGACTCATCAGTTTACTTACTGGTTTGACGTGACACCCCACACATTCCTCTCTTGTGCCAGCATCTTCATCATAGAAAAGCAACTGGAATCACTCAATAGAAGAAAGTCCACTCGACCTGACGGGATACCAATTCGATTCTACACAGAGTACGCGAAAGAACTTGCCCCCCTTCTAACAGCCGTGTACCGCAAGTCTCTAGAGGAACGGAGGGTTCCAAATGATTGGAAAAGAGCACAGATAGTCCCAGTCTTCAAGAAGGGTCGTCGAGCAGATGCGCAAAACTATAGACCTATATCTCTTACGTCGATCTGTTGTAGAATTTTAGAACATGTTTTTTGCTCGCGTATCATGTCATTTCTGGAAACCCAGAATCTACTATGTAGGAATCAACATGGATTCCGGAAACAGCGGTCGTGTGAGACCCAACTCGCCTATTTGTTCATGAGACCCAGAAAATATTAGATACAGGCTCCCAGGTAGATGCTATTTTTCTTGACTTCCGGAAGGCGTTCGATACAGTTCCGCACTGTCGCCTGATAAACAAAGTAAGAGCCTACGGAATATCAGAGCAGCTGTGTGGCTGGATTGAAGAGTTTTTAGCAAACAGAACACAGCATGTTGTTATCAATGGAGAGACGTCTACAGACGTTAAAGTAACCTCTGGCGTGCCACAGGGGAGTGTTATGGGACCATTGCTTTTCACAATATATATAAATGACTTAGTAGATAGTGTCGGAAGTTCCATGCGGCTTTTCGCGGATGATGCTGTAGTATACAGAGAAGTTGCAGCATTAGAAAATTGTAGCGAAATGCAGGAAGATCTGCAGCGGATAGGCACTTGGTGCAGGGAGTGGCAACTGACCCTTAACATAGACAAATGTAATGTATTGCGAATACATAGAAAGAAGGATCCTTTATAGTATGATTATATGATAGCGGAACAAACACTGGTAGCAGTTACTTCTGTAAAATATCTGGGAGTATGCGTGCGGAACGATTTGAAGTGGAATGATCATATAAAATTAATTGTTGGTAAGGCGGGTACCAGGTTGAGATTCATTGGGAGAGTCCTTAGAAAATGTAGTCCATCAACAAAGGAGGTGGCTTACAAAACACTCGTTCGACCTATACTTGAGTATTGCTCATCAGTGTGGGATCCGTACCAGATCGGTCTGACGGAGGAGATAGAGAAGATCCAAAGAAGAGCGGTGAGTTTCGTCACAGGGTTATTTGGTAACCGTGATAGCGTTACGGAGATGTTTAATAAACTCAAGTGGCAGACTCTGCAAGAGAGGCGCTCTGCATCGCGGTGTATGTTGCTCGCCAGGTTCCGAGAGGGTGCGTTTCTGGATGAGGTATCGAATATATTGGTTCCCACTACTTATACCTCCCGAGGAGATCACGAATGTAAAATTAGAGAGATTAGAGCGCGCACGGAGGCTTTCAGACAGTCGTTCTTCCCGCGAACCATACGCGACTGGAACAGGAAAGGGAGGTAATGACAGTGGCACGTAAAGTGCCCTCCGCCACACACCGTTGGGTGGCTTGCGGAGTATCAGTGTAGATGTAGATGTAGATGTAGATCGGTGTGACCGAACGGTTCTGGGCCTCTCAGTGTGGAACAAAGCGACCGCTACGGTAGTAAGTTTGAATCCTGCTTCGGGCATGGATGTGTGTGATGTCCTTAGGTTAGTTAGGTTTAAGTAGTTCTAAGTTCTAGGGGACTGATGACCTCAGATGTTAAGTCTCATAGTGCTCAGAGCCGTTTGAACGATTTTTTCTTCATCTATGAGTTCCTGCAGCCTAAATCCTCACTTACTTGTTGGATATATTTCAAACATTGTGTTCACGTACAGTTTTTACCCGCTACTGCTGTCTCAAGTACCGTGGAAGTTATTCCTTGGTGTCTGAAGAAATATCCTCTCATCGTGTCCTTTCTGTCTGTCAGTGCTTTCCCTACTTTCATTTCTTCGTTGATGCTGTGGAGAACCTCCTTATCAGTACACCCTTCTATATCACCAAATCTCAAATATTTCGGTTCTTTTCCCGATTTCTCATAGTCCACAATTCACTGCCATTAAATACTCCCAGCTGAACGTAGATTTTGAGCTATTTTTTCCTCAAATTGAGGCCCATGTTGACGCTACTCCCTTCACAGTATTCCTCGAACTTTTTGTTCCCAAGGTAGCAGAATTACGTAACTTAGTCTATTTAACCGCCCCAAATTTTGGTGTTATGTCTATCGCTATTCTCGTTTCTGCTACTCCACATTATTTTAGTTTATCTTCTGTTTACTTTCCACTCATATTCTGCACGCGCGAGACTTTCGTTTTTCTTATGTTTACTTTCAGTTCACATTCTGTACTCGCCTTGTAGTCCTTCTTCCTTTTCACTGAGGACATCAGTGTCATCAGCAAATCGTATCATTGACGTTCTTTTTCTTTGAAACTTTCGTTCTGCATCACTGTCTAACACCATTTTTGCTATGAACACTTAGTTTTTGGTCTCCTGATCATACTGTTCCGTTTTTCTTGTTGTACATACTGTACATTAACTGTCTTTCCTCAGAGATTACTCCTGCTGTTGTATTTAGGACATCTTGCACCATTTTACAATGTCAAACGCTTGCTCGAGGTTGACAGATCCTATGAACCTGTCTTGGTTGTTCTTAAGCAGTGCTTTAATTGTCAGTCGCAACGACAAACTGCCTACGTGGTGCCTTTACCTTCCCTAAAAGAAACAGGTTGTCTGACAGAATCTCAGTTTTCTCTTCCACTCTTCTATGTATTACTTTTCTCAGAAGTTTGGATGAATGAGTTGTAAAGTTGATTTTGCGATAGTTCTCGTACTTATATTCCTTGGCTTTCTCCGGATTGGTGTCTTCGGTCTAATATACAGTGAACAAAATTAAAGGGTAACTTCTGGAAATCTCGTAAGTCTCTCCCATTGCAACACAGAAGTTTGAAATTTGGCGCAAAGGTGCCTACGACCTTCCGCTGTAATGGTGCAAAAGCATGGCGACCTGCGGTGTCACCCTCGAACTCGGCGACGACTCAGATAGAACGGTGTCGATACACGCGAAAAAATGGCCATACTCAGAAGTACATGAGAGGTATCACATTCACATTAAATTTCACCATAATTCCGCCAAACTCCAAGGTAAGCGTGTCACAAGATGGCAAGGGCGTCATGTTCTTTCTTAGCACGTTTCACATCTTCTTCTGACGTCCCTGCGATGGAGATCAGAACTGTGATGCTCAGCGTTGAAATCACACGGTTTTATTATGGGTAGCCGAGGAAAACATTCCCGATGTTACGCAGATTAGAACATACATGCAAAGGCTTCATCGACTGGCGTGAAGGGCATCAGTGAACCCATCCGTTGGGGAGTCGATTTCTGAAAATTTCGCGTTCAAAAACGACAGTTCGCAATGCGATGAGCAACAGGGTGACCTTCCCGACATCACTGGAGACTGCTGGCACTCCCTGAATGATGCAACAACAACAACTTCTCCAACGACTTCTTGAGCCTGGAACCACGGCGAACGTGATTGCACCCCATTAGTGTGTACAGCGTATGTAATTTTTGCTTTGGTTTACGGAACCATACGGAACAGTTCACAAACTTCGACGAAATTCTTACATGACCTGAAGCAGTAAACGTTGTTTCTCTCCCGTTTCATGCTGTCCTGTGACGTGATCATGGAGTGGTGTGACATTGGCACAGCAAAAACAGCAAAGGGTTCCACTAAGACCATTCAGTTCAGGACTATCTTTGATGCCACCTGCCCATCTATGTTGAGCACTTTGAAAATGTATCTATATAAAGAAAACTGGCGATGGAGACCTAGGAGCCTGCAGGCAGGCTACGCTACTGATCAGGCCCCTGCTAAGGGGCGTGCAGAATCTGAGGTGTGTCATTGGGTTACCTACCAACAGGTGCTTATGACACCATCACTAATTGTCACTGTATATTGTCCGGGTTTTCGTCAAAGAAGTGCGAGTTCACAGATTAATTATAGCTGAAAGATATCTCGTTATTAGTAATGAAACTGTATGAGGCTAAGATCTAGGCTCAGATTGGTGATATTAAAGCATGATTAATTGTAATTTTCGAACCAACTGTTATTCGCCCAATGGATTGACTACAGTAATATCACATTTTTCAGTATTGTGAACTTCGAATAAATTATATTATGAAAGTTTTCAATTGTGATCAAGTGCATCAGAAGAACAGCTTCAAAAATATATGTAAGAAGAAACAATAAGAAATTGTCCGTTATCTGTTCACTTACTTGTGCCCTCATACATGCGATCTTCTAGGACCACGCAACGGTACGAGACACGATGATAATCTATACATTAAAATATGTTATGGTAACATCCTGATATGTGACATTGTGGTACTGACCCCAGATATACCAGAAAGGCAGGCATGGGCTATGGGTGAAATTTATCTACTTTTATGTCCTCCTTAAAGTCAGTATTCACAATGGCAGCCTGAAGTGTAATCATCTCACAAGGCGATATAGGATGCACATCTCCTCACCATAAAATAGCGCAGCCCCAACCGGTCCACCCGACCTCTGCCCAAATTGCTTGTTGCAGGCTCACTAAAAGATAGCCTTCCCAGGGGACACCGCCTTATCGAACGTGCCGGACGGGAGGCTTTGTGTGCTCCAATGAAGTCAAGAACTGTGTCGGCGGTAGCGTAGCTACTGGCAGGGTCTTTACAAAGGAGCCAGACAAATTGTGTCCCACAACATATGGCAGGGAGGGCTCTATACGTGTGGTGCAGTCAGCTTTCCTAAAGGAGTAAACCTCATACAAATCCTGGTCCTCCAAGTTGGGGGCTGGGAAAGTGGCTGACTACCCCTTCCCGTAAAAAAAATTCTTGTTCAGACACCTCAGAGTAAAGAAGCCAGACGTATTTATGGACGACGACATGGTGCTGTTAAAGGCAAACGAAAAAACGTACAATCGCTATACAGGGCGGGGGCCCTGAGGTAACTGCTAGATTAACTCGATAAAACCAAGGTAGGCACAATTGCCCTACAGGAAATACGATCGAATGGACTTGGGGTGTTTGATGTGGGAAGCTGGATAATTTTCTACCGTGGTTCAGAGAGCCACCATGAATTTGGTACGGGGTTCGCAGTAAGACAAAAGTTTAAACACCTAGTGAGTGGATTCACTGGAATAACATGTATGATCTCACATATGAGATTGAAGACCCGATTCTCAAACTACTCTTTGATCAATGCAGATGCACCCACAGAAGTATCAGATGACCAGGATAAAGACACCCTCTTTGAGAGCCTCGAGAGAACTTATGGCAGATGCCATGTGTATGACACTAAAACAATGCACACATGGGTAAAGAAGAACATTACCCCCTCCCCCCCGCAGTAGGAAAGCACAGCCTTCATGAATACACAAATGACAATGGCCACAGAGTCATTCAGATAGCACTGTCACATAACATGGCTTCAGGTAGCACTATGTTCCCACACAAAAGGGTTCATAAAACAACATGGTGTAGCCCTGATCAACGTACCTTCAACCAAATTGATCATGCAGTTATTGATGGCAGGCATTCCTCAAACGTACTAGATGTACGGAATTACACATGAGTTAATGTAGATTCAGACCACTACCTTTTAATTACGAAACTAAGAGCTCGAATATCCAATGCAAGAAAAGTCAAAGGAACACCTTGGAGTAAGTATATGGTATTGCAGATAAAAAATGAAAACATCTCTTAAACCAGGGGCGGGCAGGAATTCTGCACGTGTGCGGTGCACATGCACGTGTGCAGTTAACAGGTGTTCAGCGCGCACACAGGAGAAAGCTGGCCACCCGCTTCTCTCCCCTCCCCGCCATACCGTCTCACCGCTTCTTCCTTTGTAATGGGTCTTGTTTCCTGGCCTGCTTTATTGAATGAAGAAATAAGGTTAGTAGGAGTGCTTGAAAGTAATCGTGGTTTGAAGGAGTACCTATTACCTACGATACGTTTTATTTAATTATCACAGGTGGAGTTTACAACACGTTTAATGTATGCAACAAAATTTCTACATACAGACAAACGCAAACAGTTACGTAAATTTTCATTACTGATGTTTGCTCTTAACCGAGACTTTCATAACAGAAAAAAATCTCTCACAAACGTATGTCGAGCCAAACATTGACATAATCTTCATGGCTTCACGATGGAGACGAGGAAACTCTTGCTGTGGAAAGTCGTGATAAAAATCTATTACACGTCTTGCCAAAAGGAACTTGTCTCTCAGACGAGAATTACGCTGTAGATCTATTAATTCCATTTGCAAACTGGGATGAATATTATCTATAGAAACAGCAGATTGTCTCGAGAACAATTCAAAACCTTGGGATAAGTAAGATATATCCCCAAATCGCTTGAGAAATTCCTCTTTTATTGCACCAAAACAGCAACATACTGAAATTTATTATAATGGCGTTCAATATTAAACTTCCGCTGACCAGCCAGAATACTGTCACATATTATACATTTCCAATTTTCACGTTTTTGCCCAGAGAAAAAAATTATTCTCCCATTCCTTTTTAAAAGATAGCAAATCTCCAATTCTCCGTTTCCTTGATTCACTCTGCATTTTCCGGTTATTGAAATACAACGTTCACTACGTAGTGGTCGCTTCGCTTCAACGTCCGCATCTTAGCCTGGTAGTACACTGCCGCAACCTGCTGGCTGTCGCCACTGCCCCTGTCGACGATTGCACGCGAGCAGCACACGTGCAGCGCTGTGTGCTCATGAGCCGCGTGCAACGTTTGCCCGCCCCTGTCTTAAACGTACTCAGACAAGGTTGCTGAGAATCTTGCATTATACACCCCTAGTGTAAGTGATAACCTGGATCGGGAATGGAACGCTTGCAGGGATGCAGTCATTAAAGCAGCAGAAGAAGTGCTAGGGAAAGAAGGAAAACAAGCGAGGAATTACTGGTTTGATGAAAAATGTAAGCGAATAAGTCAGGAGAAAAATGTGGCACACAGTAAAATGCTTGAGAAATCATATACTCGTTTAGCGGTAAGAAATTATCAAGATAAAAGGAAAGAAGAGAGGAAACTGCATCGGAGAACGAAAAGGGAATGGGAAAGAAGCAGATTGAAGAACTGGAGACAATTGGAAAAACAAATGATGTTAGAAAATTTTATCAGAAAATTAACAGTGAAAGAAGAGCATTTAAGCCGCGCATCAACCTGTGTAAAAGTAATAATGGGACACTACTAACCGATGAGCAAGAGGTATTGGAGCGATGGTTGGTTCAAATGGCTCTGAGCACTATGGAACTTAACTTCTGAGGTCATCAGTCCCCTAGAACTTAGAACTACTTAAACCTAACTAACCTAAGGACATCACACACATCCATGCCCGAGGCAGGATTCGAGCCTGCGACCGTAGCGGTCGTGCTGTTCGAGACGTAGCGCCTAGAACCGCTCGGCCACTTCGGCCGGCTTGGAGGGTTGCGTAGAGTATTTCAGTGAAATGTTGGATGCTTTGGAGTCCCCTATTGAAGATATCAAAGTCGCTCCAGAATATGATGCCATAGTACCTCCCCTTTCCAAGGAGAAGTGAACAAAGCAATTACCCGATTGAAGAACAATAAATAACCAGGGACTGACAATATAACATTTGAACTATTGAATGCTGGAGGGGTTGAGCTAAATCGTAGGATCTACAAGATCGTGTGCCTCATCTGGGAAAAGAAAGAGTTACCAGAAGAATGGAAAGCGGGAATAATGTGCGTGGCGCATAAGAAAGGAGATCTTTTTTGAATGCAGCAACTACAGAGGCATGACACTTTTAAATATCATATATAAAGTACTATCAAATATCCTGTTTAGTAGACTTTCACCTATAGCAGAATATATTATTGGAAGCTATCAATGCGGGTTGAGACCAGGAAAGTCAACTCTAAACCAGGTATTTACTCTCCGACAAATAATAGAAAAGATCAATGAATTCGTTGTTGGTGTGCACCATCTTTTCATTGACTTTAAATCTGCTTATGACACAATAAACTGGGCAAAACTTTATGAGGCAATGCGGGAATTTCGAGTGCCTGGAAAACTGGTGTGTTTAATAGAGGTAACCCTAAAGTATCCCCAGTGTACCGTGCGAGTGCAGTCAAGGCTACCACCTCAGTTTCCCACTCGAACTGGACTAAGGCAGGGAGATGGGCTTTCCTGCCTACTTTTCAACCTGGCGTTTAAAAAAAATTGTACGCTAATCGGGTATCCAGACAAGAGGAGTTATCTACTGTAAGTCTGTACAATTGCTGGGATATGCAGATGACTTGGATTTAATGAGCAGAATACTTAGAGATCTACAAAGTGCATTTTCGGCTCTAAAACCGAGGAACAGAAGAGAGGCCTGAGAATTAATGAAGGGAAGACGAAGTATGTGTATAATCGCACTAACCAACCCTTATGACCCACAATAACACTTGATGGAATGACATTTGAGCGAGTGGGATGTTTCACTTACCTGGACTCGGATATATAAGCAAATGGCACCACATGTACTGCAATTATGGCTCGCATAAGCGCTTCTAACCGATGCTACTTTGGAATGTTGCGACATTTTAAATCCAAGTTTATATCACGAGGGACTAAGTGCCGACTATGCAAAATGCTGATACGCCCATTTCTTACTTATGGCTTAGAAACATGTACAATTAAGACTCAAGGCGAAAACAAACTGAGATCACATGAATGGAGTATATTGAGGAGGATTTTTGGACCTGTGTGTGAAAATGGGATCTGGAGAAGGCGAAGAAATGACGAACTTTGTGAGTGCTACAAGGAGGATGCCGTGGTAAAGTTCATAAAGCTGTGCAGACTGAGGTGAGCTGGACATGTAATGTGACTAGATGAGACAGATCCCGCAAGGAAAGCTTGCTGCAGGGAACCTGGAAAAAGAAGAGCAAGAGGACGACCTAGGTTGAAATGAAGTGACGAGGTTGGAGAGGACGCTGCCAGAGTCGGTTGCCGTAACTGGAGGTCCACGGCAAAGTCCAGAAAGGAATGGCAGAAAATTATTGAGGAGGCCAAGACCCATCCCGGGATGTAGTGCAAATGGAAGAAGAAAAAAGGTGCACTAAAAGATGTTTTTCATGTGTTCCACGTATGACATGTTTCCTGGTGTCCCAATATATATTCCACACATATTGTTGTTCTCGTGCGATACCTTTTTTGTAAATTTAAAAAAATTCCATAACTTACTCATGAAACGCGGAATGACGCTTGGTTGCCTTGGGGATTGAAAGGCTGAGCAAACAGGGCTTGGACACTATTGGTGACACAAATAAATGTCAAACACACGTTATTACACTAGCCAAGTACAATGACAAATATATAGAAGTTTAGATACAATGAAAAATGATCGACTACAGTGAAATCATTGTTGCAAATGGCGCAACGCTCGTGTGTAGTCTGGCGTTGTCATCTAAAGTAGCGGATGCTCCACGTGTAGACGAACGCTTCGAATTGGAAACTCAATTACAGCACACTGTTTGTCATGCAGCGACATAGTTACGTTACACACCGCCATGTTACCCGATAAGTTCGAAGCCCTCTAGTGGCAAAGACTTGCAACTTGCGTAAGCGAAGTGGGGAAAGTCGACTGAGTAATATGCATGACATGTAATACCTTAGCCGATATTGAGAACAGAGTAAAAAATTGGCGGTATCAGTTTTTAGCCGGTCCTCGTAATATTTATCTCCAATAAATCGCTTTTGATTAGGGCGAGCCTCAAAGAATAACAATACACTACCCCATTCCACAGAAATGCCGGTGGTTTGCTCCTCCACATGCTTCGAAAGATTTTATGAGCTGTCGTGCACCTAATCGTGAGTTGAGGTACTAGGAGTAGACTTGAATAAGCACTCAGTATCGTGGCAGGTCAAGTAACTTTCATTGAATGCTGCACTACACTTCAAGATGTCACAGATACATGACACTTTTCCTTAACATAGTCACCAAGTCTCTGGAACTTTCTAGCAATCGTTCACTCCCACTGCGACAGAAATCCGCTTCCTGGTCAAGGAGCCGTAAGACAACTGCCGTGCGAACAACGAATCCCCTCCTGTCCCAAACTATTAATCCCCGTTACAGCTCCCTCTAGTACCACCAAAGTCATTCCCTGATGTCCTAACAGATGTCCTTCTCCTCCTCAGTGTTTTCCACATATTCCTTTCCTCTCCGATTCTGCGCATTCCTTAACTTATCAATCTACCTAATTTCCAACATTCGTCTGTAGCACCACATCTCAAATGCTTCGATTCTCTTCTGTTCCGATTTTCCCACAGTCCATGTTTCATAACCATACAATGCTGCGCTTTAAACGCACATTCTCAGAAATTTATTCCTCAAATTAAGGCCTCTTGACCGGGAATGACATTTTTGCCAGTGCTAGTCTGCTTTTGATGTGCTCCTTGCTCCGGTTATTTTGCTGCCTAGGTAGCAGAATTTCTTAACTTCATATTCTTCGCGACCATCAATCTTGATGTTAAGTTCCTCGCTGTTCTCCTTTCTGTTACTTCTCATTACTTTCGTCTTCTTTCCATTAACTGTCAATCCACATTCTGTACTCATTAGACTGCTCATTCCATTCAGCAGATCATGTAATTCTTCTTCACTTTCACTCAGCATAACAATGTCATCAGCGAATCGTATCAATGATGTCCTTTCACCTTGAATTGTAATTCCACTCCTAAACCTTTCTTTTATTTCCATCATTGCTTCCTCGATCTACATATTGAACAGCAGGGGCGAAAGGCTACATCCGTGTCTTACACCATTTTCAATACAAGCACTTCGTTCTTGGTCGTCCACTCTTATTATTCTCTCTTGGCTCTTGCACATATTGTGTATTACCCGTCTCTCCCTATAGCATATTCCTATTTTTCTCAGAATTTCGGACATTTTGCTGTATTTGACTTTGTGGAACGCTTTTCCCAGTTGACGAATCATTTAAACGTGTCTTGATTTTTAATTAGTTTTGTTTCCATTATCAATCGGAATGTCAGAATTCTCTCTCTGATGCCTTTACCTTTCCTAAAGCCAATTTGATCGTCGTCTAACACATCATCGTTATAAAATCTCTTTCCCCTTAGATGTTCTTTCATATTCCTGAAAATATGGAAATCGCGTGCTGCAGGATCTCCTTTGGTTCCCGACCAATATCACCGACGTCTGTGCGGTGTTAGTCAAATTGTTGACGCCTTTTCGCTACGAATCGACACGACACTGCATTTGGTCCACATACTGCCAGAATTTCACGATAAATCTGTGTATAATTTAGACGTTCTGCCCACATGAATCTTACTGCCCCACGTACTTCAATTTTGTATACACCTGTCATCAGTGCCGCAGCAGAACTGTGTCTGCGGAAAACACGGATACGTACTCTCTTCTGACAATGCGCCACTTTTGTTACGCAATGATCTTACCACGTGTAACTTACTTTTCGAAACCCGAAAGTATAAATCAGTAGTTATAACAAAGATCTGTTACCTATAAAAGTACGCTTACATAATATGGCTCACCACATAGTTCTCGAGATAGTCACATTCACTTTAAATACTATTCGAAACGTTTAATTATTCGATTGCTTGATGATGCTTCTTGGACTAAAAAATGTTTGAAGGATCGCTGTTCACAACAATTACTGTGATTAATCGTTAGCTTATAGTGGGCTGATTACTCTTAAGATAAAAGCTTGAATTTTGAGTCGCTAAAGAAACGCGCTGTTCACTTTCACTATAGCACAAATTGCCAAACAATTCTCGTCTTAGAGGAGTTTTAGATTTCAACTTACAATCAAACACGAGGAAATGTTTTTTTCTTCTTATGATTATCACGCATTCATCATGCTGTAGGGAAATGTTGTTCAGTGACGTTCGGCAAAGATGAATGTATCCCCTTGGAAGAATGACAAAGAAGCGTATTTATGTCGTCAAGAAATTGGACATTTAAAAACACATCCTTGAATCAGAGGCTGGTTGATTATCTGGAGGACCAAAAAAAGCATAACTTGGCCATACTCTCCCACTGTATATTCCTCTGGAATAATCAAATCTAATTTACTTATGAAACCGCAGCGTAATTGCATTTTCAAATTAAATTTATTCAATATCTCTTCTTTATTAAAATGTTTTATTCAAAGCAGCGTCATATCTTAGCATAAATTATGCAGTTCTTTTCTAGATGTATGAATAATAATCCAAATGTCAGACAGGGTGTAATGCAATATTCATTCTCCCAGATAATTGCAAGTAACAGTGAGTGGCACAAATAATGCGACCATAAGAAAAGAGTAGGTAGTTACGCATAGAGAAATTCAACTGAAGCAAACTAATTTAGACTGCAATATGAAACATCGGATGAAAGGTGCAGTCTGGCGGGGTGTGACGTGATACGTATGACAGCGCTGTTCTTTCTTACTCGTGACGAGGGAGGTGGTGCAATTGTTAGCACACAGGACTCGGGAGGACGACAGTTGAAATCCACATCTGGCCATCAAGATTTAGGTTCCCGTAGTTTACATAAATCATTACAGGTAAATGGCGGAGTGGTACTTTTGTAAAGGGCACAGTTGATTTCCTTCTCTGTCCTTTCGTAATCCGATATTCTGCTCCGTCTCTAATGACCGGACTCTCGAGGGGACGTTAAACTCTAATCTCCCTTCATTCTTTCTTATTTGCCGTTGTAGCTCGCTAAGCAGTCTTCACATTTGAATTGCATAATCATAGAGGTCAGTACTTGCACCCTTCGTATCTGATAGAAGCAATATTAGTGGGTGGAACATGACTTTTCTACTATAAACTACACTAATCGCAAAATAATCGCAGCACCAAGAAAGACTTGTGTGACATGAACGAAATTTGGTAGCCGTGATTCTACATCTGAAAGATGATGTCAATTCAGATTTCACTCCAGTCGCATAAGAGTGGCGTTAGTAGTGCGACTGTGAGGTACAAATCCAGTTCGCTTTAAATACATGCTGTAACGATCATCAGCCTTAGTTACCTCTTAGACTGGGCTTGGTGAGTTGATGTTAGTAAAGAATGGCTTTAAGGCGACAAAGACGCCATTATCAACACCTTACTGAGTTTGAACGAAGTACACTACTGACCATTAAAATTGCTACATCACGAAGATGACGTGCTACAGACGCGAAATTTAACCGACAGGAAGAAGATGTTGTGATATGCAAATGATTAGATTTCAGAGCATTCACACAAGGTTGGCACCGGTGGCGACACCTACAACGTGCTGAAATCAGGAAAGTTTCCAACCGATTTCTCTCGTGGTTATCCCACTCACCTTGACTGCAAATCTGTACGCTAGTCTGGTGATTCGACCAGTTGTGCTGCCATTCACGAACAGCAGGATAACGCTCGTCCAGGTACCGATGTTGCAACCCAGCATTCTCTACGCAGTGTCAACGTTTTGCCTTGGCCTGCTCGATCACCAGATCTGTCTCCAATCGAATACTATGGGACACCATCGGAGTATGACTCCAGCGTCATCCACAAACAGCATTAACCGTCACTGTATTGAAAGACCAAGTGCAACAGGCATGGCATTCCATACCACAAACTGACATCCGGCACCTGTGCAACACAATGTATGCACGTTTCCACTCTTGCATTCCACATTCTGGGGGATACGCTGGTTATTAATGTACAAGCATTTCATAGTTGCAACATCTCGCGCTTACTTTAACCTGTGATCTTGCAATGTTAATCACGTAAATATGTTACCTAGACAAATGTGTTTACAGTCTAGAACCGTGCGACCGCTACGGTCGCAAGTTTGATTCCTGCCTTGGGCATGGATGTGTGTGATGTCCTTAGGTTAGTTAGGTTTAAGTAGTTCTAAGTTCTAGGGAACTGATGACCGCAGATGTTAAGTCCCACAGTGCTCAGAGCCATTTGAACCATTTTTTAACACATGTATTCGCAGAATTTCATTACTCTACATTAATTACTTTTTGGTGTTGCGATTTTTTCCGTCAATGTATTAGAGTAGAAGTAAGGAAAATGATAAATTTTTATTGCCAGTTACCCAATTTTACTTCTTTACTTCGCCGTCTTTCTACTTTTCCACACCACCTCTCGGATAGTGAAATAGCAGTACAGTGCAGGAGGTGCCTCCTCTGCGTCGTCATCCTTTTTTGTAGAGTCGTCCACGCCCATGTCCGTCGTAATGAGCCGTGGCGGACCGGTTGGGGAGCCAGATGGGGCCATCGGCGAAGCGAGCCCCATCGGTAACCGATCTGCGACAGGCTTCGGTTGCTTCAGCGCCCTATAAACAATGGGTGCACCAAAGCTGCTCCCGTATGGAACGATGCGGAGCACACTCAGTTACGCCACGTTGCACGTCGGAAGTGCTACGCTGCCTCCACCCGTAGTGTACGCAGCCGGAACGGCGTTGGCAGTCTCTCTACGACATCGCACTTCGGGCCTCGCGTACAATCAGCCGTAAGAATGTGAAGTTCCTTGCAGCTAGTGTTGCATAATTTTTGCATGAGGAGTTATGATCCACGTCCCTGACAGACGAGCTTAGTCTGGCATTACAGATTTGTTTGTTACATATTGTTGTTATATCTGAGCACCAAGATGTTTTTGAAAGTCTGAAGATGGAACGCGTCAAATAAAGTCATTGGATTATCAGCTATGGCTTTTTAGTTAGCAACCAATACAGAAATTGTACAGTACTCCTATTGAATTAAACTAGCGTCCAATAAAAGTTTTTAAAAGTGCGTAAAAGGTAAAAAAAGATAAAAATTCTTTTATCTCTGAACTGAAATAAAAAGGCAGGGCATCAGACAAACGGCTCCTTAGAAACATAGAAACCAGTACTCGGTACGTGATGTAATTCATGACTTTCAGTGTATTACGTTATCATAATATAAAATAAACTAAAATACGTTAGTGCTCAGTTCAAAGCAAATTTAAAATACTGAGGGAAGACGACGCTGAACCTGTGGAGTCCAAACAAAGAGAATGAGGTCACATTTGTTAGATTTGTACATTTTATCTCGAGGCTCTTAGTTTCATGCAGTCTTATATTCCTTGTTCCTAGTCTTTAGGTTTCACAGATATCTATTTTAATTTTTGAAAACCGTCTCTCCTTGGCAATTTGCATTTACACTGAACTGATTCCTAAGGTGTTTTAGTTTATTTTATATTATGATAACATAGTACACTACAATTCATGAGTTACGTGATGTACCCAGCACTGGTTCCTACAATTCTTATGACAGGTGCTATTTATTTTCTGCCTTGCCTTGCGTCTTATATCGGTTCATAGACGTTAAAAAATATATATTTTTGTTCCTTCTGCGTACTTTTAAAATTGTTGTTGACTGCTAGTTTATTTGACACCTTGTTTATTTTGTTAAGTAATCTGCATTAGCCCATAATTTTTAGTCGATGTGCGTATGGAATAAGTTCTACATGGGGTTTACTAAATTTACTACTTGCTTCCATTTATTCTTTCTAATAATGTGATCTGTTACTACATATTTGCGTAATGTAAGATTAATGTAAATGTTTTTGAGAGTATTATTTTGACATCCTTATGTATCCAATGAGGTTTACCCAGAAATGGGTTTTGTCTGTATTCGCAGTCCTTGTATTTTTTGGTATCTGCTATTAGTACCTACCCTTTTTAGCGAAACACAAGGCAGACATATAGGAATATATTTGAATATGTAAACTGTCCTTTGCAAGAGTATTTTGCTGGTTCGTGAGTGATAATATAATTTTAAAATATTTTGAAATGTGCTCTTTTATGGATTACTCTTCTGTATACAATGTCAACAGGTTGGTTCCTGTACGTATATACGCAGCCTTATGGCACTGATGGTGTACGGTATAAAGCATTAGTTAAAGTCTTACACGCAAGTAACTAATGGATTGCCATTCTTTCAATGTTTTAAGAAACATGCACTTATTTCACTTATCACTTTATGTACTACATAAAATTCGTTACTACATTTGTTTGTATACCGTACAGTGGTCTGCGTTCGCTGGTTATCTGATATACAATACATCAACTAAGTCTGGCACGCAACCAATATAGGTAGTGTACCTTTTACATTTGCTATCGACAGTTCTGCAGTATTCGGATGTATGTGTATCTTTAACAGTATCATAACAGCTGCTGTTAATTGTCAAGCTGCAATGCTTACCAGTGTGTGACATGTGAGGTTCTAACATTTTTTATGTGTAAAGCAAAATAGTCTGACAATTACATTATATAATACGTAACATCATATATGTATGTAGAAATATTGCACGGTAATGTGACATGTTAGCGTGAGTTGTGTAATGTGTTATTTAAACACGGCGATATATTCAGACGTGTGCAGATTATGTGACGCTTTTCTACTTTGGTTTTTCAGATGCTTGAAAATGGTTTATAGTCTAAATCAGACGTTAGAACGCTTACATCATATTCTAATTCGGACCACATTTTCTTTCATAAAGTATTTTGGGGGCTGTGGATTCTCACAGAAACAAAATTTTAACATTGTTTGCTTCCTTAAAGAATTATTCAGACTCGCCTCATTAGCGTCCACCTACGTTAAGTGAGTGGCCAGCCCGGTAGAATGCAACACGAGAGGCCCGGGTTCGATTCCCAGCTGGGTCGGAGAATTTGCTCCGCTAGCGGCTGTATGTTGTGTTGACTTCATCATCATTTCACCCTCACTGACGCAGTAGCATCAACTAAAATGACTAGCACAAGGCGACCGACCTACCCGACTGGACGTCTTAGCCATATGCACATCACCACGGCGTAAGCGACAACGTTTGGAGCTCACTGCGTTCAGTAACATGTTCAGTATCGTTACCTGAATCGCAGTTACCCCATCGTCTTTAGATTTCTACAAATAGTCCTTAAAAGTATTTTCCTGGCACGAAAACCGCACACGTTACTACCACTAGAAACCACTTTTGGGCACCTGACGAAGATAACGTCAGTAATAATCTGCCTTTTCTCTGTTTAAAATGGAACTATCAACTAAAATGAATAAAGTACATGATGTTCCATGTTTTTGCAACAGCTCCGTTTCTGTACTACTCTTTAGGGCAAGGTCTTCCATTTTGGTCCCTTCTTCGAGAGTTTTCAGTGTTGCAGGGTAAAATCTTTTCACTACCATTGATCACCGGGAATAGGATTCTGTAAATGTCTGTCGTTGGTCCTGATCTCATTGGTTTGGTTGTAACAGTCCGATTACCACTGAGAATCGGTCACACCGAATCAACTTACAGCAGCTTGGCAGAATTTACCTTGTAATAGCGACATGATAGCGGTGGCTAGGAAGTTCACTATGTGCCGCCCATAATTATCTAAATCACATGGCATCATGGTGACACACATGAATAAGAAAATATCTCATAGATCTGACAGAGCAACCGCGACAGTAATTAATGTATTCATTCTTATGAAGACAGAATCCAAGGCAGGATAGGCAGGATAGCGGTCATCAATAGAATAGTTTCAAAAGACTTGTGCTTTATACAGAAATGACTTGATATTGCTTCGAGTAAATGACGTTTACGTTTGAAATATGTATTCAGATTATCGTCCAGACCGCAATCATCGACTTCACATAATAGTTATCAACTTACCATTTAACAACTTTCCCTCCATGTTAATGCAGTGATGCATGTCTAGCATCAACAGCAAGAAGAGAAAGAAAGAAAAATACCTGAAGATGACATAAAGAAATAGTTTGAAAGAGGTTACATATACTTGAAAATCAACATCGGAACTGTATTCTAAATAACTTATTTTTCTACTGTTCATTTGTTCAAGGCATTGTATCCGAAACTAACTGACGTGAAAAGTGTTAGGAAAAGTCTTGATACCCATCTTGTGCAGTGTAACAAGAGAAAACTCTTGCAATGTTGTAATCGCTACCGAAAATTACGCTCTAAATTTTCGGCTGCTCTCTTCGTAAAGCCAAACTCAGTTTTCTCATAGAACTACAGTTATTATTATGTTCAAAACTGTAATTAAAAATTAACCAAGTTCCATGGCATGAGAAGGACAGAAAAATATCGTCAACATCATCATCCATTGTTATATTCGTATACAACCAACGTTCTCTTTTCATCATATATTTCCGTTGACGCAAAGTCTGATTATTTGTTTCTGCCTTTAGAGCACCATTTTTGTTTTTTGAGCACGGCAGTCCTTTCAAAAATACATCTTGGAATACAATTAGAAATGAAACTGCTCATATAACGTTTTTATTATTGTGTTTTTTTGCCCTACGTGTCAAGCATTGTTCCTATGCGGGTTACTGCCACACATCGCAATTTTCAATACTTTCAATTGTTTTATGGAAGCACAAAAACTCACCTCTACATAATTTGCTTCCAACCCACTCTTGGGCTCTGAGGCAATGTGACTGACTGTGGCCCAAATGCCGCGTGGGGTAGCCGAGCGGTCGAGGCGTCTTGTCACGGTTCGCATGGCTCCCCCAGTCGGAGGTTCGGGTCCTCCCTCGGGCATGGGTGTGTGTCGCTATTGGACCACGACATGTTTTGCACATAACGAGTTTTGAAGGTAGTGACAAATCGTATTTTGCGGTATCTGATAAATTAAGTAGCCAAACTTACAATATACTTGCTTTACGTAGTTTTTGGCGTGAGCATCGTACTGTGCAAAAAATATATCTCCCTTATCACTAAAGATTGTCCACGATATAGCGTAATTTTATCATTTTGAAATAAATTGGTTCATGTTTTTTCTATCCGGGATCCTCCTGAACTACACGTACAAACGCTCTGATTCTGTGAACACGATATGAAGGAAAAACAGCACGAAATGCGTTGCTCATTAAATGACAAAGGTGAAGCTATCCGTGGCAAGCGACAAGTCCGTTACATTGTAACTGCGTGGAATTAATTATCACTCTACGAATAGCACTCCTTAGGAATTTTATTGCTTTTAAAAAAGTCATACTCGTAAATGCACAAAGTAACTGCTACGTATCACACTCAGGTGTCTAGTTTGCAATGTCATAGACCAAATTTCTTCATTGCAAATGTACCAAGTGTGTATTCGTGTTGTGTAGGTGACTACAATGAGTGCTGATGTAGTACTACGTTGTTAATCCCGTAGCGTTCGGATACAGCATTAGTAGTGTTCTGATTGACACGGTCACGTCGATAAATATTTAAACGTAAGAAGGTAAAGCGATTTGAAATGGAACGAGCACTTAAGGATGGCATTGGGGAAGGCGAGTAGTCAACTTAGGTTTATTGAGATAATTTTAGGAAGGTGTGGTTCGTCTGAAAATGAATAGAATGCTAGTGCGTCTCATTTTCCAGTACTGATTGAGTGTTTGGGATCCCCATTAGATACGATTAAAGATATCGAAGCAACTGAGAGACGCGCTACTGTAATTTTTGCCTGTAGGTTCGATCAACATGCAAGCAATAGCGAGACGCTTGGTGAACTGAAATGGAAATCCTTGGCAGGAAGCCGACGCGAAGCAGTTTTTAGAAAATTTAGAGTAGCAACATTTGAAGTTGGCTGCAGAACGAGTCTGCTGCCAACGTACATTTCGCATTAGGACAACCAAGATACGATAAATTAGGATTTTTACAGAGGCGTGAAGACAGTCGCTTTTCCATCGCTACGTTTGCTAGTGGAACAGTGGCTTGCGGAATATCTAGTGTACGTTTCTATAGCGTCACATGACCTCACGCCCTGAAACACTTCGGAGCAGTTCAGCTTTTAGTCCAAGACAAGCCGGCCGGTGTGGCCGTGCGGTTTAGGCGCTTCAGTCAGGAGCCGCGTGACCGCTACGGTCGCAGGTTCGAATCCTGCCTCGGGCATGGATGTGTGTGACGTCCTTAGGTTAGTTAGGTTTAAGTAGTTCTAAGTTCTAGGGGACTGATGACCACAGATGTTAAGTCCCATAGTGCTCAGAGCCATTTGAGCCATTTGAGTCCAAGACAGTGGTGCTTAGTTTACTGACCAGAAAATGTACGATATGCCTCTTGATCTTTTTGGTTTGATAACTAAATGTTCTTTAGTCATCTAAACTCCACATTGTAACTTGGCAGTTGACCGCCATAGTAATAGGGTTAGTGGCTACATATGCCGTGTGTAAAAGAAATTTCAAAAATTTGGAGAACATAAACGGTAATAAAAATAATTTTCCTACGAACAGCACACAAGAGCAGTAAGAATTTTGAGTAAGTATATAAAAATGACTGAATGTAAGGTAAGACCTAGACTGTTCAGTCCGACGGTTTTCTATTTTTTTTTGTATTCTTAATGTATAAAATGAACCGCTACATGTTTGCACCTGCCAAACGGTCATATCTTCTGACTCCGCTTTCTTTCTATTTCGGAAGTAGGTTATGCAATTTTTAGGCTCATATCTGTGAATATGTAAGCGCAGCTGCTCAGAAAGTTCGGGGATTTCGTATAATACCATCGACAGCTGGAGCGAAGTACTTCCTAGAACTACGTAGAATCCTCCATCAATAACGGATAAGAAAGTTTTCTCGAGGCCATTATCGAAGATTTCTTTCTAAGTTGCAACTTAGTTTTCGCCACTTACAAGAAAAAGAATTATTGGCTGTCTTTTTAAATGAACGGATTCTTTTTGTTAGAGACATCATGGAAGATCAGATTTTCGTATTGTCTATCAACGGAAGTTCTCTTTCCTACGCCCTGGCTACAAGTCCCTTTTTCGTTGTCGATTTATTTTTTATCTCCAGTGTTTTTACTTTTGATGCGTGATTCGGCTTTCCCATTGTTTTATGCTAATCGGTGACTCCGAATTCGAAATGTTACCCACAATGCAGTTCTTTATTTTAGCCAAAATCCATGAAAAGTTTGGGAAAACAAAACATATCCGATTAATGTTTCCTCCAGTGCCATTAGAAAAGCTTCGTACTTAAAATAAGTATTCTCCTTCAGATTCCTACTTAATTAAAGCGACATCGCCTACACATATGTAAGGATATTCACATGCAGTCAGAATCTTAGCAATATATTTAGGTAGAGAATTGAATGTTCTTTGAATATTAGCTACATATAGTTGCCATCATATAAATCCTGGGAGTGCAGAGATTCAAGCTGACAGCACATGTAGCTGTGGTGTTGGCTGAACGAGAAGTGATACGTTCAAAAATTTCACTCAAATACAACACAGTAGACACGCCTAGAATGAGCTTTAAAGGACATTTATAAGAAACAAAGCTTTTTAAATTCGTTTCTGCTTTGAAAGTTTTGATAAATGAGTTCTCATAACACACACTTTCTTATAAATGGCTGATAGTAGCGCTGTTTAACTCGTGCCTTTAATGGCCTTGACATTGTTTCCTTCATTCCATTTCCTCAGAACCCGTCTCGTAGTTCAATCGTTGTTACAGGCAATGAAATTTTACTTTGATAAATAAAAATATCGATTTAGTTCTACGATAGTTTCTAAAGTATGAACGAGCTATACAGTGAAATTACGTTAATATACAGCGTGTTTTAAAAATGACCGGTATATTTGAAACGGCAATAAAAACTAAACGAGCAGCGATAGAAATACACCGTTTGTTGCAATATGCTTGGGACAACAGTACATTTTCAGGCGGACAAACTTTCGAAATTACAGTAGTTACAATTTTCAACAACAGATGGCGCTGCGGTCTGGGAAACTCTATAGTACGATATTTTCCACATATCCACCATGCGTAGCAATAATATGGCGTAGTCTCTGAATGAAATTACCCGAAACCTTTGCCAACGTGTCTGGCGGAATGGCTTCACATGCAGATGAGATGTACTGCTTCAGCTGTTCAATTGTTTCTGGATTCTGGCGGTACACCTGGTCTTTCAAGTGTCCCCACAGAAAGAAGTCACAGGGGTTCATGTCTGGTGAATAGGGAGGCCAATCCACGCCGCCTCCTGTATGTTTCGGATAGCCCAAAGCAATCACACGATCATCGAAATATTCATTCAGGAAATTAAAGACGTCGGCCGTGCGATGTGGCAGGGCACCATCTTGCATAAACCACGAGGTGTTCGCAGTGTCGTCTAAGGCAGTTTGTACCGCCACAAATTCACGAAGAATGTCCAGATAGCGTGATGCAGTAATCGTTTCGGATCTGAAAAATGGGCCAATGATTCCTTTGGAAGAAATGGCGGCCCAGACCAGTACTTTTTGAGGATGCAGGGACGATGGGACTGCAACATGGGGCTTTTCGGTTCCCCATATGCGCCAGTTCTGTTTATTGACGAAGCCGTCCAGGTAAAAATAAGCTTCGTCAGTAAACCAAATGCTGCCCACATGCATATCGCCGTCATCAATCCTGTGCACTATATCGTTAGCGAATGTCTCTCGTGCAGCAATGGTAGCGGCGCTGAGGAGTTGCCGCGTTTGAATTTTGTATGGATAGAGGTGTAAACTCTGGCGCATGAGACGATACGTGGACGTTGGCGTCATTTGGACCGCAGCTGCAACACGGCGAACGGAAACCCGAGGTCGCTATTGGATCACCTGCTGCACTAGCTGCGCGTTGCCCTCTGTGGTTGCCGTACGCGGTCGCCCTACCTTTCCAGCACGTTCATCCGTCACGTTCCCAGTCCGTTGAAATTTTTCAAACAGATCCTTTATTGTATCGCTTTTCGGTCCTTTGGTTACATTAAACCTCCGTTGAAAACTTCGTCTTGTTGCAACAACACTGTGTTCTAGGCGGTGGAATTCCAACACCAGAAAAATCCTCTGTTCTAAGGAATAAACCATGTTGTCTACAGCACACTTGCACGTTGTGAACAGCACACGCTTACAGCAGAAAGACGACGTACAGAATGGCGCACCCACAGACTGCGTTGTCTTCTATATCTTTCACATCACTTGCAGCGCCATCTGTTGTTGAAAATTGTAACTACTGTAATTTCGAAAGTTTGTCCGCCTGAAAATGTACTGTTGTCCCAAGCATATTGCAACAAACGGTGTATTTCTATCGCTGC
This sequence comes from Schistocerca americana, assembly GCF_021461395.2. Classification (NCBI taxonomy): domain Eukaryota; kingdom Metazoa; phylum Arthropoda; class Insecta; order Orthoptera; family Acrididae; genus Schistocerca; species Schistocerca americana. The sequence goes on from NC_060121.1 coordinate 478,757,197, forward strand.
TCGTTTAGTTTTTATTGCCGTTTCAAATATACCGGTCATTTTTGAAACACCCTGTACATAAAATAACGGAGTATATAATCTATAGTCAGAAGAAAGTGTTAGGGCTTCAAAAAGAAATTAACGACTTCGATGGTTAAAAATCTTTTTCTTTTAGGTCTGATTTCCTCCCATATCTTTCGATTATGATGAGAGTACACTGTATCGATCTTCCTTTAATTAAATGTTACAAGCAGCTGATGGCTGTGTAACATTATATTCCTGCAGTTTATTTAATTACAGCATTTTTCGTTGGCATCTGGTACGAAGAGCATGTTTGCACGCACATATTTGTGTTCGTTTATCGAGGTTGACAGAATGGACAGTCATTTACAGGGCAGTAAGCGCGTGGCGGATGCAGGCTACCTCGGTTAATTTGCTCGCATGTGCTGGCGTTGATAGCCAGCAGATTTGTTTTGCATTAGCATAAAACAGGAGGCCATGAAAATCTGATTAATGAATCCCAGAGTCATTCGTACATGCGCGTACGGACACTATGTTAACCAATTTGATTGAATTCAATGTATCAACCGGGCGGGAAAGCATTAATGAACCTTTCTCGGAAAAGTTTATGATTTACAACTTTTTCAACAACGTACATTCATGTATTTAGCAACAGAATCTGATAGTTAAGCGGCCAATGAAACACCGAAGGGACTGACATGAGACAGCTATGCACACTGAAATGTGAGATAGAAGATCTGGGAAGCCAATTTAAATTTTTCCTTGTTTTTCCTAAGTCAGTTTCTACCAGATCATATCTGGCAATCGTCGAGATGGTACGAGGCGTGTTTTTTAAGTAAGTACCGTTTTGAAATTAAAAAAGACGTGCTAAGATATCTCAATAATTTTATTTTTACATGAAAGATTGTACCTTAATATACTTTTCTACACAATTTCCGTCAATATTGAGGCACATGTCATAACGTTGTACCAGTTTTTGAATACCCTCCTCACAGAAGTCTGCCGCCTGACTTCTTAATCACTGCATCACCACTGTTTTGACTTCGTCATTGTCTTGAAGACGCTGGCTGCCCAGGTGTTTCTTCGAGTGCAGGATCAGATGGTAGTCAGTGGGCGCAAGATCGGGGCTGTATGGAGGATGATGTAGAGTTTCCCATAGAAAAGATGTGACGAAATCTTTGGTCTGATTCGCCACATGCGGACGGGCATTGTCTTGGAGCAAAACGATGCCCTTGCTCAACTTCCATGGACTATTGCTTTGATTCTGGTGTGACGTAGGCCACCCATGTTTCATCGCTCGTAACAATTTGGCTTCAGAAATCATCACCGTCATTGTGGTACCCCTCAAGGAAAGTCAATGCACTGTCCAAACGTCTGGTTTTGTGCACATCCGTCAAAATTTTCGGTACCCAGCGTGCGCACAATTTTCAGTAATTAAAGTGCTCGGTCATAATGCCATAAAAACACTACGAGAAACATTAGGAAAGCCATCCCGCAAGGAGGAAGTCGTAAAGCGTCTGTTTTCTCTCACCTTATTGTCCACTTCCTGCACCAAACTTCCATTAACGACCGAGGGACGCCCACTCCGTTGTTCGTCATGCACATTTGTGCGGCCATCTTTAAACGCTCTCACCCACTTTCTTACCGTTCCATCACTCATAATGTTTTCTCAGTAAGCTGCACAGATCTCACGATGAATGTCGATCGCTTCTAGGCCTTTAGCAATAAGAAATCTTACAACAGCCAGCACTTCATAGTCGACGGGACTCAGGATTATCAGAAGCATCTCAAACCCTCAGTACACAACGTAAACAAGGAAGAATCAGACTGTAATGGCGTCAGTGCGTAGATTAGGGTAGAAGCTTTCATGTAAAAATTAAATTATTGAGATATCTTAGCACGTCTTTTTTTAATTTCAAAACGGTACTTACTTAAAAAACACGCCCCATAGTTTTCAATAGGAAATTCTTTGGTTAAAATTTCACTAATGTTCTACCGATTTGAACTTAGTGTGATAGAATATTGTGCCATTGGGATAACGATTCCGCTAACGAGAATCTGAGACGGGATCATAGAAAAAGAAGATTTAACTTACCCCGGAAGCAATGGAATTATTCAAAACGGAAAGTGAAAAAGTAGACTAATTTTTATACCAGTGACTAACACAGTCCAAAGTTAACCGTGGTGTTAGAGGATCTTCGTATGTTTCAGGTACGTCTGTTTGTTGTTCACATACTCGCTACCAGGAGCTGTGGGTGTTACGCATGAGTACCCTGGTAGATAGATATCAGAAGCTAGTTTCCTGTTAGACGTGTAACGTCACACTGCCCATCTCATGACTGGCTCATAAAATTAAGACAAATTCGTTAATAATAAAAATTAATAAATTTCGTTAACAATAAAAGATGTTAATATACATTCGCTGTTTACACAGAATTTTGTACATCGTATTCTATAGAGATCGTTGGAACAACAATACTGTTAAATATGAACACTGACTAAAATTCTGATTCTCTTGGCTTTCATACACTGTCCAATCACATTAATGTGACGACCTGTCAAATGCCTGATTAACCATCTTTTGCAACGTGGACCGCTGCGAGACGTGCATGAAGCGAGTCCGTGAGATTCTGGAAGGTAGCGACAGAGATGTGTAGCCATGCCGACTGCAGTGGCGTGGTCAGCTGCGCTTGGTTTCTCGGCTGAGGATTGACAGAGATGGTGCAACAAATTCTCGGTCGAATTTCAACCCGGGGAGTTTGTTGGCAAGGGAAGTACGGTTAACTCACTCCATTGCTCTACGAACCACCAAAGGACCCTCGAAATAGTTCCCATCCAGACGTACTCACCGGTCCCAGTGCTTCTGCCTCTGCTCAAATGTTTTCTGGAAGTCCTGTTTTTTGAGGGTGTTTATCACCGCCAGCGATGCTTCTTGAATCCTCTCTAGAGTGCCGAATCGACGGTCTTTCGACTTGAGTTTCAGGTTTCGGAATAGAGGGAAGTCGCAAGGTGCCAAATCTGGCGAGTACGGTGGCTGGGGTACGACTGCCATGTTGCTTTTTGCCAAAAAGTTTCTGGTGAGCAAGGACGTGTGACTGGGCGCGTTGTCGTGATGCAGCCGCCACTTCCATTAACGCCAAAATTCGGGCCATCGTTGCGGCACGTTTTCACGGAGGAGTCGCAAAACGTCACAATAGTACGCGGAATTCACTGTTTGGCTGGGTGGGACTAATTCTTTCTGCACAATTCCCTTGGTATCAAAGAAAACGATGATCGAGCTCTTCACTTTGCTCTTCACCTGTCTCGCACTTTTGGGTCTTGGAGAGCCTAGGCTCTTCCACTGGGACGATTGTTGTTTGACTCTGGGCCATAACCGTAAATCCAGTTGAATCATTGCGAGGGTCTCCTTAGTACTTTTCCCGACATTCGCACAGAATTTGATACACACACGCTGTTCTCTTCGCGGATCCATCGTAAAATCGTCACACACCAAACACAGAGTATTACGGAAATCACCCTGGACACGCAACACGTCTTCCCAGCTGAATGCCGCTCCGCACATTGACTCATCAAATATGTACCTCTAGCCACCTAGCGGTGCAATGATCTACTACTTCTACTTTCCAGATGGCAGCACCAGTCCCGATAGTTCTGGATTCCACCTAGTGTGCACACATACACTACTGGCCGTTAAAAGTGCTGCAACAAGAAGAAATGCAGATGATAAACGGATACTCATTGGACTTGTATTTTACTAGAACTGACATGTGATTACATTTTCATGCAATTTCGGTGCGTATATCCTGAGAAATCAGTACCCAGAACCAACACCTCTAGCCGTAATAACGACCTTGATACGCCTGGGCATTGAGTCAAACAGAGCTTGTATGGCGTGTACAGGTACAGCTGCCCATGCAGCTTCAACACGATACCACAGTTCATCAAGAGTAGTGACTGGCGTATTGTGACGAGCCAGTTGCTAGGCAACCATTGACCAGACGTTTTCAATTGGTGAGAGGTCTGGAGAATGTGCTGACCAGGACAGCAGTCGAACATTTTCTGTATCCAGAAATGACCGTACAGGACCTGTAACATGCGGTCGTGCATTATCCCGCAGAAATGTAGGGTTTCGCAGGAATCGAATGAAGGGTAGAGCCACGGGTCGTAACACATCTGAAATGTAACGTCCAGTGTTCAATGTGCAGTCAGTGCGAACAAGAGGTAACCGAGACGTGTAACTAATGGCATCCCATACCATCACGCCGGGTGATACGCCAGTATGGCGATGACGAATACACGTTTCCAAAGTGCGTTCATCTCGATGTCGCCAAACACGGATGTGACCATCATGATGCTGTAAATAGGACCTGGATTCATCCGAAAAAATGACGTTTTGTCATTCGTGCACCCAGGTTCGTCGTTGAGTACACCATCGCAGGCGCTCCTGTCTGTGATGCAGCGCCAAGGGTAACCGCAGCCATGGTTTCCGAGCTGATAGTCCATGCTGCTGCAAACGTCGTCGAACTGTTGTCCTGCAAACGTCCCTATCTGTTGACTCAGGGATCGAGACGAGGCTGCACGATCCGTTACAACCATACGGATAAGATGCCTGTCATCTCGACTGCTAATGATCCAGCACAGCGTTCGGTATTACCCTCCTGAACCCACCGATTCTATATTCTGCTATCAGTCATTGGATCTCGACTAATGCGAGCAGCAACGTCGCAAAACGATAAACCGCAATCGCGATAGGCTACAATCCAACCTTTAGCAAAGTCGGAAACGTGATGGTACGCATTTCTGCTCCTTACACGAGGCATCACAACAACGTTTCACCAGGCAACGCCGGTCAACTGCTGTTTGTGTATGAGAAATCGGTTGGAAACTTTCCTCATGTCAGCACGTTGTAGGTGTCGCCACCGTCGCCAGCCTTGTGTGAATGCTCTGAAAAGCTAATCATTTGCATATCACAGCATCTTCTAGTTGTCGGTTAAATTTCGCGTCTGTAACACGTCATATTCGTGGTGTAGCAGTTTTAATGGCCAGTAGTGTATGTTGATCCATTGTGCCTTCCAGAACGACGATATCACCCAGAAAATACCATTAAAATATTCCAGAGGATAATGCTCTCTCTCCCTGCCTGAACGCTTCCGGCGATTGTTGAAGAGTGTTGCTTTTAGACATTTCCCCCCGTATACTCCAGCTGCCATTTGTCCGATGGAGTGTAAAACGTGATTCATCTGAAGAGGCCACCTGTCGAGTTGCGGTATTGGCGTACAAATTCCAGCCTTCGTCGGATTCTACGTGGATTCATGTAGCAAGCGCCTGCTGTGGAGCCCGTATGCAGCTACGTTCACTGAACGGTCGATGGCGAGACACTGTTGTTAGCTCTCAGGTTCATCTGGGCGCTCAGCACATTACACTTGTCTACATTGAGATTCAATTGCCATTCTCTGCACCATGCCTCAATACGTTGCAGATCCTCCTGCATTTCAGCACAATTTTCCATTGTTACAATCTCTCGATATACTATAGCATCACCCGCAAAAAGCCTCAGTGAACTTCTGATGTTATCCACAAGGTCATTTATATATATTGCGAATAGCAACGGTCCTATGACACTTTCCAACGGCACACCTGAAATGTGTCTTACTTCGGAATGAGAATGACACGCTGCGTTCTGTTATCTAGGAACTCTTCAATCCAATAACACAATTGGTCTGATAGCCCATATACCCTTACTTTCTTCATTAAACTACTGTGGGAAACTGTATCAAACGCCCTGTCATGAAGTTTACAAACTTAGCCGTTTTGGAATTGCTTCCACCCCTAGCCCGAAATCCAATGATCAAGTGCTATTGTACGTCAGGTAAATAGGTACGTTCACGCATTAGAACAACGCGTCTAATTAATGTGACTGGAAAGTGAAATAAGAGTGGTGAACGTCGAAAGTTATTACGAAAAATGTTCAAATGTATGTGAAATCTTACGGGACTTAACAACTAAGGTCATCAGTCCCTAAGCGTGCACACTACTTAACCTAAATTTTCCTAATGACAAACACACGCACCCATGCCCGATGGAGGACTCGAACCACCGCCGCGACCAGCCGCACAGTCCATGACTGCAGCGCCCTAGACCGCTCGGCAAAGTTATTACGTCTTTAAATTCTATGGCCGATTATCTTATTGCTGCAGATGTATTGTGATAGGACTTTCCTATCCAAAATTAGCTACAAACCCTCCTGAGTCATTATTTTCAACCCAACTGCCGACTAATACAAATTACTTCATGCCGCATCTTGAGTGATCCAATGCAGCTAACTCCGCCACAACACAGCTGACGCCTATGTAGCGTGTGTTAATAACCGATTCATTCACATATTTCGCAACATACCTTCTTATCATTTGCATACGTTTTTACAGAAGATTAATTTTACGTGAAAAATAAACATTATTTCAGTTTTTCTAATTAACTATAAAAATTATGATTATCATATTTTACAAATAATATGTTGATTAAAGCAGTACGTTTTGAATTTCCTATTTTTGAAAACATGTTGCGATTAAAGCTGTAGCTATAATGGAAGCATCTGCTCCGCAATCTACTGAAATAAATAACAGCGTAGTTGATACGTGGTTTGTGTTCTTCCTGTTCCAGTCGCATGTGGAGTGCTAAAGCAATCACCAAAAGTGAACCAATCATATCTGCTGTCACTGTTATAACTGATTTAGTATTACTTCTCAACTAAAGTTCGAATGAGTGGTTCTATACTTTCTACTATTACAACGGAATGAAACGGAAATACCAGTTCTGCACTCATTCATTGCAACGTCTCACGTATTCATTTGTGAACAAAGCCCATAGAGCTGAATATATAGACACGGCTAAGAAATAAAATAATTTGTAGTATTCATGTAACTATGATGGACTGTGTATCAACTTGTGCAGCACCACCAAACATCAGTATCACTAATGCAAATCTTCTTACTTTGAAGTTATAAATATTTGACTTGTTATGTATCTACTGTAATTGTGCGAAACAATCTGTGCATTACTAATCGTATCTGAATTGAAATCTATGTGTAGTAAATCAGAGAATACTCTCTTGCTATGTACGGAAGTAGTTATATGTCAGGTGTGGTCTTTCTTCAGTACGTCAATGTGGTATCACTATCCAGCAAATGCCTAAACTAAGTCACTATAGACTGAAGCAACTGAACTGAAATACATTTAATGCTCTTTTTTTAAGAAAACAAAGTTTATTTGCGTGAGTTGATACAGGAATGCTACGTATCTGAATGCTAGCAGTTACTTAACTTTTGCTTCAATGTACCTGATCACTAGATTCAAAGATCTACCTACAGAATTGAAAGTTCAAATAGTAATCGCAGTCATTTTTTCTGTTTTCCGTCGTTTCTTAGTTGCTTCAAAATTCATAGAGGCATGTTCTGTCTATGCAACTAAATGAAAATATTTAGTTTTATTATTTAATTTCGGAATATGTAATACAGTTCTGGTGTGCTTTACTGTTAAGTGCTTTGAAATGCTATCAGTGCTGTGTTATTGAGTTCACATACACAAGTAGAGATGTTTTTGTTATGAAACTGGTTGCTCGAATTTATCTGCATAGCTATAATGAGTCAAACTATGGCTTTGTTTGACTGTCTCGCAGTGGTGGGATATGTAGATGGGATTTACTGCGTTGCTCTGTAATCATATTCAGTTTTCAATGGCAGTTGTGGATGCCTGTGCAATAATTTATTCAAGCGGCGTGGATTCCATTTATTTCAATATTTTCGTTTCCAGAAATGATGCTTGCTAAGTTTTTGAATTACTCTGACAATATTACACTGTTCCGTGTTTGCCTTCCCAGCACAAAAAAAGCACTCCGTCTTCAGGCCACAATTGGCCCGTCGGGACCATCCAAAAGCCGTGTCATCCTCAGTTGACGATGCGGATAGGAGGGGCGTGTGGTCAGCACACCGCTCTCCCGGTCGTTATGATGGTTTTCTTTGACCGGAGCCGCTACTATTCGGTCGAGTAGCTACTCAATTGGCATCACGAGGCTGAGTGAACCCTGAAAAATGGCAACAGCGCATGGCGGCCGGATGGTCACCCATCGAAGTGCCGGCCACTACCTACAGTGCTTAACTTCGCTGATCCCACGGAACCGGTGTATCTACTGCGGCAAGGCCGTTGCCTTTTGCCTGCCCAAGATAGCATAATTGTCATATATCAGTTACCATGTCCATTGTCACTATAGCAGACGGACTCTTTTCTCTTGTCAATCAAAAATAAATAACTGTTATCTATCCAAACACTGTCTCTGTTATTGTTCCGTACACTCGCACTTCTTTGACGAAAATCCTAACAATTTTTGTTGCTCCAGTTTCTTGATTTCCTCATTCTAGATGTACTTATGTGTTAGTTCCCTTGATAAACTCTCTGCATCAGTAAATATTAGTTCAGTCTTCTGTTTATCTCCTTTTCTCTCTCATCAAAACACTGTAACGATGACGCTATCACCTATCTGTCTCAGTATCTTCACTCCGGTTGTCACTAAACTAACAAAAACTGCTTCCCACCGTCTAAATACTTTGACTCTCCTCTCCACACTTCATTATCAGATCATGCTCAAAAAGCCCCGAAAATAATTCTTCTCCGTTATCATCCGCAAGTGCAACTGGAATGCGGGAAAGTAATTCTGCTAACTAAGGTACCCTCTGGGACTCATTCTACGGTGGCATGTGACCAACAGTAGTATTTTGATACTAATTAATCAACGTACAAAAGTTCACACACGTGGTTACAATTCGTGGATTTCATTACCTGGTTTCTAGAATATTATAACGAACACCTAGAGTCATCACACTTATTGCAATGTTTAGCATGTGTTTCAGAGCAGCAAACTATTAATTGCTATGGTATAAATAATACATTGAGAACAGAACAAGACTGAGGTATCGGAAGAAAAACGCTTCATTAAATTTATTCCAAAGGAATAACAACACCCTCTACACAGGTATAAGTTTTAATATAAATGTTTTATTTTCTTTCACTGTTACCCTGTTGGCAATTATTTAACTACTGACAGTAATTTTACACGACTTGTATAATTCAAGTACGCTCTCTAAAAAGCTTTAATAATGTTATTGAGTCATTTGTTTCATAGTTTCGTGTCATTTACAGGAAAAGTCAATACGAACGTATACTGCTCCCCATGATTTGGTCATAGCCAAATAATCAGGTATAACAGATCTCAACTTCAGGTTCACATAGCGTCTTTACTTTAATTATCACTGGTAACATTGACGACACTGATTATTTTCTTCTTGAGTTTACAGTTTGCTAATGCTGCCGAAAGTTCACAATATTATGACAGGCAACACTTCTGGTTTCATCAAGCTCTGCGGGACCATTTAGGAAAAAGGTTGAAATGGAAGCTCGGTATGAATACAAACAATTATTACGTCGGGACAATCTTGAAGTTCATTTTTCTTTTTTGCAGCTGCAAGCATTGCTCGTTACAGCGACTGACACTTCTTCCTACTTACTGACGCTGCGGCGAGACGGAAATTTACGTTGGTACCTTGCCAGCAGCAATTATTGAGTTCGTTATTTCTTCTGAGAGAGCCGTCGCTACTTGTCTCCTACCCGTTTTTTTACGCCCCGTCTTCTTTCACACTTCGAGGGGAAGGAAATGGTCTGACCTGGAATACGATGGAATCAAAATTTTATAATCCACAGTTTCTTCTGGTACTGGTCGGCAAATAATTGTGGTAACTAAATTTATTTTGAAAATGAAGAATTAGTCCCAGTTTTATCAGTTTGCTCATACTCTCCTTCATGGAATTTGAGTTAATATTATGCATACACAATATATGCCGTAGAATAACACTTCTTCAGCCTTTGTGCGGAAGTGTGTGCATTACTCGTGAAGTGCAGTTTCCAACACGCTTCCTGTGTATCTGAAGAATACATATGGTAAGAAAAATATGTAGACTATACGAAGGGGAACTGTTGCATGGGCTACCAGATAACAGTGGAAGGTTGCTCGCAAAAGTACCGAACAGTTCTTTTTGGTGGAGATCGTCCTTAGCCAATGGAAAAGCAGACGGTAGTGGAAGACTATAGGAATCAGATGGAAACTGAGACATTTTTAGCGATGAGCTGAGTTCAGCTTTTACGTTGTTTCTGGGACAAGGCATAGTGCGTTTTTTGGTCGTGTCGATGATTCTGACTGGTGAACAGCCGCTAAATTAGCGGGACTGTATATTTCGAGGCATCGGAATGTGCTCCAACGTAGAGCTCCAACCTTTTCCACCTGTATTACAGAATTGAAGATAGACAGAGTATGAGTTACTATTTTTTATATTGTGCGTGTTAATTTGTGGATCATAATGTTGAACTCTGAATTCTTTTGAGCTGGTGAATATTTCGTATATTGTGATAATCACAAAATTGTGTTAGCATTCGCCAGTTTTTGATGACTGTGTAGTTCGGGGATCCTGTTACCGTTTTTGTAAGGTTCTCATCGTAACCCTCCTTTCTTTGATAAGGGTATTTCCTAGCGGTATTATACTTAACTATCGTAGTACCACTTTCCATTTGGTTTTTGAATAAACGTTATTCAACATAAATATGACGATATAATTCAACTCTTTTTTAATAAATGATTCATTTGTCTTTAATTTTATTTTTCCATGTTTTGATTCGCAGTTCTAGCCTATACACAGACTATTTGACTGCAGAATCACAGCTACAGATTGTTATTTGCAGCTGTTTGGCTGCGGGGTGTGAAAGCAGACGCACGTGGCTCGACCCTATGACTCGATGGAACTATTCTTTTTAAACAGAGTTCCGCATAGCACAAGTAGCTATAGCACAAGAAACCCCAGATAAAAAGTCACAATAGGTTTGCTCTTACAGACTGCTGGATAAAAAGTAACGCAGCAGCACAAAACCGTTAGGTAGCGTCGAAGGCTAGATAAAGAGGCCCTGTAAGTTGATCCGGTAACGCCAGGCCAGTCAAAGTCTACTACATCACACAACACATTAACAGAGAAGACAGGGTGAAAATGTATCTTCACAAAGGCACCTGGGTTTTTCTCGGCCCACGGCTCTAAGTACGAATGCTATCCACCCTGTCTTGAGTGAATTTGCCTTCATCGACAAAGAATATTAATGGTATTATTCAGCGATCTGCAACTAGCCAGTCACAAAATTCAAACAATCTACCATCATCTCGAAGGTGTTGAATCTGTTGTAAATGATAACGACAGAGTCCGTGCCTGCTATATATCCTCTATACCCCTATATGTGAACAGCGATACATATTGACATTATGAGGCGCTTGTTCAAGGATTTTTTCTTCCAGCGGAATAACTCTCCTATTTTATCTACACTATGTTCATTTGCACGTTAAAATGAAATATGGTTTCTGGACACGGCTTCAGTTTTATTCAGTTTAGTGAAAAAACAAACACTGTTACTATGTGGCTGGAAAATCGCCTGCCGTATCCACTACAAGCAGTAAAACCGGTTCCATTACAAACCCAACACGCAGAAATCATTTAGATATATTCAGCAGCACTCAGATTCATGTGTCATGCTTAAACTAGACAGTAGAAATGGCTGAAAAATCACAAATATAATGATTGTTGAAAAACTGTATTGTTAAACTGAAGCCCAACTTTACAACTTGCTCTACAAAACAAAGATGGCAATCGATAAATAAATCAGTAGCAGCTGGAGACCAACTTGAACTTCAACATGAAAACTGACAGTCACTAAATAAGCCCATAGGAACTGTAGTACCAAACTTATCGCTGTAACCAGGTGTGTCTCTGTAAAATAAGATAATAAAAAGAACTGGACGAGTGGGATTCGCGCTCCTAATGGTCCGTACCAACTTAATCAAGTATATCGACAATAGTAATATTTCGTGTGGCTCACTGGCTTGGTGCCAGTCTTTCTGCACAGTATTGGATACCAGATGGGCTACATCTATGTCTCTAACCTTACACAATTTACCGCACACACCTTACGTGTGTGCGGTAAACGAGGAAACGTGATATACACGGAAGAGACAAAGAAACTGAAGCATCGACCTAATATCGTGTAGGGCCATTGCGAGCACGCAGAAGTGCCACAACACAACGTGTCATGAGCTCGACTAATGTCTGAAGTAGTTTTGGAGGGAACTGACACCATGAATCCTGCAGGGCTGTCCAAAACTTCCGTAAGAGAACGAAGGGCTGGAGATGTCTTCTGAACAGCGCTTTGCAAGGCATTCCAGATATGCTCAATAATGTTCATGTGTGGGGAGTTTGGTGGCCAGTATAAGTATTTAAACTCATAAGAGTGTCTCTGGAGCCACTCTGCAGCCATTCTGGGTGTGTGGGGTGTCGCATTGTTCTCCTGGAATTGCCCAAGTCCGTCGGAATGCACAATGGACATGAATGGATGCAGGTGATCAGACAGGTTGCTTCCGTTCGTGTCACCTCTCAGAGTCGTATTCGTGTCACCTGCCAGAGTCGTATCTAGACGTATCAGGGGTTTCATATCAACTTCCACCAGCTTGAACAGTGTTCTGCCGACACACACGGTCCATGTGTTCATGAGGTTGTCTCCATACCCGTACACGTCCATCCACTCAATACAATTTGAAACGAGACTCGTCTGACCAGGCAACATCAGTCCAACATCGGTGCTGACGGGCCTAAGCGACGCGTGGAGCTTTGGGTTGGGCAGTCGTCAAGGGTACACGAGTGGGCCTTCAGCTCCGAAAGCCCATATCGATGACGTTTCGTTGAATGGTTCGCACGTTGACACTTTTTGATGGCCGAGCATTGAAATCTGCAGCAATTTACGAAAGGGTTGCACGTCTGTCACGTTGAAGGATTTTCTTCAGTCATCGTTGGTCCCGTTTTTGCAGGATCTTTTTCCGACCGCAGCGATATCGGAGATTTGATGTTTTACCAGCTTTCTGATATTCACGATACACTCGTGAAATGGTAGTACGTGAAAATTCCCGCTTCATCGCTACTTCGGAGATGTTGAGTCCCATCACTCGTGCGCTGACTATAGTAACACGATAAAATTCACGTATATCTTGATAACCTGCCACTGTAGCAGCAGGTACCGATCTAACAACTGCGCCAGACGTTGTCTTATATAGACGTTGCCGTATTCTGCCTGTTCACATATCTCTGTATCAGAATAAGCATGCCTGTACCCGGTTCTTTGGCACTTCAGTATAATTTACTCTAGAAACAGACGGATGGGATACACTGATTCCGTTCTGGGGTGTGAGTAGGAAACTGATGATCTTAAATGAGTACTCTCTTGAAACACATAGTTAGCACCAGCAACTGCTGATGCAACAAGGAATGTTTAAATTCTTGTTACTCTCAGGTAGAGATTACTTTAATGGATTCGCAAAATGTCTTAATTTTCTTGTGTGGCGGAAGAGACGTCTGATTCCCTGCCTGTTCAACATTCTATTTTACTCGTTACATGAAGAACGAAAGCAGCGCTATAAGTTTGTCCTTCTGGCTTGGTTGAATAGTATCATGTCTCGGTTTTTTCGGAAGAAGTGATTTAATGTCACGGGCTGAACACCCGTTTCTTCTGAACACCGTCGTCAGATGATGAATCTCGGAGCCTGAGGGCGATGATAGAAAGATCTAAACCTTGGGATCTTATAGCAATTTGACGCGGTGACTTAACCAAGAATTCTTTACCCAAAGACTCCGTTGGAAAAGAAGTCTTAGCCAAATCAGACGCTGTTCGTTCGCCAGATGCGTTTCGCTTCTTTTATTTCCTAAGCTTCTAGCTTATAACAGATTGGTCATTAAAATTGCAGCCCCATGTACAACTACGAAATTTGTAATTATTGGGCATATACAGTGTAGTAGGAGCGATAAATTATGAAAATTGTGGGTAATTTAGAAGTATACAGGGTGCGAAATTTAGTACTCAGAGCTGCCACCTCTGGTTGGAACAACGGCTGTAACCTAGCCTGACAGAGGATCGAAATGAGCTTGGGTGAGCAGTACGCCATTCTGTACTGCTTCCAGTCTACGAAGTGTGTTTAAAAAATGATGGCAATATTAGTTTCTTCGAAACAATTTTATTTGTTCGTCTACATCAATTTTATCCCCTTAAAAATAGTGCGCATTAGATATGTCAGTGCTTTATCCAACTCCGGAAACTCTTCCAACGGTCGATCTTTGGGATAGTTTTTAGCTCACTCTGAGGAGCATTTTCAGCTCATATGTGCTTATAACACGACGGCTCTTTAATATTTCATTTATTTTGGGGCTTGTAAAAAAGTCACATGTAGCCATATCTCTGGAAGTTAAGGCCTTATTACAGCATTATCTTTGGCCAAAAATTCATGAACAAGAAACGAAGTGTCATTAGGTACATCACAGTGACACAAAAGTTGGCAATTGCTTCCCAACAAATCCGACCATTTTTGTAGTTGCTTCATGAAAACGCCTTGCGATGAGAAATTTGGTCCATTAGGCCGTTAAAATTTCGGAAGTGATAGTAACCTTCCCATTTCGCCCTACTTGTCAGGCATTATTCAGCCTTGGCAATCCACTATGCTTCCGTTAGGACAATTCAGCGTTAATTTGGAAGTCACACCCGAACCGCCATGCTTCGCCAGCTGTTACGATAGGATTCCGTAGTTCTGCAACATTATCTGTTAAGCAACGTCAATTCGTCGTGCTTTTCGTTCAAAATTCGACAATTTTTTAAACAAATTTTGCTATCACAAGTTACGTACCTAAACCCGAAAATATCATGAGCCGGCTGATATGGCTACTTCATGAGCGTCATTTTTGATTGTCATTCGGCAACAGTTCATAATTAGTTCTTCAAGTTTTTTCACGATATCGGCGACTGATGTGCTGGGGCGTTCAGGGCGCTTATTTTCAACGTCATCGAGCCCTTTTTCACACGTACATCCTTGTTTTACTGGTATCAGTTTCACCAAAAGTAATCTTTAACGTTCCTACTGATTTATTGCCTAAACGTTTATCAGCTGTTAAAGCATATTTGTGCTAAAATTGTATGTTAATTCTCAACCGGTTTCAGTTATTAAACCATCTTCACAGGAGAAAAACAGTGTATATCAATGAATCACGAATACTTTATCAAACATGAACGAATAAAAGGTGTAACATACTGACATAATAGCCAGTCTGAACGCAGTCCATATAAACGTGCTCTAATGCACACTTATAGATAACTCCATACCTATACGTTCTACATTTGGAAAGGGTCATATTTGACGAAACGGTGTTTTTGACCCACTGACGTACATCGTTCTTTTCCCTTGAGTATGATTCTAATAAATGATACCCGCAGAGAATAAAAGGACAATTGTACATTTGATGGCACAAATATGCTTTTTCAAAGCACTTCCCTCCTCTTTACTCCGTGTTGCAGCACAATCTAATGCAAATTCTCTGGTTTATTTCTTGTTACAAAATAAATACTCGCTGATACTACCAAAACATGTAAGACATTTTTTACAACTAAAAGTGGACTAAATATCCCATATGGCCAAAATTGTACAGGTACTTTTCACAGATGTTTACGAACACAACAACAAAAAACGCGCGAATTCCACTAATACAGCGCGCGAAATAATAGGATTCCCTTTACTGTTTTGAGCACACCTTGCACACCAGAGTTCACCAATAGTACTGGTTGGCGAATGGTGGAGCGCAAGACTCTGCACAGCTCATGTTAGTATGTTTCCAGTGGGTGATAAATGTGCTGACCACAGTCGAACACTCTCACTGTCGAGATGGGTCAGGGCAGCATGGGCAACATGCTGTCTTCCGCGATATTGTCGGAAGTTAACGTCATAGTGAGTTCCCACACTGTTCACAGCCGCAGACATTACCGCATGAGATATGTAACTTCTGCTGTGCAAATTATAGTCTCCGACAGTTCGTTGCCCTCAAACCTCCAAACACAGAGTGGTCCATCGTGATGCTTGCCCAGAACCAGAGCACGTTTGGAAAAACAGAATCTTACTTATTATTTGTTGATATTATTGGTGAACTGATCAGGGATTATTGAAGAAATAAATAAAATTTCATACTAATTGAACAAAATGGTTCAAATGGCTCTGAGCGCTATGGGACTTAACATCTGAGGTCATCAGTTCCCTAGAACTTAGAACTAGTTCAACCTAACTAACCTAAGGACATCACACACATCCAAGCCCGAGGCAGGACTCGAACCTGCGACCATAGCAGTCGCGCGTTTGCGGACTGAGGCACCTAGAACCGCTCGGCCACCGCGGCCGGCACTAATTGAACAAAGGGAATTTATTTTTATGTTAGAATCTACCAACAGTGTCTCCTCAGAAACCGTTCAGCGAGCGTTGCTGCGTATGGGCCTCCACAACAGGAGGCGCCTTGTTCATGCACTTCTACTGACTGCTGTTCATCGGCGACGAAAGCTGGCATTTGTACCCCAATACCGCATTTGGCGTCTTCCGAGTGGCAACAGGTGTCCTTTTCAGATGAATCACCTCCTGTGCTCCATCGGCGTGAAACGTCTGAAAGCAAATACCATGCTACCATTGTCGGAAATGTCCAGGCTGGAGGTGGCAACGTCATTATCCGAGGAACGTTTTCGTGCCACTCCCTGGATGATCTTGTCATTCTGGAAGGCACAGTGGATCAATAAAACCATGCATCTATCCTTGGGGATCATGTCCGCCGCGACATGCAGTACGTTTCTCTTCGGGACGATGGCATCTACCAACAGGACAATGCAACGCCTCACATGGCTTGCAGCGAACGTGCATGCTTCGAGGAGCGCCAGGATTACTTTACCGTAGTGCCCCGACCACCAAATCCCACCGGATTAAAACTCAATAGAGAATCTGTTGCACCACCTCGATCGGGCTGTTCGCACCATGTATTCTAATCGAGAAACCTAGCGTACCTGGCCACAACACTGGAGTCGGCATGGCTCCACATCCATTTCGGTGCCTTCCAGAAGCACACTGACTCTCTTCCTTGACTGGCGGTCACATCAATGTGACTGCACAGTGTATATAAAGGAATGAATGAACTGGTAGAAGCTTGTAATGCCACTTTCTCGGACGAGAAACAAAAATCAAAAATTAGCTCCCAATACCCGAAAGATTGCCCCCCCCCCAAGTCCCAAATTCCCAGAAAAGTGTATAAGCGAACGAAGTTCCAATTATCACTATTATTAGGACAATAACAAGTAATTAAATCAGGAATATAAGACTTGACAATTTAGCAATCTACGAAAGAAAAATTAAATTTCAGTAAAAGTAAAATCAAAATCATAATAAATCGCAAAATTAGCATAAATTAACTTTCGCAAAGTAGAACCAACGATCCCAAAGAATACTCCGTGTGAGTACTCTTTGGGAATCGTGAGTAATGACTAAGTATAATTCAATGCATTGTCACTACGTTACGAGAGCTAGCCGAAGCAGGTCATATATTTGAATGCTCGTACATGTAGGCGTGCTTAGATTGTTTTTGAGATTGAATAATTGCTATCTATTATGACGCAGTAATACGATCTTCTGACTTCAAATATCACGGCATTAGAATTCGAACGGTGGACTTTTACCTACTACAATAAAGTGAACCTCTAACTAGATAATTGAACTAAACCTTACTTAGACAGTGATTTAGGCAACGAACACTGATAGACAATTTTCATTCATAATAGCCAGTGGTTTATGGAATTTCAGTGACAGGTCCGAAGCATATAATTTAAATCCCCCCAACACCTGGGAAAGTTTTCTTCTCAAGGCTCGGTTAGGGAGTGACTGATATTGTGCAGTAAACACCCTCTCATGCCAAGTCGTGCATTTGTGATTTAAAATTCTATCAAATTATTGACATGAAACTCCAGAGTAATAATTACAAGCAGCAATAATATCTGACTATAGCGCTCGGCGCTTGTGTAGAATCTTTGACTCAAATAACAAGCCCACTGTTACGATTTCTTAGATACTTAAAATTACGACCAGCTTGTAGGGAATTTGTTGTGGATGTGACTGTATTGTTTTTATCATTAATATTTTATCATTAATCAGTTAAACATCGATCACGAACGATTAATTACGATTCTTGGTGAAGTAAATATCTCACGCACGTCGACATTTCGGTTCAGTACTGATATTTTGTGTAACGTCGTCTTCGTAACTTGATAACGATCTCAACACTCTACCTACTGTCGCCGAGTTTTAGCCGAGGCCAAGTACAAATCAAACCAAATCATCAAGAAGAAGAGGCGTTATAAGTTGACCAAGAGCAAATTCATTGTTACCGATGAATGTTTGGACACACGAAGCACTACTGACGCTACGATATGTTTTGCACGGAGGTAGAAGAAAGGCAAACCTGCTTCATAGCAGTTTGGATTTGGTTTAAGCTTTTGAAAATGTTTACTGAAATACACACGTAAAATATCTGAAGGTAGCAAAGGTAAAACACAGGAATCTGAAAGTTACTTACAACTTCTACACAATTCAGACTTCAGTTGTAAAAGTCGAAGGGTACGAACGGAAGCAGTGGTTGAGAGAGGACTGAGGCAGGATTTTACCCTATCCCCAGTATTATTCAATCTGTACATTGAGCAAGCTGCGAAGGAAAGCCAGGAGAAAGTTTTAAGGGGATTCATAGTTCAGGCAGAAGAAATAAAAACTTGGCGTTTTATCTATGACATGATTTTCTCAGAGACGGCAAAGGACTTGAAAGCGTAACTGAATACAATTGACCGTATCTTGAAATGAGCATGTAAGAAGAAAATTAAGTTAAGCAAACTAATGGTAAAGAAACGTAGTCTAATTACAACAGGCGATACTAAGGGAATTAGGAAATCAGTCATTAAAAGCGGCAGGTGAAATATGCTGTGTTTGCAGTAAAATAACGTATGACGGCCGAGGTAGAGAGGATATAAAATGTAAAACACCGACGGCATGAAAAGCGTTTCTGGAGAGAAGAAATATGTGAACGTCGAAGATAAATTTAAGTGTTAGGAAACCTTTTCTGCAGGAATTATTCTGGAATGTAGCCTTGTACGGAAGCGAAACGTGGAGATTGAGCAGTTAAGATAGCACGAGAAGATAAGTTTCTGAAATGTAGCACTACAGAAGAATGCTGAAGATTAGATGGGTAGATAACGTAAATAATGAGGAGAAATTTGCAGCATAACTTGATTTAAAGAAGGGATCAGTTGATAGGACACATTTTGAGGTATCACGGAATCGTCAGATTAGTACTGGAGGGAAGTGGCGGTGGAGGGGGGGGGGGGGGGGGGGGGTTGGGAGGGTAAAAACTGCTGAGCGAAACGGAAAGACTAGTACTGAAAGCAAGTTTAAGTGGATGTGGGGTTGGGTTGTTTGGGGAAGGAGACCAGAAAGTGAGGTCATCGGTCTCATCGGATTTGGGAAGGATGGGGAAGGATGTCGGCCGTGCCCTTTCAAAAGAACCATCACGGCATTTGCCTGGAGCGATTTAGGGAAATCACGGAAAACCTAAATAAGGATTGCCGGACGCGGGATTGAACCGTCGTCCTCCCGAATGCGAGTCCAGTGTGCTAACCACTGCGCCACCTCGCTCGGTTTAAATGGATATGGGTTGCAATAGTTATTCACGTATGAAAACGCTTGTACACGATAGAGTACCACAGAGAGCTGATCAAACCAGTCTTCTGACTGAAGACTACAACAACAGCAGCAACAAAAACAACATAGAAGCAAATATTTTGTGATGTTGTTTTTCAATCTATTCATCTTTTGACATTAGTTCAGGCGTTACGAGGTGAAGGCGAGGGTGCTTGTCCGTGACCGACAAAACTTGCCTATTGACCAGTTTTCACGGCTTCGACGTTTGTCTGTGGTAGCATCTGAGACCAGAAAAAACTTAGACATAAGTGACAGAGATTGTCGTGCCACAGCGTATTCCTAAATAAATACATTTCAGATTTTTTTGTTTGTTTGTTAAACCAGGTTTCGAAAGTATATCCTTGCTTGATCGGCGTATTTTTAAAATTCCACGTAGGCTCTCCACACAGCTTTAATCTATTACGTCATTTGATAACGGCATACACTCCTTTACAGGTTCACTCTAAATATACTTGTCTATTCAAAAATTTTTGTTGCGCAAAATAACACGGAAAACACATTAAGATCATACTGCTGTGCAGACTTAAACTACGTAATAACGATACGACCTAAAACAACTGGATGAACGTTCAGATACGGTGAATGGTCAATTTCAGCCGATATCTGACAATACAACTCCACACAAAATTCTTCTAAGACAGAGACGGAGTGTCGGGATGAGGTAGCAACTCATACAAAATGCCTTTTGGTCGGTACAAAACATTTAAGTTTACGAGCCATAGTTGGACTTTAATGTTCTTTTCTTATAATCTAGTAAACCCTCGGGTACACTTTCGTGATATCTATGTCTCTTGTGGAAAACGTTGAACTTAAGTTTCTGATCTATAAAACTTCCTGGCAGATTAAAACCGTGTGCCCAACCGAGACTCGAACTCGGGCACTCAGTTTTAATCTGCCAGGAAGTTTCATATCAGCGCACACTCCGCTGCAGGGTGAAAATCTCATTCTGTCTGATCTATGTTCGTCGTCTCCCACACACTTTTAACGACGATCCGTATATTCCATGAGAACATAGGATCATTGGATTTCATTGCAGTTATGGAAACACTGTTATTATGAACCGTGATAAATGTAGCCTACAGACATGAGAGTAAATACGTAACAAAAATGGTTCAAATGGCTCTGAGCACTATGGGAGTTAACTGCTGTGGTCATCAGTCTCCTAGAATTAGAACTACTTAAAACTAACTAACCTAAGGACATCACACACATCCATGCCCGAGGCAGGATTCGAACCTGCGACTGTAGCGGTCGCGCGGTTCCAGACTGTAGCGCCTAGAACCGCTCGGCCACTCCGGCCGGCAAAATAGGTAATACTTCAACTGAATTTATGTCAGGAGCCAGCGTCTCAGGAGGTAAAGCTTACACCACATTTCGTATACGCGGTTTGTTTAAAAAGTTCGGTGAATCGTGTCATATCTGATCGGCAACTTGGCGCATGTGTGCGTACATGCGCATGGGTCTTCAGAGACTTGAGGAGAATCGATACACGGCATGCACTGTATGTGACTGGCTGTGTAAACAGACTGCGACCAGTCAGTGTGAGAGGAAGTGTCACAGCGCAAAGGAGCAACGTGTAAACATCAAGTTGTGCTACAAATTGGGAATGCTGCAAAGGAGACACATGGAATGATGGTGCAGGTGTATGGGCCGGAAGCAGTGAGCGAAAAATGTGTTTACTAATGGTTTCGCGAGGGAAAGGAAAACTGAGGATAATTCATGTTCAGGTCGGCCATCGCCAAGCAGAACGCCAGAAAAGATCGAGAAAGTGTGACAAATGCTGGCACAAGATTGGCTACAGACTGTCATATTGATCGCGGAGGAATTGGATATTAGCAAGGACACGGTGCGCACCATCGTCCGCTATGATTTGGGTTAGTGGAAGATCTGCTCCCGATTTGTACCGCCAAGCTCACAGACGAGCAGAGAACAAAACGGATGGACACTGCTGGTGATTTTATTTCCATGTGTGACCAGGATCTATCGCTTCTGCACACCAGCGTCACGGGAGATGAGACCTGGTGCTATCCGTTCGATTCAGAATCAAAACGGCAATCGATGTCACGGTTTCGCCGCCTTCCCAGCTTCTTTTTTTTTTTTTTTTTTTTAAAAAAAAAAAAAAAGAGCCGTCGGCAAAAATCTAAGGTGAAAACATTGTAGATCGCCTTCTTCGACAGCAACGGCATCATCCGCAAGGCGTTTTCAAACGATTGCTACAGCGTATCCGGCAGGTTCGGCCAGAGTTCTACTAGACTGGAAAATTGATGCAGCTCCATGACAGTGCCCCTGCACAATGCGCTATACGTGTGCGCCAGTTCCTGATGCAGGAGATGGCAACTGTTCTTGAACACCCTCCCTACTCCCCCGAGCTGGCTCCTGCGGACTTCTTCCAGTTTTCCCGCTTGAAAGCGGCCATGAAACGTGAAAGTTTTGCGGACGTGAATGCCATCAAAAATCGTGCGACAGCTGTTCTGCGATCGATTCCACAGGAGGCCTTTGCTGATAGTTCCCAGAAGCTGTACGAATTTTATCAAAAGTGTGATGTAGAGGGTGGCGACTATTTTGAAGGGAAATGAAGAACATTCGTTTGTGTCTTTTGTTGTGTTTGTTGTCTGTTAGCATTCACTGAACGTTTTAGACTCACCACGTAAAGACCTGGGTCGAAACAAGGCCCCGGGAGGAGACAACATTCCATTAGAACTACTGACAGCCTTGGGAGACCCAGTCCTGACAAAACTCTACCATCTGGTGAGCAAGATGTATGAGACAGGGAGATTTCCTCAGACTTCAAGAAGAATATAATAATTCCAATCCCAAAGAAAACAGGTGTTGACAGACGTGAAAATTATCGAACTATCAGTTTAATAAGTCACAGCTGCAAAATACTAACGCGAATTCTTTACAGACAAATGGAAAAACTGGTAGAAGCCGACCTCGGGGAGCATCAGTCTGGATTCCGTAGAAATGTTGGAAAACGTGAGGCAGTACTGACCCTACAACTTATCTTAGAAGAAAGATCAAGGAAAGGCAAGCCTACGTTTCTAGAGTTTGTAGACTTAGAGAAAGCTTTTGACAATTTTGACAGGAATAATCTCTTTCAAATTCTGAAAGTGGCAGGGGTAAAATACAGGGAGCGAAAGGCTATTTACAACTTGTACAGAAACCAGATGGCAGTTATAAGAGTCGAGGGATACGAAAGGGAAGCAGTGGTAGGGAAGGGAGTGAGACAGGGTTGTAGCCTCTCCCCGATGCTATTCAATCTGTATATTGAGCAAGCAGTAAAGGAATCAAAAGAAAAGTTCGGAGCAGGCATTAAAATCCATGGAGAAGAAATAAAAAGTTGGAGGTTCGCCGATGACATTGTAATTCTGTCCGAGACAGCAAAGGACTTGCAAGAGCAGTTGAATGGAATGGACAGTGTGTTGAAAGGAGGGTATAAGATGAGCATCAACAAAAGCAAAACGAGGATGATGGAATGTAGTCGAATTAAGTCGGGTGATGCTGAGGGAATTAGATTAGGAAATGAGACACTTAAAGCAGTAAAGGAGTTTTGCTATGTGGGGAGCAAAGTAACATGATGGTCGAAGTAGAGAGGATATAAAATGTAGACTGGCAATGGATAGAAACGCGTTTGTGAAGAAGAGAAATTTGTTAACATCGAGTATTGATTTAAGTGTCGGGAAGTCGTTTCTGAAAGTTTTTGTATGGAGTGTAGCCATGTATGGAAGTGAAACATGGACGATAAATAGTTAAGACAAGACGAGATTAGAAGCTTTCGAAATGTGGTACTACAGAAGAATGCTGAAGATTAGATGGGTAGATCACATAACTAATGAGGAAGTATTGAATAGAATTGGGGAGAAGAGGAGTCTGTGGCACAACTTGACTAGAAGAAGGGATCGTTTGGCAGGACATGTTCTGAGACATCAAGGGATCACCAATTCAGTACTGGAGAGCAACGTGGAGGCTGCAGTAGGTACTGGTAGATGAAGAAGCTTGCACAGGATAGAGTAGCATGGAGAGCTGCGTCAAACCAGTCTTGGGACTGAAGACCACAACAACAACGTTTACATACTACCATATTTGTTGTAACTGCCAAACTACGAAGACAACCTCCTACTATTACTCTGCTGAATGGGGCACTAAACAGGGTTCAAGTCAAACTAAACTGAAACTAAAGTGAAATATTCCACCACTATGATCCGCAAAACACAAAAATGAACTAAATTCTCGTTTAAAAATTTAAATAAAGAGCTGAGCCCAAGGAAAAAAGGAGAACAGTTTGATAATGACTTCAGCGATGGTTACTAGATCTCCTTTACCTTGATAACACATACTGAAGTCTGTATTGTGTTAGACGCAAGTGGCAGAACGTGCCAGGGCGTGCGGAATTTATGAAGTTAGTTGCGCGGCACCAGTGAAGGGGTAACGACATTTGACATTTTAAGGTAGTTATAGGCAAAGCATTTCGTATAGAGAGTGTACTATTAAAAGAAAATTTTTATAGAGCACTCCATTCTGTTTACCATATGGGTCAACTTCAGCATCAGTTCAAAACAGGATCCTTTCCACAGTTATAAAATTATCATGTCAGTGAAAATTTCATCAACGTGTTAATATCAATTTCAAAGCAACGAATTCACTTTTCACAAACAATTTATGAGACCTTTATCATTTGAGAGCGCTTTTACACCGCTCGGCGCCTCTTTTCGTTGCAGACCTTTGCAATGGCCCGGACGTGTGACGTTAAAGGAGAAACGAGCAGGGAATCTTATTTCTCATCGTCGATATTATCTAGCGTTTAAATTACAATATGTTCATAGCCAGAGTGTTCAATAAAATTGGTATACAATTACAGTTCGTTAACAGGCCTGTGATTACATACATCCATACTTCCAGGACACATGAGTCACTTCCACTACGTTTGTACATTAATGAGGTTTTGCCTAAACAGGGGCAGTTACAATAATTCGTGTAGTCAAATACGAACAAATGCGTACATTGAATTTATGTTTCACAGCCACTGACAAGTGGGCACGGTAAGGGGTGCACATTAATGAAATTAAATTTGCAGCGTGACAGTGTTCGTGATACAAATAAATAAAAGAACATGCGGAAAGGGAGTCGCGTAGGTCGAGCAGTAGAAGAGAGGGAAAGGCAAAATGAAAGATAGGCATCGTTATCCTACTGACGACGAAATATTTCGACGAATTACACTCATACCGAACGAGAATATGCAGTGAAATCGGTTGTATATTTTGTCATTTTTTTCCGCGAACCGAGAAAATATGATATAATTTATTATCTAGTGTAGATATTTATATTACCCGGTCATGTTATATGAAGATTTATAAAGTCGCATGTATCCAATTGGCAATATGTCATTTTTAAAAAAAAGCGTAGATCGTAAGTCTGGATGACAAGGAGGAACCCAAATTTCAACTACGAATGACGAAAGCTGTTGGCAGTCCCTTTTCAGTCTATCGGTGTTTGACCGTAATGTCGCTAATGTATTTATTTGGCTCATGGTTTCTAGTGTGTTTTTACGCCCTCCTTACTTCGTCCATCAGGTGTTATTTTACCTCCAAGGTAGGAGAATTCCGCCCTTTGTCTACTTCATAGTTCCCAATTCTGATATTAAGCCTATCGCTAATCCGATTTGTGCTAATCCTCATTACTTTCTCCTTTAGTTGGTTTGTTTTCAGTTCATACTACGTGCTCATAAGATTGTCCAGTCCATTCACCAGGTTCAGCAATTCCTCTTCACATACTTGTTAGCAACTTGCAATCCACAGCTGTTTGCTGTGTCACATAAAACCTTGCAGCACGTCTGACACGCTGCGAGGCAGACACATACCGACTTCAAACACAGTCGCGATGTCTTAATCCCCTCGCTCTCCTCCCCCCTCCCCCTTTCCAGAAGAAAAAACTGAACTCACACCATTTGTAGGCTCCTGAGTGTAGTTAGTTACATGTTCCCTTCATCAGTATCACGGTGGTCGTTATGATGTGGGACGTGTCAAGTGCATAAGAAATGCACAAATGAATCAAGTTTTCTTTTTTTTTTAAGCTTAAAATTTGTATTACTTACTCCATTCCCTTAAATGGCACAAAATTCATATATTATACCTACAGTTTTATTTATTCCTACGCAAGAATTCGACTATGCTATAGAAGGAATTGTCAAGGAGATATGATTTCAATTTATTTTTGAAACTTTTACTGCTGTCTGTCAGACATTTTTATTTTAACTGGTAATTTATTGGAAAGTTTTACAGCAGCATCTTGTACCCTTGCTGTGCCAAAGGTAGGTTAAGTAGAGGATAGTGTAACACTTTCTTTCTTCTGATATTATAATCTTGAATGTCACAGTTGTTTTTAAACTGGTCAATGTTTTGAGAACAAATTTCATTACCGAATAAATATACTGTGAGGATGTTGTAAGAATTCGTAACCTTTTTAGCAGATGTCTACAAGATGTTCGACAATCAGCCCCACACATTATTCCAGCCACTTTCTTTTGAGCAACGAATACTTTTTTGTCTAAGTGTTGAGATACCCGAAAATATTATCCCATATGACATCAGAGAGTGAAAGTATGTAAAGTATGTTAGCTTACTAATTTCTATAGCCTCACAATTGGCCATTATTTTGATTGCAAAAGTTGCTGAACCTAGTCGCTTTAGGAGATCCAAAATATGAATTTTCCAATTAAGTTTCTCATCTATATGTACACATCAAGAACTTAGTATCCTCTAACCTGGCCATTGACTTCTGTCGATGTGTTATATTTACTGAAGGAACTTTACTCCTTGCAGTAGAAAGTTGGATGCACTGTGTTTTTTCAAAGTTCAGAGCAAGCCCACTCAAAGATAACCAATCAATAACTTTTCAGAGGACGTTATATGTATCATTTTCTACTGGAGCTTCTTTTACTCAATTAATAATGATGCTTGTATCATCAGCAAACAGTATCAGTTTAGCTTTTCACTACAGATAAAAAGGGAGGTCATTCACATGTATCAAGAAGAGAAGGGGACCAATGATCGAACCCTGTGGAACACCTAATGTAATTTCACCCCAGTTAGATGAAATGGGAAATTCCCTTAAATCGCTTTGAACGCATAAAGAAACTTTTTGCTTCCTGTTCTGTAGCTATGACTTAACCCACTCATATGCTCTTCCATTTATACCATAGAATTGTAATTTCTGTAACATAATATCATGATTCACGCAATCAAATGCTTTCAATAATTCACACAAAATTCCTATTGCTAACATTTTACTATTTAAAGACTCTATTACATGGACAGTGAAACTATATATCGCTGTCTCAGTGGAACAGCATTTTTGAAACCCAAATTGCGATTGACTAAGTATCCCATTTCTGTAGAGATGGCTAACCACTCTTGAGTACATTATTTTCTCGAAGACTTTTCAAAACGGAGATATGATACTGCGTGAAGAGTTTGACAGAGCACTGTAAGACCTGAGTCAAAACAAGGCACCCGGAGTAGACAACATTCCATTGGAACTACTGACGGCCTTGGGAGAGTCAGTCCTGACAAAACTCTACCATCTAGTGAGCAAGATGTATGAAACAGGCGAGATACCCTCATACTTCAAGAAGAATATAATAATTCCAATCTCAAAGAAAGCAGGTGTTGACAGATGTGAAAATTACCGAACTATCAGTTTAGTAAGTCACAGCTGCAAAATACTAACGCGAATTCTTTACAGACGAATGGAAAAACTAGTAGAAGCCAACCTCGGGGAAGATCAGTTTGGGTCCGTAGAAACACTGGAACACGTGAGGCAATACTGACCTTACGACTTATCTTAGAAGAAAGATTACGGAAAGGCAAACCTACGTTTCTAGCATTTGTAGACTTAGAGAAAGCTATTGACAATGTTAACTCGAATACTCTCTTTCAAATTCTAAAGGTGACAGGGGTAAAATACAGGGAGCGAAAGGCTATTTACAATTTGTACAGAAACCAGATGGCAGTTATAAGAGTCGAGGGACATGAAAGGGAAGCAGTGGTTGGGAAGGGAGTAAGACAGGGTTGTAGCCTCTCCCCGATGTTGTTCAATCTGTATATTGAGCAAGCAGTAAGGGAAACAAAAGAAAAATTCGGAGTAGGTATTAAAATTCATGGAGAAGAAATAAAAACTTTGAGGTTCTCCGATGACATTGTAATTCTGTCAGAGACAGCAAAGGACTTGGAAGAGCAGTTGAATGGAATGGACATTGTCTTGAAAGGAGGATATAAGATGAACATCAACAAAAGCAAAACAAGGATAATGGAATGTAGTCTAATTAAGTCGGGTGATGCTGAGGGAATTAGATTAGGAAATGAGACACTTAAAGCAGTAAAGGAGTTTTGCTATTTGGAGAGCAAAGTAACTGATGATGGTCGAAGTAGAGAGGATATAAAATGTAGACTGGCTATGGCAAGAAAAGCGTTTCTGAAGAAGAGAAATTTGTTAACATCGAGTATTGATTTAAGTGTCGGGAAGTCGTTTCTGAAAGTTTTTGTATGGAGTGTAGCCATGTATGGAAGTGAAACATGGACGATAAATAGTTTGGACAAGAAGAGAATAGAAGCTCTCGAAATGTGGTGCTACAGAAGAATGCTGAAGATTAGATGGGTAGATCACATAACTAATGAGGAAGTATTGAATAGGATTGGGGAGAAGAGAAGTTTGTGGCACAACTTGACCAGAAGAAGGGATCGGTTGGTAGGACATGTTCTGAGGCATCAAGGGATCACCAATTTAGTATTTGAGGGCAGCGTGAAGGGTAAAAATCGTAGAGGGAAACCAAGAGATAAATACACTAAGCAGATTCAGAAGGATGTAGGATGCAGTAGGTACTGGGAGATGAAAAAGCTTGCACAGGATAGAGTAGCATGGAGACCTGCATCAAACCAGTCTCAGGACTGAAGACCACAACAATAACAACATTAGCAAAGATACTGGCTGGTAATTATTGACATCTGTGGTGTCCCCTTTCTGGCCGGCCGGTGTGGCCGAGCGGTTCTAGGCGCTTCAGTTTGGAACCGCGTGACCGCTACGGTCGCAGGTTCGAATCCTGCTCGGGCATGGATCTGTGTGATGTCCTTAGGTTAGCTAGGTTTAAGTAGATCTACGTTCTAGGGGACTGGTGACCACAGATGTTAAGTCCCATAGTGCTCAGAGCCATTTGAACCATTTTTGTCTTCTTTCTTGTAAAGAGGCTTGAAAATGACATATTTTAACCCGTTTGGGAAAATACCTTGAGTTAGTGATGCATCACAATGTGATTCAGAACATCAGCTGCAACTGTTCCACATTGTTTTAATATCTTGTTAGAGATGTCATCTACTCCAACAGAACGTTTATTTTTCAAGGTCTTTTATGGTTTTCGTTGTGTCACAAGAGGTTGTTAGGTGAAAATTAATCCGACTAGGATTTCTCAAAACTGACTCTTCCATGTACTGACTGACTTTTTCTTTTGAACCAGCTCTGTATCGGTTCTTCCAGAATGGCGTACTGCTACCTTATACATGAAACTATTACTTCTCCGCATTAAAAGAAATATTTCTCGAAGGAACACATTATGCATCTGTGATAGGCTGCGTAGGCTGTTGCACAAAAATTATCAAAATTTACCTAATAATGTACAGGGGGAATTCGGCTTCGAATACTCACTTCCTTGGTGTTGATACATATAAACCCAAACTGGTGATCAAAAGGATTTCGTTAAGACATGAGGAGGCATAAATGACCTCTTTATTTTTTCCCCTTGCAGACTACAATTTCCAAAAATTTTGTCGACAGATGATAGCTTTAAACATGCTATATTGAATACCATTTCGAACATTTCCAGACAACGCTTTTTGTAGCACTGAACTCAAGCAGTTTCTTAGTATGTTGTCAGTCTTTGTTACTCACATTTTTTTTTTCAACACGGGCCCTGTAGAACAGTACAACAACGGACCTGTGGTATAAAACCGGAGGTTGTAGACAGAAATCACGTATTTTACATTCTGGATCTGAAAAAGATTGCTACTGCACTAACATTTCAACTCTGCGTAGCCCCAAAAAAGAGTTCCAGGTGTTAGCATCCCTCGTATTGGAAACAAAACAAAAATTAGACAATGCCTGAAGCCATCGGATGCCTCTATGCGCAGCGACCGTTGAGTATTTAAATTTGAAGAACGACAGTAATCTGTTGCAAAAATCCGAGTATTTTCTTTTTCTTTTTTTTTTTTTTTTTGTCATCAGTCTACTGACTGGTTTGATGCGGCCCGCCACGAATTCCTTTCCTTTGCTAACCTCTTCATCTCAGAGTAGCACTTGCAACCTACGTCCTCAATTATTTGCTTGACGTATTCCAATCTCTGTCTTCCTCTACAGTTTTTGCCCTCTACAGCTCCCTCTAGTACCATGGAAGTTATTCCCTCATGTCTTAGCAGATGTCCTATCATCCTGTCCCTTCTCCTTATCAGTGTTTTCCACATATTCCTTTCGTCTCCGATTCTGCGTAGACCCTCCTCATACCTTACCTTATCAGTCCACCTAATTTTCAACATTCGTCTATAGCACCACATCTCAAATGCTTCGATTCTCTTCTGTTCCGGTTTTCCCACAGTCCATGTTTCACTACCATACAATGCTGTACTCCAGACGTACATCCTCAGAAATTTCTTCCTCAAATTATGCCCGGTATTTGATATTAGTAGACTTCTCTTGGCCAGAAATGCCTTTTTTGCCATAGCGAGTCTGCTTTTGATGTCCTCCTTGCTCCGTCCGTCATTGGTTATTTTACTGCCTAGGTAGCAGAATTCCTTAACTTCATTGACTTCGTGACCATCAATCCTGATGTTAAGTTTCTCGCTATTCTCATTTCTACTACTTCTCATTACCTTCGTCTTTCTCCGATTTACTCTCAAACCATACTGTGTACTCATTAGACTGTTCATTCCGTTCAGTAGATCATTTAATTCTTCTTCACTTTCACTCAGGATAGCAATGTCATCAACGAATCGTATCATTGATATCCTTTCACCTTGTATTTTAATTCCACTCCTGAACCTTTCTTTTATTTCCATCATTGCTTCCTCGATGTACAGATTGAAGGGTAGGGGCAAAAGGCTACAGCGTTGTCTTACACCCTTCTTAATATGAGCACTTCGTTCGTGATCGTCCACTCTTATTATTCCCTCTTGGTTGTTGTACATATTGTATATGACCCGTCTCTCCCTATAGCTCACCCCTAATTTTTTCAGAATCTCGAACAGCTTGCACCATTTTATATTGTCGAACGCTTTTTCCAGGTCGACAAATCCTATGAAAGTGTCTTGATTCATCTTTTGCCTTGCTTCCATTATTAGCCGTAACGTCAGTATTGCCTCTCTCGTCCCTTTACTTTTCCTAAACCCAAAATGATCTTCACCTAGCGTATTCTCAATTTTCTTTTCCATTCTTCTGTATATTATTCTTGTAAGCAGCTTCGATGCATGAGCTGTTAAGCTGATTGTGTGATAATTCTCGCACTTGTCAGCTCTTGCCGTCTTCGGAATTGTGTAGATGATGCTTTTCCGAAAGTCAGATGGTATATCGCCAGACTCATATATTCTACACACCAAGGTGAATAGTCGTTTTGTGGCCACTTCCCCCAATGATTTTAGAAATTCTGATGGGATGTTATCTATCCCTTCTGCCTTATTTGACCGTAAGTCCTCCAAAGCTCTTTTAAATTCCGATTCTAATACTGGATCCCCTATCTCTTCTAAATCGACTCCTGTTTCTTCTTCTATCACATCAGATAAATTTTCACCCTCATAGAGGTTTTCAATGTATTCTTTCCACCTATCTGCTCTCTCCTCTGCATTTAACAGTGGAATTCCCGTTGCACTCTTAATGTTACCACCGTTGCTTTTAATGTCACCAAAGGTTGTTTTGACTTTCCTGTATGCTGAGTCTGTCCTTCCGACAATCATATCTTTTTCGATGTCTTCACATTTTTCCTGCAGCCATTTCGTCTTAGCTTCCCTGCACTTCCTATTTATTTCATTCCTCAGCGACTTGTATTTCTGTATTCCTGATTTCCCCGGAACATGTTTGTACTTCCTCCTTTCATTAATCAACTGAAGTATTTGTTCTGTTACCCATGGTTTCTTCGCAGCTACCTTCTTTGTACCTATGTTTTCCTTCCCAACTTCTGTGATGGCCCATTTTAGAGATGTCCATTCCTCTTCAACTGTAATGCCTACTGCGCTATTCCTTATTGCTATATCTATAGCGTTAGAGAACTTCAAACGTATCTCGTCATTCCTTAGTACTTCCGTATACCACTTCATTGCGTATTGATTCTTCCCGACTAATGTCTTGAACTTCAGCCTACTCTTCATCACTACTATATTGTGATCTGAGTCTATATCTGCTCCTGGGTACGCCTTACAATCCAGTATCTGATTTCGGAATCTCTGTCTGACCATGATGTAATCTAATTGAAATCTTCCCGTATCTCCCGGCCTTTTCCAAGTATACCTCCTCCTATACCTCCTCCTCTTGTGATTCTTGAACAGGGTATTCGTTATTACTAGCTGAAACTTGTTACAGAACTCAATTAGTCTTTCTCCTTTTTCATTCCTTGTCCCCAGCCCATATTCTCCTGTAACTTTTTCTTCTACTCCTTCCCTTACAACTCCATTCCAGTCGCCCATGACTATTAGATTTTCTTCCCCCTTTACATACTGCATTACCCTTTCAATATTCTCATACACTTTCTCTATCTGTTCATCTTCAGCTTGCGACGTCGGCATGTATACCTGAACTATCGTTGTCGGTGTTGGTCTGCTGTCGATTCTGATTAGAACAACCCGGTCACTGAACAGTTCACAGTAACACACCCTCTGCCCTACCTTCCTATTCATAACGAATCCTACACCTGTTATACCATTTTCTGCTGCTGTTGATATTACCCGATACTCATCTGACCAGAAATCCTTGTCTTCCTTCCACTTCACTTCACTGACCCCTACTATATCTAGATTGAGCCTTTGCATTTCGATTTTCAGATTTCCTAGTTTCCCTACCACGTTCAATCTTCTGACATTCCACGCCCCGACTCGTAGAACGTTATCCTTTCGTAGATTATTCAATATTTTTATCATGGTAACCTCCCCCTTGGCAGTCCCCTCCCGGAGAATTCAAAATTTAGGCAGTGACGGGGATCGAACCCGAGATCAAAGACGTTTTGATTATGAATCAAAGACGCTACCCCTAGACCACGGGTCAATCACACTCATTATCGGTGCATTACTTATATCACATATATTAAATGATAATGCATCGATGATGACTGTGTTATTGTCGATATCTAGATCTGCTGCGATAAAGTATGGATTTTTACTATTGTCTGCTGTCATTCTTTAAATTAAAAAAAATTTAGATAGGTGACAGCAAACAAGGCAACATACCATGACAATTTCACTTAGAACTTAGCTTGAATGCGCTGCCGAACTGGCCCTTTTTCTGGCTCATGTTTATTGAGAACGTCTTGCGAAACCTACAGCACCGCGTGACTGGAAAAGAGAACAGGTCACTCCTCCTTACAGAAAGGGAAAAAGGTCGGATGTGCAAAATTACAAATCACCGTCGCAGATGTCGGAAGATTCATTGAAGAAAGCGAGTTTCTCTCAGAGAAGTAGCTCGGATTCAGTAAAGCCGACCATGGGAAACACAATGACTTTTATAAGGCACACGCAGGTGAACAGCTAGTTTCCGTGTTTCTAGTTTTCCAAAACCACACAGTCGAATACTAAGCGAGAGATGATCGTACGAAATGTCTTCGCCAGGATGCGATTTGCTCGAAGAATATTTGACATATACACTCCTGGAAATTGAAATAAGAACACCGTGAATTCATTGTCCCAGGAAGGGGAAACTTTATTGACACATTCCTGGGGTCAGATACATCACATGATCACACTGACAGAACCACAGGCACATAGACACAGGCAACAGAGCATGCACAATGTCGGCACTAGTACAGTGTATATCCACCTTTCGCAGCAATGCAGGCTGCTATTCTCCCATGGAGACGATCGTAGAGATGCTGGATGTAGTCCTGTGGAACGGCTTGCCATGCCATTTCCACCTGGCGCCTCAGTTGGACCAGCGTTCGTGCTGGACGTGCAGACCGCGTGAGACGACGCTTCATCCAGTACCAAACATGCTCAATGGGGGACGGATCCGGAAATCTTGCTGGCCAGGGTAGTTGACTTACACCTTCTAGAGCACGTTGGGTGGCACGGGATACATGCGGACGTGCATTGTCCTGTTGGAACAGCAAGTTACCTTGCCGGTGTAGGAATGGTAGAACGATGGGTTCGATGACGGTTTGGATGTACCGTGCACTATTCAGTGTCCCCTCGACGATCACCAGTGGTGTACGGCCAGTGTAGGAGATCGCTCCCCACACCATGATGCCGGGTGTTGGCCCTGTGTGCCTCGGTCGTATGCAGTCCTGATTGTGGTGCTCACCTACACGGCGCCAAACACGCATACGACCATCATTGGCACCAAGGCAGAAGCGACTCTCATCGATGAAGACGACACGTCTCCATTCGTCCCTCCATTCACGCCTGTCGCGACACCACTGGAGGCGGGCTGCACGATGTTGGGGCGTGAGCGGAAGACGGCCTAACGGTGTGCGGGACCGTAGCCCAGCTTCATGGAGACGGTTGCGAATGGTCCTCGCCGATACCCCAGGAGCAACAGTGTCCCTAATTTGCTGGGAAGTGGCGGTGCGGTCCCCTACGGCACTGCGTAGGATCCTACGGTCTTGGCGTGCATCCGTGCGTCGCTGCGGTCCGGTCCCAGGTCGACGGGCACGTGCACCTTCCGCCGACCACTGGCGACAACATCGATGTACTGTGGAGACCTCACGCCCCACGTGTTGAGCAATTCGGCGGTACGTCCACCCGGCCTCCCGCATGCCCACTATACGCCCTCGCTCAAAGTCCGTCAACTGCACATACGGTTCACGTCCACGCTGTCGCGGCATGCTACCAGTGTTAAAGACTGCGATGGAGCTCCGTATGCCACGGCAAACTGGCTGACACTGACGGCGGCGGTGCACAAATGCTGCGCAGCTAGCGCCATTCGACGGCCAACACCGCGGTTCCTGGTGTGTCCGCTGTGCCGTGCGTGTGATCATTGCTTGTACAGCCCTCTCGCAGTGTCCGGAGCAAGTATGGTGGGTCTGACACACCGGTGTCAATGTGTTCTTTTTTCCATTTCCAGGAGTGTAGAACTGAGTACTTAATAATGGACGGCAAATAGTTAACAGAAACGAAAGTGTTTCTAACCGAGGGGATCAGAATGCTACCGTGTATCTGACCGGGTAGTAAGGAACAGTCATATTTATTAAGCCTAACGAACAGAACACAAATAAGACGGTCTCTTTGGACGTGAGTCTGCACTACTTGGTGCTGGCTGTATGTCAATTACTGACGTTGCACTTGAATGTTCTTACATAGAGGTCCTTGAGGATGTGGTCAGTGTTGAAAAGCGGGTTGCTCGAGGACTGATAAGTCTGTCACAGTGGTCGACAATGAGCTGTAGGTTGCTCGAGGATAAACCAAATCCGAAGCGCCGTGGTAGCTGAAGAGTGACAGGTTGCTCAGGGTCCGCTTGAAGAGAGAGTCCAGCAAGTCAATGAACGCGAAGAGGGGTTGAAGACGAGTCCAGCGAGGCGGTAAGTGAAGGATACTCCCGGTGGTGGGTTGGTGGCATGGACGCTGCTGTGAGGTGCTCCTCATTCGGTTCGGAAGAGTGGGCTGACTGTAGATCAGCCAGACAACATCCTAAATATCCGCATGGTGAAAGCACACCAGCTCGGTATTCAGTGAGCACGTGACTTGTGGAAACAAGGTAGTGCTCACGCACACAGTGGTGGCTGCTCGTGGTTCAGTTGAAAGAAACCCGGCTTGTTTTCGTTGTCGTAATGTTTCATGCGATCTCCGAGGGCAGAGGCTTTAATGGGCGAGAGATTTGGCAACCCACTTCACGCGACTGTATGGTTGATGGCTGTAGTGGATACTGCAAGGAAGAGTGGGTGTTTCCCAAGAAAGGATAATAGGGGCTTTAAAAACCCCATCATACATAAACGATTTACCATGTACGACTAACAGCATCACCCTGTTGTTCACTGATGCTGCTGCCTATTGTCTACATTAAAATCGTCACTCGATGAAGGAAGTTAAGAAATATTTGATCAAAATTTCCGCTTTGTATAATGAATGGCAGGTCTGTTTAAGTTTAGATAAATACACCTTTAATGACTATAAACGAGAGCCGATAGTACACAGTTAGAAGATTAGTGGTGAATATATCCTGCGTCTCTCATCATGTACGTATTAAGGGTAATAGTAACAAGTGGTATGAAATGGGAAGATCGCGTAACTCTAGTATTAGGAAACGCGAATGGAAGATTTATGTTTGTTGAAAAAGTTTTGGGAAAGTACAGTGCCTCTGTAACATTAATGCAATTGTAATTGTTCCAGTTTCGGTCCATTATCAAGTATACATGAAAAGAGACAGAGAACGATTCAAAAAACGCCTTCTTAGGATCGTAACAGATCGGTACAGCCGGTATGAAAGTGTAACGTAAGTGTGCGGAGCTTAAGTGGCAGTCCTGGGAAGTTTTCGCTAAACCCTACCGGAGGAAGACTGACACCCTTCTACCGCCACTACCACATATCTAGCAAGAACATCATGAGAATACGATAAAGGGACTAGGGAGAGTATAGAGACTGATTGGTGGTTTTTTGGGGGGGGGGGGTGAGGAGACCAAACAGCGAGCTTATTGGTCCCATCTGATTAGGGAAGGGTGGGGAAGGAAGTCGGCCGTGCCCTTTCAAAGGAACCATCCCGGAATTTACTTGAAGCGATTTAGGGAAATCACGGAAAACGTAAGTCAGGATGGTCGGACGCAGGTTTCAACCGCCGTCTTCCCGTAAGCTAACACTGCGGCACCCCACTCGATAGCGTCGAAACAATGAGAAAATTGTTATTACTGTACGAGTCACCATCCATTATGCACCGCACAGTGCGTTGCGATGTGCAGTTACACCTGTTAATGTAGATGCTTTCACTGAACTAAATCCCATATTTTGTCTCCTTGAACCACTTTACATTGGAGAACACTTTTGGCGGTAGCAGTTCTTCCACGTGTATTTTGTTCATATAGTTCCTACTGCAACTCATTTTTCTTTAAAGACTGTATTCACTAGACGTACATTAAGCGCAGCATTCACATTCGTGACAGTGATGTACGTATTAGAGGCAATAGTCGGCATAAATATTCTGCTGTACCTAGCAGTATATTTTCCACTGTTGTATTTAATTGAAGAAGTTTTTCCACGAACTCTACAGGCGCTCTAAGGCAAGATACAATAGTTTCAGGTACCCAAAGCTGATTTATGACTGCCATAACTGCATCAATTAAGTGGCCAACGACAATTTATTCACGTTAAAAAACTTAGGGCTAGAACACCTCCGGAGATGTTTATAGCGTAAAGCGAAGCAAAAGACCGCTTCTTTGGAATTTGGTAGGCAGGTAACTGGTGGCACGTCGTGAAACTATATCTCGTAAAGGGAGTAATAAGATGCAGTGACGTTTGTGTTCGTAAGTCGCCTTACAGTACCAGGACGAGCCACAAACACAACAGACTGTGCATCAAATGTTGTGTTGGCAACAATTACCGGCAATTCATCAACATAGAAATGAACTACTTCACTGTTTTATTTCGCACGTTGTCGTAATGTCACAGTATTGGTACAAAGCTTAGTTCTGGAATTAAACGAAAGACAACAAATGTGCAAAACCTCTTCTGTATATGACATTCGGAACTTGTTTCATGTACTGTCCGTTCGCTTCAGACGAAATTTTTGGCACTCCGCCAGTCACCCGCCTCCTAACGAGAAACGATTGTCATTGGTTAGAAACGCATTCAAAACATGTTTCCTCGATACGGATGCGCTTATTTAGAGTCTTTGTACTTCAGGATGTCAATTATGCAGTACACTGACATTTTGCAAGCAGCAGTTTTCACTTATCTGTAAATTTAATAGTTCCTTCGAGTGAATCTTAAGTGGCTTGTGGAGAAGCTTTTCAGACATATGTAATGACTCTTTCATGGTAATGAAATTTTTCTGAAGGCTGTGGATGTACTGCGAGAGACACGACAGTTTCCAAAGAACGTTTGCATTTAAGATTGCGTTTGCTAGCTCGATAATTACTAAACATATGTTACTCCTGGACTTCAAAATATCTTGCATAACCTTGAACAAAAAGTCATTGATGAAATTTAATTGGTAGAACGCCATTAACCTTAAGTGTAATTTATCGCTACGATATTTATATGTTCGATGAATGTTTTAAAAGTGTGTTAAATGTAAATTTTTGGACCGGGTCAGTTTAGTAACGTGAATACGAAATATATGTTGTCAAGGTAACAAAGGACTAACACTCAAACCCATCGACATTTACATGATTTTTATTTTACAAAAAAATATAAAAAATACTTAAAATGAAATATCTGGGCGTAAAGACATTCTTTCTAAAAAACAGCATTATCATTAATTTATCAGGCTGTCTCAAAATGAAGTACCTACAAGCACTACAAAGAGAGGCAAATAAAAACTTATTTTTTCACAAATAGTCTCAACTCTGTACATTTTTTCATTGAAAACATACATCGGAAGCGAAATGAGCCGCTTTGGAGGTTATTTAACATGGCGAAATTTCTGTTGCTTTTTGCTATAGCAGGAAACATCTAATTTCAATTAATGAAACATTGTGTAGAAACAGTACAAGGCGGTCACGATATTCTAAGTGCAGTTAATGACTTGTAAACATGCAGACACACGTTAAGACAATATCAGAACTCATATCGTTGCGAAGTGCTAATAAAGGACGTTACTTCTTTCGTTCTTCGATCATGTATGCAGAAAAGTCCTTGAGAGCGCTATTTATGTTATGCAAAATGTTTTTCCCTCTTTCTCGGTTGACATCCAGCTGTATCAGAGACCCTGAAAAACACATTAATATACTCTAAGTAGCGAAGATGGCGCTCAGTAATAGAGAAAAGCTATTCGAGCGGCATCCAACCCAGTGAGCTATGCGTCATCATTAATGTGGGAGATGTTCGATTAGTATTGTGTTTATCTGCGAATGAGGCGTTTAACAAATGATTCTGTTGGACTGCCCTCAGAAGTCCCTCTCTTGGCTGCTCTCTTGAGCGTCGCCGTTTCGCTACATCAGTAAATAAAGGGCCATAAACTCTTTATATTTGTTATATAGCTGTAGAAGTACAATGTTATTATAAATACATGACGACTGTACTACAATATCATTAATAATAATCACAGTACAATGAATTCTGTAATATTGCTTCCATTAGACTGCATTACGACAACCGGCCAGGGTAGCTGAGAGCGCTATCGTGCTGCTTCCTGGACTTGGGTGGGTGCGCCGGCCCCGGATAGAATCCGGCCAGCGGATTAACGACGAGGGCCGGTGTGCTGGCCAGCCTGGATGTGGTTTTTAGGCGGTTTTCCACATCCCGCTAGGTGAATGCTGGGCTGGTTCCCATGTTCTGCATGAGATACACGGCTCGCAGGCATCTGACCACATTCACACTATTCCAAGGATTACACTAGACGCAGACAGCTGGGGAACACTAATTCCTTCCTGGGGGTACGGGATGGCGACAGGAAGGGCAACTCGCTACCACTTAAAACTGACATGCCACATCTGATTAACCAGCAGACCCTGCTAGTCGGGATTAATGCTTGAAAAGACGACTTTCAAGGACAGTTCCTTAATATTGTCACTTTCATTGCTTCTCCCATCCAATTTCAATTGCATTATTGGTATAAATAATCTCATTGTTATTATTTCCTTTATGAGTGGTATTATTTTGATTCGTCTTCATACCTATGATGTATGTCATTGATGGCAAGTAGTGAGATCTCATTTAACACCAAATTTCAAGGAGTTTGCGGAAATCACGATGCATCAAGGGCAATCTGTTTGTAAATAGATCCAATGGGTATGTGCGTAAGCACACATACGACACAGAATTCCAACTTAGTTTAAAATGCATAAACACAATGTCTTTTTCCCCCTTCTCTGAAATACTTTTCAGTCATGCGGTAACGAACTACTGTGTCTCTTCTCCACCGAACTAACTACACTGGAAATAGTAAATTCAATTCCGTTTTTAACCTTTTGTTAAATTTAAAAATTCCCACACAAATCAAAACTTCTTCATATTTGTTACATGTAATATTTTATGCATAATACAAAAAGTAATACAGTCCTTTGCACCGTGCGGTTCTAGGCGCTACAGTCTGGAACCGCGCGACCGCTACGATCGCAGGTTCGAATCCTGCCTCGGGCATGGATGTGTGTGATGTCCTTAGGTTAGTTAGGTTTAAGTAGTTCTAAGTTCTAGGGGACTGATGACCTCAGAAGTTAAGTCCCATAGTGCTCAGAGCCATTTGGGCCAGTCCTTTGCAACTCACCCTGCCTTATCATTTTATGTATCTCCTCTGTTTGACCCACTTGTATCTGTATGCTGCGCGTTATTTTATCTGTGGTTGTGACAATGTGTAGAATTCATGATGGCCTCAGAAGCCGAAAGCAGGTTCGTGACCGAATAAACAACATTTTGAAGAGCTTCAGGAAAGTGTTTCCTAATTAATTCTAAAATAACTCTGCCTCCAGAGTTCCAAATCACTATTCTGTGACCAACTAACCTAATGATTACCTGTATACTGTAAGGCACCTTACAGACGATGGCCTAACTATTAATTTACGTTAACTGGCAGATAACTACAAGAAGCCTTCGTCTTTTTTTTCTCTCCATTTTTCCCTGGAAAAGAGAGCGTTAACTCTAATGATATACAACTACTACCTCATTTTTTCCTGAAATTATATGCTGTAACACAGCTCAGCCACTGAAAACAAATCTTTCGAGAATACGACGCTGTTCCACTCAGTGGTATTGTATCTAATTAGCTTCAAAGTTGCAGAGTCCTACGGCAGATAGGATGCTGCAAGGCAGAGAAATCCTACGTGTGCGAGGCGAATAGCTCGTAACACGTCGCCAATCGCGGTGTAGTTAGCTCAGCAGCCGGTAGGAGAGCCGCGGTCGCTCGTGACTGCAGATACGTCAACTCCCCTTTATTAAAAGTCGTCCCGCGCCGTTGCTTAAATCGACGAGCTCCTCCTTATTCCTCTTCCAACTTCGTGAATGCACCCTGTAATAAAACCACTTATGGAAATGGAACTTTTTCGTGAGAAGAAAATTCGTGGAATTTAAATGAGGCGGCGGAAAAGTAATTACGAAAATATCTCCTCGCATTTCTGATTTGCATTACGGTAGCCACTCGTTACTGACATATGACAACTGCGGAATTGTAGACTGGTGATCGTAAGCACATAACATCTTATTTAAAGTCATAAATTCTTCTGCATCCTATACCTGACACAGCAAACAGTGTATCCACAAGTTCAGTGAAGGATAAGGTAAAAATATATGGGCCCATTAGGCCTCTTACGGAATGGCAGTGAAGATCTTAACTGAAAAATAGACAGTGTTCACTCATTTAGCATGTAGATGAAGACTCACTGATTGTATATCTGCAAGTGCTTAAAAAGGTAGCTTGTTTCGTCACGTAGAGAAGCACGCATCGCGTGAGACCAACCACGTAATAAAATTCGTCGACATCTATATCTACATCTACATCCATACTCCGCAAGCCACCTGACGGTGTGTGGCGGAGGGTACCTTGAGTACGTCTATCGGTTCTCCCTTCTATTCCAATCTCGTATTGTTCGTGGAAAGAAGGATTGTCGGTATGCCTCTGTGTGGGCTCTAATCTCTCTGATTTTATCCTCATGGTCTCTTCGCGAGATATACGCAGGAGGGAGCAATATACTGCTTGACTCCTCGGTGAAGGTATGTTCTCGAAACTTTAACAAAAGCCCGTACCGAGCTACTGAGCGTCTCTCCTGCAGAGTCTTCCACTGGAGTTTATCTATCATCTCCGTAACGCCTTCGCGATTACTAAATGATGCTGTAACGAAGCGCGCTGCTCTCCGTTGGAATTTAAATGAGGCGGCGTTGTCCGAAAGAACAGACACCATATCCATATAAGTACACTATATAGTCCCGGCGACACCGACCAAGATCTTGTTCTTCAACGTGGATGCACACATATTCCCAGAACTCTTATGGGACTTGGTAAGACTGTCTTTCACGAGTTATGAGTGTGTTGGGGTGGGACACTACGAATGTAGTCCGCGGACATACAAGGTAAGAATGTGGGTCTCGCGGAGGCGTGCGCGAGAGAGTGCCTGCAGTCGCGCTATCCTCTGTGCCCGCGCTGGCTCAGATGGATAGGGCGTCTGCCATGTAAGCAGGAGATCCCGCGTTCGTCCCGGTCGGGGCACACATTTTCACCTGCCCCAGTTGATATGTATATATATATCAACGCCCGTTAGCAGCTGAAGGTAATAATATAATTCTAATTTCGTCCAAGTCTTGAAGTCGACCTCCATAGACTCTGACGACAGCAGCATGGAACAACCGACCACCTTCACCGTTTCCAACACGCTCATTTCCAGGTGCCAGGCTATAACAACTTATGCATTGTGAAGGTCGCTTATGTCATTGGATTTCCTCATTTACAGCCCACGTCGTCGTTAGGATGATTCTCCATTCGGCCCTCCTCCTCTTATATTCTTTCTTTTTTACGTGACTTGCCCACAACGGCACCGGGTGGCGCTCCATCTGGCAGTGGGTAGTGGTCATGCATCGGCTGATCAGGGTATCTTTCACTGCGGAGTTCGTTTCACTTTATCATTTTCTTCCTGCAAGCATCTGTGAATGAACTTACGTAAAGACCATCAAAAACATGTTTACTAAAATTTAATCACCGTGGCAGATAGGTTATAACCCACCTCGAATAAAACATTTATTTCGCGTAATACTGCAACTTAGGAAATCCATGTACGTTACATTAAAAAAAGAATATCAGAAAGGAATGTCTATAAATAACGAATCAGTAAGTTGTAATTGTTTTTCCGCAAATAACATCGGCTAAAGAGAAGCGCTGACAGGAATTTATTTTCGTAATTTCAAATGCGAAACGTGATTTTCGTAAATCATACAAAATTGAATACAAATAACGGCATTATACGCCTCACAGAAGTCGAAAAGCTTTCATTTAATCAGATTAAATAGACAGAGCACATTAATCAAATGCCAATAGATTTGTAATTTTAACTGAATGCATGTAATTTGAAAATAGACTTGCACAGTAGGAAAGGTCATTTCAACTACCGCTAGTAATTTCTTCAGGATATAAAATTCGATAAGAAAGCAATAAGAAGAGATAATCTGTAGAGGTAACTCGAACACACTGATGGCTGAGAACTGAGAAAGATTTCTTGTTTCGCGACGGATAATTCAAGTTATAAAGGATCTGATGAATGAAAAAAAAAGTGTGAAAAGTGTTTTCGTCATTTCGTGACAACGTGTCCTGAACCGGGAAAAACAGAAAAGAAAGAAGTACTAACTTTCATGGTTGATGCACCTATTTCCGTGTGATTATTGTCTGTGGCGACAGTTGACAGGGAAGACGCGCCCCGGCGATTTCAACAAAGCGGTAGAGCTGCAGAGCACTGGATACCCTTTTACTGCCGTTCCTCAGCAGCATTGCTCACAGTTTCATAAATCGTACACAAAGCTTCAACAGCGTCAACGGTGGCCGTTTCTAGTTTATTATGCAAATCAGTTCTCCTGTCCACTAATTAGGATAACTTATGACTTACTTAATCCAGAAGCAATTACTTTAAATGATTGGTTTATTCATCGCCACTAGCTACTTTCGAATGTGTTTACATCATCATCTACTTGTCTACGCTGCAAATCACACTCAAGCGTCTGGCAGATGGTTCATCCAACCACTTTTAGACTGTTTCTCAGCAGCTCCAGTCGCAAATACCGCGCGGGAAAAACGAGCACTTAAATCTTTCTGTGCGTCCTCTGACTTTTCTGATTTTATTGCGATGGTTATTTCGCCCTATGTAGCTCTGTGGGGAATTTCGTGGAAAGATCCCGCGACAACGAAAAACTTTGTTTTAATGATTTTCACTCCAGCTAATATCCGTGATACTGCTCCCCTGTTTCGCAATAATACAAAACGGGCTGCCGTACTTTGAAGTTTTCCGGTCTGTCATCGGAGACTTTCACAGCGTTGCGTCTGAATAAAATCTTCCCGGTTTTCAAGCCTCGGTAATTCGTATAAAACATTTCAATGGCTGTCTCCTTAATCATCGTCAGGAGTAAACTCAAGAATTTTATTTGAATTCACGCGGCTGGAAAACCATCAAGGTTCTTTTTCCGATGTCCTCCGTCAATCCTGTCGGGCAAAAATCCCATACTGCACAACCGTACTCCAGAAGAGAATGGACAGACACAATGTAGATAGATTTTTTTAGTGATTTGTTGCATATCCTAAGTGTTCAGCTAATAAAACACCGGCTTTGAATAGCCTTCCCCATAACATTTGCCATGTGATGATTTCAGTTTAGTTGGTTTAGTCATTAGATTGGATGAGTCTTGCTGCAAACTGTTTCCAACTTCTGGTCGAGTTTAAGTCCCCTAGATTCAAAATCATGGCGAGGGTTCGGTGACAATTTGGGCAGTCATATCATGGTATTCTATGGGCCCCATAGTTACTCTGTATCACTGCCAATAATTGTGTGATAATTTTGGTTGATCAGGTCCATCACATAGTACAGTGTTTGTTCGGCCCATAGTTACTCAGCAATGTCGCATTACTGCAAGGATTATGTGGCAGTTTTTGTTGATCAGGTGCATACCATGGTACAATGCTTTTTCGGCAATGACGATGCTGTGGCTCCCAGACAACAGGACTCCTGTTCACACAGCTCGCAGCGCCCAGGACAGGTTTCGTGTTCACAAGGATGAATTGTTGCA
The DNA here is from genome assembly GCF_021461395.2 of Schistocerca americana. Taxonomy (NCBI): domain Eukaryota; kingdom Metazoa; phylum Arthropoda; class Insecta; order Orthoptera; family Acrididae; genus Schistocerca; species Schistocerca americana. Next base: position 478,801,984 of record NC_060121.1, read on the forward strand.
TCTCCCCTTGCCACCATAGCCATCAGATTTCAATATTATTGAGCCTTTCTGGTCCACTTTGGAAAGAAAGGTGCGTGATCGCTGTAAACCTCCATCATCGGTTCCTGATCTTGCCATTATGCTGCACGAAGAATGGTATAAAATTCCCTATAGTTATCCATTTCGAGACAACTGGAAGCTATTTTGAATGCAGCCGGCTTCCTACACCGTATTAGTCATGATAAAATGTTGTGTTTTTTGTGATTGCACTGCTAGAGGAAGGTTCAAAGTTTTGACACAGATACGCTGTTGTTTGTTTGTAGCAACATGGAGACTACATCACACGAGAAGTCATTCTGTGATTTCAAATTTGTGAGAAGTCAATGCGTCGCTCAAGTGCAACGAGCATTCCGCCGTCGATTTATCAAGAAGATGATTTATGTTTGGCATATAAAATTCGTGAAAGTTGGTTGCATATGCAAAGGGAAGAACACTGGTCGGCCACACACGTCTGATGAAAATTTCAGGTGTATCCGGAATGCTTTCACATGGAGTCCTCGAAGACGGACCGGCCAGGAACTTCACTTCCTCAAACAACTGCGTCGCTTGTTCTGTAACGATGCTTGCTCGTGAAGCCTTACAAGTTGTAGTTACTCCAGCAAATGCGCCCCAGCAACCATTAAAGGAGGTGCGAATTTTGCACTTCATTTCTCCAGGATATTGTACAGGACATTTTTTCCGAACGACTCATCGTCTCGGACGAATCGACATCGGATAAAGTAATCCACAATAATGTGAGAATTCGGAGGTCACAAAATCCTGACGTCGTCGTCGAGCATGAAAGAGAGTCACCAAAATGAATATGTTTTGTGTCGTTTCTCTGCACAAACTTCATGGATCTTCCAGAACGTGATTTCCACTCTGCAGCGGACTGTGCGCTGATATGAAACTTCCTAGCAGATTAAAACTGTGTACGGACCGAAATCTGAACTCGGGACCTTTGCCTTTCGCGGGCAAGTACTCTACCGACTGAACTACCCAAGCACACTCGACGCCCTGTCCTCACAGCTTCAGAACACTTGTCCGCGAAAGTCAAAAGTCCCGAGTTCGAGTCTCGGTCCGGCACACAGGTTTAATCTGCCAGGAAGTCCCATATCAGCGCACACTCCGCTGCAGAGTGAAAATCTCATTCTGGAAACATCCCCCTGGCTGTGGCTAAACCATGTCTCCGCAACATCCTTTCTTCAAGGAGTGCTAGTTCTGCAGGTTCGGAGAAGAGCCTAGTGAAGTTTGGAAGGTAGAAGGCGAGGTAGTGGCGGAACTGAAGCTGTGAGGACGGGTCGCGAGTCGTGCTTGGGTGGCTCAGTCTGTGCTGGCACGGCAGCTCAGCGTGTTCGGTCTGAGGGGCAGCTGCTCTCTCTAATAAAAAAAAAATAAAAAATAAATAAAAAATAAAGAAATAAAAAATGAAAATAAACTGGGCGAATGGATCAACGATGAATTTGAACGGGTGTCATGGAACGTTCGCCAACAACGAAAAATAGGGAGCAAAATGAGATAAAAAAATAGAAAAAAGTCTGTAGAGCACTTGGCCACGAAAGGCAAAGGTCCCGATTTCGAGTCTCGGTTCGGTACACAGTTTTAATCTGCCAGGAAGTTTCATGGATTTTTCTTTTTTGCAAAGGAAACTATGACAAGAATTTCATAGCTGAACATTTAGCAAGATTGGTCGTTTCATCATTTTTCACGAAGATTCCCATAATTTCATTTTTATGCATGATGGCACCCCACCTCACTTTTACCTTGAGGTGGGGCGTTATCTTAACAACATCGTCCCACAACGTTGGAGTGGAAGTGGTGAAAAATACTATCTTGATCACTGTTTTTTGGTCTCCCTGGTCACCAACCATTAAATCTCCCGATTTTTTCCTGCGAGCGTACGTACAAGAAAGAGTTTTTGTCTCACCTAAGGCAACTCTTCTTCAAGAGCTGAGAAATCGAATTCAATAAACAAGAACCTATTTATTTGTGAGTGGAATGAAATGGACTTCCATTTCGATGTTTCTCGAGCAAAGCGTGGTGCTCAAGTTGAGTGTATAGTCTACAGTGAGGAGTCTGTGCGAACATGAAACTTTGATCATTCCTCTACCCAGTGACAAGTTCAATGTGTTTCTGTCTTTCATAGTTTGTAATAAACAGCTGAAATATGTACTTTTGTTTTCAGTCACGCTGTATATTAGCGCCAGCCATGGTGGGCTTTTAATTTCAATGAATCATTTAAAATTCACCCCAAATGTTTATCTTCATTTGTGTTTCAGCCGTAATCTTGTGACGTTCGGTGAATCATTTATAAAACAGCCTGTACTATCTAAACTACTAACAGAGCCGCCCCAAATTCCTTCCCCTGTGTGGGACATGAATTTTGCCCTAGGAGCCTCAACTTCTCCCGGCTGTGCCGCAACCGCCCCCACCAACTATCTCCACCAAGTGTCAGACTGCCTGGCGGTTCACGCTAAACAGCAGGGCAAACTTGTTTACAACTACCTGGCAGCAGTAAAGTGATAAACAGCTTAATTGTGTAACACCTGCGAGACTGCGCGTTAACGTGGTCTTGAATATTAACCGCTTTATAAATACTGAGACTGCTACAGTTGTAATAGCTCTAGTTGGAGATTCGCCAGTATGTCATTTTGGTGGCTAGTTATACACTATGGTCGAGGAGCCATTTGAATTAGTAACTCACCGTTTCTCAATTATGACAGTATGTCAAGTTCCGCAAGTGAGACAACCCTGAAAATGAAGTAACATACAACGGAGATAGTACCCAGTTATTACAACAAATAACTGTAAGTTGGAACCTAAATTAATCAGCGACGAACCCCGTCCGAGGCTTGTACCCACGAAGATAGAAAAATTCAGAGTTCTTCCTACGCTATTTTTTTGCACTGGAGCAAATAATGCTAGAATTTGTGAATCGACAAACAACATATTTCCACGATTTGCATATGCGTACGTAACGGCAGATAAATTGTTAAAAAAAGTTAGCTGTATTATGAATTTTTGGACTCGAAAACAAAGAACAAAGTGCTCAGATTAAAAAGGATGTAAGACAGGAATGCAGCATTTCGCTCTTATTCTACAGTCTACCCATCGAAAAAGCAACGACGGAAACAAGAGAAAGGTTCAATATTGAAATCAATATTAAAGGTGAAAGGACATCCAACGATAAGATTCGCTGATGACATTGCTATACACTGTGAAAATTAAGAAGAATTACAGGGTGTGTTGAATGGAATGAACAGTCAAACGGTCAGAGAGTATAGATGGAAAGTAAATCGAAGAAAGATGAAACCAACCAGAACAGCGAGAAACTTAACATCAGAGCTGGGGATCACGAACTAGATGAAGTTAAGGAGTTCTAATACCTAGGCAGCAAAATACGCCATGATGGACGGACCAAGGAGAACGATAAAAGTAGACTACCACTGGAAAATACGACATTCCTGGTCAAGACTGCAACTCGATTCTTGATTTCCTGTCACAGATGCCAGAGTTCGTAGTAATGTAGGGAAAGACATCGAGTAAAACAGAAGTGATTTCTGGCGTTTCTCAAGTTAGTGTTATAGGTCCTCTGCTGTTCATTATCTGTGTAAACAATTTAGCAGACAATCTGAGTAGCGTCTTAGGTTGTTTGCAGATGAAGCTATCGTGTCTCGTCTAATGACGGCATCAGAAACCCAAAACTAATTGAAAAAACGATTTCGAAAAGATATCTGTATCGTAAGAAAATGGGCAATTGAACCTAAAAATGAAAATTGACACTGTCGAATAAACGTTGGCAAAACTATACGTTTAGGGCAGGATCTGCAGTGTCGTAGCCGGCCGGAGTGGCCGTGCGGTTCCGGGCGCTACAGTCCGTAGCCGAGCGACCGCCACGGCCGCAGGTTCGAATCCCGCCTCGGGCACGGGTGTGCGCGATGTCCCTAGGTTAGTTAGGTTTAATTAGTTCTAAGTTCTAGGCGACTGATGACCACAGAAGTTAAGTCCCATAGTGCTCAGAGCCATTTGAACCACTTTTTTTTAACCTAAAAAGTGTGAGGAAATCCACACGAGTGCTAAAAGAAATCCATTAAACGTCGTTTACGTGGTAAATTAATCAAATCTAAAGACCGTAAATTCGACTAAATGCCTATGAATTACAACTACGAACAACTTACATTGGTAAAGAACACATAGAAAATGTTGTGCGAGGGTGGGGGGCGGGTGTCCAACGAAAGACTGCGTTTTATTGGCAAAACATTTAGACGATACACCAGATCTAGTAAAGATGGTGGCTAAACTACGCTTGTCCGCCCTCTTTTGGAGTATTGCTGCGCGTTTTGGAATCCTTACCAGATAGTACTAACGGTGTACATTGAGAAAGTCCAGAGAACAGCAGCGCGTTTCGAATTATCGAGAAATTGATGGGAGAGTACCACGGACATGGCACAGGATTTGAAGTGGACATCATTAAAACAAAAACGTTTCTCGTTGGAGCGGAACTTCTCCCGAAATTTCAATCACCAACTTTCTCCTCGGAATACGAAAATATTTTGCTGAAGCCGACCTACATAGGGGGAAACGATCATCAATATGAAGTAAGGGAAATCAGAGTTCGCACGGAGAGATGTAAGTGTTCGTTTTTTCCGCGCGCTGTTTTATAGTAAAGATTGTTCGATGAACCCTCAGCCAGGAACTTAAGTGTAATTTTCAGAGAATCTATGTAGATTTCGATGTAGAAGAGAAGTACAGTAACATCAAACGTAGACCTTAACTGAGGAATAAGATTCTGAGAATGTACTTTTGGAGCGCAGCGCTATATGGTAGTAAAACATCGACAGTGGGAAAACCGAAACGCGAGAGAATCTAAGCATTTGAGATGTGGTGCTACAAAATAGTGTTGAAAATTAGATGGATTGATAAGGTGAGGAATGAGGAGGATCTTCACAGAATAGGCAAGGAATGGAATATATGAAAAACTCTGACAAGAAGAGACAGGATGATTGGATATCTGTCAGGGATTGACTTCCATTGTTCTATAGTGAGCTGTAGAGGTTAAAAATTGTAGACGAAAACAGACATTAGAGCACATCCAGCAAATATTTGACGTTCCAAACGTTATTCTGGGATGAAAAGGTTCACACAGTAGAGGAATTCGAGGCGGGCCGCATCAAATCAGCCAGAAGAATGATGACTGAAAAAAAAGTTGTGCTAATGTTTACCGGAATATTATTAGAAGTGTACAAAAAGCATGAGATAAAATTCTAGGGCTCAGGTAGAGACGTCATGATGGACATCGAACATTTGTGAAAGGCAAATGATAACATTGATCCTAAACGTAATTAAAAAACGTACCATTAGTTGTACGTGTATGCATGTAAAACATGTATCGTTGAGTAATCGTATCGTTCTGTTGAAAAGAAAACTTTATATTTCTACCTGTTAAAGTAAAATTTATCCCTTCATTGGCGTAGAAGACATAGTGTTATGATATCATTTTGTTTTGAAACAACCTGTGATTCATATTTGGACATATCACTAAAATCGGTGACACCATACGAAGGGGAAGGGAAGATTTGGGTTTAAAGTCCCGTCAATGATGTAGTCACTAGAGAGAGGGAGAGAAGAAAAGCTCGAATTTGAGGTGAAATATCCCCGTAGTCTTTCCCAAGCATCGAATTCGGCATTTTGGCTCAAAAAATTAGGTAACCCATGTTGTTGTTGTTGTGGTCTTCAGTCCTGAGACTGGTTTGATGCAGCTCTCCATGCTACTCTATCCTGTGCAAGCTTCTTCATCTCCCAGTACCTACTGCAACCTACATCCTTTTCAATCTGCTTAGTGTATTCATCTCTTGGTCTCCCTCTACGATTTTTACCCTCCACGCTGCCCTCCAATGCTAAATTTGTGATCCCTTGATGCCTCAAAACATGTCCTACCAACCGATCCCTTCTACTAGTCAAGTTGTGCCACAAACTCCTCTTCTCCCCAATTCTATTCAATACCTCCTCATTAGTTACGTGACCCATGGAAAATGTAAATCTGGACGGCTGGAATAGAATTTAACCGTCGTCCTCTCGCATTTATTTATGAAGCTAAACTATATAGTACAGGGTTACACGTAATTACGTCTGGTGTTTGAAAAGACGATTGTGCTAAAACTGCGAGACTTATACAGAAATGCGATAGCGCATCACACCAAGTGACGCCGTGGCGTAGCTGCACGCGGACGCCAACGTGTCACAGCACATAGATCGTCCGCTCCGTACTGTAGCATCCAATTAGTTCACGCCTGCATATGAGCAACCCACTGGACCTGCTGTCGCAACCACTCGGGGAATTCATGTCGGCTACTTCAGTCAGTTGCACACACGCATAGACGTTTGCAGAATCACAAACGGTGTCCACATTGCGCATCTATAATGGGGGTCAAAAACTTGGCGAGTTGCTCTGTCACTAATATGTGTCCATTTTCTGTATGTCTTGTAATTTTCGAGTAGTCGTCTGCTGAAATCGTGGAAGCACTTATGAGCAATCCACTATGTAACCTTTTTCAGTATAATTAGTCTGCTGCCTCAGATGTGAAATCTGATACTACCTGGTGGATTTTAACTGTGTGCCAGTCTGAACCTCGAACATGGGACGTCTACCCGAGGCAGGATTCGAACCTGCGACCGAAGCGGTCGCGCGGTTCCAGACTGTAGCGCCCAGAACCGCTCGGCCACCCCGGCCGGCGCTTCAGGTAGGCCTGGAACTTATTTCAATGTGGAGGATGTGTAGAAGGGATGGAAAGCAAGTACTGAGTCATCTGTTGCATGATTCTAGAGCCATCTCTGAACTCTAATATTATTATTTTCCTGGAGGAAAATATGCTTCGTTCAAAGAATCAGCTAGGATCAGATTGAAACGCGACATCTTATGAACAGTAGATGCAAGTGAACAGATACCTCATTCCTATATTTCCAAATCATAGCCCGCATCTCGTGGTCGTGCGGTAGCTTTCTCGCTTCCCACGCCCGGGTTCCCGGGTTCGATTCCCGGCGGGGTCAGGGATTTTCTCTGCCTCGTGATGGCTGGGTGTTGTGTGATGTCCTTAGGTTAGTTAGGTTTAAGTAGTTCTACGTTCTAGGGGACTGATGACCATAGATGTTAAGTCCCATAGTGCTCAGAGCCAAAATCAGCCAAATCATACTCAATAACGTCAGAAACGTATGATTGGCTGGATGAATACCTAGCAGGACCCAATACAGCATAATGTAAGACAAATGTTCCACAGAAAGGAAACAAACGTTATGCGTGATAGCGTAACAGAAACTCTAAAGTTCTCTATATACATACACTACTGGCCATTAAAATTGCTACACCACGAAGATGGCGTGCTACAGACGCGAAATTTAACCGACAGGAAGAAGATGGTGTGATATGCAAATGATTAGTTCTTCAGAGCATTCACACAAGGTTGGCGCCGGTGGCGACACCTACAACGTGCTGACACGAGGAAAGTTACCAACCGATTTCTCATACACAAACAGCAGTTGACCGGCGTTGCCTGGTGAAACGTTGTTGTGATGCCTCGTGTAAGAAGGAGAAATGCGTACCATCACGTTTCCGACTTTGATAAAGGTCGGATTGTAGCCTATCGGGATTGCGGTTTATCGTATAGCAACATTGCTGCTCGCGTTGGTCGAGATCCAATGACTCTTAGCAGAATATGGAATCGGTGGGTTCAGGAGGGTAATACGGAACGCCGTGCTGGATCCCAACGGCCTCGTATCACTAGCAAAAATTGGTTCAAATGGCTCTGAGCGCTATGGGACTTAACATCTGAGGTAATCAGTCCCCTAGAACTTAGAGCTACTTAAACCTAACTAACCTAAGGACATCACACACATCCTTGCCCAAGGCAGGATTCGAACCTGCGACCGTAGCGGTCGCGGGGTTCAAGACTGAAGCGCCTAGAACCGCTCGGCCACACCGGCCGGCTATCACTAGTAGTCATATTATCCGCCGTTATTACGGCCAGACTCGGTTGCTCTGGGTACTGATTTCTCAGGATCTATGCACCCAAATTGAGTGAAAATGTAATCACATGTCAGTTCAAGTATAATCTATTTGTCCAACGAATACCCGCTTATCATCTGCATTTCTTCGTGGTGTAGCAATTTTAATGGCCAGTAGTGTAAATGATTTATCAGATATAGGGGACGATCAAAAGTTTCCGTTTGAGGACGTTGTTGCAGCGTATATGCAATGTAGCTCGTCTCCGATGCGGATATATAAGCACCGAGCAAGGGATTGGTATGACGTGCATGCAGTAAATGCGAAAATGTGAACTACGACTACTTTGGCTGCCGTAGGGTAAACACCGGTAGACATCCATCGGAGAGTGTAGAAGGTGTATGGGGCAGCATGACTCGAAAATCACCGCTATGGTGCCCCGCGGGGTAGCCGCGCGGTCTAGGGCCCTTTGTCAACGTCGGCGCGGCTTCCCCGTCGGAGTTTCGAGTCCTCCCTCGGGCATGGCTGTGTGTGTTGTCCTTAGCGTAAGTTAGTTTAAGTTGGATTAAGAAATGTGTAAGCTTAGGGACCGATGATCTCAGCAGTTTGGTCCCATAAGATCTTACCACAAATTTCCAAGTTTCACCGCTGTTGTACTGTGCGCGACAAGGTGTACTGCTGTTTCGTGATAACGCACGTCCGCATTTCGTAAATATCGTACCTCAGAAGTCACGCCAACACAGGTGGGAGAGACTCGAGCGACCCCCCCCCCCCCCCTACAGTCTCGATCTCTCACCATGCGATTATCACGCCTTCGGTCCCTTACAAATGCCAGGAGGGGTAAACAGTTCTTGTGGGACGAGGATGTGCAGCCAGCAGATACGGTCTACTTTTATGCAGCAGGACATGATGGTTTGCGAAACTGGTACCTTGAACCAGATGTGTTGTGGGGTGATTGCCTCAATGTTCATTTTTCCTGGTTGGCATACTGATCCTGGACTGTACTGCCTTAAAACGCAAACTTCGTGATCGGCTCTAATACATTCAGTATCACTCAAAATAGTTTACCACCGATACTGTTGTCTACATGAAACTGTCGTCGTTGGACGATCGCAGGGAATGCAGAAAATAATGGAGAAAATTTATATCTGCTTTAATAGATGACAGCTCTCTTTACATGTGGATTTATGCAAAAGAATGCCCTTACCAAGAGATAAATTATATATAATTCTAGGAAGTCACATTGCAAAGAATTTAGCGGTAATAATATGGAGGGGTATGAAATGGGATGCTCGCATAAAATCAGGTTATTAGGATATGTGAGTTACATATGATACAGTGGTTTTTGGAAGGACCTTATTCCGATATCTTAAGTTTTAAGAAAATACGGTAAACATCTTGCAGGTGATTATGCGGAGTGCGACAACACGTCTTTCCGATGTATAAAGAACAGAAGGAAAACGGTATTTTATCATTATAGCAGTTGCTAAGGTTGGCCATCTCTGTGAAAAAAAATGCCCAAAATCTCGGAGTAAGGTCGTTTTCTTGGGGAAGTAAATTATTTGCATGGTCAACATACGTTTTTAGTAGTGTGTTAAGTAGTTTCTTTTTTTTACTCATACATTTTCACAGTACTGTAACTCTAACCAAAGTACATACAAAATGATTTCACTGACCATTATCAGAGGAGCACTGTTACGTAATACACTCCTGGAAATGGAAAAAAGAACACATTGACACCGGTGTGTCAGACCCACCATACTTGCTCCGGAAACTGCGAGAGGGCTGTACAAGCAATGATCACACGCACGGCACAGCGGACACACCAGGAACCGCGGTGTTGGCCGTCGAATGGCGCTATCTGCGCAGCATTTGTGCACCGCCGCCGTCAGTGTCAGCCAGTTTGCCGTGGCATACGGAGCTCCATCGCAGTCTTTAACACTGGTAGCATGCCGCGACAGCGTGGACGTGAACCGTATGTGCAGTTGACGGACTTTGAGCGAGGGCGTATAGTGGGCATGCGGGAGGCCGGGTGGACGTACCGCCGAATTGCTCAACACGTGGGGCGTGAGGTCTCCACAGTACATCGATGTTGTTGCCAGTGGTCGGCGGAAGGTGCACGTGCCCGTCGACCAGGGACCGGACCGCAGCGACGCACGGATGCACGCCAAGACCGTAGGATCCTACGCAGTGCCGTAGGGGACCGCACCGCCACTTCCCAGCAAATTAGGGACACTGTTGCTCCTGGGGTATTGGCGAGGACCATTCGCAACCGTCTCCATGAAGCTGGGCTACGGTCCCGCACACCGTTAGGCCGTCTTCTGCTCACGCCCCAACATCGTGCAGCCCGCCTCCAGTGGTGTCGCGACAGGCGTGAATGGAGGGACGAATGGAGACGTGTCGTCTTCAGCGATGAGAGCCGCTTCTGCGTTGGCGCCAATGATGGTCGTATGCGTGTTTGGGGCCGTGCAGGTGAGCGCCACAATCAGGACTGCATACGACCGAGGCACACAGGGCCAACACCCGGCATCATGGTGTGGGGAGCGATCTCCTACACTGGCCGTACACCACTGGTGATCGTCGAGGGGACACTGAATAGTGCACGGTACATCCAAACCGTCATCGAACCCATCGTTCTACCATTCCTAGACCGGTAAGGGAACTTGCTGTTCCAACGGGACAATGCACGTCCGCATGTATCCCGTGCCACCCAACGTGCTCTAGAAGGTGTAAGTCAACTACCCTGGCCAGCAAGATCTCCGGATCTGTCCCCCATTGAGCATGTTTGGGACTGGATGAAGCGTCGTCTCACGCGGTCTGCACGTCCAGCACGAACGCTGGTCCAACTGAGGCGCCAGGTGGAAATGGCATGGCAAGCCGTTCCACAGGACTACATCCAGCATCTCTACGATCGTCTCCATGGGAGAATAGCAGCCTGCATTGCTGCGAAAGGTGGATATACACTGTACTAGTGCCGACATTGTGCATGCTCTGTTGCCTGTGTCTATGTGCCTGTGGTTCTGTCAGTGTGATCATGTGATGTATCTGACCCCAGGAATGTGTCAATAAAGTTTCCCCTTCCTGGGACAATGAATTCACGGTGTTCTTATTTCAATTTCCAGGAGTGTATAATCGGGTAAACGTTGTATATCTTCCATTTTGTTCTTATAAGAAGCCTTTCAAAACTAACAACCACAGGCACTTACAGAATTACTTGACGTCACCTTACATCTCACGCCACAATTCAGAAATAACAACAGCTGAACTACAAAATGCGAAACGTAAAGCATAGTGAATGAGGTATTCGATAGATGGCTTGCAAACATGATCACCATCGAAAGAGCATTACTCCAGGAGTAAAGTCCTTTCAGAAATGACGTCGCTGTAACGAAGTTGCAAAACCACATTTACAATAAATCTCTGTTCATAAAGAAAGATGTATCTATGTATATAGAACCTGGTACTGTTCTCAACCCGTTCTGTCAAAATTTGGAGTAAGGTTCTTTTAAAAAGGACTGTGTCATTTGCTGTAAGGACTCTGGGAAAGTCCATTGATTCTGTAAAAGCAATCACGTACAAGACGATTGTGTGAACTATTATAGAGTACTTGCTCTTACCACCGGCTGCACTCGCGTATCATTAACTTTGTTATGATGAGTGACGATGAGTAAGTGAACTACTGTGGGTGCAGTGACATCAGTTGCCTCATATGTCTGCCTGTTCTGTTAAATATGGCGCATGATGGATACCCCCTCCCCCGCAGCCGCAAAGCATGACAACGTGACACACTTAACGTCGCTGCCGTGGGGTGCAAGGGAAAGGGATTCGGCAGAAGCGCACATCGAGGCGTCGTGCTATCTACGTGGCTATACATGAAACAAAGTGTACATTATGCAACAATTTTTATAATTATTTGACTTGGTTTATGTTAACTGATGTGAAAAGAGTTGCTGCTTTCCATACTTAAGCCCCTTATGGGTCGACATTGTTTTTCGTTCTACAGCAGCCTATACTCTGCATCAGGGTTCAGGCTGTCTTCATAGAAGTTCAGCGGTTTAGTAGTGAATTTAATGACATTAGTTTGCAATAATGGATTAACCACGTGGAGAATTGTATAAGCAATGTATCCATTACATTGAATCGTATTATGCAGGACATATCACCCAGTAAAGGCATTTTCAAAAATATGATAAAGTGGAAAAGACAAGAGATAAATAACTTTTTTTCAGAGAGTAAATATTTTCCCCAATTCTCGTAATATTCTTCAAATCAATAAATAAATCCTGCTACTCACTTTCTAAAGTAGCTTATTTTCTTTCCCAGTGTTCAAGCTACCTCTAAACCAAATTTTATCGAAATTTGTTCGGCACTTTAGTTGTGAAAACGTAACAGACAGAATTACTTTCGCAATAATAATACTAGTACGGCTTTTTCCAGCATTTGGAGTCCTGGCTAAATGCCATGACGAGAGACGTCGAACGATTTCAGAGAAGAATTGTTAGCATCATAAAAATTCGATATAGTCGATACGAAAGCGTAGTAAAAATTTGAATCAAATTAAGCAGAACTTAAATGGAGATTGATGCTGGGTAAGTTTTAATGGAGACCAATCAGCGAATGTCCTCAGTCTCCCGTTCTTCCTCCCCAGGACAGAAGTAGTGTCCCCACTCTGTCTGCAAATAGAGTAGATTTTGTGTGGAAGTATGAGAAAGTGTAAGAAATATTTCTGCAGCTTGTATCTGAGGCGGAACATGGGACCCAGCCCAATATTTACGTAGTGGGACGTGGGAAGCAGCCTCGTCGTCAGCCCTTCGGGTGGCTTCGATACAGGGCTGGCATACCTTCCTGCCCGGCAACGGTCGCGTTAGCGTCCGCTGATACCCGTCGGTTACTTAAATGTGAATCCTTACAATAAAGACGATATTCTCGTGAAATTTAGAAAATCTGTATTTGAAGAGGACTGTGACCATTATGCTATCTCAATCGCATCCTTCGAGTAAGATGCATACTGAGATTCATTTTTCCCTCGTTCAATACGAATAAGACAGTTAATCTTTAATTTGGTTTAACTATGGTCGTTCCTTCACATTACCACCCCAAAATCACATCACCAACAGTAGACGTGTGCAGCTCTAGAAGGTTTGAAACATTCCTGACGGATATGTTACTCAGGCGACAGCCACTGACTGTTCCACATTCGAAGTCACTGACCTCTAGCACTATCGGCTCCACATCACTGTTTGTTGGCGGATCGCCTCACGTGACACCTAGTGGGCAACTGAGCTTTACGTAGTGGTGTCCGGACACATTTGGTCAGATAGTGTATATACTCTGCAAGTGTGGACAACGTATGTGGCATCATTAACCAGAAAGGCTACCCCGTGTTTACGGTGACTTGCGGAGTCGATGCCACAATGCGTGGCCACCATTTTTGGAGCATTATAAGTAGCTCCACACTTTTACAGGTAGGTATCTCTAATTCAGATGCGGAAGAACAACGATACACTGATATTTAAGAACACCCACACCTCACGAAAAAGCCGTTAATACTTAAACTGTGAAAGGGAATGTTCAAAAATAACGCTAACATTATGTAGAATAGTTTGAATTCGTCTCTGCAACTTCTAAAATATGCGTATTTATTTCACGGTACGCTTTCTGCGTTATTCATTTATAACATCGCCGTGACTGCGTTTTTGTCTGCTTTCCGCTTACGCTTGGAAGTGTCGTGTGCATGCACTTTTTCCGGATATTCCTGTATTTGGCCACCTAGTATTTTCCGCTTAATTTTACATTGGCTCGCGTAACTACACGTGAAACATAAACCTAAAACACGAAAAATGTTGCACCACTTACGTTTGTTTACATTGTCCTGGCTAAATGTATGTTTATTTTATGCCTGTAACAGAAATAAACATTAAAGGTGTCGTATTTTGTATTTTACGTAATGAAATGGAAGTGCTGCAAGGCAATGTGATATAGGGAGAAGCCCACCAACGTGAGAAGCAAGAACACCTGCAAAATGTGCGTTCAAACGACAGTTCTACATATAAGGAGAAATCCGACAAAAATACAGTCGCTCTCGATGTTTTAAATGAGTAAAACGAAATTTCCACGTTAAAATAACAGATGCAAACATGAATTTCAGAAACCTTACGTAATGGTACATCTACTATGGAGACTATAGCAGCACAAAGGAACTATTTCGTTAAAAGTAGAGGATTCTAAGCAGCATACATCATATGACCTATTTCCAAACGCATACGCAAATCAACAGAATTCAAGGAAATGGAAGTACACGATTGTTGGAATAATAAAGTAATATCATCACTGTAAATAAGAGAAAACAATTCTTTGGAGTTCAGAACAGAGACAATTTCTTTTGTGGTACAAGAACGGCCCTGGTGAAGATTCCACCTCTTAGGCGGCCCGAAGCCGAGTAACAAACCAACGTGGAATCGATAGCAGGATTAACAGACGCGAATTGGTTGCCCACCGTTACAAAGTTCAGTAAGCGAGGTGGAGCAGTGCTAAAGGCACTGGATTCGCATTCTGGAGAAGCAGTGTTCACCTTGCTTTACGTTTCTCGCTGTTTCCCTAAATCGATAATCGTGCCTTTGAAAAGGACCTGGCCGAATTCTTTCCCTATCGTTGTCTAGAATGAAGTACTGTTATGGCCCGCATCTCGTGGTCGTGCGGTAGCGTTCTCGCTTCCCACGCCCGGGTTCCCGGGTTCGATTCCCGGCGGGGACAGGGATTTTCTCTGCCTCGTGATGGCTGGGTGTTGTGTGCTGTCCTTAGGTTAGTTAGGTTTAAGTAGTTCTAAGTTCTAGGGGACTGATGACCATAGATGTTAAGTCCCATAGTGCTCAGAGCCATTTTTTTAAGTACTGTTATGTCTCTATGACTCACTCGTCAACGAGATGTTACGCTCTACTCTTTCTTCGTCTTCCAGAATAAAAATCAAGACTCATAACCCTGCTCCATTTTCTTTCTTGCATTAGGAAGACGGAGCAGTTTTCTTTTCTTTATTTTTTCTGTTATTCATTGTGCTCTATATACTTCAACCCAGAGCCGAATAATCTAAATACCGTCTTTACCCTCCCAGATCTTAAAAATATCAGTTTACTTACGGACAAATAGTAGAAATGTTGGCATTTCGTAGCAAATCAAAACTGTGTGCCGGACCTCTACTCGAACTCGCGACCTTTGCCTTTCTCGCCAGCCAACGGAGCTATCGAAGTACGACTCACGACCTCAACTCCCCTACTGCCTTCCTCACAGCTTAGCTTCCTCCAGTACCTCATCTCCCACCTTGGCTCACTTCATTCGGGAAAAATAATCTGTTCTTTCCGGAGACAAAATATGTTTCTTAATGGTGTAAATTTTGAATGAAGTTCATTATCTAATGGATTAGGAACGGGACGTGGGCAGGTAAAGGTCACACAAGTAAGAAAGCCATAAAGGTAACCGTCTTATTAGCCGCCGCTTACACATTTTGTTTAATACGAGCAGCGGAGACGTCGACATGGTGCTGCATCCGTAAAACGACGTGATCAACAGCTCTCCCAGCAGCTCCGGTGGTATCTGAACAACGTGTTCCTGTGTACTGGTCTTCAGATCAGTTAGAGGCCGAACGTGGAACGCGTTCTTTTATATATCCACAGAGCTGAAAGCCACATGCATTCAGGTCAAATGATCTTGCAGGCCATGCTTCTGGAAATACTTTAGTGATAACACATTCGTGTTGGGCTGCCTCAAGCAGAACTTTCACTGGGCGAGCCACGTGAGGTTTTGCCCCATCTTGCCTGAAAAAAGCGGTATCCACTCAACTACGCTCTTCCATAATGTATAGACGTGACGGAATACCCGACAGGCCCTCTGAGTGTATCCTCTTCAAAGAAGGACGGACCGAGAATAAAAGTGCGTGCGAATCCACGCTACAGAGTCACATACGGCGAGTGAAGCGGCTCTTCGTGCACAACACGCGGGTTAACAGTACCACACCTTCGGCAGTTCTGTGTATTCACTGCACCATATAGT
This sequence comes from Schistocerca americana, assembly GCF_021461395.2. Lineage (NCBI taxonomy): Eukaryota > Metazoa > Arthropoda > Insecta > Orthoptera > Acrididae > Schistocerca > Schistocerca americana. The sequence goes on from NC_060121.1 coordinate 478,818,041, forward strand.
GTAAAGTGTGCCCCGTCACTCCACAGAATACTGCCTGGCCACATGTCATCAACTTCGATCCGAGTCAGAAACCGAAGAGCAAATTCAGAACGTTTCTGTGGATCATGAGGTTTCAGTTGCTGCACCATAATGATCTTGTTTGGGTGCCAGTGTAAGACAGACCGCCAAACATCCCGTATTGTTGACCGTGGCATGGACAATTTTTTGTGACACTGCACAAGTACTAACACTACACATGGTACATGATGCATGGTCAGATAACAGCAACGTCTTCAATAACTTCCACCGGAATAGGATGTCTTCCTCTTCCATATGTCCCACCAAGATCACCCGTATTTTAGAATATCAGTATCATCTTTTTTTAGATCATTTAATGATACCGGAACACTCCTTTGATATTTCAGTCGGCAATACTCTTTCAATACAGCATTGTAATTGCTGCCGTTCACATAAAACAGTTTCACTAACAGTGTACCGTCTTTGTTCTCGATACTCATATTCTTCACTCGTTTTATGGCTTGTCAAATGACAGTATCTGCCATACCATCATGCGGACAGAGTACATCGCTAGATTTCCACTTGGTGGCCAATATCGGAACCGTTTTTTTTTTTTTTTTCATCGCAAATGGGATCCACGATAACACATTAGTACATCTGTCACGTTTCGCTGCCATAGGATAGTTACAACCCTCACTAGACCTCCGTGAGTAGATTTAATTTAATTATAACCACCTGGTACATAAGATAAGTTTGGACCATTACAGTGGACAATTTGGCTAATCCAAAAACGGGTTTGAGCCCCGCAGATTCAATTTTCTCCTGAGCGTACAAAACTCAGAATAACTAAAGAGGAAAAAAACCGCAAAACTTTAAATTGAGCACAAAACCGAGCAAATAAATTAACTGTAGACTCATTTAGCATTAGTTCGCTTTTCTTCTGTGTAATTCCTATATGGCATGTCTTACCAGCCTAGACGCCCACAAGATAAAGATCCCTTTTAGGAGTCTTGTGTTATTCATATAGTTGTTTTGATAAATAACTTTGTTTCATTGCTATAAGAATATGTTAAGTCATCTTTCTTAAGTCATTGTCTTTGCAAATATGTAAGATATGTAACATGGTGACTCAGGTGAGGCGTTTTTTAGGCTCTGTATATGATACCCACATAGGTAGAAAGCAGGTAACTGCGAAGAAACCATGGGTAAGAAGAAATACTGCACGTGATCGATGAAAGAAGGAAGTACAGAAAAGTTCAGGGAAGTTCAGAAGTACAGAAATACAATTCACTTAAAAATGAAATAAATAGGAAGTGCAGGAAAGCCAAGGAGAAATAATCGCATGAAAAACGTGAAGAATTCGAAAAAGAAATGATTGCCTGAAGGACTCGCTCAGAATATAGGAAAGTTAAAACGATCTTCGGTGAAATCAAAAGCAAGGACGGTAGTATTAAGTATATAATGGGAATTCCATTGTTAAATGCATCAGAATTCCTAATATAACTGGGGGCAGTGGTAACAAAACGATTATCCACTTTGGTGTGTAAAATGTATGAGTCTGGTGATTTATCAGCTAAATTGCAGGAAAACTTCATCCGCACAATTCCGAAGACTGAAAGAGCTGAAATGTGCGGGAACTATCGCACAATCACCCTGACAGCTGATGCCTCCAAAATGCTGACAAGGATAATGCACAGAAGAATGGAAAACTAAACTGAGGATGCGATAGATGACGATCATATTAGCTTTATAAAAAGTAAGTGCACCAGAGAGTCAATTCTGACGCTGCGGTTGATAATGGAAGCAAGACTGAAGAAAAATAGGGGCACCTTCATAGGCTTTGTCGACTTAGAAAAATCTTTAGACATGATCAAATGGTGCAAGATGTTTGAAGTTCTGAGAAAAATAGAGGTAATCTGTTGGGAAAGATGGGTCATTAGCAATATATACAAGAGCCAAGAGGGAAAAATAAGAGTGGAAGACCAAGAACTAAGGGTTCGGACTATAAGAGTTTCAGACAGGGGTGTAGTCCTGTACCTCTACTGTTCAAACTACATATCGAAGAAGCAATGACAGAATTAAAAGAAAGGTTCAGGAGTGGAATTAAAATTCAAGGTGAAAGAATACCAATTATAAGATTCGCTGATGCTATTGCTATACTCATTGAAAGTGAAGAAGAATTATAGGATCTGCTGAATGGATGGAACCATATAATGAGTACAGAATATGTACTGAGAGTGAATCGAAGAAAGACGAAAGTAATGCGGAACAGTAGAAATGAAAACACCGAGGAACTTAATATAAGGATTGATGGTCACTAACTAGATGAAGTTTAAGAATTCTGTTACCTAGACAGCAAAATAACCCATGACGGACGGAGCAAGGGGGACACAAAAAGCAGACTTCCACCAGCAAAAGAGCGTTCCTGGCCAAGACAAGTCTACTAGTATCAAACGTAGGCCTCAATTTGCGGAAGAAATTTCTGAGAATTTAGGTTTGGGCCACAGCATTGTGTGGTAGTGGAACATGGACTGTTAGGAAACCGAAGGAGAAAATAATCGAAGCATCTGGGATGTGATGCTAGAGAAGAATGTTGAAAATTAGGTGGACTGAGAAGTTAAGCAATGAGGAGGTTCTCCCGAGAATCAGCGAGGAGAGGAATGTATGGAAAAAACTTGCAACAAGAAGGGACAGGATGGTAGGACATCTTTTAAGACATCACGATATAATTTACGTGATACAAGAGGGAGCTGTAGAGCGTGAAAAGTGTAGAGGAAAACTGAGATTGGAATACATCCAGCAAATAACAGAGGACGTAAGTTGCAATTGGTACTCTGAGATGAAGAGGTTGGCACTGGAGAGAAACTCGTGGTGGACCGCATCAAACAAGTCAGAACATTAATGATAGAAAAAAAAGTGTATGCCTTAACTCTCTACGATAGATGAATGCGTGCTTTACTGTTTACATCATTAGGCTACCACTACTTTTCTAGTGTTCAGAGGAGCTCAGTACTAATGAAATACATTTTTGTATTTTATTTTCGACAACGATCAACGGATACCTCATCCACCTCGTTCAAAGTTTTCATATAGTTATTTAGTCATACCTTCCAATATTCCTATGATACCAGTTACATGATACACCTCCAGTCACCTATGGCCCAACGTCATTTTGCACTTTGTGGAGATTTCCATCGGTAGTTGTCTTAGGGAAGTCTTACAAAGACAACGCCCCCAAGAGAAGTATGATAATACTGAATTCAACAGTTCAATATTAAGCTGTTCGTAACGATTATCAATTCGAAGGAACATCAGATGCAACACAGATACAAAGCTATTCAGAAAACTAAACTGACAAATGATGATGTTTTCCACATCATGTAAAAATGTAACAATATTAAACGTTTTGATACCGCTGTTTTTCCTTTACTGGCGGTCAGCTTTGCTCCTTATTCTCGTATATTTATCTCCTAGCCTAATAAGACGGTCATATGCATACAACTGTTATACCACTTGCAATCCACCTAGAATTACAATGATCATTTCCTATTGTTCTAGCCTCATGAGATGTAACAACCTTGATTAATGGTACTATGCCTTACATAATTACAGTTCCACAGACTACGAGGGGTCTTTGTTTTCCGGTGGGAAGAATGCGTAAGTTTAGATAAGAGACACACGTAGAATGAGCAGGGAAATTTCATTTGGCGTAGATGCGCGCGGTACAGCAGTCATTAGGGCGGCGCGTGCGCTGGGCGCGTGACGCAACTGCCGGCCCCGAGGTCACGTCCGCGTTGCCAGGCAACCGCAGCTTCGCGCTCGCACGCGATCACCCAAGACCACGCCCCCCGCCGCCGAAGCCGGGTGCTCCCATGATTGGGCGTGGCGCTGCAGTCACTGGGCAACCAGTTCGCTCGGATCTGACTGCTGTTCACTACGGTAAGAGGTGCTTACCGACGCCTATAACAACGCCGTAACAATGGAGAAATGTCACAGAAGATCACTTTATGTCATACTATGAAGTTCTGGAGTTGGAGACAAACCAATGAACGTTTAAGTGTCTAATGTTAGCAGTGAAATTGTGGAGCCTTTCCGTCCATAAAGAATTGTTAGTTCAAGCTTTCTGCAATTGCCACAGGCATTGGCTGATGGCACATTGAAAACTTTCACTTAAACGTTTAAAATCAAACAAACAGTTTCACGTATACACTACGCTATCTGATCGAAAACACAATCATTAGTCTGAAAATCACGTTGCGTGAAATGTGACATCTTTGCCGTGTGAGCAAAGTTTGTCAATTTTTTAAAACGAATACGAAAATGGTTCAAATGGCTCTAACCACTATGCGACTTGACGTCTGACGTCATCAGTCCCCTAGACTTAGAACTACGTAAACCTAACCAACCTAAGGACGTCACACACATCCATGCTTGAGGCAGGATTTGAACCTGCGACCGTAGCAGCAACGTGGTGCCGGACTGAAGCGCCTAGAACCTCTCGGCCACAGAGGCCGGCTAAAACGAATATATCTGCTCCATAAAAATAATATATATATTATATCCTCCCCTTCATTTCTGCAAATGAACTTTTGTTGTACAGCAATTACAAGCTGACGACCGTATTCCAAAATAATAATATTGTTATTAACGTCACAATATCCAAAAATAATTTTACACATTACTTAGGCTAGACAAAATTCTCTATTACTCCACCCCGTTTCATCTTACTTCCGGGCCGGGCCGGGCCTTAATAAAAATAAATATCTATTAAATACTGCAACATCATTTACTTTGCTAAATATTGTGGGCTAGCATGAGACTTTGAAATAACCCAATACCACGATAACATACGTACGGACCTCGGCAATTCAGAAGTACGTTCAGAATAATATTTTAAACACAACGAGTGACTCACCGCCTTCTAATAGATAGTTCGCCTGAGTGCTGCTATTTTGAAAAGAAAATGTCCGTGCTTTTACCCAACCTGTAATAATTAATTTGGTTCTGGTACTGGTCAATATATACCAAACTCCATAAAGTAACTGAGATATTGTTATGTTCGTTGAATGGAATATTTTTGCCGGCCGGAGTGGCCGAGCGGTTCTAGGCACTACAGTCGGGAACCGCGCGACCACTACGGTCGCAGGTTCGAATCCTGCCTCGGGCATGGATGTGTGTGGTGTCCTTAGGTTAGTTAGGTTTAAGTAGTTCTGAGTTCTAGGGGACTGATGACCTCAGCAGTTAAGTCCCATAGTGCTCACGGCCATTTGAACCATTGAACCTACTTCCGGGATCCCAACATGTGTGATATATTGCGTATACATGTCTCAAGGTCTTTTTGGTCCTCATTCTCTCTATGCTTCCTTGCTCTTAACGGTCGGTGCTGGCATTTGTAATAATGAATCCGCAACACCTCGAAATGGTCGTAGGTATCTGACATGAAATATAGTTTTACAAGTCCACAATTGTAACTTGCTATTTACTGGTGATGTCATCTACATCACTTGCTATTGCAATAGTACCGTCTAACGAGCTTGTTGGTGTTATTCTTTGGAGCATAAGGATTTAATAGCATCACTCACTGTCCTACACTACATTCTTTTCACTTCATTCATTTCAGTGGGTTTGGATGAGTCCGATAATCTTCGTAGCAGTACGTGCAGATGGCGCAGATCCACTGGCTGTGCATCTGGTACACACTTCTTCAAGTAATGATACACGTCTTTTGCCTGCCTCTTCCTGACGTTCTAGGGCCCTGGGGTTTGCTCTTTGTATACATTTCCACACTTCCTTTAAGGTTGTTGCAAAATTCCGAACTAGCACTCTGTTCCTCCAATGTATGGCTGCACTGTGTTGAGTGGCAAGAGCTTCTTACAGCCATACACCACATATATATGGGGATAGTTCAGTGCTAGTGTGTGCCTTTGAATTATTTGCGCCACGACAAATGGTAAGCAAACATCCCAATTATCGCGGTGGCCAATAACATAGTAGCTCAACACCCTGTTAGTAATATGCGCATGCTCAGTTATACCATCAGCCTGGGCATGCAACAGGGTAGTCCTTAGGTTTTGAGCCCATAACAATGTACGTAATTGACTAACTAAGTCTGACATGAAGTTAGTATCTTGGTCTGTGATTACTGTTTCAGAAACACAAGACTTCAACTACCATGTCCTGCACCACTGTCTTCGTTTGTTGGTTCGGAATGACAGTCAATGCAAAGTATTTTGAGAGGCGATCTGTTGTAGTAAGAAAGTGACAGTTTCCCACCAGCATGTGGCTAAAATGTCCTATAACATCCATTCCTATCATTTCAGTGGGTTTGGATGAGTCTGATAATCTTCGTAGCAATACGTGCTGATGGCGCAGATCCACTGGCTGTGCATCCGGTACACACTTCTTCAAGTAATGATACACGTCTTTTTCCTCGTCCTTCATCAGTAACATTCTAGTACTCTTCTTTCCATTGCCCTATGACTCCCATGCCCAGTGAGCATCTGATTATGCACCTGCTCCTGTACTTCTTCCCTTACCTTAGGAAGTATCGCTATGCAATGGTCCATGTCTTATTAACATACATAACAGACCGTCGTGCACAATGAACTCTTGATGTGTCATAAACAGTTTGTGGTCCACTTCAACAGCCTGTAACTTCCACTCTGCAAGGCTGTGACCCAGTGCCCATACTAGCATAAGTTTCCTGTTCAGTTTGTCTGCATTTATATGCTTCTTGCCTGGTTTATGGACTGGCCTCAATGCCCCCCTTATGAGTCTGCTTGAAGAATTATTCAGTCTCAACATCCACTTCAACACCACACGATTTGTTATCATCTTGAATTGTTTACCATGCAAATATCATCAAACACTTGTAACCCCACATATCAGGCTTAACATCTCCTTCCCCATTGTGGAGTAATTTCTCTCAGCCTTGTTTAGCTGCAGTGAAGCATAAGCCTTAGGATGTTCCTCATCGTGTATCACCTGAGTCAAAACACATCCCAATGTCTGGTTGGATGCATAACACGATAGTACAAACACCTCATAATCTGGAAAAATCTACAATGAACTCAACGTTAAAGCCTCTTCCAACGTTTAAAATGTGGCTTGACACTCCGTTGCCCACTGAAATTTTACACCCTTTTTAAATAATTGCAGAAATGTCTGTGAAATGTCTGCAAAACCTTTGATGACCTTTTGGTACCAATTCGCTAACCCCAAGGGTAATTGTAATTCCTTTTTCAACTGAGTAGATGGAATACTCTGCACCACCTGCCGTAATTCTGGGTCTGTTTTTACGCCTTCCTAAATAACTTATTAGTTCCAGGGCAAAAAGACACTTTTAACACTCATCGTAAGATGCACTTTGCATAATATTTAAAATACGTTCTTCAACTGCTGTATATTTTGGTTAATATCCATTGCAAACACAGTTATATCGTTGAGGTATTCTTTCCAACAACTACTGAAACATTGCCAATGCATTTTGCAATCCAAATGGTACCCCTGATGACCAAAAACGTAAATTTTGCCAGTCCTGGAGTTACCCCCACTTGATCAAACCCATGCTTCAAATTTAACGTAGAGAAGTATTGGAACTATCCCAAGTTGTTTAGGATTGCTGTAATGACGAGTATCAGGTATGCACCTGTTATTGTTTTACTATTCCGTTGCCGATAGTCACAACAAAATCTATACTTCTTCGTCCCATCTATCAATGTTTAGTGAATCTTAACGACTGATGGTCTTCTCTATTATGCCTTTGCTCAGTTGTTGTATAATGAAGTCCTCCACACTTCATTGTGAATGCTGAGGTATACGAAACGATTTGTAATGTAGAGATGCTTCATTCCTCACTTGATTTCTCTGTTCTATTACGGACGTTGCTCGCAATGGGTTCTGAGGATTAAATAAATCATTGAGTTCTATTAATAATTCTCCAATTCCCACTCTCTCCATTCCCTTCATATACTGAACCTTCACACGAAATGTAGTAGTGGTAGCGGCTTACACATGATTACGTCACACACGTCAAAAACACATATCTTCTTCATCGAAACGGCCTGAACTTGCTACCAACTGTTCTTGGTTAGCTACACCTTATCAGTATCAAAAGTATGCATACTGAAGTACATTGCCTGTACATGTCCAGTACTTCTTCACACAGTGATGCATCCAGTACACCATTCCCTTCGAGTGACTCTATAACACACAACTTTTTAACAGGTACTTCTGGACTTAACTAACCCAAAGTACCTTCCCGATGACTTTTGTCAGTATACCATGTGAATTAAGCTTAAGTGACTCTGTCCATAGTTGAACTGGTTTTTCCCTTGAGGTAGACAAACCTTGCGAAAGTATTTCACTTGCGAGAGTTTCGTCCGGCTAGAACATTGTCCCCGTGAGTTTCTCTGTACGTCACTGAAGATCAATTTTGATATGGTGTTTGAACAGAAAATCTAGCCCTATGATTGAGCAATAACTTTCACGTTCGTGTGTCACCACTTCTAGTACTCCTCAAATAATTCCACCCCAACCAGGAAACTTAAAATTACTTAAGCAAGTGACCCCACCTCACTTTCTCTCCCCCCTCCCCGTCCCCCTCCCCCACACCAAGCAACACAACCTACTACTCCTAAGCCACATTTGGCCTCTGCATACCTTTCTGCAGCACAGAAATTTAATGGGAACGACTCCCAGTCGACCTGTCCATTTGCGTTTAACGCCTCAACATTCCGCCCTTGTCCACTCCGCCCTTTGCATCTGCAACCCGGCCAGTGGTGACCAACCACATCACATTTCTCACATTGTGGCTGACAGCACTGCCTCTGGACGTGCCCTGCAAGCCCACACCTGTATAATCTTACGTCATTGCACAAGATACCTCGGTTTTTGCGCATACCGTCGCTATATCTATCTCCTCCGGCTCCAAATCTAACCTGACTGCAGCGTCAAAGTCTTACTGGGTACCTATCTCAACCCTCCTAAACATGTCGGGTGGCCTCTCAGGAAAGAGTCTAGAGCCCTATACTCTGATTCCTAGAGACTAACATTATTTACTTCACTGACTCAGCTGGACCTAAAAGAAAATCTCAATATTCTGTTTTCTATAGTACTGACTGAGCCCTGCTCCGAACTGTTCGAATGTCAGAGTGCTTTTCAACTCCTCATTACACCTCTCAAAGGCTTCTGCCTCCCTCGTCATTGAGAACCTAGTTGATCAAGTGTTGAAACCGTAGTCTTTGAAACTTCTTCTAGATCATCAAGGAAAGACAGTACATTCTCAGATGGATTGCCAGAGAAGGTAGTAATCAAATAAGCGGCAGCTGAATCAACTGATGTAGTAGATAAAGTGGATGATGCTCCACTCCTTTCACAGCGACGATTTACCTATGTGTATCTGCCTTTTCCGTTGTTAACTGATTTGTGTGATTTGTTAACGATTGAATCTTCTCCTGCCTAGTAGCATTCGGCATTTCAGAGTCAGCATTGGGAAACCTTTACCCCAACACACAACATAGTACAATAAAACAACAATACCCACTCAGATTCATAGAATGCTTACACCTTACGTCTAATCATGAGCCACATCAAGTCAGTACAATGCCTAACACTATGGCTATAACGGCAGCACGCAAAACACTTCACTGGTAGCAACTCAGCGCATGGTGCACTGTGCCCTAATAGATAGTACTGCAAGCACCTTATTGGTTTTAAACACTACTCCATGGAACTCTCACAAAAGTATGACAAATCAACCAGTTTTGTAAATATTCTCAAGCTATGATGACACTACAACCCTGAAACGAATCTCTGCATACAAAAGTATGAGCAGAAATTATAAAAGTTCGTCCACCCACGCCACTGTAATACTCACTGATAACCGCTGTGGCTACAACGTTGCTGTGGCTACTACGTGATGCTGGGTCCGGCTGCTGATGTCTGTCTCAGAAATGATGATGACATCAAAATATAGAGACCTGGGATGGATGGCCTATATAGTGGCAGCACTGAATTTTGGTGGGTTGGCGTGTACAGGTTACCATTTATCTAAAACAGAAATAGCTGACCATTTCTGCAGTTGGGTGAATTAACGAGGGTGTAATAAACGAGCTATGTGACTACAATAAGCAACATGTGACAACTTTTGCCAAGATTTCCTTTGCTTCCCTAATGTCACGGAAAAGTTTTGGTCAAAGTTTAACAAATTCTCTGTGAATAATTACGACAGTATCGAGGACATGGAGGGCTGTATTGTATGAACATATAGTCACGACAGTACTTACGTTTTTTATTCTACGAAAAGTATATAACGACGCCCGTCTCTCGTTTGTTAAAAAACGAGAGAGAAATTTCTCATTCAGTAATAGGCCTCCGAAAAAAATAAGGAGTAAACAGTAGTTGTGCAATTCAAAAATGGAGAAAAAATGAGTTCGAATTTCGTATGACGGACACTGAAATACTATTTCCAGCCGTTAATTCGAAGCGAAGATTCACAGCCGATTACATTCTTCAGCACACAAAAATCATGTCGAGGCCCTCGTCCAGCGTTGGATCTACGGCGTATCGAACGAGTTACCAGGGTTTATAATACCCACAGATATCGATATCCACTGATACTAATTTCGATGAAAGAATTGCAGGAATGGCTGCGAATGCGAATCGAGGGAGAAATATTATTAAAAAATGTAGTGAACATTAATTCAAAACCATTGTTCCACGCAGAGTAAATAAAAAGATAATATGTTACACAATGTGCATGGAATTTAATCAGGCGTCGTTCCCGAGGTATATACTCTGAATACACGGTCCAGATAATCCTCATTGTAAACCTAGTGGAGTAACAGTAGGAAATATCAGTCACATTCTTTTCCCGATTTTAAACTGCAGGCAAACCAACAAATCCATTACATACAATAATTAGTAAGATCCTATCGGTCATTACCAACTAATACAGCAGCTCTGGTTCATAAAAATAATATATTAGTTTTAAAACTATTTATAATTTTTTTAAATAAATGTAACCTTAGTCTTTAAACTCCTAGAAAATCCCTAAGACGTAGGAAGATGGTCGTATGTCGATTAAGCAAAAAAAAAATGAAAAGGCGGATAAGAAACTTGTGTACGCGGTGCCGGATGCGCATAATATTGTTCTCATTTATGTAGACCTCGACTCATAAATACATAGTTGGAATTTTCAGGGCTGTCGATTAATACCGTCCTACTACGCTTGCCTGAACCACACTTTGTAATGAATTACTTATCTAGAGATAACTATCCACCAAGAACAACGTTATGCTTTCTCTCTTTTCGAGTATCTTCATAAGATGCGGAAGTAATACAGAAATGCTCGTTTTTGCACCTACAAATCACAGTCCTTTCCTGACGATTACCTCGGACCTAATGGCATCAGAGATTGTACCCTTGGAACACTTCTCACTACCACAATGCGCTCATAAACAGTCAGACATATCAAGTGAAAGCGAGAATAACGCTCCTATGATAGGACTCTTAGCCATAGGTCTCCCAGATCCACATGAAGAAATGCGTAATAAGTAGCTTCATTACAGTAATACTGTTAATAGTTTCGGGAGCACCGTGATTAATCCGCTTCGGATATGGCTGAGCAAATTTGGCGATAATTGCACCCGGACCGGCCTGCGCCGCTCGATAACGAAGCCGCGGCTCTTCACTGCGTTAGCAAACAATGCGCCGAGAAAGCGATCCACCAGTCGGCAGCGGGTGCGCCTAAATTTAGACACGCCTGCACTGCGGTCGCCCAGAGCTATTATCCCGATGCTGCCTCAATTTTGGCCGGTCCGGTACAATGGGCAATGCCTCTACCTGGGTCCGCTTTCCGGCTCGGAAGTACTGTACGCCGTAACAAAGGAGCTGCAGCATCCGAAGCATTAATCCGCCCGTCCTCGTTCCCTAATGCGGGATATCGAAAAAACATTACGACGATCAATAAGGCTACCGCCAATGCGCTCTTACTGGCAGCAGAAATTTGTTTTAGCAGCGTGGAGAGCTGAGACGGATGCTTCCCGCGTGGAGGAGGTCAGTAAAAGCAGAAACAGCTCCCAGAAATTAATATTACATCATTTCGCGACACATAGCTATCCCGTAATTGAACTAACTAACAACGGAAACATACACGCAACGGCTCACCGATTTTCGTCACCTTTCGCACGACTGTGCTCCATACCTATATTTGACAACCAGTACTCTAACCCTCCTTGTACCAATAGGTTCAATATGACCTAACAATCGTACAGCAAACATATATCTCTCTTGTTTACGGAGTTGCTGTTTTCAAAATGAATGACTTTCTCCCTCAGAGTCAAGTGTATCCAATGATGTTTTGTTTCTTTTTATATTTGCAGCACGCTAACGGTTGTTCATGGTTTTTACACTGAGTGATACCGAGGTCGGTATTACCACAATTTAAATTCTTAGTTTTTTCTTGAATGTAAATTTATGAAAGTAGAACGATGACTGTTACGTTTAATGCCTGTCATGTGGATCACCTACAATAATGAGAGTATTATTTCCCATCTATTTTTGTACTCATTGTTACGGTTTCTTGCCTTAGCTGTCGTTTCACTTTTTCCAGTATAACTGGTGTCAATATGACCCCATAAGCACAGTGGGAATATCTATATTTCTTGTTTCAAAGCTATTGTTTTCAAAATAATTGACTTTCTCCCACTGAGTAAAGTGTACCCAACAATGTTTTATTTACTTTTATATTTACAACACATTACAAATTATTTATGGCTGTTTGCACTGAGTACCTCTGGGGTCAATACGATCCCAATATTTTTTTTTTCCTTGATCCTAACATTTATAAAAACAGAATGATAACTGTTACTTTGAACAGTTATAAGGTTTTTTTATGTTAGTTCATTGAAATACTACCAATGTAACACTTGTCGTTAGGACCCCAATAGTAATTAGTGAAACAAACCAATCCTGGCAATAGCAGGGCTAGTATGACACGCTGCTCAAGCGTTTTCCAGAAAAACACGCCTGTTCTATAGCATACGAAAGTTCTAGTTGTCGGGCAGAAACAAATACACTGACCCATACTGCATCGACTTCCGTATTTTTTTCCCAAATCCGCCAACAAACAGTTGTATCGTATCGCTATTGTTACTTCGGAAATTAACAGTAACTAAAATGATAATCATAGTTGTATGTTCATGGCGTGGTATAATCAAGGTATAATAAGGAATTGGGATACCGTTGTGTCTGCCTAACCAAGACTAAACTTCTGTGAAGCTATGCAGAATATTTCTACATTGCTGAAGGGTCAGAGAGAAATATCATCTCGTGACGACTGCATAACACTTCACTCCCTAGCAATGCATCAGGTAACAACTAGAATAGCCATACCTATGGTTGAGTTCAAAGATATACAGAAATAGCCATTATTTTTAGATGATATTGTAGTGTATTCTCTGTTGTCAGATGAATAACCACATGTGTATTTCAGAACGTAGCACTCACAAAATGTACTTGGTGCAAGCCTGTACTACGTTTTTCGTGCTTTTGAAACAGATTCACCTCTAGATTCTGTCGGTTTACCAGTGACGGTGAACTGTGTTTACGGGATGTAAAGTTACGAGAACATTATTGTTCAGCTAGGTGGAGAGCTTTCTTGGACTGCGTAGTGCAGACGAACATTGAGACACGAACCAAGTGTTTATCGGTATCAGTAACTATTACTTGGAATTTAGTTCTAGATGGACAGTTTACAATTATTTAATTAACTGTGAGAGCGTAGTAGATGTGCGTGGAAGATTTAAAAGTAAGTGCAATTCGCCTATCAAATGTATCCACTGCACAACACATTGTTGCCATAAGTACTCTGTGTTGTCTGTGAGCACTTTTTAAGAAGCGCAAAAATGAATGCATTAATAACTCCTCATTTTTTCACAATTTCTTATTATAGCTCGAAACTGAGGAAATGTATTCTGAGATGAAAGAAATTATTCATATAGTTAAGTGAGACGAACATTTAATAATCAGGGGAGACTAGAATTCGGTAGTGGGAAAAGGAAGCGAAGGAAAAGTAGTAGGTGAACATAGACTGGTGGAAATGAATGGAAGAGCAAGCTAATTGATGGAATTTTGCATAGAGCCTAATTTAATAATACCTAGCACTTGGTTGAAGGATCATGAAAGAAGGTTGTATACGTGGAAGAGATTTGGAGACATCGGATGGTTTGAGACTGATTACACAGGCCAACGATGGACAAAACTTATTTGCCGAAAATACCTTATTCTTATGTTTTTTAGGGTGGGAAATCCAAGTATGATACTTAAAAAACTCTATCACCCACCATTTTTCACATTTTACAGTTAATTTTATTAAATTAGGCGATTTTTAAGGAATTTAACTGCTTTTGTACAGTTAAAATAATTTATAAAGGAGATGTAATGAATGTAGATGACGTTGGTAGCATGGCTGAAAAACATTTGCTGCCAAAAAAGGTCGATTCTATTTTTGTGTTAACAGATAGTGCTTTGTTTACTGTCAACCTAACCTCACTTTCTCATTTCTTGTACATGTGCTCAGTACAATGTCTAATCGTGGTTGTAAAATTCTGCTGACAGTTTTTGTTATATTTGTGGTGAATTTGTAATTAAAAACACCAAAGAAACATTATAGAGTTTGTGAAAAAGGTTTATCTATCATACTTTCGATATAAACTTGGTGATCAAGACAAATCTTTGGCGCTGCATAAGGTATGTTATGTGTGTGCCGAATATCTGAGAAAATGGTCCAAAAAGGAAAAAGGCCTTACATTTTCTGTTCCTATGATACGGAGGGAGCCAAGAAATTATTCTGATGGTTTCTACTTTTGCAGTGTTGATATTACCGGTCATAATTCGAAAAACAAGAAGGTAACAAGCTACCCTAACTTTCCGACCGCCATCCGACCAGTAAGGTATGGTGTAGATTTGCCGGTTCCCGAACTACCAGATAATTTATATTCTATTTCAACAGAAGTATTTTCTGATGTACATTGTGATTTAGATGAACCAGACAATGATGAATTACATTATAATACAGAAAGCCTAGAGCCCAAACTGTTTACTCAGACCGAGCTTAACGATTTGTTGCGGATCTGGGCTTAACGAAAGAAAAGGCTGAATTGCTTGGCTCTAGATTAAAAGAAAAGAACTTATTGACAGTTGTAACCAGCAATTACACGTATAGAAAGAGTAGCAATTTTCCAAGTTTTTTCAACAAGAAGGTGATATAGTGTACTGCTCAGACATACCCGGTCTGATGAATGAGTTTGGTACTGAATACAAAAAGGAAGATTGGAGGCTGTTTATTGAGTCATCCAAAACTAGTTTAAAGGCTGTTTTATTACGCAGTAGTGACATGTATGCATCTATACCAGTTGGAGATTCTGAACATATGAAAGAAAGCTATGAAAACCTAGAAATAGTGCTAAAGAAAATAGGCTGTTCTGTTCATGATTGTATGATATGTGGCGATCTAAAAGTAACATGCATGCTCCTTAGTCAGCAAGGTGGCTTAGCCAAATTACCATGTTGCTTGTGTGAATGGGACAGTAGGGCTAGGGATCAACAGTGGTGCAGAAAGAACTGGCCTGTGAGGGGGTCTTTAGAACCTGGTGAGAAGAACATTCTACGCAAAAACATTGTAGATCCAAAAAACGTACTCCTACCACCTCTACATGTAAAATTAGCCTTAATGAAACAGTTTTTAAAGGCTTTGCCTAAAGATGGATCATGTTTTAAGTATCTCTGCAAAAAGTTTCTACACCTTTCAGAAGCTAAACTAAAAGAAAGAGTTTTTGTCGGATCTCACATTAAAAAATTGATGTTTGATGTTAACTTTGAATCCATAATAACCTTAAATGAGAATGAAGCATGGGTATCGTTCAAGCAAGTCGCTACAAAGTTCTTAGGACATGAAAAAGACCAAGACTATGTGTCTATTACAGCTACAATGTCAAAGAAGTTTAAAACTTTAGGATGTTTAATGAGCCTGAAGGTTCACTTTTTGAACTGTCATCTTGATTAATTCCTATGCAATATGGGAGATGTTAGTGAGGAGCAAGGAGAGCATTTACATCAGGACATAAAAGTGATGGAAAAACGCTTCCAAGGCCGCTGGAACACCAACGTGATGGGGGACTATTGCTCGTCATTTCACCAAGAAGTTCAGCAAGTGACTAATCGTAGAAAAACTTACACAAGAAGCTTCAAAGAAAAAAAGAGAAAGAAAATACAAACCAATTCCAGCTGACAAGTGAAACCTCTAGTAGCACATATCATTGTTTTAAGTAGCTTACTGTAAATATAAACCATGGTTATGTTGTAACAAAGCCTTTCATTAATTTCCCCATTTACTGTATACTATAGAATTTTTATACTATATAATAAAAAGCATACTGCTCTAAAACTATGAATGATACAAAAAAAACTAAGGCTAGTTTTCGATTCAGTCCATCAAAATCTATAAAGATCAGTCATAAAAGTAAAAAAAAATTTTTCAGAAAGAATTTTTCGTTGGCCTGTGTTATTTAAAGGTAAGACAGAGATTTAGAAACCAGGTTGTACATTGTAAGACATTTCCAGGTGCAGATGTGGATTCTGACCACAATTATGACCTGCAGATTAAAACTGAAGAAACTGCAAAAAGGCAGAACATTACGGAGATGCGACCAGGATAACTGAAAGAACCAGATGTAGAGAGTTTCAGAGGGAGCATTAGGGAACGATGAGAACAGGGGAAAGGAATATAGTAGAAAAAGGAGAATGGGTAGCTTTGAGAGATGAAGTAGTGAAGACAGCAGAGGATAAAGTAGGTAAGAAGACAAGGACTAGTAGAAATCCTTGGGTAACACAAAAGATATTCAATTTAATTCGTGAAAGGAGAAAATATAAAAATGTAATAAATGAAGCAGGTGAAAGGGAACACAAACGTGCAAAATAGCTAAGCAGGAATGGCTAGAGAACAAATGTAAGGATGTAGAAGTATATATCACTAGCGGTAAAATAGATGCCGCCTACAGGAAAATTAAAGAGACCTTTGGAGAAAAGACAACCACCTGTATATCAAGAGCACAGATGGAAAACCAGTCTTAAGCAAAGAAGGGAAAGCAGAAAGGTGGAAGGAGTATGTAGAGGGACTATTCTAGGGAGATGTACTTGAGGGCAGTGTTATGGAAATGGAAGAGGACGTAGATGAATATGAGAAGGAACATATGATACTGCGTGAAGAATTTGACAATGCACTGCAAGACGTAAGTCGAAACAAGGCCCTGGGACTAGACAAAATTCCGTTACAGCTGAGCTACTGATAGCCTTGGGAGAACCAGTCATGACAAAACCCTTCCATCTGATGAGCAAGATGTATGAGACAGGTGAAATACCCCCAGACTTCAAGAAGAATATATTTCCAATTCCAAAGAAAGCAGGTGCTGACAAATGTGAAAATGACCGAACTATCAGTTTGATAAGTCACGGTTGCAAAATACTAACACGAATCCTTTACAGAAGAATGGAAAAACTGGTAGAAGCTTACCTCGTGGAAGATCATTTTGGATTCAGGAGAAATGTAGGAACGCTCCAAGCAATATAGACCTTAAACCTTGTCATAGAAGAAGCAAGGGAAGGCAGATTTACTTTCAAAGCATTTGTAGACTTAGAGGAATCTTTCGACTATGTTCAGTGGAATGCTCTCTTTCAAATTCTAAAGGTGACAACAGGTAAAATACAGGGAGTGAAAGGATGTTTACAATTTGTAAAGAAACCAGATAGCAGTTATAAGAGTCGAGGGGCACGAAAAGGAAGCAGTAGTTGAGAAGGGAGTTGTAGCCTATCCCCAATGTTATTGAATCTGTGTATTGAGCAAGCAGTAAAGAAACCAAAACACAAATTTGGTGTAAGAATTAAAGTCCAGGGAGAAGAAATAAAAACTTTGAGGTTTGCTGATGACATTGTAATTCTGTCAAATACAGAAAAGACTTGGAAGAGCAATTGAACAGAATGAACAGTGTCTTGAAAAGAGGATATAAGATGAACATCAACAAAAGCATAACGTGGATAATGGAATGTAGTCGAATTAAATCAGGCGATGCTGAGGGAATTACATTAGAAAACGAGACACTTAAAGTAGTGGATGAGTTTTGCTGTTTGGGAAGCAAAATAACTGATGATGGTCTAGGTTGGGAGGATACACAATGTAGACTGGCAACGGCAAGGAAAGAGTTTCTGAGGGACCGATGACCGTCGCAGTCTGGTCCCTTTAATCCCACAAACCAACCAAGAGTTTCTGAACAAGAGAAATTTGTTAAAATGGAGTGTAGATTTAAGTGTCAGGAAATCCTCCCTTAAGGTATTTTTGTGGAGTGTAGCCATGTATGGAAGTGACTCATAGGCAATAAACAGCTTAGACAAGAAGAGAATAGAAGCCTTTGAAATGTGGTGGTACAGAAGAATGCTGAAGATTAAATGGGTCAATCACGTAACTAATGAGAAGGTACTGAGTAGAAATGGGGAGAAGAGAAATTTGTCGTACAACCTGAGTAGATGGAGAAATCGGTTGGTAGAACACGTAGGACACAATAAATGAGTTCAGTAATACATCAACAACAGCAGTAAAATATAGAAAAGAAGTTCTTTTTGTGCATTTATCAGTAATTTACAGATCCCTTACGGTTTTCCATACTAGGCCCAGCAGTGACCTCACCATTATGGGAACATAATAACTTGTAAAACTTAAATTGAAACCCAGAGAGCCACAGGCATGTGCACCATCGAAATTTTCCACGAAACACAACCAGTTCTAATATTCTCGTAGCTGAGCACTCACCATGGCCAATATCAACTTCTATCTTCTCATCACCGCCTTCCCAGGAACCAAGAATCCAATCATCATCTGTTCACCCAGACACAAATGGATGCCCCGTGTTGATAGCAAACCGCCGCAAGCCCACACACTAGACTCCACTAGCTGCATCACCTTCTTTTCTTCACGAAATGCCTGCTCCACCTCATCCAGCAAACTGCCTTCTAAGATACTTACTTGTTGTAGAGCCTTCTTACTCGCCGTCTTATACTGTTACGTCACCGGTGACGCTTTCCCTTCTCCAAACTCACGGGGCTGCTATCACTGGCTGCGAACAGACGCGACTCCTAGAAGCCGCCACTTACCAACCAACTCTCTAAGCAAGCCACTACACGAAATAAAGAAGACTGGAGAAAGCCTTGTTCCACTACTCTCTGCGATTTCCTGGCGCTGGCTCTGAGGCTGCCACCCGCTGACAACCGACATCGGCTGAAGATGGCCAACGTTTTCAAGTGATTGCGCCACTACGTGCGTGGTCACAATGCAGCGGATATCATCGCTCGAACCTACCGACTTCGGATTACAATCAGTGAAAGTCAAATTAAATTCTTTTCTTCATCAAATCCGCCAACGTTCTCACACTTGAAATATGGACTGTGAGAAGTTGATAAGTTTCGACCGAGAAACGAGTCTTTCGTGCCCTGAGGATGAAAAATATCATAATCAAGATATAGTTCAGAATCTATTGGCTGAAACTGCAGTTTACTGAAAAACTCACAAATAATCAAACAGTTTATCAGAAATCTTAGGCGTGAATTATAACCTCAAGAATAGTTAATAATGAACTCGAAAATTGCGATTATGGTTCCGCGTCACTTACAGAATATTTCAGAATGAATTAAACTTTGTGGCGGACCGGGACCTGAAAATGGATCTGCTGCCCGTCGCGAGTGGTCACCTTAATCGTTTCTGCTATCCGTCCGTGGGGTTGTCCTGGTCTGAACTGTTCCTTGGGCTCGCGCTATATTACTGTGATTCCCGCATGCACTGCACTACAGTATGTCAAAACTAATTTAATCAAGTCAGAAAGCTTAGTCAATGTAGTGAATCTTTTTTTAGGTTGTGGTAGGTGGGCATTGGCTATCGACAAGTTAATGCTTACTGACTTTTTTATGCCAGTTGGTTGGTGGCATGAGCTGAGAAGTGCGAGTTTTATCGCACAATCAACTTAACAACTCATGCATCCAAGTTGCTGGCAAGAATAATATACAGAAGAATCGATAAGAAAATTGAAGATGCGCTAGATGACGATCAGTTTGTCTTTAGGAAAGGTAAAGGCACGAGAGAGGTAATCCTGACGTTGCGGTTAATAATTGAAGCAAGACTAAAGAAAAATCGAGACACGTTCATAGGATTCATCGACATGGGAAAAGCGTTCGACAGTGTAAAATACTGCAAGATGTTCGAAATTCTGAGAAAAATAGTGGTGAACTACAGGGCGAGACGGATCGTATGCAATATGTACAACAGCCAAGAGGGAATAATAAGTGTGGACGACCAAGAACGAAGTGCTCCTATTGAAAAGGGGGTAAGACAAGGATGTAGTCTACCGCACTTACTGTTCAATCTGTACATCGAGGAAGCAATGATGGAAATAAAAGAAAGGTTCAGCAGTGAAATTAAAATTCAAGGTGAAAGGATATCAACCATACGATTCGCTGATGGCATCGCTATCCTGAGTGGAAGTGAAGAAGAATTACATGATCTGAGGAATGTAATGTACAGTCTAATGAGCACGTGGTAGAAATGGTAACAGCGAGAAACTTAACATCAGGATTCATGGTCACGAAGTAGATGAAGTTAAGGAATTCTGCTGTCTAAGCTGTCAAGTAACGAGTGACGGACGGAGCAAGAAGGACACCAAAAGCTGACCAGCAATGGTAAAAAGGGCATTCCTGGCCAAGAGAAGTCTACTAATATCAAATATCGGCCTTAATTTGAGAAAGAAATTTATGAGAATGTACGTCTGGGGTACAGCATTGTATGGTAGTGAAACATGGACTGTGAAAAAGCCGGAACAGAAGAGAATCGAAGCATTTGAGAAGTGGTGCTACAGATGAATGCTGAAAATTAGGTGGATTAATAAGGTAAGGAATGAGGAGTTTCAGCGCAGAATCAGAGAATAAAGGAATATGTGGAAAACACCGACAAGGAGAAGGAACAGGATGGTAGGACATCTGTTAAGACATGAGAGAATGACTTCCATGGTACTAGGGGGAGCTGCAGAAGGCAAAAACTGTAGACGAAGACAGAGACTGGAATACATCCAACAGATAATAGATAACTAGCAGAAGTCGCAACGCATCTAAGCACAGAGGCGCCGTGGTATCCATCGTGCCCACGGAGGTTTAAATATATTCCACGCTCCTTGATAGAATAGTCTATAACATAACATAACCTCCTTGTTCCCTCGAAAAACTGACCGAGGAGATCGGACGTACTACGACCAAACTGTCTGCCTATAAGTCGATGAAGCTCCCCTGATCCATTACCGACCCGCTCTCGACTGTCGCACCACGCTGCTTCTAGCCTTGGTGTGACTTTGCATATGCCAGCTTTGCAGTCGCGAGCGCGCTCAGCCACGACGTCGAAGCAAAGTCAGTACTCGCTAGTCGCGGCGGAGCTTCAGCTCTGCCGTGAATCGTGAATTCACACTCAGGACCAAGTGCTAGTTGTATAAATCGCATAACTGTCAAGGAATCATAGAGATAATGACACTGATGGTACCTATTGCCATTAAGTTTTATTATGCGTCACATGTGTGGGCGATGAACAACAGCAATGCCGTGGGTAGAGGATATCACGTAGTTCGTCAGGCTCTCACAAGTAGAAGGAAACTGTGGATCTACGTGACTTGGGTCGGACAGAACTGATTGACTAACGGTAATGTAACTGTACTGTGGAAGACGCAAAGTTATGTTCTTTCTAATTAATGGGTACTGGTTCGTCAAACCCAACAGATATCAACACAGTTCTGTTATTCGGTGGTCTCAGGACATACACATCTGTAGTTTCTACCCAAACAGGATTTTCACGACGTATGTCTAGTCTTTCTTCAAGCGTCCGACAAGTAAGTGCTTTCCGCATTTGCGTTACACTACATCCACATCTACAGCCGGCAACTCATCTTGCGGCGTGTAGTGGAGGGTACCTGAGATACCACTAAAGTTTCTCAACACTCACTGTTTCCAAGAGACGGATGGAAAGATTATAGCAAACCTGCTAATGAGCCCCAATTTCGTTATTTTCTTTTACTGGTCATTTTGCAAGATGTATGTGGAAATAGTATGATTCTCACGTCTTCTTGGAATGTATTTCAGCAGTAAATCTCTACCTAGAGCTCAACGCTCCTCTTGTATCGTTGTCAATGGAGTATTTTGAGCATCTCCGTAATGTTCACGCACCAACTAAACGATACGGTGGCGAAACGTGCCCGCTCTTCTTCGGATTTTTTTTTTATCTCAACTACTAATCCAACATGATAAGGGACCCAGACTGCTGAGCAGTACTCAAGAATCCATCGAACAAATGTCCTGTAAGCTACGTCTTTCGCGGATGAATCACATTTTCTCACGATTCTTCCAATTAATTCCAGCCCCGTATCTTTTTTCCTATAATTTGTCTTATGTGGACCTTAGGCTTTAGGTCTCTCTAGATGAATACTGTTAGCTAATTTACAGTAGTTACTGCTTACAGTGATTTGTTATCCTTAGCGTAATCGTACAGTAGTGCACTTCTTCACCTAACAGTGCGTTACGTTATTTACGTTCAGTATGAACTGCCAATAGCTGCAGCAGTCATCTAGCCTCTGCAGGTTTTCCTGCAACCACTACCGTCCTGCAGACACCAGCATTCCCTGCGAACTGTCTTATGGAGCTTCAGATGTCATCTACCAGATCATTAATACATATTGTAAGCAGTAATGGTCCTACAACACTCCCCGCTCTAGAAATTACATTTACATTGTTTATATTCAGCAAAGAGTGGAGTTTTGAGCTGTGCAGCGAAGTCTTGAGCCCAAGCACAAATCTGCTCCTATAGGCAATGATTTCCTTTTCTCTTTCTCTAAATGACACTACGGAAAAACCGAGCGAGGTGGCGCAGTGGTTAGACACTGGCCTCGCATTCCGAAGGGCGACGGTTCAATCCCGCTTCCGGCCATCGTGATTTAGGTTTTCCGTGATTTCCCTAAATCACTCCAGGCAAATGCCGGGATGGTTCCTCTGAAAGGGCACGGCTGACTTCCTTCCCCGTCCTTCCCTATTCCGATGAGACCGAGGACCACGCTGTCTGGTCTCCTTCCACAAACCAGCCAACCAACCACTACGGAAATGTATCGAAAGTGCTCTACCGGGCGAAATAATACTCGCCGGTACAGTTCTGGGTTCTTAGGCACAACCCTGGAGGAGGTCTGGATAATGCTACAACACATAAAATATTAGATCACTTTATTGCAACTTGACCCAAAATGGACTATTTAACTTTGTAACAATCCATGTTCGCAGGAATTTGATGCGTATTCATTACTGTCACTGAACATTAATATATCACTTGATACAGAGTAAGATACTAGTGTCTTCTCACAGAGTACAATTGACGATAAACATTTACGCAGAGTTCTGTCTTAAACAACTCTAGCACTGCTGGCTCGGTTGTGATACGATGCTGTCGTCTTGGGCGGTGGCTGCACACTGAGCCGAGCGGAGCTGCGCTCTGACGCAAGTAAGCATGCTGAAGCGGCGGCGTTTGGAAAAACTTCTTTACGCGTCAGCGCCGACCACACTCATTCGTCTTTGCGTCGTGCAGCGACTGTGCTTACTTGTGATACTGCAGTGCATACATGCACGAAGGAACGGGCTATGCGGCGATTTCAGCTATTACAAAATACATGAAATGTACCTGCATTTCACTTATTTCATAATGAGTTACGTAGTCGCCACAACGCCTGTTCCTTGGGTAAGCATGCACTGCAATATCATATTTATCCACCGAATCCGGGCAAGTGACTTTCACTTGAAATGTCTATCCGGTCAGGAATATACATAATGAATGTACGAGTGCAGATTGTATAGACGTTGACAACGACATGTAGGAGTTTGAGGCTGTGAAGCACACTTGGATGGCCGAACACATACCGTAGACAGACGGCAACCAACTCTAACGTGGTCAGTTGTAGGACGTTCAGTGCACCATGTCCTTCTTGATACAGGGATCAGTGCACTTTGGTATCTGGTAGTAAATGGAAAATTTGTGACTGATCACAGTTACATGATATTTCTATTAAGGATTCTCTACTGGATACTGATGACCACTGGCAGATACGTGGACCTTCTGCAGAAGTGTGGTGTTTGGTGTGAAAAATGATCGCTATATTTCTTCGAGTAGTACCGCAAGCTATCGAACCGTGGATATTATGCTTCCCGGATAAGACATGCCATCCTCAAGGCAAGACCAATGCAGTCCTTTCGATTCTCTGTCTGTCAGCGTTTTATGTTTTTGAAGATGCCTATAAGAATTTACTTCACTTTTGGGGCTTCCTGCAATAACCTCATTCTTTGCTTTTGGAAAATTGAAATGTATACTATATTACGCTAACTTTTTAGGAAACGCCTTGCTAGATGCTCCGCGCATTTGTGGTGTACTGTGTCGGAGCAAGAATAGACCAGGACAGTGAAGCGGTATCTACAATCTCACTAGAAGACGTGTCAGACTTCCAGCATAGGGAGCATTGGAGATCGGTGCGAAACGCTTCTAATATCAGTCGTGAGTTATTGTTCTGTAATGAAAGAAGAGCGTTTAGGTATTTTATTTGTTAACTGAAATATGTACCATTTTTCACCTCCTATTCCTAGTATGTAAAAAATAATGGGTTCCAGAGAAAGAAATCGAGAGACGTAAGGCCCGCGTGAGCTGGGTGACCAGACCACAGAGCCACCTCGGCCGAGCCATCGATTCCTGAAGGTGGCACTTAGATGATTACTTACAGAAATCTTTTATCTAACATTCAGAAATACATCTTCCGGCAGTTCTGGCAACACTTGTTCCACGAAGATGAGGTATATCCATCCGTTAAGTTGGAATTGAAGGATGCATGTTCCAGTCAATCTATCACCGAGAATGACGGCCCACAAATTAACACCGAACCGCTGTTGATGAACACGAAGTCTAATTCTCTTTCATTTACTTGTATCAAAACACGTGAGTTGTAGATTGTACGACACAGTAACTGAAGTCAGCACCATTAACAAAATGTTTCCCAATATTACATGTTGACTTGGGAGACCATATGTTGCTTACCGAGATATATTGGTTTAATGACCTCTACGTCCTGTATTAATTTGAACGAATAGTTTTGTAACACCCTGCATATTACTTACCACTTGTCACCACTCTGATCAAAAATGTCTTAGTACTTATGTTAGTCGTAACTCTCTTATAAATATAAACTTCCGACCTTTCTTTCAAATTTAATTTAATGAATTACTTGAGCCCTTTTACGAAAGTGTTGCAAACTCCTAATAATATTGGTTAAGAATGCAATTCAAGAGGTGTGTGACACTGGTGTATGAAACACCAATAGCCTAAAACTGAAACTGATAGTCAATCTGTTTGTAACTGGTACGCAGTCTCTCGTGTTGGCATTTATCTTAGTCTCACACCTATATCTTTTACGACAAATTTAAAATCTTGCTTAACCATTCTTGTTAAATTCTGGAACAGATGAGAACCTAGATTCAGTTCACGAGTTAAGAGTTGGAAACAGTTCTCTCACTTAAATAAAGAATGCATCCTAAGCTCGATTTCACTGGTCCTTGCTAACATCTCTCCTTGTGGACTTCAATAGCAGTAAAATCACACTCACTTACATTAGTTAGCTTTCGCTTATTTTGCAGCAGTATTGTGGCCTGTGTAAATATTTCTGGCTCGGAAACGTATTGACACAAACGTTACTGAGTAACAGTGACTGGCAGTGATGCCATTCCTGTGGAGTCATGGCGACAGGTTCAGTCTTACGAGCACGCCGTTATTAGATTGCTGTCCACCATGAGCAACGGAATTCTGGTGAAGCATCAGATTATAAATCGAAAAGCCGTAGACGGAAGAACCCTAACAGACGCCTCCAGGTAATAAGAAGTGATTACAAAGGCTGCATGATTATTTGAATTGAACAACGTTGTTCTTACTATACTTACGACAGCGACGTTGCCGGCCGGTGTGGCCGTGCGGTTCTACGCGCTTCAGTCTGGAACCGCGTGACCGCTACGGTCGCAGGTTCGAATCGTGCCTCGGGCATGGATGTGTGTGATGTCCTTAGGTTAGTTAGGTTAAAGTAGTTCTAAGTTCTAGGGGACTGATGACCACATATGTTAAGTCTCAAAGTGCTCAGAGCCATTTGAACCATTTTTTTTTTTTTAACAGCGACGTTACCCCGTAAACACGTTCCGACACACGCCCCCCGCGTAGGCGCCCCAGTCCGCCCCTCACATTGAAATTTGCCCGGCTTTATTTTGCCTACATCTGGCCAATATTGCAATGTCGAAAAGTTAATACCCATACCAGCATACTTCACCTTCATTGGAAATAAGAAAAGGCAGTCGCATTTCAGTGTCCAACGACTTCACTGATAAAAATGTTATACACTCCTGGAAATGGAAAAAAGAACACATTGACACCGGTGTGTCAGACCCACCATACTTGCTCCGGACACTGCGAGAGGGCTGTACAAGCAATGATCACACGCACGGCACAGCGGACACACCAGGAACCGCGGTGTTGGCCGTCGAATGGCGCCAGCTGCGCAGCATTTGTGCACCGCCGCCGTCAGTGTCAGCCAGTTTGCCGTGGCATACGGAGCTCCATCGCAGTCTTTAACACTGGTAGCATGCCGCGACAGCGTGGACGTGAACCGTATGTGCAGTTGACGGACTTTGAGCGAGGGCGTATAGTGGGCATGCGGGAGGCCGGGTGGACGTACCGCCGAATTGCTCAACACGTGGGGCGTGAGGTCTCCACAGTACATCGATGTTGTCGCCAGTGGTCGGCGGAAGGTGCACGTGCCCGTCGACCTGGGACCGGACCGCAGCGACGCACGGATGCACGCCAAGACCGTAGGATCCTACGCTGTGCCGTAGGGGACCGCACCGCCACTTCCCAGCAAATTAGGGACACTGTTGCTCCTGGGGTATCGGCGAGGACCATTCGCAACCGTCTCCATGAAGCTGGGCTACGGTCCCGCACACCGTTAGGCCGTCTTCCGCTCACGCCCCAACATCGTGCAGCCCGCCTCCAGTGGTGTCGCGACAGGCGTGAATGGAGGGACGAATGGAGACGTGTCGTCTTCAGCGATGAGAGTCGCTTCTGCCTTGGTGCCAATGATGGTCGTATGCGTGTTTGGCGCCGTGCAGGTGAGCGCCACAATCAGGATTGCATACGACCGAGGCACACAGGGCCAACACCCGGCATCATGGTGTGGGGAGCGATCTCCTACACTGGCCGTACACCACTGGTGATCGTCGAGGGGACACTGAATAGTGCACGGTACATCCAAACCGTCATCGAACCCATCGTTCTACCATTCCTAGACCGGCAAGGGAACTTGCTGTTCCAACAGGACAATGCACGTCCGCATGTATCCCGTGCCACCTAACGTGCTCTAGAAGGTGTAAGTCAACTACCCTGGCCAGCAAGTGTGGTGTCACCGCCAGACACCACACTTGCTAGGTGGTAGCTTAAATCGGCCGCGGTCCATTTAGTACATGTCGGACCTGCGTGTCGCCACTGTGTGATCGCAGACCTAGCGCCACCACAAGGCAGGTCTCGATATACGATAGAGCACTCGCCCGAGTTGTACGACGACTTTGCTAGCGACTACACTTACGAAACCTTTCTCTCATTTGCCGAGAGACTGTTAGAATAGCCTTCTGCTAAGTCCATGGCTACGACCTAGCAAGGCGCCATTAGCCTTACCTACTTTAAAAGTTATCATATGAAATGTCTCATCGAGAATGCTGTATTCATCAAAGAATAAAAGATAAGTATTTGAGGAGCTGCATACTTTTCTTATGAGAATTCACTACTTATCCTGTTCCAGAATTCACGCCCATCTGCATTAGATAGCGTGCCTATCGGCCCCCTCAAAATAACACTGTGTCGGCACTTCTGTCGACACATCAGCAAGATCTCCGGATCTGTCCCCATTGAGCATGTTTGGGACTGGATGAAGCGTCGTCTCACGCGGTCTGCACGTCCAGCACGAACGCTGGTCCTACTGAGGCGCCAGGTGGAAATGGCATGGCAAGCCGTTCCACAGGACTACATCCAGCATCTCTACGATCGTCTCCATGGGAGAATAGCAGTCTGCATTGCTGCGAAAGGTGGATATACACTGTACTAGTGCCGACATTGTGCATGCTCTGTTGCCTGTGTCTATGTGCCTGTGGTTCTGTCAGTGTGATCATGTGTTGTATCTGACCCCAGGAATGTGTCAATAAAGTTTCCCCTTCCTGGGACAATGAATTCACGGTGTTCTTATTTCAATTTCCAGGAGTGTATTATTTCGTTAACCACCAGTGAGTAAAAGATATTCTTAACACTAACTTAACATACTAATTGCATCAAAGTGGAATAGTCATTGCTTCAGCATCACTTCTTCCAACCTCGAGTTTAGATAGCACCCTAGTTAATAACAGTCCGTCATAATGAAATAACATACTTTGCGGTTGCACAGTATGTCGATGGTCACCACGTGAGCCTCTCGATGAAGCGCTGAGGGCTTCGAAATCAATAGCGATTAATAAACAACATAACCTTCAGCTTTAACTAGATATATAAACATAATAAACAGTTCACTATTCTCCGAAACAACTGGGACACCTATGTTTCTTATTGTAAATAATTTCGTAAATATCTGTGACGTGATTAACGTTGTTATTTCGATCGGCACCGAACCTCTAATTTATTTTTCTCGAGATTACAGCCGCATCAAGTGATTTGCATTCCACGAGCTTTCGGCCCGATACTTCTCGGCCATTCAAATAGTGATTGTCTTCTGGGTGCCGGTATCGTACATATACAGCCGCGCTGTCTTCTGTGATGTCACTACTGCTCGCTGCAACGCCATATGAAGAGATGCTTTTCTTCCGAGCCCGCCGCGCCCTCTTCAGGAATCGATGATCGGGTACCAAGAATCGCTTAGCTGAGACCGCCATCTTTATCAGGTTGTTCTCACAAATTTTTATCTCGATCGCTTCTTTTGTGACAGTATTTCAGTAACTATTAGTCCATGTAATAACAGACCATTTGACGATGCTGGAAGCTCGAGAGAATTTTATCAATACATACCATGCCCTCGTATATCTCAAGCTTGTCAGTTTGATCCGATTTGTATGAGCTAATAACACTGGAAATCTCAAACCATACTTCACTCGCACTTCTACTTATGACGTATCAGCAGTTTTAGAACACTATTATTCCTTTTTACATTCTCGAGGACTAAACTTCCTCTCGCATTCGGGAGGACGACGGTTCAATCCCGTCTCCGGCCATCCTGATTTAGGTTTTCCGTGATTTCCCTAAATCGTTTCAGGCGAATGCCGAGATGGTTCCTCTGAAAGGGCTCGGCCGATTTCCTTCCCAATCCTTCCCTTACCCGAGCTTGCGCTCCGTCTCTAATGACCTCGTTGTCGACGGGACGTTAAACACTAACCACCACCACCACCACTAAACTTCCTCTTCTGAATTAAATCATAGTTTACTCACGTCTCATAGAGATGGTTTACTTCATCCAAATTATGTTTCAGATTTTGAATTGAACATGTTAAACTGAAACTAAAAGGTATCAGATAGATTATATAATGGTAAGACAGAGATTTAGGAACCAGGTTTTAAATTGTAAGACGTTTCCAGGGGCAGATGTGGACTCTGACCACAATCTATTGGTTATGACCTGTAGATTAAAACTGAAGAAACTGCAAAAACGTGGGAATTTAAGGAGATGGGACCTGGATAAACTAAAAGAACCAGAGGTTGTACAGAGATTCAGGGAGAGCATAAGGGAGCAATTGACAGGAATGGGGGAAATAAATACAGTAGAAGAAGAATGGGTAGCTTTGAGGGATGGAGTAGTGAAGGCAGCAGAGGATCAAGTAGGTAAAAAGACGAGGGCTAGTAGAAAGCCTTGGGTAACAGAAGAAATATTGAATTTAATTGATGAAAGGAGAAAATATAAAAATGCAGTAAGTGAAACAGGCAAAAAGGAATACAAACGTCTCAAAAATGAGATCGACAGGAAGTGCAAAATGGCTAAGCAGGGATGGCTAGAGGACAAATGTAAGGATGTAGAGGCCTATCTCACTAGGGGTAAGATAGATACCGCCTACAGGAAAATTAAAGAGACCTTTGGAGATAAGAGAACGACTTGTATGAATATCAAGAGCTCAGATGGAAACCCAGTTCTAAACAAAGAAGGGAAAGCAGAAAGGTGGAAGGAGTATATAGAGGGTCTATACAAGGGCGATGTACTTGAGGACAATATTATGGAAATGGAAGAGGATGTAGATGAAGATGAAATGGGAGATTTGATACTGCGTGAAGAGTTTGACAGAGCACTGAAAGACCTGAGTCGAAACAAGGCCCCCGGAGTAGACAATATTCCATTGGAACTACTGACGGCCGTGGGAGAGCCAGTCCTGACAAAACTCTACCATCTGGTGAGCAAGATGTATGAAACAGGCGAAATACCCTCAGACTTCAAGAAGAATATAATAATTCCAATCCCAAAGAAAGCAGGTGTTGACAGATGTGAAAATTACCGAACTATCAGCTTAATAAGTCACAGCTGCAAAATACTAACACGAATTCTTTACAGACGAATGGAAAAACTAGTAGAAGCCAACCTCGGGGAAGATCAGTTTGGATTCCGTAGAAACACTGGAACACGTGAGGCAATACTGACCTTACGACTTATCTTAGAAGAAAGATTAAGGAAAGGCAAACCTACCTTTCTAGCATTTGTAGACTTAGAGAAAGCTTTCGACAATGTTGACTGGAATACTCTCTTGCAAATTCTAAAGGTGGCAGGGGTAAAATACAGGGAGCGAAAGGCTATTTACAATTTGTACAGAAACCAGATTGCAGTTATATGAGTCGAGGGACATGAAAGGGAAGCAGTGGTTGGGAAGGGAGTAAGACAGGGTTGTAGCCTCTCCCCGATGTTGTTCAATCTGTATATTGAGCAAGCAGTAAAGGAAGCAAAAGAAAAATTCGGAGTAGGTATTAAAATTCATGGAGAAGAAATAAAAACTTTGAGGTTCGCCGATGACATTGTAATTCTGTCAGAGACAGCAAAGGACTTGGAAGAGCAGTTGAACGGAATAGACAGTGTCTTGAAAGGAGGATATAAGATGAACATCAACAAAAGCAAAACAAGGATAATGGAATGTAGTCTAATTAAGTCGGGTGATGCTGAGGGAATTAGATTAGGAAATGAGGCACTTAAAGTAGTAAAGGAGTTTTGCTATTTGGGGAGCAAAATAACTGATGATGGTCGAAGTAGAGAGGATATAAAATGTAGGCTGGCAATGGCAAGGAAAGCGTTTCTGAAGAAGAGAAATTTGTTAACATCCAGTATTGATTTAACTGTAAGGAAGTCATTTCTGAAAGTATTTGTATGGAGTGTAGCCATGTATGGAAGTGAAACATGGACGATAAATAGTTTGGACAAGAAGAGAATAGAAGCTTTCGAAATGTGGTGCTACAGAAGAATGCTGAAGATTAGATGGGTAGATCACATAACTAATGAGGAAGTATTGAATAGGATTGGGGAGAAGAGAAGTTTGTGGCACAACTTGACCAGAAGAAGGGATCGGTTGGTAGGACATGTTCTGAGGCATCAAGGGATCACCAATTTAGTATTGGAGGGCAGCGTGGAGGGTAAAAATCGTAGAGGGAGGCCAAGAGATGAATACACTAAGCAGATTCAGAAGGATGTAGGTTGCAGTAGGTACTGGGAGATGAAAAAGCTTGCACAGGATAGAGTAGCATGGGGAGCTGCATCAAACCAGTCTCAGGACTGAAGACCACAACAACAACAACAAACTGAAATCTCTCCCAGTACACCAAGTGTATTAAAATAGTTCACTTGACAGAGTTCCTCTGTTGAGCACTTCCTATTCTTGCCTACTTCAGGATTTTTAAAATTACTCATATCACTTTTGACATGTGGTTGCCAGAAAATGTACAGATGAGTCTTCCGTTAACGTCTCCTTACTGACCAATGTTTTATGACTGTATTTTCGGCCGTACATGACCGACAAACGTACGATTCTATAAACAAGCAGCGGTGACACGGTCGTTCAGAATTTCTCAAACTGCCTAGGCCCAAAACAGACTGGAAACATAACAGTGAGATTTCAGCCAACTGCCCGTCCCTGCAGCTTTTAGAAAGACAAGCGCAATCAGATAACATGCGAGAGCCTACAAATACAGCAACGGTACTTCATGTTTATGGAAATATAATCCAAACAGTTTGCTATTCCAATTGCATATATGTACTGACCTTTTGAATATCGAAAATAAACAATAGTGGCAAAACATGCGATAATCTAAATAAATTATTCACAGAGACCAAGTAGGCCTTTTTTCATGAACAAGCACACAACGTAAAACAGGTAGTATTGAAATGTAAAACGGAAACAAACCAGTTGTTTGGAAATGCGACGGGCTCTAGCAGACGCCGTTGTATGATAGAGTGTTGATACGCGGAGATGTTTTTCACGATATTTTGCACCTACCAAAAAGATTACTTTATTCTCTGATAATGTGGTTACACATTAGTTTGTTTCCAGTTTTGAGCATATACATTTTTGCGAACATCAGTCTTCAAGATATTTGTAAGGAATTTTATATTAGCCAAATGCGTGTGTGCTACGTCAAGTACTATTTATCTCCATACCTCTCCTGTACTACAAATAGCCAATGGGTGTCAGAATTTCCAGTAAGATGGATTATTCTTTGTAAGTTAGTTTTCTAGTGGTTTATTGTTCTTAAAAATTGCTGTACAGGCAATGTAAACCCTCGATGAGAACTGTTATGTAATGCAGATGAACCGAGTTACACGTAACAAGGTCAATGTCTGCTTTTCTACTAATAATTTTTATTTAGGCATGATGCTTCACTCTGCTACATTACAAGTATTTTCTTTCACTTAATCATGCCTCCGGTATGTCTCGGTTTTCCATAGCGCTAGGGGTTTTAGAGCCCTCTTCCTAAAGCCTGACCAGAGTAAAAAATGTCAGAAACAATGTCCTTACACGTGGATAGCCAGTTATTCCTCACAGCATTTGTCTCATTACTTCTGGAGAGTTTTCTTCTTGTTATTAGTCTTTATTTACAGCACGCTGCTGATCTTTTTCCCTTATCCCATCTTCATGATCAACACTACTCTACACAATGCTACCCTGCTACAAGTTCTGGTAACCTTCACTGAACAATGACGTATTTTCATATAGTTTACTGCAAGGTCATAGTATGATAGCCCCAAAACGAACCATAGTCAACAGTGACAAACGGTCCTTTCCTTGTTTAAGAGCCTTTGTCACTGCAAAGAGGATACAGAACAAACAAGGAAAGTCTCTCGGCTCGATTAGGAATTCGGTGTTCCAATTGTGTTTAGAAGCTTTACGTAGCACTCTGATTACGATGGGGAAAGAATTCGATTGCGTTACTCTTAGTTTGCCCACTATACCAGTTTATAAATGTATATGAAGTTCCGCAACAAAATGATGAAACGTTATACTGATTCATAGTAGATATACCTGTCGAAATCAATAACTGTACAATCCTCAGAGTCATATTCTTGAGGTGTAAAATAAAATACCTCTCGAATCACATTCTTGAATCAGCAACATGTGCAGGAGTATTTTACCCAACCGCTTGCCAGGAATATAGAAGCATTGGATGATGCACTGCGGCAGAGACCTGGTTACGAATTATAGTGTGCATTTTCATTATGAAAATTCTATTTCTTAATTTAGTGTAGACGTTACTGAAGAGAGAATTTATAGAAACTCTTATTCTTCTTCCATGTACACTATACGATCAAAAGTATTCGCCCCCCCCCCCCAAAACATATGTTTTTCATGTTAGGTGCATTGTGCTGCCATCTACTGCCAGTTACTCCATATCACCGACCTCAATAGTCATTAGACATCATGAGAGAACAGAATGGGGCGCTCCGCGGAACTCACGGACTTCGAACGTGGTCGGGTGAATGGGTGTCACTTGTGTCATACGCCTGTAAGCGAGATTTCCACACTTCTAAACATCCCTATGTCCACTGTTTCCGATGTGATAGTGAAGTGGAAACGTGAAGGAACGCTTATAGAACAAAAGCAATCAGGACGAGCGTCGTAATGTGCATTAGGCAGATATCTATCCAGAACATCACACAGGAATTCCAAACTGCATCAGGATCCACTGCAAGTACTATGACAGTGCGGCGGGAGATGAGGAAACTTGAATTTCATGGTCGATCGACTGATCATAAGCCACACATCACGCCGGTAAATGCCAAACGGCGCCTCGCTTGGTGTAATTAGCGTAAACATTGGACGATGGAACGTTGTGTGGAATGACAAATCACGGTACCCAATGTGGCGATCCGATGGCAGGGTATGGGTATGGTGAATGCCCGGCGAACATCATCTGCCAACGTGTGTAGTACCAACAGTAAAATTCGGAGGTGGTGGTGTTATGATGTGGTTGTGTTTTTCATGGAGCGGCCTTGCATCCCTTGTTGTTTTGCGTGGCACTATCAGAGCAGGTCTACACTGATGTTTTAAGCACCTTCTTGCTTCCCACTATTGAAGATCAATTCGGAGACGGTGACTGCATCTTTCAACACGATCGAGCAACTATTCATAATGCTCGGGCTGCGGCTGAGTGGTTACGCTACGTCATCCCTGTAATGGACTGGCCTGCACAGAGTCCCTGACCTCTGAGATGCTTTGGAACACCGACTTCGTGCCAGGCCTCACCGACCGACATTGATACCTCTCCTTAGTGCACCATTCTATGAAGAATGGGCTTCCATACCCGAAGAAATCTTCCAGCACCTGATTGAACCTATGCCGGCGAGAGTGGAAGCTGTTATCAGGGCTAAGGGTGGGCCAACACTATATTGAATTCCAGCATTAGCGATGGAGAACGGCACGAAATTGTCAGTCATTTTCAGCCAGGTGTCCGGATACTTTTGATCACATAGTGTATGTTAAATTGCCGGAAGAAGTATGCATCCTAAGCCCATCAGGTATTTTTTTATGTTTGACGGAATTATCATACATACAGTGTTTTACCCGCAAATGAGCCATGTATTATTGTTGTGTCCTTGTAAGCTCTTCAAAAATCTGAAAGTAGTATACACTTCTGGTTATTTGTGACACTGTCATTAACGAAATTCACCAAACAACGTTTTAAATGTTATTCTGACATTCTGCTAGCCTCTAAATGTATGTTTAGTGCGAGCCTTTTTAAGTTTCGGGCGGAAAGTCCAACATCTATTGTACAACAAGGAGTTGTATTGTGTGCAGACCGGACCAAGGCCACTTTTAATTTTTCCCATTTGTCAAATAGTGTCACCTCAGAAGTTACTTCATAATTAAATCCACTTCGATGAGTGTTCCAAACGTAATGCGGCCGTGTCTGAAGACTTGCAGTTTTCTGGTTTACTGCTTCGAAAAAACGGTCTAGACTGGCAAATATGTTGGTCTTCATTTATATCTCGGACTGTCATGAAAGCAGCTTTGTTTCTACGGCACGCCCTGTATTCTTTCTTGAGACGTGCTGTGGAAGCTACAGAACACTAAAGCTCTGTGAGCCCAATTTCTCTTGTTTTTTGCATTGCTCAAAATTTCAGGTGCCAGTAAAGGGCACCTTTTCCTTCAGTCCTTGCTAAGTCAGACTGGGATGGAAATTGGTGTTTGCTCTCCGGTTCCTCGATTGCCTCGTTTCTTCGAAATGGAGGTACATTATGTCTTCTTTTCAACACGTAACAAATATTTTTACGATGTTCACTGTGTTTTTTATACATGGATTCCTCTTCAGTAACGAGATATAGGGCGTGTAGTGTAACAGGATATTGTCGACCAAGTCCTATCAGCTAAAAATGTTCGCGATGCTTAAGTAAAGTCGTTATCAGGAGAAATAAAACTGGCGTTCTACGCATCGGAGCGTGGAATGTCAGATTCCTTAATCGGGAAGGTAGGTTAGAAAATTTACAAAAGGGAAATGGAAAGGTTAAAGTTAGATATAGTGGGAATTAGTGACGTTCGGTGGCAGGAGGAACAAGACTTTTGGTCAGGTGAATACAGGGTTATAAATACAAAATCAAATAGGAGTAACGCAGTAGTAGGTTCAACAATAAATAAAAAAATAGGAGTGCTAGTAAGCTACTACAAACAGCATAGTGAACGCATTATTGTGGCCAAGATAGACACGAAGCCCACGCCTACTACAGTAGTACAAGTTTATATGCCAACTAGCTCTGCAGGTGATGAAGAAATTGATGAAATGTGTGATGAGATAAAAGAAATTATTCAGATAGTGAAGAGAGGCGAAAATTTAATAGTCATGGGTGACTGGAATTCGAGAGTAGGAAAAGGGAGAGAAGGAAACATAGTAGGTGAATATGGATTGGAGCTAAGAAATGAAAGAGGAAGCCGTCTGGTAGAATTTTGCGCAGAGCATAACTTAATCATAGCTAACACTTGGTTCAAGAATCATGAAAGAAGGTGGTATACATGGAAGAACCCTGGAGATACTGGAAGGTCTGAGATAGATTATATAATGGTAAGACAGAGATTGAGGAACCAGGTTTTGAATTGTAAGACATTTCCAGGGGCGGATGTGGACTCTGACCACAATGTATTGGTTATGAACTGTAGATTAAAACTGAAGGAACTGCAAAAAGGTGGGAATTTAAGGAGATGGGACCTGGATAAACTGAATGAACCAGAGGTTGTAGAGAGTTTCAGGGAGAGCATAAGGGAACAATTGACAGGAATGGGGGAAAGAAATGCAGCAGAAGACGAATGGGTAGCTCTGAGGGATGAAGTAGTGAAGGCAGCAGAGGATCAAGTAGGTAAAAAGACGAGGGCTAGTAGAACTCCTTGGGCAACAGAAGAAATATTGAATTTAATTGATGAAAGGAGAAAATATAAAAATGCAGTAAATGAAGCAGGCAAAAAGGAATACAAACGTCTCAAAAATGACATCGACAGGAAGTGCAAAACGACTTAGCAGGAATGGCTAGAGGACAAATGTAAGGATGTAGAGGCTTATCTCACTAGGGGTAAGATAGCTATTGCCTACAGGAAAATTAAAGAGACCTTTGGAGAAAGCAGAACCACTTGCATGAATATCAAGAGCTTTGATGGAAACCCAGTTCCAAGCAAAGAAAGGAAAGCAGAAAGGTGGAAGGAATATATAGAGGGTCTATACAAGGGCGATCTACTTGAAGACAATATTATGGAAATGGAAAAGGATGTAGATGAAGTTGAAATGGGGGATATGATAATGCGTGAAGAGTTTGACAGAGCACTGAAAGACCTGAGTCGATACACGGCCCCCAGAGTAGACAACATTCCATTAGAACTACTGACAGCCTTGGGACAGCCTGTCCTGACAAACCTCTACCATCTGGATAGCAATATGTATGAGACAGGCGAAATACCATCAGACTTCAAGAAAAATATAATAATTCCAATCCCAAAGAAAGCAGGTGTTGACAGATGTGAAAATTACCGAACTATCAGTTTAATACGTCACAGCTGCAAAAGACTAACACGAATTCTTTACAGACGAATGGAAAAACTGATAGAATCTCACCTCGGGGGAGATTAATTTGGATTCCGTAGAAATCTTGAGGCAATACTGACCCTATGTCTTATCTTAGAAGTAAGATTAAGGAAAGACAAACCTACGTTTCTAGCATTTGTAGCCTTAGAGGAAACTTTTGACAATGTTCATTGGAATACTCTCTTTCAAATTCTGAAGGTGGCAGGGATAAAATACAGAGAGCGAAAGGCTATTTACAATTTGTACATAACGCAGATGGCAGTTATAAGAGTAGAGGGACATGAAAAGGAAGCAGTGGTTGGGAAGGGAGTGAGACACGGTTGTAGCCTATCCACGATGTTATTCAATCTGTATATTGAGCAAGCAGTAAAGGAAACAATTGAATATTTCGGAGTAGGTATTAAAGTCCATGGAGAAGAAATAAAAACTTTGAGGTTCGCCGATGACATTGTAATTCTGTCAGAGACAGCAAAGGACTTGGAAGAGCTGTTGAACGGAATGGACAGTGTCTTGAAAGGAGGGTATAAGAAGAACATCAAGAAAAGCAAAGCCGTGCGGGATTAGTCGAGCGATCTAAGGCGCTGCAGTCACGGACTGTGTGGCTGAACCCGGCGGAGGTTCGAGTCCTCCCTCGGGCATGAGTGTGTGTGTTTGTCCTTAGGGTAGTTTAGGTTAAGTAGTGTGTAAGCTTAGGGACTAATAACCTTAGCGGTTAAGTCCCATAAACTTTCACACACATTTGAACATTTTTTGAACAAAAGCAAAACGAGGATAATGGGATGTAGTCGAACTAAGTCGGGTGATGCTGAGGGAATTAGATTAGGAAAGAGACACTTAAAGTAGTAAAGGAGTTTTGCTATTTTGGGCGCACAATAACTGATGAAGTAGAGAGGATATAAAATGTAGAATGGCAATGGCAAGGCAAGCGTTTCTGAAGAAAAAAAATTTGTTAACATCGAGTATAGATTTAAATGTCAGGAAGTCGTTTCTGAAAGTATTTGTATGGAGTGTAGCCATGTATGGAAGTGAAACGTGGGTGATAAATAGTTTAGACAAGAAGATAATAGAAGCTTTCGAAATGTGGTGCTACAGAAGAATGCTGAAGATTAGATGGGTAGATCACATAACTAATGAGGATGTATTGAATAGAATTGGGGAGAATTGTGGCAAAACTTGACTAGAAGAACTGATCGGTTGGTAGGACATGTTCTGAGACATCAAGGGACCACCAATTTAGTATTGGAGGGCAGCGTGGAGGGTAAAAATCGTAGAGGGAGACCAAGAGATGAATAAACCAAGCAGATTCAGAAGGATGTAGGCTGCAGTAGTTACTGGGAGATGAAGAAGCTCGCACAGGATAGAGTAGCATGGAGAGCTGCATCAGGCCGGTCTCTGGACTGAAGACAACAAGTAAAGTGCGTGGGACAAATGTCGACACACCTACTGTGCGTACCGTATCTGTTTCAACAAAGAAGGTGTACGAAGAAAGATGTAGCCGCGATGCTCGGACGCCAGGAGAATGCTGGTTACTTGCTGGGCGTCTGGTACGCACTGTCCATGGACCCAGAAGACGCGCGCTGAGTAAACGGGATTATGGAGTCTCTTATGAGAAAAACAAATGATGTTTTTTGATTGTGATGTAAGAAAGGTTTTGTATTACTGTTCGATCGGCGGTGCTCTTGCTTGAATTCTCGTAGAGGAGGAGGAGATTAGTGTTTAACGTCCCGTCGAAGACGAGGTCATTAGAGATGGAGCGCGAGCTCGGGTGAGGGAGGAAATCGGCCGTGCCCTTTCAAAGGAACCATCCCGGCATTTGCCTGAAGCGATTTAGGGAAATCACGGAAAATCTAAATAAGGATGGCCGGAGACGGGATTGAACCGTCGTCCTCCCGAATGCGAATTCTCATAGAGAAAGAATGTATTAGCTTCATGTTAATAGACTGTATTGTAAAGGCAGTTATGCGACAAACATCTGGAAACGGATGGTTGAATGTGAAAATACGTGTTCAGTCGTCACTTGATAATCTGGTAAAAGTCGTTCGCTAGAAAGCAATTTCCTGCAGCAGGGAATACGCTTCGGGCAAGTCCGCACGGGCATGGCAAAGCATAGCTGATCCACAAAATTCTGCACGGCGACCGGAAATAGATGTAAGCCAGATTCATGAAGAAAAGAGGTAATCCTTTAGCAGAACATTGTGACCCAGGATGAAAGTGAAATTGTAGCCGGCGATACCAAATCAAACTGAACCAATTAACACGACCAAAACAACAATCGGTTTGGGATTATTGCTATATTTGGTATGAGGGAGACTTCTCCAGCTGCTAGATCTGTGAGGATAGTAGCTTCAACGACAGTATCCCGCATAGTTGTAAACAGCGAGCGGAGACGATTGCAAACTTACGGATAATTCAGATTCCATAGCAGTATTCTAATAGTAAACCAATAAGCTATAAATTCCACTGTCCTGTTTGCAGTTAAAACCGACTGCAAGGAAGAAAATAAAACAGGACGTTGTTGTGCATACAACTTTTCTTTAGCATCATGTATAATGAGAAAGAATATATTTGGGAGAAACCATTCGTCTAATGATTTAAATGGACTGATATTGTAGTTAAAACTGGCTTTGTCAAAGAAAATTAAACGGCACACTTTCACAGCGCAACATGTCAGCGAACATATTTAAATAAAGTTACTGGCAAAATAGTAAATTGTTCATTCAAGAAATAAAGAAGGTTGACAAAATATGAGATATTCATGGCGAATTCATCTGCTGTGTAATTTTGGAGGAGGGGATGTGCTGAGAACCATTTAGGTAATAAAAAGGTACAGAAGACTATTGCGTCAACAAATAAATTAGATACAGATACATAGCTGGAAGGTATGATAGCTATAGTACAATGCTGTCATCTGAGGTATCGTTGGTTGAAATTTTATTAAGTGTTTAAAAGTTGCTGAGATGTTCATTCATTATCAAATATTAACAACTGTAGATTTAAAGATATTGAAAATATTTTACTGTCATTGGGTGCGCCAAATTTTTCTGACATTACAAATGTCTGGCAGGTATGATA
The DNA here is from genome assembly GCF_021461395.2 of Schistocerca americana. NCBI lineage: Eukaryota > Metazoa > Arthropoda > Insecta > Orthoptera > Acrididae > Schistocerca > Schistocerca americana. The sequence goes on from NC_060121.1 coordinate 478,858,860, forward strand.
GCTATAGTACAATGCTGTCATCTGAGGTATCGTTGGTTGAAATTTTATTAAGTGTTTAAAAGTTGCTGAGATGTTCATTCATTATCAAATATTAACAACTGTAGATTTAAAGATATTGAAAGTATTTTACTGTCACTGGGTGCGCTAAATTTTTCTGACATTACAAATGTCTGGCAGGTATGATAGCTATAGTACAATGCTGTCATCTGAGGTATCGTTGGTTGAAATTTTATTAAGGGTTTAAAAGTTGCTGAGATGTTCATTCATTATCAAATATTAACAACTGTAGATTTAAAGATATTGAAAATATTTTACTGTCATTGGGTGCGCCAAATTTTTCTGACATTACAAATGTCTGGCAGGTATGATAGCTATAGTACAATGCTGTCATTTGAGGTATCGTTGGTTGAAACTTTATTAAGTGTTTAAAAGTTGCTGAGATGTTCATTCATTATCAAATATTAACAACTGTATTTTTAAAGATATTGAAAATATTTTACTGTCATTGGGTGCGCCTAATTTTTCTGACATTACAAATGTCTTCAGATTTTCTTTAATAGTTGACTGTGAATTATTGTCGAATCTCAAAGAGCTGTAAATTAGCCATCTTTAAGAATGTCTGTAACTCTGCCATTTCTTTGACCACTGTCTGCTGTCTTAAGTGACCGAACGTCTTCAGAATTCGCCTCACCGGGATTTACCGACATCCAGACACGCTGCTCTCTTTTGTACCTGGTTTGCCAAGCCGGACTGACAGCGATGTGTCCTCAGCCCTTGGGCCACACAGCTAGTCCTCAGCAACCCAAGTTAACTCATGCGGTCAGATCGCTCGTCAGCATACGTGTAATGTTACAAGCCTTTCGTCAAAACGAGCTTCCAACATTTCTGGAAGAGATTCCTTTGGCTGCACTACTGGTAGGTATGGTCACGTTTCTTCGTTATCAATGTCCTTGGTTCTTACCCCTTTATACTGTCGCACGTGGGAATGGATGATAAACAAATTATATGGACTAAAAGTAAACACAAGAGATGAAAACACAAGAGACCAACTGGATGAAGAATAGTGCTGTCTTCATGAAAGAACGTCAAGACGACATCAGAAGAACTCCACATGGTATTACGGGAATTCGAAAGCGTGTTAAACTTGGAGGTGGAATTTATGAAATATGCCGTAAACTCAGTTATTTGCTTTTTCTTAAATCCTTTTGTGAAAATAAGGTTGGGTTGCACTCTTGGCAGGTATGTCTCTGTTACCAGTCAAATTTGGAAGCATGTTCTGTAGCATATTTTATTCAGATATGTCTATGCACCCACCTCCTAGAGTATGTACTATTCCTCCTGCAATAAGTTGGATAGCTGCGTAAATATTTACAGACTAAGACGGGAACCAAACTACTCGTCGTCATTGATAGCGTCCAAAGCTATGGTGTATGCGTGGCTTGACCAGAAATGAAAATGACAGAAATAGGAGCTTCAGATGGCCAAGCGTTTAGAAAAAAAACAGCGTTTCTGGCATGGGTCGGTTGAGGCATGATACGTTAACATTGTTTCCGGCGGCAGTTGGAGCATAGGGAAGTATACACATCGGTAATTAGAGGGATTTGAGATCGAGTCCCTATTCGGAAACTTTTTGCTTGTTTTCTTGTTTTCGAGTTTTATGTTACTTAGCACGGCAGATAAACCGAAATAATGCTCAATATGTGCTTTTTAAACAATTTCTTAAAAGGAATTAAAAGAAGAGGCAAAGGAAAATTTGGGATTGTTTATAAATTTCAAGGAAGGGACGATAAGACCTTAAAGAGAATTTCGTTTATGAAATAAGACAGCTTTATAATTTAACAGTTGAATATTTATACTTGTTAGTGTACTGTTCATTGTAAAACGAGAGGACATAGTAATTTCCTCGCCATCTTGCACACGTTACAAACGCCGCATTTCTAGAGTTACGTGGCTATTTTAGAGTATCTAGACAAAGACAAACTTACTTCGCTAGCAAAACAGGTTCTCTCTCTCAGCACAATTTGGCTGAAAACGACGCGTAATGCATCGTTTCCCCCAGTGTTGGCGAGAATAGCTGGTGATAGCTGATGATGCATTCTTAGCGGGTTGTGAGTTCATTTTCTCTCTAGATAAGTTAAGAATGGTTCTGAAGCTAATTGTCAAATTTCTTAACTTACCATAAAAACAGACATCGCAGGGTTGCATTAACTGTGCGCATTTCGGGGGAGGGGGGAGGCAATCACTTTAATAGCACAATGTGGCAATGCTCCTTTATCTTGAAAATATAATACTGTTCAATGCTATTTCCAGTGTAAGAAACGTAAAAATTGGATTACCGTTCTCAAGTTTTTTTCTCTTGCCAACCACTGCATGCAACCTACACTAACATATTTGGCTCAAGTGTCGGCCGAACCGCGACTTAAGTTCTATTTTCCTCTGAACGGCATTCTGGAGCTCCCACTTCCGTCGCTTTCATTTCTAACCGAGCCATGCATATACCATAAATTTGGACGAAATCGGTGGTAATGTGCAGTCACGGTCTCCCCGTGAGATTGTTGTTTTTGTTGTGGTCTGCAGTCCAAAGACTGTTACTCTATCCTGTGCAAGCTTCTTCATCTCCGAGTAACTACTGCAACCTACATTCTTCTGAATTCTTAGCCTCCACACTTCCCTCCAGTACTAAACTGGTGATCCATTGATGCCTCAGAAAGTATCCTACCAACCGATCCCTTCTTCTAGTCAAGTTTTGTCACAAATTCCTCTTCCTCCAATTCTATCCAGTACCTCCTGATTAGTCACGTGATCTACCCATCTAATCTTCAGCATTCTTCTGTAGCAACACATTTCGAAGGCTTCTATTCTCTTCTTATCTAAGCTATTTATCGTCCATGTTTCAATTCCATACATGGCTACACTCCATGTAAATACTTTCAGAAAGGACTTCCTGACACTTACATCTATATTAGATATTAACAAATTTCTCTTCTCCTGTGACGTTAGAGAAGAATTATTTAAAGGAATTTTTACACAAACGTAATCCTTTTGACTTCAGTACGTACTATTACCACAGTTTTATGTCTATTTCTGCCCACGTGTGTTCAATACCGGTGTTTGCCCTGCGTTTTGTACTGACACAAGAGGGTACGCTAGGAGAAGCAACACACAATGCTTTTTCAGTGACAAGATAAACATTGGCCAGCCTCTCTGCTGAATCACAATTACGGCCGTTGTTTTTTGTTTCGATGGAGACGTTACTGCGGGCAACTCATCTTAGCAACGTTACACGTGTGGGAAGGTGTTTTAATTATCTGTATCATAAAAAAGAAAAGAAAAAGGAGAATGCTATTATTCGGCTATGTACGCACTAACAAAATTGTAAATGAACAATGAAGCAATGAATTTATCTATCACTCAACGTACACTTCGCAACACATTTAAAAAACTACTTTTTCCAATCCCAGTCATTGTCTCCCACTGTGCTTAAAAGTCTGAAATTTGGCTAAAAGGTGCTACCGTCTTCCTCTGTAATGGTTCAAAAGCGTGACGCCTTGCGACGTCATATTCCAGCTCGGCGACGTTCAAACAGCAAGGTTTCGACACATGCGAAAGAAACGCCAGAGTTCAGAAGTTCCAGTGAGGTGCAAATGGCTTAATATTGTCACTAATTTCACCACAATGCTGCCCAACGCAACCGTAGAAGTATCACACAATGGAAAGGTCTATATAATTCCTCTTATTCAGTTTCACCCCTTTTTTTAAGGCATCCGCAATGGTCAGGACTGCAACGCCAAACGTTGAAATCACGCGGTTTTTCTTATGGGTGGCTGAAGAAAACATTTCAGACACACCGCCGCGTGGAAAGGCCTCAAGGGGTGGCTTAAACGGCTTGAATGAAACCACCCCTTTTCTTCGGGAATTTATTGCCAACAGTTCACGGTCGAAAGCGACAGTTCGTCGTGCGATGATCAACAGGATTATGTTCTTGACTATCTTTGACACTGCTGAGACCCTCTGGACGATTCAATCATCCTCTAAGCACATCGTGGCCCACCAGCCATCCATCGTGATCGCACACCTTTGGAGTGCACTGTGGCCGAAGCTTTTGCTCTGGTATACAGGCTGGAACCAGGAGGGCGTTTAAAACAATTCGACGAAAAGGTCCTTATCGTTTTTCAGCTACGTTGGTACATCTATATACACTGGTGTCCAAAATTAATGAAGCAAACTGCTATTTCCCCAACCTGTGTCTAATTCACGATATAATCACTGAAGTAAGAGATCGTCCGACACGAAAATTCGGCTGCTTTACTTATTTTCATTCGCTTGTGTCGTATAGTATTTTATTTTGAGGTAACTCTTTCCATTCTAAACGGATATTTTTGGCTCAGAAACGGTCTGTTCGGCCAATAAGTAAGTATTTTGACATTGCCCTCTCTATATTTATATTCTTTAATGTCGTTTCTTGTTGACAATATGAACGTATTCCCAAGAATTAGCAGATTTCACTCAGTTAATACTCGGCAGAAATCCAGTCTGTATTTGGATCGCACTGCTCTAACTCTTGTGCAGAAAGGTGTGCAGTATACTGCTGCATCCATATTCAGTAAGCTACCACAAGAATTCAAAAATCATAGCAGTACTCAACGCTATTTCAAATCGAAACTGAAGAGTTTCCTCATGGGTCAAGCCTTCTATTCTGATGAGGAGTTCCTTGAACAATTAAGCTGATTCTTATGTTATATTGTTGACTGTGCTTACTTTAACATACGACTTGACTTTCTTTGGATTCATAAACATTTTATCTATTATTACTTTTATGTTGTAATTTCATGTACTGACACGTTCCATGACCTTGTAAATTTGCTACTCAATTTGACCCTACGGAACTAAGCGTGTAAATAATAAATAAAGGAACTGTCAGAAGATGTCGCTACTATCTTGTTCTGCATGGAGGATCGCATTTCCATCAACGGACAACCACGCCAGCAATGAAGTCAGCGCACCTGCCAAGTGGGGTAGTGTTTGCAGGATTTTCCCACATTCCCAACTGTTGTGTATACAGTCACGCCTACAGACCCTCTGATGATGGAAGCAGGAGACTCGCAAACTGATGTGACCATATGCCTTAATGTGAATCGTTCTCTTGTTTCTCGGACGAAATGATTACACCGAAACTGTATCCCGGAGACTACGACAGGGCAGACCACATGTGACTTCGGAAAGAGTGGACCGTTTTTTGGATGCTGCACAACGTTACCGCCTTAGTGCCGCAATGCAATTGGCACCATACCCTGTACGTGTTGTATCGAGACAAACGGTGTACAGAAGGCTTCAGGAGAGTGGCTGTTATTGTTGGTGACCTGCTGTCTGTTTACCTCTGCCGTGTCTTCACAGAAGGGAACGTCTAGAGTGGAGCAGTGAACATGCCACCTGGACGGTCGAACAGCGGGTCAATGTTCTTTTAACAGGTAAGTCCCGATTTGGTCTGGAGAGTGATACTCTACAGATTCGCAGCTGGAGGGCACGTGTAACACGATTTCGGGACTCAAACTTTGTGGAAAGAGACCGATATCGAGGAGGATCCCTTATGGTGTTGCACGGACTATGTTGACCACTCGGAGACATATTCATGAAATTTTTCGGGTGAATTGACAAGATTTAACGGCTGTCAGGTATCGTGAGGAGATCTTCGGATCTCACGCGTCGTTATTTCAGGTGCTGTGGGCCCAGACTTCGTATTGATGGACGATAATGCTCGACCTCATAGAGCGCCGGTCGCTGATGGAGCAGTGAACATGCCACCTGGACGGCCGAACAGCGGGTCAATGTTCTTTTAACAGGTAAGTCCCGATTTGGTCTGGAGAGTGATACTCTACAGATTCGCAGCTGGAGGGCACGTGTAACACGATTTCGGGACTCAAACTTTGTGGAAAGAGACCGATATCGAGGAGGATCCCTTATGGTGTTGCACGGACTATGTTGACCACTCGGAGACATCTTCATGAAATTTTTCGGGTGAATTGACAAGATTTAACGGCTGTCAGGTATCGTGAGGAGATCTTCGGATCTCACGCGTTGTTATTTCAGGTGCTGTGGGCCCAGACTTCGTATTGATGGACGATAATGCTCGACCTCATAGAGCGCCGGTCGCTGATGTTCTTTTGGAAACGGAAGATTTTGCACACAGGGCGGGGCCTGCTCGCTCCCACGATTTGAATCCCATAGAGCATGTGTGGGTTGCAGTAGGATGCAGGTTGCATCACGTCACCATCCACCAACCTCTCATGACATTATTCACAGCATGTCCCGTATGCGAAAGCATACTTGACCTCTTAGCAACAAATAATCCTGGACAAATAGTGAGAATCGTGACGAATACCGGGCTTAGTAACCACAAGGCAGTTGCTGCTAGGCTGAATACCGTAACACCTACAACCATCAAAAAGAAACGTCAAGTACATCTATTTAAAAAAGCTGATGAAATGCTGTTAACGCCTTTTTAAGAGACAGTCTTCACTCCTTCCGATCTCATCATGTAATCGTATAAAAGTTGTGGAATGATTTCAAAGAGATAGTATTGATAGCAACTGAGAGATATATACCACATAAATTAATAAGTGATGGTACTGATCCCCATGGTACACAAAATGGGTCAGATGGCTGTTGCAGAAGCAGCCAAAAAATCATGTCAGAGATAAAACGTCGAAAAATCCCCAAGACTGGCGAAGTTTTGCAGAAGTTCGAAATATAGCGCGTACTTCAATGTGAGATGCTTTTACTAATTTCCACAATGAAAATCTGTCTCCGAATCCGGAAGAAAGCCCAAACAGATTCTGGTCATATGTAAAGCACACCAGTGGCAAGACGCGGTCAATACATCTACATCTACATCTACATTTACACTCAGCAAACCACCCAACGGTGTGTGGCGGAGGGCACTTTACGTGCCATTGTCATTACCTCCATTTCCTGTTCCAGTCGCGTATGGTTCGCGGGAAGAACGACTGCCGGAAAGCCTCCGTGCGTGCTCGAATCTCTCTAATTTTACATTCGTGATCTCCTCGGGATGTATAAGTGGGGGGAAGCAATATATTCGATACCTCATCCAGAAACGCACCCTCTCGAAACCTGGACAGCAAGCTACACCGCGATGCAGAGCGCCCCTCTTGCAGAGTCTGCCACTTGAGTTTGTTAAACATCTCCGTAACGCTATCACGCTTACCAAATAACCCTGTGACGAAACCCTTAGCTCTTCTTTGGATCTTCTCTATCTCCTCCGTCAACCCGATCTGGTACGGATCCCACACGGATGAGCACTACTCTAGATCGAACGAGTGTTTTGTAAGCCACTTCCTTTGTTGATGGACTACATTTTCTAAGGACTCTCCCAATGAATCTCAAACTGGTACCCGCCTTACTAAGAATTAATTTTATGTGATCGTTCCACTTCAAATCGTTCCGCAAGCAGACTCCCAGATATTTTACAGAAGTAACTGCTACCAGTGTTTGTTCCTTTATCATATAATCATACAATAAAGGATCCTTCCTTCTATGTATTCGCAATACATTACATTTGTCTATGTTAAGGGTCAGTTGTCACTCCCTGTACCAAGTGCCTATCCGCTGCATATCTTCCTGCATTTCGCTACAATTTTCTAACGCTGCAACTTCTCTGTATACTACAGCATCATCCGCGAAAAGCCGCATGGAACTTCCGACACTATCTACTAGGTCATTTATATACAGGGTGAGTCACCTAACGATACCGATGGATAAATTTCGTAAACCACATCAAATACTGACGAACCGATTCCACAGACCGAACGTGAGGAGAGGGGCTAGTGTAATTGTTTAATACAAACCATACAAAAATGCACGGAAGTATGTTTTTTAACACAAACCTACGTTTTTTTAAATGGAACCACGTTAGTTTTGTTAGCGCATCTGAACATATAAACAAATACGTAATCAGTACCGTTTGTTGCATTGTAAAATGTTAATTACATCCGGAGATATTGTAACCTACAGTTGACGCTTGAAACCTCCTACGTTCAGTTGCGTGTTGTAACAAACACGGGCCACGGTCGGCGAGCAGCATCTGCAGGGACATGTTTACGATGACGACTGTGTTTATGAGTGTGGCTGTAGTGCACTGTTGTGGTTTGGTCTAGATGTCGCAGTGTCCGCATGTAACGCTTGATGCTATTGTTACTCTGCATTTGTCTCCGCACGTAGACCAACTGTAGTACACCGTGTTACCAGACGTCTGTGATAGTGTAGTGTTGTAGGAACTGTGACCATGGTGTATTCGAACTCTGAAAAGGCGGAGATAATACTCATCTATGGCGAGTGTCGACGAAATGCAGCTGAAACCAGCAGGGTGTATGCAGAACGGTACCCGGACAGAGAGCATCCAACGTGCCGCACATGCAAAACATCTACCGCCAATTGTGTGTAACAGGTATGGTCGTAGCACGCAAACGGGTCCGTAACAGGCCCGTCATAGGAGAAGCGGGTGCAGTTGGTGTGTTAGCTGCTGTTGCCATGAACCCACACATGAGTACACGGGACATTGCGGGAGCCGGTGGACTGAGTCAAGTAGTGTCAAGCGCATACTGCATCGTCACAGCTTTCACCCGTTTCATGTGTCGCTACATCAGCAATTATATGGTGATGACTTTAATCATCGAGTGCAATTCTGTAAATGGGCATTAACAGAGAATGCGTTGCAGTTCTGACTGTTTACCGATGAAGCGGGTTTCACAAACCACAGGGCAGTGAATCTACGGAACATGCATTACTGGTCCGTGGACAATCCTCGCTGGCTCAGACAGGTAGACCGACAGCGACTGTGGACTGTAAATGTATGGTGCGGAATCATTGGCGACCACCTCGTTGGTCCTCACTTCATTGCAGGAGCCCAAACAGCTGCAACATACATCTCGTTTCTACAGAATGATCTGCCAACGTTGCTCGAAAATGTCCCACTGGAAACGCGTCGTCGTATGTGGTATCAGCATGATGGTGCACCTGCACATTCCGCAATTAACACTAGGCTGACCCTTGACAGGATGTTCGACGGGCGTTTCATAGGACGTGGAGGACGCATAAATTGGCCAGCCCGTTCTCCTGATGGTACACCTCTGAACTTCTTTCTGTGGGGTACGTTAAAGGAGAATGTGTACCGTGATGTGCCTACAACCCCAGAGGATATGAAACAACGTACTGTGGCAGCCTGCGGCGACATTACACCAGATATACTGCGGCGTGTACGACATTCATTACGCCAGAGATTGCAATTGTGTGCAGCAAATGATGGCCACCACATTGAACATCTATTGGCCTGACACGTCGGGACACACTCCGTAATTGAAAAAGGAAACCACGTGTGTACGTGGGCCGGCCGGTGTGGCCGTGCGGTTAAAGGCGCTTCAGTCTGGAACCGCGTGACCGCTACGGTCTCAGGTTCGAATCCTGCCTCGGGCATGGATGTGTGTGATGTCCTTAGGTTAGTTAGGTTTAATTAGTTCTAAGTTCTAGGCGACTGATGACCTCAGAAGTTAAGTCGCATAGTGCTCAGAGCCATTTGAACAAAAACGTGTGTACGCGTATCCCACCCCTCATGGTAGTGTACATGTGCGTCAGTGAAAAAGTCCAATAAAAAGGTGTTAGCATGTGGACGTAATGTGCTGTTCCAGTCTCTTCTGTACCTAAGGTCCATTACCGTTCCCTTTGGATCCCTACGTAATTCGGTGCTCTCCGATACACACGATCGAACAGCGGAGGAGTGGTACTCAAGCGTCAGCTTTAGGTTACAATATCTCCGGATGTAATTAACATTTTACAATGCAACAAACGGCACTGATTACGTATTTGTTTATATGTTCAGATGTGCAAACAAAACTAACGGGGTGCCATTTAAAAAAACGTAGGTTTGTGTTAAAAAACATACTTCCGTGCATTTTTTTATGGTTTGTATTAACCAATTACACTAGCCCCTCTCCCCACGTTGGGTCTGTGGAATCGATTCGTCAGTATTTGATGTGGTTTACGAAATACATGCAGCAGTAATGTTAGGTGACTCACCCTGTATATTGTGAAAAGCAATGGTCCCATAACACTCACCCGTGGCACACCAGAGGTTACTTTAAAGTCTGTAGGCGTCTCTCCATTGAGAACAAATGCTGTGTTCTGTTTGCTAAAAACTCTTCAATCCAGCCACACAGCTGCTCTGATATTCCGTAGGCTCTTACTTTGTTTACCGGGTGACAGTGCGGAACTGTATCGAACGCCTTCCGTAAGTCAAGGAAAATAGCGTCTACCTGGAGCCTGTATCTAATATTTTCTGGGTCTCATGAACAAATAAAGCGAGCTGGGTCTCACACGATCGCTGTTTACGGAATCCATGTTGATTCCTACAGAGTAGATTCTGGGTTTCCAGAAACGACATGATACGCGAGCAAAATACCTTCACTGCGCTATATCAACGGTGAAGTCACTGATGACAGTGCAACCAAAGCAGAGTTATTAAACACGGTTTTCTGAAATTCCTTCAACAAAGAAGACGAAGTAAATATTCCTGAATTATAATCAAGAACAACTGCCAAGATGAGAAACATAAAAGTAGATACCCTATGGTGTAACAAAGCAGTTTAAACCACTTAATAAAACCAAGGCCTCCGGTCCAGATTGTATATTAGTCAGGTTCCTCTCAGAGTATGCTGATACATTAGTTCCATATTTAGCAATTAAATACAACCGCTCGCTCACTGACAGATCCGTACCTAAAGACTGGAAAATGGCTCAAGCCACACCAATACCCAAAAAGGGAAGTAGGAGTAATCCGCTGAATTACAGGCCCATATCACTAACATCGATTTTCAGTAGGGCTTTGGAACATATACTGTATTCTAACATTGTAAAATACCTCGAAAAAACGATTTATTGACACATAGTCAGCATGGATTCAGAAAATACTGTTCTTGCGAAACAGAACTACCTCTTTACACCCATGAAGCAATGAGTGCTATCGACAGGGGATATGAAATTGATTCCGCATTTTTATATTCCCAGAAGGCTTTCGACACCGTTCCTCACAAGTGTCTTCTAGCTAAACTACGCACCTATGGAATATCGCCACAACTGTGTGACTGGATTCGTGATTTCCTGTCAGAAAATTCACAGTTCGTAGTAGTAGACGGAAAGTCATCGAGTAAAACAGAAATAATATCCGGCGTTCCCCAAGGAAGTGTTATAGGCCCTGTATTGTTCCTGATCCATATTAAAGACATAGGAGACAATCTGAGTAGCCGTCTTAGATTGTTTTCAGATGATGCTGTCATATATCGCCTTGTAAAGTCATCAGATGACCAAAACGAATTCCAAAATGATTTAGATAAGATATCTGTCTGGTGCGAAAAGCGGCAATTGACCCTGAATAAAGAAAAGTGTGAAGTTATTCCCTTGAGTACCAAAAGAAATCCGCTAAATTTCGATTACGTGGTAAGTCACACAAATCTGAAGGCTGTAAACTCAACTAAATACTTAGGGATTACAATTACAAATAACCTAAATTGGAACGATCACATAGATAATGTTGTGGGTACAGCAAACCAAAGACTGCGATTCATTGGCAGAACACTCAGAAGGTGCAACAGGTCCAATAAAGGGACGGCCTACACCACGCTTGTCCGCTCTATTCTGGAATGTTGCTGTGCGGTGGGGATCCGAATCAGGTGAGGCGGACGGATGATATCGAAAAAATACAAAGAAGGGCAGCTCGATTTGTATTATCGCGAAATAGGGGAGATAGTGCTCCAGATATTTTACGCGAACTGGAGTGTAAATCATTAAAACAAAGACATTTTTCGTTGCGACACGATCTTCTCATGCAGTTTCAATCACCAGTTTTCTCCTCCGATTGCGAAACCATTCTGTTGGCACCCACGTACATAGGGAGAAATAATCATCATGATACAATGAGAGAAATCAGGGCTCGCGCTGAAACATTTAAGTGCTCGTTTTTCCCACTCGCCGTTAGAGAGTGGAACAGTAAAGAGCCACCTTGAAAATGGTTCATTGAACCCTCTTCCAGGCACTTTGTTGTGAATAGCAGAGTAATAACGTAGATGTAGATGATGTCAGGCCTGTATTGGTGCCAGACGTGGTCTCACAGCATACTAAGCATATTAATCAGTTGTCAGAAAGTGTGTGCAACCCGTTACGTTGGAAAATTAATGAAGAACACTTTTGTCTACCCTAATGCACGTTGCAGTTGTTTGCGATACGCATTATTTACATTGTTTCTACTTTACTATCACCTGTTGATACTGTTTTGAGGCAAAGTAAATAATCTTGCAAGATTTCCGTTTGTTGCTTTCATTTCTCCTCAGTGCATCACCTGTCATCAAGGCTAAGGGTGGGCCAACACCATATTGAATTCCAGCATTACCCACGGAGGATGCCACAAACTTGTAAGTCATTTTCAGCCAGGTGTACGAATACTTTTGATCACATAGTCTACTTATCGCAAAATGTAACAACAGATGGCGACACTAATCATTTTTTCACGCAGAAAAAATAAAAAATTTGCAAAAATTTTCTTGAAGAAGTGAACTAAAAATTCTAACAGAAAATCATTTAGTTCTTCTCGAAATATTGAAGTTTTGTTTATCACATACTGATAAGAAAGCAAAATTCAACTTACTTCAGAAGCGAAAGTTATAAAGTCGTTTGCATCGACATTTCTTATTTGACTGTTGGTTATTGGGTCAAATGGCTCTGAGCACTATGAGACTCAACTTCTGAGGACATCAGTCCCCTAGAACTTAGAACTACTTAAACCTAACTAACCTAAGGACATCACACACATCCATGCCCGAGTCAGGATTCGAACCTGCGACCGTAGCGGTCGCGTGGTTCCAGACTGTAGCGCTTAGAACCGTTCGGCTACTCCGGCCGGCTGTCTGTTGCTTAGTTTGGTCGTTAGAAAGCTAATTTATAGTACTTTTATCTGATGATTTGTTTTATATAAGCTAGAACTATGGAACTGTAAGCTTGTCAATTCATACATATTGAACTGCCGTCAAGGAAAAGAAAGTATACTGTTCAGAAAGACCCTACAGCCAAGGGACAAAAGTATATTGGTGTCGGAAAATCTGAAGAACGTGAGCTTCGTCCACACCATGAGGATATGAGAGCTTCTATGTCTAGAGCAAGGAAAACTCTGGAGGAAAGAGTGATTCGTCTACAGAATCAGTATGCGTGATCTCGTTAAATTTGCATATTTGTTCACTGTAAATATACTTTCATTATGTTTTCGTCAAAGGAACGTTTCGCAGCTTGCAATGTAGAAAGTGCTACGTTGGTATGTCTTTTTAAGGTGAGCTAGAACGGAAAAAATTGTTTTTGACGTTTTCGGATTTATGTCACTTATAAACTCATTTATATTTCAATTATAATCTACGCCGGTTAAAAATGTTAAAATTTTTACCTGCATTACTGCAAGACCTAATAAAATTGGTAATTTTTACACACAAGGCTGAGGATTGCTGTATTATAAAGGTCATGTCCACAAGAGGAAGGAAACCAGGTTGAGCAAGTTGAAACAAAGTTTGAGAGACAATAAACTTTCTGGTGGTAAAACCATAAGAAGCAGGCTGACAGACAAAATGATTGATGAACTACAGCAGTATCATGGGATGGCCATTATAAATAACACTCAGGATTTTTTGAAAATGAAGCAGGTAGTATGGACTACCTTCTTCCACCGACTATCAACTGATGAAAACCCAGTACACCACCTTTGCCCTCCTGGACCTGATTCATGGTGCTATTACCACAATGCCCAGTACTCAGTGTACACAGCCATAAACATTAAATCCCAGCAGCAGTCAGGGATATCTAAAATCTACTTATAGAGACCTGGAAAACCTTGAATTACTGAAGAAGTGTCTGCTTGGTCAAACTCAAAATCCCAATGAGTCGTTTAGTAATCTTATATGGACCCGCTTTCCTAAAATTCTTTTTGTTGGAATGAAAACACTAAAGTGGGGGGTCGGTAATGAAGTTATTGCTCTTAATAATGGCAACATTGGTACAGTGAAAGTGCTACAGCATATGGGAATTCATTCTGGAGCAAACCGCATCAGAGAACTTGAACAGATGGACAAGGTTTGCTTTGATGAAGCAGAATAGGCAGCAGAGTTGGCCACTAAGGAGTCCAGAAAGAAGAATAGAAGAAAAAACCTGGAAAAAGATCAGGAGAATGATGTACAGTATGGTGCAGGCTGCTTCTGAGTGACTAAAAATAAAAAATTAAGGATATATTAAGCGAGTTACCGTCTTTAGAAACTTTGAAAGCCGTTCCCGAAAATTTACATTTTCCTTTACATTTTTCCATAACTCTCAGAAACCTCTTCGTGTAGAGTATTCAAATTTTCAGGGCGTAATAACATACATATCCTGACTCTACTGAACTAAAAGAAGAACATAATGTTATGAATAATTAATATTTTTCAGGATAACGTACAAAAAAGTACACAAAATTTAAACTGTGTAATTAAAAAATTGTGTTCCGAAAGCAGTGGCTGAAATGCAGTTACTGTAGTTCAGTAGACTCAGAACATACAGTTCAATGTCCTGTAAAAGTTTCAGGTCAATGGCTACAGTGGGTCCCGAAATACACGCAAGGCAAGTCACTAAATTTAACATTGTCGGGATAGGGCGTTCCAACTCCCCTTAGGTAATTAATGGTTTTTCCATCACTGTTGACCTTAAATAAGTATTTAGACTTTGTAAAATATTTATAAATAAGTTAAATATTTATTCATTAAACATACATATATATTTTTAGAGTCAAGATTTTTCTTGCAGAAAATTAAGTATGTTGAAACGTTAAAAGTATGTTTTTTACAGTTAGACTTCACATGCTTTATCCATTACAGATGTATTGCGTTAATTTGTAATTTAAAATGGAATCAAAACATAATCTACAATGCAATGTTATTACTAAAGTTTTAGTTTGAAATTGATGTAGATCTGCAAAAATCAGAACTGGAACCCTAGAACCTGATTTTAATGAATGCCACAGGATAAGATGTATTCATTTGTCACATTTCATTAACAGACAATGATTCAAACGTGCCCTTCAGTTACAAGTGATTGCAGTTTTCCATGTGATTTGGATTCGCTATGAGTATCGATAAGACACAAGGCCAATCACTTAATGGGGCAGATATTAAGATATTAAACATCCCAGGCAACGCCAGGCATTGCAGCTAGTGCATGAATAAAATGGCAAACAGTTTCACTAAGATCGCCCTGTTTGGCAATACGCTTGCTACCACCCATGCAGCTCTGTTGAGCACTTTAAAAATGTATCTGTACAGAGACAGCTCATCACAGAATCCTAGAGCGCCTGCAGGCAGGCAGCATCCTGACACTCCTGGCCGGCCGTGGTGGCCGAACGGTTGTAGGCGCTACAGTCTGAAACCGCGCGACTGATACGGTCGCAGGTTCGAATCCTGCCTCGGGCATGGATGTTTGTGATGTCCTTAGGTTAGTTAGGTTTAAGTAGTTCTAAGTTCTAGGGGACTGATGACCTTTGAAGTTAAGTCCCATAGTGCTCAGAGCCTGATGCTCAGAGCCTGACACTCCTACGATTCAACCTGTTCACTACCAGCGGCTGGGGCAGCAGCTAAGTTTGCCTGCAGATGCCTAGGGCTCCGTCACTGGTTGTCGCTGTTTGTACAAGTAGAAGTTTAGAGTTCCCAATTAAGGTGATCAGGTGGCACCGAGGGTGCAGCTGAACTGGTGCTCTTAGTTGGAACCTTCCCATTTTACTGTTAGGTGGACTTTTGCTGTTTTATTCACACATGTCAATGTCGCACAAGTCTCCCAGCCCCCCCCCCCCACCCCCACCCTCGTGATTAGGATGCAAGAGGATGCAAAAACTAAAGAGAGCTAAGAAGTCAGAAGTACCCTTTGTGGCTTGGAGTAACCTTCAAATTTTGTCTAATGTTGCTGGTCGCTAACGGTTCACCGGAGCAAGAACAGCGGTCGCGCTCCATTCCAAATGAGTGCGATCTCGTTCAGCGGGGTTGCTGGCCCATGACATCCTTAGAGGAGGGTTGAATACTGTTAGGAGTGTCTGAGGTGTCAATGTTGTCAAGAATGGCGTCCCATTGCTTATTTCACTGTGTACTGTCGTTTTCGACATCAACGCCCTAAGGAAAGGGGTGGCTTCACTGACGCCCTTTGTGCCACACTCTGAGGCCTTTTCATGTCGATTGTGAGCAGCGGTGAGTTGAAACGTTTTCCTCGGCCGCCAGTAAGAAAACAGCATGACTTCAAAGCTGGGCATCGCGATTCAGACCTCCATCGGAGTGAATTTAAAAAAAGGCTGAAGTGCGGGTAAGAGGGGAGTGCGACGACCTTCTCATTCTGTGGTACACCTACGGCGCCTTTGAGCGAAATTTTGATGAAATTTTGTTTCAATGTGGCATCATTAACCGAACTTCGCATCGACTTCTGAACTCTGGTCTTTTTCTCGCTTGTGTCGACACCTTGTTTTCTGAATCGTCACCGAGCCGCAGGGTGAAATCGCAGGGGGCCATTCTTTTGCATCATTACAGCTGAAGTTGGTAGGCACCTTTGCAACTTCTACTTCGTAGTTGCAGACAATTACAGGGCTTCGAAAAATAACCCTTTAACTGTCTTGTGCAGTGGAGATAAAATCCGTTTTGAACAGTAGGCAGCAGTAGTGCCGCACTTGCAAAATGCTCGAACGTTTACAAATTAGCGATGGGTCTTAACTTCCTGACAGTAAACGGTTGTTGTTGTTGTTGTTGTGGTCTTCAGTCCCGAGACTGGTTTGATGCAGCTCTCCATGCTACTCTATCCTGTGCAAGCTTTTTCATCTCCCAGTACCTACTGCAACCTACATCCTTATGAATCTGCTTAGTGTATTCATCTCTTGGTCTCCCTCTACGATTTTTACCCTCCACGCTGCCCTCCAATACTAAATTGGTGATCCCTTGATGCCTCAGAACATGTCCTACCAACCGATCCCTTCTTCTGGTCAAGTTGTGCCACAAACTTCTCTTCTCCCCAACCCTATTCAATACTTCCTCATTAGTTATGTGATCTACCCATCTAATCTTCAGCATTCTTCTGTAGCACCACATTTCGAAAGCTTCTATTCTCTTCTTGTCCAAACTATTTATCGTCCATGTTTCACTTCCATACATGGCTACACTCCATACGAATACTTTCAGAAATGACTTCCTGACACTTAAATCTATACTCGATGTTAACAAATTTCTCTTCTTCAGAAACGCTTTCCTTGCCATTGCCAGCCTACATTTTATATCCTCTCTACTTCGACCATCATCAGTTATTTTGCTCCCTAAATAGCAAAACTCCTTTACTACTTTAAGTGCCTCATTTCCTAATCTAATTCCCTCAGCATCACCCGACTTAATTAGACTACATTCCATTATCCTTGTTTTGCTTTTGTTGATGTTCATCTTATATCCTCCTTTCAAGACACTGTCCATTCCATTCAACTGCTCTTCCAAGTCCTTTGCTGTCTCTGACAGAATTACAATGTCATCGGTGAACCTCAAAGTTTTTATTTCTTCTCCATGAATTTTAATACCTACTCCGAATTTTTCTTTTGTTTCCTTTACTGCTTGCTCAATATACAGATTGAACAACATCGGGGAGAGGCTACAACCCTGTCTTACTCCCTTCCCAACCACTGCTTCCCTTTCATGTCCCTCGACTCTTATAACTGCAATCTGGTTTCTGTACAAATTGTAAATAGCCTTTCGCTCCCTGTATTTTACCCCTGCCACCTTTAGAATTTGAAAGAGAGTATTCCAGTCAACATTGTCGAAAGCTTTCTCTAAGTCTACAAATGCTAGAAAGGTAGGTTTGCCTTTCCTTAATCTTTCTTCTAAGATAAGTCGTAAGGTCAGTATTGCCTCACGTGTTCCAGTGTTTCTACGGAATCCAAACTGATCTTCCCCGAGGTTGGCTTCTACTAGTTTTTCCATTCGTCTGTAAAGAATTCGTGTTAGTATTTTGCAGCTGTGACTTATTAAGCTGATAGTTCGGTAATTTTCACATCTGTCAACACCTGCTTTCTTTGGGATTGGAATTATTATATTCTTCTTGAAGTCTGAGGGTATTTCGCCTGTTTCATACATCTTGCTCACCAGATGGTAGAGTTTTGTCAGGACTGGCTCTCCCACGGCCGTCAGTAGTTCCAATGGAATATTGTCTACTCCGGGGGCCTTGTTTCGACTCAGGTCTTTCAGTGCTCTGTCAAACTCTTCACGCAGTATCATATCTCCCATTTCATCTTCATCTACATCCTCTTCCATTTCCATAATATTGTCCTCAAGTACATCGCCCTTGTATAGACCCTCTATATACTCCTTCCACCTTTCTGCTTTCCCTTCTTTGCTTAGAACTGGGTTTCCATCTGAGCTCTTGATATTCATACAAGTCTTTCTCTTATCTCCAAAGGTCTCTTTAATTTTCCTGTAGGCGGTATCTATCTTACCCCTAGTGAGATAGGCCTCTACATCCTTACATTTGTCCTCTAGCCATCCCTGCTTAGCCATTTTGCACTTCCTGTCGATCTCATTTTTGAGACGTTTGTATTCCTTTTTGCCTGTTTCACTTACTGCATTTTTATATTTTCTCCTTTCATCAATTAAATTCAATATTTCTTCTGTTACCCAAGGATTTCTACTAGCCCTCGTCTTTTTACCTACTTGATCCTCTGCTGCCTTCACTACTTCATCCCTCAAAGCTACCCATTCTTCTTCTACTGTATTTATTTCCCCCATTCCTGTCAATTGCTCCCTTATGCTCTCCCTTAATCTCTGTACAACCTCTGGTTCTTTTAGTTTATCCAGGTCCCATCTCCTTAAATTCCCACGTTTTTGCAGTTTCTTCAGTTTTAATCTACAGGTCATAACCAATAGATTGTGGTCAGAGTCCACATCTGCCCCTGGAAATGTCTTACAATTCAAAACCTGGTTCCTAAATCTCTGTCTTACCATTATATAATCTATCTGATACCTTTTAGTATCTCCAGGGTTCTTCCATGTATACAACCTTCTTTCATGATTCTTAAACCAAGTGTTAGTTATGATTATGTTGTGCTCTGTGCAAAATTCGACCAGTCGGCTTCCTCTTTCATTTCTGTCACCCAATCCATATTCACCTACTATGTTTCCTTCTCTCCCTTTTCCTACACTCGAATTCCAGTCACCCATGACTATTAAATTTTCGTCTCCCTTCACAATCTGAATAATTTCTTTTATTTCATCATACATTTCTTAAATTTCTTCGTCATCTGCAGAGCTAGTTGGCATATAAACTTGAACTACTGTAGTAGGCGTGGGCTTCGTATCTATCTTGGCCACAATAATGCGTTCACTATGCTGTTTGTAGTAGCTTACCCGCATTCCTATTTTCCTATTCATTATTAAACCTACTCCTGCATTACCCCTATTTGATTTTGTGTTTATAACCCTGTAGTCACCTGACCAGCAGTCTTGTTCCTCCTGCCACCGAACTTCACTAATTCCCACTATATCTAACTTCAACCTATCCATTTCCCTTTTTAAATTTTCTAACCTACCTGCCCGATTAAGGGATCTGACATTCCACGCTCCGATCCGTAGAACGCCAGTTTTCTTTCTCCTGATAACGACATCCTCTTGAGTAGTCCCCGCCCGGAGATCCGAATGGGGGACTATTTTACCTCCGGAATATTTTACCCAAGAGGACGCCATCATCATGTAATCATACAGTAGAGCTGCATGCCCTCGGGAAAAATTACGGCTGTAGTTTCCCCTTGCTTTCAGCCGTTCGCAGTACCAGCACAGCAAGGCCGTTTTGGTTATTGTTACAAGGCCAGATCAGTCAATCATCCAGACTGTTGCCCTTGCAACTACT
The DNA here is from genome assembly GCF_021461395.2 of Schistocerca americana. Taxonomy (NCBI): domain Eukaryota; kingdom Metazoa; phylum Arthropoda; class Insecta; order Orthoptera; family Acrididae; genus Schistocerca; species Schistocerca americana. The sequence continues at coordinate 478,878,837 of NC_060121.1, forward strand.
GAAAAGGCTGCTGCCCCTCTTCAGGAACCACACGTTTGTCTGGCCTCTCAACAGATACCCCTCCGTTGTGGTTGCACCTACGGTACAGCTATCTGTATCGCTGAGGCACGCAAGCCTCCCCACCAACGGCAAGGTCAAGTTATGCCATACATTTCATTCCTTTCCAATTTAATTCAACACCTACTCATTCATCATTTGATTTATCCATCTAATCTTCAGCATTCTTCTGTTGCGTAACATTTCAAAATGCTTCTATTCTTTTCTTGTCTGAAATGCTTATCATCCAAGCTTTACTTCAATACAAGGCTACACTCATAACAATTATGTTCTACACACTAGCACGTTTGTACTTTATCAGTGATGTAGATGATTTAGGTAGTGAAAAATGCTGGATATCATTAAGTTTCTGCCATGATACTTTGGCACATTGTCTTCTGTCTAGCTTTAAGATGTATACTGCCAAAAGTACACTGAGCATTTCGTTTTAGAAACTGCTGATGCACACACAGTATACTCTTACAGCACCATGCAGCCATTACTTGTATGCACGCGCTACGGCTGTAAGTCTGTGCATTGCTTAGAGCATCCTCCACGGTGAAATCTCACCTTATCAATATTAGATCTATCACAATTTAATAAAATCCTAGAAAGACACTGGTAATGCAGAGCACAGCATTTTCCAATGACAGGGTTCCATGCAGTATGCAAATAATCCAAACAGACCAATTGGGACAGTCGTTTCCAGTTGGAAAATGTGTGGGATCCAGTCATTAGGAACCTTGATGCTAAGCATAACCAGCATATTTCTATAATTTTGCTAAATTAAGATGATTAATATGATATCGATAAGAGAAGATCCCACCATAAAGGGCTCTCAGAGCAACACACAAATTAGAGAGAGAGAGAGAGAGAGAGAGAGAGAGAGAGAGAGAGAGAGAGAGAGAGAGAGAGAGGTGTAAGTACTTGAGGAACACCTTTACAGTGACCTACTTGAACACAATGATGTGCAGGTGGGGTCTTTGAGAAGATAAGTGCATTTTCTCCAGTATATACCTTAATAAGGAGAGAAAATTCTGCACTGCAATATTGCGGCAGCACGTTATGCAGGGAAGTTTTAAAATATAAATACACACCATGTTAATATATGTATAAAATAAGTTAAATTGCCCATTTGCCTTTAAATGCTGTTGCTGGATATAATGCAGGATTTCATGCTTACTGTCAGAGCACAGGCAAACTATTGGCCCTGAATCTTGTGTAGTGGAACTGTCATATATATTACATGACATTTATTCTGTCCACCACAATGCAAAATATACCATCCAACTCAACGTGCTCCCCCATCACAACCATCTAAACCAAAATTCAAAATACGAACTTACTACATCATCACTTTTATAGTGATGCTGTCAAGCAGAAAGGGAGGGGTAGAATAACCTAATTTTCCTCTGCTTGTGTATTCTCTTCTTTACATATTTTTCTCTTCTGTTTGTACCTCACATTCTCTTTGTTTTCAACAGTAAACGGTATAGATCATATTTTAAACACACGTCAGTGTAAACATTTTAGTCGGTCGTTGAGAGGAATTCATCAAACCTTACAAAGTCGACATACGTATTTTGACAGACAAGATTTTCAATTCCTCCTGTGGTTACAGGATGACCTTCTACATACTTGTTCTGCAGCTTGTCTCTTCTGTGATTCTGATAGGTTGGTTTAATTCTCGGTTCAACACCGGAGAGAAAGACACCCAATTACGTGCTATACTTCAAAACATTGTAAGTTATAAAAGGAGTTTTCAAGCACATAAGATTTGAACATAAAAATTAATTTACCTACTGTTAGACCTTCCTCGTAGTTGGATGAATAGCAAGATATTTCTTTATGCTACTTATCCTATCCTACGTCACTCTAAGCTACGAATGATTTACCAGTTTTATTTCTTTTCGTTGTTGTATCTGTGAGGCGCTTTGTCTCTGTTGACTTTCATTGGTTTCTGTCAAACCCAAATAAATGTGCATTGAAGCCTGTTTGCTGAGCAGGCGAAATAATTTTATACAATCTTGAGAATGAACGTAGCGAATTATCCTTATTATACATTTCTCAATACTGAGCACGTTCCTCATCTACGACGAAGAAAAAGTGTGTGATAACACAGCAGTTGACGAAAATAGACATAATAAGTTAAATGTTATCTAATAATTGTGTTACTGCCAGCAATGCAAAAGTCGCTGGACTTTAACGTTTGAGAAAGTGTGACTTTCGGTTTAAGTTCTAATCGGTGTGCGTATCCCAAAATTTGTGCCGTATTTATATATTATTTTCATCACATGCACTACGCTGAAAGGTGAGACAAGAATGCATCGGAACAGTAGGTAGGAACAGAAAAGGGTAGTTTTATTTTATGGTCATTTTCGGTGCTCTTGTCTGCCGATTTTGGTGTTATTTTATGCCAGTTTCGGTGTTATTTTCTCATCTTCAGTTCTGTTCTTTATTTTTCTCTTATTTAATTATTGTTTAGTATTATGTTGGAAATGGAAATATACGTCATAATAACATTACATATGTTAGACATTAAATATCAGATTTATATCAGTGTTTGGGCAAAAAGAGAAATTTCCTCAACAGGATTTTTCTAAGGTTTGTTCTTAATTTTTATCTTGTTTCATCGTTTTCTCAGTACTCTGTCGAAAATGAAAAGATACCTTTAATTATATTACATTAATGAGAAGTAAAACGTAAACTTAATTTACATTTTTAGACAAAGAGAAATATTTCGAACCTATTAATTTGCTCAAGTAAAGTAAAATGATATACTGCAGAAGAGTGTTTTGAATCCCCGCCTGAAGTATATGACTCTTCACATTATTCATCTAGTCTTGCTGGTTTTTTTCACAAAATTTCTGTCCGCTATTTTTACAAAGCCATTTTCCAGTTGTTTTCATTTTGAATACAGGGCATGGAAAGTCGGAAACGCTGGAGACTAAGTACATATTCATATTCATGAAATTATTTGATGTTCCTTAACGAACATAGTCTCCACAAGAACTGTATTTGTCGTCGCTAGAAAGTAAATCAACTTAGTCCTTTCTTGCATTAGGTAACTCATTGCCGAAGAATTCAATATATCCCGCCACATAAGTGGCTGCAGAGAGTCGAGTTCCAAAGCGTCAATAATGGAACAGGAAATGCTTTTGGATCTCTTCTCTTTTGCTTAAAAACTGCAGAGATAGTGACTGTTTCTGCCTGGTATTCAAAGAAGGACTCTTTAAGTGAAGAGATTGATTTAGAACGTTTCTTCGAAGAAAAATATGCCAACAGATTGAGCTTGTGTGCCCGACACTGGACGAGTCTTAAATCGTCTCCTACAATTGTTCTCTAGGAATTGATACTTTTGCTCATGCAGCTTGTAATAATGTTTACATTGTTATATTGAATACTATAGTCTTGCAAAGCGTCCAGTATTGCACGAGTAGGCTGCGTTGAATTTGCTGTGTCAAGAACTTCTATACCTACAACAAAAAGTTTTCGTTCAGTCTACGCTTCAACAGTCGTTAGTAACACAGCAAAATGACAACGATCTCTTTTGTCAGTGATATCTTCACCTGGCACATCCTTACCAGCCAACTGCAATACCACTTCATCCTTTAGTTGTTTTTGGATTGAAGGCACTAGTGCTGCCCTCAATTTTTTGATAAATCGTAGGTCAGAAGCACCCCAAATGAAAGTACCACAACTGTTAGCATTTGATACAAAAATAATGTCATCTGAAACTGTACTACAAAAACTGATCACTTTATTAAACATACAGAGCTATACAGTTAACTAAAGCTAAAACGCACCCAGTAATCAAAGTTCAAATCGCCTTACATACTGACGTGTTCAATAATAATATTATGCTAAAACATTACGTTTTATAGAAAATGAAATAACCGTATTGTTCAATCGCCAAGACGGGCATCGAACGACTAAGCTGGCAAAAACTAAAAAAGTACACTCGCAGTCCGATCCTCGCCGACATACACTACAGTTACAGGACTATCTCACCGACAAATCAACAGAAAACTGTTTGTACTCTCAAGTGATCATGCAGCCTGAAATCAGCAGGCATTACAGTTCATTTGTAGATATGAAAATTCTTGTATACTTAATTCAGTATAGTGTTGAAGCAGTAGAAAAATGTGTCTGTACCTAACGTAATGGATAATACAGGGTGTTACAAAAAGGTACGGCCAAACTTCAGGAAACATTCCTCACACACAAAGAAATAAAGAATGTTATGTGGACATGTGTCCGGAAACGCTTACTTTCCATGTTAGAGCTCATTTTATTACTTATCTTCATTAAATGGAAACACACACCAACAGAACGTACCAGCGTGACTTCAAACACTTTGTTACAGGAAATGTTCAAAGTGTCCTCCGTTAGCGAGGATACATGCATCCACCTTCCGTCGCATGGAATCCCTGATGCACTGATGCAGCCCTGGAGAATGGCGTATTGTATCACAGCCGTCCACAATACGAGCACGAAGAGTCTCTACATTTGGTACCGGGGTTGCGTAGACAAGAGCTTTCAAATGCCCCATAAATGAAAGTCAAGAGGGTTGAGGTCAGGAGAGCGTGGAAGCCATGGAAGAGGTCCGCCTCTACCAATCCATCGGTCACCGAATCTGTTGTTGAGAAACGTACGAACACTTCAACTGAAATGTGCAGGAACTCCATCGTGAATGAACCACATGTTGTGTCGTACTTGTAAAGGCACATGTTCTAGCAGCACAGGTAGAGTATCCCGTATGAAATCATGATAACGTGCTCCATTGAGCGTAGGTGGACGAAACTAAAATGAGCTCTAACATGGAAATTAAGCGTTTACGGACACATGTCCACATAACATCTTTTCTTTATTTGTGTGTGAGGAATGTTTCCTGAAAGTTTGGCCGTACCTTTTTGTAACATCCTGTATATGTCAATTATAATTGCTATCTGATAAACCTCATCGCCGTAGCAAGATCCATTTATTTAGGAAGCAAATCTGTTACCGTCATAAAGCCCATTATTTTTACAATGGTCTTGCATCATACCCCTGAAGTGACATTTAGAACAATAGTCGTTCACGCGATAAGTGAAGATTCTGAGGTTATATGCGAAACTCAACCTTAATCAGAAAGTGAAGGTACAATATTAACTTTAAATTACTATTAGTTGCCAGTATTAATAAACAGCTGCCCTCAGATTTCTGACATTTTTTTATACAGGAAAGGGGAAAAGGCCAAATTTTTCCAGTTTGTTTTCAACAGCCAGTTTCGTAAACGGCTGATGTAGCGTTATTCTCGCGTCTTTAGCAACATCAAACTTTCAACATGAATGACTTACATATATCGTGTCTAAAATTGGATCTAAATTTGGCGTTTCTAAAAAAAAATTTATTAACGAACCACTTTTTCAGCCTTTCAGAAATTAAGATTATCAATGACGCTATAGCGATTTCCCAGAGCTCTGTTACATGCTCTAGTACAGTGGTTTTTCAAAGTTTTTGGGTCCACTGCTCCCTTGACCTGAACATGAACACCTGCGACTCTTTCCGCAGATGACATGTGACTCGCAGTGTGCGGTTAACTTAAGTTGTAAATAAAAACAAGAGCTTTCCATTTTTTTAGGGAGCATGCTTTCAGTGGCTAGCTCTTTGAAACAAATGATAACTGTGGTCGTTCGTTTCCAACACTAGTCCAGAAATACAATAAACTCCCGTCATACTTTTTGCATTTTCTTCTATTTATATCTTTTGAACTGCATGACAGCTTTGAAATACCGAATTTTCTACTTATGTATAAAAGTTAGTCCATCCTGGAAGAGAATCACAAATCACAGAAAACAATTAAAAACGATTTTCATTCGACCAAACTAACCTTTCGTATGCAGCGATATTCAACTGCCGTCTACAGTGTTGCCATCCACCGCATTGACACCACCAGAGTTTCACACTTACTCGGAAGCCTGCTATATATCACTACTAACGCACACATCGTTGCTTTACCCAGAAGTCAAATAAACAGAATTATTATTTTTAATGAAACCACCAATATATCCCCTGTGTAAGACCACGATGCTCCTGTGAATCGCGTCACAATAGTTTGAAAACCTGTGCTCTGAAGTATGTCTACATAAAGTAAGCAATCGTCATTAAGGAGGGAAACATCAGTAATGTTTGAAGTTATCTTAACAGCAAGTAAGTGAAAATCACTCGTATTTCTTGCCAAACCATGTAACTCTTCACTGGCACATTCAGCCTTACGCGCTTTTAGAGACGGCGTTCGGATTCATACAGAGAGTGAACGAGGGCACCACCAAAAGATTTCAGATATTTTAGCTATTTTTTCTGAGTATTTTAGTGTGAGGAACTCGTCGACTACTGTGGCTCGTTGCAAATTAATAATGTAATGATGAATTATTCAGTTTGTCATCCCAGTTACCACTCTTTATGGGAAAATACTTTCAGAACAGTGAAAGAGTCAGTTACAACACAACGCAAAACACAGAATAGTGTACAACCCTCAAAGAGATGCAAAAGTGGGGAAGATGACGGTGCCATTAATGAGAGAATATCTCAGCATAGCGTTGTTGCGCAGCTCTTGCATGGCATTCAGTGAACCAGTACCCGAGATGCATTTCCGCAAACTCTCTATCAGTAAACATATCCATACTACTGTGTGTCATTGTTGATGAATAACTAACTGACTTAGTCGGAAAAAAACGACACAGAATGGAACAGCAACGACTGACTCTTAAGCTCGAAATTAAATTGGGCTTTACTGTTGTCAACTGCAAATGTCGTAAGTGGAAGGAATGTCTAAACGTATTCAAACACAAAACACAGTGCATATTTCCGATTTTTTCGGCGTTACGCGGATAATTTTAGTGCAACAAAGATAAAAGGACGAATGAGCGCAAGAAATCAAATGAAACGGAATTAATCTGTAGCGAGACACAGGAGACCATGAGCTCTAATGCCAAATTAGTCAGAAAACACCCGTGAACAACCTTTGAAATTTTTTCATTGAAGTTCTAGTTCCCACTGTATATCGTTGGTTTATAATAGCTACACGAAAATTTGCTAACTGTATGTAGTAGAAATACTTTACTTAGTAGCTTCTTCTCTGCTGGGCCCGCAGCTCGCATAATGTCATAAAATGACACCTTTACACTGACAATCTCCGACCTTTAGCTTATTTTTAAGTGGGCATGTAATATAATAAAACACCAAAAGTCAATAAGTCAACACTCAGATGTATCTACAACAGAACGAGCGTTTTAAGAGCTGCATAGTGAGATCACTTACAAAACTTTAAAGTCTGTGTGGATACATTCCTTTCTTCTTAATGTTGATGGCTATTATTCGATTTTGTGTTGTTTATACACACTACAGTTCAAGTGCCCAGTACACAGAGGCATTCAGCCGAACTATTGGTCTCAGATATTTATCGTAATTTTGTATTCACACAAATGAATTTTGAGAAATTCCCCACCAAACATTGTGAAAGCTGTTTTAAATACAGAGATATGTGTTGTAGTCTTCAGCTCGACGACTGTGTAACAACATTCCCAAATAAGTGAACCTTTAGTTCTGTCACGGGAAAAGCTACGTATAACACTACTGGCTGTGAAACACGCTAATGGTACACTCTGAGAGGATTTCAAAGTTCGGCCGTGCGTGTGTCTAATGGAAAGAGGTATCGGACTATTATTTTGAAGTTTGTGAAATTAACAGTAATACCAAACGGGCCTTAACCTTGGGAGTTAACAGAAGTGGTAAAATCATAAGTGAAGGAAAAAGATGAACGGCCGTCAGCGTAATTAGGCTCATTAATTTAGAAATAAATATTTGAGAAAATTGGACATTAGTTATTAAAGTTACTTTTGTTGAGATTTCCCTTTGAATAGCAAAGAGGATACAAACCGACACAGAGCACCCTGTACTGTGTGTAGCAGCAGTTACCAATAACACACACACCAGTAAATTATGGGGAGCAAAATTGCACCGAGCTCATACTAATAACGGCCATAATCATTAGCATAAGTTAATCAAAATACTGAAATATCACTACATGAAGTGCAGAACTAACTTTGTACATGAAGGAGTTCTAACTTGAGTGACATGAATCGTACAAATAAAAATGGATAACATCTTAAATACATTGTTTAAGCTCCTCTGCATATAGCAGACTTCCTTAGTAACATTAATAGTTCATTTTATTCTTAATAGGAGGACAGTATCATGGTGACACATAAACTGGTATAATTTCACTAGCCAAGGTTCTTTGAATATTGAAAAAGTAAAAACTATCTCTAAAAACTAATCATTCACTTAAATTACCTTGAATGGTACTAAAGTGCAACACTGGGCTTAGTTAACTTCCAATGGAACCATTCATGATGGGCACCCAAAACTACACTACCTTTCAAAATGTGCAAAACTTCACTTCTAACAGTACTACCGCAAATCGGTTCATTAAAGATTTATATGTACATGTACTTTAATCACCTGTGAAGCAGGTATTCTTGGCAGTAATATTTACACGAGCTTGCACTATAAACCTACAAAACTATATTTTATAATAAACTAACGATACTTTAGCAAAAGTGTATCCAACTTCACTTTTATGGTTTTAGCTTTTAAATAATTAAGGTTTTAGTCCATAAACAAAACATCCAAATTTTACTGTTACTTTAACTTTTGCTATTCCTTTTACTTTAGACAAAAAATCACTTTCAAACACATGAATGCCAGAACTGTTGATTTAAATCAGGATACTCGGTTTTAGTGGTACTTAGGAGAGAAACCTGCGTAGGTTCGTGATCGGCATTGAAATTATGGTTTCGAACACGACTTGACGGTTTATGTGATTATTATTGAAACAACACACAAATTAACAGATCCATACCAATATACATTACGTAACTGAATGTATGAAGTCTGTGAAGCAGTGGCGAAGATTATTGGCAGGTGAAATGGGATCACTCACGACTCTTGATGTACGAATGCTCTATAAAACCTCTTCTTGGCATCGTATTTTCAACATAGTGGAGCCATTCAATTATTCCATGAATACCAAATAATAGCCAGATCCACATCCGAGGCAAATCTCTTCTAATGCAGCTTCCAATTGCCTCTCTAGCACCGTCGAGGTGTACCGTGCTAAGGCTTGCCACACACTGCTTGCCGTTCACACATAGGAGCCGCTGAGTTCAACCGCCACTTTCGTTGCGGAGGGACTTGCCTACAGCGTTTACATGTTACAAATACATGTGTCCTAAGCATGAACCAGATTTCAATAAACATACTTCTTTCATAAACATATTCATATTATAATAATTTAAAATTTCAACATATTCTTTTGCTTTTTTCATATATACATTACAAAACTCTAATTTTCTTTCCAAACATACAGTAGTAAAAACAAATCAGAACGCACACTTCATAAATTACAGATACACAGTTACCTAAAATAAACCTACTCCTAAACGAAATAAGTGTTACAACTGGTTTGATGCAGCTCTCCATGATACTCTATCCTGCGCAAGATGCTTCTTCTCGCACTAACCACTGCAAACTGCGATCTTCTAAATTTGCCAACTGTATTCATCTCTCGGTCTCCCTCTACGATTTTTACTCCCAATACTTCCCTCCGACACCAATTTCGTGATCCCTTCATGTCTTAGAATGTGTCCTATCAACTGATCCCTTCTTTTGGTCAAGTTGTGCCACAAATTTCTATTCAGCACCTCCACATTAGTTACGTGATGGACTCAGCTAATGTTTAACATTCTTCTGTAGCCAACACATTTCAAAATCTTCTATTCTCTTCTTGCTTAAACTGTTTATCGTCCGTATATCACTTCCATACATGGCTACACGCCATAAAAATACTTTCAGAAAAGACATGCTGACATTTCAATCTCTACTTGATGTTAAAAAATTTGTTTACTTCACAAAGACTTTTTTTTATTTTAAGTGTACATTTCGTATCCTCTCTACTTCGGGCATCATCAGCTATTTTGCTGCCAAATAGAAAAACTCATGTACTACTTTAAGTACCTCAATTACAAAATAATTTATTCAGCATCACCTAACTTAATAGGACTGCATTCCATTATCCTCGTTTTGATTTTGTTGATATTCACCTTACATCATCCTTTCAATACCTTAACCACTCTATTCAGCTGCTCTTCCAAGTCATTTCCTGTCTATGAGAGAATCACAATGTCATCGCCAACCTCAAAGTTTTTATTTATTTTCCCTGTACTTTAATTCGTAGTACTCCAAATTTTTCTTTAGTTTCCTTTACTGCTTGCTCAACGTACAGATTGAATAATATCAATCCCTTCTCAACCACTGCCTCTCTTTCATTCCCCTCGACTCTTATAACTGCCGACTGGTTTCTGTGCAAGTTGTAAATAGCCTCTCGCTCCCTGTATTTTATCCCTGCTACCCTCATAATTTCAAAGAGAGTGTTTCAGCCGACATTGTCAAAAGATTTCTCTAAATCTACAAATGCTATTGACGTAGGTTTGCCTTTTCTTCACCTATCTGCTACGAGAAGTCGCAGGGCTGTGTTGCTTGCACTCTTCCTACATTTGTCTGGAATCTAAACAGATCTTCCCCAATGTCGGATACTAACAGTTTTTGCATCCTTCTGTTAAGAATTGGTGTTAGTGTTTTGCAGCCATAACTTATTGGGTAATGTTAACATCTGTCAGCACCAGCTTTCTTTGAAATTGGAATTATTATATTCTTTTTTAAATCAGAGGGTCTTTCACCTACTTCATACATCTTGCTCACCAGATGGTAAAGTTTTGTCAAGGTTGGCTCTAACAAGACTCTCAGTAGTTGTAACAGAATGTTGGCTACTCACGGGACCTTAGTTCTTTTTTTCTCCAAGACTTCTTTAACTTTCATGTAGACTGTACCTGTATTTACTCTAGTGCTATATGTGTTTAATCCTCACATTTGTCCTCTAGGCATTCCTACTTAGTCATTTCACACTTTCTGTCAGTCTCATTTTTTATACATTTGTATTCCCTTTCGCCTGCTTCATTAAGTACATTTTTATATTTTCTCCTTTCATCAATTAAATTCATTATCTCTTGTGTTACCCAATGATTTCTACTAGGCCTCGCCTTTTTACCTATTTGATGCGCTGCTGCCTTCACTATTTCGTCTCTCGAAGCTATCCATTGTTCTTCTAGTGTATTCTTTTTCCCTGTTCCTGTTAATCGTTCCCTAACGCTTCCTCTAAAACTCTCAACAACCTCTGGTTCTTTCAGTTTATCCAGATCCCATCTCCTTAATTTCCATCCTCTTCTTCAGTTTTAATCTACAGTTCATAATCAATAAATTGTGGGCAGAGTTCACATCTTCCCCTGGAAATGCCTTACAATTCAAAATACGGTTCCGAAATCGCTGTCTCACCACTATGTAACCAATCTGAATCCTTCCAGTGCCTCCGAGTCTCTTCCACTTATACAACCATCTTTCATTATTCTGAAACCAAGGGTTAATGTTTATTAAATTATATAGTGTGCAAAATTCTACCAGGCGACCTCCTCTTTCGTTGCTCTCCCCCATTCCATATTAACCTACTATTTTTCTTTCTCTTCCTTTTCCTACTACCAAATTCTAGTCTCCTATAACTAGCAAATTTTCTATGTATGAAGGTAGAGAAAATTCTACCAGGCAACCTCCTCTTTCGTTGCTCTCCCCCATTCCATATTAACCTACTATTTTTCTTTCTCTTCCTTTTCCTACTACCAAATTCTAGTCTCCTATAACTAGCAAATTTTCTATGTATGAAGGTAGTATCTGTTCTCGAAAGAACAGTTACCGTTAATGACCATGCAGCTTTCGCTAAAATGAAATGATAATTAAACGGACACCCTAGCTGCAAAGAGGCGTTGATATACTTCATAGGGGACATGTTGAAAATGCGTGCCCCATCCGGGACTCAAAACCTATATCTCCTGCTTACACGGCAGGCGCAGTATCCTCTGTGCCCTTGGTGGCACAGATGGATAGAGAGTCTGCCATGTAAGCCTGACATCCCAGGTTCAAGTCCCAGTCGGGGCACACTTTTTCAGCATGTCACATATCATGTATATCAATGCCTCTTTGCAGCTAGTGTGTCCATTTAATTATCATTTTTATCAAATTTTCGTCTTTATTATCAGAGTAGTTTCTTTTATCTCATTACACATGTCTTCAGTGTCTTCATCATCTGTGGAGATAGCTCGAATATTAACTTGTACTACTGTGTTGTATGTTGGCTTCCAGTCTATATTGGCTGCAATAATGCGTACACTACGCTGCTCATAACAGCTTACGCGCATTCTTATTTTCTTATTCATTATTAAACCTATACCTGCATTGTTTTTGTATTTATAACACTATATTCACCTGATAAGAAGCCCTGTTTCTCCCACTACGGAACTTCACTAAATCCTAATATATCTAGCTTAAACTTTTCCATTTCCCTTTTTACATTTTCTAACCTACCTGCCCGATTAAGGGCTCCGACATTCTACACTTCGACGCATAGAAAGTCAGTTTTGTTTCTCCTGATAACGATGTCCCCCTGAGTAGTTCCCGAATAGGGTATTGTGTTACCTCTAGATATTTTATCCAAGAGTAAGCCATCATCATTTAACCATACAGTATACCTGGATGCCATCGGAAAAATTTACGGCTATAGTTTCCCCTTGCTTTCAGTCGTTCGCAGTACCAACACAGCAATGTCGTCTTGCTTGTTTGGTTGAAGTTACAAGGGCAGGTCAGTCACCTATCTAGACTGTTGCCCCTGCAGCTACTGAAAAGGCTGGTGCCCCTCTTCAAGAACCACATGTTTGTCTGGCCTCTCAAGAGATACACATCCGTTGTGGTTGCACCTATGGCACGGCTTTCTGTACCGCTGAGGCACACAAGCCTCCCCACCAACGGCAAGGTCCGTAGGATAAAGTCCCTTTCGAAACTGAAATATCAGGGCTAACAAAAAGTTTCCGTTTGAGAGCGTTGCTGCAGCTTATATACAACGTAGCGCGAAGCGATGCAGGTGTATAAGCACCGCCATGTGGGCAGGAGATTTGCGTGGCATTCGTGTCTTTTTAACCACCGACCTGATCTATGACGACATTATTACCAAATGTGCCCCGGCAGGACCAACGTATTGTTATACTTTGCTTGCCTACGGAAGTGCAAACATTGGTATAGATCCATCAGAGAAAGAGGAATGTGCATGTGGCGGCATGACCGTCGAAAGCCACCGTTGTGGATGGCGCGCCAAGTTCTGCGTTGGTCGTGATTCCACACAACACCTCGACTGATCTGGGAGGCCAGTTTCATCTGGGAGACTCAAGTGGGAGACACTTCAGCACTCGCTCTGCAGTTCTGATCTGTTGCAATGCGAATATCGTAACTTCGATCCCTTAAAAAAGGCCGTGAAGGGTCAACGATTCCTGTCGGACGAGAATGTCCAGCAGGCGGTTACGGAATTCTTCATGGAGCAGAGCATTGTGTTTTACCGAATGGGTATCTTCAACCTGGTGTATCAGTGATATGGTGGTCTGAGGGCTCACGCCGACTGTGCCTGATTGGCATACTGATTCTGAACAGTACGGTCGTCGAAGGCAAACGTTTATACTGCCAGCATCACAGTTCTCAGCGAGATTAATTCAGTGGTGTTTCACTCTTCAACTGAATCCGATTACGCGTTGCGGAGGAAATACAATGTTTGTAACAGAATACTTATCTGTTTTTTTTTTCTATGTGTGGTATCTGTTTTTCGCACATTTCAGAAAGAACGGGCATCACTCATATACAGGGTCAATCACCTAAAACTTGTACCGTAAATATTGGAGAAATGGTAAATGTTGTTGACGTGCGGTTTCCACAGAGTAGGTTGACAGTAATGGTCTCATATAGTGAGCCAATAAACAGATTGTAATAATACTTACAAATAGCGTTGATTGAAAACAGCGTTACGATATCTCAAGTCACACAGGAAATACCTGAGGTGAACACCTGAACTGAATCATCCTGTACATGACGTACCTCTTACATTTTAGGTTGTCCCCATTGATGACCAAGCTATATGCACATGTGTACGACATATTACATTTGGATTTCTACTATCGCTAGGCGTTTTGACACATTAAAATGTACTCTTGCATGAAATTAATAATAAGAATTACAGTGCAATATACACAATAAAAACACTCCAAATACTCCAAACACTCCAAATATTTATGTAATCTATCAACTCCAGGGTCACCAGCGGCAAGCCTTCTCGTCTACCATTGTATGATCGTGCTGGACATTCTATTGTGAGCTATCTGTTGAGTCACGTTTCCACGAAGTTACAAAGCAGTGACGGATAGTTGTAAAAGCTACACATTAACCGTATTTTGCGAGCCAGGGCAAAGCAAGGTGGCTTTTGAGTGATATTATTACTCGAACCATGCATTGGTAAGGTTGAACTCATATACCACAGTGATTCGTGCTCTTTTGGTTATCGGTTGCGTACTGTAGCGACTTGTGGAATATACTTATTGCTAACATCTCTGACTACGTATTTGTTAAAGAACGCCAAATAATTTCGGATGCTTAGACATCTTTTTCACTTCAGTTCTATTATGGTGTGTTGTTCTGTTGCAGATGCACTTGAAAATATAATAATACTGGTAAGTGACTTGTTGTGCTAAATATACACTTGTTTGCAAAACTTAAGGACGAAAGTAACTTCCCCATGATGTGTCGCAATCAAATAACATAGCTCCATAACACTTGATCCCTACGTAGGTAGAACAACTGTATAGTATAGTATAGGAGAGAAGATAACTCAAAGAAATCCTTGTGATACGAACAGAAATGATACTTTTATTGAAAGACAATAATTATTCTGAAGTTATCGCGATATATGGTGGCCCTCTGGACATTACAAAGAGCGGGACTAGTTTCTAATGGGGTGTGTGGCTACCACTGACGGCAGTGAATGCTCTGAAACGTGTTCCCATGCTGGCCACAAGGTTGGTAAGGAATTCTGGTTGTAGGTCGTTCCAGTCCTCCAACATCGCGGTTGGCAACTGCTTGAGGGTCTGTAATGCGTTCCCCGAAACCACCTCATACGTACTCTGTGAGATGTAGGTCGAAAGAACGGGCAAGTCAGTCCAGTCGTAGAATATCCTCTCGGTTCCACAGCTCCTCCACCTGCGTTTTACGAAGCGGTCGCGCGTTGTCATCCATAAACATGATATTAGCGCCGAATGGACCCTTGAGAAGAGGCACATGGTCAACCTGCACTCCTTTCCAAGTCCATCTTTTTACGGGTACATTCGGCTGTGACTTCATTTTTATGCATGACAATGCGCTGCCACATCGTACGGCACAGGTGGGAGACCTCTGGGATCGCCGGCATATTCGGCCAATGGACAGGCCTGCACGTTGCCCCTACTGAAATCCTGTCGGCTCGTGTGGTATGCGTGGTAGATGTACTGCAACACGCTGGTGGAGGGATGAAACGCCAGACCACAAGAACTCATTAAGAACCTTGCTCCGAACGTGGAGCACAGCATGAATTTCGTCGTCGTGTTCACACGTCCTATTATGAACTATGTCTCGCCTTTTTAGTGTCAAGGGGACATACATACATATATACATACATACGTTAATCCGTGTTCCATAGATCATGAATACGAAATTTCGTAATGATGTGGAACGTCTCACTTTAACATAAGATTTCTTTACACAAAATAATTAATTAATTTCATTACTATTATAATTTTTTTACGGTTACTACTTCATATCTAAGAATTCATCTATTGAGTAGAAGGAGTTGTCATTCAGAAATTCTTTTAATTTGCTTTTAAATGTTGGTTGGCTATCTGTCAGACTTTTAATACTATTTGGCAAATGACCGAAGATTTTTGTGGCAGCATAATTCACCCCTTTCTGTGCCAAAGTGAGATTTAATCCAGAATAGTGTATATCATCCTTTCTTCTAGTGTTGTAGCCATGCACTTCGCTGTTATTTCTGGATAATAAATGGCAAAGAATTCAGTGTAATTATTGTCTTTAAATAAAAGTGTCATTTCTGTTTGCCTCATTGCGCATTTCTTTGATTTGCCTTCTATACTACACAGTAGCACTTGTTTCTATGTGTGATTCGAGTTTCATCGAGGTGTTCCACTCTGGCAGTGGTACATCATAAGAAAGTTACTTTCATCAGTTTTGCACAGCAGTATAGTACGAAACTTGTTTTAACGAAACAGTCTGATAAAATTGAAGTTTTTCTTTATGTTTGTCAAAGCTGTTAGGCCCACCCAGAAAATATACATTACTGGTTTGTGTAGAGGTGTAGCAAACGGTCCTAGCCAGATTTATTAAGTAATTTCTTTTTGTTCTGCAAATGTAATATGCTTCAAGAACAAGGTGATGATGCTGAATACTTGTTTCCAAAAGCGTGGGAGTTCTCTCATTTCTAAAGACATACCACAAAAGGAAAGTCCAAGCAGATTGTAGAAGCAACAGGCTGAAATGCAACCTGCATCTAATCCCTTGGGACTCACCGTATTTGTCGCAACTGCGTCGGCTCAGCCCATGAAACAGCGACAAGCGTGAATTTGAAACTAACGACCCTTGCAAACTCTGCCAAGAGGGATGCCCCTTAATTAACTTAACGCGCAGCTGTTTCTCTAAAGACGGGCAATTCGTTAAGAGGCTCCAGGGACGTGTTTGCAGAGCTAACTCGCGACTGGGCTGGGTGTTTTGTGTTAGTTCAGCGCCGCGCGTGCGGGGAGCACTGGTTCTGTCTCAGAAGCGAGTCTGTCGCGCGGGATGGCCTAACGGAAGGAGCCACACTGCGTGTGACAGGAACGAAGTGGCTGCGGCACAACTGCTACATTTGTCAAAATGGGACGAGGGGCAGTAACGGCAAATTTGTTCGCTGAGTCACAGCGAGAATGCATAGTGAGATATTTCAAGTTTTATTTCATAAATGGTAAATGAGAAACATTACTTTAAGTAGATGATGATTTACACCTTGTAAATATTTTTGAAATACGTGATTTATGAAGAGCTATATGTCACTTTCTTAAAAACAGTCAGTTGCGGTCAGACAAGAGACCATTATCAGGTTTTAATATACGATGAAAAAACACATGTTTAAGAACAATGAGCACTAAAAACAACATTCATCACATATCTATACAACCGTTGTCATAATCTACGCCTGCAAAATAACATAAGTTACAGGATATTTGTCAAGTCATGACAGCTTGTATATAGATCGTCTCACAAGCTGTGTTACCGTGTATACATGTTTTGAAATGCATCCTGATATTTAACTTTATAGGATGAAAATGGTCATCGTATGTTATTATTTACGTTTGACGCAGTAAGCATTTAACTAGCAGAACGATGGAATGAGTATCTTGTTTCTGTATTTGTAAGAGCGCCTCATATTGTCAGTTATTTGCTTAAGATGAGGATTGTGTTTGTTGTAATCGTGGTAGCTGTTGTTCATAGGCATAAGTGTTGCGGATGTATCATTTGAAAATTTTTGATGAGGCTGAAACACTGTAGCGGTAGTCGAGTGGTTTGTTAACCTTCATGGAAGTTTATGAGTTCATTCATTTTCATTTGTGTACTAAAGTGACACATATTACCAAATATTGCCCTTCAGTTCTCCCTCCATTAAACACCATGTATTGTGTTGGTGCATAAGTTCGTAGCGTCTTTGTTTTGCATGTTGGTATTCCGATCTTTTCAAACAGAATCGTTTTGACATTAGTGACTCTCCACGTTCAGAAAGACCTTTGAGGTGTGATAATGATAATGAGCGTATGGCATTGGTGGCTGGGAGACCCCTCGCGGGGCGGTTCGGCCACCGCTCCACAAGTTCTTTAACGCCACTACAGCGACTTGCGAGTGAATGAGGATGAAATGATGATGAAAGGCACACAACACGCAGTCATCTCGAGGTAGAGAAAACCCCGTCGGAAATCGAACCCGGGACCCCGTGCGCGGGAAGCGAGAACGCTACCACAAGACCACGAGCCGCGGACTGAGGTTTGATGAAGCTCGTTTAAACGCATTAACTCACAATGGTCCACATCAGTGTACTCGAGAACTGGCAGATGTGACGAACTGTGATCATACCACCGTCGAGCTCCATTAGCATGCAATGGATAGCGCATGCTCTAATCCAGCACCACATAACTCATTGGGTGGCCATATATGCTTCTCTACTTGTCAGTCATCAGCTGGCCTGAACACCACCGACCATTCCTATCCTGTATCGTTATTGTCGACAAGAAACGGTGTCTTTATGCTAACATAAGGGAAAGAAAGGAATGGCTAAGCCCCAAAAAAAGCAGCAACTCGCCGTGCAAAGACCTGCACGATCTACAAAAACGTAACACATTTGGTGGAACAGCGACGGTGTGGTGTACTACTAATTGCTTCCCCGAGGTGTAACCATCACTGGGGCATTTATTGTCAACACCTTAGTTGTCTTGCAGACGCAGTCCAAGAACAACGACCAGAAAGACTGAATGAAACGATGCTACTACACGATAACACCTGCCCGGATTCTGTTAGACTGAAAAAGCGCACTTTACAGGTGCTGGATTGGGAAGCCATTCCGCACCCTCCTTATCCCTCAGATCTTGCAGCCTCCGATTTTCACCTCTCCCCCTGTCTGTCGAACAGACTTCAAGGAACTTCCGGTTGAAAATGCACTCGGAACATGGTTCGACGAATTCTTCACCTCAAAAACCATGTTATTTCTACAGCCGCAAAATACAAAATTTATACCAGTGTTTGCATACTTTTGTCAACAGTGAATGAGAAAATGTTATTGATAACTAAAGTCTCTGGTATGGTATCGTCCGAATAGGACGTGAAGGCCCAACGATACCGACCAGCCGCCATGTCATCCTAAGCCCGTAGGCGTCACCGGATGCGAATACGGAAGCCATGTTGTCGGTAAACCGCTCTCTCGACTGTTGTCAGTTTTCATTGCCGGTGACGCTACTTCTCAGTCAAGTAGCTCCTCAATTGGCGACACAAGGACAGGGCATACTGCTTCCCAACAGTATTCGGCACACAACAATATTCGGCACACCCGTACAACTGCTACCCAAGCCCGAGAGCACTTACTGGTGGAAACGGTGTTACCAACGTGGCAAGGCCGTTGACGCTGTGTTTATTAAGGTTATGGAAAAACGCTGAGAAGTTATGCACCATGCCAATATTATACAATATGAAATGTTTCAACACGTTTGTAATGTATAAAAGTGATTTTTTATAATATTGTATGTTCATTTTTCCTACTTATGTTACAGAGTGCTCATATATTCATTGGATTTGAAAACATTAATTTTTAACAGTTAATAAGGTAGTGCAGTTACCACACATTAAATGGTCATTAATAGTTTCGAAAGTATTGGTGGAACCCGAGATACAACTTGTACGATTGGGCAGTTACACATAGAGGTCGGGCGTGGTGGTCTATCCATGGAAATGAAACTTATGAAAAATATCACAGCTGTTTTCAAACGTAAGTAAAAGATGTTTTTCCTTAATTACGTGTTCTATACTATAGAGGGTTTCCTGAGTGGAATTTATTGTTTATTTTTATATAAAAATACTGTAAATGATCAGCATGCAGCATGTAGCCACAGAAATACCTTTTTTCATTTTATAGTATAGTAGTAAATGTTTGCCTAGAAGCAAAGAAAAATCAAGGAAATAAAGATTAGCTACCAGGGGGACATTAACCAGCAGACTGCCTTTCTCGTAACTTGAATCATTACGAAAATATCTTTTTTACTTAAAATATATCTTTTTTAAGTAGCAACCTAAATTTTTTATGAGGTAATCCACTTTCTCTCCTGATGACCGATTCAGTACTGAAGAAGCCTATATTCATCCTACAAACTATGATTTCCCAGGCAGTTTGATACAGAGAAAAGCTATGCTCTTGGAGGAATTACGTTAAAGGTACTGTATGTTAAAGTATTCAGGGTAATACTTTGTAAACTAAACATTCACATTTTCCATGGACAGTAACCTGAGGGAAGACTACAAGATTTTTCGAATAATGAAAAATAAAGGCTGCGTCAACGGAAAACCACGCAAATATATGAATGTTAAATGAATAACACCGTTAGTAAACTATAATTAGGCTTTTTATCTTATTCAGAAGACAAAACAGCTTGCATTCGGCCATTCACTACTGAAATATGGTGACAGTAATTTTATATACATTTTATTTAACGGGCTATGAGCAAACAGGAACAATGGTTTGTCATGCAACCGACACCTGTTAAACTACAATTTTGAGAACCGAAGTAAAGCTCACGTGGATGTTTTGAACCAAGCAGCTCGATTGCGCGGTGATATTGGTCTTTGTATAAAATTTTCTGAGCGTTTTCCAACTTCCGAACCTGGAAAACAAGTAACTGAACTAGAGGTGTACTATAGGTCAGTCAGCAACACCTGGTGGTAGCTGCGTACATCACCAGTCATATACGAGTAACTGGTGGCGTCCACCCTACAACTGAGACAAGATACCGACTCCAGAATCACAGAGACCTTTGTCATCGTTCCCATTCATCTCGATGAATGCTTCAATCTCTTCAGAAGACAAATGCATAATGTCACTGGTGTGGTAATGACAAATGGTTCAAATGGTTCTGAGCACTACGCGACTTAACTTCTGAGGTCATCAGTCTCCTAGAACTTAGAATTAATTAAACCTAACTAACCTAAGGACATCACACACATCCATGCCCGACGCAGGATTCGAACCTGCGACCGTAACGGTCGCTCGGATCCAGACTGCAGCGCCTAGAACGGCACGGCCGCTCCGGCCGACTGGTAATGACATTCCCATGAGTTTTTTCCCCAATGAATGACAGTGCATCGGCATAATCAGAACTTCATATGGCCTACAAATTATGAGTGGAAACACTCGCACTCTGTATTTAACGTCGTCGTTTCTCCACTTTTACCCAAAGAAGGGTGTAGTGTTATGTAAGACAAGTCGTAGTGGGTGTTACCCAGCAAAACACCAAGAGCTGATTACAATGTTCTTCTCCTGTCACATTACCCAGATTTCTCATTCCCTAATCAGTTCTATGTCTGTCGCTTGTAGCGTACAAACTGCTCTTCTTTATTAGGGAATGTGAAAGATTTAATCCCCGTTGTTCATGTGAGTCTGCTATAACAATGTAAGTCTGGGTTTAAGAATTAAAATAAAAGGCACGGTACGAGCATGGTGCATCACCCTCCTACTTAATTATATATTTTTGAAAGATGTAATTTATATTTCTTGGACATGGCTATAGTTACCACAGAAATGTTAACTTACCAGCCTCCGTGCGCGCTCGAATCTCTCTAATTTTACATTCGTGGTCTCCTCAGGAGGTATAAGTAGGGGGAAGCAATATATCCAATACCTCATCCAGAAAGGCACCCTCTCGAAACCTGGACACCGCGATGCAGAGCGCCTCTCTTGCAGAGACTGCCACTAGAGTTTGCTAAATATCTCCGTAACGCTATCACGATTACCAAATTACCCTGTGACGAAACGCGCCCCTCTTCTTTGGATCTTCTCTATCTCCTCTGTCAACCCGACCAGGTACGGATCCCACACTGATGAGCAATACTCAAGTATAGGTCGAAAGAGTGTTTTGTAAGCCACCTCCTTTGTTGATGGACTACATTTTCTAAGGACTCTCCCAATGAATCTCAACCTGGCACCCACCTTACCAACAATTAGTTTTATATGATCATTCCACTTCAAATCGTTCTGTACGCATACTCCCAGATATTTTACAGAAGTAACTGCTACCAGTGTTTGTTCCGATATCATATAATCATACAATAAATGATCCTTCTTTCTATGTATTCGAAATACGAGTACATTACATTTGTCTATGATAAGGGCCAGTTGCCACTCCCTGCACCAAGTGCCTATCGGCTGCAGATCTTCCTGCATTTCGCTGCAATTTTCTAAAGCTGCAACTTCTCTGTATACTACAGCATCATCAGCGAAAAGCCGCATCGAACTTTCGACACAATCTTTTAGGTCATTTATATATATTTGACAAGCATTGGTCCCATAACATTCCCCTGTGGCACGCCAGAGGTTACTCTAACGTCTGTAGACATCTCTCTCCATTGAGAACTGCTGTGTTCTGTTTGCTAACAACTCTTCAATCCAGCCACACAGATGGTCTGATATTCCGTAGGCTCTTACTTTGTTTATCAGGCGACAGTGCGGAACTGTATCGAACGCCTTCCAGAAGTCAATGAAAATGGCATCTACTTGGGAGCCTGTATCTAATATTTTCTGGGTCTCATGAACAAATAAAGCGAGTTGGGTTTCACATGATCGCTGTTTCCGGAATCCGTTGATTCCTACAGAGTAGATTCTGGGTTTCCAGAAATGACATGGTACGTGAGCAAAAAACATGTTCTAAAATTCTACAACAGATCGATGTCAGAGATATAGGCCTATAGTTTTGCGCATCTGCTCGATGACCCTTCTTGGAAATTGGAACTACCTGTGCTCTTTTCCAATCATTTGGAACCTTCCGTTCCTGTAGGGACTTGAGGTACACGGCTGTTAGAAGGGGGGCAAGTTCTTTCGCGTACTGTGTGTAGAATCGAATTAGTATCCCGTCAGGTCCAGTGGACTTTCCTCTGTTGAATGATTTCAGTTGCTTTTCTATTCCTTGGACACTTATTTTTTTCGTTCGTGCGAGGATTTAAAGAAGGAACTGCAGTGCGATCTTCCTCTGTGAAACAGCTTTGGAAAAAGGTGTTTAGTATTATAGGTTTACGCGTGTCATTCTCTGTTTCAATACCATTATACTGTTTAGATCCATTTACTAATTTAACGTAAGACCAGAACTTCCTAGGATTTTCTGTCAAGTCGGTACATAGAATTTTATTTTTCGAATTCACTGAACGCTTCACGCATAGCCCTCCTTACGCTAATTTGAGTTGACCTATTGTGCGTTACAGAATGGTAAGATCACCCGGGGAATGCTACGAAAACATTCCCAAGACGTTAACGCTCCCTCCTGATTGCAGCATTTTTGCTTTCGGACGTTTCAAGCCTTATAAGCCAACGTGAATCATCTGAACCTGTCGCCGCCCTGGGGACGCCCAGTTGCGGTACCGGCGTGCAAACTACAGCCGTTGTCGCCGATGAACCGCTGTCAGCATGAGTGTATGGTCCTCGCGGCACGCTTTATACACCCTCCATACTCATGATGCCAACTGCCATCTGTGAGTGGTTATTGCACATTGACGCCCACACAGGTGGTGGTCACAATATTGTAAGTGCATCGAGTATGTACACTACTGGCCATTAAAATTGCTACACCAAGAAGAAATGCAGATGATAAACGGCTATTCATTGGAAAAATATATTATACTAGAACTGACATGCGATTACATTTTCACGCAATTTGGGTGCATAGGTCTTGAGAAATCAGTACCCAGAACAACTACCTCTGACCGTAATAACGGCCTTGATACGCCTGGCCATTGACTCAAACAGAGCTTGGATGGCATGTACAGGTACAGCTGACCATGCAGTTTCAACACTATGCCACGGTTCATCAAGAGTAGGGTCTGGCGTATTGTGACGAGCCAGTTGCTTGGCTACCGTTGACCAGACGCTTTCAATGGGTGAGAGATGTGGAGAATGTGCTGGCCAGGGCAGCATTCGAACATTCTCTGTATCCAGAAAGGCCCGTACAGGACCTGCAACATGCGGTCGTGCTTTATCCTGGTGAAATGTAGGGTTTCGGAGGGATAGAATGAAGGGTAGAGCCACGGGTCGTAACACATCTGAAATGTAACGTCCACTGTTCAAAATGCCGTCAATGCGAACAAGAGGTGGTCGAGACCTGTAATCAATGGTACCCCATACCATTATGCCGGGTGATACGCCAGTATGGCGATGACGAATACACGTTTCCAATGTGCGTTCACCGCGATGTCGCCAAACACGGATGCGACTACCAAGATGCTGTAAACAGAACCTGGTTTCATCGGAAAATTGACGTTTTGCCATTTTTACACCCAGGTTCGTCGTTGAGTACACCATCGCAGGCGCTCCTCTCTGTGATGCAGCGTCAAGGGTAACCGCATTCATGGTCTACGAGCTGATAGTTCATGCTGCTGCAAACGTCATCGAACTGTTCGTGCAGATGGTTGTTGTCTTGCGAACGTCCCCATGTGTTAACTCAGGGATCGAAACTTGGCTACACGATCGGTTACAGCCATGCGGATAAGATGCCTGTCATCTCGACTGCTACTGATCTGATACGAGGCCGTTGGGATCCAGCACGGCGTTCCGTCGTATTACCCTCCTGAACCCACCGATTCCATATTCTGCTAACAGTCATTGGATCTCGAACAACGCGAGCAGCAATGTCACGATACGATAAACCGCAATTGCGATAGGCTACAATCCGACCTTTATCAAAGTCGGAAAGTGATGGTACGCATTTCTCCTCCTGACACGAGGCATCACACCAACGTTTCACCAGCCAACACCGGTCAACTGCTGTTTGTGTATGAGAAATCGGTTGGAAACTTTCCTCATGTCAGCAAGTTGTAGGTATCGACACCGGCGCCAACCTTGTGTGAATGCTCTGAGAAGCTAATCATTTGCAAATTACAGCCGGCCGAAGTGGCCGTGCAGTGAAAGGCGCTGCAGTCTGGAAGCGCAAGACCGCTACGGTCGCAGGTTCGAATCCTGCCTCGGGCATGGATGTTTGTGATGTCCTTAGGTTAGTTAGGTTTAATTAGTTCTAAGTTCTAGGGGACTAATGACCTCAGCAGTTGAGTACCATAGTGCGCAGAGCCATTTGAACCATTTTTTTTTGTAAATTACAGCATCGTCTTCCTGTTGGTTAGATTTCGCGTCTGTAGCACGTCATCTTCGTGGTGTAGCAATTTTAATGACCAGTAGAGTACACACAAACCTTTCAGGTAAATCAGTGGATATATTACTGAAAATCATGTGCAAATTCCTACAATAATTCTTGAGATTAGTCTTCAGATACAAACAGGAAAACTCAACTAGTAATTTTATAATATACGTAAGTGCATACAAAGCTACTAGCGAGTCCGTCTATGTATTAGTGAAAAATGTGCCAAAATGCCTACAGCAGTTCCCGATATTAGCCTTCACATATATATAGAAAGAATCTGCGGAAGACTTTGTAATATGTGTATATACTGGTCAATCTTCGCAGTCATCTGTCTACTACTTTTCTTGCCTGATATCGCCTCCCCTATAGCTGACCAGCTTCAATTGCCGTCACAAGATGTCACTCCAAACGCTAAGCGTAAATGGAACAGATAACAATAGATATTTTACAAATTCATCATCCTAGTGAATCATTCTATTGCTGAAGCCCATATACAAAACAGTCAACTAGGTTTTGAGATTAACTGTAACATATAGCAGGAAATCGATGTGGGGGCTTCAAATTAACAATGCGTGTTGATATAGATAGAATATCAGCATATTTTGAGTAGAGTAGTTTTATTTCGCCTACGTGGCAGTAACCGGAGGCAAATGAGCATTGAAATTATATGTATTTCTTGGCTCAATATGTCATCTGTTAATGCATCTTTCTGTGACGGTCAATGTCTTAATAGCAGCAAAGCGTGGCTATTTTCCAAACTAACATATCACCTAACGACGTACAGAGTGTAATCAAAAAGTAGCAGGACTGATTTTATTACAAGTAATGTATTGCACATAACGATACAAGTCCTAAATAGGCTTCGAAGTAGGAGCCTTGAGCTTCGACATACCAAGTATAACGTGTCTGCCAAACTGGAAGTCGCTGGGCAGACTCTTCGTTACAGCTGCTTGGATATCGTCGGTGGAGTCGAAACATTGTCCCATCATGTCCAGTTTCAGGTGAGAGGGAAGAGAAAGAAGTCCAGTGGAACCATGTCTGGGCTGTAGGCCGGGTGAGGCAACGTGGCAACGCCGTACTGAACCAGCGACTACCGCACCAACAGGGCAGTGTGCCAGGGCACATTACCCCTGTGGGTGATCGAAGTCCGGTCGCACGCAGTTGGCTCGTTTTCCTAACCTCTCGAGCATTTCCACGTAGAACTATGTGTTCACAATTTGCCCAGGAAGTACAGGGTCTTTGTCGATGACGCCACGATGATCAAAAAACCAGAAGCATGGTTTTCACCCTGGATTTGTTCTGGACCTTCTTTGGACTAGGATAATTGTTCGTTTGCCATCCCGAACTTTTTCGTTTCGTCTCCGGGTCGTACTGGAAACATCAGGTTTCGTCTCTGATAATTTAGTTATCTAAGATTTCTGTGGTAGTTTTAAAAAATTTGAAACAAAAATCTGACGGTGTAGAGGAGCGCTCGAGATTCCGTTCCATGCTCTGCTTGACGACATGGCTTCACAACTGTTCACGAGAAACTATGAGATCATCCTCCACAGGCGTGGGTGTAGAGGGTCGCGTTCTGTTCGTGGAGCTCCCGCCACATGCCCAGCTGTTCGGCCTCCCCTCCGTTGGTTTGTGTGGCCTACAGACAGTCATTCCTCCTACTTTTTGATCGCACCCTGTGTCTTGAACTCCTACAGTCCCAATTTTACAATGGCTTAATGTTAGCATATTCAGCAGCAACCAGTGCGACGAGAAAGTAACGTAGTCGTTCCATCAGGACAGGCTTGGAAACCCTTCCCTCTTCCACCGCTGTGCTGCCGTTCGACGTCAAAATCTCTGTTCTTATAGCTTTGAAACCGTTCTCTGCACGTTCTTTTATAGCAGGTGCCTCCGTGTACCAACTGTGACAGCGACATTTCTGCTTCGTTTTCCCCGAGGACTCTGTTTCTTCGTCAGCAGTCTTGCCGCAGATAGTCACACGCTTCCATTTTCTCCCACAGCTTTCGACCGGACGATTGAAACGTGAATGGGAAATCGCTGGTTTACTGCCTGTGGGAACATTTCTTGACCAGGCCCCTGTCACTTTACCATTAGCTAAGAAATGAGGTGCGGTCACGGGAAGCCCCATGTTCATCAAGACGATTTATTCAATTTTATAGACAGTGTGCTCCCTGCCGCCGTTGGATAAGCAGCTGCCAGCAGCAAGTCGTACACACATAGCTTACTTATTTGTTACATTGTTTAATTATTAATTTCTTTGCGTGTTTTTGGGTACTTACATTGTTTAATTCATAAATTTCGGGCGTATTATAATATTTGAGAGTTGCAGCATCACGCTTTAGTGTTTACTTCGTAGATTCTTACTTAAATTGCGTGTGAGTTTCGTATAGGAGGTGTAATTTCGAGTTTTAGTTACTGTAATCGTAAATTCAGGCAGATTGTAGCGCAGTCGTTATGTATTTGTACAGGTTAGTTCATACATTCTTTGCGTGTTTCCCTTGCGTTATCTAGGCACGGACTCGTGTTTCAGTAACTGTTGTTCAACATCGATTAGAATGGACAGGGACTGTGATTGCTGCGTTCGGATGAGGGCTGAGTTGGCATCCCTTCGCTCACAGCTGCAAGCGGCGCTGACTTAGGTCGCGCAGCTTGAGGCTGTTGCCAACGGGCAACCAGTGTGGGGAGCCGGACTTGGGTGTCACGGGGATGTCAACCTCGTCCCGTCTGTCCCCAGATCGATCTGCCGCTGTGGTTGCCCCGGTTGCTGCCCGCAGCGGGGCTGGGCCCTCGCCTGTGGTTGATTGGGCGGTCGTTCCAAGGCGTGTCAGGCAGCGAAAGACGTCCCCGGAGGCTGATCAGAAAGCCTCCCCGGTGCGTCTGACAAACCGGTATCAGGCACTCTCTCTGGCTGAGCCAGATGCAGCTGCCTGCTCTATTTCAGAGAGCCATTCTCAGCCTTCAAGGTCCGGGCAGTCGCAGAGGGTGGGCTTATTGGTAGTTGGGAGCTCCGATGTTAGGCGCGTAATGGGGCCCCTTAGGGATATGGCGGCTAAGGAGGGGAAGAAATCCAGTGTGCACTCCGTGTGCATTCCGGGTGGAGTCATTCCTGATGTGGAAGGGGCCCTTCCGGATGCCATGAAGAGCACAGGGTGCAGCCAGCTGCAGGTGGTGGCACATGTTGGCACTAATGACGTGTGTCGCTTTGGATCTGAGGAAATTCTCTCTGGATTCCAGTCGCTATCTGATTTGGTGGAGGCTGCCGGTCTTGCTTACGAGTTGAAGGCAGAGCGCACCATCTGCAGCATCGTTGACAGAACCGACTGCGGACCTTTGGTGCAGAGCCGGGTGGAGGGTGTGAATCAGAGGCTCAGACGGTTTTGCGCCGTGTTGGCTGCAGATTCCTTGACTTGCGCCATAGGGTGGTGGGGTTTCGGGTTCCGCTGAATAGGTCAGGAGTTCACTACACTCAGCTGGCGGCTACACGGGTGGCGTGGATTGGGCGGTTTTTTAGGTTAGAAGGCCTCGGGAAAGTACGGGGTGGGCTGCAATCTCAAAGGGTGCATGGCAAATACATGACGTGCTTGGATCAAGGAACAGTCGGAATTGTAGTTGTAAATTGTTGTAGTTGTGCTGGGAAAGTCCCTGAGCTACAAGCGCTAATAGAAAGCACAGAAGCTGAAATCGTTATAGGTACAGAAAGCCTGAAATAGGTTCTGTAGAAATTTTTACGAAGTCTCAGACGGTGTTCAGGAATGATAGATTAGGCAGATTTGGTGGTGGAGTGTTTGTGTCTGTCAGTAGTGGTTTATCTTGTAGTGAAGTCGAAGTAGATACTCCGTGTGAATTGGTATGGGTGGAGGTTATACTTAACAGCCGAACTAAGTTAATAATTGGCTGCTTCTTCTGACCCGCAGACTCCGATGATATAGTTGCTGAACAGTTCAGAGAAACTTTTTGAGCCTCGTAACAAATAAATACCCCACTCATACGGTTATAGTTGGTGGGGACTTCAACCTTCCCTCGATATGTTGGCAAAAATACTTGTTCAAAACCAGTGGTAGGCAGAAAACATCTTCAGAGATTGTCCTAAATGCTTTCTCCGAAAATTATTTCGAGCAGTTAGTCCACAAACCCACGCGAATTGTAAATGGTTGCGAAACCACACTTGACCTCTTAGCTACAAACAATCCAGAGCTAATAGAGAACATCATGACTGATACAGAGTTTAGTGTTCACAAGGTCGTTGTAGCAAGGCTAAATACCGTTTCTTCCAAATCCACCTGAAACAAACGCAAAATAATTTTATTCAAAAAAGCAGATAAAGTGTCACTAGAAGCCTTCCTAAGAGACAATCACCATTCCTTCCGAACAAACTATGAAAATGTAGACGAGATGTGGCTCAAATTCAAAGATATAGTACCAACAGCAATTGAGAGATTCATACCTCATAAATTGGTAAGAGATGGAACTGATCCCCCATGGTACACAAAACAGGTCCGAACGCTGTTGCAGAGGCAACGGAAAAAGCATGCGAAGTTCAGAAGAACGAGAAATGCAGAAGATTGGCTAAAATTTACAGACGCGCGAAATTTGCCACGGACTTCAATGCGAGATGCCTTTAATATGTTCCACAACGAAACATTGTCTCGAAATTTGGTAGAAAATCCGAAGAAATTCTGGTTGTATGTAAAGCACACAAGCGGCAAGACGCAGTCAATACCTTCGCTGCGCAGTGCCGATGGTACTGTTACCGACGACTATGCCGCTAAAGCGGAGTTATTCAACGCAGTTTTCCGAAATTCCTTTACCAGGGAAGACGAATGGAATACTCCAGTATTTGAAACACGAACAGCTGCTAGCATGAGTTTCTTAGAAGTAGATACCTTAGGGGTTGCGAAGCAACTCAAATAGCTTGATACGGGCAAGTCTTCAGGTTCAGATTGTATACCGATTAGGTTCCTTTCAGATTACGCTGACACAATAGCTCCCTACTTTGCAATCATATACAGCCGCTCGCTCACCGATAGATCTGTATCTACAGATTGGAAAATTGCGCAGGTCGCACCAGTGTTAAAGAAGGGTAGTAGGAGTAATCCATCGAACTACAGACCTATATCAGTGACGTCGGTTTGCAGAAGGGTTTTTGCAGCATATATTGTATTCAAACAATATGAATCACCTCGAAGGGAACGATCTATTGATACGTAATCAGCATGGTTTCGGAAAACATCGTTCTTGTGCAACGCAGCTAGCTCTTTATTCGCACGAAGTAATGGTCGCTATCGACAGGGGATCTCACGTTGATTCTCTATTTCTAGATTTCCGGAAAGCTTTTGACACCGTTCCTCACAAGCGACTTCTAATCAAGCTGCGGTCCTATGGGGTATCGTCTCAGTTGTGTGCCTGGTTTCGTGATTTCCTGTCAGGAAGGTCGCAGTTAGTAGTAATAGACGGAAAATCATCGAGTAAAACTGAAGTGATATCAGGTGTTCCCCAGGGAAGCGTCCTGGGACCTCTGCTGTTCCTGACCTTGGTGACAATCTGAGCAGTTCTCTTAGGTTGTTCGCAGATGATACTGTAATTTGCCGTCTAGTAAGGTCATCCGAAGACCAGTATCAGTTGCAAAGCGATTTAGAAAAGATTGCTGTATGGTGTGGCAGGTGGCAGTTGACGCTAAATAACGAAAAGTGTGAGGTGACCCACATGAGTTCCAAGAGAAATCCGTTGGAATTCGATTACTCGATAAATAGTACAATTCTCTAAACTGTCAATTCAACTAAGTGCCTGGGTGTTAAAATCACGAACCACTTCAGTTGGAAAGACCACACAGATAATATTGTGGGGAAGGCGAGCCAAAGGTTGCGTTTCATTGGCAGGACACTTAAAAGATGCAACAAGTCCACTAAAGAGACAGCTTACACTACACTCGTTCGTCCTCTGTTAGAATATTGCCGCGCGGTGTGGGATCCTTACCAGGTGGGATTGACGGAGGACATCGAAAGGGTGTAAAAAAGGGCAGGTCGTTTTGTATTATCACGTAATAGGGGAGAGAGTGTGACAGTTATGATACGCGAGTTGGGATGGAAGTCATTAAAGCAAAGACGTTTTTCGTCGCAGCGAGATCTATTTATGAAATTTCAGTCACCAACTTTCTCTTCCGAATGCGAAAATATTTTGTTGAGCCCAACCTACATAGGTAGGAATGATCATCAAAACAAAATAAGAGAAATCAGAGCTCGAACAGAAAGGTTTAGGTGTTCGTTTTTCCCGCGCGCTTTTCGGGAGTGGCATAGTAGAGAGATAGTATGATTGTGGTTCGATGAAACCTCTGCCAAGCACTTAAATGTGAATTGCAGAGTAGTCATGTAGTTGTAGATGATAAAGAAAGGTGTGGCACAGAAAAGGCTTAATTTCTTCTTTCTTTTCTCAAATTTATACATGAAGGGAAACTAACAATGTCCTCAATATTTCAGTGCAATACGTTTTGCACGTGTTTCAAGTCAGAGTCTCTGACAGAAAGAGTCAGTGCTTTTAATTTCACCGAAGGTTGTTTTGACTTTTCTATATGCTGAGTCAGTCCTTCCGATATCCATTTCTTCTTTGATTTCTTCACATTTTTCATGCAACCATTTCTCCTCAGCTTCCCTAAACTTCCTATTTATTTCATTCCTAAGTACCGGTAACCCTGAATTTGCCTGAACGTTTTTGTACTTCCTTGTTTCATTGATCAACAGTAGTATCTCTTGTGTTACCCATGGTTTCTTCGCAGTTACCATCTTTGTACCCATGTTCTCCTTTCCAACTTCTGTGATTACGCTTTCAAATGAGCTGCCTACTGAGGTATTCCTTATCTCAGTATCTATAGCCATACATAACTCCAAGCTTATCTCTTCATTTCGTAGTACTTCCGTATTCCACTCCTTCGTGCACTGATTCTTCCTAACTAGTCTCTTAAATTCCAGCCTACTCTTCATCACTACTGTATTCTGACCTGAGTGTATATACGCTTCTGTGTACGCTCCTTACAATCAGTCATCTGGTTTCAGAATCTCTGCCTGACCATGACGCAATAATTAAAATCGTTTCATATCTCCTGGTCTTTTCCAAGTACGCCTCCTCCTCTTGTGATTCTTGAACTGGGCATTCGCTATTACATGTAGCTCATTACCAGTCCTCACTTGTAATTTTTACAGTAAAGATTCATCTGATAAGAGTTGCCTAGAGCTCTGAGAGGGAACTTACATCGGTTACATGGCTGTCGCCTATCTGACTAATCTTCCTGATACATATGTAGTGCGGGTTGCATGAAACGATTTCGGTAGGGGCAGCTGAATCGCTTTGTAGATGTAAATGCGGAAGTGGTGGGTACGGCGTTCTTCTTATTAGGTGGACAGAATAAAAGCCGGGAACAATGGATTGCTGCGTGGAGTGTTATATAGTGTTTCCGCTTTTTTATGAGACTATCAATTTTTGCTCTGTCATATTTCTTAGTTAAATCACAAATGAATTCCAGTCTTAATACGAGGATCAATCACGTTAAAAGAAAAAAAAGTTACCTAACAATATTTCTGTTTATTAAATCCCTGAGCCACTCTGCCGTTAACACGCCACTAGAGGAGTCAAAACAAGATCTGTACCAGGACTGCAGAGATGCGCCTGAAAATATTCTTTTTCTCTTTTTTCGAGGCGATAACCAAAACTTTAGCAGTACGTCTCGTACTATATTGTAATAGCCAGATGCTTGCTACAGGGGCACACGAATGTAGCTACCGCTGTCGGTATAAATAACTGTGAAAAACCCTGAAAGTTGCCACAGATTGATCCCCATCGCCCCCCCCCCCCCTCCTCCCTTTGACGGTTACAAGATCAGTATTAGAGCCAACCTCATTCATCACGCGACGACGCCGCACCGACACAGACCGCTGCGCCGGAACTTGGTGCGTGCGCCGTAATCCCGCCGCGGCAGAAACAGCGACAGGGGAGAAGGGAGAGAAGGCACCCTCGCACCCAGTTCCGTCTGGCTGCTCCATTAAAACTTGGCGCCGACTTGCGGCGAATTCCGCGCCGGCACGACCCCAAGTTTTGCTAAAGCACGCTTCCGGCACGACTAGCACCCCAAAAAGAACAACTTGCTGCCCTCAGACCGTGCTGCGATGCACGGCGTAGCGGCTACTGTGCCGGAGGCCCTGGAATGTTAACGACATCAGGGTGTGCGCCGTCCGACGGCGGACTTCTTTTCGTGGCGGCTGCGGGCAACGTCGTATTAGTTGGCCAGTCATTTAGAGCGCGCTAATGAGAACCCGGAGCCGACGCGAGTTTCTAAATCTGTGTCCTTATATCCGCGATTCCAGACATAAAGTTGTAGTACACGATCTCCACACTGTAACACACTGAAATGGGATGGCGGTATGTAGATATGCAGCTGGCGGTAGTATCGCGCATACAAGGTATAAGAGGGCCCTATAAATGCGGAATGGTATTTGGAGCTAGACAGATGGGACATTCCATTATTGAAATCGTAAGGGAATTTAGTATTCCGAGATGCACAGTGTGAAGGGTGTGCCGAGGATACCACATTGCACGTATATCTTCTCACCATAGACAACGCAGTGTTCGACGGCCTTCACTTAACGACCGAGAGCAGAGGCGTTGTGTAGAGTTGTCAGTGGTAACAGACAAGGAACACTGCGTGAACCAACCGCAGAAACCAATGTGGAATATGTGACGAACATATCCATTAGAACAATCCGTCGAAATTTGGCGTTAATAGCCTGCGGCAGCAGACAACCAACGCGCGTGCCTTTGCACGACATCGCCTGCAGCGCCTCCCCTGGGATCGTGACTGTACTGGTTGGAACCTAGGCGACTGGAAGAATGTGGATTGTTCAGGTGAGTCCAGAGTTCATTTGTTAAGATCTGATGGTAGGGTTCGAGTGTGGCGCAGACTCCACGAATACATGGACCCAAGTTGTCAACGAGGCACTGTGTAAGCTGATTATAGTTCCATAATGGTGTGGTGAGTGTGTACAAGAAATGGACTGGGTCTTCTGGTCCAAGTAAACGGATCATTGACTGGAAATCATTGTGTTCGGCTACTTGGAGGCCATTTACAGCCATTCATAGACATCGTAGACAGTATAGCTATCACACCCAGTAGAAAATAATTAACTGGTGAAATTGCAAACGACGTTTTTCAGAAAATCATTAAGTGGTTCTCTGCAAATGGGCTCTCATTAAACTTTGACAAAACACAGTATATACAGTTCCACATAGTAAATGGAATGACACCATTAATAAATATAGACTTCGATCAGAAATCGGTAGCTAAGGTAGAATATTCAAAATTTCTAGGTGTATGCATTGATGAGGGGTTGAACTGAAAAAAAAAAAAAACACACTGAGGATCTGCTGAGATGTTTGAGTTCAGCTACTTATGATATTAAAAGTCATTGCAAATTTTGGCGATATACATCTGAGTAAATTAGCTTACCATGCCTATTTTCATTCTCTGCTTTTGTATGGGATCATATTCTGGGGTAACTCATCATTGAGTAAAAGAGTGTTCATTCCACAAAAGCGTGTAATCAGAATAATTGCTGGAGTTCATCCAAGATCATCCTGCAGACACTTATTTAAAGAGGTAGAGATCTTCACTGTAATCTCGCAATAAATATATCCACTTATGAAATTTGTTATTAACAATCAAACGAATTCAAAAGTAATGGCAGTGTACATGGCTACAACACTAGGAGAAAGGATGATCTTCACTACTCAAGGTTAAATCTAACTTTGGGTCAGAAGGGGGTAAATTATGCTGCCACTAAAGTCTTTGGTCACTTACCTAATAGCATCAAAAGTCTGACAGATAGCCATGTAGTGTTTAAAAGGAAATTAAAAGAATTTCTTAATGGCAACTGCTTCTACTCATTGGATGAATTTTTGGATATCGTAAGTGGGCAATTTCCCCAACCCCCACAAAAAAATCAAAAATATTAAGCGTCATGTAATATTTTTTGTAATGTAATATCTTGTATAGACACATTTTATTAACCTGGCACGTTTCACATCATTACGAAGTGTCGTATTCATGATCTATGGAACAAGTACTAATCTAATCTAATCTAATCATGTTCTAAAACAACGATGCGTCATGTCACGATTGTTTGCGTTTACTTTGAATAATGTTCTATCTCCAGCCAGAGTGTAGTATTTAAAAAAATGTCAAGTATGTAGTAAAAAATTACGTAACACACAGATTAAAGTCAACGATATTCATACTCCATGTATACGCTGGCTAAACCCCGAGACTTGTTACTCCGACGTCACACAATTACGGTAGGAGTTCACATGTGGATTGCAAGTACAAATGAGTTAGAAGGTGCCGCGATCTTTGATCTTTATAGTATAAAAGGAGTCTTAATAGCTGCCACTGTGGTAGTGGAAAACTTCAACGTGTCTTCCTCTAACTTTCTAAAAGTAGTTCGTATATTAGGGAGGAAGACGAGACTAACCGACGAATGCTGCTCATGCATGGTTGTTTACATCTTTGGGGGGGTTTAGTGACATCGCTAAACAGTCAAAGGGACTGTGACTGTGGTACAGTACCCACAGTCAGCGCCTATCTTCAGTTCTGGGAACAGGGATGATGAAAAACTGTTTTTGATATGTTAACTAAGGTTTTGTGGTCTTTATAGGATTTAAAACTATTTTAAAATTTTTATTTTTGTTTTGAAGAGATTTCATATTTTTTTGCCTTACATACATTAAATTACTTATTATTGTATTTTGTTTAGTTGTTGGGATTCCCCTATTTTTTCACGCTTATTTTGGTCTCGTGTGCCTAATGTATTAGGCGTATGTAATGAGTATTTCATCTCCCTTTTTGCACCATATACGCAGTATAACCAAATCAACAAACATACCGCAAATAGGATTCCACCTATTACTCAGGCCTACCAATACGGAAAACACACAGACAATCGAGCTAAAAATAATGGATGTACTGAACATTTCGAACAACAAAACTAGCCTAGCTGTAGATGAAAGACAATAGTTAGAGACTCATTGGAGTACCAGCATCCTATGATGACTGACCACCACTACTGCAGAAGTCAAAGATACTAATGGAAACCAAAGATGACAAGATAAACACAGACAAAAGTAACAGATATACTTGCGTGGTGTCTGTTCTGTCGGACATGCCCGACGGAATAAGAACCCCATACCTATATGTGAAAACTTTATGTAGGTCTGACAACCAAACATGATGCCTTCGGCGCGGATGCACACCAGGTTTCATTTCGTCTTGTAGGAAAACAGGTCCCGCTGCGAGCGAGAGGTACGCATTGGCGTTATGACGAGCTGAGAATTTGGGTGGTCCGTGAAAGGGCGTCCGAATGGTGTAGGCTGTTAAGGTAACCATTATAGAAAAGCGGAGCATCCAGGTTCGAGTACCAGCCTGAAACACATTTTGAACTCGCATCACTGATTAATTTCACTGCTCCAATGCGGCCGCCGTCGGAAAATTTTTCTTGAACATTCCCGGACAAGAGTACTGACACGGACAATGTAACACGTAGCTGATACCACACTCCAAGAAACAAGGTGTCCACGTCAGAAGAAGGTGAACAATATACCGTAGAAAAACCATTTTATGAAAGCGTGGTTGAAATATTTAGAATGTTTGACCTCCGGAAGTGAGTATTTAGACAGACATGGATTAACTGTAAAACACAATGCAAAAAAACTACTTTTGGAGTCGTAATTTTGATTTGACGCCCAGAGTAAGTATTCACATTCTCTCATAACTTAGAAAACACTCAGACGACTACCAGAAAAAAAATTGAGTAACACAAGACAGACTAAAAAGCCAACGGTATAGATAAAATTTAAAATTTGCCTCTACTGACAGAAACACAAATCATTTTTGCCCTCAAATTCAGCTCCTACGGTTGCGGTAAAGCAACAGCAGTACAATCCGCAGCAAAATTTGGAAGAGGAATTAACCTCAACTAACACGGTTTTTCAATATGTAATGAGACATGATCTCGTAAAAGGTGACCAAAACATGAGGGAAAAGACGTGAACAAAACTTCAATGTAAAAGCCTTTTGATAGAAATTCTAAATAACCACAACAGATTGTGTCAAAATAACACAAATGATGATCACGGAACAGTATTTTCACAATAGCGCTTCCGTATTGTTTTCAAAGAAAATAATGAAAATTCAGATCCCGTCAACGATAGCATTGTTAGAGGTGAAGCGTCAGCTCGGATTGGAGGACGCTGTGGAAGGAAATCAGTCATTTCTGTTTGAAAGGATCTTTCCTGTAAATATCTTTAAACGATTTACGGCTGTCACAAAAAATCAGGATCTGAATGTGAGATAGTAGCCTGAAACCTGGTCTTATTTATATGTATCCAGTGCCTTACCTATTGTGCCACCAGGCTCAGTACCACATATAACACGGCAAAAATCACTATCATTTGTAGAAAGCAAGTACCACCTATATGAGACATAGCAGACAGTGTGTGTATTGTATTGTGCATTAAACCGGGGATCTAGAAACGACGCAGAGGCTTCGTCCCGCCGTAGCCCTCTGTGGTTCACAACCCCACAACAGGCCTCAGCAGTCCACCCACCTCACCACCGCACCACATGGAACGCAGGGTTTTTGCGTGGTTCTGCCTCCAGTTGACCCCCCCTCCCACCGGGAACGACTCATACCAGACGAGTGTAGCCACAAATGTTTGCGTGGTAGAGTAATGATGGTGTACGCGTACGTGGAGACACTGTTTGCGCAGCAGCCGCCGACAAAGTGTGACTGAGGCGGAATAAGGGGAACCAGCTCGCATTTGCCGAGGTAGATTGCAAACTGCTTTTAAAAACCGTCCACAGGCTGGCCGGCACACCGAACCTCGACTCTAATCAGCCGGGCGGATTCGTGCCGGGGACCAGCACGCTTTCCCGCACGGGAAGCAGCGCGTTAGACCGCGCGGATAGCCGGGCGGGCTAAACATAAAGTAATGTGAGAAGCCCTTGTCATCATTTTACTGAAAAATATAACTAATCTTGGACAGAAAAACACATAAAGGTCATTAATTTCGCTGATTGCTCCAACGAATGAAATACCTTAGGAGTTATAAAAAAAAGAACATACAACCTACCACTTACGCTTATGCTGTGTCTAAATTTCAAATTTTAGCTCATTTCTTTTAAAGGAAATAAACAATGTTGGGATTTGTTTAACAGTGGAAATATATCATAATTCGAGCCACAGGGTCTGCTCGACCTTATGCGATATTTATGTTACGCATTTTAATAATTTTGCGTGGTTCACAATGGATCTTAGAAGACATTCGACTATGTGAACTAGTTGACGGATTTATGCAACGATAATCTTGTAACAAGTTGAAGGAAGACACTTACAAGAACTACAGTCAAGTTTCTAGTGAAGTGGGTGACAGGAATTCCCATGCCGGTTTTTATTAATGGCTGAAAACGCTACTTGTCCAAAGAATTATTTTCCAGCACCGCCTGTGATACTTCTCCAGTAGAGCAGCGCCATCAAAGGAGACCAAATTGTGCTCATTTTTTGTCTTGTGTTATCGGGAAGCAAAGAGGGGTGACGGTAACGGAGCATCGTCAAAGGGCGATTTAAAAAGGTTACGTGATAGAAAAGCTCCTCCATCATCATAAAGGAGACTGGGAAGTGAGCAGTGACAATTTCATGGGTATTTGTACTTCAAAGAAAAGCTCGTTGCAGAGAAAGACTGCTTCAAAAGAAGAAGATGTTTCAAAATGAGATGTTGGTTCGTTTCTTGAAGGTACATTCACGCGTAAACAGATATACACGTAGACCTTTGGTAATGACGTCGAATATTTCGCTTTGACTGAGATTTTTTCCTTTATTGGTATTTCATCCCCCTCGTCTCGTATGGGTTGGTGGTGGGCCGTTAGCCGAACTATCAACCCGCTCTTCAACCAAAGGATATGGAAAGTACACACAGAAGAAATATAATAAATTAAAAGGTTGATATTTACAAATGATTTAAAATTTTAAGGATGTTTGTAATGAGGATTTAAAAGAAAGGAAACATAAATTTCATCTTTCTTTAATTTAAAACAGAAAATGTAAAAGGTGAAACAAAAACAATAAGCACACATTTAAAACCTCTAAAATCCGATGTAAAATCTATGATCTTCAAAATGAAGCTGTTCTTGTCACTACACGTTGACCTACCTTGGGAAAAATGGTCTATCGTTGGAAGAAGAAAGCTTAAGTGTTTAGTGGGGTAAGAGGATGCGGATTTACGTGGAGGATTGACGGGTGACATCGCAGAGGCGGCGTGAATGTTGGATGGACAGGAAGTGAGCCATTGTTTGGGGTATCGGTAAGGTCAAAATATGAAGAGGTAAAAAGGAGCAGGGGAAGATGAACAGGGAATCGGAAAAGGGTAGGGACAGCTGGGGGTGGAAGAGGAAAACGGAGAGCTGATGAAGTGGGATGGGTGGAATGATATTGTAGTTGGTAGGATTGGTAAATATCGGAACTTTTTGGAAACTTTGTGGTAAGGTCTTATGGGACCAAACCGCTGAGGCCACGGGTCCCTAAGCTTACACACTACTAAATCTAACTTAAGCCAACTTATGCTAAGGACGACACACACACCCATGCCCGAGGGAGGAATCGAACCTCCGACGGGGGAAGCCGCACGGACCGTGACAAGTCGCTTAAGACTGCGCGGCTACCCCGCGCGGCATATCGGAACTAATTTCATTCTCTGGGAGAGTGAGATGGGTTCATATCTCGTCGGGAGATGTTGTGGAGCATGTTTAGGTCTAGGGTTGGTGGAATATGTCGTTATAAGCGCGACAGCGTACCATGAATGGAGATTAGTGGCGAGGCATTGGAATTATTGGAGACGAGGTTGCGGATGTTGTAGGTTGTTCGAAGATGCTCAGTGTGAGTGATGATTGTTGAGAAGTTGACGAGATGGTAAAAATGGATGTGGAGCAAACTAAACAAATGCCGAAAGGAATTCGGAATGCATTACATTCTAGGACTTGAAGATAAGGAAGGAACGTAAATGAAGTGGAGATTCATACAACATTTGCGTAGTAGAGGATGGATGGAATCAAGGTTTTTCAGGTTTATGAGATACTAGAGGGATGTAATCCCCAAGTGCGGTTACATAGTCGTTTTAGTCTATTGTCGGCTTTCTATGGATCGTTAGTAGTTAAGGTTTTCATGCTATTTATCGGTCGAGGGTTTGCGCAAGATATTTTTATAAAGTAGTTAGGTGGACAGGACAGTTCTAAACTATGAGATAGAAATCTCGGAGGCGGAAGTAGTTCTTCCTATAATTATGGCCTGGGTTTTAGAGGGGTTGATTTTGAGGAGCCATTAACTGCACCAAAAGGTAAACTAATTAAGGTGGGCTTGGAGGGATCGTTTCTCGAGATTAGCATAAAATACTAGGAAAACGATGTCATCAGCATAGTAAAGGATGTGAACTGGTGGAGGTGGTTTTGAGAATATAACCAGTGGAGACGAGATAAAGGAGAGGAAAGAAGACAGCTCCTTGGATCGTATGCAGTGGGATGGATGTAATGGGAATTAGTATTGCTAATAGTGTCGAATATTGGGCCATTAGATAAGAAGGACGCAATAAGGCGGACGTAGATAACGGGAGTAGGAGTCTGGAATACCACGCACGGCTATAGGCTACCTCCAGGTCGTGGGAAACAAAAATAGCTTGGAACAGGATGTGAATGAGGCACAGGAGTTGATCATCAGAGGAGAAGATGGTACGGAAGCTTCTGTGGTTAACAGGAAGCAGGCGGTGATGTATGCGTCAGAAGAGGATGGATACAAAGAACTTGCTAAGTTCTACAGAGAGTTACAAGACGCAGGAAAAGAATATGTTCGAAACAACAAGCAACGAGGGCTCCATAAGATCGTACAGAGGACAAGAGCGGTTCTACAGTACTGCCCTGGGGCACTCCTGACGATTTCTTTCCGATAAACACTAGTCGTTAAGAACATTGTATTTGGTCCTATTATTAAAAAGATCTTCGAACCACTCACATGTCTGACAACCTATTCCGTATGCATGACTAGAAAATACGCGGGAAGCGAAGAGGCAGGGTGGTCTGCTTTTCATCCTCCAGATTCTTCCATATTTGGTTGACGAAGAAACATAACGTGTGCCCGAGTGATTACGTTGCCCCATCTAACACATGTGTTAAAACAAGAACATTAACGAGCGGGCCATTCACAGCATACAGCGTTGCTTCACTCAACTCCGTTTGCAAGTGAAGAGCGCGAGAGGCGAATAAACGTAGCACAGTTGATATTGCTGGGATGGGGAAGGCGTAACGACTCCAACAGCCTAATTAAATAATGCGGCGGGCCTTTTATGTCAGCGACACCTGTGAAGTATCAGCCGCTCCGCGCCACCCAGCGTGCGCTACATGCGTCACCGAGCTCCTGTATTTTTTTTACGAAAAAAAAGCAAAAAACGAAAAAAAGAATTACCTCTCGGTTTGTTGGGCATAAGC
Organism: Schistocerca americana; assembly: GCF_021461395.2. NCBI lineage: Eukaryota > Metazoa > Arthropoda > Insecta > Orthoptera > Acrididae > Schistocerca > Schistocerca americana. Next base: position 478,920,405 of record NC_060121.1, read on the forward strand.
CGGAAATATGCTTTTCGTTTGCCAAATTATTCCGTGTGTGGCTGACGAATACACTTGCGTGCCTATACAAATGTTCACTTGTGTGTCTGTCTGTCTGTGTCTGTGTGTGTGTGTGTGTGTGTGTGTGTGTGTGTGTCTAAAAGAGGCAGAGAGAGAAAGAGAGATATTCGGACCGGAAGTGAAGAGAGAGTGGGTTGACGTCTCCATAGCGTCTGGGAAATACATTAGTTCATATAGGGGAAAAAAATTATACTGAATTTTTCCAGTTGTCTGTCCGTTTATTTCGATCGTATCTCACAAACCTTTGCACGCCATTAGTCTGACTTCATGTTCAAATTTTATGCCGGGTACGAAACACCTCGTGGCCCAATCCCACGTGCATGATAAATCTTAGCCCATGGCCGTTATCGGCAACGTCACGCGACGTTGGCGCCGTCAAAGATGGTATAGCCGCGCGGCATTAGTCGAGCGGTCTGAGGCGCTGCAGTCATGGACTGTGCGGCTGATCCCGGCGGAGGTTCGAGTCCTCCCTTGGGCATGGGTGTGTGTGTTTGGCCTTACGATAATTTAGGTTAAGTAGTGTGTAAGATTAGGGACTGCTGACCTTAGCAGTTAAGTCCCATAATATTTCACACACACACACACACACACACACACACAAAGATGGTATGGTTCGAAACGTTTTGTTATCGCCCGGCGTGACTGCGTAAATGTTACGTAGCAATTGGTTGTCGATTTGATCATAAACCATCCTCGGAGGGACCGATGGCCATAGCAGTCAGGTCCCTTCAATCCCACAAACCAACCAACCATCCTCAGATCACAGTCTTCCTGACGCGTAACTTTTCCTTTTGCCAGGCAATTATTATAGTATCTCAGTAGAGTAATGCACAAGATGTACTGTTTATTCAGTATCATCATCAGGAACTTTCGATTGCGTTTTGAAAATTGTATATATATATATATATATATATATATATATATATATATATATATATATATATAATCTGCAAACCACTGAAAAGAGCGTAGTTGGGGATACTTTCCATTGCACCAATTATTTACATTTTAAGCGAAACTACCAAATCGTGGCCTGAAACAGTCTTACAAGCTTATAAGGGAGTTGTGGCCAAAGTTGTGCTGATAAATAATTCGTTAACTTGCGCCGTTTCTGAGTTAACAGGTGTTGAAGTTAACCAATCACGCAGGTGTTCATGTAAACCAAAGCGGCCCGCGGGAAACAATTAGTGTCAGTTGTTCTCACAACATAGATGATAGTGCACGAGACTGCTGAGAATTTGGCTTGTGTTCGATCCTTACTACCGTCCCATGTCCATTTTTTTTGTCTCTCTCTCTCTCTATTGTTCGTCTTAAGAAACCAATCGAAGACAACGTTTGGTGACACCGTCTCTGGCGGGCTGCTAGAATTTGCGTGCTCAACGACCTCTCTGGCTAACTTCAATGGTATTTAGTTCGGAAACGGAGCAATGTATTAATTTTTTTTTTCTTAGCAGTTATTTCTCAGCAGATCTAACCTGTAACACCTTACAAGTTTTCAGACTGTTTGTGTCCACCCCGTATATACCACTTGTCTTAAATGGTGTTTATTACGTTGTTTTATACAAACAAATTGATTTTAATCGTATTTATAAATACATTATCGTTTCTCCCCCCATGAACCATCAACCTCGGTCAGGTAGTATGGCTTACGGCCTGAGTGGCGGAAATAGCCGCAACGTATGTGTGACCACAACGGAGGGAAATCTATGGAGAGACGAGACAAACGTGCGGTTCATGAAGATGGGCAGCAGCCATTTCAGTAGTTGCTGGGGCAACGATGTGGATGGTTTACCAATCTGGCCTCGTAGCGTGGATGACTGACTGATCTGGTCCTGTAACATGACCCTGCGGTGCTGGTACTGCGAACGGCAGAAAGCAAGGGAAAACTTGTCCCAAGGTTATGCAGCTCTTTTGTATGGGTTACTTAATGGTGGCATACTCTTGCATAAAATATTGCAGAGTAAAATGGTTCTCTATTCGGATCTCTGTCTGGAGATTACTCAGGATGTTGTCATCAGGAAGAACAAAACTAGCGTTCTATGGCTCGGAGCGTGTAAAGTTGGATCCCATAGCCGAGAAAATTTAAAAAGAGAAATGGATAGGTTGAAGTTAAATATAATGGGGATTAACGAATCTCGGGGGCAGGATGAACAGGTCTTTTGGCCAGGTGAGTACAGGGTTGTAAGTAAAAAATTAAATAGCACGATCTAGGAATAGGTGTAATAATGAATAAGAAACGCAGGTTCGTGCTCTGGGCTATTTATGGAGCTGAAATCGTTTTGCACGTTTGGTAGAAATCTGTCAGGCATGTTAAGGGCTTTTAATAATGTGCTAAGGGCACGTAATCCTTTAGTTGTGAGATCTCCATGAAGTTAGTTGGGTCGATTCCTTACAAGCGTTTAATATTTTAAAGGAAAAAGGTTTTGATATTAAATCAAGATTCAGAGTTGTTTTGGAATATTAACAGTGCTAGTGTTTGTCTGAAGTGAAGGGAAAAGAACTGTCGTGAGAATCCAATACTACAATATATGAAGTACTCTTTGTAATATTATATATGTTTAGTAATTAGAATTTTGAAATAATGTTTAAAGTTATGAGTTCTCTATTCTGTTATGGGTGAGTCTGAAAGACATATTGCTGATAATATTTGTGTGGGTAAGTTAACCAGTGGAATTTGTTTACAGACACTCTGTTTATGACAGTTCATAACGCTTGTGTCACACGTCCGTTACTTGTCTTATACGATAAAGTATAGCTCCCGTGGTAAGTTCTGAAAGTGAATCCTGTGCCAACGTCATTTTCCTTGTTTTAGATCAAGCTGTTATTAGTCTAGCTGTACTGCCTATGGCATTGGGCCAGGTCGCATTACCTAGTTAACTAAACGACCTAAGCAGTTTTTGGTCTGCCAAACTGAACAACTCTGTAATCCAGTTTGATTGTTGGTATATTCTTTAACGTAGATGTTGCCATTTAGTCTTGGTGATTACAGTAAATCAGAAGGTAGATATATGTGTTTTTAGCCACCTTGTTAAATACATTAAAACCAAATATTTGAAGTTAAATTTTCGTAGTATTCAAGTTGGATTTCTTTCATTTTCAACCGATTTTGAAAACCAAATCTATATTAAATTAGCTGCTTTTGTTGTAAAGTTACACTCCTGGAAATGGAAAAAAGAACACATTGACACCGGTGTGTCAGACCCACCATACTTGCTCCGGACACTGCGAGAGGGCTGTACAAGCAATGATCACACGCACGGCACAGCGGACACACCAGGAACCGCGGTGTTGGCCGTCGAATGGCGCTAGCTGCGCAGCATTTGTGCACCGCCGCCGTCAGTGTCAGCCAGTTTGCCGTGGCATACGGAGCTCCATCGCAGTCTTTAACACTGGTAGCATGCCGCGACAGCGTGGACGTGAACCGTATGTGCAGTTGACGGACTTTGAGCGAGGGTGTATAGTGGGCATGCGGGAGGCCGGGTGGACGTAACGCCGAATTGCTCAACACGTGGGGCGTGAGGTCTCCACAGTACATCGATGTTGTCGCCAGTGGTCGGCGGAAGGTGCACGTGCCCGTCGACCTGGGACAGGACCACAGCGGCGCACGGATGCACGCCAAGACCGTAGGATCCTACGCAGTGCCGTAGGGGACCGCACCGCCACTTCCCAGCAAATTAGGGATACTGTTGCTCCTGGGGTATCGGCGAGGACCATTCGCAACCGTCTCCATGAAGCTGGGCTACGGTCCCGCGTACCGTTCGGCCGTCTTCCGCTCACTCCCCAACATCGTGCAGCCCGCCTCCAGTGGTGTCGCGACAGGCGTGAATGGAGGGACGAATGGAGACGTGTCGTCTTCAGCGATGAGAGTCGCTTCTGCCTTGGTGCCAATGATGGTCGCATGCGTGTTTGGCGCCGTGCAGGTGAGCGCCACAATCAGGACTGCATACGACCGAGGCACACAGGGCCAACACCCGGCATCATGGTGTGGGGAGCGATCTCCTACACTGGCCGTACACCACTGGTGATCGTCGAGGGGACACTGAATAGTGCACGGTACATCCAAACCGTCATCGAACCCATCGTTCTACCATTCCTAGACCGGCAAGGGAACTTGCTGTTCCAACAGGACAATGCACGTCCGCATGTATCCCGTGCCACCCAACATGCTCTAGAAGGTGTACGTCAACTACCCTGGCCAGCAAGATCTCCAGATCTGTCCCCCATTGAGCATGTTTGGGACTGGATGAAGCGTCGTCTCACGCGGTCTGCACGTCCAGCACGAACGCTGGTCCAACTGAGGCGCCAGGTGGAAATGGCATGGCAAGCCGTTCCACAGGACTACATCCAGCATCTCTACGATCGTCTCCATGGGAGAATAGCAGCCTGCATTGCTGCGAAAGGTGGATATACACTGTACTAGTGCCGACATTGTGCATGCTCTGTTGCCTGTGTCTATGTGCCTGTGGTTCTGTCAGTGTGATCATGTGATGTATCTGACCCCAGGAATGTGTCAATAAAGTTTCCCCTTCCTGGGACAATGAATTCACGGTGTTCTTATTTCAGTTTCCAGGAGTGTATTTGTTTTAGCGCTCTTTGGTCTATTTTAAACTCAACTTTCAGTAACAGTGAGACCGGAACATGTTAAAAGTATTTCTTTATCAAACTGCAGTTGGAAATCAGATTGTGTCTATGCCGTTACCAGTGGTGGATTTTTTCATGTTTTTTTAATAAAAAATAGATATTAATTCTGTGTATCCTCAAGCTGGACTGAGTACACAGCAGCCTTGTGCCCTGCAACCGTTCTTTCCAGGTGAAAATACCTTCAGATTTCAGGACAAATGTAAAAAACTCCAATTGGAAATAAAGCTACCGAACTATCAGTTTAATAAGTCCAAATTGCAAAACATTGACTCGAAATACATACAGAAGAATAGAAAAATTGGTAGAAGCCGACCTCAGGGAAGGTCAGTTTGGTTTCTGAAGAAATGTATGTACACGCGAAACAATACTGACCTACCACTTTTGTTAGAAGATAGTTTAAGGAAAGGCAAACTTACGTTTACCTCATTTGTAGACTTCGAAAAGCTTTTGACGATGTTGACTGGAATACACTCTTTGAAGTTCTGAAGGTAGAAGGGCCAAAATTCAGAGAGTTATTTACAATTCGTAAAGACACGAGACAGAAGTTGTTAGAGGCGAAACGTATGAAACCGAAACATTGGTTGTGAAGGGAGTGAGACAGTGTTGTGACCTATTCCCGATGATATTCAGCACGTACACTGAGCATGAATTGAAGGAAAGCAAGGAGAAATTTGGAAACAGGATTGCAGTTGCTTAGAAATCAATATGCAGGTATGAATAATAAAGATGTATAATGTTAAAAACGTTTATTTTTTTAAGAAACTTTAAAAGTTTATACATAAAACATTCGGAGCTATTACTTTTCAGCACGACCTCGTATGTTTCACCTCAATATTTTTGAACAGTATCATTGTTGCACTCTCTTACCAACAAAAATACCTTTAATAGAGTGCAAAATAATACTGTGAAGAAATTTAACATGAACGTAGTCGTTTTGTAAGTTGAAGTTACAGTATGTTGTAGGTTAAGGGACCTTTCCGTCACGTTTCGAGCATTTCCCTCCTGTTCTACCGGTGCCGTTCGCGTCTACATTTGTGGTACTTCGGCGAAATGTAACATGCAGCGAGTAGAACATCCGTGAATACAATACTGGTCCCATCTAATGACGAACCATGTTGGGTTTATTGTTGGCAACGGGTACGGTCCCCCTGTGAATGGATGCGTAATCATGGCTAGAATACTCTACAGAGGCGGACAGGTTGCAGTTCCATTCACGTGGGCAAGAAACTATCTTAAACATGGCTAATAATTTTCTGGACTTTCTTCTCATTTCGAAATTTTCTTCGTGCTACTTTATTTTCCAAAAATTGCCGAAACAACGTAGATGCAGTCGTAGGTGAATATAAAAACCCATTTAGTAAAATGTACATTGCAGGCGTGCCTTGACACCCAGAATTCCCTTCCCCCCCCCCCCCCCCTCCACTCTCACGTTTTTAGATCTTCACTTGCCGGCATGCATTGTATAGTGGCTTGCGGAGTGTATCTGTAGATTTAGGGGATTTAGGGTTGATAAGCACGAGAAAACTTCAGTTTTGCGGTATGTTGTAGTTGTCACAACAGTTAAAACATTGCTAGTGCGTTTCACTCCAGTATTTTTCCCTCCACTCTTTTTACCTCCGCGCTCCAGCGAAGATGCTCCTTCAAACGTCTCTCTCCTTGTCCGGAAATTCTTGCGGCGGAAGCGACCGGCACGGCCATTGTTCGGCCTCTTCCCCTGTCTTTAGGTCGTCTCGCGCTGATGAGACTGGCCGCGTGCCAGGGCTTGGGAAAGCAGCTCCCTGAGGGCCGACCCAGTTAAAGTCGGCGCCTCGACGCTTCCCGCACGCGTGGCGCGCATTGTTCCCCGGCTGATTTGTGGACCCGCACTGCATCACCGCCGCGCTTCTTTCTCCTGGACCTCCCGTAACAAAAAACCTTAATTTCCTGCGCCGCTGTGCGGGTCGCAATCACGACGAGACGGCTTGTGTGCCCCTATCGATGTCCCGCTTAGTGTTCCTGCCGATTGTGTGTGATTTATTTATGTCATCTCCGCCATCGAATGGGACCTGCAAGTCTGCTGGGGAGTACACATAATCGACGAAATGCATTGTACTGGTGTCTGAACCAGCCATATATATATATATCAGAAATTTCGAAATGAATACTAGTGTTTGGAAGCAAAACAGGGTACGACAAAGGAACGGGAAAGTTTGAAATAATTATAAAGAAATGAAGCAAACTAACAAAATTTATCTTATGCTTAATTACGTGTTGAAAAGAGTGGAAACTGGATTATCCGTCACTTTTGAAAAAATGTGTCCCTTCAATGCTGTTCAATTCGCGGCATACGTGAGTCGATTCTGAAGATTTGTCGCAGCGTGGCGCAATGTTTTCTCTGAGATGCTCGCGATGTTTTCTTCGATCTTAGCCTTTAGCTGGGCAAAGTTTGTTGGTCTAGTCTAGTACACAATGGTCTTCAGATGTTCCAATAAATGGTAATCACAGAGTTAGAGGTCTGGAGATAGTGGCTGCCAAACGACGTCGGTGTTCCTTGAAACTATGCAATACCAAAGAAATGTTTCGTTTCAGTCATAGACAGTTGGGCAGTAAATGAGGTGGCTTCTCGTTGTTGAAACCAGGTGTGGGGAATGTCTAGACGTATAAAAGAATGGGCCTTGGAGCCAAAAATGTGTCTAATATATTGACACCTTCAAAGAGATAAGGGCCTTTCCTCTCTACCCCTCCCCTCCCCCCCCCCCAATATGATGCTGCATACCATACACTGAATGGTGCTGGTGGAGCGGAAAGATTTATTTACACTATGTTCTGCTTATTCACGTATCCAGTTAGGTGAAAATGAGGTTCACCTGACATGCAAGAATTTTCAGTCAGATTGGCATCCTCATTTACGTAACAATTTTTCACAAAATTGGCGACGCATGCAAAATCGTTGGGTTTCTGTTCTTGAAGAATCTGGAGCTTTCAAGGATGTAACTGAATCCAAAGGAGTATTGTCAACGCCCGAGCCCCGATGTCGAGGCCACTTTACGCACAAAACGACGGGTGCTCTTCACCACTGCAGCTTGCATAGCATAAGTGTTTTCTGTCGTACTTAGGGACAATACAGGCCCACTATGTTCTTTTCTCAAATCCGAACTAGTCTCTTCATAGTTGCGAATCCATGGTTTGATTGCGTGTGAGGAAGGAACCTGTTAACCGGAGTGGATCTCATAGTCGCGCCGAAATACGCTTGGTGTAGCTGTCGCACTGTCAGTAACAAGCACTCACGCCGACCGCACGCTCCGCGCCGCTCCACTGTTTCAGTTCAGCTCAAAGTCCGTTACTAGTCGATTCCATTTATGGAGCAACTACAGGGCTGCCAACATTAACTTTTCCGGTTTGTTAGTGCCACCCTGTATGAGCGTACCGGAGACATCACGCTAATACTGTGTAACAGCCCCTATCGCATTGGCAATAGCCTCATACAGGCATGTGATATTCAGCTGACGCCCGGATCATCACCCGCTGTCCCAAAGTGTCCCAGACATTCAGACATTGTCTATGCGATTACTTTCAAAATATTTAGTTTCCCAGCCGAGTTGCGACAGGTTGCGTGACTGTTCGTTAATCTAGAAACATTTGCATGCAGGCCTGTGAAAAACGGTTGTTGATGTCTTAGAAGATGGGAGTGTCCAAAGCATATTTGTCTAGAAGTACAAGAAGTGAATACTTGGTCATTGGCCATCGAGAATGTTGAAATAGATGTTGTGGTTTACGGTCGTACTAGTCTTAATGAGTGGCTCTAAGTCATGAAGTCATGGTCTGCACACCTCTCCCCTCTTGCCCCCCCCCCCCCCCCCCCCCCGCCATCACGAAAAAAAAAAAAAAAACGGAACCAAAGCCGACCTAGGATGCACCCTCCACACGGTATGGGTTAAACTCGTCATTGGATTATCGTGTCGGTGTACTCTATTCCTTTCATCTTTGGAAAGAGGTAAAATCGCGACTCGGTGGCCACAGTACATGCTTCGAATCAGCTACTGTCCAGTTTCTACAGCTACATCTACATCTAAACTCCGCAATCACACTTCGGTGTGTGGCACAGGGTACTTCATGTATCGCTGTCACTTACCCCCTAATTGTTCCATTTGCGTACAGTTCGTGGGAAGAACGACTGATGGAAGCTTCCATGTGGCTTAGAATCTCTCAAATATTATCTTCATGGTCTTTTCGCGACATATAAATAGGATGTGACAATATATTTCTTGCAAAATGTTATTTAGAGCGATATGGTAAAAACACATTTATTCATGAATGGTGATCTGTTTCGGTGGGTCAGTGATGTGTGGATACGATGGTACTGACCTAGGACCGTGGATAGTGCCCACTGATGTCCTGACCACACATTATCACTGTAGTATGGTCCGAAGATGTTTGTTTTCTTTTTTTTATTTTACTTTTTGCTATAAAACATTTCCATTGCATATCAGGAAATAACTTCCATGTTTCTACAGGGAACCGCAGAGGGTAAAACAGAGCCTGGAATACATCCAACAAGGTTGGCACAGTGGCACAGGAGAGGAATTCGTGGAGAGCAGCATTGAAACCAGTCAGAAGAGGAATGTCTCATAAAGAAATAAATACACAAAAACAAAAAAGATACATATGTAATATAGATGGTATTAATGCAGTATTTTTAAAACTTCAGCTTAATAATTTCACGGTAAGTTGAAATTGAGGAACGCTGATACGTGTGCGTATGATAAACCCCTTCCCTTGAAAACTTGTCCCCTTCATACCCCCTCTCTGTTACCACACATGATGTGTCACTGATCTCATTTGTACAATGACTACAGTACACGCGAAGTGCCTATTTGCTCCCACCACCATGAGTGGAATGCATAAATTCTAATAAATGTTCACCAACCTTCAGTCTTCTATAGTTGTTGTCCCCTGCGCAGAAAACAGCACTTACCTTCCTCTTAAAGAGGTAGAAATACTTTCGAAATAATTAAATCTACAATTAGTTTGTTTTTACGGGTTGTCACTTGCTTTTTATTAGCTGGAGACGGGAAACTGCACAATTACATTCCATTTTAGACTCACAAATAATTTCCATTCTTCAACAAAATAATGAATAGCGTATTTCCGTAATTACTATCTCATTGTCCTCAAATACATGTCCAAATAACCAGAAATTGCTAATAAAACCTTAATTGACACCAACCGCGGCAGACAACATGTCTGTCCTCCGAGGCTGCCGAACCAGCTCTGATCTTACAGCTGAACCACTTCGCCCTCCATCCGAGTTAGGCGCTATCCGTAGATCACCGAAGTGCTTCATCTACCTTTTCGAGTACCAGTTGTTTATTATCCTGCTGGTTATCAATACTTGTGATATAATGGAATGATAGCACGCCATTGAGAGATGCTTGAATATGAAATGCAATTAAATACGCTGTTTAGTTTGTTTAATATTAATAACAGAACATTATCATTTTCGCGCGCAACTACCGAACGCAGTAACCAATCACGGAGAAGGACCACAGTTTAGGTGGTCTTCCTCTCGTAACCCGTAAGGAACAAACCATTTGTCATCGGTACCTCACATGACCTTGTTGCTGAATACGATGGCTGAAAAGCCAGAAATATTATAATTTTCACGATTCTTCATAATTTATCTGAAGAAACGCCATTTTAAATGAAATAAAATTATGTCATATTGTTCAGCGTTGATTTAAAAATCATATTAGTAAACTTTTTATGGTTTCTTCAGTGGAAAGCTGTAGAGGAAAAGGTGTAAAAATGGGCACACGTGTAATTATGGGCACCCCTCACGAAGAGGGTATGGGAAGTGCTGCGATCTGACAACTAGGACGGCAAACGGTGCCTGTTGTTAATAGCCGGTAGCAGTGAACAGTTGGAAGTATTGTTTCAAGCACTGTAGCTACACCGTCGGTTATTGTGTGAATTGCTGTTTGTTCAGGACTCCAAACGTTTGGCAGGTATGTGAAATCGTCTTCTTTTATAGCCATCGAATTAGTCTAAAACAATTTCTCAGTGATATACGGAATAACAGAGACCTAAGCTACTTTTAGAAGCACGTTTTACGTTACATACGATTTTACGTTAGACGTGATAGTGGCCCTGTTGCTTAAGTATGGTTGGTGTAAATATGAGCCCATTGGCGCAAAATTGGGCTCATATTGAAGGAGGGCCCATAATTACACCATCCATTCTCTTAAACAGTGTATAGCAGTTAAATAATTTTATGGGGATATGGTAAGTCAAATTCAAGTCACACAGCAACAAACAAACAAACAGAATTTTCAAATTGCAATAATATCCTCTAGTGCTTTTGTTCGTCCTTGCAGAACACCGAGAACGAAGAAGCGCTATAAATGTAGGAACCCGAGGCATCACCGGGATAAATCTCAGATGGTACATGCCATAGCAGCTGCGAAAGCAAAGGAGGCTTCTGTGAAAGGTACTGCAAGAACATTCAGAGTGCCTCATACCACTTTGCAGAGATTTTTTAAACTAGATGAAGTCTCTGATCAAGCACTTCAAGAAACAAAGCTTGGAAGGTAACCGATTTTAAATGAAGACCTCGAAAAACAGCTATTTTCTTATCTCCATGAGATGGAGCAAAAATTCTTTGACGGACCTGAGAAGTGTGGCATTTTTACTTGCCCAGAGAAATAGTTTGACAATCCCATTCACAGGAGGAGAAGCAGGACGAGCTGGGGCTGACCTTTTCCTTGAGAGACACTAGGATCACCTGTCAGTTCTCAAATCTTGTGCCGGAGACTTATGCTTCAGTAAAGCGAATGTAATGGTTTTCTTTGATTTATTGGCAGACGCTTTCAATAAACACTCTTATCCAGCAGACCGAGTGTATAACGTGGACGAGACAGGCCTCTCCATTGCCAAAAGCAAAATTCCAAAAGTGACAGTGAAAGGGAAGAAAGAAATAGCAGCTCTAATGTGTGCAGAAAGAGGGGCTACAATCACAATTATCGCATGCATGAGGACTTCAGGACATTATTTCCTGCCAGTGGTACTTTTTCCTAGAAAAGGCTGACCCCTGGTGCAATTGATAGAGCCCATCTTTCAGGATGGGTTCAAAACAATTTGTTCACCAAATGGTTCGTTCACTTCATTGAAATAACATGTCCGACTGAACACAGACCTGTTCTCCTCATCTTGGATGATCATTATACCCACGTTCGAAATCCAGATGTGACTAACTTGGCGAAAGAACACCACATGACTATCGTCTCACTTCCCCCACATTGCACCCACAAACTGCGGCCTCTAGATAAGACGTTCTTGGGACCTCTGAAAACGTACTACAGCGAGGCAGTGAGAGTATGGTTGCATCACAATGGGCGTCCTCTCACACCTTACGACGTTATGGAGGTTTTTGGCCAAGCCTACCTTCGTACCCAATTAGCTGAGATAGCAATAAACGGATTCAGAGTAAATGGGGCTTGCCCTATGAACCGTTATATCCTCACCGACGCTGATTTCATAGCTGCTGAGTTGGTTGCAGGAAAAACTTGATCCACAAAGGAACACAGACCTAATATTTCTTAATCACATTCTCCACTACTTACTGTCTCTGGACCATCGACATCATCTGCTTCTTCTTCGAGTTATCCTGATGTATAGTCACATCAAGCTCTAGCTATGCCAATTGATGGAGCCATTGAAACACAGGAAAGTTCTCCAGGGACTTCAACAAATGCAGTTTCACCATTCGGCATATCTCCTGTACCCAACATTAAGAAGAGAACCACAACGCGGGGACGAAAAGCAGCGACCGCATGCCACATCACTGGAAAGCCATACAAAGACCAGTTGACAAAGTCGCTGTCAAGAAGAGGTCATTGAGTTTCTCTGGGGTTAGAAGCTGCCCTGCAGACAGAGGTGCAAGATCCAAAGGGCTTCAAAAGAACAAAATTTGTTCCACATAACTATCTGATTCATCATCGGACTCTTCAGGCTCCTGCAGCCTTTACCTTATGGACAGCGATAATGACCTCGATGTGAACAATGGGGATACACCAGACTCGCATATTTTGTGATGAAAAGTTCTGTCTAGACAAGAGAGGAGACGTATGGATTAAATGTGTTATGTGCCAAATGTGGACACACTTAGATTGTGATGGTTTTGATGTTGCTACTTAAGTTTGCGATTACTGTAATTAATTTCAGATTCCATGCATCAACGTACGAAAGTTGCTTATTCTAGACTAAATTACAATTTTGTATTGTTTTAACCCATTTTATTAAAATACTTCAAAAGATTTCTTGCACCTTTATTTGGATGCTTGTATTTACACCCCCTTCCTTATATTCCACTTCACAGGCTTTTCGTAAATCTTTATTTTGGAACAGAAATAATGGATACTAATCATTTTTTCACCTCTCATCATTTCTTAAACTTGTTATACTTGTTAATTAAGGTATAACATCTAGAATTCTTACAAAAGAAGGTACGTTTAAGGCAAAAACAAAAGAGGGTGCCCATATATACACCATTTCCTCTGAAGTAAAAAGTAAACAGAAGCAGCTGCAAAACCCATGAATCATGACGTGGCCGCTGTCGATCGCCCGCTGCTTACATTTCACGACAGCCCATCACAACCTACCATCCAACTACAATATTATTGCACTTTGTCTGTCGTGGTCGTTATCGCAAACGAGCGCTGACGTGACAACAAACATAAAGCACATACATTTTTTTGACTGCCGTATACTTCGTGGAAGTCCGAATGACTTCCCGCACAAGTTGTCTGGACGTGAAGGCAGCACAAGACATTGTGATAGGCTTCAAACACACAGGTGAACACACGAGCCGACGGAAGTGCTCTCACCCCCAAGTGCAGTAAAAAGTACAGCGTGAGTCTAAACTTTTATTATTTCATCATTTTTTTCATTTTCTAGATTAGGGCCATCACAAATTTTGAAACCGAAATCAATTAAGAAAAAGGGTGAAGTCTAAGTAAAATTAATCTTTATCAAAATGCTGTTTGTGCTTAATACGTGAACAAAAGCTTTTTTAAAATTATATGAATTATTATTATGGTATTGTTACATATCTCCATCAGGAATTGACATTCAGCATCAAAATGAATAATAGTTTTCTAGATTCCAAGTAAATTTCTAGAGTTCACAGCAGACAAATTGTCGCCATCAGAAAATTATACAAAATTTAGCTAATTTTAATTCGAAAACCATTAAACATGTGAGAGCTTTTTGTTGTTTTCGTTATTTTTTACAATAATTGACCCCTATAAAAATTACTAATGATTTAAATAAATATGAGACAATTTTTTTCTATTTTTCGTCAGATTTCAAATGGATTAGCCCTTACCTGCAAACTAGCAACAAATTAATTAGGCAGCTTTATTTCTTCGAGGGTATAGTCAAAATATTGTTAAATAAATCACTTTGCTGCTATAGCTTACGTCAGGATTAGTTTCTCATGTGATAACCAGGTGCCAGTCCTGCTTCAAGACACAAAGGAATTAAATACATCAGTTGCCAGTGGGCTTTGATTTATTTCAATGGGCCAAGCCGAAAATTTGTGCCGCACTGGGATTCGAAACTAGGTCTCCAGCTTACTAGGCCACTACATCGCCTGGACACTACCGATGCAGGTTGCTACATTTTTATGGGAATGATACTGGAATTAGAGAACATTGAAAAGCAACCAGATGGATTATCAAAGCCATACTAAACGAAATAATAATAAAAAACTTTATGTCTCCTCAGGAACGAATCATAGAACTAGTAGAGTTTTTTAGTGAAACTATCCTGTACTTTACGAGACACACAAAGTGTGATATACTAATGAGGGCAGATTTTAATTTTGTTGTAAAACCGACAGACAAAACTGGATCAACCCCTAACTGTTGCTCTTTCCATAAGATGATTGGAGGACTACAACCGACAGATGTCACAGATGACTACCATAACGCGATCCCACTATATGCAAGTATCTACATTGTCAGCCTCGAGACGGAACTGATTTTATACGACAACAGGAATAGATGTACAGGGTTATGGTTAATCCACGTCAGCTTTTCGGACCATCATGCAGTTGTCGTTAAAATAAAATGTTTACCCCGGCCCACCGAAATGGGACAGGGATACTGGAAGCTAAACTGTAGCCTGCTTAGTATTGAAAGAGCAAAAACAGATTTCTGCGAATGTACCGAACATGTGTTCACCGGAAGCGGGTTTCTTAGTAGCGTTCTTGCGTGTGGGATAAATTGGTGAAACATGCAAATCGTAAACAGTTAAGAAACATAGCGTACAGGATCAAAAAGTGGTTCAAATGGCTCTGCACACTATGGGACTTAACTTCTGAGGTCATCAGTCCCCTAGAACTTAGAACTACTTAAACCTAACTAACCTAAGGATAACACACACATCCATGCCCGAGGCAGAATTCGAACCTGCGACCGTAGCGGTCGCGCGGTTCCAGACTGTAGCGCCTAGAACCGCATATAGGATCAGTCACTCTAGAAGTAAAAACATCGAACAGTATTATATGATTTTTCGAGGACTCGAAGAAATTGTGGATAACGGAGAAGACCAATCCCAGGAATTGATGGAATACAAAAGGATATCGAAGGCAAAATAATCACTTGCAAGGATAAGGGATATATTCCAGACAACAATGGAGCGGAAGTGTTTAAACTCAGAAGAGTGTTCCTGAAGTCACTCTGTAGCAGTTCTTGAAGTGTGGTGTCCTGCTGAAATTGCCCAAGTCTGTCGGAATGCACAATAATCATGAATGGATGCAGGTGATCAGACAGGATGCTTATGGACGTGTCATTTGTCAGAGTCGTATCTAGACGTATCGGCTCCATACCCATACACGTCCATCTGCTCGATGCAATTTGAAACGAGACTCGTCTAACCAGACAACATGTTTCCAGAAATCAACAATCCAATGTCGGTGTTGACGGACCCAGGCGGTGCGTAAAGCTCTGTGTCGTGCAGTCATCATAGGTACACGAGTGGGCCTTTGCCTCAAGACCATATCGATGATGTTTCGTTGAATGGCTCGCACGCTGACACATGTTGATGGTCCGGGATTGAAATCTGCAGCAATTCGCGGAAGGGTTGCATTTCTGTCAAGTTGAACGATTCTCTTCAGTCGTCTGATGGCCCCTTCCTGCAGAATCTTTTTTCGGCCGTAGTGAAGTCGTAGATTGGATGTTTTACCGGATTCAAGATATTCACGGTACACGTCAAATGTTCGTGCGGGAAAAACTCCACTTCATCGCTAACTCGGAGATGCTGTGTGCCATAGTTCGTACGCCGGCTATAATACCATGTACAATCTCACTTAAATCTTCATAACCTGCCATTGCAGCAGCAGTAACCGATCTAACAACTACACCAGACACTTGTTGTCTTAAATAGGCGTTGCCGACCGCAGCGTTGTATTCGGCCTACTTACATATCTCTGTATTTGAATATGCATGCCTATACTAGTTTCTTTGGAGCTTCAGTCTAAAATACAAAGATTTTAAAAGGTAACGAGGGTGGTGTAGCTTTACGGATGCGACTGTACGTTCAACGCTGCGCACGGGAGCTAACATGTTCTTAAATGATCTGTTTCAGACTGCAGCACGGCTACACTACCTGAGACTCAAGTGAAATCATTAACTTGAACATTGAGGCTTGTCTGACACAGCGCTGCACCAAACACCAGGCTGTTCACAAAACCTAGCCGTATGGAAGTAGATTAAATTTAATTGTCCGATGGTACTGAAGACAACAAAGGTTGATATTAACATCACGAAGTTAGTGCACACGGATTTCACAAAGTTCACGAATTAAAGACGAGAACGATCACCTGGCTTGTATATTCTCATGTTGAAAAGTCCCCTTAGAAAAATTATAAATTACTGTGCTGGTAAACTTCTACGTTATTTGATACAGAGGCATCTGAGTTTACTTATTCTGATCATCAATAAACTGACACATAACATTTTTGGCGCATCGCAATATTACTTTCAATAATCCCTACAAAAGAATGGCCCTGACTAACAATAACCTATACCTTTCATGAATCATTCACCTCACAAAAATCTTCGTTACTCGAACTGTTGCAATACAGCGAGCGCCAATACTGCCAGTTAAATAAAAGATTATAACTACGAAAGACACTATATACTGGTAGGCATAGTTAGCAAATGAAAGATTTTGATAGAGAACAAACAATGTATTCATCTTAATAATGTTCAAAAGGCATCATATATATATATATGATGGATATTACTCTCGCACGCCTCTAGTACGCATTGCCGGTACTTTAAATAGCCGGCGCTACATATCCGGGGTGCTGGAGCCAGTTGTCCTTCCTTACGTTCAGGGCTCGGCCACAGCCATATTTCAACAGGATAATGCGCGACCACACGTGGCACGCATTGTCCAATGGTTCTTCGTCAATAACCAGATTGAATTGCTTCCCTGGTCGTCTCGCTCTCCGGATCTTTCGCCGATAGAAAACATGTGGTCCACGGTTGCTCAACGAGTGACCCAGATTACATCCCCAGCTGCCACACCAGATGAGTATCATTTGATACTTGGTATCAAAGTATCATTTGATACTTGGTCAACATGTTATCTACAAAATAAATTTGTTGTGCTACCTCTTGCCTTTCTTGGTGTTGCATTTACGGTGGCCAGCAGTATATATATATATATATATATATATATATATATATATATATATAATGATCACACGCACGGCACAGCGGACACACCAGGAACCGCGGTGTTGACCGTCGAATGGCGCTAGCTGCGCAGCATTTGTGCACCGCCGCCGTCAGTGTCAGCCAGTTTGCCGTGGCATACGGAGCTCCATCGCAGTCTTTAACACTGGTAGCATGCCGCGACAGCGTGGACGTGAACCGTATGTGCAGTTGACGGACTTTGAGCGAGGGCGTATAGTGGGCATGCGGGAGGCCGGGTGGACGTACCGCCGAATTGCTCAACACGTGGGGCGTGAGGTCTCCACAGTACATCGATGTTGTCGCCAGTGGTCGGCGGAAGGTGCACGTGCCCGTCGAGCTGGGACCGGACCGCAGCGACGCACGGATGCACGCCAAGACCGTAGGATCCTACGCAGTGCCGTAGGGGACCGCACCGCCACTTCCCAGCAAATTAGGGACACTGATGCTCCTGGGGTATCGGCGAGGACCATTCGCAACCGTCTCCATGAAGCTGGGCTACGGTCCCGCACACCGTTAGGCCATCTTCCGCTCACGCCCCAACATCGTGCAGCCCGCCTCCAGTGGTGTCGCGACAGGCGTGAATGGAGGGACGAATGGAGACGTGTCGTCTTCAGCGATGAGAGTCGCTTCTGCCTTGGTGCCAATGATGGTCGTATGCGTGTTTGGCGCCGTGCAGGTGAGCGCCACAATCAGGACTGCATACGACCGGAGCACACAGGGCCAACACCCGGCATCATGGTGTGGGGAGCGATCTCCTACACTGGCCGTACACCACTGGTGATCGTCGAGGGGACACTGAATAGTGCACGGTACATCCAAACCGTCATCGAACCCATCGTTCTACCATTCCTAGACCGGCAAGGGAACTTGCTGTTCCAACAGGACAATGCACGTCCGCATGTATCCCGTGCCACCCAACGTGCTCTAGAAGGTGTAAGTCAACTACCCTGGCCAGCAAGATCTCCGGATCTGTCCCCCATTGAGCATGTTTGGGACTGGATGAAGCGTCGTCTCACGCGGTCTGCACGTCCAGCACGAACGCTGGTCCAACTGATGCGCCAGGTGGAAATGGCATGGCAAGCCGTTCCACAGGACTACATCCAGCATCTCTACGATCGTCTCCATGGGAAAATAGCAGCCTGCATTGCTGCGAAAGGTGGATATACACTGTACTAGTGCCGACATTGTGCATGCTCTGTTGCCTGTGTCTATGTGCCTGTGGTTCTGTCAGTGTGATCATGTGATGTATCTGACCCCAGGAATGTGTCAATAAAGTTTCCCCTTCCTGGGACAATGAATTCATGGTGTTCTTATTTCAATTTCCAGGAGTATATATATATATATATATATATATATATATATATATATATATATATATATATATGTATATATCAGTTCATGATATCCAGTCTTACAAATTTCCTCTTTCTGTCTTTCTGACGGACACACGTCCATATCGCCCGGTCTCAAAACTCTGGCATCTCTGTCCCCACCACTGCAGGCGGCTCACCTCCAACTGCGTAACTTTATGCGCTGCTCACATCCAACTGCCCAACACTACACAAGCGAATATTCCAACAATGAGTCCAATCAGCCACAGATTGCACACAGCACAGTCAGTGATTTTCATACAGAGCGCTCAGTGGCGTTACCAACGTAGAAACCTAAACAGCCTACTTACAATGTACACTACGTCATCAACGATTGATGTGAATCTGTAACTGAATTCAAACGTACCTGCACCAAGAAAGGGACAAAATTATCATAAGCAATTGTAAAAAGGAAAATACGGCCCGTGCATACAATTTTTATACAAATAAGGATGTTTAAAAAAGGAATGCGCGAAACAGTTTTCAGGGAATGTTTCGAATTATGCAGAAGTATAGCTTAGTTCCCTTATTTCAAATACAGTTAGAACATAATTTTAATTCTTCAAGAATGCCATAGAGTAAATAATAACATACCCTTAAAAACAGGAAGATTTTGGTTTCAAAGTGAAATTTAAGACGACGGCCGGAGGTTCGAATCCTGCCTCGGGCATCGATGTGTGTGACGTCCTTAGGTTAGTCAGGTTTAAGTAGTTCGGAGTTCTAGGGGACTGATGACCTCAGACGTTAAGTCCCATGGTGCTCAGAGCCATTTGAACCATTTGAAATTGACGTTTTTATTTAAATTCATAGAAGAAGAATTTAGTTACTTAATGAAACTTGAATACAAGTGACGGAAGGCAGCCCACTAAAGCCGAATTTGCGAGCGAAAGGACGGGCTGTAGGGGTGGATGGGGGTCCGAAGAGAGAGAGAGAGAGAACAGTGGTCACCACAGCCGCACAGGCTACCCTGGCACACCTCCCGTCAGATCCAAATTCTCAACTTACATCGCAAACTGCAGATGTAGTGTCGCTGCTCATTAGCCTCATTACCTCTGTCATCTCGCCGATTCCAGTAAGAGTTCTAACTAGGTGTCCATCTGCACTGAAGGCACCATTGGCCGTCATCGCCTTAATTACACAGGGTGAACATTAATAAAATCGACAGACTGCAGGGACGGTTTACTGACTGGAAATGGGCGAAAAAACATCCTGTGAACTTGTGTAATGAAATGAACGGTGTGCGTGCACCGACAAAATTGTCCCAGAACACAGTAAAGAACTGCATCGCATCCACATCACAACATATGTTCAAAGTGGCCTCCTTTGGTGCCAATGCACGCGTTCACAGGTCGCTTCATGCAATGCCGCACTCTTTCTCACGTTCCAGCCTCTCTCCGAATAGTGTTTCACAGGCGTCGTGATCATGCTGTTGAAGAGACTGCACATCAGAAACAGGTTCAGCATACACAACAATTTTCAGACGCCCCTAAAGGTAAAAGTCCAAGAATTTAAGTCCAGTGATGTAGCAGGGCATGCTAGAGGTCCTCCGCGTCCTACTCGACGCCTGGAGAAAATGTTGTTTAGGGTCGGCGAACTGTAATGCAGAAACCATATTACCTGTCGTATTTCCGAAGGCAGATTTTCAAGCATCCCAGGCAGAGTACTCCACAGGAAGTCCAGGTACGTTCCTCCGTCGTGACTTTGTGTAATAATATCCGGTCCAAGTAATTGCTGGTCAAGAATACCTGTCCACACACTGATGCTGAACCACTGCCGATGAGATGCCTGAACCATTTCCCGAGAACTGCCTGTAGCCCACAGATGATGGTTATGATGACTGATAATGCCAGTTCAGGTAAAGGTTGCTTCATTGATAAAGAGGACTGATGACAAAAATCCCTTAATTGCGGTGGTCTGGTGCAAAAACCATTGACAAAATCCTTCCCGTAGAAGAAAATAGGCTGCTGATAATCCTTGCACTTGTTGCAGGTGATATGGATAGCAGCTGTTGTCATTCAGGATATACATAGTCGTAATTTGGCTTACACTATATTGCCAGGCCACTTGCCTGGAGCTTGTAGTAGGGTTCGTCTCAACATCAAGTGGAACCCGGTCCTCCAGATCTAGTGTACGTGCAGTCCACCGCCTTCTTGCACATACGTCTGTCTGAAAGGGCCCATAATCACAAAAACTCCCAAAAAGGACTTGAAGTGTGTACTTGTTTTGGTGCTGCCTTGCAGCCTCGCGACAGTTTCCATCTGCTTGGCCATACACTAACAGCATTTCGGTTTGATCCCGAGGTGTATACCATACCATTCTTCTGCTTACAGTACAAGGTGCATTCAAGTTCTAAGGCCTCCGATTTTTTTTCTCCGGACTGGAAAGAGATAAAAACATGCGCATTGTTTTAAAATGAGGCCGCGTTCATTGTCAATACGTCCCAGAGATGGCAGCACCGTACGGCAGATGGAATTTTACCGCCAGCGGCGAGAATGAGAACTGTTTTAAATACTTAAAATGGCGACGTTTTCCTTACTTGAACAGCGTGCAATCATTCGTTTTCTGAATTTGCGTGGTGTGAAACCAATCGAAATTCATCGACAGTTGAAGGAGACATGTGGTGATGGAGTTATGGATGTGTCGAAAGTGCGTTCGTGGGTGTGACAGTTTAATGAAGGCAGAACATCGTGTGACAACAAACCGAAACAACCTCGGGCTCGCACAAGCCGGTCTGACGACATGATCGAGAAAGTGGAGAGAATTGTTTTGGGGGATCGCCGAATGACTGTTGAACAGATCGCCTCCAGAGTTGGCATTTCTGTGGGTTCTGTGCACACAGTACTGCATGACGACCTGAAAATGCGAAAAGTGTCATCCAGATGGGTGCCACGAATGCTGACGGACGACCACATGGCTGCCCGTGTGGCATGTTGCCAAGCAATGTTGACGCACAAGGACAGCATAATTGGGACTTTCTTTTCGTCGGTTGTGACAATGAATGAGACGTGGATGCCAGTTTTCAATCCAGAAACAAAGCGCCAGTCAGCTCAATGGAAGCACACAGATTCACCGCCACCAAAAAAATTTCGGGTAACCGCCAGTGCAGAAAAAATGATGGTGTCCATGTTCTGGGACAGCGAGGGCGTAATCCTTAACCATTGCGTTCCAAAGGGCACTACGGTAACAGGTGCATCCTACGAAAATGTTTTGAAGAACAAATTCCTTCCTGCACTGCAACAAAAACGTCCGGGAAGGGCTGCACGTGTGCCGTTTCACCAAGACAACGCACCCACACATCGAGCAAACGTTACGCAACAGTTTCTTCGTGATAACAACTTTGAAGTGATTCCTCATGCTCCCTACTCACCTGACCTGGCTCCTAGTGACTTTTGGCTTTTTCCAACAATGAAAGACACTCTCCGTAACCGCACATTCACCAGCCGTGCTACTATTGTCTCAGCGATTTTCCAGTGGTCAAAACAGACTCCTAAAGAAGCCTTCGCCGCTGCCATGGAATCATGGCGTCAGCGTTGTGAAAAATGTGTACGTCTGCAGGGCGATTACGTCGAGAAGTAACGCCAGTTTCATCGATTTCGGGTGAGTGGTTAATTAGAAAAAAAATCGGAGGCCTTAGAACTTGAATGCACCTCGTACACTGCATCAATCACGCAGCCTGCAACACACAAGGAACACAGGGTACATTGTCGGAGGATCTTTCATTCGTCAGCGCCGTCCACCGCCGCAACGATGCATTTCCGGATACGTGTTCATAGGCCCTTCCTCCCTGCATTTCCAGTCAGGAGTCCGTCCATGCAGTTTTTCGGTTTTATTAATAATAATTAAAGAAGAGACACCATAGTTTTAGTCTTACACCACCTACAGCGGCAGAAAGCGATCAGTACGCTCATTGTGACTAGTAACATTGAAAATTTGTGGTAAGGTCTTACGGGTCCACACTGCTGAGGTCATCAGTCCCTAAGCCTACACACTTCTTAAGCTAACTTAAACTAACTTACGCTATGGACAACACTCACACCCACGCCCGCGGGAGGACTCGAACCTCCGACGTGGTGAGTCGCACGGACCGAGCGGCTACCTTGCGAGGCTATGACTAGCAGGGTATATGTGTTCCACGTACAGATTTACTTCCTGTGGGTCACAGGGTATGAATAGAACTTGCTCACATATTTCTCCATTGTTGCAGATCTACAAGTTGACGCTGTTTACTACTGCAACTTCCAAACCAAAAATTAGGTCGATGAAACCTTTTGAGTGACGTACTGCTAAGAGCATACATTTCCCTCCACTTGTCGAAGCAGTCTACAGCTCCAATCACAGATGTGTCCTCTGCTGTCGATGCAGGGAAGGATATAGCTGAGGTTGTACCACTTCCATTTTTTTTTCTTTTGACAAATCTTATATATTTTGGATGGTGAGCAGTTAACGGAACTGTGGGCGCCTTATTATGTTGCAGTTTTACAGTAAGTATACCCCTTCTATTATGATAATGTACTCGTATATGCAGTTGGAAAACATTTTACAGCACGGAGTACAGGGGCTATACAGACTATCCAGCGCACTGGAGCAAGAGGTAAAGGCTAATTTCATATGTAGCTAGTGCCAAGTACCACTATGTATTCAGCCATGCCTTGAAGAAAAACTTAATAAAGATGTTAAGCTGTGAATACATTGACGGAGAAAGAGGAAAGAAAGAGTTTTACGAAATAAACGAAAATTGGTAGCCGCGTTTTTACGTATGAAAGATGATCCCTGTTCAGGTTTCCCGCCAGTCGCATAAGAGTGGCGCTAATACCGCCATTATGAGCATGAATACCGTCATCGTACTGGATCTGCAGGAGCAATTTGAGCAGTAGTTGGCACCACATTGACACAACAAACTCTTTCAAATCGGTTACTTCAAGGACAGATCCGAGGCAAACGCCCTGTAACGTGCATTCGACTGACCCAAAACCATCGCCGCTTGTGGCTGCAAAAAAATGGTTCAAATGGCTCTGAGCACTATGGGACTTAACATCTGTGGTCATCAGTCCCCTAGAACTTAGAACTACTTAAACCTAACTAACCTAAGGACATCACACACATCCATGCCCGAGGCAAGATTCGAACCTGCGACCGTAGCAGTCGCGCGGTTCCGGACTGAGCGCCTAGAACCGCGAGACCACCGCGGCCGGCGCTTGTGGCTTCATTGGCATCAATTGACAGCTCATTGGCGGCCAGGGTGAAGGTCTGTTGAGTTTTCTGCTGCTGGGCTTACGACTGAAGTAATGGTCTGACAGCAGGGGCTCACGTGGTTATCCCGAGCACCCTGACTGAGCAAAATCGAACGTCAGGCTGATAATTCGACCTGCTGTGCTGCGCCGGCCGGGGTGGCCGAGCGGTTCTAGGCGCTACAGTCTGGAACCACGTGACCGCAACGGTCGCAGGTTCGAATCCTGCCTAGGGCATGGATGTGTGTGACGTCTTTAGGTTAGTTAGGTTTAAGTATTTCTAAGTTCTAGGGGACTGATGACCTTAGAAGTTAAGTCCCATAGTGCTCAGAGCCATTTGAACCATTTTTTGCTGTGCTGCCATTCATGAGCAGCATTCCATGGGCGGTTTCCATCACGATAACAGTCGCCCACATACCGCTGTTGTAACCCAACGTTCTCTACGGAGTGTCGACGTGTTGCCTTGGCCTACTCGATCACCAGATCTTCCTCCAATCCAGCACATGTGGACATCATCGACGACAACTCCAGCTTCATGCACGACCAGCGTTAACTGATCCTGTATTGACCGATCTAGTCCAACAGGCTTGGACCTCCAACCCAAAAACTGACTTCCTGTTCCTGTACAGCACAATGCATGCACGTTTGCATGCTAGCATTTAAGATTCTGGCGGGTTCACCTGTTATTAATGTACCAACATTTCACATTTGCAATAGCCTACCTCACGCTTACATTAACGCGTTATCTTGTTGCTTTAAACACTTAAATATGTCGCCTAGATAAATGTATTCCAGAAATTTCATTACGCTACATTTATTATTTTTAGGTGGTTCAAATGGCTCTGAGCACTATGGGACTCAACTGCTGAGGTCATTAGTCCCCTAGAACTTAGAACTACTTAAACCTAACTAACCTAAGGACATCACAAACATCCATGCCCGAGGCAGGATTCGAACCTGCGACCGTAGCGGTCTTGCGGTTCCAGACTGCAGCGCCTTTATCCGCACGGCCACTTCGGTCGGCCATTATTTTTAGGTGTTTTGCTTTTTTCCGTCTGCCTCTTTAGGGAAGCACTTATTCCTCTTAGAGTAGAGCGGGATACATGCGACCCACTTAAAGTAATTGTAAAACTATAAAGAACAACTGAAATTTAGAAACATGGCCTGGCTCAGTATACATTCCAAAACCAGGAAACCAAAATTTGCAGTATTAAGCGCGTTTTTAATTGAACCTAAGTAAGTGACTAATATTTTGTACCATGAGCTTTTTAACCGCACTGCACGGCAAATGTAGTTACAGAACCTTATTGTCGTTCCTTAGCTACACAGCGGCTCTTAATGCCTTCCAGCAGGCCTTCAGCTGCGGAAACCTACGAGGTGGTTAAGCCGAGGAGTGTCAGATAAGACGCGCCCCTCTGAGTGCGACTGCAGACGGCTCGCCTGCTCCATTAGACCCTCCGCGGCCCCCTGGGAAATCACCAGTGAGAGCCGCCGACCGGCACGCCCCCACCCCTCCCCACATGCATAAACATACCCCCGTTACGAAGACTAATAATTGCCGAAGACGTGGTGGGCGAGCGCTCGTTACCATACCTAATGCGGCCCGTATTCTGAGTTCTTCCTGCTGCGTTATGTCCCTCACGACCCAGTAGTCTCTGCAAACCACAGTCGGTTTCCTTGTCCGGCCCTTTTGCAAATTGACCTGAATGAACCCTCAACGGAACTCCAGCTGCGGTGCAATTCAGTCGGAATAGAAGGAGCTCTACGTGGGCTGTCTGTTCTCTGCATATTTTTGGAATGACTTTAAAGGCACCCCAGCCCTCCATCTGAGGACGCATGAGAACGATTTATTAGCTGCAGCCTTTTCTCTAAAACGTCACGGCTACAGGAATATCAAACCGCACTAGGATGCACAATAACAAATAAAATTTTTATTCCTACTATTACAGGTTGCACTTGTGATGATTATGGAGTAGGACAGAATGATTAATTTTTGCTGGAAAAGTCTGAGTTCAAGGTTATAAACGAAGAGAAGCAATTGTCAAGAGACATCGTTTCTGTAATGATATCGATAAAAATTCAAGTAGATACCATTTTGTAATTAGCTTTGTTTACTTGCACGACGTGCAAAAGTTGTCTCGTTCATTACAGTTGTTCAAAGTGACGCCCCCATGCGTTTAAGCAGACATAATATGTTTAGTCAAAGTTACAACTTATTCTTTAGAAGAATGCAAATATTGTAAATTCCTGGCAGATGAACTGTGTGCTGAACTGGGAATCGAAACCGGAAACGAATTTCTCTTGTACTGTTATTTTAAGTTCGTTTTCTCTTTTAAACATCAGACAATACGACAGGACAAATTTTCGAAACAAGAACATGATACATATTTCAAAACAAACAGGACTTCTCTTCTAGTGCAAATAAAAACTTACAATAACGAACAAAACTCATACTTTACAACGAACAGGCCTCCTTTCAGGAAATAAAATAAGATGCTTCTTCTAAAAACATTCTTCTGAAGTGAACATGGCTCCTCATCTGATAGAAAGGGTATAAAAAAGTTGAAGGTAAAGTTCCGCGTTCCGACTCTGACGGGCCAAACGGGCCTGACCGACCGCCGTGTCATCCTATGCCAATCTCGTCGTTGGATGCGGTATGCAGGGACATATGATCAGCATACCGCTCTCCTGGTCGTTGCTGGGTTTCTTAACCTTGAAGCCACCACTAATCGGTCGAGGTTGAGTGCATCCTGTACCAGTCCTCCCACCAAGGAAAGATCCCTGACAGTAACGGGAATCGAATCCTGTTCCTCCGTAGGGGAGGCAGCAGTACGCACCACTCAGCTATGGAGGCAGACCAAGCCATCAAGGATTCTGGTCTAATAAAGACCCAACATTTCTTCGTCATCTGATACAAATGAAGTTACTCTTCTCGAACAAACAAAATTTCGGTTTACGGTCAATGAAACTGCCCATTAAAATCAAATAAATCTCCTGTTCAAAAACGTACGAACTATAGAACTCCTCTTCCATAATGAACGTTACTCATTCTACACCAAAGACCACCACTCTTCCAAATAAGACAAAACAGAAAATCCTTATCCTCTATGCACAAATGGCTCTTTCTCTAAAGCAACTAATCTGCTTTTCTGAAGTTCGCCTGCTTGGCTGAGTGGTAACGTGTTTCGCTACAATGCAGCGGACCCGGGTTCGATTTCCGATCGGGTTAGTGATTTTCTCTACTCGTGGACTGGGTGTTGTGTTGTCCTCACCACTCTCTCATCTTCACCCACAGGTACGCACTCAGATGTTTAGGACGGGTGGTAGGGACAGAGCATCGAGTGACATTATACTGAGTGCACTATCCGAAAATTACCTCGAGCAATTAAACAGAGAACCGACTCGTGGAGATAACATCTTGGACCTACTGATAACAAACAGTCCCGAACTTTTCGACTCTGTATGTACAGAACAGGGAATCAGTGATCATAAGGCCGTTGCAGCATCGCTGAATATGGAAGTTAATAGGAATATAAAAAAAGGGAGGAAGGTTTATCTGTTTAGCAAGAGTAATAGAAGGCAGATTTCAGACTACCTAACAGATCAAAACGAAAATTTCTGTTCCGACACTGACAATGTTGAGTGTTTATGGAAAAAGTTCAAGGCAATCGTAAAATGCGTTTTAGACAGGTACGTGCCGAGTAAAACTGTGAGGGATGGGAAAAACCCACCGTGGTACAACAACAAAGTTAGGAAACTACTGCGAAAGCAAAGAGAGCTCCACTCCAAGTTTAAACGCAGCCAAAACCTCTCAGACAAACAGAAGCTAAACGATGTCAACGTTAGCGTAAGGAGGGCTATGCGTGAAGCGTTCATTGAATTCGAAAGTAAAATTCTATGTACCGACTTGACAGATAATCCTAGGAAGTTCTGGTCTTACGTTAAATCAGTAAGTGGCTCGAAACAGCATATCCAGACACTACGGGATGATGATGGCATTGAAACAGAGGATGACACTCGTAAAGCTGAAATACTAAACACCTTTTTCCAAAGCTGTTTCACTGAGGAAGACCGCACTGCAGTTCCTTCTCTAAATCCTCGCACAAACGAAAAAATGGCTGAC
Organism: Schistocerca americana; assembly: GCF_021461395.2. Taxonomy (NCBI): domain Eukaryota; kingdom Metazoa; phylum Arthropoda; class Insecta; order Orthoptera; family Acrididae; genus Schistocerca; species Schistocerca americana. The sequence continues at coordinate 478,948,570 of NC_060121.1, forward strand.
ATCGAAATAAGTGTCCAAGGAATAGAAAAGCAACTGGAATCACTCAATAGAGGAAAGTCCACTGGACCTGACGTGATACCAATTCGATTCTACACAGAGTACGCGAAAGAACTTGCCCCCCTTCTAACAGCCGTCTACCGCAAGTCTCTAGAGGAACGGAGGGTTCCAAATGATTGGAAAAGAGCACAGATAGTCCCAGTCTTCAAGAAGGGTGTCGAGCAGATGCGCAAAACTATAGACCTATATCTCTGACGTCGATCTGTTGTAGAATTTTAGAACATGTTTTTTGCTCGAGTATCATGTCGTTTTTGGAAACCCAGAATCTACTATGTAGGAATCAACATGGATTCCGGAAACAGCGATCGTGTGAGACCCAACTCGCTTTATTTGTTCATGAGACCCAGAAAATATTAGATACAGGCTCCCAGGTAGATGCTATTTTTCTTGACTTCTGGAAGGCGTCCGATACAGTTCCGCACTGTCGCCTGATAAACAAAGTAAGAGCCTACGGAATATCAGACCAGCTGTGTGGCTGGATTGAAGAGTTTTTAGCAAACAGAACACAGCATGTTGTTATCAATGGAGAGACGTCTACAGACGTTAAAGTAACCTCTGGAGTGCCACAGGGGAGTGTTATGGGACCATTGCTTTTCACAATATATATAAATGACCTAGTTGATAGTGTCGGAAGTTCCATGCGGCTTTTCGCGGATGATGCTGTAGTATACAGAGAAGTTGCAGCATTAGAAAATTGTAGCGAAATGGAGGAAGATCTGCAGCGGATAGGCACTTGGTGCAGGGAGTGGCAACTGACCCTTAACATAGACAAATGTAATGTATTGCGAATACATAGAAAGAAGGATCATTTATTGTATGATTATATGATAGCGGAACAAACACTGGTAGCAGTTACTTCTGTAAAATATCTGGGAGTATGCGTGCGGAACGATTTGAAGTGGAATGATCATATAAAATTAATTGTTGGCAAGGCGGGTACCAGGTTGAGATTCATTGGGAGAGTACTTAGAAAATGTAGTCCATCAACAAAGGAGGTGGCTTACAAAACACTCGTTCGACTTATACTTGAATATTGCTCATCAGTGTGGGATCCGTACCAGATCGGTCTGACGGAGGAGATAGAGAAGATCCAAAGAAGAGCGGCGCGTTTCGTCACAGGGTTATTTGGTAACCGTGATAGCGTTACGGAGATGTTTAATAAACTCAAGTGGCAGACTCTGCAAGAGAGGCGCTCTGCATCGCGGTGTAGCTTGCTCGCCAGGTTTCGAGAGGTTGCGTTTCTGGATGAGGTATCGAATATATTGCTTCCCCCTACTTATACCTCCCGAGGAGATCACGAATGTAAAATTAGAGAGATTAGAGCGCGCACGGAGGCTTTCAGACAGTCGTTCTTCCCGCGAACCATACGCGACTGGAACAGGAAAGGGAGGTAATGACAGTGGCACGTAAAGTGCCCTCCCCCACACACTGTTGGGTGGCTTGCGGAGTATCAATGTAGATGTAGATGTAGGTATGTTGCCCAATGTGGCGCCACGTGAAATAAGACTTACAACTCGGTGAAAAACTTCCCCAGATGGGGCCTCCCGGCATTCAGTGCCGCATGATCATTTCTTTTTTTCCTCTTCTAAGTAAAGCAAACAAGGCTCCTCTGCTAGGACGGTCAAGAACTTTTTTTAATGTATCTCCTCTTTTAACATCTAGGGGCTGGCTCCTCTTCCATTTTAAAATAATCTCGGACCAGATGCAACGTAATCTTCTTGAGCGGATGCAGCGTAAGGCCTACCGGTTAACACTGATGCTCATTAAATGGGCATTCAGTCTGTTGGGCAACTCACCTATACGTCTTGCCAGTAGCATCAGCCCAGATCACGCAAGAGTATTACGTGACATGGGACGTCAGCATCATGCTGTTCCATATCAACCAACTGAGGTATCGAGGCATCTCACAATCCTTCCTCACTGCTTCAGCTGTGTCCTCTCAACAATAACACAGGCAGCGAGAGTTCTTGAAAGGAGACGTCTATCCTAAGGAACAACTTTTACATGACTTTTCTGGGATGGAGGGTGGGGAGGGAGAGGAGAGGGTTGAGGGTTTCAGCAATGTTCTGACAAGTTTGTTGTGGCCTGCCGCTATTTCCTTTCTTGTGCCAACCCCGTCATTTCAGAGCAGCACTTAACACCCGTAAAGCTCAGTCATCTTTGGGATGTATTCACATCTCTTTCTCTACAGCCGTCGGTTTGTACAGCCCCCTTTACTACAATATAAGTTAATCTCTTATGCCTCATCAAGGTGAACATTTTTCTAGCATATGTCTTTCACATGTTCCTTTCCGCAGATGTTCTGCAGGCAACCTCAAAAGCTTGTTTCAACAGACCTCTTTGTTTTCGGTGTACCTCTGTAAGACTGGTAAGGATCTTGCCGCTACCCGTCAGAGCACCGAATTTAAGCGCTGTCGGCCGTCACTGGCACTTGGATCGGTGACCATCCACGTCTGCCGAGCGCTGTTGGCAAGCGGGGTACACTCAGCCTTTGTGAGACCAGTTCAGGAGCTACTTGACTGAGAGGCAGTGGCTCCGATCACGACGGTGTGTACAGCTGTATCCTGACCATAAGCCCTTCCTTCCGATGACGCCTATAGTCTGAGGATGACATGGTGGTCGGTGAGGTACCCCAGGGCCTTCGAGCCTGTTTGCATAGAGTGTTTTTGTTTCTGTAACTCTACGTCTCGAATTCTTCCAGTTTCTTATTCGCCAAATTTACCACAAACTGTAATAAATTTTCATACACGGCTGTGCTTCAGGAGTAAATTCTCAGAAATCTCCACCCCAAAATCAGGCCTTTATTTGATGCTAGTAGACTCACGAAAAGTAAATAACTGACATCAGATTAGGAAAGGGAGTTGCTTTTTTTATTTTTTAAAGAGTTCTTCACGTTTGTAGCGTAGGTACTTAGAAATGTTCTCTCATGATTATTGATCATTCCGCCTGAGGCAAACAGACTTCTGCCGAGAAACGTGTATAGAAGTGGATATCGACGGTAAAGTGTTGTTGCAACTATTTTGGTACTATACGACGGTCTTCAGTTAATGATAGCACTTTCTCTAAATGATGTGAGTGTCTGCACCTCAAATCCTACATTGTGCTGCAAACAACTACGTGCCTCATATGTTACTAGCTGGCAAACCTGCCATTGGCTGGGTATTCGTTTTGCCAATTTTCTAAAGAGACGAAAACAAAATAAACTGTATGTGTGGTCTAGTAACGAACAAATTTAATTTACGTCTGTTAATGTAAACACCTTCGAAGTTAAGAACCACTCGTATAAATAAATACTCGTCATGTAAAAATGTATAAGTACAGCATCCAAATTATAAAACATAGAATACAAAACACAAATTCTCTATAATATTTATTAACTCAGATCTTGAATATGAACATATTTCTAATTACATGTCGAGGAGCGATTTTGTAAACGTCTCTATGTTAACGCCTCTTCATAACTCTGTTGACGGCTGTTGTTTTCGCCTACAGCCGTTTGTGCTTCGCGATTGGAAACTGTAATAAGCGCTGGCAGGTGTTAGGGATTTCCTTTAAGTTGACGCAACTGTAGGAGTACCTTAGTAGTAAATAAAAGGTATATTAAAGCCTCAAGCTTAATGCAGTATTCTTTCACGCATCTCGGTGTTTATGACGCCGTATCTCTTGAACTATACTGAGGTGACAGACGTCATGGGATACCTCCTAATAAAGTGTCGGAACTCATTTTGACAGTAGTAATGCGATAAATAACGTGACACGGACTCACCAAGTCGTTGGAACTTCCTTGCAGAAATATTGCCGTTCATAATTGCGAAAGTGTTGCCGATGCAAGATTTCGTGCACTAGCAGTCCTCTCGATTATGTCCCATAAATGCTCGACAGTATTCATGTTGGGCGATCTGGGTGGCCATGTCATTCGATCGAATTGTCCAAAATGTTCTTCAAACCAATCACGAACAACCGTCGCCCGATGACATAATTGTTTGGGGACATTAACTTTATGAATGCAAATATTCTCCATGTGGCCAAATACAAGTAATCCTAGTGAGTGACCGGTGTAGTTGGACCAGAGGACCCAGTAGATTCCATGTAATTGCAGCTCATACCATTATGAAGCGACCACCACCTTTCACAGTGCCTCGTTCATAACTCAGGTCCATGGCTTTGTGAGGCCTGCGGAAGACTCAAACCCTAACATAAGCTCCTGTCAACTGAAACTGGGATTCATAAGCGCAAGCATGATTTTCCAGTCGTCTAGGGTCCAATCGTTACGGTTAATAGCCCGGGAGAGGTGCTGTAAGCGATGTCGTGCTATAGCAAAGGCACTCGCGTCGGTCGTCTGCTTCCATAGCCCATTAACGCCAAATTTGGCCTCAATGTCGTAACAGATGCGCTGGTCGCCCCACATTGATTTCTGCGATTATTCCACGCAGAGCTGTTTGTCTGTTAGCACTGACAACACTACACAAAGCCGCTGCTCTCGGTCGTTAAGTGAAGCTATCGGCCGTTCTGTTGTCCGTGATGAGAGCTGATGCTTGTAATTTGGTATTCTCGGCACATTCTTGACTGTGGATCTCGGAGTATTGAATTACCTAACGATTTCTGAAATGAAGTATTTCATGCTTCTAGCTCCAACTACCATTCCGCGTTCAATGTCTGTTAATTCCCGTCGTGCAGCCATAATCAAATCGCTTTGTTTTCACATAATCACCTGAGTACAAATGACAGATCCGACAAAGGATTTCCCTTTTATACACTGTGTATGCGATACTACCGCCAACTGTATATGTGCTACTCGGTATGCCACAACTTCGTCACTTCAGTGTAGATGTCTTACAATTATATGTATCTTTGTGTAAGTACATTCAACAGCAGTATATTGCCTGCGAAGTATGTTGCGAATAGAAACAGTAGCAAAGAAGTAATATATTTAAACGTCACGTATGATGCAGAAGTTTCATGAATCTCAGTGTTTGTGACGTCACATTCCTGATCTATATGTCATAAAATGATATAATTTTGTAGGTACATTGAGCGGTGGCATATATGAATACTGTCTACGAAACATATCGCGAACAGAGTAAATAGCAAAAGAGTAATAAATTTAAACGTCATGCACAATACGACTATTTTTCGCGCATATCAGTGTTTATGACATCATATCTCCTGAACTATCTGTGGTACCATGATAAAATTTTGTAGGTGCATTCGACGAAATATGTGTGTACCGTCTGCGAAATGTATTGCCAACAGGCTAAGCAACACAGAGTTATAATTTAAGCGTCATGCATTATTCGGCAGTTTCCTCGCATCTCATACTTCATGACATAATATCTCCTAACTATTACAGGTAGGTGGTTCTTACACCCACAAAGATTGATGCCTGACAGTATGGAATGTATGTACCAAGTCAGGTTGAAATCAAAACGATTCGTAGGTTCTCTTACCCATTGGTAGAATTATTCTACAACAAGTCTGGCATCGTAAATTTTGGCTCAGTCCTTTCGTCAGTCATTTGGAGATCACGGCTAATCATCTAAAAAATGGAAAGAGAACCCGTAGATCATCATCATGTAAACATCCTGTCTATTTCCCCCAGAAAGCTCAAAGTTAAATCCACGCCACCAGTGCCGGCCGGTGTGGCCGTGCGGTTCTAGGCGCTACAGTCTGGAACCGCGCGACTGCTACGGTCGCAGGTTCGAATCCTGCCTCGGGCACGGATGTGTGTGATGTCCTTAGGTTAGTTAGGTTTAAGTAGTTCTATGTTCTAGGGGACTGATGACCTTAGAAGTTAAGTCCCATAGTGCTCAGAGCCATTTGAACCATTTGGAGGTAACTGCTTGGAATCTTGATGGACGAACTAAATTTTCTTGTCAGTGTTTGATCGTCAAGTGCTGAAGAAGTGGTGGTGTGCAATTTCTATCACATCAAAAGCAACGTCTTCAGATAAATACGTCATCGAATGATATTATTATTATTATTCGGTTATTATTAGTAGGTTATTACTACTACTGTTTCACTATTGTCAGCTGCAGCTACAAGTAATACTAGTATTAACTTCGTTGGTTCATAGTATAATGTAACATCCACGTGATAAATTTTTGGCTACAGTGCGACGAGAGGAAATTATGCCTCTAACAGTTATAAACATTATGTATTCGACGTACAGAGAAAACTTATAAATATTAATTATTTATATAATATTCTATGATGTAATTAGACATATCGATGTGTATCATACAAAGACAATGATAATTGTAAATTCCTTTCATGATCTGCTTTTGTCTTCCTTTGTTTATACCTTTTGTTGGCTGGCTTATGTAAGTTGCGGACGCATATCAAACTGAAGTCTGTTAAGAAAGTGTAATTATTTGTTAATTATTACTTGAAAATAGAGTTCATTATTATTATAAATATGAGTGAATAATTATTTGTAATTTTAATTCCTCTCTCAGTAAGCATTATCTGTGTTAATTGTTTCTTTCCGGTACAAGGAGCGCAGCCATTGATGATAGCGATTTGTATCGCGGTGTTGTCTGTGTTTTCCTTAGAAACAAATCAGATGTTTTCTTGATGAGGTCTAAGTAGTGCACAACATGAAAGTATAGTTTATAGAATTTAATAATCATTTCAAATATTTACTTATTTGGTCTAACAATACAAATTCTCTCTCAATTGTCTGCCGCCATCTTAACAATTATGTCAGCGGTAAATTCAAATTACGCAACTCTGCAGACATAAATGCCGAACGTAATACAAATGAGTAAAAATAAATGTGCACTGGTGGTTCCGAACTCATTTTAATGAAAATGATTCGAATCAGATTGGTTCTTTAAAAACAGTGCTCATAGCACGATCGTTATAACAAACTTTTCTATCTGATGTATGGAGCCGAAATTAATTACGCACGAGTCGCGAAGAATATTGTTTCAAGTAAACATACGTCAGTGTTGTGCGCGGCTGATATTCGGTGGTTTTAATGATCATTTTGCTGAAGATAACTGTTTCCATCATAATCCATAGTTTTATAGAATCCGTTGTATGAACTGTGATTTAGTGACACTTACACAACTTACAAACAACACTTTAACACGACGTTAACTTGGAGTTCTTTAGAAACTTGATCAAATCTTTAGCCGGGAGAAAAATTATTTAGTAATTACTCAATGTAATAAAATAAGATTATCATTTCCATTTACAAATTAGTTAAATACCAAACCACTGAATAACCCAGCGAACGCCACAATAAATTACTCAGATCGCCACTGTGAATACTCAAACCATTTTAATACTAATTGTCATACTAAAGGCGTTATTTTCTTAAGTAACTGTGATGTAGTATGTACTGTATGTATGAAACCCTGGTCCGATGTGAGAGAGGTCCTTGTGGCCCTAATCAGATCAGGTTAACTAAATAAATTACACCGTTTATATTGAATGAGAAGGTTGAGCTGCGCAGCTTTCTTCATTCTATTTGTGAAGATCAAACTAGGGTTTGGCATATCACACTCCATCATCTCCATTATTGTAGTTGCATAATCTTCATTAAACTAACAGAACGAACACTACTCGTCCGAGCCACTGACGCGAAAATTATAGCGAGTGTACACCTTAGAGTTGTTAGGCACATATTGTCTAAAGTTCCGGCAGATATTTGCTATTTAGTTGGTGAAGTGTGTAGCCTCAGTCACCCCAAACAAATACAGATTATCACGTCTGTCATGTGACACTCGTTGACGTCGGAAAGCATCAAGTTGTTCTACACTAGAAATAAAACCATTTATAAAGCGGAATTTTACGTGCCTATTTGACTGTTCGCTTCGAGATGGGTCTAATGCAATTTCGTTTTATCGATATGTATTTGTAGGAAACAATAAAACACGATGAGTATTGAGTAACACAGCAGCGAGACACACCCGCTGTACAGATGACGCCATATTTTTACAAAAACACTAAAAAAATTTCCAAATTGTGGTAAGTGTGAATCTCATGGCGTAGCGTGTAGTATGCAAAGAGAGCTCGCTGAGTTAAACAGAACTAAATCTAGATATCACGGTTATGAATTTGTAATATATTCACACTCATCGAAATAGTCTACCTCAGGATATGCTCGTGACAAAGGGCTTTAGAGAATTATCGTAGGTCACATTTTTGAATCGGTAGGATTTACGTCGTAGATACCGAGACTAGTACACGCATGAAATGGAGACTATCCCACTCCGAGAATGCAGTAGCCGACCATGGAGTCGGACCATGGTGTAAAAGTGCCACGCGACCACATTTTCGGAAATTGTTAATTGTTGAACAAGTAGAATATTGCGCAGGTACATAAATCCACTGAGTTGAATACTGTATCCATCGGCACACCACATGAAACCATGTGGTGGACTCGGTGGAACACAGAGCACGCGTCGACAGGACGCTAAAATGTCAGGGGAAGGGGGACACAAAGCGTTACAACTGAAGGGGAGAGACTCTTAGGACGTCAAAAATGGTGAACGTAAGAGTGAAGACGCCGAATGATATGAAAATGCTGTGCAAATTCTGAAATACTTTATTAGTCTAATGATGACAAAAGATAGTAATAGCGATTAAATAAGTAAATCATAGACCTAATTTTATTTTCACGAAGAGTTGAACAGAGTGAACTAATGTGGTGCAATTAGTGAGAATAGTATTTGATAAAAGTTGGTGGCAAACACAATAATCTGGAATTAATAAGTGGTAACTGAAAAGGAAGAACTGCAGGTCTCTTATTTTAATAAATCTTTTACTTCCGAAATAATTTGAATGAAAGATCGACGCACTCAAGCTGGGCTCACTTTTATCTCAAAAGGTAGCTCAGAGTAGATTTTAAACGTGTTTAGCAATGGAATTCTTTCAAGATGAAGGGTCGGGAATTTCAGTGATCAGAATTAAAAGTTTGTTTGTAACAGATTCTCTCGATAACAGTATTTAGCACTTGTGTAATATCACAGAAAAAGGATATAAAAACCTGTTGTGTAAAGTTTTAAAAATTAACATTATAAATTTCATACACAGCTTATTAAAACAACACAATGTCATATCTGGTTTCACATACCGAGATAAGAAACATTACAGTTCAGAATAAATTTACCAAGGGGCAGCGGACTCTATTCTGATGTGGAACATCCTGTCAGACTAAATCTGTGTGCTAGCCGAGACTCAAAGCCGCGACCCTTTATCATTCGCCGGCAAGTGCTCTACCAATTGAGCTATCCACGCACGACTCACGATCCACACATTTCTTCCGCCAGTATCTCGTCTCCTACTTTCCATACTTCGCAGAAGCCCTCCTGCACAACTTATGGAACTCCTGGAAGAAAGTAACATTACATCTGGTTTAACAAACCAGGATGCTTGAAAATCTCGCGTAAACACTTTTAACGATCAAGGCACATTAAAAAGGGAATGAGAAGAGCCAAACGAGGTACAGTTTATATTGAAAGGAATCATCATAAATATACGTACGTTGCGGAATCATTCCCCATGTATCCATAGAATCAGAAACCTTTACACAAATGAATAATGGGTAGAATAGAACGTCATATAGTATCTAACTGGAGCATCATATCAAGCTGCTAAAGTCATCCTAACATACTGTGACTGGTTTACATTTATATACATAGTTGGAATGACGAATGTAACCTCCTTTTTGGATCGAAAGGTGTTGGATACCTTTATACCCATTGACCAAAGAGTTTACACTGTTGTTTTACTTCGAGGATAATGTATGGGACGAAAAGATGTGATTGAGCTCTACGCTGGGAGACTGTCTGCTAATGAATATTAACTCTACAGAGATACATGTTTCGCGGTCTATGCACAAATCACGGAGGACACATTCAAAAAAGGTGCTAAATCTGATCGCTGGTCAAAAGTGTTCGTCCGCTGGTTGTAGTTCAGCTTCTTTTGTAACTATGAATTCGAATACTATTGATAAGTGGCTTCCTATTGTTGTAAATTACCACGGTTACATCGCACTTTCCCTTTTTTTTCTAAAATGTAAACAACTATTAATTGATGGGAGTATTTTTACATGTAAGGTAACGAAACAGCTGATACCTATTACTTCAGGAAATAATATTTTCGTCCTCCTGGCAATACTGTGCTTTCATTGCAGTGACCTTAAAGAAACCGTCTTCACTTCTCCTTAGTTTAGCATATGTTATTCCTGCGATGGAATGTTCTTACTGAAACCCACGATGTTAACATTATCAAAGGACAACAATTCAGTGTATGGTATAATTATGTCTTTGTCTCTGGTAACAATAGTTACGTATGTACTCACGCTTCAGTGTTTTGATAATATATTTGTGAGGCTAACATGGTCAACCAACCAGGAACAAGCGTAAATGGTTAAGGGAAATCACCCAAAAAATGTGAACTCTAGCTGGAATAATAAATCAACCGTTTTTAAATATGTGCTTGAAACATAACGGTGAGTGCCTGACCTTCACACCATCAAATCTAGTTCTCGAAATGTTAGGTTAAAAATTGCGTCTTGTTTATTTAGCTATTTTGCAATATACTATTGCACAAATTATGCTTGAAGAACAGGTCTGTGCGAAACGAATTACGGGACTATAACAAATGATAAATTATTATGTACCAATTTACTATAAAATTTGCTCATATTCGCCTCATCAAATAAGTCACACAATTCTGGTATATACATAGTCCTAGCATAGGGTAACTATCAAGAATACTAACTTCGAATTTAGCCTCATTTTTATGAACTCGTGCAAAAGTCTTAGCGTCTCCTAGACGCTCTTTATTCATCTTCATTAGTGAGGCGAAAGCTGCTGGCGTAACGATTACTACGTTTTATTACCAAACACCGTTTCCGCTATTCCAACGTGTGAAATACTATAGTGTGTCTGATGAAGTGTGTTTATTATAATACTACAAGGTACAAAATTCAGAATGAGAAACCCCAAACGATACTTCAGAGGACTCTCATTTAGTTTTCAATATATTGCCACTTGTCTTACGTTTTGCGAAGCACTACTTCGGGTTATCATTGTAACTGAAGTGCAAAGGTAATTTTCTTGTAGTTACAGATGTTCAGCAATGGGTTAGTACGCAAAATAACTACAGAAGGTAACTAGTTTCGCACTGATAGGTTCCTGTCACCGGTTTCGTTATATATATATATATATATATATGGTGTCCCAGCTATCTTGTCCACCCAAAATATCTCTGGAACAATAACAGCTATTGGAAAACGACTTTCACCGGTATCAATGTAGGGCTGGGGCCCATTAATGTACATATTTGGAAACATTCTAAAACGAAAGCATATGTGTTTTTTAACGCAAACTTATGTTTTTTTAAATGGACCTCCTATATTTTTTCTTCAGCAATCCATAGCATGACAAAGGACATACACAATGGCGTTGATTGCATCGCAATATTCCCATTACATACCGAGATATTGAGACGCGAAGTTGACGCTTGAAACACCCGACATGCGCTGCTAGCGCACGTCCTGAGGCTTAGGCGTGAACCCCATGCTGCCCGTAATCGCGATGTGGTTGACATGTGTAGTTACACCTCCATACTTATCAAGAGGTCCGAAACGAATAATACAGTCTGCTGCCATCAACTCTCATAAGCACATAATGGTTTCCCTCCTGCACGTTTTACGTATCTACGTACACAATATAAACCAGTGCCGATCGGTGTACACCAGTCAGGTTGTCTTATTTATACTGCACACCCAAAATAAGGTTTATTTAATGCGTTATATGACCCATTGTGCCTGTCGCGGAGGGCCTGGCTTTACCTAGTCAAGTGTCCAACGTAGTTCCCACTACTGCTACAGTTACCTCTTCGCCTTGTTTATGATTTGAGACCCATGCAAACTCCTGTACTCCACCACCCTCCGAGCAACCCCTATTGTTGTTGCTTTGGCGTGCAGTACACCGCTTGTCAGTGTGGTCGTGCATCAGAGTAATCTAGTGACGGCACGGAGGTAGTACACATTGTGAATAACGTTGTGTTGTGAAACACAGTATAATGTACACACATGAAGATATGGTAGAAATACTGCTGATCTATGGAGAATGTACGTTGACGGGAAATAGGTTATGAGATTGCCTGTTTGTTGATAGTACGGTTAGCGAACATTATGATTATTAAGTTAATATGTCTGTTTTCTACCCCACTCTACATACCTGTACTGTACCCTGTTGTAGGTGGACGAAATGCTGTTCAGGCAGAACGACTGTACAGAAGACGATTCCCTGACAAGCCATCGCCTTCGCGCCGGATGTTTGGTCGTCTCACATCTCGTCTAAGTGAAACGGGAAGCTTAAATCCAAGACCTCGACATCGTCCTAGAACACGCACAGATGAACGTGCTGAAGTTGCTGTGCTCGCTACCATAGCCGTGAATCCTCAAATCAGCACACGTCAAATTGAACGTGAAGTTGGTGTGTCGAAATCAAGTGCACAGCGTATTCTTAAACGTCATAAATTTCATCCTTACCATGTTCATTTACACCAGGATCTTCATGGAAATGACTTCCGCAATAGGGTAACATTTTGTCGGTGGGCTCAGCAAAAACTCCTGACTAATCCAAATTTTTTTGCAGATGTTCTCTTTACCGACGAGGCATCATTCTCCAACAAAGGAATTGTCAATATGAGGAATATGCATTATTGGTCAGCAGACAATCCAAAATGGCTCCGTAGAGCATCAACGTCCGTGGAAAGTTAATGATTGGTGTGGGATTATTAGAGATACCATTATCGGACCTTTATTTATAAATTGCATCCAAAATGGCAGACAATACTCCAGATTTATACGACACAATCTTCCTGTTCTCTCGGACACCGTACCTCTGAACTGGAGAATGGTCATGTGGTATCGGCATGACGGCTGCCCTGCACATAACGCCTTACGAGCACGACGACTTCTGAGCCGTAAGTTCCCTGTTAGGTGGATTGGACGAGGTGGCCCAGGTAGGTGGCCTGCCCGATCTCCGGACCTTACACCGCTGGATTATTTTCTTTGGGGAGCAGTGAAGGATGCTGTTTACCAACATGAACCAACAACACCAGAGGACATGAAGCAACGCATTATTGATGCTTGTACAGCCATCAAAGAGGAAACAATAGCACGAAGTAGGGCATCCTTCATCCGCAGAGTGACCCTATGTATGCAAGCCAATGGGCATCACTTTGAGCATGAGATTTGAACGCTATGTTTCGTATGTAGTGCTGGTATCACAGTGGAAGTTTCCACATAGGGCCATTTTACCCAGTGATGTTAAGAAACATTTGTTTGCAACAATTTGTCATTTAACGCATTAGATAAACATAACATTGATAATTATGTGATAATAAAACCAATTGGTTAAACATGTTTACATTCATCTTCTATGTCCTACCTGAACTTCCCAAATCAAAACATTTTTACCTAAACAACGCTAAAACTTCAAGTCCACTTGCTCGTTTCACTAAAACCATCAACATGAATTTTACTATTACGAGTGAATGATTAACTGTCACTTGCGCTAGATCTTCAGTAAAGTAAAGTTTTAACATTGAACGGCATTACCTTTTTAGTAACGGATTAACGATAAGCGAAGTTAACTTTGTGACTAACATTGCGGTACACAGATATGTTACAGAACCGCATCACCCCAAGCCTATGGGATAAATACCTGCTGGAATGTACGACGTTAATGCAGGATGGCAGAAGACCGTATTATTCGTTTCGGACCTCTTGATAAGTATGGAAGTGTGATTACGCATGTCAATCACATCGCGATTACGGGCAGCATGGGGTTTACGCCTGAGCCTCAGGACGTGCGCTAGCAGCGAATGTCGGGTGTTTCAAGCGTCAACTTCGTGTCTTAATATCTCGGGATGTAATGGGAATATTGCGATGCAATCAACGCCATTGTGTATGTGCTTTGTCATGCTATGGATTGCTGAAGAAAAAATATAGCAGGTCCATTTAAAAAAACATAAGTTTGTGTTAAAAAACACATATGCTTTCGTTTTAGAATGTTTCCAAATACACTCCTGGAAATGGAAAAAAGAACACATTGACACCGGTGTGTCAGACCCACCATACTTGCTCCGGACACTGCGAGAGGGTTGTACAAGCAATGATCACACGCACGGCACAGCGGACACACCAGGAACCGCGGTGTTGGCCGTCGAATGGCGCTAGCTGCGCAGCATTTGTGCACCGCCGCCGTCAGTGTCAGCCAGTTTGCCGTGGCATACGGAGCTCCATCGCAGTCTTTAACACTGGTAGCATGCCGCGACAGCGTGGACGTGAACCGTATGTGCAGTTGACGGACTTTGAGCGAGGGCGTATAGTGGGCATGCGGGAGGCCGGGTGGACGTACCGCCGAATTGCTCAACACGTGGGGCGTGAGGTCTCCACAGTACATCGATGTTGTCGCCAGTGGTCGGCGGAAGGTGCACGTGCCCGTCGACCTGGGACCGGACCGTAGCGACGCACGGATGCACGCCAAGACCGTAGGATCCTACGCAGTGCCGTAGGGGACCGCACCGCCACTTCCCAGCAAATTAAGGACACTGTTGCTCCTGGGGTATCGGCGAGGACCATTCGCAACCGTCTCCATGAAGCTGGGCTACGGTTCCGCACACCGTTAGGCCGTCTTCCGCTCACGCCCCAACATCGTGCAGCCCGCCTCCAGTGGCGTCGCGACAGGCGTGAATGGAGGGACGAATGGAGACGTGTCGTCTTCAGCGATGAGAGTCGCTTCTGCCTTGGTGCCAATGATGGTCGTATGCGTGTTTGGCGCCGTGCAGGTGAGCGCCACGATCAGGACTGCATACGACCGAGGCACACAGGGCCAACACCCGGCATCATGGTGTGGGGAGCGATCTCCTACACTGGCCGTACACCACTGGTGATCGTCGAGGGGACACTGAATAGTGCGTGGTACATCCAAACCGTCATCGAACCCATCGTTCTACCATTCCTAGACCGGCAAGGGAACTTGCTGTTCCAACAGGACAATGCACGTCCGCATGTATCCCGTGCCACCCAACGTGCTCTAGAAGGTGTAAGTCAACTACCCTGGCCAGCAAGATCTCCGGATCTGTCCCCCATTGAGCATGTTTGGGACTGGATGAAGCGTCGTCTCACGCGGTCTGCACGTCCAGCACGAACGCTGGTCCAACTGAGGCGCCAGGTGGAAATGGCATGGCAAGCCGTTCCACAGGACTACATCCAGCATCTCTACGATCATCTCCATGGGAGAATAGCAGCCTGCATTGCTGCGATAGGTGTATATACACTGTACTAGTGCCGACATTGTGCATGCTCTGTTGCCTGTGTCTATGTGCCTGTGGTTCTGTCAGTGTGATCATGTGATGTATCTGACCCCAGGAATGTGTCAATAAAGTTTCCCCTTCCTGGGACAATGAATTCACGGTGTTCTTATTTCAATTTCCAGGAGTGTATGTACATTAATGGGCCCCAGCCCTACATTGATACCGGTGAAAGTCGTTTTCCAATAGCTGTTATTGTGTCAGAGATATTTTGGGTGGACAAGATAGCTGGGACACCCTGTGTATATGTGTGTGTGTATATGTGTCTGTATGTGAGTGTGTGAATTCTAGTCTGTGTAAACCATAAGTAGGTAACGTTTGTAACGGAGCTGTTTGTTGTCTACCGCTTTTATAACTTTTATCGTACCACCGTTTCGGCTATTCTTTCCACCATAAGTAATTAACTTTTGTAATAACAATTTTTGTTGCCTATTTCATTTGTAGCTGATATCTTCCTACCTTCTGCGCTATTTTTAGCATAACAATCGTTATTCAATAATGTATTTTCTAGTTAGAACGACTACATATCTTGTCTGACTTCAAAAGACAGATATTAACAGTGAACTATGGTAGTTTTTCTTTTCAATTGCAGATACACAGCCCCTGATATAAAGTGTTCTAGACATCTAAGTGACAGAATTTCTGAGATTTTAATGTATGAAACTGGCAGTACTTAAGTATTTTTACATTACGTCAGATCTCGGAGACTTTAACAGCCCAATAGTTTTGATATTAATGTTGTAAAAAGAAACATTGATATTAAAATATATCTAGAAACAAGTCCAAGAGTGAATTTTAAAAATAATTCTCTGTTGTGCACGGATCCGTGGACATTCCTACAGTGGCTTCCGACCCTCTCGTAAATGCCACAGGCATCGTGGTTCTTCGACAAACCAGCTTTGCACCGTCGTATTTCCGATCAAAGACTGCCCTACTATTGCGGGCATCGTTCACACGGGAGCAGAAATGTATGCTCTTAGGTTCCTGCCTAACCACAACCTCGGAAACAGAGACACATTCGGAAATGAAAAGCTAAATTTGGTGATAAGCACGAATATAAATGTCATTGCTGGTCGTTTCACTTGCACCAATTTAAGCTGTGGTCTTTGGTTCCTGTCTAGCCACATCCTTGGATATCAAAACATTTTCGATAGTAAACAGCCAAATATTTGTGAGAACCATGAATACAAATGCCATTAAGCTGTGCCCCTAGATTTCTTGCTAAGCACTTCCTCGGAAATCGGGACGTATTCTGAAATGAAAAGCGAAATATTTTTGACAAGCAAGAATAGAAAAGTAACTGGTGCTCGTTTCACTTGTCGGAATCTAATCTCCCATTTTAATCAGATTAAAAAGAAAAATTTTAAAAATTGCAATAGACATTAAACGTACTATATGCACAGCTAGCGCTATATCTGGATAAAATGCGAAAGGATGTTCTTATTACAAAAAGTTTGGAAAGTTACTGCTAACGCCAAACAGTTTTGCATTGTGGTATTTGCGACCAGTGCCCCCTCCTCCTCCCCCAACACTGTTGCTGCTTCCTTTGACGGTCAAATAAGCAACAGCTACAATATTTGTGGTCTTGTAACACCACGTTACATTGGAAGTCATATTTGCTTGTACACAAAATTAATGTAGGAGTACTCTACGGTAACTGCCCATTCCTGCACCTACCATACACCTTGTGAGGGTATTGGAAACAGTTATCCAGTGACTCAACTAGAAGGAACAGCTGCAATGCTAAATAACCACTTAGATGCGTTAACTTCAGACAAATGCTCAAGGAAAAGCGAATCTTAGATCACAAACCGAACTATATTCCCCGTCGTGTTTACTCCTCATTCTGAACTGGAAACGGGCCTCGTAGAATAAACTTGGCTATTAAGAAAAACAAGTTGCTTACTGCGGGAAAGGTTACTCAGCTGTCAAAACAGAAACAGTCAGGAACCATCACTGCGTAATGGGATAATAAACCTGTTTGTGCAGAGAGGTCGCCACTACCGTATGCAAGCAAACACGCTCGTCAGAAATTTCCGCAGCGACCTCAGACGGTGTTTACGCTGCAGAAACGGTACGCGCTGGCATCTGTCAGCGTCCAGACCACGGCTTCCTGCATGAAAGGACACAGATCTCCGCGCACAGTCGCAATAATCCGATAGCATCGAGAAACACATGCATTTTTAGCGGATCTTAGCGGAACACTTATAGTACTGAAACTTTGGGTCCCCGGGGAATTCTCCACGGCAAGAACTGCATGTCAGCCAGCTTTGCGAAAGATGCGTCACGTTAAAAAGAAAAGGAAGTGATGCAAACATCTCTTAAATTTGAGTCAACTCACAAAGGTTACGAAATTCATTTGTTGCAAGGAAAACACATTCGTGAAGGCTTGACTAACTTTCGGTTCTTTACGGATATGCTGTCTATTCAGTTGGCAGTTGTGGTATTGCCGTATACTTTTAATATAAGATGCATTGAAGTCTTCGTAACACTGTTAGCTAAAACATAATTTTGCGTTATTATAAGATTTTCAATGTTTGGAGAATGTTTTAGTATCCATACCTCGCTAAACGCTTATTAACGTAATTTTTTTATTGTTTCCATCGGATGGAGAAGTGGTTACTTGTTATGTTCGTTTCGATCCATCACAATCATGGGTGACAATGTGAGTGAGCTTTCGTTTCTCAGCGCCTCTTGGTTTACCCCCTCTTGGGTCCTTCTGCTTCAGTGATTCGCATCATTATCCTGCTCTCAGCTCAAGTATGTGCTCCCTCAAGCTAATTGTAATTTGACCTATTTTGACTCGTGTCGTATACACCACTTCTAACAAACACCGAACAACGCGCTCCAGTACGCGGCCGCCAAATACTCGTACATCGCTGGCCGCACTTCTCTGGGCGGCCCGCTGCTTCCACCGCTGGCCGTCTTCACACGCACGCTCCCTTACGTGGCCGAGAAATACATCGCTGGCCGCACTTCTCCGGGCGGCTCGCGACTACCATCGCTGGCCGCCTCCGCGCGCGCGCGTTTGTCAGCACACAGCAATTGGCTACGCCAGGAAACATAGCGATTGGTTTTCCCTGGAAAACAGCCACCCCCACCTACGGCTCCATTAACTAGCAAGCCTTATATAAACCCGGCCGCCGCCGCAAACGACGCCCCTATCACTACACAGGATCTCATTGCTACACTCCGCACAAAACACAACTCCGCTCCTGGTCACGATCGTGTCACCTACCGTCACCTTCGTGAAGCTCCCGTCTCTTTCCTCTCCACCCTGGCCAGGCTCTACAATGTAGTCCTGTCCACCGGTTACTACCCCGACCTGTGGAAAACCTCCCGTATCCTCATGTTCCTTAAACCTGGCAAACCGCCGTCCGCCGTATCCTCCTACCGTCCCATCAGCCTTACCTCGGTCTTCGGCAAGGTCCTGGAATCTATCCTCACCCGACGCATCCACCAGCATCTCCGCCAGCACCGCCTCCTTCCCGTTACCCAGTGTGGCTTTCGGCCGTCCTTCTCTTCCGACGACCTTCTCCTTCACCTCACTCAACTCCTTTCCGAACAGCTTAATTCCCGTCGCTCCGCAATCTTCCTCTCCCTGGACCTCGAACGTGCCTATGACCGCGTATGGCATTCCGGTCTCCTCTTCAAGCTCCAAACCTTCGCCCTTCCCATTAACTACGTCCGTCTGATCGGCTCCTTTCTCTCCCGCCGTCCTTCCTATGTCACCATCCATAACACAGATTCCTACACCTTTTTCCCCTCCGCTGGTGTGCCCCAAGGCTCCGTCCTCTCCCCCCTTCTGTACCTTTTGTACACGGCGGACATGCCGCCGCCGTCACCCCCCGTCCACCTTCTCCAGTTTGCCGATGACACCGCCTTCCTTGCTCTTACCCCCACCCTGCAGCGCTCCCAACACCTTCTCCAATCCCATCTTGACCAGTTCACCGCTTGGTGCAACCAGTGGTTGCTCAAGGTCAATCCCTCCAAAACCCAGGCGATCATTGTAGGCAAAACTACCCCTTCCTTCCACCTCCTTGATTTCTACATCACCATCTATGGCCGTCCTATCGCCCTCACTCCCACCCTTACGTACCTTGGCGTCACCCTCGACCGTCGCCTCTCCTGGACTCCCCACCTCCGGACAATCCAAGCCAAGGCACGCTTCCAACTCAGTCTCCTCAAGCTCCTCTCCGGCTGTACATGGGGTCTGGACTCCTCCACCATCCTCCACACCTATAAATCCCTCATCCGCCCTATCCTTTGTTATGCCCATCCGGCTTGGATCTCCGCCCCCCTACCTTTTATAAATCCCTCCAAATCCTTGAACGCCATGCTCTCCGCCTCGCCTATCGCATCCTTCTCCCCTCCCCTACTCGGATCTTGTACGATCTCATCCCCTTCCCCCACCTTCTCCTTTTCCTTGAAAGGATACGGATCCTGTACACCTCCCGTAAACTCGATCCTCCTCACCTGCTCATCTCCCCGATCCTCTCTCACCCCCGCCTGCTGCCGCACCTGTATTCCCACGTCCCACCCGGTCTCCATCTCTCCACCCTCCTTACCCTCTCCCAAGGTGGCTTCCGCCAGCTCCCTGATGATGTCCTCCTCCCCTCCATCTACCCCTCCTATCAACTTTGACCCTGCCCCACCCCCCTACTTCCGGTGTCCTTTCCTCTAGGCACCCTCCCTCCCTTCTCTTCCCTTCCCTTCTCTTTCCTTTTCTCCCGTCCCCTCCCTCCACCCCTCTTCCACTGGGCTTCCCCTCCCCCTTCCTCCCTCCCCCCTATCTCCCCTGCCCGTCGCATCTCTGCTCTCCCCTCTCGGTCTCCCACTCCCCTTCCTCCTCCTCCTCTCTTGGCAGGTCCCCGGACTCGCACACGCATAGTGAACATTCGCGCGCCGGAGATCATCGCCATCAGTGTCTCGTGTGTGTGCTTCGTTTTGTGTTTCGCGTTCTTTCGCAGTTCCAACTCCACTGTTCACATGTGCCGTCGCCGTCCTCCGTGTTTTGTGCGCCGTGTCAACAAATGTTAGTGTTTTTATCGTCCAGCGAGAACGGCTTCATGTTTATTGTTTTTTTTTTGTATCTCCGTTTTTTGCCCGCCGTTTTTTTGTATTCTCTGTATCACCTCTATGTCATGTTATTGTTCCACTTAAGGCTGAAGAGCAGCGTAAGAAGCTGCTGCCAGCCCGCCTGTATAGGTGATTAAAATTACAGTAAAGGAAAAAAAACTCGCAAACGACAGTTCTCATTGGGAAGTGCAGTACGCCGTGTTCCAGCTGCTTGTGGATGACTCGCCGCACCACTCGAGGTTACCTGGCTGCTCGGCGGAAATCTATCGACTTCACTTGGAGATACTGAACTTCACTGGACTTGGGAATAATTACGGGACGTGCACCCCACTATGCACATTTGGACATTGGTATAACCAAACTTTAATTATGCATTACTTCTGAGTGTGAGCCTGGGTAGACGCTTGACTAACATAATTGTTAAAAAGTGATTTGTGATTTAATAAACCAGACTGACGAGGTTATTGTGTTATTCCTGGTTATAACAACCCGCTATTAGTGAACTGCCTTCACTGATGTCACCTGCTTTTCAGATCTGCCCGTCTATCATCGAACAAGTTATGAGAGTTTTATTCCATATCATATTAGTTAACATATTACTGGCCATTTATTACACCTAGTGAAGCCAATTTTCTCTCATGTTCGAAATAGGTCCCCTTGCTCAGCATTTGCTTCTACCTGTACATCCAGGCTTCGCTCCTTTTCCTTGGGGCTCCACATGTATCTCTTCTTCAATCAGAGAGAACTGCTGTTGTTGACGCCAGTATGTCAGTCGAGGATAATGCGTCATTCTCAATCGTTACCGTAAAGTCGTAGTTTGTCATGCCTAGATCAGTCAGTTCCCTGAAGTTGTCCTAGTCACATATCGGAATGTTTGTGGTAGTCTAAAAATTATTAGTTTTTTTTTGTAGTTTTCTCATTATTCTCTTTCTCAGGTAGCTAAATCTTTCGACTCCTTCTCACATGACTTTTGTATTCTGTTTTGCCTCAAATAAGGAATTTTGATCTTGTTGTATACTACTCACACTAATGTTCACTATAATTTCGATTGCTCTGAAATTTCCAGATACATCTACGTCTCACGAACTACTGAATTGTAATTTGATAGTCTTGTAGGAACGTGGACATTTTCATGGAAAACGTGTGCGGACATTCGATGGCAGTTTCAAATTATCTGTTCTGAAAGCGGCCAACAGCATGGGTTTTCTTGCAAAGGACCCATAACCACTCCATCATACGTTGCAACCAACTCATAGAACTTTTAGGTCAAATGCCCTGCCGCATCCCCTTCTGCATAATTCCATTTGAGCCAGTTGCATTCTGGAAACCTGGAACCCTGAAGACCACGACAGGATTCACGCAACAGAGTTTAATAAAACGTGTGACGTCGATTAGAATAGGTGTCTATAAAATATGAAGTCCGATTACAAGTGTACAGAGAATAAGGAAATTCACTGTTACAATAACATAAATTAAATCGGACTGACGTCAAATATTATTATGATGTTATGACAATCACTTCAAAAGGAAGTTCAACGAAAAACGTAAAACCTGTGGAACACTTCATTATAGAAGAGTGTGTCCCTCACTTTTAGTCGCTGTCATTTCTATTTTTAAACTTCGGTTCGTTTAAATAAAGTTCTTTGTTTTCCTGCCATGCTATAACTTCTGGAGTTTGTTGACTGAAACAATTAACGTGGCGTCAGGAGCCTCAGAAATTGACGTAATTCGTACCACCTTCAATTTTTAAGTTTCTCTGCTTCAGGGCGATCCACTTTCCGTTGTCTGCAACGCTCTTAATCTTCCGTTTTTAAATCCCGTTTCTTTCACCCAACCCTCTGAGCCCCTGCCCTTTACCCGTCCGCTCTAGAATTCCACCCCACGACTTTTCCACTTCGTGTCTACTTTCAAATTAATTTACTGAAAAGCATCCACTCTTAACTGGGAACGAGTTCCTTAGTCACAACTGTGAAATCAGTGCGAATTCAGAGAACATTATTAATACAAAGACGTATCCCTACGACAATAATATGTAATTATGTTCTGCGCAATATTTTTTATTTCTTATCAAAAATATTCTGGTCCCTTGTACTGTTTGGGAACAATCTGCTCTATTGGGCAAATTGTTCACTGTAGTACACAGAGCAAAACCGAAGAAAAAATAATAGAGTAAGTGATTACTTTTAGTGTAATGTTCTTGTTTAATCTTGTCGCAGTTATTACCTACGCCTTTTAGGTTTAACAAGTTATGAACAAGGTGGTGGTCTGCTTAAATAGGTCTGTGAAGGATGTCTAACACATTAGCAGTGCGTACGTTGTACCGTCTTTCACTAGAATGACTTCAAGAAGACAACTTCATCAGTATAATCAGTTGGACGTTTCACCCTGAATGCCCGGCATATGGAAGGCATAACATCAGTTTGCGCGTTAAAACGGCAGCTATAACTTTTTATTTTAACTTCAGTGTACAAATGAAATTTGCACGACTGAGGGGAAACATGAGACCAAATAACTTTTTGTATGGTGTTTATTCAAAAGAAATTGAAAATCATTTTAGTTGACTGTTGAAAGTAAGAGAACCATTGTCTGAATGATAAGA
Organism: Schistocerca americana; assembly: GCF_021461395.2. Classification (NCBI taxonomy): domain Eukaryota; kingdom Metazoa; phylum Arthropoda; class Insecta; order Orthoptera; family Acrididae; genus Schistocerca; species Schistocerca americana. Next base: position 478,971,650 of record NC_060121.1, read on the forward strand.
AATACACGACTTACAAGTGACGTGAACCGGCTCATATGCGTCTTAGTAAAAATCAAACGTTGAGAAAAATAAGGTTTGCATGTGTGCTGCAGTCGGTCACCCAAAGTGTCCCTAGAATTGTAGTGAAATATCAAACAACATATAATTCACAGGGTCTACCCAAATCATATCTCACCAGTAGCATGATCTACACCATATTGCCACAGTAGCACGAAGATCTCCAGATGTTGACTTGACTTAGCAAGATCCCGACTTAAGATAACGAACCTTTCCGGTCGTTTCTGTAATCTGTACCGGCTGGATCAACCGGGGGACAAATTGCTACTCATATACACAGACATGTTATCATATTTGTCGTGCAGCGGATCATCAAGGAATGGGCCTTCGAATTGAGTTTTGGGGTGTACTTTCTTACAAAATCATTGAGTATTAATATTGCGTACGTTATACTTCTACTGGATCTACATCTACATCATACTTCGCAAGCCACCTAATGATGTGTAGCGGAGGGTATTTTTTGTACCACTAAATGAGCCCTCCAACCCTGTTCCACCCGCGAATAGCGCATGGGAAGAATGATTGTCTCTAAGCCTCTGTGTTGGGTGTAATGTCTCGCATTTTCTCCTCATGTTCATTAAGCGAGACGTATGAAGGGGGAAGCAATATGTTGTCAGACTCTTCCCGGAAAGTGCTCTCTCGAAATTTCAATAGTGAATCTCTCCATGATGCACAACGCCTCACATCTAAGGTCTGCCAGTGGAATTTGTTCAGCATTTCCGTAACGCTCTCGTGCCGACTAAACGATCCCGTGACGAAACGTGCCGCTCTTCGTTGGATCTCCTCCATTTCTTCTATCAGTCCTATCTATCCCACATAGATGACAACAAGAATGGGTCGAAAAAGCGCCTTATAAGCCACTTCCTTCGTGTATGAGCTACGTTTCCATAAGATTCTTTCCATGAATCAGTCTGGCATCAGCTTTTCCCACTATCTGTTTTATATGGTCAGTCCGCTTAAGATCACTTTGGATAGCTATTTCTAGATATTTTATGGCGGAAACTGTTTCCGGCGGTTTGTCATCAATAGTGTAACTATACAGTAGTGTATTCCTTTTCCCATGTATGCGCAATATGTTATATTTATTTACGTCCACGGTAAACTGCCAGAGCCTGCGCCATTCATCAATTCTCTGGAGGTCATTTTGCAGATCGTTACCATCTTCTGACGTTGCTACTTTGTTGTACACAACCACATCATCTGAGAACAGCCTTAGAGAGCATCCGACGCTTTAACAGTGACAGTCCTATCACAGTTTCCTGGGGTATACCGGAAATTACCTTCACATCTGTCGATTTTATTTCGTTAAGAGCGACATGCTGAGTTCTGTCTGCAAAGAAGTCTTGAATCGAGTCGCCGTTGTCTAAGGCACTGTGAATCTCATGGAGAGACAGAGCGAGCTTAGTTTCACAGGATCTTTGTTTGCGGAATCCATGTTGATTTTTATAGAGATTTTCCTTCTCCAAGAACGTCATAATTCTTAAGCAAAAAACATGTCCCATGATTCTACATGAGATTGATGTCAACGATATAGGTCTACAATTGTGTGCATCTGTCATACGGCCCTTCTTATGAACAGGAATGACCTGAGCTTTCTTGCAGTCGCTAGGTACCCTTTTTTGCTCAATCAATCTACGATAAATTACTGCTAGCAGAGGAGCAAGCGCTTTCGCATAAATTTTGTACAGTCTTATAGGTATCTCATTTGGTCCTGGCGCTTTTCCACTACTAATCGATTGGAGTTATTTTTCTATTTCTGTTGCTAACATTAGTCCAGATGAACCCCAGATTTATTTGCTCTCTGTGGTCACGTTTACCAGCGAGAAGCATACATAATATGATCACAAATACAAAACCAAGCCCAGAAATACCTAAACCATCTCGCTCGTGGGTGAAAACTCTATTCTAAGACTTAACATCGCGGCATTATGTAATGATGTTTAAAATAAACGGAACGAAAACCTGATCATTCTCCTCCTGTAACAGAACTCGCTGCAAGTGTTCTTACCAGATGAACACTCAAAGTCACTAGACCTGTGTGCACTGCAGTCTTCTGGTAGCAGTCATAAACCGACGAGCTGATTCTTAAATGCAGGCACGAGCCTTTTGTCCAAGTTTCTGCGTCAGATCGTTTCTCGAACTGCGATCCAAGAATGTCTCACGTTATGGTTCTCCACTGCCTGAGTTTTCCACAACAATCCGCGCAAGGCTTCCTCCACCAGTAGAAAGACATCGCAACGATGCCTACTGAAATTTGAAGGAACGTAATTTCAACATCCCATCTAGTCGATATTTTAAAGCTACTCATGAAGAGCTTTCCCCTCACCGGGAGCAAAAGAACATTGTTGTTTCAGTGCTTTTGTGCCCGGGCGACGTAATTCCTCCCCCACATAGGAGAGAGCAACACTAACAGTAATAGCTACATAACTTTGCCATGTGAAAACCACCAGTTCGCTATCTGTGACCCATCGCGACTCCTTACAATTTTCGCGGTAGGCCTTTTAGTGAAAACACACCTCCCAGATGGCCTTGTAACAGAGATACTGGCTCGTGAGTCAGTTTACTTTCTATTGGCCTGACACGCCCATAATTCCCAAATCAAGTTCCTTAGAAAGTGACCCCAAGCCGCACAGGACGGTGTTTGCAATTCCAAAGACTTGCGGTTCCACGTGACATCTTGGCGCCGCCACACACAAAGCGGCGTGGCCACAGATTCCACTTGGGTACCCAGCTCTCAGGTCGCTTCCCTCTGCCCTGAGCGGCAACATTTCATAAGTTGGTCCATCCCTCAGCTCGTGTGTGGCGTCCGCCAGTAGCTTCAGTCACCACCTAGTACAGCGATCCTCCATTTACTCTACAGAGACATGAAACTCATTAAATCAAGGTCATAAACGTAAATAGTTTGGTGAACATGGAGAAAATAATAGAGATCATGGGTGTGAGGGTGGAGGATAAGAGGCAAATGCGAAACAGAAGGGAGGAACTTTCGGCAGAGGGCTTGGGAGGAAGAAGAAACAGGGAGAAGAACCTTCCAGTTTTTACCAGATGTAAAAGAGCGTGGGGTCATGAAATATTTTGAACCTACACGAGGACTCGTTCACTTTCTGACTGGCCATGGACCCTATCCGACATATTTATGTCGGTTTGGGAAAAGGGCAACCCCCGAGTGTGACTGTGACGCGGCAGAGGGTACTCCCAACCATGTGGTTTTCGAGTGCCCTCTCTTCAATGATGTCGCGACAACACTCCGAGATAGACTTCCAAATAACGACACATACCAACTACTCAGACAAGAAGACACTTTTCACACTTTGAATGCATTGGCAGATGGGGTATCACGAAAGTGTTAGCAGAATACCTGAGGGACCAAGAATAGGTAGATCCCATTCCCCCATACCGCCTGTGCGTGGACTGGCCGACTTCCATCATAGTTGGAAACCGCAACGTACATGACTAGGGGGGGGGGGGGGGGGGGGTCAACACCACCGATTACGACAGAGCACCGGATACGAAGTAGGTTAAGTTAGTTTTGTAGGACTTAGATCAGGACATTAATTTAGGAAACTGCAGCGATTACTAACCTTGGCCAGCCGGCCGGTGTGGCCGTGCGGTTCTAGGCCCTTCAGTTTGGAACAGCGTGACCGCTACGGTCGCAGGTTCGAATCCTGCCTCGGGCATGGATGTGTGTGATGTCCTTAGGTTAGTTAGGTTTAAGTAGTTCTAAGTTCTAGGGCACTGATGACCTCAGAAGTTACGTCCCATAGTGCTCAGAGCCATTTGAACCATTTGAACTAACCTTGGCCAGCCCTGTGCCAGGGGCATGCTCCTCGGGATAAGCTCGTGGAGCCTGGCTATCCTAAGTAGTTTTGTACTCCACTGGCACACCTGTGACGCTACAGGAAATAGTCATTTTAGATCAGTTAAGTAACAAGTAAGTTAGATCAAACTGCCCGTTGTTGTAGAAAATTAAAACTAACACACTACAGTAGTTAAACTGTAGCTCACTAACATAACTGTAATAGTAAAAGCTGCATTGTAATCCAATTTATGCATCATTTTATGACCCACTAATCACCTTAGAAGGTGGGTTAAAATGTATAACTAGTATTGTTATTGAAATAAAGACTTATTAAAAAAAAAGTTTGGTGAGAAAAATGTGTAGAGTGTTAGCGGATTGATCTCAGTAATTATTTAATTATCTGTATGATGTCACCATACAGATATCTATATACCGGCGCAATAAAAAAGTATAGAACGAATCAGCCAAACATTTGGCTGACGCGTTTCATCTCGTTTAGGAAACAAAACACGTCTGATATGAATTTCCATTACTTGGCAGCCTATTATTTATATTACTTCGTGAGCCCTTCTGCAGTTGCAGTTTCACACAAGTAGTTTAGTACTGCATTTTTTCCCTCTCTCCACTAGTCATCAGCAGGAAACAAACCACATGAATTATCGTAATCTTGACTTGAATTCGTCTCATCTCTCTCTGATAGTTTCGACCACTCTCAAATTCTGTGAGCGGCTGTTTCAAATTTTAAGTACGTATTTATGGTCATGTGTATTGTGCATCGTGACACGCGTGAAAATTTGATCGCCTTAATACGTTATTCTCTATTTCAATCTGTACTGCGTTTCATATCCACACCTCTTTGGTTTAACATACTACCAGCGTCGTCGTCGATGCTGATGGGGTGCTGAAGTTTATCTGTGAAGTCCCTCTGACACATCAGTCAGCTGCCACCAACTACTTGGTGCGTTTGAAGTATGCGTTTGTGTAGTGTAAACTGCACGGGACATTCATCTCAGACTTTTGTCGCTCCAGAAGACTCTAACCACAGGAAAGTCACAAATACTTGGTTCAAATGGCTCTGAGCACTATGTGAGTTAACTTCTGAGGTCATCAGTCGCCTAGAACTTAGAACTAATTAAACCGCACTAACCTAAGGACATCACACACATCCATGCCCGAGGCAGGATTCGAACCTGCGACCGCAGCGGTCGCTCGGTTCCAGACTGTAACGCCTAGAACCGCACGGCCACTCCGGCCGGCCACAAATACTCTCCATCTCCAGGTATCACAGAATGTCACTTGTAACTACTGCGGTACTTTTCTGTTGTTTTTTTTTTTTTAATTTTTCCTCGACTTCTGTTACTTCTTTTTTTCTATGACTCTTAATAATGTTAACTGAGATTGGGATTCATTTTCTATCAGTGTTAATGATATACAGTCATTGAACTGTCTCACTATTAATCCACTTTATTTACACAGATGGAAAAAGTTGCAGCACCAAAAAATAATTAATGTAGAGTAATAAAATTTCAGGAATACATTTCTCTAAGGAACATATTTAAGTGATTAACACTGCACGATCATAAGTCAATTTAAGCGCGAGATTAGCCATTGCAAATCTGAAATTCTGGTACGCTAATAACCAGTGCAACCACTAGAATGTTGAATGCAAGCATGCAAACAAGCTTGCATTGTGTTCTACCGGCGCAGACGTCAGTTTTGTGGATGGTATTCCGTGTCTGTTGCGGCCGGTTGGTCAATACAGAGGCCGTTAATATTGGTTGCGAATGACGGTGGAGTTGTCGTCCGATGTCCGATGTGTGCTGGATGGCAGACAGATATGATGATCAAGCAGGCTACGGCTACATGTCAACACCCTGTAGAGCAAATTGGGTTTCAACAGTGCTATGTGGGCGAGCGTTATCCTGTTAGAAAACACCCCATGGAATGCTGTTTGTGAATGGCAGCACAACAGTTCGAATCCCCAGACTGACACACAAATTTGCAGTCAGGGTACGTGGAATAACCACGACAGTCCTTCTGCTGTCACACGAAATCGCATCCCAGACCATAAATCCAAGTGTAGGTCCAGTGTGTATAGGCCGCAGACAGACTGGCTGCAAGCGCTCACATGGCCTCCTAACAAAAGCACGGCCATCATTGGCACCGAGGCAGAACAGGCTTTCATCAGAAAACATAACAGACGTCCATTTAGTACTCCAATGAGCTCTTGATAGACACCACTGAAGTCGAAAACGACGGTGGATTGGGGTCAGTGGAAAGAATGCTACAGCGTGTCTTCGTCAGAGCTGTCTTTAAAGGAACCGATTTGTAACCGTTCATTGTGTCACTGTGGCGCCAACTGCCAGCTGCAGACACAGTAGGATGTGCTACGCCATTCGGAGCTTTGTCTTCTTGTGACCATACCTTCTCACGACCATCGCTGTCAGCATTCATGTACAGTGGCGACATTCCTGCCTAGTCTATCTGCAGTATCGTGGAAGGAACATCCATGTTCTCGTAGCCGTAGTACACGACCTCGTTCAAATTCATTGAGTTGTTGATAATGATGTCTTCGTTGTTTTATAGGCATTCTTGCCTAACATCAACTCACTGCCTCCAAACGCAAAGGTAGCTAACACTCACCACCCTTCTAGTGCATCTTCAAACATAATTTGTATTCTCTTAAGCGACTGTCGTGACATCTGAATAGACGTCGTCCTCCATAGGTAGAAATACGCCTACCAACTTTCGATTATCTCGTACAACTCCTTCTCGGCGTTAATACCTTTTTCTCCGTCTGTGAGTTGTGATTACCCATGATGGCATCATAAATATCTGTATATATCGGAGCAATAAAAGAGAAATATGGAACTATCAGCCCGACATTTGGCTAAGGCTTTCCATCTCATTTAGGAAACAAAAGCCCTTCTGATAGCAGTTCCCATTAGTTGGTAGTCTATAGTTTGTTTTACTTTGCGATCGCTCGGCGATTGAAGTTCCAAGCAATTTCCTAACGCCCTTCCCTTTACCTTTCCCTCTTTAATAAGCATCGCGGATTTTGGGGAGGGGGGAACGATTAGAACCAAATAAATTATTCTAATAAAGATCTGAATTCGTTTTCCTCTGTCACAGTTTCATCCGCACTCGAATTTCGTGAGAGGCTTCTTCACATTTCATGTACGCCGTCGTGGTTATGTATATTGTGCGTCGTGATACTCGTGACAATTTGATCACTTTAGTTCGTTGTTTTCCACTTCAGTCTATATTGCGTTTCATGTCAACACTTCTTTGGTCTCATATACTACCAGCATCGCTGTCGAATACTCGTTCCTATCTGTGAAATAAGTCTATCTGATCCCTGAATCAGGCTGCCAACAACATTTGGCACGTTTGAAGAGTGTAAGCTGCACATGGTCTTCACCTCAGACTTTTGCCGCTCCAGAAGATTCTTATTATACGGAAGTCTCTTCATGTTCTTCATCAAAGAGTGAAAGTTGCAAACATTGTGGTAGTCTTCTGTTTCTGTACATTTCCTCGATTCCTGTTATTTCTTTTTGCAGGCATCTTACTAACGTTAAGAAATATATTTCTAATCAGTGTCAGTTATATAGAGACATTTAACTGTCTCATTATTAACCCATTTTACCTACAAGATTTTCAGTGTCTCAATGAGTGTTTATTCTGTAGCCAAAACGAAGGTAATGGGTTTAGAATGAACAGAAATTTTTCATCGAACAGTATCACTTTCATCTACAGAGAAAGCCAGCGTAGTTTCCTATTTTCCGCCCCGTACGTCTACAAACTGGAGCTGATACACAATGTGAGTCTTGAACTGTGATCAGAAGTCAGACTGCAAGCAGTCCTTCCTCGATACTCGGCGTTTTCCCTCATCGTTTCCGAGTGGTACTGTGGTTTATTGAGGGTAAACTGTGCCTCTAAACTCATAGAGGTGGGTCCGCTCTTATAACAACATGAGTTACGAACAATAGGTTTTGTCAGTCAAGCACAGGTTACGTACATGAAGCACACCATATACATTGACGCGAGGAAAGTTATGGGATAGCGATACACACATATACAGATAGCGAAGTATCGCGTACACAAGGTATGAGTACATTGGTGGAGATGTCATTTGTACTCACGTGATTCATGTGCAAAGATTTTCGACGTGATTATTGACGCGCGACGGGAATTAACAGACTGCGAACGCGGAATGGTAGTTGGAGCAAGACGCATGGGGCATTCCAAATCGTTATGGAGCTCAATATTCCGCGAACCACAGTGTCATGAATGTGCCGAGAATACCACATTTCAGGCGTTACCGCTCAATACGGACAACGAAGTGGCCTTTACATAATGACCGAGAGTAGCGCCCTTTTCATAGGGTTCTCGGGTCGAGCAACCCTGCTTGGAATACCCATGGATATCAATGTGGGACGTACGACGAATGTATCCATTAGGGCAGTGTGGCAATTTCTGACGTCTGACGACCTTGCTGGACTTGTTGTTGCGCAGTTCAATTAATTTCGGCCCGCTGCATATGTTTCTGTTCATTCCACATGAAAACGGTTGTGGATTGCAGATGACGTTGGGGACTTGAAGGTGACACCATGTTGTGTCGAAACAGGTAGCGTGTATTAAAAAGAATACACACCGGTAGATACAAATAAAGCCGCTGGTTTTGTTATCGTATTAAAGTGTCATTACTTCGGTGACGGGCACCGAATAAGACGCCCCGAAGAACAATGCTAAGTCAACAGCACGGAGTACAAGATGCCCGCGTTTCACTTGTAACAGTTAAAATTGCAAGGCTTTCAGCCATTCAGATATCTTTAAATATTTATTGCGCTGGTAGCGCTAAGGCTGTCTATCCGATGGTTCGATATATGTTATCGATCTTAGTATGCCATCGTTTAATGTTGTAAATTTCGTACATCGTTTGCCCCTACCTCATGTAAACACTTAGATATATGTCAAAATTAATTTATGTACATGTCATGTATGTTCCTTGTGTAGAGTTTTTGTGCTAATATTTACTTTAATTATTCGCTTATTGCCTGGCAATGTCGTTCACGAATCACAAGGAAAAGGTAGCAACGGTTGCAAAGTTGTCATTATTATAAATTTAAATATTTCCCATAGCTTATTTTAATTTTGTCATAACCTCTCAGACTTTTTATCATCTTCGGTGAATCATTGTGCTTTAACAGTGTATTTATGACTGAATACATATGTTGTTTTTCCATAATGTGCGTGAGAGGTATCAGCTACATAATTTTCTGCCGGTTGTAAGTTCAAAGATTAGAGATTTGTTGTCCTATGGCCAAATGTGATAAAATATTATTTCGACACCCAACTTGTGACCAGCCGGGGTGAAATTGCTCTTACAATCCTTTGTAATGTTCATATTTCTGATTCTATTATTGAATGATTAGTCCAGTAAAGGTACCAGCACATCCCACTTTCCCACTCCCGCGCTCCCTGTTCGTTCCACAAACGGTATTTATCTTTTTATCTGGCTGTAGAGCCTAGGGGTGAAATCTTTCTGACGACGTCTCCATTTCGTACTTTTTTTGTGACAAATAACACTTCCATTACTCCACTTTAGGTTTTATCTAGACGACGTGCCACCATAACCACATCATAAAATCAGTTTTTACAGTCACAGAGCAGAAATTCACACAATCTTGTAAATGTATTTGTAAAAACTTTTATCTCAATGTGTGTCTTAACACATCACAACCAACCTGTTCCAGTAACACCCCATTAAGGCGTTATTACCAGCTTAGAGGCACTGCTCATTTAAATACTCATATCGGCATAAATATTTCCTATGATTTTGAATGTCGATAACAGAATTATTATTTATATTTACCTGTTAATTTGGACTCTTTTACCTTAAAAAGTTGATGGTATATTAATTTTTATTTAACCTGGAATTTGAAAAGATGTCAGGACGAATAAATTTTGGTATTCACATATTCTTCCACAAAAAGCAAATCAGCTGTTCTCATAATTATCGAAATGGGTAAACAAATAATAATAAAAGATCAATGCACTGGAAAACTCAACTGCCTTGAGGAAACTGCAAACCACCCAAAACCGAACAAAGTGGTATCGCACGGTTCATAGAGAGCCCGATATTGGTCGATTTAACTCAGAAAAAGAATATCAGCCGAGAATGTTTACAATGTGAAGGCCGAAACAGGTGGTGGACTTCCATAAATTAAATTTCAGCGTCTGGAGCATCCTTTCATTAATTAACATGTTCTTCTTTTTATCTGGGTGTTTCACGGTTCGACTATTACAGAGAGTATATCTCCAGTGAGGATAGAACTAAAATACATGTGTGACAATTCGATTTTTCGATGGTTTATTAGGTGACAGGATAGTGTATAGCGGTTTTGGTGACGGTGTTAAAATCAACAATGAAACTGAAAGGAGCCAAAGACAGCAGCCCCTAATTGAAAAGTAATGTCGCCGATAAATGGAATGAGAAGTGCCCCAGGGGCCGACCCTGGCGCCCTCAACGACCTAACTGAGGAGAACTGCCGCAAGGACGCTCTGGTCTCTTCCCTGCCTTCGGCATCTCGTATCCACAGAAGTTTTAATTGACCCTATTATCTGCAATACCGCAGCTTATTACGCTACTGGACGATAATGAGATTGTGGCACTCAAGAAAGGAGAATGCTTGTTAATGTAATTTACGAGGTGGCCACTTGTTGCAGTACTACAGATCGTCATGTAGACTTCTCTCTAGAGGGTGTCATTAAGAGATTGGTGTCGTGTTAGAAATAATACGTGTAAGTCGGTATAGAGTTTACGGAATGAAGTATCTGTATTTTTTTCTTACTTTCCTTTTATTCTTCTTTTCCGCTACATGGATTAAGCTAGAAGCTTGTTCTACATAAATTATATGACCATTTCTTCATAGGAGTGGCTGTGATTAAACAGAATGCCAATTTATAAGCAGGGGCCAATTTTGTCAATATTTTGTCTAGTAACTACAGGTGCTCATGTTATCTAATGTCCAAATTTAAATTACTGGACACTCCGTCTGTACCACTTCCACTTCATGTTACACAATGCCATCTCGTACGTCATAGTTTCCTGAGCAACATTTGAATCTCTGACATTTTATCTCGTATTTTATAACTGCCTACAAACAAGAAATACGTGCTTGAAAATATCGTGGGATGAGCATTATTTCATAAATTTTTGCTCTTTTCAGCTATGCTGTTTTTGTTCGAAATAATGTTTCTTTACGACATGAATTTGAAATCTATTTGTGGCCGATCGGTTCTAGGCGCTTCATTCCGGAACCGCGCTGCTGCTACGGTCGCAGTTCGAATCCTGCCTCGGGCATGGATGTGTGTGATGTCCTTAGGTTCGTTACGTTTAAGTAGATCTAAGTCTAGGGTGCTGATGACCTCAGATGTAAAGTCCCACAGTGCTTAGAGTTGTTTTTTTTTCTTTTTTTGCAAATCTACTTTGATTTGTCCATACATTTTACTTAGAATACAGACCACTTTAAAGGGAATTACACTACAGTCATAAACTGAATAGTAATTAGAAATTCCTCCAATCCGTATGTGGCATACAGCAAACCAGTGCTTAACAGTATTGGTTAAAAACAGTCTTGGTTGCAATTTTAGTTGTTTTTATTTTTCAACGACGCGTTTCGCCTTATGTCTAGAAAAGATAACCTGAAGATGCCTAAACAAGGCGAAATAGTAATTAATGCTGACGTTAAGGTCAGCTAAGCATTACTTCACGGAATTTAAGGTACTCGTACGTAACCGTTTTAAGGAGAAACAAAAAATAAATTAAATTCTGGCGAACATGGAGTTAGTCAATCCTATAAATAAGATACAAGTGATGAAAAATAAAACTGGACTTGAAGTGGGAGTGTATGTGACAGCACTTGAAAATGATATGGAAATTGGTGTCAAACTGGCTTTGTCATTATACAGCAGCACACAGGATAATACAGAACAAATCTATCATGAAGCGTCATCGTAGGTATTTTGCAACAGTATATTAACATTAACATAGTGCATCTGTGACACATTTCCACGTACGCTTATGGAAAAAAAACCAGCAACGCAAAGACGGAGTTTCACGACATAAAACAAAGTTGGTGGACGGGTTTCTACATCTGAGAGACGATGTCTATTGAGATTTCGCGGCTGTGCGGCTGATCCCGGCGGAGGTTTGAGGCCTCCCTCGGGCACGGGTGTGTGTGTTTGTCCTTAGGATAATTTAGGTTAGGTAGTGTGTAAGCTTAGGGACTGATGACCTTAGCAGTTAAGTCCCATAATATTTCACACACATTTGAACATTATTGAGATTTCGCGCCAGTCGCGTAAGAGTGACGCTAGTAGAGCCAGTAAGAGGATGCACATCAGGTTTGCCTTAAATACAAGATGCGACGATCACGAAGGTTAGTTACATTTGAGATTAGGCGTGGTGAGTTGATGTTAGACAAGAATGCCTTTAAGGCTACAAGGAAGTTATTATCAGCGCCTCACTGAATTTGAAATAGGTCGTGTAATAGGGCAACGAAAAGCTGAATGTTCCTTATGCTATATTAAAGAAAGACTTGGCATGAATGTAACCACCGTACATGACTGCTGGCAGTGGCAGTCACGAGAACGTACGGTCGCAAGAAGACCGGGCTCCGGACAGCCACGTGGCACTACCGAGAGGGAAGACTATCGGGTTCAGCCTGCGGCTCTGCCGCGTCGTACTGTATCTGAAGCAGCAACCTGAGCAGCAGGTGGCACCATAGAGAAACAACTAGCTGTTACAAATCGGGTACTTCAAGGAGAGGTTCGAGCCAGATGCCCTATAACGTGCATTCCACTGACCCTAAACCACCACCGGTTGCGATATCAGTGGTGTCAAGCGAGAGCTCGTTGGAGGGCTGGCTGGAGGTCTGTTGTTGTGTTTTCCGATGGAAAATGGTTCTGCCTCGGTGGCAATGATTGCCGTGTGTTGATTAGGAGGAGGCCAGTTGAGAGACTGCGTCCAACCTGTCTGAGTGCAACACACACTGAACCTGCACCTCTAGTTATGGTCTGGGGTGAGATTTCGTATGAGAACAGGAGAACTCTCGTGATTATCCCACGCACCCTGACTGCAAATTTGTACGTCAGTCTGACGATTCGACATGTTGTGCTACCATTCACGAACAGCATTCACGCTCGCCTACACACCACTGTTGAAAGTCAGTATGCTCTTCAGTGTGTTGAGATTTTGCCTTGACCTGTCCGATCAATAGATGTCTCCAGTCGGGCACATCCAGGACATCATCGGGTGACACGTCTACAATAGTCAACGACCCGCTGTAACCTTCCCTGTACTGTTCGACGAAGTGCAACAGGCACTGATGTCTGTTCCACAATCTCGGCGTCTGTACAACACAATGCAAGAGCGTTTGCAAGCTTGCATTCTACATTCTAGCGGTTAAGCTAATTATTAATGTACCAGCATTTCGAATTTGAAATGGTGTATCTCGCACTTACATTAATCTGTAATCTCATAATTTTAATCACTTACGTATGATATCTAGACAAAAGTATTCCAGAAATTCCATTACCCTAAAATAATTTGTTTTCGTGTTGCGATTTTTTTCAGCCAGTGAATCTATTATAGCGTTAGAGCAGTGCCTGACACACAAATCGAAAACATCATGAACCAACCAATCAAGTTACCTGAATTTTAACTGTATTATCAACATTAGGTGTCAAAAAACGGAAGTGTAACCAAATTGTAAGGTCATATGACTTTCCAGTACACAAACTGCAGAACCGTACAAATGGTTCAAATGGCACTGAGCACTATGGGACTCAACTGCTGCGGTCGTAAGTCCCCTAGAACTTAGAACTACTTAAACCTAACTAACCTAAGGACATCACACACATCCATGCCCGAGGCAGGATTCGAACCTGCGACCGTAGCGGTCGCACGGTTCCAGACTGTAGCGCCTAGAACCGCTCGGCCTGACCTAAATCTGCTCTACAGACTGGTTACTTTAGGTATTAGGAGGACTAAATCTGTTCTACAATTTTGCTAGCCAGTCAGTCAGGTTTATGCTTTATTGGAGAGAAGTATAGCTGTTCTTTGAATTCTCAGAGTTACTGCCATGGAGTCAACTACGTTCACTAGATTTTTCCATATACACTACTGTCCATTAAAATTGCTGCACCAAGAAGAAACGCAGATGATAAACGGGCAGCAGTCGAACATTCACTGTGTCCAGAAAGGCCCGTACAGGACCTGCAAAATGCGGTCGTGCATTATGCTGCTGAAATGTAGGGTTTCGCAGGGATCGAATGAAGGGTAGAGCCACAGGTCGTAACACATCTAAAATGTAACGTCCATTGTTCAAAGTGCCGTCAATGCGAACACGAGGTGACCGAGACCTGTAATCAATGGCAACCCATACCATCACGCCAAGATATACGCCAGTATGGCGATGACGAATACATTCTACCAAAGTCCGTTCACCACTATGTCGCCAAACACGGATGCGACCATCATGAAGCTGTTAACAGAACCTGGATTCATCCGAAGAAATGACGTTCTGCCATTCGTGCACCCAGGTTCGTCGTTGAGTACATCATCGCAGCCGCTCCTATCTGTGATGCAGCCTGAAGGGTAACCGTAGCCACGGCCTCCGAGCTGATAGTCCATGCTGCTGCAAACATCGTCGAACTTTTTGTGCAGATGGTTGTTGTCTTGCGAACGTTCCCATCTGTTGACACAGGGGTCGAGACGTGGCTGCGCGATCCGTTACAGCCATGCGGATAAGATGCGTGTCATCTCGACTGCTAGTGATACGAGGCCGTTGGGATCCAACACGGCGTTCCGTATTACCCTCCTGAACCCACCGATTCCATGTTCTGCTAACAGTCATTGGATCTCGACCAATGCGAGCAGCAATGTCGCGATACGATAAACCGCAATCACGATAGGCTACAATCCGACCTTTATGAAAGTCGGAAACGTGATGGTACGCATTTCTCCTCCTTACATGAGGGATCATAACAACGTTTCACCAGGCAACGCCGTTCAACTGCTGTTTGTGTATGAGAAATCGGTTGGAAACTTTCCTCATGTCAGCACGTTGTAGGTGTCGCCACCGGCGCCAACCTTGTGTGAATGCTCTGAAAAGTTAGTCATTTGCATATCACAGCATCTTCTTCTTGTAGTTCAAATTTCGCGTCTCTAGCACGTCATCTTCGTGGTGTAGCAATTTTAATGGCCAGTAGTGTATTAACCCTGCTTTTATCACCAAAAAAATCTTTCTGTCGTTGAAAAATTAATTTTCTCACATTTACGACTCCATCTTCATCCAGTCGTTAATCTCCACTCAAGCTTCCCGCTTTCCCCATGGATTTTCTATTATCCGCATGAATCACGAAGTTCTTGACGTACCCTCTTGACAATAATTACATTATTGATTTCTAAATGGTTGTACGTTTCATGTCCGTGATTAGAGGACTCGAAAATGCGATTAATGATTGTAAATCACCTTGGGGTGAGAAAAGTCATGGGATACCTTCTAATATCTCCTTTCTCCCGGCGTAGTGCAGCATCTCGTCGTTGCATGGACTCAAGAAGTCGCTGGAAGTCCCCTGAAGAAATACTGAGCCATGCTGCCTCCATAGTCGTCGTAGCTGCGAAAGTTTTGGCGATGCAGGATATTTTGCATCTATAGAAGTCTCTTTCATGTCCCATAAATGATTGATTGGATTCATATCTGGCGATCTAGGTGACAAAATCATTGGCTCAAATTGTCCAGAACGTTCTTCAAACCAATAGCAAATAACTGTGCCCCGCAACATGGCGCATTGTCATCCACAAAAATTCCATCGTTGTTTGAGAACATGACGTCCATGAGTTGCTGAAAATGGTTTCCAAATAGCCGAAGGTAACCAGTACGCAGTCAGTTCCACGAAAACTCAACCCACCCCATTGTAGGGCCACCACTAGCTTGCTCAGCGCCCTATTGCCAACTTGCATCCACGACTTCGTGGGGTCTGCGTCACACTCGCACCCAACCATTAGCTCTTAGCTACTGATATAAAAGGACTCATCTGACCAGGTCATGGTTTTCCGGTCGTCTAGGGTCCAACCGATACGGCCACGAGCACGGCAGAGGCGCTCTGCAGGCGACTTCGTGCTATTAGCAAAGGCGATTTCGTGCTATTAGCAAAGGCGGTCTACTGCCATAGCCCATTAAAGCCAAATTTCGAAGCAGTGTCCTAATGTACACGTACGTTGTACGTCCCACATCGATTTCTGCTGCTATTTCAGGCAGTATTGCTTGTCTGTTAACACTGGGAAAGTTAAGCAATCGCCGCTCCTCTCTGTCCATGGTGAGAGGTAATGCCTGAAACTTAGTATTCTCGGCACGCTCTGGACACTGCGGATCTCCAGTATTCGCTGTGATATCAAAAGGAGTGTCCTATGAGTCTAGCTCCATCTGTCCTTCCGCTTTCAAAATCTGTTCGTTACCGTCGGAGACATTTTGACGTGAATCACATGAGTACAAATTGCAGCTGCTGCTGCATGACAGAGACAGATGCGACAATGCACTGTCCTTTTACAACTTGTGGACGCGATACTACCGGCATCTGTATATGCACATGTCGCTATCCACATGACTTTTGTTACCTCAGTGTAAGTCGAGCCAGATGGATAAACATATACTTACTGCGGTCTATTACTAATAATGTAGATTCGTGGAATTGTTATGTATATGTGCCAGGTAATTTGCAATAACCAGTGAACTGTTTTGATATTTATCCATAGCAAGTTTAATGTGCTGGAACTCAGGATTTACCTCGTATAGTCCCTTCCTCTTTCTCATATTTCGTGTTTATATTGTTAGGGTAAAATGGTTCAAATGGCTCTGAGCACTATGGGACTTAACATCTGTGGTCATCAGTCCCCTAGAACTTAGAACTACTTAAACCTAACTAACCTAAGGACAGCACACACATCCATGCCCGAAGCAGGATTCGAACCTGCGATTGTAGCGGTCACGCGGTTCCAGACTGTAGCGCCTAGAATCGCACGGCCACACCGGCCGGCTTGTTAGGGTAGTAAGGGCTCTGACTTAAGGGTGAATATGTATTCTCTTATTAGGAGTAAAAATCTGAAGTAACGCCATGATCACGCGCCCAATTTATTATTATAAATATTGTGGCTTCTTCCTCTCCTTCTTGAACTTATTCTCACTAAGCGTTTTTCTGCCATACAATGTGAATCATGAAATCCTTCACAATACTGCTGGAGAAAATATATACAATTTTGAATTTTGACATGTTTGTTGTCTTATAGGCTATGGATCTCGCGTACGTCAGTTTCAGTATCTCTCAACTGTATTAATATATTTTTGTGAGCAGGTTAAAACACTGAAGTTGTAAAGAGAAGCTTGATACTCTCTACCCTTCGCCATTCATCGTGCCGTGCTTGGAACACCTTTAGCATAGCTGTATGATCAGAATGCCTACCACCAGCAAATGATTCTTATTTCTTTATGACGATTGCCCGTAGAAGTACGCAAAAACACTGGAGAAGATGAGCTGTCGCCCCATAGCTGCAAATGCATAACCACAAATAATAAACATGTTTCTCAATACGATCATGCTTGGTTCTAGTTTATCCACTCTATAAAACCAAATTCACGTAAAATGGCTGATAGTTTCTCATATATTAAACAAACATCTGAAGAAGACAGAAATCACGGTATATAAAAATGTTGGGGCAATTCCACTCAGTGAATAGGCTATTCCGCCCAGCGTATTCCAGTGTCAAATCACAAACATTTATCACAAGCAAACATTTTACTTCCTTTTGCACCCACATACAAATTGTGACACCATGCACATAGCTGGTACTTTACCCAAGAGGAGCTGTCTAGTACACTTGCTCCTGCTTGATTGATATCTTCCGCACACCATGAAGCACTTGGCTTTTTCCCCTTTGGAACTACGGACCATCAGAAAAGAAACCAAGAAAATGTGTTCTCTTCAATTTCGCAAACGTAATTTGACTGAGCGGAAATAACCTAAAGTGTACGGGGCGAAATAGCCCCATGTGCAACATTTCAAAAGGCTCATCAAATCAGACTTTTGCGGGAAAAGCCAGCAATATTTGTTGATACATACACCACAAAACCTGTATTCGTAAACAAGTAACAATTAGAGTTCAAAATTTCAAGCTATTATATATGGTATATCTTAATTTGTTAGTTTGTATTCTTTAACTGTGGCAATAATGTATCGTAATTCGTTTACCTCTAGAGTTTGTTCATCTGTCCTGTCAATAATGTAACAGAAAGCACGCTTACTACAATCACATGCGATGACACAGAGATACTGCCCCACCCTTAAGGCAAAACAACCTTGACTCTGTGAGGAATTAGCACACTATTGCAACATGCGAATTAGCCTCGTGAGCGGGATAGCCCCGCTGTACCCTACAAATGGCTTTCTTCTGGTACGATCCATACTTAAGCTGTCTAGCACAACTACCCGTTTTTTCATCAGTCTTCTGACTGGTTCATGTGGCACCCCCACAAATTCCTCTCCTGTGTCATCTTTATCTTCTGAGGCTGGCAGTTGCAACCTACGTCCT
This sequence comes from Schistocerca americana, assembly GCF_021461395.2. Lineage (NCBI taxonomy): Eukaryota > Metazoa > Arthropoda > Insecta > Orthoptera > Acrididae > Schistocerca > Schistocerca americana. The sequence continues at coordinate 478,990,159 of NC_060121.1, forward strand.
CAATTATTTGTGGATGTATTCCAATCTCCACAGTTTTTATCCTCAACAGCTCCCCCAAGTACCATGGAAGTTATTCCCAATGTCTTACTAGATCCAGCCTTTAACCACCTTCCATACACACACAAGAAATACGCGAACTGCCAACCAATTTCATCGTTGCCGCGACACTTGTTCTTAGGCGCCGAGCCATAACAATCTGCCTCTTGTCGCAGTTGCTCGTGCCCACAGCGCGGCCAGGTATCGTTCAATCTCGTGTTGGGAAGTGGTCATATTAAATTGCCACTTCGCAGCAAAACAATAAAAATTCTTTGGTAGTCAGTCAGCTAAGAATCTAACAACGCAATTTTTTCGAGCGAACGTATGAGTGTACCGACAACGCTTGATAAGGTCATTTTCCAGAAAAGAATACACTTGCCTTGTAATGCACAGTTTCAATGCTGTGGAGTAACCAAGTTTTGGACAGGTGACTCAGAATGTCTCTGAATATGGTTCGAAGTTAAATATGCAACCCATTAGCCAAACCACGAGTACGCGGTGAATTCACAACTTATTATTACACAAACGCTGTGTCTTCCCATAGTTCATTGTTCTCACCATAACTACACACCTGGTACCAGCGCATTAATGTTTTAACAAAATTACAACATACCAGCACACCAATAACAAAATGAATTAGTCTATGCCCGTATATAGCAGACTTGATGGTTAGCGGCAGTGCTCCTCCATGATCGTATGGAGAAAGGTTTCCCTACAAGAGTACCTCTCATCATTTGACGTCTGCAGCAACAGAGAACAGAAGTTACAACTAGACACCACATTTTCTGACTACAACTGTCCAAGATCTGTGATTCTATGTCCACCTGTAACTGGCTGGCCACATCTATCAAAAGTCGAAGGAATACTACTTCTCACAGGTCCATGCCTACGGCGATCAACCCAAACTTGGGGTTGCTGACAGGCTTAAGGTATTTCATGTCGAAAGTGGGTGTCAGTCATCCACACTCTGTTCGAACAGTTGGCTTTAAAAGGACAGAACTAGAACTTGTGTAGAAGGTACCATCCAATAGCACTCGCCAAGTGACATAAGCAGAGGCACATCTCTTGCTAACATGTGGAGATTTGTCTGTAAGTAGGTGTTGTGTCCACAGCATCTGGTGTAATAAGCTCGCTAATTACTGTTTGCAGTAAGCTATTTACAGCACAGCATATTACAGATAAAGTCCACGAATTTGGTGCCATTACTGACGAAAGCACGTTTGCACGAGATGACAGTGCAAACGTGCACAGCATTAACATTTGGACAGACTAAAGTAACCAGTACAAGTTCAATGTTATGATCTGTGAACAGATCGCTGGATAATATCTACTATCGTCAGACTAACAGAGTTGTTAACAACTATGTTTTAGAAATGATACCTCTACCCTTTCGTAAGAGGTACTACTACCATTTTGGGAGCAATTACAGCTGCAAAAGAATAGAACTCACGATTATTTTGATTTATGTCTATGGTCTGTCGTCTCAGTTGTGTGACTGGATTCGTGATTTCCTCTCATAAAGGTCACAGTTCGTAGTAATTGACGGAAATTCATCGAGTAAAACGAGTAATATCTTGGGCTCCCCTTGCTGTTGATGATCCGCATGAACGGTATGGGAGACAAACGGAGTAGCACTCCTAGATCTCTTGCAGATTATGCTTTAAATTATCGTTTTCAAAAGTCACCAGATGATCCAAACAAATTGCAAAACGATTTAACAAGATATCTGTATGGTGCAAAAAGTGGCAATTGTCTCTAAATAATAAAAAGTGTGAAGCCATCCACTTTAGTACCAAAAGGAACCCGCTAAATTTCGCTTGCACGGTGAATCACGCAAATCTAAAGGCTGTAAATTCAACTAAATTTCTAAGCATTACAATTACGCACGACTTAAGTTGGAACGATCACATAGATAACGTTGTGAGTAAAGCAAACCAAAGACTACGATTTATTGGCCAAACACTGAGAAAATGCAACAGGTCTAGTAAAGAGACTGGCTGCACTCCGCTTGTAAGTCCTCTTTGGAGTATTGCTATGCGATCTGGAATCCACATCAGATAGCATTGATGGAAGACTCTGGAAAAGTTCAAAGAAGGGTAGCTAGTTTCTACCATAGTGAAATAGGGGAGAGAGCGCCATTTATATGATACGTGAACTGGGACGGTAATCACTAAAACAATGACGTTTCGTTGCAGCAAGATCTTCTCATGAAGTTTCAATCACCAACTTCCTCCTCAGAGTTTTAAAATATTTTGTTGTAGCCCACCTACATAGGAAGGAACGATTATCATAATAAAATGGGAGAAATCAGAGATTTAAGTCTTAGTTTTTCCCGCGCACAGTTCGAAAGTTGAACGATAGAGTGATAGCTTGAAGCCTCTGCCAGGCATTTAATTGTGAATTGCAGAATAATCATGTAGATATAGATGTAGTTTATGAAATACAGCACCATTTGGATGACAAATACCCAAAGTGGTTCGCACCTGGGAACATCATTAGCACACGTCACATCTCTTAACTGTTTTTTGGATGCTATGAACGGTGTATAGATTTAAGTGTCAGGAAGTCATTTCTGAAAGTATTTGTATGGAGTGTAGCCATGTATGGAAGTGAAATATGGACGATAAATAGTTTGGACAAGAAGAGAATAGAAGCTTTCGAAATGTGGTGCGACAGAAGAATGCTGAAGATTAGATGGGTAGATCACATAACTAATGAGGAAGTACTGCATAGAACTCGGGAGAAGAGGAGTTTGTGGCACAACTTGACTAGAAGAAGGGATCGGTTGGTAGGACATGTTCTGAGGCATCAAGGGATCACCGTTTAGTATTGGAGGGCAGCGTGGAGGGTAAAAATCGTAGAGGGTGACCAAGAGATGAATACACTACGCAGATTCAGACGAATGTGGGTTTCAGTAGGTACTGGGAGATGAAGAAACTTGCACAGGATAGAGTAGCATGGAGAGCAGCATCAAACCAGTCTCAGGACTGAAGACTACAACAACAACAACATGAACGGTGTAGTGTAAGCGGCTTTTGTAAGATAAGAGGGAGACCTTATCGCACAAATCCACACTGCGGCAGAAATACTTAATGCAGAACAACATTACTTTCACCCTCCGCGTTACACTCACCACAGCCCTGTGTACTCTAAAATTAAGATACATGTCACAATTTGAACACCTTTTGTACAGTTCTCTATCTGAGACGCCCATGGCTTGAAAGTAATTAATTTTAGCATGTGGGCTCCATCTTGAAGAACGATAAGTTGACGGTTCTGCTGAACGTATAAACTGTTCTGCTTAAACTGCACTATTAGCAAGGAACTAAACATCTATGGTCCATAGCAAGCTAACACAACAGTACTGGCGAGGCCCTGCAACACAGCTACTACTGGCAACCCCAGATGCTCGACCCGCCGAAAAACAGGCAGTCGCAGGGAAGCCGTACAGTACACAACGCGCGAACCAGCCAAACACACCATCTACCCTTTGAGCTGATCTATGGCCGATTGCCCACTAATGTATGACGATCTCGGACTGTTACAGGGACGAAGCCGCGGCAGCAGGCCCAGGAGAATTCGTAGGAGCCGAGCTGCAGCGCCGGAACTGAGCCATCTACAATGAGCACCCGCAGAGACAAAGGTAACGACGCACGATACCTCGCACTAACATTACCTCACCTTGCATGCACTGTCGCTGCTAGCAAGCCGCTACTGCCCTTACTATCCGTCCTACTGTCGCAGAGGCTTTTTTTTCTCTGGGCACTTGCCTTGGCATTATTTCCCCTCTCCTCTTACAAACCGCTACCCTTCGATCGGTTTCGTCCACTTTCTGCCTTCTGATGGACCATGTCAATGAGTAATCCTGTCCAGATGCATGGACAACATCACAGCCCGCATACTGTGACACCTGATTCGAAAATTAACATGTTATGCGGAGGTGACAGTAGAATTTTTGGTTTGGTCACCGTGTCGGTGTGGGTGTGGAGGGGTCCCATCCTATAATGCCCCTACTTTGCCGCCTATGGGTTGCGTAACTAGTTAAGACACCAAACGTAATCAGGAGAAACTTTGATGTAAAAGCGTCCTTGAACCATTTCACGTAGACAAAGTGCAAATCATGTTAATGCGAATTTTCATTTAGTATTCAGAATTGAGGTTTTGATGCCGACTTTACTGCAAAGGTGAGAGGTCGCAAGCAGGAAATGCGCTCTTCTGTATTGTTCTGCAGCTGCCGCTGTTGTTGGCTGTACTCCGGCAGAAAGGATTAGTCCATGCAGACTTTTCACAAAGGAGCGCGTTTTCCGCAAGAAAAGCCTTTTGTGACGTGCGCAGCCGGGCACCACCTGCAGCTTCTCTGGGCTGAGGCACGGAGCAGCAGATCGCCTCCCAACGAGGGTCTCGAGGATTCTGTCGGAGTGGGTAGCTTTCCCTTAGCTAAATAAGGTGCGGCCTCTTCGCAGAGCTGGTGGCCAGGCGGTATGACACTTCTGTGGTATTCAGGAGAAGTGAGGTATAAGTAACAGTTCAATTATACCTGTTTTCCCTCAACCAATCAGACAAATGCTGGGATCCTTTCTTCAATAGACGAAGGCCGACTGCCGTCCCACTTCTTCTTGGTACAGTTGTTTTTATTTTCCACTAATAAGATGAGATGCTGAATTTCCACCTTCCTTCGTCAGACCTCAGTGTTTTAGAAGATTTAAGGATACGTGGATCCAGAAAATAACGAAGACATCGTTTTTGGATTTTTTGTACAGAGACATTTTTGTGAAGTTTCTCTTTCAAATGACGCATGTAATTTTTATGTAGCTTAATCCTAAGTATCCTTAATGTGGTGCGCGTACTGTAAGACCTTCGGTACACACAATATCAGATTATTTGACTTGTCGCTCTAACGAAGTAGGCGAGTGTCAGCAATATGTCTCGTGGTCTTATCGTGACGCGTTTATCTTCTGCCGTTAGGTCAAACGATAGAAATGCCACTTGCACGCTTAGAGTAGCAGATTGACGGTGACCAACTTTAAACAGAACTTGATTAATTTACACACACATTTATTAAAATAATAACAAGCATAAAAATAACTTAACTTGGTTCTGGATGCTATTTACAATTGACAATCTGAAGTCCTTTGGTCTTGGTACGTTAATCTTATTCTCACATATCTCTGATACCTGACAAAGTGTCTATACATTTCTCTTCATGGCTATGTACAGGAATATGATAATCTTATTACGTGCAGACTGGAACTTGACTGCAGACTAATGCAGACTGACTAATCGGAGGTCTGTACACTCGTTATAATACCTCGCGCGTTCAGGTATCTCTGCGCGAGTGTGATCCGCGAGGAGAAAAGGTTCTACGTTAGCAGCAATCTCACTGGCTGCGTTACATATTAATACGCGGATCGGCGGAAGCAGAATTTGGTCCGTCTCTAAGACAGCGCCATCTCGTAGAGCGGAGACGGACGAGCGTTGCGCCTGCGCTGTTGTGCTTAGCGGGGCGCGCTCTACTGGGAAAGTTGTGTACGCGCTGACTACGCGGAACTATGTACACAACACTTAACTTATTTGGAGAAAGATACTGACCGTGGTTCGTCGAGACGTCCCCTTTGAAGAAAAAATGGTTCAAATGGCTCTGAGCACTATGGGACTCAACTGCTGAGGTCATTAGGCCCCTAGAACTTAGAACTAGTTAAACCTAACTAACCTAAGGACATCACAAACATCCATGCCCGAGGCAGGATTCGAACCTGCGACCGTAGCGGTCTTGCGGTTCCAGACTGCAGCGCCTTTAACCGCACGGCCACTTCGGCCGGCCCCTTTGAAGAAAACCATTATTTGAATATACAGTGAGTCGCGTAAGATTTAACACCCCCATTATTCCGGGGCGATTGCACGTATCGACAAGCGGTTTTCGGTGAACCATAGACGACTATGGGGCACATATTTTGGTACATGCACAATAATCACAACGTTTATATTGACCGAGATAATGAGGCAAGTACATGTTTTTTTAAATGGGACGCTGTATTTTCTTTACCATCATTCGAACGCTCTGGAAAAGACGCGTATAGTGATGTAACGCATGTTGCTATTGTGATTCAAACTTCTCTTAAATGACGCTGGGAAATATTGAAGGTCGAGGCGGTCGGAAGCGGCTGCAGACTGTAAACACGCTCGCGTGACCCGCAGAACGAGTTGCCGTGCTCTATGCAGCATGCACGGCCTACGCTACGAAGGTAAATCCTCATCTGCCCTCTTTTAAGCAAAGTTCGAATCACAATAGCAACATGCGTTACATCACTATACGCGTCTTTTCCAGAGCGTTCGAATGATGGTAAAAAAGTACAGCGTCCCATTTAAAAAACATGTACTTGCCTCATTATCTCGGTCAATACAAACGTTCTGATTATTGTGCATGTACCAACGTATGTTCCCCATAGTCCGCTATGATTCGCCGAAAACCGCATGCCTGTACGTGCAATCGCCCCCGGAATGAAGGGGGTGGTACGTCTTACGCGACTCACCTTGTACAAGTAATTCAAAAAATGGTTCAAATGGCTCTGAGCACTATGGGACTTAACTTCTGTGGTCATGAGTCCCCTAGAACTTAGAACTACTTAAACCTAACTAACCTAAGGACATCACACACATCCATGCCCGAGGCAGGATTCGAACCTGCGACCGCAGCGGTCGCGCGGTTCCTGTATAAGTAATTCCGCACAGTAAGACATTCGTGGAACATGTAATAATACTGTACCAGCAACCGTTATTTTGATACTATTAGGCAAGTAGTTTCGGCGTTCCAGTCACATATCGCATAAATGACACCAAGTATCGCTCGTGCACGTGTAAGACAAGGCACCAATATCCTTATCAGGTACCATAGACATCCGAACTTCATGAGCATATGTGCTCTTCACATGTGACAGCATCTTCCCCTTCAGTAATTCTAATGTAACCTGATGACCGTGTGCAAGGATACACAACCGTATTTAGATACCCTTTATATCGAATGTTAGGTGACAGCTCGAAAAGTGTATCATTTATGTCCTATTCTGAACCAAATACACAGACAGAACACTTACTGTCACATGTGTGAGGAGCACACAAGCTCATGAAGTTCGGATAACTACGGAATTAGACACCAATGCCTTGTCTTGCACGTGCAAGAGTCGTACTTCGTGTAAGTCCCGCGACAGACCTGAAGATGACGTTGTTGGTACACTGAAAGTGGTTGCCTAATAAGACGATATCAAAATAACGGCAGTTGGTACAATGCCATTACATATCATCGACCAGCCGCTGTCTCACATTCCCGAGCCCAAGATGGAGTTACGTTTATCTGTGCAACATGTTCCCATAATTAGCTAACATGGTACCACAGGCAACTGTTTCCGTTTCAGACAGCGTGTCTCACAGTCATGGTGATTTCTAATCGAAATGTATATTTGACTCAGGGAAAACGTCGTGTGATTCAGTAATCTAGTTTTTGGAAAGCCGAAGCGAGCAGTAAGACATATACCTAAAATAAATTATTCACTTTCATGTGATTATACTGTCAATGATACTAGCCGTGGTGATGTTGTGTCTTTGTCCAAAAATTTGAGAGTTAATATCGGTCTTAGCAACGGTTTATCTGGAGTCTTATGATGGGCCCCTTTGCAACACCTCGAGCGGAATTTAAGCGCGTGCGCAGCTGAAACTGGGGCTGTCAACTGGGGTTCGAAGAACTCAAAAGGAGCATCACTGATTCGTGGCCTGGACTTGCTAGCCGTGGACACCCGCTTCCCAGATTGGGGTGGCGCATATTTACTTTATTTTTATTGCCTGTCGAGGTTAAAAAGGTCTGTGTTGTAATTTATGTCGTTATGTAAATTCTTCTCAGTTAACCCCTAGTACTTGTGGGTCAAACGGACTCAGTTGTCTGCCTCATTTCCTCTATCATATTTGGGGTCCCTGCGTGTTTTCGTTTATGTAACGTAAATTTAATGTGTATTTCTGTGTTTTAGAGTCCGCCCCAGTAGCTGAGTGGTCAGCGTGACGGATTGCCGTCCTCTGGGCCCGGGTTCGATTCCCGGCTGGGTCGGAGATTTTCTCCGCTCAGGGACTGGGTGTTGTGTTGTGTTCATCATCATTTCATCCCCATCCGGCGTGCAGGTCGCCCAATGAGGCGCCGAATGTAATAAGACCTGCGATATGGCGGCCGGACCTGCCCCGCGAGGGGCCTCCCGGCCAATGACGCCAAACGCTCATCATCATCATCATCATGTGTTTTAGAACCTGTATTGACTCGAGCAGCTGTGTGGGGCGTTGGCTGAAATCGAGCCGTTACTGTGTTTAGTCCAATTCATATATTCATATGCTTCAGCTACTTTACATGCCTTGAAATTTGTTGCTCCTGTAAGTTGGTAAGACATATTGACTTGTCAGTGCTCCTTTTAGTGATTTTAAAAATCACGTTTTCTTTTATCTCTGGCTCTTTGACGTTTTATCCATTCTGTAAAACAGTTGTTTAATTCAGTAAGTGCCTACGGGCGATTTTTTGGTGGTTTAAATAATTTTTTGGGGTTTAATTTTAATAAGGATTTCCGTTTCATTATAGAAAATGTTTATTGAAATTTTGCTGGCTTATTTGTGGCATTTCCATGAACTTTATAATTTGTGCCTATTGTCTTTATCATGGCCCTATGACGAATAGGTATTGCTTGTCATTGTAATTTAAAGTTTGGCCTCTATGGTACATAAATAAATACTTTTAAAGATTATTTTCTTTATGCACACCACCACATATCGTAGCTCCCCACTCCCTACCACTCTGTGTTGGATTTGTTCCAATCCCTATCTCCCCTTATTTGCCCTTTACTGCTTCCTCTACTACCATGCCAGTTGTTCACTGAAGCCTTAATGTGTGGTCTATCATTTATTTCTTTGTTCAAGTCAGTGTTTCTTTGGGTGAGGATGCCCTCTCTGCCCGTCTGTTACTTGTATCGTCCTTGCTTTCAAGCTACCAAAATTCATTCACTGCACGAACAACGTGGTTCCCAGTTTTTATGTTAAGGGTATTGTTAGTCTCATTTCTGTTACTAATCATTACTTTCGTGTCACTTCAGCTTATTTTCAATCCATATACTTCATACTCTCTTTATTCTGTTCAAAAGATTTTGTAATTCTTCCTCTTCTTTGTTGACCACAGCAATGTCTTCAGCGAGACTTGCCTTTATTATCCTTTCATATAAAATCGATGTAATTCCTGAACTTTTTCCACGTATTTCTTCGTTATTGCTTCCTCGCCGTGCTGGTTGAACAGGAGGGAAGAAAGACTGTATCCTTGTCCTACGTCCTTTATTATCGTAACATACAGGCAAAGTCATCTACATATAATTTTACAGATACTTTCTTTCAAAACTGTAGAATATTGTCTTGGTTTATATGTTATGATAGTAATACAGGCATATGTAATTATTTTGAATAGTAGATCCATGCCATAATATAATGTGAAATAACATCGATTCGTATAACTACTGCACCATCTGATGTACTTATGTATCACCAAAAATATTTACTCTGGTGTATGTCAGTTGTAAAGTGGTGATGAATGTGAGCACTTGTAATTCCGAAATAACACTAGTTTGCATAAATGTTATTTTAAAATTGGCCGGCCGCTGTGGCGGAATGGTTCTAGGCGATTCAGTCCGGAACCGCGCAGCTGCTACGGTCGCAGGTTCGAATCCTGCCTTGGGCATGGATGTGTGTGATGTCCTTAGGTTAGTTAGGTTTAAGTAGTTGTAAGTCTTAGGGACTGATGACCTCAGATATTAAGTCCCATAGTGCTCAGAGCCATTTGAACGATTTTAAAATTGACGGGCTTGCTTCTGGTAGGTATATAGCTCAAGATATCAGCATGGACATACACTCCACAGCACGACTTACCGTACTGAAGGAGAAGATTATGGAATGATGTGAACATAGATATGTTGTAATTCCATGTATTGCAGATCTTGGATTATTTTGTTCTGTTACTTGAGTTGCTGTATTCTAGCATTTTTGGTCCCATCTTTAGCAGATCCGAAGACAACAACAGAGAAGTGCCGAAACCGGTAATGAATGATTTTAGCGGTCTTGTCAGTTGGAAACTTATTAAGTGATTATAATACTACAGACCGGCCCCACGACTGATGATTTCAGAAGTGTACACCAGCTTACGTTACATAATGTTTTGCCTAAATCGACAAACCGTATAAAGGTGTCTTAATCTTCTTTAAGTTTCGTCTCCGTTATCAACTGCAACAGCATGTAACATGTAAGAGGCTATTGTACTACCCGGTGAGAGTCATTAAGTTCGTTATGTACTCAAGGACAAAACCCATTGATCTGGTGCTGCACCCAGCCGCTCAGCTCTTTCTGGTGGGAGACGTGACGTGTATAGCAAAGCTACAGTTTCACAAGGAGCCTACAGACTCGCCCACTCCTACCATGCGGCTGCATCTGTAGCGGCCACACTATCGCGTGCCGCTTTCCATTGCGTCCCGTGCACATCCGGCTGCTGCCCTGGCGAGGTCGCCCGGGGACAGACAGTTACACTTCTAACGGCTGCGCAGTAAAGTTTTACGTGCGTGCTGCGTCTCCAAGCGCCGCTGGCAGATTGTCCGCTGACGGGTACCAACGTAGGGCGTGTTTACTCAAGCGCCGCTGCGTTCGTTCACAAGGCTATAATGTGCAGTCGTAAAAGACAGACAGTTGCCGACACTGAACATCCCCGTACTGGTGCTACTGTCTGATTAGAGCGACGCGCACATCTGCGAACGCAGCGGCACGCTCTTGTTCCGGGCAGTTACTTGTATGTAGTTTTACTGCTCGCGAAGTTCGGAGCAACGTAAAGATACGGAGCAGGTACCCTATGTCATTAATTCCTAACACTTCGTTGTACACGGTATCACAAAATTTAATGTACTTCACCTTCTCGCTCTCTTTACAATCTCTTTCTTGATCCCTGTAGCTGTTTTCCCGGCAAACGGTCATTTTTCTTGTTGGTTACGGGGATCAGTTATGACGAAACGTAACACCCAGATAGTATGGTGCTGTGAGATTGCATCATAAAGATCCGCAATGTTCCAGGAACTAGTAATGGTGTTCAGTGCAGACTAGTACCATCCTTCGCCGCGCGCGTGGTAGCCGCGCGGTTTAGGGCGTTCTGTCACGGTCCTTGCGGCTTCTTCCGGCAGAGGTTCGAGTCCTCCCTTGGGCATGAGTATGTGTGTTGTGCATAGCATAAGTTAATTTAAGTTGTATTAAGTAGTCTGTAGGCTTAGGGACCGATGACTTAAGTAGTTTGGTCCCATAAGCAAATTTCAAAAGAATAAAAAATAAATAAATAAATAAATAAATAAATAATAAATCAGTAAGTAAATAAATTTCCAGTATCATTCTTCACATATACTGGAAGATGCAACATGAATAGAGCGCGTCCTTACTTTCCCACAATGCTGATGAAAAGACGTGAAATACGGACATTTTACGGAATACAGGAACAATACAGGCTGTTTCATTCGCATGTTCGGATAACTAGTCGTTGACATTCTAAGCTCTGTAAGCATGGCCATTTTTATCTTGAAATTTTGCAGTCCCATGGTGGAGAACATGATCAGCAGAAACACAGGGTGGTTATAATTAAACTTCCGCTACTTGAGAGAGCCCGCTCAGGAAGAACTAGTGATCGCAGGACAATGAAACGCTGTGGAAACACAAAGACATGCTGAAGAGAAGTAAGGAACAAATCGCTGAAAGATACACATTTTAATCTCTACATAAGAGAGTTCAAATCTGGTGATCTTCGTGGTTACGCAGTTTGGAACGATCGGCCAATGATTCGCTTTGCTCCTGACAGAGGCTGTGAAAGTACGTCACATAAATTGACATTTTTGCCTTGCAAATAACAAATAATAGATAATGAAAAATATTCCAATCAGCGAGCATAACAATATCTCAATTACTTTCTGGAGTTTGGTATTTAATTGACCAGTAGCCCCCTGAGAACCAATTTAATTTTTATAGGCTGCGTAAAAGTACGCACATTTACTTTTCAAAATATCAGCACTCACGCCAACTATCTATTAAAAGGGGTGAGTCACTCGTTGTTTAAAATATTATTCCGCACGTACTTCGGAATAGCCGAGGTCCGTACGTATGTTATCGTGGTATTGGGTTATTTCAATGTCTCATGCTAGCCCACAATATTTAGCAAAATAAATGATATTGCAGTATTTAATAGAAATTTATTTTTATTAAGTACCACGATAAGTAAAAGAACCCAAAATACCTGGGTACCGCGATAAGACGGATTGCTAATTGCGCCACGTATTGTTGAAGTTATTGTTGCCGTGGCTAAGAAAATTGGACGTAATGTTCAAGCACTGCACGAGCTGTGTCACGACTGCCGAACGTTCCACGGTCCACTTTTCGAATAGTGCTGCGAACAATTGTGAAATGGTCCCCATACAAACTATCAGGCTTTTGTGATTGCAGATGGTTGTGACACTAACCAACGTTTGAACTCTGGAATGTAAACATGGTAAGGAATGAACTAATATTACACAGATAGCTATAATTTAGCATCCGCTACGTGAGCTTATATAGACGCAAACTGTTTAACGTATAGATACCCAACTTTGCTGGGATGATGTTCAGACTGTGTGCAGCAGGATTTGCCGTATTTGTAGTCTTAACGTCAGTGGTGCATAAAGAAAATCTTCAAGGGGGGGGGGGGGGCTAAAGATATCTTGAACTACCTTTACTTTTACTGTAATAAAAATAATAAAGTTACATGTAAACTTTAAGGAAGTTTTATTTAAACTAATTATATACATATACAAGACAATGCCATCTTATTATATAAAAAGTTTACAATTGTGGTTCTCTTCAGGCGCTGCAGTCATGGACTGTGCGGCTGGTCCCGGCGGAGGTTCGAGTCCTCCCTCGGGCATAGGTGTGTGTGTGTGCATGTCCTTAGGATAATTTAGGTTAAGTAGTGTGTAAACTTAGGGACTGATGACCTTAGCAGTTAAGTCCCGTACGGTTTCACACACATATGAACATTTTTGTGGTTCTCTTCCTTAAATGATGAATTCTATGTGTCTATTCTTCCTGGCAAATTGGTTAAGTATGTCGTCAATAGGACAATCAACGTCAGGGCGAGTGTCCAACAGAGCTAAGGCTTTAAGTCGATCCTCCTTCATCGTCGACCTCAGCTATGTCTTTGTACGCCGCAATCTTGAATTTTTTTCCGCTGCACCAATAGATGCCGGTAGATAAGCAGATATTTCGTACAGCGTGTGCAAAGTAGGACAGTCAGATCTATAACATACAGACAACGCCTGCGTAACAGAATAACGATCATTAAGTGCGCTTATGCTCGTTTGCTTGTATTGAAGAATCTCTCCCATTAGTCTCTTTTTAATCACAAAGAGTGATTCTTCTCCAAAGAACGGTAGTACTGTTAAGCACTTTTTACTTATTCATTCTTCAGTATTTACATTTCTGTTTCTGAACGTAAACTAGCTTCCTATTAGGCGAATAGTCCGTATTTATAACGCTAGGTATCGAAGGTTCTCCGTACAAGAAAACAGTAGAATATTCGCGACTTTTCCCAAGCAAATGTCAGACAGAATAACGTATCGAGATCACTAGAATCGTCGCGACTTTTCCCGTAGGTACGTGTTAGCTATCTGTGTGACAGACAGAAACGTATAAAATACGATGACACGGATGCTTGTGCTACATAGGAAAGTACAGCTACTCGATAACTCGATTCAGGCGAGTGGACTGACGAAAGAAACGACGAATAGCGTGCGCCGGCTGACTTAGCGGGGGACGGCGCGGATGGCCATGGGGCTGGCCCCCCAAGTGGTGAGGTGGGGGGGGGGGGGGAAGGGGACGACCCGCGCGACGTCCACATGTATCCGCCACTGCTTAGCGTCATGACTTGCGTTTAAGCGCCGGTACTAGACAACTACGTAGGGGTTGAAACTCAGGCATCAGTGTGCATTATAGTTATAGACAGTCAACAAGGTGGTGGATAATGTGAGCAGGACCTTATTCATAAATCTATTTTATCAGTTCAACAGCGAGAGTATTGCTGCTCCTCACGAGCATCGGCGCTGCAAAAGAATACGTAAAGGCCGTCTTTCCAGGGTTGAAGAACGTGATTCGGAAGTTCGAGTTCACTGATGATTTAGGAACTGCTCTCAAAGAGGTCGATGGCAAACTGCGCCACGAATTATTTACGAAGCTACTGTCGCCATGGCTACAAATGCTGGGCGCAATGTGCTGTCTTCAAGTAGGTCATAAGCTGTACCACGACAGCTGAACCTTTCGACGCCCGCGGTTCGAAAAGTTGTGAAATGGTGTAAATTCTAACTTCATACTACTCACCAACTTTTGCGACGTAATACAAACATTCGAATAGATTTTGCTCTTACTTTTCATGCATGGGTTGAGGTTGGAACATTTTTGTGGAGTGATAAAGCATGCTTTACGCTCACTCGGGCTGTGAACGCTCAGTTGTTAAATTTGGGGATCGTCGCAGCCAGCGAACTTGCATAAAGTTCCCCTGCGTAGTGAACCCGTCACCGTGTGGTGTGGCTACACGGCCAGTTCATGACTGACCCATTTTTCTTTTAGGAACTCGGACCGTAAGGACAGACGACATGGAGTGTCAACGGTACGCGTGATGGTCTGCTACACCAACACGTGATCACTGCTCTACGACAATGAAGTGATTCGGACCCAACTCCTCCGATGCACGATGGAGCTCCACTTCACATTGCTGATGAGGTTATTCGGTTACTCCGTGACACGTTTGAAGAAAACTGAATCAATGGCCGCTTGTTCCAAAGTGCGTAACTACCAAAATCACCAGACGTGAACCCTCTCACATGGAAATTAAAATGTGTTCCTTTCGGAGGTTTATTCGTCATTTCTCTTCTGCATGTCCTTACAAATGATTCCACTAAGTATCATTGTAGTTCAATGACTCGTTTTTCGTGAGGCCCTCTCAAGTAGCGAAAGTTTAATTCTAACCACGCTTAGATCACATATATTGTATGTCGTGTCACAAAGGCCTAGAAACCTAAAATCTGTCTTCTGTATGGCTGAACCTAACAAAAATTTCGTTAACTCTTTTTCCTGTTGCCAATATCCGCCTCCGAACTAACTGCTTGGTTTTAAAATACAGTGCTTGCTGCATACCGGGAAGAGCGGCGGCTCTTAAGCGAAGCCACGATAATACGCTAAATAACTCTCTCTCGGTGTCTAATAGGGAAAGAATTGTGGTTCTGTTCTCACGACGCTTCAAGCACTTTGCCACTACGTTAGCTCTTTTGATCTCTCATTTTTAAAAATAGTTGTACTATATAACAAATTTTCTTTCTAATTTACCCTCTCCTTGCTTTAATTCCTTGCTTCTTCCTTCTCCTACACTTGCCTTCCTTATTACTCGTCGTTTCCACAGTTTGAAATACGAGTCGGTCAGTACCGTGCTACCATGATCTCTAGTTTATATTTTTCTGGTTACTTTTATTACTTTTCTTTCTCAGCCTAAAATATTATGCGATTTTTATCCGCATCTTGATATCGAAGCACGCCGCGGTGGACGTGCGGTTCTAGGCGCTCCACTCCGGAACCACGCGGCTGCTAGGGTCGCAGATTCGAATCCTGCCTCGAGCATAGATGTGTGTGATGTCCTTAGGTTAGTTAGGTTTAAGTAGTTCCAAGTCTAGGGGACTGATGACCTCAGATGTTAAGTCTCATAGTGCTTAGAGCCATTTGAACCATTTTGATATCAAAAGCAAAATGATGTATCATTATCATAATTATTATTTCACACTCATTTTGTTAACATTCTCTCCAGTAATTAAGCGATCTTTCAAGTGTCATTGTAACTTGCTTTATTAACCAACATCTACGATGAAATATCAAGTCTAGCAGGAATGTGAAATTATGTGGAGAGAGCACAATAGCTTTAATGTTGCATGGAACGATAAAATAACGGTGTTAATCATCTACTGGGGCCGAAAGATAAATGCACACTGGTAATTCCAAGAAAAGCGTGTCTAAAATCTTAATGTATAATAAAAGATTTATGAGACAGGAAGCCTTTTCTGAGAGTATTTTTTAGGAGAATAGGCTTGTGTAAAAGTGAAATATGGACGATAAAGGGAGAATATAATTTTTTCGAGATTTGGTGCTACAGGAAAAAGATGAAGAACAAATAGTTAGACTGAATAACAAATGATTCAAATGGCTCTGAACACTATGGGACTCAACTTCTGAGGTCATCAGTCCCCTAGAACGTAGAACTACTTGAACCTAACTAACCTAAGAACATCACACACATCCATGCACGAGGCAGGATTCGAACCTGCGGTCGCTTGGTTCCAGACTGTAGCCCCTAGAAGCGCTCGGCCACCCGGCCGGCAATAACTGATGAAAATGTTCTGAATCGAACTGGTGACACAAGAAAGTTATGCCATAACTTTATAAAAAGAAAGGACTACCTCATAGCAGTCTTAATGAGGCATCAATCAATTTTCACTTTGGTAATGGAGGAAACTGTGAATTGTAAATATTGTCTGAGAAACCGGGACTTGGTTACAGAAAGCAGATTTAAATGATCATACGTTGCAGAATTTATGTAGAGATGAAGACTTGTACACGATACATGATTGTGAAGTGCTACAGCAGACCAGTCACAGGGCTGGAGACCACAAGGGCAACAACAAAAAAGACACATGGCTACCAGCTTATTTCACAATCGTCGAGTAGTTCGTACATAGGACATTTACAATGTCTAGTCCCATGAATGAGACCACTTGTCCTAAGCCTGAATAAGTATTTTTTTAAGCGCGGACAGCTGCGAGACGCGCGAGAAGAGAGACAGTGAGTTTCTGCAAGTTACCCATAAGGATATGGAGCCATGCTAACTAGAGTCTGTGACCAGCTGTGCTGGGTTTCCCGGTGGAGGATCCATAGCACGAAGAGCCAGATTGAGCTGGTGCCACATTTTCTCTACCTGGTTTAAATCCAGGGAGTCTAGTGACCAATGGAGTACGGTAAACTCACCCAGATGCTCTTCGACCCCAGCACGTGTCCACTGTGAGCTTCGTTACACGCTACATTGTCCTCCTGACAGATGCCATAGTGATGGGGAAAAGCAAATTGTATCTTGGGGTGGACGTGGCTCCCAAGTATAGATGCATTGTGTCTTCCAGAATGACAAGATCACCTGACGAAGTCACACAAGAAATACCCCCGTGCCTAGATCCTTCAGAAGATTGTTGCAGGAACTTTGCTTTCAGACGTTTCATGCCATACACGCCAACGGCCATCTGTCCGCTGGCGCATAAAACGTGATCCATCTGAAAAGGCTACTTCCTCCACTCATTGGACGTCCAGCTGTGGTATCGGCGTGCAAATTGTAGCCTTTGTCGCCAATGAACAGCACTCAGCATGCGTGCATGAACCAGGCGCCCGCTGCAGAGGCCCATACGCAACGACGTTCGCTGCGTGATCCTTGAGCAGACACTGGTGGTTGTCCTTTGATTCATCTAGGCGCTCAGTTTATCAACTTTTGCCCCTACATATCTCTGCAGCCGTCATCCATCCCTTTCATCTACGGCCGATGGTGCATCACAGTTGCCTCGGAACCGGTTTTGAATAGTGGGATAGTGCCGTTTAGCTGTGCACGTCATACTTTAACCAAGGCGGCTCGCGAACAGTTAAAACACTTCGCCGTTTCGGAAACGCTTCCACCCTGGGCCCGAAAGCCACTCAGCATGGCCGGTCGAAGTGGCCGTGCGGTTAAAGGCGCTGCAGTCTGGAACCGCAAGACCGCTACGGTCGCAGTTTCGAATCCTGCCTCGGGCATGGATGTTTGTGATGTCCTTAGGTTAGTTAGGTTTAACTAGTTCTAAGTTCTAGGGGACTAATGACCTCAGCAGTTGAGTCCCACAGTGCTCACAGCCATTTTTTGAACCACTCAGCATGGCTTTTGGGATGTCAAACAAATAGCTCCGTCTCGGCATTACGACAACAACTGTTTATATGATCGACGTTTCCTAATTTCCAATTAGAAAACAGCAAGTAGGATTTAGCATTTATTAATAGTTTATTCACATATCCTCCACTACCAGATTTGTCACCTGCCGTCTGTGAGTGGTTATCGTATGTTGGCGTCGAACATAGGCGGTGGTTACATTAATGCGACTAGTCCGTGTAATAAATCCAGTCTACATCTCCAAGACGCTTGCCGCATGCCGATATTATGCATTTTAATACAAGAGCTAGCACATCCTTGCTATTCGTTTTGCAATAGCCTTAGTTACATCAGTCAGCTACACTTTGTCCTACTGTGCTAATCTAGCCTTTATTGTAGGTGCTAGTCTGCTTTTATATCTTAGTTGCTTCGTCTGTAATACCTTATTTTGCATCCAAGATAGCGGATATCCTTCACTTCGTCAGCTACAGTGTCCCCAGTTATGTTATTAAATTTATCGCTAATCTAATTTCTGATGCACCTCATAAAATAGTAGCACGGTAAATGTTCTGGTTCGTCGGGACCTCTATAAACACAACGAGAAATGTAAGTAAGCATCTTTACTTACGTGAAAAGACAGAGATAAAAGTCAAATGATTCGTCAGTTTCTATCGTACAATAATCATCTAATTGATATTATTTCAGGCAATAATACGTATTTTTGTGAACTGTTCCAAGTTTCGTGTCTCATTCGAAGTCCTTCGTCGAATTCCCTTTTACTTCACCTCCGTCCGTCGGCCATGAATTTCTAATAATTTGTATGCAAATGGCACTACGCAATTTTTGGCTGTTAACGTGCCAATTAAATGGGAAGTTTCGTAGCGAATCGGTCGTCGCGTGGCAGAATCAATTACATCCTAATGCATATGGAAATACGGTTCTCGTGGGATGGTGGGTAAATTTAGGCGAATTACGTACACGTGGACGCATGCGCGAGCGCCAAAACAACAGTGGCAGAATAATAACTGGAAAAACTTCTGAGCCAACTCCCTCGGTGGCTGTTGAACTCTTTCTGCAAGTGCTGGTTTAAAGGTTTATACTGGAACGTCGCCCCTTGTAACCACTGCGCTGTTCAGGCGGAAATCTCTGTCTTATTCGGAAGGAAGATTAGGGTTTAACGACCTGACAACATCGAAGTCATTAGAGACGGGTGACATTCGGTGCGTAATATTTCTCGACGTTCATGTGATTGAATTCGGGTTGTTTGTTATAAAAGTAAAGAACGGAATATCGGTCCGTGCACAGCAGTGCACGGTAAACACGTTCCAAAAAGCCACGTGAGGAAATGCAATTTGTCAGGGGGTCGTAACTCGCGTTCTATTAATCACAGAGAAGGGGTCAAGTGTTTCGGATAGCCCTTTGCGTAGTGATCATATCTTTGCCTATCGGAAGAACGTGCATGCTCTTGCTATTTGAACATTACACATTTCCTCCCAATCAGACAAATTTCACACATCGGTTGGTTCTTCTGCATTAAGTGTGGTCTAGGATGGACCTTATACAACTTATAAAAGCACCTTATGTTCATGGGCGGTTCCTAAAGGAATCTCGAGAGCCCTGATTTTTGGCTACCAGGATTACCAATTTCTGTCGGTGACAAACAATCAAAATTCTTACTACATGTTCTCAAAATGATCTTCTCAGGGAAATAGAATTTTTTTCGGCATCATTTTCCATTACTGGGATCCAGAAGTTCAAAGTTAGAATATGTAGGCAGAAAACTATATAAGCCGGTTCTTAGCCGTTTTCGAAGCATGGGCCGCAATTATCTAAATAGATAATCTTACAAAATGGGAATGGAAAGGTCTTATGGGACCAAACTGCTGAGGCCATCGGTCCCTAAGCTTACACACCACTTAATCTAACTTACGCTAAGGACACACACACCCATGCCCGAGGGAGGACTCGAACCTCCGACGAGGGAAGCGGCGAGGACTGTGACAAGATGCCCTAGACCGCTCGGCTACCTCGCGCAACCCCATAGAAAATAAAACACTCCGTCTTCAGGCCACAAGTGGCCTATCGGGAACATCCGACCACCATATCACCCTCAGATGAGGACGCGGATAGAATGGGCCTGTGGACAGCACACCGCTCTCCCGGTCGTTATGATGGTTTTCTTTGACCGAAGCCGCTACTATTCAGTCGAGTAGCTCCTGAATTGGCATCACGGGGATGAGTGCACCCCGAAAAACGGCACCAGCGCATGATGGCCCGGATGGTCACTCATCCAAGTGCCGGCCACGCCCGACAGCGCAGAACCTCGGTGATGCGACGGGAACTGGTGTATGCACTACGGCAAGGCCGTTGACCCATAGAAAATGGGGTGGCGCAAATTTTAACGGTGCCTTATTTAAACATTTGTCTAGAAACGCCATTTCCCCTTACGGGAAAATCTTCATCCATTATAAAGACACACCCGAAAAAAACACTTCTTTTTTGGGTACCAAAAGTACCAAATTTATATTCATGGCAAGTCACCTACGTATTTTCCATGTGTTCTTAAGATCTCGATGAACCATGACATTTTTTTCGATATCATTATCCGTTACCGAGGCCTAGGGGCTCCAATTTACCGAATTTATGCTCGAAATATCCGATCTGAAACGTAAATGTAGTTTTAACTGACGTAGTGAACATGCGGAAAGAGATCTGTGCTCATCGAAACGGTTATTAGTTCACCAAACTATGATTCTAGTCGCCTTTTGTGACGCACCATCTGTGTATAATGTACAATTCACACCTTTACAGGCTGTATCGACTTGGAAGCTATTCGACGGTACCACCTGGCGGCGTAACCACCCTACAAAAAGTTATTTTTTGTCGTAGTAAGTTATCTGTACTCCAACTCAAACCAGTATTTTTTCTTAGACTGAGGATAGCTAAAAAATGTTGTTTATTTTTATGCAAAGAAGTGTAACAGCGAACTTGCGTTGCATGGGAGACGATTCAGTTTTAACCTTGTATTATGCGTAATTATTATTGACTTTCGTGTCTGCCAATCTATGTGGATGTGTCACAGCATATAAATAAACTGTCAAAACTTTACTAACCCAAAGAATTCGTTTTTATAAGCAGCCCACCCTGCTGTAACAGGGAAAAGCAGGTAACCAGCTGAAAACTGCTCCTGTTAGAGCACAAAAAAGGCTAATATACTCCTCTGCACTGTCAGAATAGTAGAACACCGTCTGCATCAATCCTCATTTCGCTTTCCGCAACAAAACTTTTGGCATGCGAACATATTCGTGCTTTTTGTGATGAAAAAGAGCAGCAGAGAGACAGTGACCGTGAAAGGAAAAAGAGACAGTGCCACTGGAAAAACAATGGGACGAAGACAACGGCAATGGTATTGGTTCAGACGGTGAAATTGGCGGAAAAGGAAACAGTGGTAAGGAATGGCCAGAGAAGAGGATAAAAATCACGACAGTAGGAGAGAGACAGACAAGAAGAAAAAGGACACAGCGGGAGAGAGATATGTGCAGACAGTGGTTTTGTGAGGGACATGCTGCATCCGAAGTTTTCACTACAAGGACAGATTGGGTAAAAGGATTTATAATGTTCTGTGTTAAAAGAGCACGAATATGTTCACATTTCAAAATTTTTGGCACGGGAGCCGCAATGAGGATTGAGGTAGCTGGTTCCCGATTTTTCCGTCATAGACTTTTAAAGACGAGCATATCCGCCTTTTTTGTGCTCCTACAGGAGCAATATAGAGCTGTTGTCCTCTTGTTCGACTTGGTTGGCAGCTGAAACTTTGAAAACGAATAAATCATTTCTAGTAGGCCTGAATTACTAATCAAAACTTTTTTTAATATTGATTGTATTGCACTGAACCGGTGACCTAGAAACGACGGACAGGCTTCGTCCCCGCCGTAGCCCTCAGTGGTTCACAACCCCACATCAGACTGCAGCAGTCCACTCACCCCACCGCTGCCCCACAACGAACCCAGGGTTACTGTGTGGTTCGACCTCAGTGAACCACCCCAGGAACGTCTCACATCAGACTAGTGTAACCCCAAATGTTTGAGTGAGGAGTAATTACGGTGTACGCATACGTGGAGACAGTGTTTGCGCAGCAATCGCCGACATAGTGTAACTGAAGCGGAATAAGGGGAGCCAGCCAGCATTCGCCGAGGCAAATGGAAAACCGCCTTAAAAATCATCCACAGGCTGGCCGGCACACCGGATCTCGACACTAATCCGCCGGGCTGATTCGTGCTGGGGACTGGCACGCTTTCCCGCCCGCAATGCCTCTTTTAATGTTAGTAGCTGCAAACAAACATTCTTTTTAAGTTTGAATTTAAAATGGTGTAGATGGCTATTTTCTGATGATGTTATTGGATGTGTTAATATTTGTAAAGGAAAATGATACATCTGAAGAACTGTGGATAGAGAAACAACTGTTAGGCTACAGTATCTGTGTCTGCATGGAGTCGTAGAACCTTTAACAGGCAGTAGTGGATATCTGCGATGTGCAGTAGGCGGGGATCTGTTGAGTGTACAGTGTTATGCATGGATGCACTTTTGGAACCACGTGAGTGGCAGATTTATTACGAGGATGAATGATGACTCAATACCCTATCGGATTAGGGAAGGATGTGGAAGTCGGCCGTGCCCTTTCAAAGGAACCATCCCGGGATCTTTCTGAAGCGATCTAGGGAAATCACGGTCCTCCTAAATCAGGATGGCTGGACGCGGGTTTGAATCGACGTCCTTCCGAATGCTAGTCCAGCGTGCTAACCACTGCGAGACTCGCTCGGTTCACACTCTGTCCGGACGTACACTCTTAGAATTTTTTCCTCTAATTAAGGTCTATGATTGATAGTATCCGACTTATTTTGGCTAGGAATAACATATTTGCCTGTGGTAATCTGCTTTTTGTCCTCCTTGCTTCCAAGATAACCGAATCCCTTGATTTAGTATATTTTGTGATCTCCAATTTTCCTGTTAAATTCATAGCTAACCTTTTTTCGTGCTTCTTCTCAATGCTTTCATGCTTATTTCGTTTACTCCATAGTGCGTACTCATTAGACTGTTCATTCCATTTAACAGATTCTATAAATCTTCATCACTTTTATTGAGGATAAGAATGTCATCAGCGCATCTTATCATTCTTGCCCTTTCGCCCCGAATTTTGATACTACTCCTGAACATTTATTTTATTCCTGACATTGTTTCTTTGATATACAATTTGAATTGTAGGAGGGAAAGGCTGCATCCCTGTCTTATACTGTTATTATTTAGAGAACTTCTATTTTATTTTGCTTTCCTCTTGATTCCTTTACTTTGGAAAACTTTTCAGACTTTCGTCTCTAGCCAGTTCTTTAACAGAAATTTCATATATTTTATTACTCCATTTTTAAATGACGACTAACACTTTTTTGCGCTGCAGACTTTTCCTGAGATTACAAATATTACCCACGAAAAGTGAAGTTTCTCCAAATGTGGGAGAGTATTCCAACGAAGAACATGGTCATGCAACTAGGAACACATAGTGCATTCAAATTAAAAAGTGCTGCAGTGGAGAAAATTTTTCAATACTGTGTTCAATAGTCTACTTGTTACGCTATTACTCTACTACATTCCAATAGTCAGTAAAGGTGAAATGCTTACTGAACTAGAAGTTATTTCAAACTAACATGAATTTGCATTTTCAAGACAGGAGATATCGTTGTGACATTAAAGAAACTAATTTCCTTTGTAACTATCAGATGTTCGACAAATCTTATGAACGCGTTTTGTGTTTTCTTAATTTTAGCTTCCATTATCAGTTGCAACGTCGCCTTTACCTTAGATAAAACTAAACAGATCGTCAACTAATTGGACTTCAGTTCCCTTTCCTATTCTTCTGTATATGCTTTGTCCTCCAAGTATGGTATCTATTACTCCTTTATTTTTCACTACGGAATATATTTGGCCGGTGTCTCACACATTGATTTGCAGAGGTATTGTTATTTGTTAGTCAATAGTGAAACATTTCACAGCAGTGTAACTAACCTAAAAAAGTTCTCGTCATTCTTCTGTCGCTATATGGAACTAAGTATTGCGTATAACACTTGTCACAACGAAAACTGGTTCTTCTCGTTTTGTTTCCAATGGAACATTTTTCTTCTTGAACTGCAGCGCACTGAAAATCAGACATTTTTGAACTCTATTAACGATTACATCCAGTTTGAAAACTGTCTATTATCTTCATTTGTTAATGCTCTCAACCTCATTTTCTGCAACGGAAATAAAGGTATGCTTTCAAGACACGCACTGGTTGTGAACGGAACTTGCCCGTTGTAGCAACGTGATCAAAAGAAGAACACATTCCAGTGCCGGATAAAATTATTTTGATGTACAACACTGCATGCATAAAACCTCCAGCGAGCATATCTATGAACACAACGGAAGCCACCAGGAAAACGTTCTAGCAGCACTTAGTCACTGAATGCATATGTTGTGCGTGACATATAAATGTAAGGCATGGTAGTGATGCTTGGAGTGTAGGTTTTAATGTATTAGGTGTGATAAGGAAATGAGGCGGGGGTGTTTAATCTCTCAACTCAGAATCCTATGAGGTAAGCTATGAAATGAACAGTAGAGTTCGCTATCTGATTCTAATGATGATTCAAATAATAAAGCAGTGAACCAGTTACGTTTGCCCAGAAATTTATTCGCGTATTTATGTTGTGGTATCTACATTAGTATTGTATGTGATGTTTACATGGGTGTGTTGTTCTGCTTCTCTTGCCCTCCAGTAGTTTTTTTTTTTTTCTGCAGTCGTAAAGTGGGAAATATAGATCTCGGATTTTTTAGATACTGAAGTTAAAAAAATATTTCTTGCCTCCACCATTGGCGGAAATGGACACAACTGCAAACCAATACTCATAGTGTCTCCTTAGGTAAAATAATAAAGTGGTTCAGAAATATTGCGATATTATTCCTTTCCAAAGTGGTCGGATACAGTCATCGGTATTCTATTTTAGTTCGAATCCTGCCTCGGGCATGGATGTGTGTGATGTCCTTAGGTCAGTGAGGTGTAAGTAGTTCTAAGTTCTAGGGGACTGATGATCTCAGAAGTTAAGTCCCATAGTGCTCAGAGCCATTTGAACCATTTTTTTTCTATTTAGATTGAACCGTCACTTATAACTGCTGTTAGCAACAACAGTAAATATTGAAATTAACAATTATGCTTTACATTCTATTTTTATACTATTTTATTGGGAGTATTTGAGAGAAATGCATGAAGGAATGAACATATTTATGGATTTATTACGGTTATTATGTACAAGAGAAGCATTCGAAAATGTTAATAGCTACCATATATAGCTTTTCATTCAGAATAGTTTCTGCTCTCTATTTGTAATGTACATAAATTTCTAATTTCTCCATTAGAACCAATGTATGTTATTTCTAGAAGTGTTGGAGAGACGTAATGCTCTGAAGTTTGGATTTGATTTCAGCTTCTTAGACTCTAGCATATCAAGGAAGGGATGGAGGACTTACCTTATACTCATCTCTTGAAAAGATAATCTAGTCAGTTAGTCAATTTTTAAAATTGTGAAAAAATTATCTTTTTCAAATATTTTCTTCCAGATGACATATATGTTTTAAATTTCTCAATTAAACTTGACCCAAAACTGTAAGTCTCAGTAATAGATGTCAGTTCCCTCAATGGAAGTTGTATTCAGTATTTCCAGGTTCAGGGCCTCAATTTCGCACCAAGTAGAGAACAAAAGTAAACACCAATGAAAGAACTTGACATCCGTTCAATTTTCTTGTAGTAGTCATAAAATACCACTCCCCCACATCGCCCCGCCCTTGGTAGTAAGCATAACTGAAAGTGCGCTGATATAGCCTAGAATCTGCTAAAAGACTCTGGACCCTACTTACACGGCAGTACCTTTTTAATAAGTACGCTGATAATACAATTCAACAAAAGTAAACGAATTTTATTTACTTAATTTTTTTTAGAGAGAACGTGAAGTACCCGCTCTTTTCCCTCAGGATAATTTACGTTGGGAAAATGCGTTGGTATTGTTAGGGTCAGGAAGTATTACGAATATTATAGAATTACTCATAAAGAACTGCCTTTAGTTACTGAAAAAATATCCCTCGACACCAGCACACAGTGTCGTTTCAGAAATGTTGTAAATATTACGCACATATTTGAAAATTTTTGAAAAGGAGAAATATTTTGGAATTTCGTGACAGATTGGAAACCAGGACTAGCACCCCGTCATCTGGTTTCCAAGTCAGACTTGCACGCAGCCCACAAGAAATTAGCCGAGGAAGTCTGCTGCTTCCTCGTTTCCGTTGCTCCAAAACTGTCAGGGCAACTACTCCTGACACAGCAAGAGCTACAGCGGTCGCACAGAGGATGTCATGCACAGTGTGGCTTCTAAACAACCACAAGTTGTAGGGAACTCACTGTAAATGAACTATCTCGTGAATTGCAATTTTTTTCGTCATCTGTCTTCCACGCTAATTGATTTTTTTATACATTGGCATCTGCTGAAAGTAAATGTAACCACACAAACTCTGAAAATGAGCCAAATACAGTGTGCAGGATTTCTATGCTTGTCAACAGCTTGTTGGTGCCTTCTGTTGCGGAAGCACGTATGTAGGAACATATCCTTCTACTCTTAGATTTTGAAGATACTAATGGTGAATGGAGTTTTAATTAAATTAGCGCCATGGAAAGCTGTCTGATTTAATAGCCAAGTAAAGAGAAGGAAGAATCAAAATCAGAGGATGTAAGAGTGAAAAAAATTGCATTTCAATTCGAATGTGCGTATTGCTTTAGACGATGAGGTTCTCCCACCAGTTATGCAGTCGCTGTTTTGCTTGCCATACTTACTTACAGGCTTCATTCGTTGCATTCATGGGAGAAGTGTGGGGATAATGCTCTGTTACTATACAAAGCGAGCTAACTGAAATGATTGTTTCTCTGTCAGCAAACACTTCATGTTTCACATCTTCAA
Source organism: Schistocerca americana (assembly GCF_021461395.2). Lineage (NCBI taxonomy): Eukaryota > Metazoa > Arthropoda > Insecta > Orthoptera > Acrididae > Schistocerca > Schistocerca americana. Next base: position 479,017,258 of record NC_060121.1, read on the forward strand.
TATAGAAGATGTAAAACAAATAAGGTACGGAAAGGAGGAGGTCAAATTTACCTTCTAATGCCTGCGATCACTACTTGGTATTGTAAAGTAAAGCTAGAACATAACGAATAATAATGTAGTGATACATAATCAGCACGGTTGCACGCTGTAAGGGAATGGAATCTAACAAGGGAAACTCCCCGTTGCACCCCCCCCCCCCCCTCACCATCAGATGTAGTGGTAAGTTGGGCCATTGGATACCACGTTAAAAACTGAACACAGATTAAACATGTAAATAGGAAGAAGGCTGAACTGTGGAAATGAGAAGAAAACTAGAGGCAGTGAACCCTGCAAATTTACAACATTTTGTTTCGCAAAACTACGACTGTCCGTCCGGTCATGACGTGTGTGTTCGCTGTTTGCAACAGCGATTGTGCAACGGAGGGACCTCCAGGCTTACGCACCTCCTATTTCTTCTACACAGGTACTACATGTTATGGCTCTTGCGTCTCGTTTTAGAAGTGTTGACTATTGAATTCCACCGTTGTAACATAGTTCACACCCGTTTATTTGTTGTTTTCATTTCTGTGAGAGGTCCATGAGGCATATCGCCTGCTCTCACTATTCATCACAGAATGTGAGTCATGTGGTAAAAATATATTAACGTTGCAAGTAAATGTGATCACGACACATACACAGATTTCAATACAGCGAACAGACATGTCAAAGACCGGACGGACACTTCGTAATTTGACGACAAAAATGTTTGGCACGAGGGAGATTTAAACCCGGATCTCCCCCTTTGCAGTTTAACACCGTGACCACTTCACCACGACCTGATTCTCGTTAATATCGCTCGGTATTGCACATATTAAGTTTCCAACGTTCAGTGCTTCTATTTTCTTCTCTTTTTCACAGTTCAGTACATCTTCTTCCTATTAGCATGTTTAATCTGTGTTCAGTTTTTGGCAGGCCAGCCAATAGTCCAACTTACCACTAAATCTGAGGGGGATACGATGTGGAGTTTCCCTTGTAAGAGCGTTGAGAATAAGCTGATGACATGTGGCAAAGGGAAGCATAAGTATTCCGTAATGTGTCAACATGTGCCAGCGTTGCTTAATATGGAAAACAGAATACATCTTATGCTATGCACATCTTAAAACAATAAATTGAGAGCAGTATGAACAATCTGGAGAGACAGCAAAAGAACAGTTACCACGGCTCCCACACATAAGGGAACAGTGGGGAACGCTGAACTTGAGTCGGCGTGCTCTCTGAAAATACATCTTCAGCGTTCCAGAGTAGACGTCTGTTTAATAATAATAATAATAAATTCCAAGATGATTACCAACAAAAGCAGTCCATCCATTTTCTTTCGTTCCAGAAAATATAAGATAAGCTTCCAGTATCATACTTTTTCGACTGATATGTTTCCAAGCGATATAACCACTTACAAAACTACTGCATAAATAAACTAAAAAGAGAAAGAAGCAGTATGCTAGTAAAGTATTTGGACTGCGCACTTTACAGATGTTCTCGTAAAGAAAAATTTTGATATTTTAAACCACATAAATGTGTTCGTGAGTATCAAGGAAAACTGGAGAAGCGCTGGGAGGAGCATTGTTTACCCGATCAATCATGAGTTAGAAGCCTTTTGCTGTCGTCCTTATGCCGCCATCGCCTCTAGTTACAAGGGACAGCCGACTGGTATACCGTGAGGCTATATCCAGAGGCCGACTACCAGAGGCTGAATATAAGAACGCATTAATGTTTTATTTCTGTCGTAATTTAATTACAGCGGGTACAGCCCGTGGTCTTTTCATAATTAAGTGCTAAAATATTCACGTACGAGGGGGGAAGTTTGGAGTTCGCGTAGTAACGGAAGATAAATACGCTAAGTGTAAGAAGTTTTTCTCTCGTAAAAGCTGTCTTAAAGAATATAAAATTTCTGACTTATATGACAGAGTACGAAATTCGGTACCACTTCTCGGCTGGTCAGAAAAAAATACGTTATTGCAATTTCTTTTCTCGCTGACGTGAACGGTCTCATCCTTAATAAGAACTAGTCTACTAGAAAAACTAGCATGAAATAAGTGGAAATATCTTCTTAGACGACTTATCTGTTACTGGACACTATATTATCTCCTACGTATATGTTGTGTGCTGCATCTGATAGTAAATATGCACATCAACTCAATATATCACTGATACGTAACGTAAGTCATCATCGTGTTACTTACAAGCGCTTATGAAAGGGTGGATCTGTCTTGCAGCACAACTTGTACAGGGCGACACAGAATAACGGGAATGTTTGAAATGAGTAATGGCAGCCAAGGGCAGGTGGCAGCAATGCAGGCTCGTGACAGTTAGCTGGTAAACAGGCCTCCATTTCAGAATTCATCGATCAGTGGAACGGATAACAGCGTGCATTAGCCATAAAATGTTTTATAAACGCAATGATAGTTTGGTAGCGGTGCAGGGAGTTTTGACTTTTTATAATGTAGGACGTCATGATGCTGTTCTGTCGAAACACGCGAAAAATGATGGATTAATAACTTAAAAAAGAGGCTGGATCTGCAGCAGTAGTTGGAAAGCCCGAGGAGAATGTTCGATGAATTCTTCATCTTGAGTAATCTTTCATCCGAAATAACTACAGATGGTCCAAAAATTGAAGGACAAAAATGGTTCAAATGGTTCTGAGCACTATGGGACTTAACTTCTGAGGTCATCAGTCCTCTAGAACTTCGAACTACTTAAACCTAACTAACCTAAGGCCATCACACACATCCATGCCCGACCCAGGATTAGAACCTGCGACCGTAGCGGTCGCGCGGTTCCAGAGTATAGCACCTAGAACCGCTAGGCCAACCCGGCCGGCAAGTGAAGGACAATTATTACCGGTTACGATTAGGATTCTGACAACAAATGATAACAAAAATAAACGATGACGATGAATTTCTAAACAAGTTGTGGATATCAGATGAGGCATATGTCCATCTCACAGGTTATGTGAATAAACAGAACTACCGTTACTGGGCGAACACATATCCTAATGACTTTCATGAGCGCCCTTTACACGCCAGTAAAGTGGCAGTATGGTGTGGTGTTTCATCACATGGGATTATCGGACAGTATTTTTTCGCAGATCAACAGGGAAACTCAGTGATTGTTAATGCCGATCGTTTTGTGGAGATGTTACCAATTTTGGTTACACCTGCATTGAACAAGTTTCCGAATGTTGAAGAAGCCTGGTTCCAACAGGACGGAGCGACCTAACACACTGCAGGGCAGTTAATGGCATATGTGCGAGAATTGTTTGGCAACCGTGTGATCTCACGTTTCGGTAACATTCCCTGGACCCTTAGCTCGCCAGATTTATCCGTTTGTGATTTTTTTCTTGTGGGGCTACCTCAAGAGCAAAGTCTACATGACTCGACCAAGAACCATGGATGACTTAAAATAGAGAAGTCGGGATGCAATTCAAAGTATCCCATTTGAGATGTTGCAGTGGTCAATGAGGAATCTCAACAGCAGATTTCACGAATGTATTGGTACAGGAGCACGCCATCTAAAGGACCTAATTTAAAAAAAAAATAATAAATGCCATCAGTGTTTCGTAAATGGCAAAGTTGTAAGGTTTCAATTACCAGGAATGCAATTTCTTTCCTTCATCAGTTCTATATTTAATAGATTGTGGAAATGTTCCCTTTTTTATGTGTCACCCTGTATTTCAAATAACATCAACTATGTTGAATGCTTCAATGGCATAAAACCATAAATTGTGACTAGAATTAATACTTGCTGAGGTTCAGTTGAAGGTCTTTTCACGAAAGTACAGTAATATTGGTTTTGTGCATAAGTCCGTAGCGTTTCTCCGTAAGTTTAATAAACACAACAGATACACATAACAGAGACTTTAGTCATCAATAGTACATTCTCCATCACTAATCACAAGAGTCTGCCAACGTTGGGGTAACTTTACCATTCCGCCACTATAGAAATCACGTGGTTTTGAGGCGGACACTCGTCATGTTTGGAGTGCATTTTTATCCAGAAAGGAAATTCCTTGAAGTTTGTTCGACAGAGAGTGTAAAAGGTGTAAATCTTATGGCGCAAGATAAGGAGAATAAGGTGGGTGCGGAATAACTTCCCAGCCCAACTCCTATAATTTTTTTTCTTTTTCTTGCGTAACAGAATGCAGGAGAGCGTTATCGTTGAGTAGCATCACTTCACGCAGACTTCCTTGGCGTTGCTCTTGGACTGAATCTGCAAGACGTCTGAGTTGTTGACAGTGAATGTCAGCAGTGATGGTCACACCTCGGGGAAGCATAGACGGCATGTTTTTGGCTGTCTCCGGTGCTGTCATCCCTCTACTCAATATTTCGGAAATATTCCGATTTGCCCGCATCTCGTGGTCGTGCGGTAGCGTTCTCGCTTCCCACGCCCGGGTTCCCGGGTTCGATTCCCGGCGGGGTAAGGGATTTTCTCTGTCTCGTGATGGCTGGGTGTTGTGTGCTGTCCTTAGGTTAGTTAGGTTTAAGTAGTTCTAAGTTCTAGGGGACTGATGACCATAGATGTTGAGTCCCATAGTGCTCAGAGCCATTTGAACCATTCCGATTTCTCCACTTGACACTCCATTTTACAACGTCCACAGCGCCACTCACTATCTCATAATGACAATATGCAAACACAAATAGGAACAGTGAACTACAAATAAAAAATGACAATCGATAATGAAACCCATAGCAACCGGAATACCAACATGCAAAACGAAAACACTTGAACTTACGCACCAACTTAATAGCAGTAGTACTAGTAGTGATTGTTGTTTCCAGGACGAATTGTCACTCTGCAGCAGCCTGTGCGCCAATTTGACATTTCCTAGCAGACTGAAACTTTTGTCGTTTGATTCATCCACATATCACTATTACAAAGGTGTTTGACATTTCATGGTATTACAGTTCAAGAACAAAAATAAAACACAGTTGACACATGCAGGCATTTACATACTTAGGGTCTACTTTGACAAGGATGGCCAGCCGTAGTGTCCGAGCAGTTCTAGGCACTACAGTATGGAACCGCGCGACCGCTACGGTCGCAGGTTCGAATCCTGCCTCGGGCGTGGATGTGTGATATGTCCTTGGGTTTGTTAGGTTAAAATAGTTCTAAGTTCTAGGGGACTGATGACCTCAGAAGTTAAGTCCCATAGTGCTCAGAGCCATTTGAACCTTTCTTTTTTTTTTTTTTTTTTTTTTTTTTTTTTTTTTTTTTTTTTTTTTTTTTTTTTTTTTGATATTGTGATGTTTGGACGACCAAGACCGTGCAGTAGGAACCGTCCTCGAATTATTATTACTCAATTTAGGGAAACACCCGAAATACAAATCAGAATGTCCAGAAGGAGACTGTAGCCTCCAATCTTCTCAATGAAAGACCTGTCTATTTATAACAGCGCAGACTTATTCGGTTTATCTTTAGATTATAATAATGTTTTATAAAGAAGTTATTTAATAATACCCTGTTCACTAATTTCTCCATAATAATTGCTGCATGCACAACACGCACTCCACACGCAATGCACCCATTATGTTATGATCTAACTCGACGTAAACTGTCAGCTGACATCAGGTCCATGACGACAATGTCTAGTCTCGAACCTGGGCACGAAAAAGTCATCATCATTCCATGGTGAGTGAGATGTTTAACACAGAACGAGGATGAGCTGCTCATATAACACACTGCAGAGTTTTGGAAAAGTGGGGATGTGTGCACAGATATATTTTTTACCAGACCCCTAATCTATGTCACGTAAGCAATCCTTTACAGCCTAGAATGTACTGATTAACAGTTTCTGTTAACTGCCATTTGAAATAAATTAGTTTCAATTGGTATTTGGAGCTCTATATTCATTTTTAGTAACCGTATTTTCATCCTAGATATTGTTCCATGACCATCGACAGTACTGTTTAAGCATTACTTATGATGGTTCTAACTGATGTACACAGCTGATTGACGAATGTACTTAACTGGGTTAGCTGAAATTTCTAATGTTGTAAACAACTGTTTACAGTGATCTTAATTACTATCCTTTGTTATTATATTGAGGAAGCAAAATGCGGACTCAACCAGCATACTGAAGAGATTAGCTAGTAGTAAATGGGGATGCTCAAGGACAGTGCTCAACAAAACATACCAAAGATAAATTTCAACATGTAGCGAAACACTTTTTACTTCTACTACGAGAAATATCAACAGGTTAGAAAAAAATTCAGATCCAAGCATTAGGAATTATAGCTGATGGAGTAAAATCGACGCCTTCAGTATGCATGAGAATTTTAAGTCATAGAACCTACTGAAATAAGCATTGAATGGTTAGCACAGTTTCAGTATGATAAACTGATTTAATCGCGTTCAATGGCTAACATTTACAGATTTGTATAACAATAATAGAAGACATTCGAAAATACGAATTATTTTCATCCAAAAAGCAAAAGGATTTAGGATCATAATGTCAACTGCCGAAAGTTGATGTCGAAAAATTTATTTTTTCACTCTCTCTAACTGTGATCTTTCAACTGCATACCAGCTAGACATATCTTGATTATAAAAAAAGAAAAATGAAAAATTAATAATGAGAGTTGCAACACTGAAAGCCATAAATCTGGTATATCCTGTAGATCAGTGGCTCCACATCTACTAAGACGGTTCATTAATAGAGAAAGAGGGAAAAACTGACTAAGGAATGTACAGAAAAACCTTCGATTTACATCAAGCTTTATGAATGCAACACTCAAATTTTCTATGTAAAGTTGGAGCCATCGGAACTGCAACAAGTCGGCTAAATAACTACCTACACACATTCGACAAAGCAATCGTGATTCCAGAACAGTAATAACGCAGTTATCAACACTCAGGAAGCAATAACTATTCAAGTTAATGAAGCAAGGAGTAAGTAAAAGCCTGCAACAAAAGAATAAGTGAACTGCAATTGAGTGGCTTAGATGGTAATGAACACGCTGAATATTCTAGCAAAAAAGGGCACAAAAATTATATACTCTGCAAAAAACTAACACGTCGTATGTCGCAGGGAAACGCATTATTAACAACACATTTCAAGCAGTATTAAAACGACCCATCAACATTTCAGGTGAAGTAAGGATCCGGAAAAACCACATGGACGATTTTGTAGTGCCTGATGGACCAAGAAGAGAAGCAGTAGTCATATTCTGCTTGACTACTGAACATGACTGTTTGGCCGCTCACCAATATAGGATATCCATCCTGCCGTCTCCAGAATTTGTTCTATGTCACAAACTCGTTCGATCATGAGCAAAGAACAATTAAGAATGTGTAAAAAATTAGGTGATTGTAATTCACAGTTAACAACGTTATACTGGGGAGTAAGAAGGCGAATGGCAGTGAGTCAAGTGCCAGAAGAATGAAATAATAATATTAACTTACTGTAGTCTGAAAACTATGTACACATTTTGTTCGTTTTTAACTTGGAAAAAAATCCATAGTTAAATCTGAATGTACCCATGAATAGTCTGTAACTAAAGCACATTGGCTGTTATACATCGATAACGAGTTTGCACCTATAACAAGCTCATGACATTCTATTTGTAATCACACCACTTCAGCTGAGAATCAGTAATCATTCCAAGAAATGTTGTGTTTGGTCCGCAATCTATAGAGGTACTATCTACATTTAACACTGTCTTTGTTCCTCTCCACATTGAAATTCGTGTAGAAATTTGACTTTATTATCAATGAAAATTTACTGCATATTAACCAAACTTCCTTGAAAATATTATCTGCTTCCTCTGCAGGGAGTTCTCTTCTGCTCTCAGTAACGATAATATTACTCTCATCGGCAATGAGATTCTTCCCCACAGCTACAACTATTGGAAAGATCATTGATGTATACCAGAAATAGTGTTGTACCTAATACACTGCCCTGAGCAACTCGAATTTCGGTTTAGGTAAGCGTTCCACTTGTTAGTTGACTTTTTTTATCTCTAGACATTGTACCGCTCTGCTCACTATGGTCGGAACCAACCTTTAGCTACACCTCTTTTTCCTAATTATTCTGTTTAGAAGAATCGTATGGTCAACAGTTTCAAAATCCTTCGAAAGATCTAGGCATATGCCCGTAACACATAATCCTTTTAACGCATATCACGTACCACTTTTGCGAATTCTACTATATCCGCAACTTCCTGGCAGATTAAACTAAGAGCCGCACTTGGACTGGAACCACCGACCTTTGCCTTCCACCAGCATGTCCCCTATAGAGTGAACTTTACACGCACGACTCACAACCCTTCCTCGCAGCTATAACTCCTGAGGTATCTCATTTCACAGAAATTCTGCTGCAAGGCTTGCGTGATAGCTATGGCTCTTTCTGTACTTATACTACTTGGGAATCTAAACTGCGACTCACTAAAGACTGTATTTATTCTCACATTAATCTGTGTCTCAAAATGTTTCTTTTATGTTTTAGAATGATGTCAGTAGGCAATGAGCCTGCTGTTTCCTGTGTCCTCTGCATTACCTTTCTGTAAGTGTGTCACAACCCTAGCCGGTGTTAAATATCTTAGTTTCCTAATGCGAATCATTCATTTCTTATGTTTGTTAAAGGAGCTCGTATGCTCTGCAATCACTGTGGCAGCACCCATACTGGTACTTCATCTGAGCCTGTGGACTTTTAGTTTTAGTTATTGTACAGTTTTACTGACTTGCATGTTCTGTTGTTAATAACAACATAACTGTACTCAGTCAATACTTATTTATCTACAGGTGTTATATGTGGCGTGGAGCTTAAATAGTGGCAACACTGCAGTAGAGGTGCAACGTTACCAAAGAAAATATGTTGCTTGAATCATACATTACTTACATACCCTTTCTTTACCTCAGTAATTCTACTTTCCCCTCTCACATCACGTGCAAACACAATTACGAGAAGATATATATATATATATATATATATATATATATATATATATATATATATATATATATATATATATATATATACACGTTTATAGGAGGTTGAAGATAATGCGATATATTCTACACTAAAAACGCATAATCAATGTTTTAGAGAGGTAGATATGGATTTTTTATTACATCCAATGTGGGACTTATTTGTGACAGCATATGTACCCAACACTTTATCTCAAAAAATCACGAAAATGTTTAACGTGTTGTATTCCCTAAACTACACATTTTCATAATACTCCAGGACAGCTTCGTAATGCTCCGAATACGAAATATAAATACACACTTTGGCCAAAGATAATGGGAAAATTCCACACAGGGAGGACAACTCGAAAATACTATCTATAGACCAGAATAAAATTATTTATGAAATACGTAAATGTTTCGAGTACAAAACACATGCAGGTTGTGTACCGTATTTTGCATGTATAATTACAGATTTCTGATCATGATTAAAAACTCGATCTTTCAGCAAAATAAATTGTCTGTACTATTTACCAAACACTACATTTCGAGTACAAAGCATTCATGGCACTGTACCCTAATCATTCTGCAACATTAAAAAGAACAGATGCAGCTCACATAACAGCAGTTCAAATCTAACTTACAGACTGTGTTGCACTTCTTGACAAGCCTAGATTGGTTATTGCACCACATGTTAAAGAAATAAAATTTTGGAATTATATAGAAACGCGCATAAATTTTTTTTTAAAACACTACAAAATAAACATTGTTGTGTTGGTGACATAATTTAAAAATTAAAATACAGTCATCGACGAGAATACTTTAATTATTGTACAATAGCAAACGGATTTCTTCCCAACCTGGATTGTCCGTATAATTAGTCAAAAATTCATCTTAGTTTGGCTAAAACCGATATCAGTGTCAGCCACACATTATAGTGACTCCCAAGCTAAGGTAAAAAGTTCGATGTGCAATACAAATGTTTCTCATCTTATGATAATAGAAACTTATGCTATCGTACAGTAGAGACCATATGACGAACTCTGCATGATACATCAACTTTTTACACAACAGTATCATGTTATAAAAAAAAAGGTAACAAATTTCTCAATAAATCGTCACATTACAGCAGAATTCTAACATATTGACCCCATGCATCACCATATAGTAAAATCATCACACATTTCTCCAGAAATCACCATGTTAAAGCAAAATTTTAAAACATTTCTCCAGGTGACATCATCCTATAGCACAACTGTAGCAAATTTCCTGAAGCATCACTACAGTGTACCACAAATTGTAACAATTTACCTATACATTGCTATATAAATTATCACATAATAACAGAAATTGTAACAAATTACCGAGACATTGATACTTTACAGTGATACTGTGACAAATTGCTCCTATTTCAGAAATACACTGTTAAATACATCGACATGTACAGCAGAATTGTAACAGATTCCTCCGTACATCAGCAAGTTACAGCAAAACTCGAACGAACTCCCCCATATGTCACTACCCTACAAATGAGCGTCAAAAAAAATTTTAATGGAAGTATGTGCTGTAACCTGAGACATAATGTCAGCTACTTCACCTTAAATCGCAATCAGACACCAGACGCTCAGTATCCTGATACTAGATGCCAGCTACTAGATCTTAAAACTGTATTGTAACACCAGAAAACCGAAATTTGGCAATATTTGTTAGCAGCTGCAAGATAGTTGAATTTGACAGTCTGCTTCAATTACACTCGACCATAAGTAGGTTTTTCATCATCCTTAATTTGCTGAAAGTGCGTTGTAATTGTCATAAATATCTTCAATGTTATTTCGATGTTTGCATAAGAGTCCCCTTGACATCACATCCAGACAATGAGGTGGCCGGGGTACAGATGGGAAAGGACAGCGTGTGTGCAGTATAATGGAGGCTGTGCTACACTGCCTATACATTCTTAGTTTCAAAGCTCTCAGAGGAGTCAAGGATTGACCTAAATTCAGGCTGCATAGCTGGCAGTGATGCCTTGTAGAAATCTGTGCATGCACGTTGATACAATCTCCAAGCATGTCACATTTTCTGAGTCGACGTAAATGCATGTGGGCTTTTTCAGACAGTTTGAGACCTGTCGAAATGTGCACATGCATATTTCTTTGATAAATTTTTTCTTTTGATAAATAATACTGACACTTCTTGGTTTTCTTAACTCAAGTTATGGCACATAGACTGTCAACGTCTGGTGCTATTGTACAGTTTTAAGATCCAATACCTGAAATCCACTGGCAAGTTACGACATATACGCTGCTACCATCTGATGGTACAATACAATTTGAGATCCATAGCCTGAATCAGTGTCAGTTTATGACACAAACACTGTCATAACACGTTCAGAGTCAGAGCAGTCTGGTACAAGTTCAATAGCTGCTTCTCTTCAACTCATGAGTTAGTGGTTGCTTTTTCATTTCCGAGCAGATATAATTTCACCTCATGCATGTTTAACTAACGTTCCTGCATAACGATAGGAAGAAAGTAATCCTTTTTGAAGCGTCATGTCGCGTAGTTTTGGCTGAACTCATTCCAAATGACATCAATCGTTCCATCTTGCTAGTTTTCCTTACGCCCCAATCACCGATGTACCATGTACGTTTATTATATTCCTTAAAAATGTTAATTTAAATTCAAATGCCCATTTGAGAAACCTCACTGCCTTTGTGATAATTACGAGAAATAATAAATAATCTAATGTAACCAGGAATCATAGTTTCCTTTTAGTAGTTAGAATACGAAAACAGACCCTTTCAGAGTGTAGTTCAGCATTCAGTAAAAGTTTCTTGATCATTCATGATTAGGTGTAACTTTTTTGAAGTTACCTTGTACATTTTCTTAACATAAATCTTACACTGTAAGGAGTCACTTATTTCCGTTAGAAAATAACAAAAACTATTGGTAGTAAAGTATATCTGCCCCACCCCCCCCCCCCTCCCCCAGTTTGTTAAGGACTTTTCTGTGCTGTCGATGTTACTATATTATTCTATGAAATACAGCAGACATACGACATAAACGTTAGACAGAAACTTCATTTTGTAAAGAGACGAGTGTAAGTTGGTTAAACAGGTAGTATGAAGGCAGTTATATTTTCCCTCTCCCAGCCGAATCCGAAACGACATTTATATGATCCTCTATGGGCGAGGCATAAAGCCATTCCACCGGTGCGTTGGAGATAAAAGTAATACGACTCTCCTTTACGGGGTAATTTAATGCCAAACTGGATATGAATTCCTCTGTATTTCCAACATACACATGAGGCACTGAAATCTTTCTCCTGCTGGTTTCACGGATTTCCTGGTGAACTAGCGACGTCAGCACCCAGTTAACAGGTCTCTCCTACAGGTGAGTGAGTTATCGCACTGTACCCGATTGTAGAAGTGACGTGTCTAAATTACACTCACCAAACATTAAGTACAGTTTTCCTCTCGAATATCGAGGTGTCCTCCTAGTGAAATAAAGAAATAAAGAAATAAATAAAAAACCACGAGCTTCTTATTATTATCTTATTATTAGTTCTTGTTTCAAGAGACCGATAGCTCTTATCTCTTCTATTTGGCTGGCCCATAAGTCCTGGCGTTTTCTTTGGGTGAAAAGGTTGTTTGAAAAGTAAAGTGTTCTGACAATGTGTTTTATGTTATTCGATAGAGAATTATGTGCACTACAGAACAGTGAGTTTAGTTTGTTTGTAATGATCATTTCAGGTCATTAAAATGGAGTGTCAAATCGACATAACGATCATTTTCGACTCTTCTTTTTGCCTTTAATGGAGGTGTCTATCTCACAGAAGATGTTCGAGCTATTTGTGAAGTGTGTGGCGAAGAAGCTGTGCCACTAAGGACGGCTCAAAATAGGTTTAACCGATTCAAAGATTGCAATTTCGGTCTCATTCATTATCCACCATGAACTGCATGATCGGAAGCAAACAGTGAATATGGAGCTTTAGGTCACATAAATGCAAAGATTCGACAAAGGTACCCAGTAAAAACGACCTGATTGGCGACATAGCGTTCTTCCGTTACCCTGTAACGTTCTCACATCAAGGAAGCCATACAGACGATTGGCTTGGACATGCTACCACATCCTCCGTATTCTCCTTACTTGGCGCCCACGGATTTTCATCAGCTCCAATCCCTCTCCAATGCACAGCGTGGCGTTTCGTTCAATTATGACGTGGAACTGTAGGCTTGGCTGGACGATTTCTTCGAGTGGGAATAAAGTGATTTCTACGATCAGGCATTGAACAGCTTGTTCAATGTTGGGAAGAAGATGTAAGGAACAACGGAGAATACATTACTGATTCATTTGTTGTTCATCACCTCTTTATTTTTGTGGAAACAAACGTCAGCATAAAACGCTGGGACGTTTGGGCTAACTAAATATATATTTATGTTATCCGAGACGTCTGTCAGGAAATGCAACGGAATAATGGGTAACTCACTGAACAAGGGCTTGTACTTCATTAGAGAAATGACAAACCTCATCACCTTTTAACAGCTCAGTGTAAAATGCAGCATACCCATTGACTTGTGGCAAATATGAATGGAGTTGTGACTTTGTAACATAAGACACTTAAATTTTTGCTACATTTTACACAAAGTTTTATTACAGTCTGCCGAATGAAAATGAGCCGAGTCGAATACGATGGCAGTGCGGGGACATGCTGTTGAAACTTGTAGGGACGAATACCTCCACAGTCATGGTAATGTATGATGACACCGAGCAACAGCAAGTGGTCAGAGTATAGTACATAGAACACAGTCCTACGTTACAATGTAAGGCCATGCAAGAACGGATCAATAAATTGTGACGTTCAACTCACATTGCATTCTGTGTGGTGTCATAGCGATTTACGTATTGGCTGCACAAGCACGACAGACCACTGTTTGTACGTGGCGAGGAGAGGTGTCGAACAATTACCTTTCTGCTATGGATCTGTTCAGTGTGTGGGGCCAAGGAAAGTGGCGAATTCCAATAAATGTTCATGAGACAATAAAGAATATCTGTTGGAAATATCCAGAGAGTATTATGTGCACTCTCCAACAAAAAGGGATGCTCAGAAAATTGTTAGGCATTAGGTTGCGTCAGGAAAATGAGCTGAGTTTTTCATACATAACTGCCAAGTAGTTATTAGTTAATTAGAAGCTTTTCTCCTTACTAGCTTACAAGAGGCATTTCAAGTTTGCGCCCAAACAAAATCATTCCATCATTTTAAATTTAGTTGTTCATACTGATGCGAAGAAAGAGCTTAGACAAAAAACGTCTTCGTCATAAAATGTTCGTCAATCACTCGGTAAAAAATTCTAACTGTAACGTAAATTTTAGTAAACAAGTACGGACAACGTTAAAAATACAATCAAGCAACAGAATCCACAAAAATGAACTTATTCGAGTTGAAAATTACCAAATTACCCTATGGCAGATGTGGATGGTAGTTCGGTTCCAGCATTATAAGCCAGTATTATTTTTCGTGGATTTTGAAAACTAGCAGCCTTTTAATTGCAACGAAATTTTTATATGTTATCACATAATTGAAACTAGAGTAATGTTGACTCCAGTGTATAGGAACATACATGTAAAATTAAAGGAAGCAATTCAATAATTTAACGTCAATGGGAAATATCGCGTATCTGTGTACAGATTAAGCAAAAATTTTGATACAATCTCTCAAATGTGAGAATATAGTGGTGGTTCAGTTATGGGTGATACGAAGTATTGGTATCTGGGGAAGTTGGTTATGCAAGTGTGCATGTTTTGACCTGCAAGGAAGGATCCTTTTTCAGAACGATAGGTTAATTACCTGTCAAACGAAGGAGAACAATAAATTTGCCACTGAGTGCATACCTACCCCTGATGTAGGCAACCTGCACAAAAAAAAAAAAATGCGCTCACTCTCTCTCTGTTCCATTACTGGTTATTCGTTGCATACAAGTACGTTTTATAAACTGCATGAGCTACCATACCATCAGTCTTGTAAATATAAACGAGGAAGGAACAAATCTATTCTCTTCCATCTCCATCGTGAATGTAATATTTTGATGGGTGGTGTTTGATTCAGAAACTCATTTAGCACCTATTTGCCATACTACCACACCTCGATATGCAGTCGACCCTTCGAAAGAAGTGTATGGCTTGTAAGTAGCTACCTTAAAGTTCCGCCTCCTGAAAGTGTCGCATGTAACTTGCAACCCTAGAGTCCAGTGGTGGTGACTTTTGATTGAAAGTGTTTAACTTTTTGTAGCTTGAACTGATGCAGCGTAGTTCGTCTTGATGGTATCCAAGATCACTAACAGGTAATCTCTCCGTAATCGCATGCCCTTAGGAATTCTTATGAACTCGCCAGGTCTTTTGGAAGGTTAGCTCGTGATTTGGCGAGCCTTTACATCATTGGCGTTGACTACCTGCTACAGAGGTTCTGAGGACATGACTGACACTCTTCAATGTAGCCGCTCCTGTATTTAAATTTGCAGATCTAATCTATTCAGCAGAACAGTTTTATTCGTAGTTGTGGAGTTAATCTTGAATTAGTTACTTGTATAAGCATTCTCAAAACGCATTCATATTATAGCTAACCTCTTTCAGGTTCCGTACCACAGTCAGTGAAATGGAACCCTCAAGCAGTGGAATCAACCAGGTCCTGAGCCCTTTTGTTTGTGTGTGTTGCACACCTACACATTCCGTAGCAAGATCTCTTAACAGATTCATAACCTCCTCAGGATGGATTTGTGATCCCCTGGAGATAATCTATGCTTCTGTGAAACATATCCTCCCCTCCCCCTTCTCCACTTGCACCCCCACCCCTCTGGGAAATTCCCAACCTTCCCCCCTCTACTCGCCGTCATGAGCACACTTTTGATATCAAATTCACTAACTAATTAATGAAATAGATAAATTAATTACGACCTCCTCTCTGAGATCTACTGGCCATCCCCTTCCTCCCCCACTGCCCCTCCTCCACACTCACTGTCTGAAAATTGGCGGGAAAAAGACTCAATCTCTGCCAGAGGGGAAGGATTTCATGACACAAAATTCAAATCAATATCAACAATAATATGCTGTTCAATTCAATTTGCATTTTCTTTATTTAATCAGTTTATGGGAGGCAGGTTTCCTCCACTTGGGTAGATCTCGCATCTAAATCCGCCCCCCTCCCCCCCACCCTCCGTTCTCCGCGATTGTGTGTGAACCAATGTCTCCAAACACACAGATGGAGACTTACATCCATCGTCAGAATACTGCATTCCTCTTGGCTAATTCTGAGGACAAAAGGTGGGGAATTGCGATATCAAAACTGGCTGGAAATAGTCCACTTGCACTACCCTATAGAATTATTTGTCAAACAATTTACAGGAGGCAAACAGATCAGCTAAAATACTCACCACCACCTTACAATGATTCTTCTTCACAAGAAAACACATTCTGAATGGTTGAGAATCACATCAAACATTTTGAAATCAAGTAAATAAATTTCCCCCAGATTGTAGAACTAAATATATCCTAGGTTCTGTCCACACCGACGTTTCACAACACAAGCCCCCCTGCAAGGCCAGTCTCCCTCTCTCCCATAGATACCTTGCACACAAAATAGCGCAATTGGGCTAGAATTTTACAACTGGATTGTAAGTACAACCAAATTTAGAGTGTATGACGAAAGTGCCACAATCTGAGATATGAGTCTAAAAGGAGGCTTGACAACTGCAACCGATCAGTCTACTGTGACAGTTCGAAGTGTCAACATGGCTTCCTCTAAAGAGCTTAACATGACTCAGCTATTAAGGAGGAAGACGAGACGAACAGACGAACACTTTTGTTTATGGTTACTACTGGAAAATCTTATTTCTGACAATGGCAACATAAATTTCACCGAGAATTGTGCGTTTCTTTGCAAGAAGAACTTAAATGTACTGTACATATACTTGCTACAGAACCATCTTGTGTTAAGATTACGGTAGTTAAAACCTGTTATTAAGTGAACTGTCAGGTTCAATTAGAGAAGGGACGATGTATAGTGTTAAAGGAAGAGACGTGTGGCTGATTTAACTGTTATCTACATAGTATATTCTCTAAATTCATTACTGCAAGGTATGGTGTCAAGACGATGCTACCGTTTCTGCTATGCGGGAGAGGCAATGTGACACTAAGAGGAATACTGTATAAAATCAACAAGGAAGCATTGGAAACCATTACGAAGAAATATAAATATCCTTTCGTTATACCATATAAAGTGGAGTTAGCTGTCGTTAAAATGGATATTCTAATGGAAAAGCTGCCTGAAATTTCGGAACAGCAACCTGTGGATGACTGTAACCTTTTGGATTTGAACACAACGCAAGATTTCGCCGGGATTTTTAATAAAATCGAGAGACTATCTAGACTTCTGCATGGAAGGAGACCGCCAACGAAGCAGCAATGTGTTTGTGGACAACGACAAGACAGTTGGAGTAGACTGTTTAACGTGGACGACCAACTGCAGAGTAAAGATATACAACAAATTTCTAAGTCAAATCACAAGCCAAGTGTGAACAAAGTTAACAGTAACCACGTTACACATTTTATAAAGTGTCCATACATGCGACTACGAGAAACTCTTACGTCCTCCTTGGCTAAACAGCGTGGTATTGTCACACTGCAGGCTGCAATACAGAACTACAGAATGTATCGTGTGTCTGAGACCTTGAACAATTGTTTAAGTGCTCCAAACTCTAACAAACAGCATTTACAATGTGCCCCACTGTGCTCTGTGCCAATAACATGTGGTGCCAACTGACTAACAACTTGCAGAACAACTGCTGTGTGGCGTTAAAAAACCTTCTGCAGTTTACCTACCAGGGTCGTAAGAATACCCAAAAACGGTCTGGGGCGCAAGTAAGTCAGACTCTCAAGACTGAGAAAAATTGATTATTTACACACTCCTGCATAACGTGTTAACTGTCTATCTGTAAACTATGTAGAGACTCTTAACACTGACTCCAACAAAGAGAATTCAATTATTACACAGAAGTGCTATATTAAAGCAGGATAACTGTATTTCTCTCAATCCAGGACATCGTTCTCCACAATATTGTGAGATATAGATATCACCGAATTAGGACTGGTACCCATGAAGTATGTTATTCCACATGACCAAAGAGAAAAAGTCTCACATAGACATAAGCCATTCCCCAAAACAAAAATTGTGCCTTTAAGTGCAATAAATGTGGTGTATGTACAAAAAAAGCGGAAACAGGAGTCTACAGCGAAGACAACTGTTGTAAGGGAGGAATATAAGATGCAAATTAAAAACGAAGAAGCTACTGCAAAAGCTCAGGCAAGGGCGTGGTGAAATCTGGCTCCCACTGGGGAATATAAAACATCTGCATTTACTGTTAATAGTACTGGTGAGTAGCCATATCTTGTAATCCTGATCCAAAAGGATGTATTGGAGCACATTTTCTACGTTAAAGGTCACATGTAAAACCTATTTATAAAGCTCCATGATCACGTGGATCTGCTCAAAAAGGATGGTTACATTGTGTTGTAAGTGTGCTGGAATGGATGTTGTGCATTTAGCAACATAGCAACCGTTTGCAGAGCTTAAAACCGACGGTATATCAACATTTAATGACTACCGATTTGCAAAAGTTGTAAACATAAAGTTCTATACGGACGTTCCGCAATAACGTGTGGAAGAAAAGCTGATAGTGTACACCCAGGAAGATGGGGAGTGCTATAACAATAGTAGGAAAATTGTACATGTTTGAGAATTCGGAGACATACTCCTTTGTACCTGTCAGAATACTGACTGGAAAAAGAATTAGAAGAGTCCAGTGTAGATTTAAATTATAAGATAAAAGTTAAGGTAGATTTTACTAACGCCTTAACAACCAATAATAGAAAAGAGTTATTTTCTGTGTATCAGTATATTTAGAAATAAAGTTTTTTAGGACAATATTTGTTTGTCTCACTCGCTAAACTATTAAAAATTCGAAGAGTTTACCTATTTATGATGATATATATACATGTATTTCAGATGGAGGATGTGGGCAGTTCGATAACTTTGAAAAGAAACGACCTAGTTGAAGGCAAGATAACCCTCGTTTCGTATGAATATAATGAGAAAAGACGAGAGTGGTTTGCCGACCTAGAGTAATTGTGAAAAATGCGTTGAAATTACGGAAAACCTGTCTAAAATTACGAAAATTGATGGAAAATACGTAAAACTGATGAAAATACGACAAAAATGTAGAAGAATTAGAGTACATACATACTCGACTGGGTGTATGAAAATCATTCCATTCCCCCCCACCAGTAGGACTGACAACCGATGGTGCTTGCTGTCCATGCTCTAATGGTTTTGAGTCTTGCAGAATACCCCCTCGTCACACAAGAGATTATGCATTGTAAGCCATAAAAACGAAAGACACAGTGTCCAAAGATTTGCGAGGTCACGATGACCATCACCTAGGACATCAAAATGTCATCATATACCTTGGTGCAATATACACCACTAATGTGAGGAATCAGTGCTCTTGGTCTTTTCGAAAACGGAATATTGAGACATCTGCTACCCAGTCACTGTCGAGGATGAGATTAAATGTAGAGGTCATTATCTTCAGATAACTGTTTTGAAATGCTCCACAGTGGTTATTGTGCGTTTTTTCTTTGCGGTGAGAGCTTTAAACAAAATTTCAATCTCCTGGCTACACATGGAGAGACGGAGATCGTAATAAGATCAGCTGTATAACAGTATTAACCTGATAATTGTGCTGAGGCATTTGGTGACTTTAAGAGAGTGGTCGGTGGTGTATAGTATCATGATCTGTAATTAGGACATTGGCAGTTTTTGACCTCCATGGCTGCATAGGGTTCGAAAGTGAGGAGGCATCCTGTAACGAAGGTAGAACATGCTCTTAGCACTCTGTTGTGAGCCAAAAATGAGTTTAATATTCTAGTCCTGTGACGCAGGGCATAACATGTATTAAACTTATCAATACAGAGTTTTTATTTACCTAACGAGAGAATACTTTGAGAAAATTTAGACTATGCCATACTGTTGTACAGCATTTTCACAATTAACGATACTTCAGTGATGTGAAAACTTGTGTGCTCCAATTTCTTCTGTCATGCATGAAAGGGAGAAATCTACATTTCGTGTAACAAATTCGACAAAAACAGCCCTGTCTTGGATTGGATGAAGTAGTTTTTTTAAATTGGAGAAAGCGTACGTTGGGAATAGAATTGCAATTAGAATTATATGTCCAAGTAACCTCTGCCTGTCTCAGTGTGCTGCAGCCAGCGGCAGCAGTGGGTATGAGGACTTGTTCCATGGAAGCCACAGTTTAGGCTGTAACAGCTCAGTAGTTACAATGAATGCTGTTGCCTGCAGCCATGAGGACACGTGCTGGCGGTGGCGCCCTCTGGATGGCTGAATAGCAAACTAGCCAGTGTGCTGAGCGAAGGATGACGGATGCAGACGTTTTTTGTTGAGTGAGAAGATTCAATATGATGAGAGTCTGCTCTAGATGGTTATTCCCCCCCCCCCCCTCTATGTAAATTGATTGGTTGACTGATTGGCGGCCACAGTGACAGTCTCTCGGACCTCTGAGCATGTGGTACAACCAGTATATAGATGCCACGAGATGGGCAGGCGGCCGCTGGCATTGCCAGCGCCCATGCTGATCTTTCTCAGCTGGCATGGGCGCAGCTACCCAACAGTCAGCATACACTGTGCACTTTCTAGATCATGGATGTGTGTGATCATAAGGATATTTTCACAACATATGTTCAATCTAAGGTGGAAATGTTATGACAGACAAGGGTGCTTCTGCTGTCAAACGTTGGTGCATACAAAACCTCAGATACATACACACACACACACACACACACACACACACACACACACATATATATATATATATATATATATATATATATATATATATATATATATATATATAGTCCTAAGATCTGTCTCTGGGAAATTTATTTACTTGATTTCTTGATCTGAAAACTGTATGTGATCTTGAAACAATGAAAATGTATTTTATTATGAAAAACTATCATCATACCATGGTGGTGAGTGTTTTAAGGAATTTATTTGACGTCTTCAGATTGTTAAACAATTAAATTGATGGGGTGGTGCAAATGGGCTAGTATCTGCTATGTTTGATATCACACTTCCACCATCTCTCCCTCTGCTTCCAGCGATAGCCAATAGCAGTACAATCCTCTGAGGAGGGATGAAAACCTCTGTTTATAGGTTTGGAGAAGTTGGTTCACACTCAAACAGGAAGTAGCCACTTGAGAGAGACAGAAACAGAGAGTGACTCTGGAATTTCCCAGTCAAAAGAATGCTGCCACCTGAAGCTCTGCTCAGGGCATGAGATCAAAGGAGGCTGACATCCAGTCTGTCATTTGTAGTATTTAGTATCGTGATCTGTAATCTGTACGTTTTGCAGTTTTCAACCTCCATGGTAGTGCTCCGACGCCAGACATACGTGTGAGTGACCTAAAACAGTGACTGATACACCGCACTTCATTTCATTCCTTGGAGCCAGTTGCTACAGAAAGTTGGGGAGCCTGCAAGAATGTGCAAATGGGATTAAAAAATGTATTATTATTGACATTCATTTGAATTCTGTGTCATGAAATCCTTCCTCATCAGCACAGAGTGAGTTTTCTTTTCCTCTAATTTCCACATGGTGGGAGGGGTGGAGGAGGGAGGGGGAGTGAAGGAGGGGATGGGAGGGCTGCAGGATTTCCCCGAGATGGAGGGGGTAATTCATTGATCAGTTTAATTACTTAGTGAATTTAATATCAAAGAGAGCTCATATTGGTGAGGGAGAGAGGGGAGGGTTGGGATTTCCCAGAGTTTTGGGGAGATGGGGGGAAACGGGGACTTAACAGAAGACTGAGTAATCCCCAATGAGTCATAAATCAATCACCTAAGGGTCATAAATCAATTAACAAAACAATAGGTTTGCCATTGAATGCATGCTTGCAACTGAATGTATGCAACCTGCACCAACCAAATGGTTCAGGACTCAGTTAATCCCACTACACCATTACAGGTTCTCTTTGTTGTCCACATATCTGTCTTCTACTTGTCTGTTACGAAAGCTTTTTTCTCAGACATGGGTAGATATTTCAGGTTGAAATTTATGTAACATACTGAGATCTGTGGCCCCTTTGTGAAAAAAACTTGAAGCTTCTAAAAGAATGCAAGCAAAAGATTCACCCACTTGTGTCACGTATTTTAATACCTGCAAACTCAGTTATCATCCCGTTGGTATCATGAAATTTGGCGAAAGTGAAATTTCACAGTAAAAGAAACGAAAAAACCTTATATCTATAAATATGCAGCTACATCACTCCAAAGAAATTTATTATCTGACTGATTGTCTGTCCAACCATCTGTTAAAGACCCTTTTTTCTCAAGAATGGAAGATATGAATCACATTTTAATTTATGTCACATGCTAATATCTAAGGTACATTGGTGGTGTAAAAAGTGAAGCTTGTAAGGCAACCAAATCAAAAGATACGACCATCAAGACCTGTAGAGTTGGCTTAAAATCATGAAATTTGGAGAAACGGAAGGTTTCACAGCACAACCGAAGGAAAAAATCCTAAAACTATGTTTTGTAATTACATCACACTAAAATTTTCTTTTCATACCTTATTTGACTGTTTGTTTGTCCATCTGTTCACACTGCTTTTCTCAGGAGCAAGTAGACAAGTCAAGTTGAAATTTATGTCACATACAAAGATCATCAAACCTATTCATCAAAACCTTTAGGGTACTTACCTTGACGTTTTATCATGAAATTTGGCAAGAAACAGTTTTTCACAATACAAATAAAAAATCCTAAAATTGTTAATTTGTAATTACATTAGTGGAAAAGATAGTTCTTTTGTCATTTGTTATTCGACGTCAAATATTAAATTAAAACAAGCATTAGTTCTGCATTCTGCTGACTGGGTCGCAATGGTAAAAGTCAAACATCAGGCAAGGAATGGGTTAATTGCTCATATAATTTGTTATGGAAATTACCCATTATCAGATATCCAGGAGTGCTAAGCACACATAGATGTGGCGTTTCAAGTTATTTGTGAAACAAACATTCGCAGAGTTGTGTGTTTGTTTCACACAGCATTTGAAACGCCGTACCTACGTGTAGTAATCATTCCTGGATATCTGATAATGGATAAATTCCATTCTCATCATATGAGCAATAAAGTCATTCCTTGGCTGAGGTGTGACTTTTACCATTGCGACCCAGCCAGCCTGAATGGAGAATCGCTGATTATTATAATAATGGTCGCCTGCCTCCTGCATGACTTTATGCCACATTTATATTACTGAAATTAAAACATTATCGAAAATCTTGGCATCCTTTGGATCAATATCTTGCCTGTATCATTGTCGATAACAGGCAAAAACTATGAAAATTCTCGATGTTTGGAATGAATGAACTGTCTACTTGGATAATTAAGTTTGTATGGAAGCGTCAGTGCGCAAGTCCTAACCAGAATGCCATACGAGGGGCCCAGGTTCGATTCCCAGCCGCGTCGGTGATTTTCTCCGCTCGGGGACTGGATGTTGCGTTGTCTTCCTCACCACTTCAAATCTCATCGACAAGACACTCACCGACGTGGCGTCAGCTAAATATGATTTGCACCAGACGATCAATCTACCCGACTGGAGACCCTAGCCTCACGCACATATAGGATGTATAGTTAATTCATGTTAGGTGCTTAGAGTTTATTTTTTCGTACTATAAGCTCATGTTGGCGTTATTGCCATCTTCCAATATAACCTGCAACTGTTATACGTAGTGTAGATGTCCCAATTAGATAGTCGTTGACATATAATATGTACAACGGTGTACACACGTTAAGTCGTTCATAACGCATGTACATACTGCATCTGGTCGCTAGTTTCTTCCTGTCTTGCATATTTTAATAAAGTAAGTACTTCACATCCGATATAGATATTACAGAAGAGATTCCGACAGTAACCCCTCCAATTTCTTTCTACATTAAGCAATGCACAATAATAAAATAGAAAACATCAAAACAGCAAGGGAGATATTACACAAAATTCCAGAAGGAATCAGTATGAAGAATTTAGAAGAAATGAAAATATGGCTACAAATAAAAAACAACCACAGAGATGTTCCAAACGAACAAACAGACTTAAAACAAACAGGAGCACTATCTAGAAGATTTTATTAGCGTTCTAGAGCGACAAACCAAATTAAAACACCCACCAAAGATCAGTCAAACAACGACACAAACCACAACTTCTATGATACAGATATACAAATATAAACACATAGCATCTCTGGATGAAGCTGTAAGGCTGTCAGTATAGAACTAACTACAAAATCTTACGAAAAAGAGAGCAGAACCAACTCTCAGGTCTTATGTAAAATACATCTCCTGTAAAATTCAAAATTTTTCATAATATAAGACTGCAAGAAAAGAGGTAGCAGACACAGATGCACTATGTAGACGCTTCATGAACTACTTAACATAAGTATATTGTTGCACATATTCTATGTAAACTACCCTCCAATTGACGACATCTATACGACGCATAATGATTGTAGGTTGCACTAGAAACTGGCAACAACACCGAAATATCAACGCACGTACCACTTATGTGATAAGGTGCACACATCATCATATGTGCACCAAGTATCAATGAAAGATAAAATGGAACGTATTTATACATCTGGCAAATTTCAGATAGGCAGAGATAAATAGCAGCACATAAGATAAAGTAACAAATGGAAACTGAAGCTATCCAATGTCTACATCCGTAAGGAGTAATATTTTATGAAAAAATGAAAGGGAGGCCCACTGACGTTGAGGAACTCTAAAGTCTAATGATACATTTGTGCGATGGACAGATGGAAGCATATGGACAGACTGAAGCGTATCTCACGAGACACTGTTCATTCATCTACTCGCACATACGCTGAAGTTGTAAATGTATTCTTCCCTGACTTGTCGTACATCTGATGAAGCTTCTTGTATCGTATTAAGTGTGCTAGTTTTCTGTTCAGTATGTCGATTCAATATAATGTTCTGATCTTACTGCTGTATGGTTGTCTCACAATGCAACACGAGTTTCAGTGCTAGAATGGCCGGGACGAAAGTATGGTCCTCATGGTCACGCCTGCTGCCTGCCGCCAGCGGGGGCCGGGGCTGTGATTCGCCCGCCTCTCACCTTTGCTGCCATATAGGTACCGTTAGCGGTGCGGTAGGTCAGAGCAGCTGAAAGCTCAGTGTTACCGTGCTATATCGAGTTGCCGCGTCTGATCTCAGTGTCTTACTGTCTTTAGAAAGATGCTTTGACGTTTATTCGGTGGTGAACAACAATGCAGGAGCAACGGTCTACTTGTAGTACTCCTCCGGCCGGTGTGCGTAAAGGGCGGATAGACGTTCGTAAACAATCGAAAATTATCATATCGAATTCACTCAAGTTTTTAATGGTCTGGCCGACGATGAAGAAGCGAGGATTAACTTAAATTTTTTGCAAATTCATCAACTTACTGCTAAAGCGTGTGGTGTCTCCAGGTCAACTGTGGCCGTATTAGGAAATCTGTGTCATTGGCAGAATCTCCAGACATGAATGAGCGTTTCGATTCTCCAAGATAGGGATGCGAACGTGAACGAAAATCAATCGACTTCGACGATTTTAACAAAGAGCTCGTGCAGAGAACTGAACTGGGATATTACGACAGAGGAAAGTACCCAACGCCTAAAAAAATACAGGCTGACCTCCGTGAAAAAATTAATTACTCGGGCTCAGAGACCTCCGTTCTTCGTCTTCTCCGCTCCCTTAGTGTATAATGACGGACTTTAATTCTTGATGGAACGCAGAGACATTGCAGCAGCAAGAGCGAGGTTTTTGCGTACAATGCACTTCTTGCGTGCTGAAGACACCAGACCTGTAGTGTACTTGGATGAAACTTGGGTTTCACAGAATCACACCAATAAGTATATATGGCACGACTCCAAAGGAAACGGCGGTTTGAAAGTGCCTACTGGTAGAGGTGGTCGATTAATCATCACCCACGCTGGTTCATTAACTGCAGGTTTCATACTATAGGCCAAACTTGTTTTTCGTGGTGAGAAAAGTTCTTACCATTCGATTACAGTTTAGAAATGAATGGAGAAGTCTTTAAAAAGTTGTTTATTCGACTGATGCCTTCGGTATAAGAAGGGTCAATTATCGTGATTGATAACGCCAGCTACCACTCCATTCAGGCAGAAAAGCTACCACGTTCAATTTGGCGCAAGGCCGATATTAAGAAGTGGTTAAAGAGAAACAATGTTTCACTTTCAGTCGACGAAACGAAGGCTGAAATCCTGTCTAAGGAAGAAATCGTAGGTGCCAAAAATACTTACGAATTATATCAACTTGCAAACGAAATGGGACACCAAGTGGTACGTCTACCACGGTATCACTGCCAGTATAATCCCACTGAATTGATATAGGCCCAAGTGAAGCGAGAAGTATCGAAAAAAAAATACTACTTTCAAACTTGCTGATGTCGAGAAGCTAACTCACAAAGCGCTTGATGATGTTACTCAGCAGGACTGGGAGAGGTGCGTTAAAGACGCAGAAGCATTGCAAGAAACTGATTTCTTGAACCAGGGTTTAAGAGACACCATAGTGGAATCTGTGATGATACACTAGGCTAAAACAAGGACAGTGAATCTGAAGATACGGAGGCAGAAGATCCTTCAGTTTAGGTAAGGGCCGTCCATGTAAAAAGCTGACTTTATTTAAATGTTGTCTATTTAATTTCAATTATAGAGGACGTACTGCGAATGCTTTTCCCTTACTATAGAAATCGGATAAATTTTATCTCAAGTGGTGGCGATTAGTTTACTCGACAGTAACTGTCAATTAGAATAAGGTAATTAATTGTGCATTAACAACAGTTTTTCCTAAAAATCTGTATAGAATGTCCTTACTTCGGATATAATCTTAATGCTTTCGGTTTACTTGTATATTGGAAATTTAACTTCTTTTCTTCATAGAAGGACTTACTGGCTGTTTTGTATTAAGGTTCAAATGGCTCTGAGCACTATGGGACTCAACTGCTGAGGTCATTAGTCCCCTAGAACTTAGAACTAGGTAAACCTAACTAACCTAAGGACATCACAAACATCCATGCCCGAGGCAGGATTCGAACCTGCGACCGTAGCGGTCTTGCGGTTCCAGACTGCAGCGCCTTTAACCGCACGGCCACTTCGGCCGGCTTGTATTAAGGGTAATACAGTTCATAAAATTAAGAAACGCTGTGTTGCTTCTGTATCGACTGTACATATAAACAGTGCAGTAATACTAGAACAGTCCCAGCACCTATTCTGATTCTCGGAGGAGAGTATAGAAATCTATGATATTTGACGACTTTTACAAAAAATAGAACGTAGAATTGTATTAGTTTAGTATGACAGAGGATACTACCCGATGGATACAGAAATACAGTGTAATGTCCATGAAAAAATTGATTACTCTGGCCAGTCACTTCAATGCACTGTCTTCTCCTCCCGCTTGGTTTGTAATTCAGAAACTGTAATGATGGACGAAATTTGTAACACAAGACAGGGACATTGCAGTAGTAAGAACGAGGTTTATGTGTACCAATCACGTATTCCGTGCTGAGAATAATAGGCTTACAGCAAATTTAAATAAAACTTGGGTTTCAGAAAACCTTTCGAACAAATATTTTGCTCGACTTCAGTGATAATATTGTCTTAAAAATAACTACAATTACTTTGCGTATATCGGCGTTTTGAGCCTTGGATGCAATTACAAAGGGTATGTATTAGCAGCCAGTAAAATACTCTCGGTCATGTTAAAGCGAGTCGTCCGATCAAAACCCTTGGCGACGGCCTACAACGACTCGTGCGCTGCTGCGCACGGAATATCGCGGAAGTAATTTGCTTCTGTATGTGATACGACACAATAATGATGCCTGAAATGTTGCCAAAAATAATTAAGTAGTTTTCTTAATAACTTTCTCGCGGGAAGTTTCTTCGCAGTCCTACAGAACGAAAATTCATCAGCGATTACATTTTTCGTTACGCAGTCAGCATAGTTTCACACCTCTTATAATATTTTAGTTTTTATCTTAGAATACTTTTATGTTTACGAAATAAAAGAAGCAGCATATGCATCTGTAAACTATGAGGATGTTCATATATTTTTTTCAGTACAATTACATTAGTGATTATGTTACAACCACAGGTTGAAGTAAAAAATTATTTTCCTCCAAAATTTCTTGTAACGTTAGTATTCATTTTTTTCCTAGCAGTTAGTGAGAATTTTGTTTTGGAAAGTACCTCGTCATATTCTAGTCTAAAAATAGAGTTGCCAATATTTTTTTTAATTTTTGCGAACATTTGAAATTATTACTATAAAAAAACTGGCAGTGCTGTAAGACGGCGAAATGACCTTGAAGTTCTATTATCCTGTCGGCCACTGTAGTACAAAGTGCAGCGCCCAAAAATAATTTTTGTATAATGGCACCTAATGGAATGACATGCCTGAACGTAAACCTGACTGTTGGTTTAAACTGTACAGTGCCTTACAAGTTATGTTCCTGTAGAAGGTAACACAACCATGTACTTTTCTTATCTGGAAACAGCTTTCTAGTCAATAATAGAGGAAGTTGTCCGTTAACAAGGGGTCTATTTCGAAATCGAATCACCAGATTTCAAAAAATGGCTCTGAGCACTATGGGACTTAACAGCTACGGTCATCAGTCCCCTAGAACTTAGAACTACTTAAACCTAACTAACCTAAGGACATCACACACATCCATGCCCGAGGCAGGATTCGAACCTGCGACCGTAGCAGTCGCGCGGTTCCGGACTGCGCGCCTAGAACCGCGAGACCACCGCGGCCGGCTCACCAGATTTATTACCATTATGTCCGTTCAACACGTGAGTATGACGGAAATGCTTGCTATCGGTACGGAGCTGCAAAAGTACTCAGATAATTTAGTAAATAGCTCAAAGGATCGTATAACTGTGGTTTATTTCGGTTTCGTTGCATTAAATGACGTCTTTTAAATGGTTTTATATTAATCGTTTACTGTACTGTTTATTACAACAATACTGTAATCAACAGTACAGTCAGCGGCAAATATAAACTAATTTAAAAATTCTACAAGACCGTGATCCCGCAATATACACAATTGTGAACTGACATGCATCCTTCATTGTGTTTTAATGTGGAATTTCGTAAGGCATACACTACGCGAGACATGTAAATAGACCGTTGCGTTTAAGTTATAATAGAACAGAAATAGATAACCCAGTTTGAAAGGCGAATGTTTCAAGTTTGCCTTGAAAGTTCGTGTGTAATGCAGTCTTCAATATACGGGTTTTGCAGGTCACATACACTTTAAAATTATGATTGCAAAATGACGGTATTTAGGACTATAGATACGTAGTTATATACTCGGAAAAGAGTAAGATAAAATTATGGACATATATCTGCATTTAGTGCTTTAAGTCGACATATAGTTCGGAATTGAGGAACTGTGGAACGACCAGACTGCTCGTCACACATACAAGACAACGCTCACGCCAGACTAAAGCCGCTGTGGAATGCTGCAAAGTCGTATCAAAGTGAGAATCTATGTCCAGACGGATCTTATCTCCTGACGTGTTTCCCATGGACTTGAGAACTTAGTAAGAAACATTTGTCTGTACGAATCTGCGTCTTCAGTGTTTCACTCTTTGGGTTCTTTTAATGTATTGTTGATCGACTTCAGGTACGGTGCTTATATTGTGGCTGATTTGCTCGTCTGTTGTATCTTGCTTGAATATGGAAATGAAAATGAGCGTTTGGCGTCATTGGCCGGGAGGCCCCTTACGGTGCAGGTCTGGCCGCCTTTGTGCAGGTCTTATTACATTCGATGCCACATTGGATCCTGCACGCCGGATGGGGTTGAAATGATAATGAAGACAACACAACACCCAGTCCCTGAGCGCAGAAAATCCCCGACCCAGCCGGGAATCGAACTCGAGCCCCTTAGGACCGTAGTCCGTCACTCTGACCATTCAGCTATCGGGGCGGACCATGCTTGAATATCAGAGCGAAGAACAGAATAATAGATATTTCACGCTACAAATCGAACACCGCAGCACAGCAATGAGTGTTGAGGGCTGGAATACGAACCATATCTATCATCTAAAAATGGTTCAAATGGCTCTCAGCAGTATTGGACTTAACATCTGACGTCATCAGTCCCCTAGAACGTAGAACTACTTAAACCTAACTAACCTAAGGACATCACACACACACATTCGAACCTGCGACCGTAGCGGTCGCGCGGTTCCAGACTGAAGCGCCTAGAACCGCTCGGCCACACCGGCTGGCATCTATCATCTCTGGTAAGCTATGTACTATAATTGTTTTCCACATTTGACATTTTAGAGATTCAGAGAGGGAACGGAACGTAACTACCGTCGAGGTTTGGATCCGTTAATACTGGGAAATGATATTAATGACCTTCCTAGTACTGCGCCCAGGAGATAGCCGGTAACTCATGCCATCGTAATATACCCAGAACGCCCTATAATGAATGAAACACACCATGTGTTCCTAAAGATAGCCGAGATTTTTCTACAT
This sequence comes from Schistocerca americana, assembly GCF_021461395.2. Taxonomy (NCBI): domain Eukaryota; kingdom Metazoa; phylum Arthropoda; class Insecta; order Orthoptera; family Acrididae; genus Schistocerca; species Schistocerca americana. The sequence goes on from NC_060121.1 coordinate 479,047,885, forward strand.
TGTTTGAGCGGTAGCCCTGCACGGTAATTTAATAGCGGAGGCTACTGTGAGAGTAACAAGGCACTGGAGAAGGCGGACGCTGGATGAGGGAATGGTAGTCACATTACTGCTGGCCAATTGCAGCGGGTTTCTGCACGGACAATTGAACAACGGCAACGCTGGGGGAGAGGGGGGGTGAACAACGGAAGTCCGCACGCCCGTGGGAAACCCAGCGCCCTGAAAGCCTCGCTCTTTCGGCCCTCAGACCGTTGGGCAATTACGAACGAGAAATGCCCGCACAGACAACGGAAATTACTGCGGAAACATTCGGCCGTCTCAAAATCCCATTTGTAGGCGTAATGGGGCGTCGAAGGTTGCTAGAAAACTCTGACGCTCTTCAGTTCAAATTGTAACCCAACGAACGAAATCCGTGGTCAGAGAGGTACCGTACTTTGACCGGTACTTAGGATGAAATTCGGTTGACATACAGACTTTAAAATGGGACGTACTGTCATGTAATTAGTATACATTATGATTTTTAAGAAATGATATTTCCTTTAACACAAAATCGCTCAGGGCATCTACTGATCTGAAGCGTTGTTTATTCTGACCAAATGTGTTTACTTTTCTTGATACGTGAATGCCGACGAATCCAACTAATGGAAAATTTTGGTAGCTAGTAATGTTGAATACCGGGTGATCAAAAAGTCAGTATAAATTTGAAATTTGAATAAATCATGGAATAATGTAGATAGAGAGGTACAAATTGATACACATGCTTGGAATGGCATGGGTTTTTATTAGAACCGAAAAAATACAAAAGTTCAAAAATTGTCCGACAGATGCGGCTTCATCTGATCAGAATAGCAATAATTAGCATTACAAAGTAAGACAAAGTAAAGATGATGTTCATTACAGGAAATTCTCAATATGTCCACCATCATTCCTCAACAATAGGTTTAGTCGAGGAATAATGTTGTGAACACCACTGTAAAGCATGTCCGGAGTTACGGTGAGGCATTGGCGTCGGATGTAGTCATTCAGCATCTCTAGAGATGTCGGTCGATCACTATACACGTGCGACTTAAGGTAACCCCAAAGCCAATAATCGCACGGTCTGAGGTCTGGGGACCTGGGAGGCCAAGCATGACGAAAGTGGAGGCTGAGCACACGGTCATCACAAAACGACGCGCGCAAGAGATCTTTCACGCGTCTAGCAATATGGGGTGGAGCGCCATCCTGCATCCTGCATCTAATAAATCCCCATGTCATTCCAAGCATGTGGATCAATTTTTACCTCTCTATCTACATTATTCCGTGGTTTACTAAGTTTTCAAATTTAAATTGACTTTTTGATCACCCAGTATAATGAACAGGTAGTGACAATTGTAATGCTGTTCCGGATGCCGGACTTCCTGTGTTTCGGGACTTGTTGGCGTAACCGTTAGGTAATCTAACCACGGTTCCAGGCCTGACTCAAACTTTCAAGTCACGTGGTTTCCACACATGGTTTGCGAACACTGCTATCAGAACACTACTGGGCACATAACCTAAGGTAGGGAGAGCATATGAAAATCCTGAGAAGACTGTGAAGTCTGAGTTTTATGACTCAAAGGTGCACACAGGACTAAGCTAATAGAGTGCCCGTTAGTAATCATGAGAATATACCACAAAGACGTACAGATGTGAAGGAAAGGAACCATTTGGTACTAGGAGGGAATATAGAAAAACTGCGAGCAATAACTAGGGAGGTTTTACACAGTAGATATGCAGTCCGGAGACGGGTACATAGCCAATGTCAACATATTTGAACAAATGGATTTCCCGTCAATATGTACCTTATACCAAATGTAAGAAAGAGGAGTAATATGAAGCATGCTCTGAAATCATTGGCAGCTACTGCAACAAGATCTAAAATTGTTGCTGAATGCCACAGGGCTCTGGTGGAGCTAGGGGGAAGAAATAGGGTAAACCTAGTGTGGATGCCTGGCCACTCAGGGATCTGTGGCAATGAACAAGCCGACAGATTGGCTAGGATGGGGGCAACAAATCCATTTATTGGACCGGAACCTGTCCTGACAATCACCAGGGCTATGATTAACTTAATACTATGGAACTGGCTTCGGTAACAGCACGTAGGATACTGGACCTAGGTCCATATACAAAAAATGGTAAGGTAATGATGCCCAAGCCATGTTTTAAAAGAAGCTCTGTAGTCCTGGGATTGAACAGGAAAGAGATCAAGCTCATGACCGGTCTGATGACAAGCCATGGGAATTTCAAAAACCACCTGCACACAATGAGTATAACGGAAGAGGATCCTAAATGTAGTAATTGTGATGAGGGTGAAGAAACTGCATAACACCTAATCTTCGAATGCATGGCATTGGAGATTAAAAGATACAGAATCTTCGGGACAACTAGACCTGAAGAAATTGTGACAAACAAAAAACTGGTAGAGGAACTCCTTGCACTACTTAAGGGCACTGGTTGGCTTTACTAGATAATCAGGGAGCGATACCGCACAATAAACTTAGTTTCGGTGAAGGCAGTGGCGGTTTCGACCTAAACTGTTTTAGCTTCCCTGTTAAAATCAAATTTTAAAAAATCAAATCAAATATGAAGCATTTAGTTGCCACAAGAGGTCTTTTGCACTTTATTTCTGGGCTTGACCCCTACCCCTTATATATAGATACGTGTAAGTTTCAAGAAGACGACAGGTGGTGGCACTGGAATCACGGTCATGGCATTCTTCACTGTAGCGGCGCAGATTGTGATACACAATGTTACAGGTATGTTATCGGAACGCCGTCGACGTACGAAAGGCTGTTATCCAGAGATGCCTGAGAAGCTTAGAGATGTGTTGCAGATATTCACTCGCAGTAGTAACTGCAGATATACACGACTGCAAGGCGTGCGACGTGATGCTGCGAGGACAATGTCGAGAAACGGCCACTAGAAGTTTGAATGCAAGGACGCGACGCAGCTAGTGCTGACCGCGACTGTGGAGATTTTGTAGAAGTAGAGCCATAAGACTTAAAGCGAAATGCGCTCTCTCTACAGTCTTCTCAGGCACCGACCCGTGATGTTAGTGGAGATCTGCCAAATTCCGAGGATTCTGTCCCCGAAGGCTAATGAGACGGAGAGTAGGGCGACACGTGGAGGTAGGTTGCGGCGAGCTGGCAATGAAGCGCAGCACTGCAAGGAAAGACGGTGTTGATGGAGATTTCTGGCTCTGGGCCAGGCGAACATATGCTCATATGATCACCTCACAGTTCGCTGCAAACGTACAACATGCAGTGGTTTCAAAAATTAGAGACTGAGACCATGTCATCCATCTAGGGGATAAAATTGAGGGGAATATTAACCTTTATCTATCATTTCCCACCCCTCACGAAAAGGTTCCATGATCACATGAACATAGAGATGGGTATAAGAAAACTAGAAAACAATTCAGCTAAATGATTCTGCATGTATATGCACCAAATACATAAGTACGATATGTGTCTTAGATCTCCTCATTTCCACTTTCCGAAAGCAAATTTACCAGTAAAATGTTGCAGAACTGTCATTAATTAAATTAGTACCTATAATCTGAGAACTGCACATGAAATAACTGGCACTTGTAATTACACTACGGAAGTTAGACAATTTCGTTACCTCAAGCAGTATGGGAAGCATAAGCAGGAACTAAGTGTAAAACTAAATATTTCGCCAAACTCCGATCTTTTGTATTTGGCAGAAGCGAACGCACCCTTTCACCTCCAATCTCTCTCCGAAAGGTTTTGTGCCAGTAAAGAAGACTTTAGCAAGACACTGCAAGTGACACATAAATAATCACAGAGAAGTTGTTTTGAGATCCCGCTGAACAAGAAGACATTTCACGTTTTGTAAGTGACGCAGGGATTTAAAATTAAAAACCGGCTCAAAGGTGACTCTCTTCAAGACTCTGAGAGCCTATTCACTCTTACTGACGCTAACAGACCACACCTTGAACGGTTTGCTCTTTCATGTGAAAGCTATAAAATTATTTCATCTTCCGCTCAGTAACAAAATAAATGACAGGTAGGAGAGGGACTAAAGTCACATTTATTAAACTTAGTCTATTGTACTTTTTGTGTTGTATAAAATGTCAGTATATAGCAATAAGCACAAACAAATAATTTGTGTTTAATCTGCAAACTGACATATTAAGCATTCCAACAACCTAAAGCATATGACATTAACTGTGAAGTGCTTCTCATGGTCTTTCGTGATGAGTCATTAAAAATGGACTGAATGTACAAATGAAATTACACTTAGGGAAACTGTAGCATAATTCAGGGAGAAGAGAAACTGATGTTACGATATAGTAAGTGTAGGACAGAAGGCGCTGTAGAACAAAAGACGTGAAATATGAAACAAACATACCGAAAGGTTAAAAAAGAAGGAAGGCACAATATATCTATGTGGAACAAGTAAATGAAACAGGAAACGGTCGGAACATCAGAAGATTTCACTTCTGATATAATATCGATAGTTGATGGCATACATGCTGAATCACTAGGAGCTCTAAAAATTAATGGATTCTCAATCTTGTGTCTAAAATCAACTGGTGTAACGTACCTACAACAAATAAAGCCTATGTTCATATGTGAGAATGGATTCGATAAGCTGTCAGTAACCGGAATCTAACCTGCATAACACTGTGTGCATTTTGCATGAGTGCAGGTTTCACTGTCATTTAAGCCCTCAACAGGTTGTTACATGAAAAACTTAAAACTGACATTTGGATAAGCTATCTGACTGCATACTTGAATATGAAAAACTACAGGAACAAATGAACCTGTAACAATGAATACCTAAGCTATCGGACAGCGTTTTTGAATAAGAATTTACAAGTGATACCGAATCTGACTTGAGCAACGGAACTTACTGGATTAGAGTTTCATGGCATGTTGTGGTGTGTCAGTGTCTCTGTTTTGACCCAAAGTTTTGCATTCGCCTTATTGGATGACTGCCTCTTTCCAAGTGATTTACAGCAATTCGGAGCAGCATGCAGCAGCAGCGGCTAAAGCTTATTGTTTCTAAGAATGGATTTAATAAAAGGGAGTTTGCTTCGATCCTGTTAACTACTAAATAACAAGTGGGGAGGGATTCCATGAATTAAGTCTATTTGAAAACTTAAGAAATCATCATGACCAATAATAGTTTGACAAGTACTAATAATGGCGAAATGTCTGACAATGACATAAGTATCAATAATGGTTCAGTTCCAGATTAACAAATAACTAGAATTTCAAAGTCGCATTAACATTTAATAACCACAGCAAATTTATAGATGGGATGTGGAGAAAAAATATTATTATTTGGAGGATACGGAGGCTTCTTTAACTGACAAGAAGAACATGGGATTATTGCAAACTCGGACTAACAATCACGAGCCTAATCCTGCAAGTGCATACAATGGCAATACGGTTTCTAGAACTTTATTTTCTGATAATGCTATAGAAGGCATGGAGAAAAAAACGTGGGCACCTTGGCCTCATCAGTTTGATATTTATCGCCTTAAAATCAATCAGGGCAACTCCATGATGTTGTTACAAACTTTCAGTAATAATGGAGAAGGATAAATGTATTAATTTGAGGTAAGGGACCATCGTCCAGAAACGAAAGAGTCGAATGTTATAAACTAAAATCCTTCTGAAACCTCTTGTAGTGGAATACATGTACCGGTACTGTTGTTGCTAAGATTGTAGAGTAGGTAATACCGACGAGCACTGTGGTGCTTGGGCTGGGATAATAATTAACCCAATGCAGATGGATTACTGTGTACTGACATGAGCAGTTCTTGTGTTCAATTCTTGTACTGTAGTAGACTGCAGTCTGTGTTTACAAGTTGAAGTACTTAGGTCGAATAGCCCAAAACAAATGGAGACAAATAGAGTTGTACCCGGTGCCGAAACTTGCATACATGATTTTCGTCTATGGGCAAGCAAATGGAAGCAGCAGAAAGCGGCGAGATCGTGCAGGAACAAATATCCGCGTAGAAGAGACGCTGCTCACACCATGTTTCCAGGACTGTTACAACAATTAAGTGAAACAGGGCAATTGGTACCACAGTGAAGCGACCTAGTGAGTCGACGAACTACACTGACTCCTGACTTAGAAGGTGCAGGGTCTGCTCGAGTGAACGAGTCTCTTGAAAACAGCAATGGATCAGTTACAGGTGAAATGAATGTTTTGCAGGCTAATGTCCGCATCTACTTTTCACGGATGAAGCCTGTTTCACCAGAGACTGAATGCCAGATAATCGCTTTGGTTATGTTTGGGCCGATGAAAACCCCACCCCACAGTGGTGAAGAGCCATCAACACGAATTATCGGTCAACGTGTGGGCAGTCCTTCATCCTGCCCGCTTAAATGCAGCAGTATACACAGTTTTTATTAGACACAAACCACCCAGGTTCTTGGAATATATCTCACTTGTTATCCGTCAATGGATGTCGTTCCAACGTGATGGAGCCACATCTCACTTTGGACTGAGAATTCATGGACATCTTGATCAGAGAGTCCCTGAAGAGTGCATAGGCAGAGAAGGTCCTGTTTCGTGGCCAGCACGTTCACCTGATCTCAGCCCCCTTGATTTATTCTTGCGGTGCCATGTGAAAAGAATTGTACACGAGACGCCTATCGGGACTGAAGAGGGTCTCCTGGCAAGAATTCACGCTGCCTGCAGTACTGTTCAAACGACACCAGGGATATTAGAAAGGGTACGACGGGACATTTTGCAACAATTCATAGCTGAACTGACGCAAGGGACACCATTTTCAGCAACAGTTGTAAATGCAGCAGCTTGTAAAACTTGTATACCTATTTGGAACTCATTATTACTTTACCACACACTTAGGACTGTCTGACATGAAGTTACATGCCCCGTTACTAGTTCATCAACATATCAAATTTATGAAGGTGTTGGGGAGTATTCAACGGGATTCATGACAAGGGTTCGGAAGCTGAGGCCCTCAGTTCGAGTGCTGGGCGAGGGTAAGATGGAACATCGGTAGATTTTTAGCTTGTACCTTTCGACTCGTCGTTTCTGAATTAGGGTTCCTTACCTCATATTGATACATTTACTCTTCCCTACCACCCCTGAAAGTTTGTAAGATCATCACGCAGTCGCCCTGTATATTGTAAGAGGGTTTTTGTGATACGATAGTTGCTTACAGAGAAACTTACGGAAGCAACGGGTAAACAGCTGGTCATGTAACATAAGTAGACAACGCATCAATTTGTCGTCCTTTAAAATACCATATAAAAAAGCCATTTTCAAAGGTTTTCAAGACTTCGCTGATACCAAGCAAGTGTAGTTGGTCGTGAAGAGTATACACCATTAGGATCATTATACAATTTTCTGGCTAGTACTAATTTCAGCCTTTTATTAAACCATCTTCAGATCAGATCAGTCCTTTCTCTACAATAGTAGTGAGTCTTGTGAGTGAGCACATCGAATTGAATGCTATTTAAATGTCGAATGAAATAGTAGGTTACTTGCCGCAAATTGGAGTCGAGGCAGGACGATAACAATGTGTTAGCCTTAAATGGGAGGATCATGTTCCTCTTAGAAAAGGATGATACGTATCGACACCATTTTTCTATCTGTAATAACATCTATTCTCACAATCTGGATGCAGATATTAGTAATGTAAGCTGGAGTGGCGTATAATCTGTTTCACTAACTCTCGTATTCTAAGGGTAGTAACTTAGGTAGGTAATGTAGTTGGTATCTGAGACGTCTGTTTAGCTATTCATTTCCCTGCGGCAGACAATGGAAACTGAACCAAATTACTCGGGAACGAGTCTATCAGTTTCGTGATTGCGTACGCTGTTGCAATCAGGCGAAATTGAGCTACAAAATGAATGGTTACGTGGAAATGGAGTAAGGAAGGGAGGACAGAGGAAAAAGAGTGACATAGGGGCACAGGAATTGTTGGAGCGAAAGGGACCTTTGTCAGAAACCAAATACGAGCTGACCGAGTATTATACCAGCACTGTGACTGAATTCAGTAGTTTCTAAAAGATAGAACTGAAAATGTTATTCATAAAAGGGATGACATCGAGAGTTGAAAAGGTTATTTCTGAAATATCAAAAGGCAGTATTCTAGGGTTGTTACTATGTACAATACGTATTGTGCGTACATAGACGAAGAGGTCCATTACAGCTGCAATGAGCTCTTGTTCAGAAAAAACTGAAAGCAGTAACAACGGTGAAATACACGGCGCGACACAATTAAAGGAGCGCTCTTTAGAAACCCCGTAAAAGTTTGCCATTGCAACGTAGAAGTTTGAAATTTGGCTCAAAGGTATCTGCAACTCCATTGTGTAAGGGAGCAAAAGGGTGGTGTCCTGTAACCTCGCCCTCGAGCTACGTGATGCATCAAGTAGCAGAGTGCGAGGTGTGAGGTGCGTTAACGATTTCATACTGGCACCAGTTATCTGCGCAGTGCCACCGTGGACGTTCACAGGATGAGAAGGTCATCAGATCCACTCCTACCCATGTTTCATTTGTTCTTTTGATCCCTCTGCTATGAAGGTTACAACCGCGATACCTAGCGTTGAAATCACGCTGTTTTCTAATGAGCAGCTGTGGCAAATTTTTCAGACACACCGTCGCACACAATCTTTAGGAAATAACATCAGCGGGTGGTATAAAGGGCGTCAATGAAAGCATCCCCTCCCTTGGGGTATTGATTCCCACACATTCCGCAGTCGAAAACGACAATTCACAGTGTGATGAGCAACACGACGGCGTTGTTGACACCCTTTGACGCTGCTGACACCCCTAGACGTATCAACCTTTCTCTAAGCGTATCGTGATCCAGCAAACCATCTGAACGTGATGGTGCACCTTAGGAGTGTAGTACGGCCGCAATTTTTGCTCCGGGGTAAAGGACGGAGCCACTAAGAAACGTTCAAAACCGTTAGACTAAATCCGAGAGCGGTCTGAAGCAGCAAAGACTGTTTGTGATTTTGAAGCCTTACTATTAAGCGCCATCCAGTGGCGTGATCGTGCTGGGTTCGACATTGAAAAATGCATGAATAGAACGACAACGTATCCCTCTAAGATTACACAATCCGGCAACAGCCTTGGCGCCACGCACGCACCTTTGTTGAACCCATTAAAAACGGTCCTGTACAAATAAAAACTGTGAGAGATGCAAATAAGGCTTTCATGACCAGATGACGTAGTTGCTGGTAAACCTTTCGGGATGTGAGGTCATGGTCCAAGAAACTCCTCTGTTCCTGACGTTTCGTCCAGGACTGCGCTGGACATCCTCAGAGGCACTCTCCTCCGCTTGCCGAGGGTGTATCAAAACGGGTGGCCCAAACTTACACGACTGAAAGTACACGATAATAGAAACACATATGTCAGGTAAACATGGGCTCTAAAACACATACCTTAAGAGCTATGAGATATTCTTGATTTTCAATCTTGTCAAACAAATCTCTTCTACTCTTGCTCTTTGCTTTCCATATTTTGGGAAGTGGTAGTATGGATCAAAACAAGAAAAAAAGTCCAGTAAACATGTGCTCTAAAATAGCTTAACAGCTATGAACACCTGTTCGTCATCGGTACTTTGGAACACAACTCTTCTAATGAACAAGGGTTCATAACTTTTAAGGTATGCATTTTAGAGAACAGATTTACAGCACTTTTTTTCTTGTTTTGGTCCATACTACCACTTCCCAAAATATTGAAAGCAAAGAGCTTGCAGTAGAAGAGATTTGTTTGACAATATTGAAATTCAAGAATGTCTCATAACTCTTAAGGTATGCGTTTTAGAGCCATGTTTCCTTGACATTTGTGCTTCTATTATCGTGTAAGTTTGCGCCATCCTTTTTGGTACACATTTGTGACGGTACAAACCCCCGTTACTAGATGGATGTTTCTAGTATGCAAGGATCGCTTTGTGGAGAACGAGTGCACTACACGGCGCGCCACTCGCGGAAACACGTGCCGCGCCCGCTCGAAATTTGTAACGGTTGGTCTCCGCGGCTGGACGACCACATGGCCTGTAGCTTGAGGCATTCTTTGGTTTTTCGCGCATTACGCGAAAACTTTGTAACTTAGGGTGAAGAGCAATGCGGCAGTGGATTGTGGTCAGCAATATGCACCTTCTGAAAGATCGATCATTATTTCAAGTCACGAGACGCAAAAGTTATAGTAACCTCAAAATCGGTTAATATCACGAATACTGAAACATTAATAAAAATAGTAAATACCGACTTACAGCGATGAGCGATCATTCATTCAAAACGTTTCGTCATAGCGGATCGAGTGCTGTAGTCGTATGTTAAGATTAATAAATAATTAAGCCCGTAAAGTCCAATAAACAAAGTTTGAGGGAAAATTGTTTATAAAATTCAATAGAAAATTCAGGAGGTAAAGAACGGCACTACATAATAGTTTGGGTGGCATCACATGTAATTTAAAGTAGTTAAGTTATACTATACACTTAACTTGCAATAGTTTTCATTTTTGCAAATTATTATTAACAATTATTGCCCATAATTAATTAATTATTATAGATATGAAGACTTTGAGCAACGGAATGTGTAGATCGCTATAGATTACGTCTAAAAACAGTGCTGCATTAGTTCTGTGTTAAAACTTTGCAGCACAGATGTCAACAAACAAATTTGCGCAAAGTGGCGAAATTATGCAAACACTAAAACTTGATCTACGGGCGATAGAATAAACCTAGAAATTAATGTAACATAGTGAATAAGATTTACTTTTTAGCGCGGTTCCAATGGTGTAGTTATTTCTGTCGAGGGATGTATGTATCACAATTTGTAACCTTAACTGGTGGGACTGGTACTTGCGTAACGAGGGGGTTGATGTCCGAGCCTATATAAGGGAGCGGCCATCTTGGCCAGGGGTCAGTCGTTTTGGAGGGTGGGTGGCGAGCAAGCCCCACTTGAAGGTGACCCATGTGGTCGTTTGAGAATTCTTTTTCGCGCCGATTTCTTTCGACAAAGAGTATTGTTTAATAGTGGAAGTGTGCAATCATATATTTGGTGAACTAGAAGTGCTACGATTACTTGTGTGAGTATGATTTACGAGGTATACATCGTCGTAAGTGAACATGTGGAGGTCTGTGATTTCACGCCAAAAGTGGTAGAACAAAGAGGACTGTGGGACTTGTGGATCTATTCGAATTGACTTAATAACTTTAGATTATTGCAGCTTAAATTACTGCTATTGGGGGCTCGGAGTCAAATTATTATTAAAGTAAAACTGTAAACCGTCTCACCAGTGCTAATTTCACTGTGTGAAAGTAAAGGACAACGCCAATAAATAGTGATTGAAGTGTGTCGTGAAAAAAAAACCTGATTTTGCTATAATAATCGTCTAATTTTGTTCCCTAGCGTAAACTGTACTTACGTATGAGTGAATAATTAATTCAAAAACTATAACTAATGCGCGGGTGTGGAAGTGTACTAATGCACCAAGTGTGGAAATCATCCCCTGAGACTTGCGTGAGAGCCAAAATTTGCAATAACATTTTTTAACCAACATTTGTATACGCACATTTCATGTGAAACCGCTGCAACCGCACATCTTCTTTCTTTATTTACCGCCCCGTCACACCCTGTATACTGTCGGAAAGGGGGCGTGGTCGAAGTAAAACGTGGTGAGGACAGATAACACTGTCAAAGATAAAACTTAACTATCGATTGTCGTCTTGTCTAAGATAAAACTGTCTAGCGATTCTGCAGAGCTACTGTACATATAAGTTTCACTGCCTCCTCTTTCCTATTAATATAATCCTGATTCTTATAAATCTCAACTGCTTCTCTACATAGTTGTGGATAATAATTAGATGTTGTAGATAAAATTTCTGTTTCAGGAAACTTCACTTCGTGGATTCCTGGCTGAAGAGCAAGCTTTGCTGCAGCTGATTTCTCTATTTTTCCTAGTCGGCGAAGACTTTTGTGCTCTTTTAGCCGTGTATTTACGCTTCTCTCTGTAGTTCCAATATGAACTTTACCAGACACACACTGAATTTTGTATACACCACATGTCGAAAGAGGAGGGCGTTTATCCTTCACAGATCGGAGTACTTGACTTATTTTCTTTGTTGGTCGAAAGACCGATCTGATGTCATGTTTCTGTAAAATCTTACCGAACTGATCCGTTACTTTTTTTAACAAAAGGGGGAGAAACTGTATTTGTGCGTCGTTGTGGTTCTTCCTTGTCCTTCGGTCTTCTGTTCCTTTGTCGCAAAATTCTCTTTACCTCTTGCCCAAAGTAGCCATTTTTCTTGAAGGCCTGCTTCAGATATGGACAGTAGTTCCGCAGAATCGCTAGACAATTTTACCTTTGACAAGACGACAAGCAGTAGTTAAGTTTTATCTTTGTCAAGGGTTATCTCTGCTCATTACGTGTTACTTCGACCACGCCCCCTTTCCCTCAGTACATATGTCGCTTTCGAACGTCCGACCGATCAGTCAGTAAGACTCAGCAGAGGAACACCTCTGAGGATGTCCAGTGCAGTCCTGGAAGAAACGTTAGGAACAGACGAGTTTCTTGGACCACGACCTGACATCCCGAAAGGTTTACCAGCAGCTATGACAGGTACCTTGGCACCTGCAGGCAAGCAACCCCTCTTAGATTCCACAGGACCAGAAACAGTGCTATAACAGCAGTGTAACACGACGAAGCCAAGAGAGTCAAGGGGCTGCCTGCCTACCATCAGGCTCCTAGGAGCACATCATGGGTTGTCTCTGTACAAGTGAATTTTTAAATGGTGGACATTGGGGTTCTGGTCTCCATCACAGTGGCATCAAAAGAAGGGTTGAAATATAGGGAACAGGGAGTGACACGACCTTTCCATCACGTGAGTCGTCAACGGTGACGTTGGACTGAGTTGTGGTGAAATTTAGTGCGGATGTGATATCATTAATCCACCTTACACCTGACATGTCTTCTCTGCGCGATAGCAAAGGAAATATTATCGAAGACAGTGCTGCCAAAAGCAGAGTTACTAAACTGAGCCTTCTGAAATGCCTTCACAAAAGAAGACGAAGTAAATATTCCAGAATTCGAATCGAGAACAGCTGCCAACATGAGTAACGTAGAAGTAAATATCCTCGGAGTAATGGAGCAACTTAAATCACTTAATAAAAGCAAGTCTTCTGGTCCAGTCTGTGTGCCAATTAGGTTCCCTTCGGAGTATCCTGATGCATTAGCCCCATGCTTAACAATCATATACAACCTTTCGCTCGACGAAAGATCCGTACCCAAAGACTGGAAAGTTGCGCAGCTCACACCGATATTCAAGAAAGGTAGTAGGAGTAATCCACTACACTACAGGCGCATATCGTTAACGTCGATATTCAGCAGGATTTTGGAACATATATTGTGTTCGAACATTATGAATTACCTCGAACAAAACGGTCTATTGACACGCAGTCAACATGGGTTTAGAAAACATCGTTCCTGTGAAACACAACTAGGTCTTTATTCACATGAAGTGTTGAGTGCTATTGATAAGGGATTTCAGATCGATTCCGTACTTCTGGGATTCCGGAAGGCTTTTGACACTGTACCACACTAGCGGCTCGTAGTGAAATTGCGTGATTATGGAATATCGTCTCAGTTATGTGACTGTATTTGTGATTTCCTGTCAGAGAGGTCACAGTTCGTAGTAACTGACGTAAAGTCATCGAGTAAAACAGGAGTGATTTCTGGTGTTCCCAAATGTTACAGGCCCTTTGCTGTTCATTATCTGTATAAACGATGTGGGAGACAATCTGAGCAGCCGTCTTCGGTTGTTTGCAGATGACTCTGTCGTTTATCGACTAATAAAGTCATAAGAACGCCAAAAGAAACTGCAAAACGATTTAGAAAATATATCTGAATGGTGCGAAAATTGGCAGTTGACCCTAAATAACGAAAAGTGTGAGGTCATCCACATGAGTGCTAAAAGGATGTGGTTAAACTTCGGTTACACCATAAATCTGTATAATCTAAAAGCCGTAAAATCAACTGAATACCTCGGTGTTACAATTACGAACAACTTAAATTGGAAGGAACACATAGAAAATGTTGTGGGGAAGGCTAACCAAAGACTGCGTTTTAGTGGCAGGACACTTAGGAAATGTAACAGAACTACTAAGGTGACTGCCGACACTACGCTTGTCCGTCTTCTTTTAGAATACTGCTGCGCGGTGTGGGATCCTTACCAGACAGGAATGACGGAGCACATCGAAAAAGTTCAAAGAAAGGCAGCACGTTTTGTATTATCGCGAAATATGGGAGAGAGTGCCACAGAAATGATACAGGATTTGGGCTGGACATCATTAAAGGGAAAGCGTTTTTCGTTGCGACGAAATCTTCTCACGAAATTCCAATCACCAACTTTCTCCTCCGAATGCGAAAATATTTTGTTGACACCGACCTACATAGGGAGGAACGATCACCACGTAAGAATAAGGAAAATCAGAACACGTTAGGAATTATACATTTGTTCATTCTTTCCGCGCGCTATACGAGATGGGAATAATAATTGTGAAGGTGGTTCGATGAACCCTCTGCCAGGCACTTAAATGTGATTGGTAGAGTATCCACTTAGATGTAGATCTTCTGAGTTCTGCCTTTTTAACTTGCTATTTGAAGCGTCGCCGAGAGCACGGGTGATGTGACAGGGTAGGACGCTTTTCACCGTTACAGGAGAAGATTATAGACACCTTTGAGTCGTATTTCAAACTTCTGCACCCCAATGAGAGGCAATTAATGAGTTTCGAAAAAGTGACCCTTTAATTGCGTTGCACAGTCTGCCTACAAGTAACCATCCAGACTGATCTGTAATTGGATGAACTCAAAAACAAAATGTGAAAAAGCAGAACCTAGTATGAGGTTAATTGAAAGAAGATTAAATACGTTAAGGACTTTACTCATGTCGTCCTATGGTAAACCATTATGCAACAAGAATGGCGCACTGTCAGAAAAGAGTACATACTCCAAATTTCTTGCAGGCGCAGTTCTGCGCTGGTATGGGCAGTAGGGGCACCAGATTGTGTGACTGAAAAAGAGCGGCAACTGGAAATGTTCCTAGAAGCTGAAGTAACGGATGAAACGTCTAAATTGTACACAAATTCGCCGTGAAATGCTGGAGTATATAGAACAATATATATAATGTCTCGTCCACCCGTACGGGTAAGGTGCTAACAAACTCTCCATGACTCACCACACATTTTAGATCTTAACCCACACGATTTTCATGTTTCAGCAAGGGGAAAGAAGAAATTTTACAACGATGAGGACGTTCACTTATTGTTTCTCCAATGGCCCCGTGACCAAGGGGCGTATTTCTATCGTCGAAGAATTGAACGTTGGGTATAAGGTTCCTATCCTTGTTTACAGAGACGTGATGACTATGTTGAAAAATATGGGCATGTGTCTCTATCACAATGAAGCATTCAATTCAATTTAATTGGCCTGATGTAATGATAACATTATTTTAAAAAATAATAAAACTACATAAAACTACAACAAAAAGGTCCAAGTCAAAACATAAATTAACCAAGAAAATGGGATCATTACGAATCAGATTTCACAAAACAATAGAATACAAATATTAAGCCATTACGGATGTGACCATAAAATAAAATGTTTGTGACCATCATTTATTTATCTCTGGAACTTTCTCGATCATACCGAAACACTTGCCTTCAGAGGCTAGGTTGGTTTTGATACTAAATTCCTCATTTGTGTCTCACTCATCGAATCCTCTCATAAATAATCCGTAAAGGAAGTGGATTACAAAACGTTTCTTCGTCAGATTCTTGTGTGTTGTTAATCAGTGTGGGAGCCTTAAAGCAAGTGGAATTAACAGAAGAGATGGAGAAGATCCAACGGAGAGCGGCACGTACCGTAGTGGGGTCATTTAACAAGCATGAGAGCGTTTAGGAGATGCTCAACAAATTCCGTCGGCAGTCGTTGGGGGAAAGGCGCTATATATCACGCTGAAAGTCACTTTTGTAATTCCTGGAGCCTACGGTCAAATAAGAGTTGCTTCCTGCAATATATTTCTCCCAAAATGACCACAATGACAAAAAAATGAAAAAGGTTAGCGCATATTCGCAGGTTTAGCGACAGTCGTTACTCCTTAAGCACCATTCCTGAAAAGAAGAGAGTAGGAGGAAAATGTTAATGGTACCAGAAGTACCTGAGATATATGGGTACAAATATAAAGGAAAAGAAGGTAGAACTGAAAGGCTGAAAAGGAGGAAGAGAAGAGAAAGAGTGAGAGAGTGACGGAGAGAAAGAGCCATTCTGATTTGGGAATCTAACTGACAGGTACTGAAGTAGTAAGTGTAACTAAGGGGAAGGAATGAAAGGGTGTCGGAGCTTTTTGCGTAACCAGGGCACGTAAATCGCCGTAATGAATGCGAAATTGCTCAGAGGGGAGGCGTGTGCTCTGCGTGAGAGGTTGGGGCGCGCAGAGCGACCACTGCGACATCTCACTTAACCCGGATGAATAATTTAGCAGGTGGTTTCTGGGGGCGCAGGGCCGCGGCCTTGCGCTACTGCGCGGCTTCGGACCGGAACCCGCGTCTCGTCCCGCGGGCGGCATTAACGGGGTAGGTGGGAAGGTAAGGCCGGGGAAAGTGCTGACCACCGCGCACAGTGTCTGCTCGCTAACAGCCGCACAGGTCGTTCTGCGGGTCCGCTCGGCCGCACCTTACAGTTGTCGCCTGCCTCCACCACCCCTAAAGACCCCGACCCTCTTACGCTTAGCAGTCGTTCCAGAGGCCGTTTCTGCGTCTCAAAAGGAATTCAGACAACCTGATCGCTAAGAAAAATCCCTTCTCCTCCTCTCCCCCCACTCAGTCACACTGATTAGCCGCTTAACATAAAATCCCGAGTATACTCGTTTTTTTTTTTTTTAATTCTGACGAAATAACAAAACACCGAGTATACTCGGGCTTATCATTTCCGACTGGCACACGTTTTAAACGACCGAATTTACTCATTCTATCTCGTGTTTTGGCAGTTCTTTGATATTTTCGGTAGATGTCACTGTGGTGTGTTACTCTGAAGTGTATATTTTTGGCAAGAGATGTCTCTGAATCAGGCAGTTGTACTAGCGATGACTCTACAATCTGTTCTTGCAGTTTGCCTGTTATTTCCTAACGTTTTATGAAAACGGAGAGTGAAGATGAGTTTGATACTGAACTTAGTGGGTCTGAGAGTTCTAAAGATAGCTATGAAGGGAGTTCGAAAGAAGGAAGTGATGAATCAGTTGCTTCTGAGTGTGACATTGCGAGCGCCAGAGTGTGGTACGAGATATATCCATCTAAGCCACTGCCACCTGCTCCACCACATTTTCCTTTTACAGGTAAACCTCAAATTAATTGTGGACCCTGTATTGAAGATGTCTTGCATTATTTTAGACGCTTCATTGATGACGGATACATGCACATTTTGGTTACCGAGAACGACAAATATGCCACACAAACAGACGTCCAGGCATGGAAGCTAACAACAATTGATGAGATGTACATATTTGTTGCTGTAATATTGTTACAAAGCATTGTGAAACACCCGATGTACTGGACAAAAAGAGCTACATTAGCCACACCAATTTGTAGAGAGGTTTTACCATTCAAGAGGTTTATCAATTTGAAGAAGAACTTACATTTTTCGGACAATGCAACCTATAACACAGAAAGCCATCCAAAACCCAAACTGAATAAAGTATGGCCTATTGTGAGCTACCTGTCGGCTAAATTTAGAAGCAGCTGTGTTCCAGAAAGAGATGTCACCGTAGATGAAAGCCTGCTGTTATATAAAGGGCGACTGGGATAGATCCAGTATTTGCCGCTCAAGAGAGCTAGGTTTGGCATAAAAACATTCATGTTGTGTGAGTCACAGATTGGATTTGTTTTGTCCCTAATTATTTACGTTGGCAAGGGCACTATATTTGAGAAAGAATACATGGATGTGCCAATGTCGTCACAAATTGTAATCACACTAATGCAATCCTAGCTAAATATGGGATACTGCTTGACTCTAGATAATTATTATAGTTCTCCCTAGCTTGCTGACCTTCTGCTAACAAAAATAACAGATATGTATGGCACCGTGCGTCCTACAAGAAAAGAAATGCCTCCTTCTCTCCGAACCAAGAAACTGAAGAAAGGGGAGGTTGCAGAATTTCAGCGAGGTAAACTGACTGCACTGAAACAGAAAAATAAGAGAGACGTCTGCATGCTGTCCGCTATCCGCAGTGTAGACATACAAACACGGAAAGTAAGAAACAAATATATTGCCAAACCAGTGGCTGTATTTGCTTATAATGACACAATAGGAGGGGGTTAAAGTTGATCAGCACATCGCAAACAATCCATTACCATGCAAGAGGGGTAAAAAGTATTACAAGAAGATATCTTTTCATCTATTGGAATTAGCAGAATGGAATGCCTTTGTCCTATGTAAAAAACATGGACGAAAAGCTCACTGCCCCTGACTTTCGCGTGGCTGTCGCTGAGCAGCTCATTGGCAAACGTCAGGCGGAGGAATGTTCACCCAAAGAAGCGGGCCGTCCATCAGCAAAATCAATCCCAACGCGACTTGTTGGACGTCATTTTCCATCTACAATTCCTCCGACCGAGAAGAAGCAGAATCCAACAAGAACGTGTAGGATGTGCAGTAGTGTGCCTCATGCCAGAAGGAAGAAGGCACGGAGGGAATCAAGATACATGTGTAAAGACTGTGGTGTAGCTTTGTGTGTTAATCCTTGCTTCAGGGTATTTCACACAGCCACAAACATATAAACAATGGCTCTAAAGTTTAATGGTTAGTGTTGCTGTTCACTTTTAGTGCTTCGATGCACAGAATGACTGTAATTTTTTGAATAAAAAAAAAACGCTACGCCTATTACGAGTATACTCGTGATTTTAAACCAGGGGCTATTTAGAGATGAAAATTTCCGTTGTTAAGCACCTAAAAAATAATTTCATTGTGACTGTCATTACTGTGCTTCACTGAATAATTCATTTTGGCAATAAAAAAATTAGTTGAAAAAAAGAACCATCACATGTAAATAACACACATGTTAAAAGGTTAATATCGGAAATTTCAACGGCCAGTGTTAATACGGATTAATTTGAAACCAAACTCTGCCACAACAGGCCTTGGACTCCCAACCGACCGACCGACTGACCACCGTGTCATCCTCTGCCCATAGGTGTCTCTGGATGCGGGGGTGGAGGGGCGTGTGGTGAGCACTCCACTCTCCCAGCCGTTGTCAGTTTTCGTGAGCAAAGCCGCTACTTCTAATTAAGTAGCTCCTCTGTTAGCCTCACAAGGGCCGAGTGCTCCCTACTTGCCATGAGCGCTCGGCAGATCCAGAGTGTCACCGATGCAAGTGCTAGGCAAGTCCGAAATTCGTTGATTGACGGGAATCGGTGTTACCACTGAGACAAGGCCGTTGGCAATTTGAAACCGTAACAACTACTAAAATCGATGTTTCGACAGTCCGTGCAAACGTCGTCCACGAAGCAACTAAACTGCTTATTCCTGGAAACGGTCTTCCTATTCATCTTACAGTTCAGGTCTAACACAAGCGACATTTTCCTCTGTCAGATAAGATCTTATAGATTGTCATTTTGATAATGAAACACTAGCTTTAGAGGAAGTGTACGACTAAGAACGGTATTCTTCATGTTTTTCAGGAGTGGCAACGGAGATGGAAGAACTGCCTTGGTAATGTGTGATGAGTGTACTGAACTTGTGAACTTTTTAAATAAAATTTGTACAGAATAAGCTCTACTCTTTATGGTAAATCGTAAATGCATGACGAGAATTAGCGTCATCGAATGCCCATACAAGGAAAATCCATTACACGTTTTTTCCATGATGACGAGTCCGATACCAGTCAAACAATAAAGTTATTGAACCATCCTGGCAGATTCATTCTAGCAATAGGGTTATTAATGCAGATGAGAAGCATTCCTTCAGTTATACGTCAACCCTCAAAATCATGCCAGCCGTAGAGCACAATGATTCCAAGAAGTATTCGTGTATTGTAGCTTTATTTTCAGGCAAACTGATGGGAACTAAGTGTCGAACATTAGATAGGAGGTTAAATGAAACCTCTTTGCGCATTAGGTTGACTCACTCTGAAACTTAAACCACTATTAAAACCGACATTTCGTCTTCTTAGCAGTCGTGCTCTTCAGGTAAACGAAACTGTTCGTTACTTTCCTATAAACCATTCTGTTGTGGTTGACAGAAGACAATCTACGTCACTTTACTGAACGTCGCTGGATAGTTCAGAGTCAAAATGTCAATGGAGCGGTGGCTGAACGGAGGCTATTAACTATGCTACTCCACCAGCTGACTGGTTGGCAACGGCGAAACTGCAACTTGTATCAAGGGGCAGCGTTTTTAGGAGCAAGAAGTCGACGCGTCGGGGCACGTCAGTCACGGCCACTTGTTTATGTTGTTGCATCCACATTCTACAATGAGAAAATGATTGAATAATCAACGGAACGATAACGTTCTACAAGTCGGGGCGTGGAATGTCAGAAGCTTGAAGGTGGCAGGGAAAATAGAAAATCTGAAAAGGGAAATGTAAATGATCAACCTAGATATAGTAGGGGTCAGTGAAGTAAAGTGGCGAGAAGACAAGGATTTCTGGTCAGAGGAGTATCGAGTAATATCAACAGCAGCAGAAAATGGTATAACAGGTGTAGAATTCGTTATGAATAGGAAGATAGGACAGAGTGTGTGCTACTGTGAACAGTTAAGTAATAGGGTTGTTCTTATCATAATCGATAGCAAACTAACACCGACGACAATAGATCAGGTGCACAGGCCGACGTCGCAAGCTGAATATGAAGAAATGGTTCAAATGGCTCTGAGCGCTATGGGAATTAACATCTATGGTCATCAGTGCCCTAGAACTTAGAACTACTTAAACCTAACTAACCAAAGGACATCACACAACACCCAGTCATCACGAGGCAGAGAAAATCCCTGACCCCGCCGGGAATCGAACCCGGGAACCCGGGCGCGGGAAGAATATGAAGAGATAGAGGAAGTAAATGAGAATATTGAAAGGGTAATACAGTATGTAAAGGGAGATGAAAATCTATTAGCCATGGGGGACTGGAATACAGTTGTAGGGGAATTAGTAGAAGAAAAGGTTACAGTAGAACATGGTCTTGGGACAAGGAATAAGAGAGGAGAAAGACTAATTGAGATCCGTAACTAGTTTCAGCTATAAATAGCGATTACTCTGTTCAAGAATCACAAGAGGATGAGGTAAACTTTGTAAAGGCCCAGTGATACCGGGAAGATTTCAGTTAGATTACATCATGGTCAGACAGAGATTCCACAAGCACATACTGGATTGTAAGGCGTACCCAGGAGCAGACATAGACTCAGATCACAATACAGTAGTATTGAAGAGTAGGCTGAAGTTCAAGACATTAGTCAGGAAGAATCAATACGCAAAGAAGTGGGATACGGAAGTACTAAGAAATGACGAGATACAGTTGAAGTTATCTAAGGCTACAGATATAGCAATAAGGAATAGCTCAGTAGGCAGAACAGCTGAAGAGGAATGGACATCTCTAAAAAGGGCCATCACAGAAGTTGGGAAGGAAAACATAGCTACAAAGAAGGTAACTGCGAAGAAACAATGGGTAACAGAAGAAATGCTTCAACTGATCGATGAAAGGAGGAAGTACAAAAATGTTCCGTGAAACTCAGGAATAGAGAAATACAAGCCGCTGAGGAATGAAATAAATAGGACGCTAAGACGAAATGGCTGCTGTAAAAATGTGAAGCATGGAAAAAGAAATGATTGTCGGAAGGACAGACTCAGCATACAGGAATGTCATAACAACCTTCGGTGACATTAAAGGCAAAGGTGATAACATTAAGAGTGCAACGGGAATGCTACTTTTAAATGCAGAGATGAGAGCAGGCAGGTGGAAGGAATGCATTGAAAGCCTCCATGAGGGGGAATATTTGTCTGATGTGATAGATGAAGAAACAGGAGTCGATTTAGAAGAGATCCAGTGTTAGAAACAGAATTTAAAAGAGCTTTCTAGGACTTAAGATCAAATAAGGTAAAATGGATAGATAACATTCAATCAGATTTTGTAAAATCATTGGGGGAAGTGACAATAAAAAAACTATTTCCATGTTGGTGTGTAGAACGTATGAGTCTGGCGACATGCCATTTGACTTTCAGAAAAGCATCATTCACACAATTCCGAAGACGGCAAGAGCTTACAAGTGCGAGAACTACCGCACCATCAGCTTAACAGCTCACGCATCCAAGTTGCTTACAAGAATAATATACAGAAGAATGGAAAAGAAAATTGATGATACGCTAGATGACAAGGCTTTAGGAAAGGTAAAGGCACGAGAGAGGCAATTCTGACGTTGCGATTAACAATGGAAGCGAGAC
Source organism: Schistocerca americana (assembly GCF_021461395.2). Classification (NCBI taxonomy): domain Eukaryota; kingdom Metazoa; phylum Arthropoda; class Insecta; order Orthoptera; family Acrididae; genus Schistocerca; species Schistocerca americana. Next base: position 479,070,341 of record NC_060121.1, read on the forward strand.
TAAAGAAAATCAAGACACGTTCGTAGGATTTGTCAACCTGTAAAATAGTGCAAGATGTTCGAAATTGTGAGAAAAGTAGGGGTAAGCAATACGGAGAGACGAGTCATACACAGTATGTATAACAGCCAAGAAGGAATAATAAGACTGGACGACCACGAACAAAGTGCTGGGATTAAAAAGGGGGCAAGACAAGGATGTAGTCTTTCGTCCCTGTTGTTCAATCTGTACATCGAGGAAGCAATGATGGAAATAAAAGAAAGGTTCAGTAGTGGAATTAATATTCAAGGTGAAAGGATATGAAAGATACGATTTGCTGATGACATCGCTATCCTGGGTGAAAGTGAAAAAGAATTACATGATCTGCTGAACGGAATCAACAGTCTAATGACTACAGAGTATGGATTGAGAGTAAATCGAAGAACGATGAAGGTAATGAGAAGTAGTAAAAATGAGAAGAGCGAGAAATTTAACATCAGGACTGATGGTCACGAAGTAGATCAAGTTAAGGAATTCTGCTACCTAGGCAGTAAAATAACCAACGGCGGACGGAGCAAGGAGGATATCAAAAGCAGACTAGCAACGGAAAAAAGGGGATTCCTAGCCAAGATAAGTCTATTAATATCAAATATAGGTCTTGATTTGGAGAAGAAATTTCTGAGAATGTACGTCTGGAGTACAACACTGCTTTGTAATGAAACAAGGACTGTGGGAAAACCGGAACAGAAGAGAGTCGTAGTATTTCAGATGTAATGTTGCAGACAAATGCTGAAAATTAGGTGGACTGATAAAGTAAGGAAGAGGAGGTTCTGCGCAGAATAGGAGAGGAAAGGAATAAGTGGAAAACACTGATAAGGAGAAGGGACAGGATGATAGGATATCTGTTAAGACATGAGGGAATATCTTCCATACTACTATAGGGAGCTGTAGAGGGAAAAAACTGTAGAGAAAGACAAAGATTGGAATACACCCAGCAAATAATTGAGGACATAGGTTGCAAGTGCTACTCTGAGATGAAGAGATTAGCACAGGAGACGAATTCGTAGCGGGCCGCACCAGACCAGTCAGAAGAAAGAGCTGCTAGTTGGAGGACAGACATGGCCACTTGGCCTAGGATCGACAGCACCCGTGCCTTCGGCAGCTTGTATTTGTATGCATCCTCTCTGTCATAAGCCTCTCTTACTTTCCGCTATGGCAACCACGGCTAGCGGAATACACAAGGTATTCTTGGAAACTGGTGAATCGGCCACAGCCCAAATGATGTCCGGTTGAGCCGAATTGTTATGTTGCCTCAGTCGCAAGTAATTTTAATTTTACGAGATGATAGCGTTAATCGGCCTCCTAGGTTCGTCAGAGTCACATGAGAGTTAATACACACCCCTATCGTTTAGAACATCTGCGGTATCCTTCGCTGTCATCAATATACACTCCTGGAAATGGAAAAAAGAACACATTGACACCGGTGTGTCAGACCCACCATACTTGCTCCGGACACTGCGAGATGGCTGTACAAGCAATGATCACACGCACGGCACAGCGGACACACCAGGAACCGCGGTGTTGGCCGTCGAATGACGCTAGCTGCGCAGCATTTGTGCACCGCCGCCGTCAGTGTCAGCCAGTTTGCCGTGCCATACGGAGCTCCATCGCAGTCTTTAACACTGGTAGCATACCGCGACAGCGTGGACGTGAACCGTATATGCAGTTGACGGACTTTGAGCGAGGGCGTATAGTGGGCATGCGGGAGGCCGGGTGGACGTACCGCCGAATTGCTCAACACGTGGGGCGTGAGGTCTCCACAGTACATCGATGTTGTCGCCAGTGGTCGGCGGAAGGTGCACGTGCCCGTCGACCTGGGACCGGACCGCAGCGACGCACGGATGCACGCCAAGAGCGTAGGATCCTACGCAGTGCCGTAGGGGACCGCACCGCCACTTCCCAGCAAATGAGGGACACTGTTGCTCCTGGGGTATTGGCGAGGACCATTCGCAACCGTCTCCATGAAGCTGGGCTACGGTCCCGCACACCGTTAGGCCGTCTTCCGCTCACGCCCCAACGTCGTGCAGCCCGCCTCCAGTGGTGTCGCGACAGGCATGAATGGAGGTACGAATGGAGACGTGTCGTCTTCAGCGATGAGAGTCGCTTCTGCCTTGGTGCCAATGATGGTCGTATGCGTGTTTGGCGCCGTGCAGGTGAGCGCCACAATCAGGACTGCATACGACCGAGGCACACAGGGCGAACACCCAGCATCATGGTGTGGGGAGCGATCTCCTACACTGACCGTACACCACTGGTGATCGTCGAGAGGACACTGAATAGTGCACGGTACATCCAAACCGTCATCGAACCCATCGTTCTACCATTCCTAGACCGGCAAGGGAACTTGCTGTTCCAACAGGACAATGCACGTCCGCATGTATCCCGTGCCATCCAACGTGCTCTAGAAGGTGTAAGTCAACTACCCTGGCCAGCAAGGTCTCCGGATCTGTCCCCCATTGAGCATGTTTGGGACTGGATGAAGCGTCGTCTCACGCGGTCTGCACGTCCAGCACGAACGCTGGTCCAACTGAGGCGCCAGGTGGAAATGGCATGGCAAGCCGTTCCACAGGACTACATCCAGCATCTCTACGATCGTCTCCATGGGAGAATAGCAGCCTGCATTGCTGCGAAAGGTGGATATACACTGTACTAGTGCCGACATTGTGTATGCTCTGTTGCCTGTGTCTATGTGCCTGTGGTTCTGTCAGTGTGATCATGTGATGTATCTGACCCCAGGAATGTGTCAATAAAGTTTCCCCTTCCTGGGACAATGAATTCACGGTGTTCTTATTTCAATTTCGAGGAGTGTATGTAGGACTTGCTCTATGCACTATGGGACTTAACATCTGAGATCATCGGTCCCCTAGTCTTAGAAATACTTAAACCTAACTAACCTAAGGACATCACACACATCCACGCCCGAGGCAGGATTCGAACCTGCTACCGTAGCAGCAGTGCGGTTCCAGACTAAAGCGCCCAAAACCGCTTGGCCACAGCGGCCGGCTGGAATTCTAAGCTTAACTCTGTCGCGGCACATCATCTTGCCTACATCGTAGGATACAAACGCGCCACAGACTTCAGTATAATAGGTGTGATATTCTACAGAGACTGCCATTCTTTGTTAAAAACCTTATATCATGAAGTACTGAGATCAGACTTTTGTTACCTTCAGTATAATCCACATTCAATGCGAGGTACTTATCATGTGTACTTTCCCACACGTGGAAGTCGTGGTGAAGACTTGTTTTTCGTATGCTTCAAAATCGCCATAAGGCTTTCACTGCTAGGGTTTCATTATGGAAACGACGTTCCTTTAGGTCTTTTGTAAGAGGCCCGAACAGATGTAATTTCGATGTATTGCTCATGCGCTTCCTGTGATATGCAACGTATAAGAGAATCGCTGACCAGAGAGTAGTGTTGACTCAGTAGGAACTGTGTAGCTGTGGCAGTAAGTTGTTGCTAGTCTGTGTCTAGTCTGGAGTCTGCTCTGGTCTGGTATGGTGTATCGTGTTGGCTGGCCCGGTCGCGGTCGCGATGCAGCGATGTCGGAGCCTGAGTATTAATGTAAGTCCCATGTAAATGTTTTAAAAATCTCGTAATAATAATCTTCCTCATAAAAAGTAACTTTTAACAACCATTCATTTCAATTTAAAGAATTTACTAATTTCTCCCATCCATGATCATCCCGATTATTGCAAAAGAAAATTCAGTTGCTTTCTTTCATAAATGACAGATAGGTCGGCCAGCATTGCACAGAGCTGCACTGGAAAATTTATCGTAAGAGCAGATATACGCGGCGACTTCACTGAGGTAAGAATTTTTCCTTATTTTTTATTCAGAATGATCTTTCAGGGCCATGGCGCAGCACTGCTGTCGTCCAAATTTTACCATAATTTTTACTGTTGAGAGGTTACGGAATTTTATTCTGTTTTGAGGTTACGCTAAATGTGAATGAATTTTCAGCTTAGGTTAAATCAGAAAGAATTTTGTAGGCAGGTCACAAAAGAGAAAGAATTTTTCTGGGGAGGTTAAATGAGAGTATTATTTCATAATATTAATTATAAATTTTCTGTGGGGAGGTTACACTTTTTTGTGAGTAGGGAAGAGGTAAAAGTCGCATGTGCCAGGTTTGGGTTTTAACAAGGATGGGCTGCCTCAGAAATGCCTTTATTGTTGAAAAACTACATTTCAATTGTGTCCTCGCATTACCCTGTTCTGGAATGTGAACTTTCATCGGCTAGCACAATAAACTGTCTGTAGTACGCTCCAGTGACTATAGTACCCCTCTGACTAGTATGAGAGTACACAATACCTACGTAATGAAGCCCGACGATAATTGCCTCTGTCGTAGTCTCTTGTACCAGCACTTTTGTATGAGAGTGGTTACGCTGTGATACACGTTTTCTATACAAGTCATAACAATACATCCACGTTTCATCTCCATTAATGAGTTTTTGGCATGATGCATCACAGTTTTAGTTATACACTTCAAGTTTTGTTCCGGACGAAGCAATAGAAGCATACATCGTGTGCACTCTCACAGGTACAAATGTTCCTTTAAAAGTCTGTGAACACTTCCACTGATGAGATATCTCCAGAAAGCATATAAGTTACCTGGTAATAAGACGCGGGTCATTGCGAATAACTGTAGCCACAGAATAGATTTTTATCTCTGTCGAGCCCCTAAAAGGGGTGACATCGCCTCCCTGCGGTTAACAATTGCTCGGTTCCAATGAAAACAGGCTCCACAGGACATAAGAGCTCCTGTGTAATAAGCTTCTGAAGCGTTTTCGTGAAAATCAGTGTTCAAAATTCGATAAGTCTGTAAAATGTCATACTAGAGCAGCTGTCATCTTTCAGCAACATACGCGCAACTGGCCAAGGCAGCAAGTACAGCATTCGAGTCAGGCCATTTTATTTCAGGTTCTTTTTTCCGAATACTTGCACCAAACCTTTGCATCGTCACACGAACCATATTTCCTCGAAAAGAAACATTGACCAGCATTCTAGAACAAAATTCCTTACATGTAAGTCTGTACTACCGTATGTACGGAATGAGCAACGTTGGTAACCGGTAGAGTGCTTGCAAGCAAGGTGAGGGAGAGGACGAGACTGTAGGTACCTGCAGAACAAAAACATACCAAGACGATCTTGCTCCCAAGAGAACTGTCAAACTGCCAATGACGTGTACTTCCTCTTCCTCATTCTCCTCCTCCCCGCCCCCCCCCCCCCCCCACTAAGACCAACTTTCTGCCTATTTTCAAGAATGTTTAACACAATTTATAGTTTTCTTAGTTCATTTAATAAAAATGAAGCATTACTGAAAAATTTTACTCAAAAGGGACAACACTGGTACAAAATATTGCACACAACAAATTAAAATTACCATTGTAGTAAGCAAACTATAAATTTTGTAAACTTTCTAAAAGCATTGAAAGTAAAACAATATCTATATTATATCTATATCTTTTGTTTAAGGTAGCTGCAGTACCCTGGCTTTAATATGATGTAAAATAAAGAACACATTACAAGCAGTGTTCGAAAAGCGACGAACCTTTGTTTGCTAAAAATATAAATATGGATTTGGAGGTATTCATATTGCTAAGTGACTACGCCGGAACGTGGAACTTGAAATCCTGTACCAGTTGCAGGCTGCCTATCGAATTGTTTCCAAGGGCAACAAAAATTTCTTTTTCAGTATTTCGCGTAACTATTGACAGCATTAAAAGAGTTAAAATGCCATCAAAAGTTGCTCAATAAGAGGTATAATCTTACGTTACAAATTTCGCACAGTAAGCCAAGGCTTACAGTTAGAAATAGTGTTTTTGTCTTAAGGCAACTGACGCCCATCAGGCTGCAGCCAGCCTCATTTTTCATCTAGCAAACTTTATTTCTCGATATGATAGGACAATTATCTCCGTAATGTCTAATGTATATGCAATAGAGCGGTATTATACGTGGGAGTACTTGATGATTGTAGAGGGTTTCCTCTAGTTTCTTTCAAGACACGATGAGATCATTTCCCTGGTAGTAACCAGCGAATGTAGTTGTTTCCCAACAGTTTCCACCACTCTCAGCCGGGAAAGAAAGTTACCGGACACATGAGATGAGAAAGAGATAAGGGGGAAGGGGGGGGGGGGGGGGAAGAGAGAACACCGGTGTACCGTATTTCCCTGGAAGCAGCCCCTCGGACCATTCCCTGTGGTTGAGGACGGCATGAGCTACTAACTGAATTAGAAACGTTCGCAGAGAACTGCGCTTGCATGCTGTGGGTTCAGTGATCGCCCTCATTCCTAGGTGCATCGGCGATTATGAATATGGCGCTTTCTCTGAAGGCAATTCAGCCGCAAACACAATGCGATTTACCTCGTAAAGGTAACATCTCACTGTTAAGTAGAAGTCACAGGACGCTTCCACAGGCGAGTCTTTCGTCTCGTGCCACTAGGCCACCGGCACCACGAACGCAAAGTCTGTGAAAGGAAATTTGCAAGAAGTTTTAACAGGACGGCGTTTAGTTGACTGCAACTTTTGAGACGGCTATTTAACATAGGTAGGTGGTCTCAACTTTTTGGAATGAGGAGATCGCCGCATGCAGTCTTTCAAAAAGTGCGTCTGAAACTTCGAGAATAAAACTTCTAGAACTTTTTTGATTGGGAAAAGAAGGTACACAGTCTCCGATTGTCTTAAGTTGCACCTTCGGTAGTCTAACACCGTGAAGGAGCAAGGAGCGCAAGCTTACCAAATTTAGATGTTTGGAGTTTGGCGGAGGTGGTAATTTACAACCGGAGAGGAGCAGTCGATTTGGCTTTAGCAATTCAGAAGACAGTCTGGAGTCTGGGGGAGCAAAGGGCCACGTCATACCATAGTCCATCTCTACCTGTGATCTCGCTGTGCATCGTTTCATGCAACTGATGTAAGTCTTGTAGAAAAACAGCATACGAAAATCGTACTGAATAACAGGTGTGTTGTTTCCTATTAATTGGTGTCACTTTTAAAATGACTTCATGGCCATGATTTTGCTCTTTGCGTTTCTTATTCTTTACTCACTAAATTTCCAATGCAGTCATAACCACCAATTGTTAACATGGTTGGACAAATTTCTTATCCATTCAGTTCATTCTGTCAGAACATTTCCAGTGCACTCATTCTTGGCGATCTGTAATTATCACGCATTGATATGCGTATCTGCACTTATTCTCTTGTAACGATTTATTTGAATTTCCAATCAATAAATGTCTGTGATTTTTAATCATTGTTGCTGCACAGTAGATGACAATCTCCATTACTACTTAGTGGTTATTAATATTTAGCAGGGAAAATAGTTATGGTCTACGTATTAAGACCAACCGATCCTTCTGTTTCCTTGCTCACAGTTCATCCACATACATCTGTAGTGGGAGACTTGCACCTTGAGCAGGGATACTCATTGCAACTCAGTGGCAGATTAGATTAACTCAGTAATGTCTTGCATAAACAATGGTGACCTTTAGCCTGGGTCTGACCAATAGGTAATCTTTTGTTCGAGTCGCACAGATAAACTCTATGTAATTTGTGACAATAAAGCTTTCATGTGATGACTGCATTCAGAAATGGTGATTGTGAGTCTAATTTAAATTTCATTATGTTACATTATGGAATAATTAACAAATTCTAGGCTACGCTCCTAAAAGTAGGAAGCAACTAAATTTAATTTGCTGTACACAGTTTCCAGTTTTTTAGTCTTTGCAGTTCTGAATATCTGTGTTGTTTTATCCAAGTTGTTGACTTTCAGAATTATTGGTTCGTAAATATTGGAAGAGTTCTTTAAATATTTTGTCGGCACGTTCTTCAACAGGGAAGTGGATTCGTGAGGAGATCTGAAGGAAACTATAGTTGATTAGAAAGCGAGACAGGCGAGACATGAGAAGGTTCTTGGGTATGACGGATTATCTGAAATGGAAGTTAATCCAGGTAGTGAAGTAGAAGTAGTGTAGTGGCAGTAGTACGAGATTCACCTGCATTTGATGTTGAACCAGTTGTTCAAGGCATGGGCGAACCAGTGTCGAATACAGTATGTGGCACGTCAAGTGACGGAATGTGCAGTGCGAATATTGAGGATATAGACACAGTCATACCACACCTTGTAGATGAGTAGCCGTAATTAAAGAGAATAATGAGGAGCAATATGAGGTAGCTCTGCTCACTGCCCCACGAAAGAGACGCAAGAATTATCCAAGGGTATCATCACCCGACTTATCCTTTGGGAGTGATCTGTTAGTAGAAATCTTGAAGCAACACGAAAAAAATTGAGGATAAGGACGATACTGAACAGGTAATACAGTATGTAAGGAGAGACTTTCAGACATGTCCGAAAGAAAAGATGCCTTCTTCATATCGTTAAAGCTAACCGGCTGATGAACTTATTCAGTGCGAATGCACACGAAGTGCCTGAACTCTTACGGGACTCTGTGGATTGTCTACCGCGAGTAATGTGTACAATGGCAGGGGCACTACGAATGTAGTGTGTGGACTAGAAGTTGAAAATGTGGGTTTCACGGGAAGCGTGTCGGCGATAAGTTCCTGCAGTCGCACTATCCTCTGTGCTCTCGGTTGCTGAGATGGATAGAGCGTATGCCACGTAAGCAGGAGATCCCGGGTTCGAGTCGCGGTCGGGCCACACATTTTCAACTGTCCCCGTTGATGTATATTAACGCCTGTCAGCAGCTAATGGTATTGATTTAATTGTAACTTCACTCTCATTCGAGGAGATTGACGGATCACAATCAGACGTACTGCTTAACTGTACAGGTCTGTTGGTAGTGCTGACACATTGGGCACCAGCTGTGGTGCTCAAGGGTGGATGCTCGCTGGGTTCCTCGCCGTCTAACATAAGACCATAGAGAAAACCGAAAGAACATCTGTGCGAAATTGCTTGCACATTACGAGGCTGATCGTGACAACATTGTCACAAGTGGTGAAAGATGGGTTCATCACTTCGAACTGGAAACAAAACGTACACCCATGGAGTGATGCCACACAACCTCTCCTCCGAAGAAAAAATTAAAAACCACAAATGCTTCAAATGGCTCTGAGCACTATGGGACTTAACTTCAGAGGTCATCAATCCCATAGAACTTAGAACTACTTAAACTTGACTAACCTAAGGACATCACACGCATCCATGCCCGAGGCAGGATTCGAACCTGCGACCGTAGCTGTCGCGCGGCTCCAGACTGAAGCGTCTAGAGCCGCTCGGCCACTCTGGCCGGCTAAAATCCACACCCTCAACCGGTGAATTCATGACAACTCTGAAGAGATTATTCTGTTTCATTTCCTCCCTCATAATGCAGCGATCAGCTCTGAAGCGTATTTTACTACCGCCAGGAAATTTAAGAAACGACTTCAGCGTGTTAGTCGTCACAAAAATGCGAGCCAACTTCTCCTTCTGCATGACAACGCAAGGCCTCACACAAGTCTTGCACCGAGTGGAGTTTACATAACTTCACTGGATTGTTCTTACTCATCCACCCGACAGCCCGGATTTCGCACCTTCTGTCATCTGCTTGGCCCAATGAAGGATGGACCTGGCGGGAAGCAGCACTTGGATGAAGGGCAGGTTATTGATGCAGTAAGTCGTCAGGTCCTACGTCGACCAGTTGTGTGTGGTATCCTCCCTTATGTGTTTGTAGTCAAAAGAGTGGGGAGTAATGTGGTGTAATAGAATCCTGAATAAAACCAAACTGATTTTAGAAAAAATGGGTTGCATTACTTACTGAACGCCCTTAGTATATCCAATTTTGATAAATCTGATTTTTTTACTTTGGTAATAGGTCCTTGTGTGTACCAGACTGAGTACCTAGGCCACTCCGGCACTACCGGGAGTCTCTTAGATGCAGAGCTAAGGAGCGGTGGCCGGCACTCAGTGTGGATGAAGGTCAGCCCTCGCAGGGCGGCGACACTGCATATTTCAGCAGGCCCTGTGAGTCGCAGCCGGCCGATAGATACTGCCGGCCCGGGCTCTTCGCGTGGAAGACTGAGGGCGCTCAATCGCTTTAAAAGTCCATTTAACTAATGGAATTTATTCGAATGGAGCGCCGGAGCAATGGCTGCGAACACCGCGCCTTTCGGGCAAGCCACTCACTCCTTTCAAACTGCAGCACGTCGGCCAACAGACAAGGTTATGACCTCTGGAGGCTTAGCCCAGTATTCAAACTACGGATTATGTTTGGGTTTGTGTGTCATATTAAAGTATTAGCTGCAATAACTTAGAGATATACAGATGGAAGTATTACAGAGGTCACAATGTTGCTAAATGTTAGACGATGAAGGCATGCTCCTAGAAAATGAATGAATAATGAAGAAAAACAAGGAGTTTTGCATGACATATATGCAGCTAAAGAAAATTTTTAAATACATATCACTTAACAGCTACCACACATTAGAGTTATGTTGTTAAGCTATTCAGTGCAATGCTTTTCGTACTTGAGAACAGCTACAGTACTCAGAGTTAAAATACAGTTCATAGTAATAGACTGAAAGTCATCTAGTAAAATAGAAGTAATATCCGGCGTTCCCCAAAGAAGTGTTATAGGCCCTCTATTCTTCCTGATCGATATTAACGACATAGGAGACACGCGGAAGAGCCCTCTTAGATTGTTGGCAGATGATGCTGTCATTTACCGTCTTGTAAAGTCATCAGATGACCAAAACAAATTGCAAAATGATTTAGGTAAAGTATCTGTATGGTGCAGAAGAGGCAATTGACCCTGAATAACGAAAAATGTGAAGTTATTCACATGAATACCAAAAGAAATTCGTTAAATTTCGATTACGTGTTAAGTCACACAAATCTGGAGGCTGTAAATTCAACTAAATACTTAGGGATTACAGTTACAAATAACCTAATTTGGAATGATCACATAGAAAATGTTGTGGGTAGAGCAAACCAAAGACTGCGATTCACTGGCAGAACACTTAGAAGATGCAACAGGTCTACTACAAAGACTGATTACACCACGCTAGACCTCCCTGTCCTGGAGTACTGCTGTGCGATGTGGGATCCGCAACAGGTAGGACTGACTGATTACATCGAAAAAGTTCAAAGAAGGCAGCTCGTTTTGTATTATCGCCAAATAGGGGAGATAGTGCCACAGACATGAATTGGAGTGGCAATCATTAAAACAAAGGCGTTTTTCGTTGCGAAAAAAGGGGTCTTATAATGAAATTTCAATCACCAGTTTTCTCCTCCGATTGGGAAAACATTCTGTTGACACTCACCTACCTAGAGAGAAATGATCACCACGATAAAATAAGAGAAATCAGGGATCGCACTGAAAAATTAAAGTGCTTGTTTTTCCCGCCATTTGAGAGTGGAACGGTAGAGAGACAGCTTGAACCCTCTGCCAAGAACTTTATTGGGAATAGCAAAATAATCACGTAGATGTAGTTGTAGACTTCTGCATTAATGACACAAAAAAGTTGCGATGAACTAGGCTCCGTTTCCTTTTCTCATTTATATAACTTCAGAGTGTTTATGTCTTTCTTAATGTATTATCCACTCTCAGGGACGTTTACTAGTGGAATTAGAAAGAAAAAAAGTGGAATATCCTAGATCCAAATAATGAAATGAAAATAAAAGAATCGAAAAGGTGCATACATTATAAAATAGAAAAGGAATATGGACAAAGAGTTCAAACCTAGAGTAGCAAGATAAATTAATGATTCCAAAGGGTCGAAACTAATCTTCAAGCGTTTTAGCCCAAAAATAAAAGCAAGAGATCATTTACTTACTTACTGCTGTTACAAATGACTCCGCTGTCTTTTATTCTATGGGGCGACGTTGTATCCTATACGTTCTACATTTACTTTCATTACAACATTTAAAACACTGTATAAAATTATCCATCTACGCCTTTATTAACAGAAAAAGGTATATATGATGAAAAGGAAGGACACTGAAGTAGAAGTGGAAGGAAAACCGATCACCACCGGACCCTCTGTCTCTATTCTGTTTGTAACAGTAGTCAGCATTCTACGTTTTTACCAATTTTAAAATTGCTTGGAAGCACTCAAACCTTCGTAATATTACCTGAATTCTTATGTCTAAAATGTATTCATGTGCTATTGACATAAATGTGTACTCGAACTGAACACCTTATAGCAATAATTAGCCAACTCATCATCAGCATCCCATTCGAATGCAACATCATCATTTCTGTCCGAACATAAGGGTATGCTGTTGTTCTTCTTGTATCCACACGCTCCTAACCCATCTGATTTCGATACATTTGGTTTCCAGATGCACTTCCTCGTACTTTTGCGTCAATATCACTGCGTTACTTAGTGCTCCTGATATTCTATTGGCAGGAGATTTAAGAAACCTCTATCCGTGCGTTATACAGCGCTCCTCATATTCTATTGGCAGCAGATTTAAGCAACCTCCATCCTGTGATATCATGACCAGTCCTATCCCAGCTATGAAGTCCTTCCCTCCTTTCTATCTGAAGAACACACGCTCAGGTATTGCTAATTTATCCACCGTCCCGCCCAGCGCAAGGCGATCTGCTTATTCCATGATGGTGGTCAGGTTAAGCACTCCATCCAAGTAATAAATGCACCACGACTTACTACGGTCACGCAGGCGAGATCTTATTCTGTTTTAATAATCGGGAAAAAGTCTGAATACACCTGCTGATGGTACTATGCTTCCTGTCAAGATGCCACGTTCGAGTTAAGGTTTGTTAATAATATGTACCCTTGTAATCACTTTCCTGTCAAGTCTGCTTGGACTTAAGCAGCAGTTCAAATGGTTCTGGGCACCATGGGTCTTAACATCGGAGGTCATCAGTCCCCTAGAACTTAGAACTACTTAATCCTAACTAACCTAAGAACATCGCACTCATCCATGCCCGAGGCAGGATTCAAACCTGCGACCATATCGGTCGCGCGGTTCCTGACTGAAGCGCCTAGAACCGCTCGGCCACATCGGCCGGCTAAGCAGTTGTACCGTACTCTATATTGTACCTGAATGTAGATGTGGTGCCTAAGCAGTACACATCTCTGTGTAGATCTCTAAGACATCCGCGAATTAGCTGCGAAGTTAACTACGGCTTAGCAGATAGCGTTGTGGTACGCCGTAATATCATGCTTATAATTCATGGCACAGGCTCCCACAAACGACTGCGTAATTTCCAATGCTTTTTCTGTCGCTAGTTTACCCTACGTCATAAACTTTCTCTTTTCATCAAGTTGTACTCCCAAATATCTGCAGACTGTGCTGCGTGATACGGGAATGTTATCAATTTTAATTAGAGTCGGCTTTTGAGTAGAATTTAATTAATTTTGTGTGCAGCTATGACTAGCTTATTACTCGAGCATCACCGCCGCATCACCCAAGAATCAGCAGATACCAACACCAGGATGTCGTCTAATTTCGCACTCCTCACCAGTACTTAGGTTGCAGAAGATAGGACCGCTATTGGACTTAAGAACTTGGAGTAAAGAGACGCGGTCGCAAGCACACAGACAGCTTTTCGTGATCTTTGTAACTAACGTTTACCTAAGTATCATTCACCGGTACGTCCATTACAATACTCTATGGTGTTGTATGGAGATATTGGATTCCGAAAAGTCCTGAAACCCTTGAAAATCGCAGACAGGTAGAATTCGCCCGAGTTGTTAATCATAATTGTCAGTGTCAACATACTTTTGCAACCTTCAAAATATTTAAGGGCGTTGTTGAATACGTCAATAGACCGGCCTTTCACGGAGCCATATGGGTAATGGCGCAACCCTTCGATATTACTGTGGACATGCAACCGATTGCATAAAAGTATTTAACAGGAAAACTGGTCAGTGATTGTTGTGAGCGGTTGAATCGATATCTGTCCCTTTCCTTAGTTTTACGGTTTGTGATATTATCCACCTCGCAGTGATCCATTTCTCTACTAAAACTTCATTTAGAAGTGAAGTCAAACACGGCTTCATAAGCGGTCATATTTTCTGTACAGATTTGGGGTAAATTCCTTCCACTACAGTGCATTTTCGTTCATTAATTTGATTATCGTAACCGCTGGTTCATCTTGTGCAAAATCTTTTACCCTGTCGGCTTGACAAAATCCGCCAGTGATGATTCCCTTAGGTTTACATGGTCGTCATTTCTCATTGTCAGCGCCATTGTCAGGGAAAAGTGAACCAAGAAGACTATCCACTGAGTCACTCCAACCAGTTGTTACACTTCTGTCTGATCTTCTGGTGGTTGGCAGGACTAATGGACCCCGAACATAGACTTTTTTCGACCGTAGAGGCGTAAAACTTTATCCTTACGACTGTAACGACTGTAAAGCTGTTGCAGTAACGCACAGAGTAGCGTTTTTGGAGCATAGATACGAGAAGTCCGTTGTAAGTTTTCGGAGAAAGGCGGCATCAGATATCTACGGAAAGGTAATGCAAATCCTGAAAATTATGGGTGAGTGGTTTAAGGGAGCGGGCCTAGCGTACGATAGCTTCCAAGGAATCAAAGAATCAGTTGAAATACGCATTGCGGGAAATCTAATGAACCGTGACAGTGGTTACCAATTGAATCATGCACGGAATTCCGTCATCTCCGAAATTTGCTCGAGACGAAGACGCCATAAGAATTCGATAGCTGCGGCCAGCGGCAAAACCGACGGCAGCTGATTACTGCAGTTCCACAAGCGAGGGCGCTGCCGCTGGGCGGTGTGGCCCTTCTGCCTCCGCAATTGCAACGCATGCGCGGCAGTACTGTCAGCGCACTGTATAAGATGGAGCGGAGAACATCTTCGTCAGTCTTCGTTCGGCTCACCTGAAGATGGCTGGCAGTTGTCCAGCCGAAATATCGTGCAATGAAGTTTACGACGACCGGCTTCCAAGGAGTATTCCACCGGTTTAGGATGAGGTGTCGATGTTGGCCAAGACATCAACATTAGTTCACATGTTGTCCAAATCATTGTAGCATTACTTGAGACAAGATTAGTTATCCTGCTGGTGGATGACATAGCCTGCGATTAAGATAGCAGGCATGAGAGGATGACGGTGATCAGCGATAATGATCAAGTACTCCGCAGGTATCATGGTTCTTTCGGTTACTACCGAAGGTCACAGGCAAGGTGAGGTGAATGTCATTGACAAGGGAATCATGCCCGCACCGGCCTGCGTCTATGGCGCGGTGCACGTTTCATGCAACCGTCCTCGCGGGCGATGGCTTATCGGGACTCGACCATCGAGCTGGTGTAAAGAGAAACGTAAATCTATATCGATCCATGCTCCAATACCGATGATCTCCTGCTCACTTGAGCCTTAAGGGACGATATGGTTGGCACTATGTGGCAACATGGTGGATCGTCTGCTGTGGGGCCAAATGTTAAAAACATGTTTGCTGATGAGTGTGTCCCGTAACACTTGTGCTTGCCCCACAATTATACTGTGTCGTTAGGGTTGCATCAGATCGCCGCCTATTTAGCTTTAAAAAGATGAGAAACCTCCCACCTCAACGATCTGTGATGAAGTCTGGACATCCAAAGTATTGCAGAATACTCATTCCACCGTTCTCCAACCACGTTTTAGGAATGCTCGTTCTCGGGGTCGGGCCATAGCTATCTACCGAGTAAAGAGACATAGTAATTAGCACAATGAATTCGAATTCTGGAGGATGATATCTGAAACCCGCTCGCGGATATCCTGATTGTCCTTGATTTCCTTAAACCACTCCAGGCCAATTTCGAGATGGTTCCCTTGAAAAAGACACGGCACATTTGTTTCCTCATCCTTTCGTAATCCGGACCTGTGCTCCATCTCTAATGATATTGCTGTGGAAGCGACGTTGAACTCTAGTACTCCTTTCTAACTCTCTGCGGTTTAATAATGTGACTTTTACTGTCTCTGCTTCGCTTATATTTGAGGGGCGATCAACAGGTAATGCAAGAAATTTTTCTCGGTAAATTTTGATAGCAAAAAATGCTGAACTGGATGTGGGACATCGCCGAATATACCCGCTTCAGCCCTTGTAGTCTCATGAAGATCTGATAGGTGGTGGCGCCATATGTAGCTTTCAAAATGGCGCCTGTAAAGGACCTGCGTTCCAAGCAGAGATCTCTCATTGCTTTTCTTTTGGCGGAAAACCAAAGCATAGTAGGTATCCATAGGCGCTTGCAGAATGACTGGCAGTGAACAAAAGGACGGCGAGTCCTTGGGCGAAACGTCCGTCATCATAGCAACAAAGTTGCGCAAATCTGTTCGATTTCCCGCGTGCCAGACGGTCGCACACAGTTGTGAGTCCTCAAATGTTGGAAAGTGCGGACACTCACATACGAGTTGGTAGACGGATCACAATCACAGGGCTCGCTGCACAAATGGAAGTCTCTGTTGGTAGTGCTGACACTCTCTTCCACCAGTTGGGGTACTCAAAGGTGTGTGCCCGCTGGCTCCATCACCGCCTCACACAAGACCATATAGAGCAACAGGGAATATCTGTGCAGAATTGTTTGCACGTTACGAGGCTGATCGTGACAACTTTTTGTCAAGCATCGACGCAGGCGGTGAAACATCGGTTCATCTAGGCAATGATTTTGGATAAAACGACATTTTGTCTATTGAGTACGTGATGGATTCTTTTGTAAAAATTTTTGTTTATTTATAGACGCAATCACATGTTTATGACACAGTCATAACCGGTTTCGGCCATACAGTGACCATCTTCAGATGCTAAAGGCGGCATACACTGAACACAGGTTCATGTGTTGTCAAACGCATGAACCTGTTGAAAAGCATGAACCTGTGTTCAGAGTATGCCTGCTTTAGCATCTGAAGATGGTTATTGTATGGCCGAAGCTGGTTATGAATGTGTCATAAACATGTGATTGTGTCTGTAAATAAACAAAAAAAATTTTACATGGGTTCATCACTTCGAAGCGAAAACAAAAGGACAATCCATGGATGGCGCCACAGCACCTCATCTCCGAAGAAAAAGTACAAATCCGAGCCCTCAGGTGGTAAAGTAATGGCTAAGGTCTTCTGGGACTCTTAAGTGGTTATTTTGTTTCATTTCCTCCCTCATGGTGCAATGACCAACTCTGAAGTGTATTGTACTACAGTCACGAAATTGAAGAAGCGACTGCAGCGAGTTCGTCGCCACAAAAATGCACACTTCTCCTTCCTCATCATCCATTTGGCCTAATGAAGGGTGCTCTTCACGGGAAGTAGTATGTGGATGATGGTGGGTGCGGTGGGGGGGGGGGGCTGTTGATGTAGCAAGACATTGTCTCCTACTGCGACCAGAAGAAGTGCTATCATACGGGCATGCAGGCTTTCCCAGTAAGGTGGCGTAAGGCCGCCGCATGGAACGGAGCTGAGAAAGAGGGCTTTGTAGCCAAAGGAGTGGGGGGTAAATGGTGTACTGCAGTCCTCGATAAAACGAACCTGTTATCACAAGAAATGTGTTGCATTACTTACTGAACGCCTCTTTTCTCCCCTACCGCATCACATGCCCGCAACTCGGCCAGGTTGCCCGCAGTCTCTAGCCGGCCGATGTGGCCGTTCTAGGCGCTTCAGTCTGGAGCCGCGCGACAGCTACGGTCGCAGATTCGAATGCTGCCTCGGGCATGGATGTGTGTGATATCTTTGGGTTAGTTAGGTTTAAGTAGTTCTAAGTTCTAGGGGACTGATGACCTCAGCTGTTAAGTCCCATAGTGCTCAGAGCCATTTGAACCATTTTGTTAAGTCCCATAGTGCTCAAAGCCATTTGAACCAGTCCCTCTGTGAGCAATCCTCATAATATGTTGTTAACGTATTGAGTGCTTGAAGTGTGGAACTTAAATGTCGAGTAAAAATTACAGGAAACGGGTAATACAAAATGTGGTATTTCAAAACCGAGAACACCTGAAGCGACTGAACAAATTTGGGGCTTGCAAGCGGTCGTCGTGAAACACACTCCACGTATCCAGAATGAGATTTTCACTCTGCAGCGGAGTGTGCGCTGATATGAAACTTCCTGGCAGATTAAAACTGTGTGCCCGACCGAGACTCGAACTCGGGACCTTTGCCTTTCGCGGGCAAGTGCTCTACCAACTGAGCTACCGAAGCACGACTCACGTCCGGTACTCACAGCTTTACTTCTGCCAGTACCTCGTCTCCTACCTTCCAAACTTTACAGAAGCTCTCCTGCGAACCTTGCAGAACTAGCACTCCTGAAAGAAAGGATATTGCGGAGACATGGCTTAGCCACAGCCTGGGGGATGTTTCCAGAATGAGATTTTCACTCTGCAGCGGAGTGTGCGCTGATTCACACTCCACGTAATTTCATCTGAGCCCTTGCAGTCATCCGCAGGTGAACCACCGAACTCAAGCTACGATGTCTTCCATTCCGCAATATATAGCGAGCTGTGAGTACTCCGCGCATGCGTAAAAATCGTGTCTTCAGACGGTCAGCAGTCTCCTGCGGCAGCGTCCTCGTTGTTGGAAGTTTGGAACTCAGCTTTCCTCGGCGTTACCGCTTGACGCGAGCATCGCCGTCTGAGAATTACTACATTAACAACATATTGCTAAGATGGTTTCGACTGTGCAGCAGTTCGCTGAGAAGCCATTACACATCCTCCATACATACCAACTCTGGTGCAAATGGCTCTGAGCACTATGGGACTCAACTGCTGGGGTCATCAGTCCCCTAGAACTTAGAACTACTTAAACCTAACTAACCTAAGGACATCACATACATCCATGCCCGAGGCAGGATTCGAACCTGCGACCGTAGCAGTCGCACGGTTCCCGACTGCGCGCCTAGAACCGCGAGACCACCGCGGCCGGCCATACCAACTCTCTCCCAATGCGATTTCCTTGTTTTTGGAACTCTGAAGAAAGACATTCGTGGCCGTCAATTTGCTTCGGACAGAGAGATGCACGCCAGAATATTTTTTCCGTAGGCAACCGAAAACACATTTCCATGAAGTCACTGTCTGTCTTTCTCGTTGTGGGTAAATGTATTAATAGTTATGACGATTTCTTTTGAAATAATAACCAATTTACTAATTTTTTTCCATCTGTTTCGTTTTCTTTTTACTGCCGAGGATAATAACGTATAGATAATTTTACATTCAGAACGAAATGAGAATAACAGATCTGAAGTTACAAAATGAAACAAAATAACAAATCTGAAATTACAAAATAAAAGAACATACAGTGCGAGGACTCCATTCAAGCAGCCACAAGAATAGAAGAATCTCAATTTTGATTGTAATTGATTCTACTACTTTCGCCAGATCAACACAATCACTGTACCATCGAATTTTCTCACAACTTCGTCTTCTTTTTTTGGCTTCCATCTAAAGACTAAACATAAACGCGAGTTCATGTACGTATAATATTTCTTTATGTAGGGAAAATTGGAGAAAATAATCGATGTTTATATTATTTTATTGATTAGACTTGCGCATTACGAGTAGCGTCCCCAACTCCCATGAAGCTATTTCCTTTCTGTGATATACAAAACCTTTTGTAATGTGTGTGATGCATGATCTAAATCAAGACGACGAATTTTTTTATCGCGAACAAACAAACCTTTCGCTGTGACAATAATAGTATTTGATCATTTCCTATTTATTTATTTCGAAACGTGCTTTGTATTGATTAGAAGGTGGGATGCGACCGGATTTCAGTTTTAGTTTGCATTTATTAGCTATTTTTGTTCAAACATGGGTATAAAAATTGTCTTGCATTAAAGAAGACGAGAAAAGTCACTTTCACGTATAAAGGGCATGTATAGTTGAAATAAAGAAGTTGCTAATTTTACTCCTCTAACGAGAAAAGTGAGCAAAGGAAATGGTGATGCCGTATATTCTGCCAAAGACAAAACTTCCAGCAGATTTAGTTTGACTAATTTAGAAATAATTAAGCTTATTGTTAATTTTTAGGTGTTAATTGTGGTTATAATCTTGAACTGATGAAAAATGGTGGATACAAGGAAAAGGAAAGCAACCCTACGAATATGAGCTGCAATCACATTTGTCCTGACTGGAGACTGTGTCGATCGCGGAAGAGCGTTCCTCGAAGTTCAGCTCACAGATATAGCTGCATGCTTTTTTGGTCCAATTTAAGACTAGTTGTTGTGGTTGTTATGGTCTTCAGTCCTGAGACTGGTTTGATGCAGGTCTCCACGCTACTCTACCCTGTGCAAGCTTCTTTATCTCCCAGTACCTACTGCAACCTACATCCTTCTGAATCTGCTTGGTGTATTCATCTCTTGGTCTCCCTCTACGATTTTTACCCTCCACGCTGCCCTCCAATACTAAATTGGTGATCCCTCGATGTCTAAGAACATGTCCTATCAACCGAACCCTTCTTTTAGTCAAGTTGTGCCACAAACTTCTCTTCTCGCCATTCCTATTCAATACTTCTTCATGAGGGTATGTGATCTACCCATTTAATCTTCAGCATTCTTCTGTAGCACCACATTTCAAAAGCTTCTATTCTCTTCTTGTCCAAAGAAAAACAGTTATATTCCAGAAGTTGACCTATTTTTTGCGATCAATCTAACTGGTCTTTTGCCAGGAGGTTCTGAAGAACAGCTCAGTCATAATACGTTTCTTGACCCTGGTCAGCTTTTACCTCCAATTTCACTTTAGAGATGAGTCTCATCACTTGACCGTAGGCTCTTTCTCACAAAGGAGTTAGTTTTATGGATATTGTCACCTTAGAGGTGACTGGTAACTTACCAGTTTCCCACAAATGGCTTAGTTTTAAGGATACAGTCGTCTTGGAGGTAATTGGAAAGTTATTAACGCCAATACTTAATGAACTACAAAAATTGGTGATAATGCCTCTCAAGCTGCGGAACATCATCCCCTCTCACTACTTTCTAGGACATACGTAAAACGAGCAGTGCTAATAAATTTTAGTGTCGGTTTTCAGTTTGGTTCACTTGTTCTGCTTGTTACCACTTGATGTTAAAATAGAAACATAATATCGCCACACGTGGGCGTGTCATAACGGCTTCATAAGAACACGAGCAAAAACTGGTGAGGCCATGGCGGCAGCGGAAGTGAATACTCCAAAAAAATTATGAACAGAATAAAAATTAAGACAAGGATACCATTAGTGGCGAGAGATATAGCTGTAATAATAAAAATAATGATAATAAAAAACCTTAAACGAGATTTGCGGTAGTCCGATTTTATGGAGATATAATGCACAAGATATCATCTTGATGTTTGATACAAAGTTCGGGATTTACAGCACAACTGCACGTAACATATTTTCTATTAGTGTTCATGGAAAGAATTATTCTTTCCTATGTGAGTAAAACAGAGCAGTATGGGGTTATAAAAATGGAAAAGTCAATTTGTAAATATCTAAAAACTAACACAAAAAGTTGTTGCAAAATTTTTACTATCGTTAGTAACGAATGTAAACTATGAACTTTCGGTTTTTCTGGTTTGTTAACGTGAGGTAATTAAAAATTCAAATCATTACACAGTGACGTTCCAAGCACATTAGTTAACAAAACTAGCACATAACATATAACGTTGTATTTTTCATAATAGTTTAAAACTTTTTGGTTAGTACTGTCGGAGAGGCGATGTTTAGCGCCAGTATACATCTATTTCTTCTCTCTACCTGTGACACAGCTGTCTACCGTAAGCTAAATTGTTTAATTAATACCTCTCGCTACAGGAAATTAAATTATTTACGTGATGCAGGAATAATTTAATTTCATTGGTGTATTTCTTGAACAGCTGAGCACAGATAAAACGGGTGGAATTTTGAGATTACACTAACGAGGAATCCGATTTCAGCAAGTCTCCGATGAAGGAAAAACGGGAGCATTTTTATAGCGGCTGGCTGATTTAGTGGGCGCCGAAAATTGCCTTGAGTAAAGCAGAATAAATTCGCGCAAAACCCTCCTTCAGAATACGTAATCTGGCCACGGAAATCTAAAAGTAAATACGGCCATAAATTTCTTCTGACGCGCGCAAATATTGCATGTTGCCCGTTATAATGGGGCAGAGGTTGCCGTGCGACACATCCCTCCAGTTTCCATCTCCTTTCTGCAGACAGAAACAGTCACCGTGTCGTTACAAGAGATCGTTGCAGCATTGTATTCCAGTACTGTAATTTACTTTCCGTTTGTAATACCTTTTCGATAGTTGAGAGAACAACGTTTGAAAAGTTATACCGATAACTCAGATAAACCATAGCGAATGACTGTTCAATATACAGAGCATCAGGAAAAGTCACTATGTTTGGCTTATAGAATTATTCCTGAGGAAACATAAAAAGAAAAGAAGTAAAGTTAAAAACGAAAATTCGGTTCTGACTCAAATTATCTTTATAGGAGAATGAATCTGTCAGTAAATTTAGCATTAGCTATTTAGACACGTTATGCTACAGAGAAGAGAATTGTCATATTTTCCATATCGCAGGTCTGGACGCTATAAGCATACGGTGAGGTATAGAGTAGCTTTAAAACTAAAGCTGTTGAATATGACAACTTACAAACATTCACACTGATGTACAACACGTGTGTTACGTTACTGCACGTAGCACCAAATTCTTACAGACTAAATACATATGTATAATACGGCAGAAATGCATCTTTCCCTGACGAAGTCGTCTTCTTTATAAGAACTAACGTCGGTCAGTCTGTGGTATCTATTGGAAGGATCGGCCCAATTTTGTAGTAAAATATTCAATTCGTTTTGCCCTTATAATTATACATCGCGTTAGGGGTATAGATACATATACTGTGATAACTGATATCTTAATATGTACCCACTTTAGTGTATTAGCAGTTTTTACTCCATGTCTGTCGTCCCGCAAACATACGGCATAATTTACTACCTACTGTTCTCTGCACAGTCGTATATGCGCCACGAAGTGGACTAGCCTGTCAGTATAAACCATCTATTTGGCGTCCATGCGTCTGACCTATGGCTGTGTGAACACAATTCGAACTGTTCGAACATTTTACTTCATAGTTCGGAAAATCTCTGGTTCTGTTTGATCTTTTGTTCGGCCTGCGATCTAGTGACTTTTGTTGGTACTATCGCAACGACTTCTCTTTGCGTTTCTACGGCACTATGAAATTTAACAATAAAAGCAATTGTGAAAGAAGGGCTGAAGTATCTTCTAGGGTACAGGTCACGCTTAACAACAGCAACTAATAAATAAATACAAAATTGCAATCATGATTCCGTGTAATTCTCGAGCTTTCGCTCGTCCCGTGATCTAGTGAAGTCTAGGTATGAAGATCAGCATCTCCAAAACGAAACTAATGTCAGTGGGAAAGAAATATAAACGGATTGAGTGCCAAATAGGAGGAACAAAGTTAGAACAGGTGGACGGTTTCAAGTACTTAGGATGCATATTCTCACAGGATGGCAACATAGTGGTAGAACTGGAAGCGTGGTGTAGCAAAGCTAATGCAGTGAGCGCTCAGCTACGATCTACTCTCTTCTGCAAGAAAGAAGTCAGTACCAAGACTAAGTTATCTGTGCACCGTTCAATCTTTCGACCAACTTTGTTGTACGGGAGCGAAAGCTGGGTGGATTCAGGTTACCTTATCAACAAGGTTGAGGTTACGGATATGAAAGTAGCTAGGATGATTGCAGGTACTAGTAGATGGGAACAATGGCAGGAGGGTGTCCACAATGAGGAAATCAAAGAAAAACTGGGAATGAACTCTATAGATGTAGCAGTCAGGGCGAACAGGCTTAGATGGTGGGGTCATGTTACACGCATGGGAGAAGCAAGGTTACCCAAGAGACTCATGGATTCAGCAGTAGAGGGTAGGAGGAGTCGGGGCAGACCGAGGAGAAGGTACCTGGATTCGGTTAAGAATGATTTTGAAGTAATCGGTTTAACATCAGAAGAGGCACCAATGTTAGCGCTGAATAGGGGATCATGGAGGAACTGTATAAAGGGGGCTATGCTCCAGACTGGATGCTGAAAGGCATAATCAGTCTTAAATGATGATGATGATGATGATGATGACGATGATGATGATGATAAAAATTAGTCACTTTCTTACAATACATTTCGTTTGTTGGGTATATAATTATTGATTAATTGTTTTGAGTATTTCATTTGAGTGTTGCCGCCTTGTTTCCAAAGTGATTAAAATCTAGTAAGATTTTTATCTCTTATTCTATTATGTGAACAGCGACTGAATTGCTCACTTGAAACCTACTTGGTAAATAATTACCGCCTCTCACAATCAAGTAAAATATTGTACTGGGTTCCGTGAAGCAGTATTTTTTGGAGGAGAACATTTTACCTTTACTTAAAAGTCGATGTAGCGTGTGTAACGTTTATATATCCACACATATCCATACATATTCATATTGGAAGTTTGTTCAAACATAATAGGAGTTTGTGTAGTGGTAGGATTTAAAGCTGTTTCCTTGCTGTTAAACGAAATTGTCAAATTTATGGTGAGTCATGGATTGACGTTCTGGTTAGTTTGTGGTTTCTTGCGTATCCCCTTGCACTCTCACCGCGCTAGTCAATTGTTGAAGAAGCTCGCTACTGTATCGAACACTGGGCGCATCGGTAAAGCTCTAGTTCGTTCGAACGCGAGCGTCGTTTGCCCATCTCCAAACTGACCAGCTGGCCAGGAGATAATAAATATTGATGGCTTGCTTGTGCCTGGTGTAACTGGAGGTACTAAGTAACCTGAAAACGTACTACTCTTAATAGCTATAATTGTCTGCAAATGAAATTATTACTAATGTAATGTTATTCGATACATTGTCCACAGTGATCAGCAGAAAAGCCTGCACTTATACCCCTAACACTTTGCATATCACAATAAATCTCAGCTGAGAAAAACCTTCAAAAAAGCAGAAATAATGTAGCAGTTTACTAAAAGTATGACAAAAACATTTTTGGGGATCCTGAAATTTTATTTCCGGCCGGAGTGGCCGTGCGCTACAGTCTGGAGACGAGTGACCGCTACGGTCGCAGGTTCGAATCCTGCCTCGGACCTGGATGTGTGTGATGTCCTTAGGTTAGTTAGGTTTAATTAGTTCTAAGTTCTAGGCGACTGATGACCTAAGAAGTTAAGTCGCATAGTGGTCAGAGCCATTTCAACCATTTTTTGAAATTTTATTAGCGCCAGGCGTATGAAGATGTAATTTACTTTTGAAAATCATTCCTTCTGCTCACAAAGTAATAATATTTTCTCACTGAATGAGGAATTTGCTCATTAACTGTACTTGTAAAAATAAGTTATTTTTTATATATTCCTTGTCTAGCAGCGTAGACTGTTAGGATGGGTAATTAATTATCTTTGATGTAAAATAACATTTTGACCGAAAAATTCGAATAATGTACTATGTAAAGAGTGATAATACAAGGACATTTGAAGTATTGCTGAAACGACGTAACTTGGACTGACAGCGCAAATCTATAGACAGTCTCATTATTAAGATGTCTTGCAGGAGTCAGGAATATTTTTTCCCATGTAATGATTTCGCCAGTAACATTAACATATCCAACATTTAAGCAATAGAAAGAGCACATTCTCATAGTAATATAAAGATCAGGTTCGTATCTTACGTCGCACCGTTGCAAACAGAAACTGTGGCGTCCAGGCAACCCAACCTCTTTAAACGGAAGAAAGATAAATATAACGCCAGGAGTCTACAAAATTCAGTGTAACGCCTGTGATGCGTTTTACTGTGAATAGGTCAGTGTAGCAGGTTTTTTATCTTTTATTTTTATTGAGGTGCTAGGAAGTCAAGGACTGATTTCAGTTCAATAATTTTGAGAAGTTTGCAGAAGCTATGCACATTTTTGAAACTGGCCACAAATTGCAGGGAGCCGAAGATCTTACAAGAACGCATATGAAAAATAAAGGTAAGAAATTACAGCTGTTCGAGCCTCTGGAGATGACAGTAAATAACGCGATAATGGAACTACACAGTCAGAAGAAAATATTAGTACACCCTTTTAGAGGTTTCCAATTCACTCAAGATTTATTGCTGTGACAGTGCGTATGGAGCACATGAAATGATTACATATACAGATCAGTAGGACAAGGAGTTCTTAGGTGCCAGGTATCGACCCATGCTGAAACATCTGTAGCCACCACAGGTGGCAATGCAGACGCAGACTCTGGCGTCCAGTCTATCGTGCAGAATTATGTCCTGGGATACGTTATGCTAGGCCTACTCGAACGCTTCAACTATTTATGTAAGAGTTGTTGGATGATGAGTCGGGCGAGTCACACACTTCCCGTCCCATCACATCCCACAGGTGCTCGATTGGAGGCAAGACCAGAGTCGTGCTGCTCAGCGAAACTGCTGTACATCTTGAGGAACACGTTGAGTTTCACGTGCACTGTGTGGGCGAGCATCAACCTTTTGGATCAACACATCATCCTTCTACTGCAAGAACGGTGAAAGAAAGCACCTACCGAGCTATGGTTAGCGTTCCCTCCAGAAATACCAAAGCTGACGATAATTGTAGCTCATCATACCCCGGGTGATAAGGCTTGAGATGGCGCCAGCCTGTCTTGGACGAATGCACTTTACGATACAGCGCTCATCAGATCTACGTCGTACGCGCAAACAACCATGACTTGGGTGCAGGCGGAATCTGCTTTCATCGCTGAAGACCATGGTACGCCATTTCTTCTTCCATGTGGTCATCTGACGGCACCAGTCCAGCTGTAAGCGTCGATGCTGTGACGTCAGTCGAATACCGGCCGGAGGGCACGTGCATGTAGTCTCACTGCTAATAACTGGTTCACGACAATTGGCGTTGACACATGTGGGTTCGAAAGCCCTGTTATCTGTGCTGTGGTAGCTGTACGATCTGCCACTGCTCTCTTTACAATACGACGATCCTGGCGGGCGTCTGTACTGCGCGCATGTCCCGAACATCGTCCGTAGATGTTCACGTGACCACTGACACCAGCATCGTTGCACAACCGTCACAGCACATCCTGTTTGTTTGGCAGTTCCCCAAAAGGACCATCCAAACACTCGGAAGCCACAATTTGACACCTTTCAAACTCTCTCATATTGCTGTGGGAACGACGAGTGCATTCCGTAACACGTTTTTCTGCTTGTTTCACACACGTTTGCACCACACTTAGCCTTCTGGCTGTGAGCATTTCCTAGCAAAGTGTAGCACAGGTGGCACTCTGGTAGCTACGCAACTACGCTATCTGTTGGCGGACGGCAGTGAAACCATTATCAGTACATATTATCCCCCAGGAGACACATGCTGTCATAGAATAAAAATCCTTGTCGTCTTTCCAGGTGTATTAATATTTTTTCCGGCAGTGTATATTAGTTGGAAATATTACATACGGTGAAAATAACTTAGGAAAAAAGTGGAATTCTTCTACTCACATCGTGATAACGCTTGTAAGTGGGCTGCTTCTGTGTTGGCAGCGCTGGTAGCGCTCGGCACTGGATCTCTGACTGCGCTTTCTTTGTAAGAGACTCTTTGGCTGGTTGGACTCATTGTTGGAAGTTAGTGTTGGGCAGTTGGAAATTAGTCGCCAGCCGTGATGGAAGTACTGTTCGGCAGTTGGAGCTGAACAGCCAGCAGTGATGTATGTTAGATGTGAAAAGTTAGCATTGATGGAGGGTAGAGGTCTGAATGTTAGCGTAGGCTAACGATCTGTACATGTTCGACTTGGCGATTGAATATTATTCATGATTATATACCTTTGTGCTAGATGTCAATGACGATTTATATTCGTGCCTGAACTGGATGTCACATTAGTAAGGTAAAAAAAAATACATTATTTAGTTTGCTACTAAATCTTTCCATTGCTAACCAAATCCCTACTATAGTGGCTTTAGTAGTTAGAAGCTTTTATTTAGCTGGCAGTACTGACGCTCGCTGTATTGCAGTAGTTCACGTAATGAAGATTTTTGTGAGGTAAGTGCTTAATGAAATGTATAGGTTATTGTTAAGATTTTTCTTGGCGGTGCCATTCTTTTGACTTAATTATTTGAAGTCAAGTTGTAATTTTTTTGAGCAGTCAGATTGCGTTGCGCTAGAATATTGTGGGTCAGTGTTGACGTGATAAAAAAAAGTAAAGAGAAAGTGGGCTCAGTACGTTCAGTGTTACTCAGCTGTTTCAGAATCAAATAACGTAGAAGTTTCATCTTCTCAGTCACCCAGAAATTTAAGTACAGACACACACATTTAAATAAGGAAGTTTGACCTTACAAGCCCAGATCTCGTAAATGAACGTAATACGTCAAAGATTTACAATTTTGTGCTCATCATTTATAATTATGTAGTCGTTGTACCAAGAAGCGTCGGACAGATCAGTTTACTTTAAATACCACTTTCATTCGTCTTATGGGTGCCTTCGGACCTGTTGCATGTGCCATGATTCGTATTCCTGAATATTTTCCAGGGGAATGTCTTTGATACCTGTATTATGTACATGAAGTGATCAGTTGTGACGCATATGTTCTGACGTCCATATTATTTATTCACAGAACTGCCGTCGCTGTGACACAACCAGCGTTAGAGGTCAACGTATGCTGGTTAATTCTGCTAAGAATAACTGCTGTGTTATACGTTTAAAGAGAAGGAAACTATAATATGAAGTGACGACGGCATATTTATTGACTTTCATATTGATGCTAACTGTGTATTTTTGCCTTAACGAACTTTTACAATGCTTTCCCTGACATGTAGAGTCTCATTTAAGCTAATAATCATAATAAAGGCATTTCCATTCCAAACACAAAGAAACTACAGCTTCTGCATTGTGAACAGCATAGCCTGCATTTTATGCTTCAAACCCATTTAATGTGTGGGTCAGCAGGATGTAGAATCTACGAATAGGCGTCTTACTGAATCTTTAAAGTTATAGAAAACTGGTTAACTTTCTCGAGAAGCAATTGTTGACGCAGTGGGATTTGAAAAACTGATGCTGGATTGTATGGGAGCAAATTGATCAAGCACAGATGAGACGAGAGAGCGCTGCATAAGGGATTTACACCTTCAGTAGGCGGGAATACGCCGAGGAACAAACGTAGCGCTGCATAAGGCACACACTTATTATTCAGTGGCTAGCTGTATGAGCAGACGATAAGCTATTTGGCATGTATTCTAGCCAGTACATTTATGGAAGATTTACAGGAATGTGTCCTGGTGTCGGTATCACTGAAACCTTTATTCATTTTTAGCTATGTAGACGATACTTCTCTTTCTTGAAGCTTCCCTGCTGGTCAAATTGCAGGAGTGCATCCGGAATACTATTAACTCGTGTACCGATATTTCGGCTCACAACCGTTCAGACAGGTAAGTCGCTTGCAAGATTTTTAACGTACTTTTATTGTGGAGTAAACGCACGTGCATCAAAAATAATATTGGGCACGCCAGGTGGCCGCGCGGTTTGAGGCGGCATGTCACGGGTTGCGCGGCTCCTCCCGCCGGAGGTTCGAATCCTCCCTCGGGGATGTGTATGTGTATGTGTATGTGTATGTGTGTGTGTGTGTGTGTGTGTGTGTGTGTTTTGTTCTTAGCATAAGTTAATTTAAGTAGTGTGTAAGTCTAGGGACCGATGACCTAAGCAGTTTGGTCCCTTAGGAATTCACACACATTTGAATATTTGAAATAATACTGTTGGTAACAAGAGCGTCATTAATAGATAAAAGTTTACGGCTATACGAGTAAAACAAAGCAAGCGCAGGGTCATCGAATCCACAGTGATTACAAAGTGTGTGGTTGATTATTGTGGAAGGCATATATTGTAATGCCATGCAGTAATGGCCTGGAACATTTTTTCCTTTGAGCTCGCAGATGTGAAATGAGGAGTTTACATGATTTGTCGAGCGGTAAACCTTCTCCGTTGACCAGGTTGTCAGCTAATTTATGTCCACAGTATCCTTGACCACTGAATTTAAGTAAGGTAAAGTCGTGGCCAATACCTTAACTTTCCTGTAATCCATGGAACGGCCTTTGGAAAGACAATGTTCAGCCACTGCAGATTTTTTGGGCTGTAGTAGGCGAGTTTATCACTGGTGTTAACTACAATAGTGCGTACTATCTGTTCTATTTAACCTTTACCGCACTCACACTCGCCTTTCGTAATAGCAAATTACCCTTCACTGATAGCAGAAGAGCTGCTGTCTTCGTCGGCGGTCGGGAGATCGTATCTACTTTATTCTTCCTCATTCTTATTTCACTTTTTCAAGAAATATTTCCCACGTACGGCAGAAAGGTCGTAAAGAACCAATCTCTCTCGTCTTGCTCTTCTTTTGGTTGACCTGGCGTTTCAGTTTACAGACCACTCTTAATTTTATGCTTTGTATATTCATTCTCGCGGAATGTTTCTCCCAGGTGTACCAGTTCACTCTGTAGATCATCAGCATCGGACACAGCTTTATGCACAGTCACTGTTTGTGAAAGATGGTGGAGGCTAGAAGCCTGCAGGTACAGGGTGACACAGAATAACGGGAATGTTTGAAATGAGTAGTAGCAGCCATGGACAGGTGGCAGCACTGCGGGTTCGTGACAGATGGTGAGTAAACAGTCTGCCATTTCAGTAATCATGCATCAGTGGAACGGATAACAGCGTGCGGTAGCCATAAAAATGTTTTATAAAAAAATGATAGTTTGGGAGCGGCGCAGAGGAACTTTCGACGTTTTTATAATTTAGGGCGTCATGATGCCGTTCCGACAAAACACACGATAAAATGTTGCATTAATAATTTTGATGAGTCTGGATCTGACCTCAAGATGAAGCCAACAGGCCGACCAAGAAGTGGGCATTCTCCAGCGTACATTGATGTTGTACGCGAGTCTGTCTTACGGAGCCCAAGGCGTTCAATTCGTAAGCAAGTAGCAGTGGTGGGATTGTCAGAGAAGAGTGTTCGCTGAATTCTTCTCTTGATTTAAAATTTCATTAGTAGAAACTACAGGTGGTGCAACAACTGAATGACAACGATTACCGATGACAAAAATAAACAATGACGATGAATTTCTAAACAAGTTCTGGATGCCAGATGAGGCACATTTTCCTTTCGCAGGTTATATGAATAAACAGAACTACCGTTACTGGGCAAACACAAATCCTAATTACTTTCATGAGCGCCCTTTACACGCTAGTAAAGTGACAGTATGGTGTCGTGTTTCATCTCATAGGATTATCGGACCATGTTTTTTTTCGCAAATGAACAGGGAAACTCAATGACTGTCAATGCCGATTGTTACGTGGAGATGTTACGAATTTTCACCTGCATTGAACAACTTTCCATACGTTCAAGAAGCCTGGTTTCAACAGGGCAGAGCGACATCACACACTGCACGGCAATCAATGGCATACGTGCGAAACTCTTTGGCACCCGTGTAATCCCACGATTCGGTAACATTCCCTGGCCCCTAGATCGCCAGATTTACCCGTTTGTGATTTTCTCTTGTGGGGCTACCTCTAGAGTGAAGTCTACACGACTCGACCAAGAACCCTGAATAAGTTAAAACAGAGAATTCGAGATGCAATTCACAGTATCCCAGCTGAGATATTGTAGTGGGCAATGACGAATTTCAACAGCAGATTTCACAAATGTATTCGTATAGGAGGACGCCATCTAAAGGACGTAATTTTTAAAAAAAATGATAAATGACATTAATGTTTCGTAAATGGCAAAGCTGTAAGGTTTCAATTACTATGAATGCAATTTCTTTCCTCCATCACTTCTAGTTTTATTGGATTGTGGAAATGTTCCCGTTTTTCTGTGTCACCCTGTACAAATCAATATGGGTGGGCTTGCAGTAAATGGAAGTAAACCAGTCAATAATATCCCGACGAAAGATCAGACGCTCATTGTCCTATGTACATCTACATCTGCATCTACATCTGCACTCCGCATTCAAACGTACGGTCTGTGGCGGAGGGTAGTTGGTGTACCAGTGTGACCTCCTTTTCCCCTATTCAACTCGCGTGTGATTCTCAGAAGGAATGATTGCTGGAGAGCCTTCGTCTGGGCTCCAATCTGTCTGATTTAGTCTTCATGGACTTCTCACTAGATGTACGCTGGAGAAAGTGAAGGAAGGAATATATTGATGGCCTCTTCTAGGAACATGCGCTACTGGAATTTTAGAAGTAGACGACACCGTGACGCAAAAGGCCTCTCCTGCAGCGCCACCTGATGGAAGTTTTCTGAGCATCTCCGTGGCTCTTTCGCTGATCTTTCTTGGATCTTCTCCACTCCCACTATCAGTCCTACGTGGTAAGCAGCAATATTCACGGTCCGAGCAAATGTTTTGTGAGCTACTTTCTTTGTCGAGGATTCTTCCACAGAATCTTAGTCTTGCATCTGCTTTAATCACGATTAATTTTATGTGGTCATTCCACTTCAAATCGCTACGTACCCGTGCTCCTAGATATATTGCGGAAATAACTGCTTCCAGTGATCGTAATACAATTGTGTATTCATACAATAAAAGGTATTTCTGTCTTTGCATTCGCAATACGCTACATTTGTTTGCATTGAGGGTCATTTGCCACTCCCTGCAAGCGACGTTCCTCTGCAGGTCTTGCTATGTTGGTTGCTATAGAGGAGATTTTCGACTTCGAGAACTGTCATAGTACGCGAGCATAAAATCTGCTCCAGAATTATATAACAGACGGAAGTCAGAGATACACGCGTACCCTACTTGTAAACGGGAATTACCTGCTCTTCTTTCCAATCATTAGGAAAGCTTCGCTGCTGCTGACAGAAGAGTGGTAAGTTCTTTCGCATACACTATGTAGAATCGAGCTCGTATCGGTCAGGTCCAGAGGATTTTTTTCTGTTCAGCGATTTCAGTTGCTCTTCCATCCCTCGATCACGTATTTCGATGTTTGTCATTTTGTCGTTGATGCGATCATCCTGTGTGAAAGAGTTTTGGAAGTGAGTTTCACTGTTTCGGCCTTTTCTATATCGTTCTCTTTTTCAGTGATATCACGGTCACAGAGTGCCTAGATAAACAGCTTCGTTCCGTTTGACATAAGACAAAAATTTCTTAGCATTTTGTGTGTGTCTGGTATCTAGAGTTTTAAATTCGTATTCATTGAGCGCTTAATGAACAGCCCTTATTACGATGATTACGGCTACGTTAAGATTTTGTCTATCCTAGCGACCAGACCAGAATCGGGGGAGTTATGGCTCTGAGCACTATGGGACTTAACATCTGTGGTCATCAGTCCCCTAGAACTTAGAACTACATAAGCCTAACTAACCTAAGGACATCACACAACACCCAGCCATCACGAGGCAGAGAAAATCCCTGACCCCGCCGGGAATCGAACCCGGGAACCCGGGCGTGGGAAGCGAGAACGCTACCGCACGACCAGGGGAGTTATGAAAACACCTATATGGTTCTTAGGTGTACGGGCGTTTCGCCTTACGCGGGCATCATTTCCAACAGGATTAGCTGTATTCTGAGGAAGTACGATCTGAAATGAGTTTTCAGAGGACTATTTAAGATGAGAGAGATTTGTGGTCTGTAAAGAATGATGTTTGTTTGCATCAGTGAGGTGTCGCAGTTTTAGCATGTTACACTCTAGCCGGATTTACAGGACAATAGAGGACCAGCGTATGGAATCTCAGCCACGCCTACATCAGAAGAGTTATTGGGACCGGTCATCCAATAGAATATAAAAACACAGGGATTTTGGTGTGCTCTTCCAGTTACTGAATAATGTTATTATGGAAGAAGTTGCATTAATGTGCAAGCGACCTATAGAGATGGAGGTTTTTGCTTAAATCTTGCTTCGAATCCTGGCCTCTGACTGGTCAAACAACAGCGGTATAGTTAATATTACTGGGTCGCCCATTGGTAATTTTATTCACTGTCGATAACTTTTCACGTGAGCAATCTTATGTTGTGTGGTAGTGCAACTCGTCTTGGCCAGCATAGTCCAGTTGCTTATGGTTTAAATGACTTTCATAGCGCTCTCTCATTGCATTGCGCCTCGAAAGTGACTAGGTGTTCACTTGTTGAAATATCGGCTGTTGCCGAAGACCTCTCCCGATTGCATTCCCGTAAGTACATATTCTGAGCGTCAAAATATTTAATTCCTACTTTCATTACACCACAAGGTACCTATCCCTTTCCCAGCTACAAACCTGTGACTCTAAGGTTCAGGGAGGCATTGTAGTCAAAGTGAAGACCGAGTAAGGACCACGCACGAAGGAAATGGTATAGGTGGTCACTATTTAAGTGCCACTACTCACGGAGGTCGATTGTGGGCTGCAATTATCGTATGGTAGCAAAACTTGGAAGGTACTCTAATATTTTAAACCGTAACCGATTTATGCTGGAGAAAAATTGGTTCCAATTTCAGTCATCAGCTGCAAATCTGGCACTGTATAGCATCTCGTAAACGTCTCCGGTGCTCATACTGAATAAATTATGTAAGCATTATTTAATAATAAAATCAACATTATGCCTTTGTCACCTATTTCACTTTTTCTGCCCACGTCTCGTACCTAATAAAATGTTCAAATGTGTGACTGCTTAAGGGACCAAACTGTAGAGGTTATCGGTCCCTAGGCTTACACACTACTAAAACTAACTTAAACAAACCTATGCTAAGAACAACAGACACACCCATGCCCGAGGGAGGACTCGAATCTCCGGCGGGAGGGGACGCGTACCTAATCCATTACATGTGGAAACATCTCTCTCTAGTATTCACAGGGTCGGGTATGCATGGGGTGGCCAAAATTGGAACTATTTTTTCAGCTTAAATCGATTCCGCATTAATGTATTAGACTAACTACCAAGTTTGACTGCCGTACGAGAAGTACAGCGCACACTGTACTTCTGTGAGTTGCTGCAGTTTACTTACAACTATCCGCCACTTGGGGGGAAACAACTGGGAAACGACTTGTACGGCACGTGAGTACTGTGCTACTGCCGTGAATTCCTGCGACTTGGCGTAATTTATAATCAGCCCGCTTTTCTGCTTGCGGTTACCTGTATCAGGTGCGAAATTAACAATAAAAAAAACACTGCTTGCGGGGCCACTTAGATTCAAATAGTATTCGTAGTTTACCATCACCATCCGAAACAATTACTTACAACGAATGGTACAATGTAATGCCGAATCATTTCACCCTTAACCACGTTTGAAAGTCACAACAAAAATCCTAGCGCTCAGAAAGCAACTTAACGGTTATTGGCTTAAGCTCTTGCTCCTTCGCTATTGCCGTGGTGAGAGCTGCTTTGGACGCAGAGCGGCACGGTACCTGGTAGACGGCGCCGAGCGGCATGACGAGACAGGCCACCATCAGGTCTGCAACGGCCAGCGACACGATCAGGTAGTTGGCCACGTTCTGAAGATTCCGCTCCAGCAGGATGGCCGCAATCACGAACACATTACCTGCAGCAGAAGAGAAACTGATTATGCCACTTACAGCAGAGAACTCCAAAGAAATAAAATGGAAAACAGATCCATGACTGTTCTTTCAGTCTGCAGAGGTCGTAAAGAAAGCTGAGAAAAAAGTTGCTTGCAAAGCCATTTATGATTACAGCGACGGAAAAAAACGCAACACCAAAAAATAATTAATGTAGAGTAATGAAATTTGGGGAGTACATTTGTCAAGGTAGCATATTTAAATGATTAACGTTGCATGATCACAGATTATGTAAGTGCGAAGTAAGGCATTGAAAAACGTGAAATTCTGGTACATTTATAACCGGTGTAACAACCAGAATGTTGAATGCAAGCATACAAACATGCATGCGTAGTGCCGTACAGATGTCTGTGTGTGTGACGGAGTTCCATGGCTGTCGCATTTGGAAGGTCAACACACAGACAGTTAATGCTTTTTGTGGATGACGCTAGAATTGTAGTTCGGTGGTTATGGGATGGAGTTCCATGTCAGTTGCATTTGGTAGGTCAATACACCGACATTAACGCTGCTTATGGATGACGCTGGAATTGTCGTTTGGTGACGTCCCATATATGCTCAATTGGAGGCAGGTCTGTAGTCGAGCAGGCCAAGGGAATATGTCGACATTCTGTACACCATATTGGGTTAAAACAGCGGTATGTGGGTGAGCGTTATCGTGCTGGAATACAAACCCTGGATCGTTGTTCATGAATGGCAGCACAATAGGTCGAATCACCAGACAAACGTACAGATTTGTAGTCACGTTGTGTGGGATAACCACGAGAGTGCTCCGCCTCTCATACAAAATCTCAACCGAGACCATAACTCCAGGTGTAGGTCCACTGTGTCTAGCACAAGGACGGGTTGGTTGCAGGCCCTCACATTGTCTCCTTCCAACCAACACGCTGCCATCAGTCTCACAG
Source organism: Schistocerca americana (assembly GCF_021461395.2). Classification (NCBI taxonomy): domain Eukaryota; kingdom Metazoa; phylum Arthropoda; class Insecta; order Orthoptera; family Acrididae; genus Schistocerca; species Schistocerca americana. Next base: position 479,106,651 of record NC_060121.1, read on the forward strand.
AGCCAGAACCAGCTTTCGTCAGAAAAGATAACAGACCTCCACTCTGTACTCCAATGAGCTCTCGCTTGACAGCACTGAAGTTGCAAATGGCGGTGGTTACGGGTCGGTGGAATTCACTCTACAGGGCGTCTAGGTTAGAGCTCTTCCTGATGTTGCCGATTTGTAACAGTTCGTTGTGCCATTGTGGTACCAAATGCTGCTCAGATTGTTGCTACTGAACCAACATGATGCGCCACATTCATACGCCGAACACGATGGTCTTCTCTCTCAGTGGTGCCACGTGGCCGTCCGGAATCTGGTCTTCTTGTGACTGTACATTCTCGTCACCATCGCTGCCAGCAATCATGTACAGTGGCTACACTCCTGCCAACTCTTTCTGGAATATCGCCGAAGGAACATCCAGCTTCTCGTGGCACCATTATACGGCTCATTTCAAATTAAGTGACTTGTTGATAACGGATAATGGCATCATTGTCATCTTAAAGTCATTCTTGACTAACATCAACACACCACGTCCCAAGGTAACTAACCCTTACGATCGTTACAGCGTGTGTTTGAAGGAACCTGATTTGCATCCTCATAATGGCGCCACTAGCGCTACACTTATGTGACTGGCGCCAAGCTTGAATAGACATCATGTTTCAGATGTAGAAAAACGCTTACCAACTTTTGCTTACGTCTTACAACTCCTTCTTTTCTATCTCATTTTTTCGGTCAGTGTGTACTGAATTTAATGACTGTGACAGAGTATCTGCTTGATACGTGTCGTACATGCAGTGACGTTTACGCGTGCTACGACGTACTGTTCGATAGCATGCAGTGGGTGAATAAGTTCCAAGAATACGTCACATCAAAAGATATCTATCACGATTTGCAAAATATTTCTCTTTATCACGGTATGGTTAGAGTATATTGATGCAGTTCCGCAACGTATCATGTATTCCTCCTTTATGGAACCTGGACGTGAACGAGGAGCGTATTCACCCAGTACTTTTTGAGGAGGGAACATAGGGGGCTTTCCTGCCGAATTTTTTATTGGTTAGATTTATCATGTTTAAAATTGTTATTTTTACAGCGTGGTTGTTAAATTACAGCTTGGTATACAAACATCCAGTCAAAATAATTTTATATAGACTCAAGTCGAGTGTGTAAATAAGCCCCTGGCATGGGGCAAGCTTACGAACCTAAGGTGGCACGTTTACGCGTATCATAGAACACAATAAGACTAAACAAAGCACACTACTAAAATTTTCGAAATATGTTAATTGGCAGTAAACAAAATTAGAGTCTTAATTACACCAATTAACAATGGTGCCATAAAAAATTTCCTGGCAGTAAACAATTTTTTGGCGAATTCTACTTGTAAACATAATATGGCCTACATAGAAGTTTGAATGTTAGTTAAAGGACTATTCATCGACACGGTTAGACGTGCAATTCAGGCACACAAAAATTGAAATGTTTCTTGTTGTACAAACCTCGTGAGCTCAACTTCTCATTTGAGGCACTAGGCACATTCTTGATTTCTTTTCGATTGGTTCTATCGTTTCAAATAGTAAATAGAAAGGTACTTTTCACACTCTTCATCAGACTGCTGTGCGTTGTAAGGGAAAGGAAGAAGAACTGAGTAAGTAAGACACCCTTTGAGGCAGAAGTGCTTCCAAACAGACGTTTTAGAACTACCAGTTTGTGGGAGAAGACTGACAGGAAGGAGGATATACCAAATGATAGACGACGCAAAGAGAAGCGTATATTACGCAGACCTGCAGATATAAAGAGGATGGCAGAAAACAGGATAGTATGGAGAGTTACCATGTGAAAACATGCCTTTGGACAGAATGCCAATCATGATATCAGAAGTACACCTACCCACATTTTTCCTTGTTCTTGCTTTTAAAAGTTTCTTGCCCTTACCAGTCCTAGCTCTCATAGAATTAATTATTTCTGCTTGAGTTTCATTAGGTCCAAATAATTTTGTAGTAGTTTCTACCTCTTTATTCTCTTGTGCCTTCATTTAATTAGATTGCGTTTTCAACTGCTGTTGCTTTAAAGTTTCCGAGACTGGGGCATCAGGCACAATAGTAATGTAAAATAGTTCTTTTACCAATCAAGACAGTAAGGGAATGGGACACAAAAGATTTTTCTAATCCCTACAGCCTGGTATTGCTCACGCACACGGAAATATCAACACATGGCGTCTGCTAGGCGTTTACATTTCGACATAGTCAGCTGGACACGAACACTTCTATGTTCAGCGGAAAACAGTGAGACCAGTGTAGATCAACTTTCCTCCGTTACTCTCGTAACATTGTGTAAGAAGCAATAGGTAGGATATAAGAACACTTGTCAGGGGTTTGAGGAAGCTGTTATAATACCTAAACAAATCGATTACGCCAGTAAAGCAAAACTGAAGACCGTTGATGACTCGTAAAGAGGGAAACCAATTGGATCACTACAGATGACGTCATACAGCAAAGCCGCTATCGGGGCCATAAATACTCCATCCCACTAGTCTGCAAGCAGTCGACCATTAGGATCGATGGCCTTCATGTCGTTCGCGCTCTTGCGTGAGATTATTCCCATATTGGTCATACTCTTGCTACATCACGTGATGACCACCAGTCCGTAAACATGGATAACTATGAAACAGCCGGCTAGAGTGGCCGAGCGGTTCTAGGCGCTACAGTCTGGAACCACGTGACCGCTACGGTCGCATGTTCGAATCCTGCTTCTGGCATGGATGTGTGTGATGTCCTTAGGTTAGTTGGGTTTAAGTAGTTCAAAGTTCTAGGGGACTGATGACCTCAGACGTTAAGTCTCATAGTGCTCAGAGCCATTTGAACTATTTGAACAATGAAACCGCGTCCAGTGTGGAAGTCACCACTGACGGGTGGTCCATGAGTCTACCAACACCATTCCAGTTCAAGTCACAAACTGCTCGGAAACTTCAGAACCATTCAGGTTTGGCAGTCCACCAAACAGGTGGACCAGATGCAACATTCAACGACATCACAGCATCTGACATCATGATCCATCTGATGGGACTACACGAGGAGTGACGAGAGGGACAGACTACTCTCAGGATGGTGTATGAGCCAAATACACAATCAGTGACGTTTGCATAGAGTTGTCAGTGCTAACAGACAGGTAACACTACATCAAATAACCACAGCAATCAATGTAGAGCTTGCGACTAACGTATCCGTTAGGACAGTGTGGCGAAATTTGACGTTAACAGGCAATGGCGGCAGACTAGAGACGAGTGCTTTTTCTAACAGCAAGACATCGCCTACAACTCCGATCCTGGACTCATGACAATATCGGTTGGACTCTTACCACAGGAAAACAGTAGCCTGGTCAGACGAGTGCCGATTTTAGTTCGTAAGAGCTGACAGTGAGTTTCGAATGTGGCGCAGACTCCATGAAGCCATGGACCAAAGTTATCAACAAGACAATGCGCAAATTTGACGTGGCTTCATAATGGTGTAGGCTGTGTAACACAGAATGGACTGGGTCCTCTGTCCCAAGCAAGCGATCAACGACTGAAAATGGTTATGTTCGGTTGCCTGTCGACCATTTGCAGTCATCCATGGACTTCACGCTCCTAAACAACGATGTCATGTCAGAGGGCCACAGTTGTTCAAGATTACTTTGAACAACATTCTGCACAATTCGAACGAAATATTTGGCAACCAAACTGGCCCGACATGAATCCCCCACTTGTTGATTCCATGCCACGTCGAGCTGCTGCACTATGCAGGACAGAAGCAGGTCCGACCCGATATTAGAAGATACAAGATGACTTTTGTCACCTCAATGCTAATGTAACCTGTCTTCCCTACTTGTTATTTATTTATACACATTTATCTTCTGTTAATAGCCACAATGGTCGAAATCCACGTTTCAGTTTCGACCACAAGGATGAAATTAAACTGCGTCACCAGCTTTTCTTGTAATTTCGTTCGTTACAAAGATATGAACGACTGTGCATCGCCCGCAGCTCCTGGTCGTGCGGCAGCGTTCTCGCTTCCCACGCACGGGTTCCCGGGTTCGATTCCCGGCGGGGTCAGGGATTTTCTCTGCCTCGTGATCGCTGGTGTTGTGTTCTGTCCTTAGATTAGTTGGGTTTAAGTAGTTCTAAATTCTAGGGGACTGATGGCCATAGATGTTAAGTCCCATAGTGCTCAGAGCCATTTGAACCATTTTTTGACTATGCATCTTTTTTTACACATAACGCTGTTTTTCATTCGGTTACTCACTTCCTCTCCCCACGATCTATTCAAAAACGTATCACTTGTCAGTTCACTTAAATATGATTTTATTACAAACGTAACCAAAACTGACTTTGACTCTTCTGTTCAAATGGCTCTGAGCACTATGGGACTTAACATCTGAGGTCATCAATCCCCTAGAACTTAGAACTACTTAAACCTATCTAACCTAAGGACATCACACACACCCATGCCCGAGGCAGGATTCGAACCTGCGACCGTAGCAGTTACGCGGTTCCGGACTGACGCGCCTAGAACCGCACGGCCACCGCGGCCGGCGACTCTACTGTACTAGCACACAGTGACTGTACTCGTTCACTTGATGATATAAACAGTAAACAAATGGAAACACAAGTAAAAAGCACACCAGTCCATCTTGTTGTGCTAACTTACATTCTCCAAGTCTATATTCTCTTCGTTGTTGTGCATTGTACTCACACACACCTTCAACACAAGATAGTTGAGTGAACGTCCAGTACGCATGTTACCGTGCAGAGAGAGCTGGGGCGATGTCGTGGAGAAAAATCACATCCTTGGACGGCTCCCCACAAAGTTTCATCTTCACAGCCCCTCGTAACCTCGTTAGGATATTTCGGTAGCATGCTACATTGACGGTTTGCTCCTTACGAGGATAACCTATCAGCACCACGCCACAGCAGTCCCAAAAAAACTGCAAGAAGTCCACTGGGGTTATGGCAATACATGTATGTATTAAGCCAGTGGTATATATATCGAGTATCTCCTCTGGATATGCAGATCGACCCATTACAATTCAGAGGACGGAACAGGCAGGTATTTCTGAGAAATGAATAAATGGAAATGTCGTATGGCTAGGGCCTCCCGTCGGGTAGACCGTTCGCCTGGTGCAGGTCTTTCGATTTGACGCCACTTCGGCGACCTGCGCGTCGATGGGGATGAAATGATGATGATTAAGACAACACAACACCCAGTCCCTGAGCGGAGAAAATCTCCGACCCAGCCGGGAATCGAACCCGGGCCCGTAGGATTGACAGTCTGTCACGCTGACCACTCAGCTACCGGGGCGGAGAGAAATGTATAGAAGCATTGGGTCTTGCGTTAAATAATAATGCGGGTGCACGAAAGACACTTCATCTACTGATAGTAAAATGGAATTCATTATAATCATGATTTATTGCAAAAGTTTGACTGTATGTTAAGCAACACAGAACATGAAAACACAAAGCTGATTTTGTTAAAGAGGAAATGAGAGCAGGATGGAATCTGAATACGTGAAAATTATTTCCCTCATGATGCGGGATCGGAAAGGCTACCCCATGGGAGAATGAAATGACTCTTATAATAAACCCGCGATGTACATAACTGTATAGAAAATACGATGTCGCAGTGCTCATCATGACTGCATCGGTTACGAAATGTGAAGGAGACAGGTATAAAACCAAATGGCAGAGAAATGGTCACGGTATCAACTCACAATATCTGATACGTTAACGTTATGTAAAACATAAAAAAACCACCTATTCCCACATCAGTGGTACTGACTAGCCACATCTGCTGCGTGAACTTACACTTGTTATGATGAGCTCGACGGTGAACTGGCGCTGCAGCAGGCGATTGACTGCATAAGGCGGCCACTTACCTCTCCGATGCCGAATCTCTGAACAGAGTCCGTATCTGCAAGTCGAATGACGGAAGCTAAAAGACGAATGATTGCAAACTCCCGGAAGACTGTCAGAACCAGAATCTCTAACCGTAATGCTGAATGACAAATCTTTAAATATGCTAAAACTTACTCCGCCGCACCTTCGCCCGCGATACCGCCGATATAATACGTAAGCCAGTCTGAAGGGTTGTCTCAATCCCGGCCAATGAGAGTCTACATCTCTAACATTTCTCTCCGTTACGCAGAATTTTGTTATTGCTCAAGCCAATGGTACCACTTTTGTTAGGTTAGGCAAGTGTTGCGAAGATGCTGCTTCAGAAAGCTACTAATTCTTACGAATGACAGAACTTTGTTCATCAAATTTGCGAACATCGACCAAATGGAACGCGTTTTGGTTTTCGTGTTAGAATTTCCCGTCGACTATTCCAGTGCCAGCAAGGTGTCTGCAGACTACAAAATTGGCCCTTAACAATGATGTTACACATTTCCACGTTATGAGCATATCTTATCATGCTGGGTAATCCGGAGGCGCTCGCTGTTCACAGCCTGACGCTTGGTCGCCCCTACCCTCCTTGCATGTAGTCGTCTGCAGTCGTGAGACATGGTATTTATAAATGTCACAGCTTCACAGATGTGCTCTACACTGTAAGAACAGCACAACAGCTTGTCACTGCCCGTTTGCCGAAACGTTAATCCTCTCAAACGGCGGACCGGAGAAAACGGCTGCTTGCCACGGCGACACAACAGCCCAGGCCGCAGCCAATTTCGAGGTCCAGTCCTTACCTCCCCTCTCGCCGTCCTAACTGAACGGTCTTGGCCACGGCTCGGCTGCTACGCCCAGAACTACCTACAGACTCACTACAGAATGAAACATTAGAATATAGGACAAAGTGGCCTCTACAAGCATCATTTCTGAGCCATAAACGTGTCAAATCCCACATCACGCCTGCATTCCTCTATCAAACATAAAAATTGCAAACCATATCACGTAGTTAACTCAAGTGCTTAATAAAATGAAACGTCAAGCTGGCTGCAGTCGGACGTATTTCAACACTCAGCATCACCTTGAGCGTCTGCAACCTTTTTCGCCTGAATTCATCCACAGCCTTCCACTCCATGCTTTACTTCTTTGCTTCAGGCTCATAATGATTAGGAGGCAAATATTTTAACGGGAAAGACCTGACTCAACTGCATTATCACTGCTGCCGCCTCTCTCCTAAGGATTTGTTCAGTGGGAAACAGCAATTGCATAAACCAAAAGGCAACTAGGTGTGTCCTGCTGAAATGTCTTGCGAAATGTTGTAAACCGATACATTACAGAGTTTTATTATCTTGAATTACCTCGATTATGACACAGAGTCCTTAGCACCACGGCATCCATTTCCTTTACGATTCCTTTCTCTTCACATACATATAAAACGACGCGCTGAAAAGTAATGAATTCGAATTTTTAATATTATTAACGTTCTACATCTTTATTCTTGCTGTCTACGTATTTATGTCTCAACACAGTCACCCTACCGACGAACATATTCCTCTCAACTAGAGGATACCGTCACTGCCTATGAAAAATAAAAGTAATAGATTATGTTCACAAAATTATAGGATTTATTCAAAACAGGCTTTCTCTGAATTAATACACAATAGAAATCGTCTTAAAATGGATTGAAGCTGTCACTGTGGTCCATTTTTGCAGTTGCATTTACAATTTTCTTAAATGTCCTTGAATACATCAAAAAAGTGTCCTTTCATTGCCACCGTCAGTTTTGGCTGGGACTAAATCCGTCGAATACTGCAGCTGATCCAGGACTGTGATCTATTTACTGTCGAATCACTCGACACAATGTTCACCTTCTGGGCTGGGGCGTTGTCGTGGGGGAGCGACCACAAACCTGCCTCCTGGTACTCGCGTCGAGTTCGAAAAACCCACCGTCTGATGTGCGTAACTTAACACAAAACTTTTTGTTGCTTTATTGCTCTACCACCATTTTCAGACGAGCGTCAGGCACATAGTGTTTCATTTGCAGTCAAGGCACCTGCTGCAGCAATGCTAGTGCTTTCATTTTCTACACTGCTGTTTTCGAAACTTCAAGAATCGTAGCGGAGTTGGTACACAATGTGTAGACCATCTGGTCATAATGTTTTTACCCTTCAGTGCATTTGTTCACACTGGATATGTCTGCACCACCTAATCACTACATAATATGACATACCTGAACTGTAATTATCAATGAAATTCGCCAGCAGCTGTGTAACTGAAGTGTTATTTTATTTTATTTTGACTGCCATTTTCGGCATTCCAGTATGTCATCTTCAGGCCACATAAGCATTTTGATTGCAATCAGTTCTTCGAATGAAGCACTTGGAATACAGTTTTGAAGTCACCAGGTCCAGAAATATATATAGCACTTTTTGAAAATATCGTTTATTTTTGAGAGATGCATGTGGAACCTGAAGATGGCAAAGTGGAATTAAAATAATACCACAATTACAGAGCTTTCGTCGAATTTCATTGATATTTACTTGACCAGCAGATGTCACCTGTCCATGATGGACCAATAGAGACAATATCTGCAGTGAAACTTTCTGGCAGATTAAAACTGTGTGCCGGGCCGAGACTCGAACTCGGGACCTTTGCCTTTCGCGGTCAAGTGCTTTACCAACTGAGCTACCTAAGCACGACTCACGCCCCGTCCTCACAGCTTTACTTCTGCCAGTACCTCGTCTCCTACCTCCCAAACTTTACAGAAGCTCTCCTGCCAACCTGCTGGTAGAACACTTGCCCGCGAAAGGCAAAGGTCCCGAGTTCCAGTCTCGGCCCGGCACACAGTTTTAATCTGCCAGAAAATTTCATATCAGCGCACACTCCACTGCAGAGTGAAAATCTCATTCTGGAATATCTGCAGTGTTGCCTAAAAATATAATCTATTGAGCGTGGACTGCTGTAGCGCTATTCGTATTAAAAACAAAGTACCATCATGGTTTAAGCCTTCAACGGCGTGCTGCGGTAAGATGGCCAGAGGACTTCAGTGTGAACCAACATAACAGATATATACCTGTAAGGAAACAAAATGCACATTTTCTGGTCATTAGTCTCCGGACAGTTATTAGTGGACCTTAATAGAGGGTGTGCCCACCATCGCCTTCACGGCGGCTAGAATTCTGTTGGGAACACTTTCAGTTGGGTGTCTAAATGTCAATGGAGGATTGGTAACTCATTTTTGCTCAATAGTTAAAAGCACAGAAGGCAGTAATAATGAATGCCGGGATTTGTAGCGTAGTCGACATTCTAACTCGTCCCAAAAGGGCGTTCCATTGGATTCACTTCGGAACTTCGGGCAGGCCAGTCCATTTTATGAATGTTATTGTCCACAAACCATAGCCTCTCAAATGCTGAATTATGACAGTGTGCCTTCTCATGTTGATACAGTCATTGCACCCGAACTGTCCCCTTACTGTACGCTACATTTAATTTCTTGTTAAGCACAATAAGCGATCCACACTCCAACCATGAAAAACACTGCCATGCCGTAACACCGACTCCTAGATCTTCACTTCTGACAATACACGTAATGGCAGGTAACATTCTCCAGGCGTTCGCCAAACCTATACACTTCCATTGAATTGCCACAGGCTAAAGTGTAACTCATCACTCAAAATATCGTTTCCATTTATCCAGTAAACAGTGACGTTACTTTTTACATCACTTCAATCGCTTGGTAGCACTGACTATAAAAGTGTTTCGTTTATGACGGCTTGCTCGACGGTTGTAACCCATTCGCTTTAACTCTCTACGCACTGTCATTGTGCTATCTGGACTCTTGATACCACTTTCTTTACTCAATAGTAACCCCTCGCGCTAATTACAACCGATGATTTACAACCATCCTCCGCAGTGCTCGACGGTCACGGCCTGTTAGTACATGAGGTCTGCCTCATCTTGGTACAGATGTGGCTGTTCCTTCACGTTTTCGTTTCACAATCGAGTCACCAGTAATAAACATGAGTAGCTTTAGAAGGGTTGAAATGTCAGTAATGGATCTGTTGGTCAAGTGACATCCGATAACTTCGAAGTCACTAGGAGCTCGTGATTGACGCATTCTTTCTGTTACTTACCGTCCACTAACAAAACAGTACTCTCTGCCTGCTGCTAAGCAGGCGGGTCCGCCTCTTGTGGCATTTGGTGGTCAGTTCTAAATTACGTAGGGAAGTATGGATACTTTTGATGAGATAGTGTAATCACGTACACTAAATTTATTTTTTCGGGATAGTAAATAAAATTTCGTACTACCCTTTCAGATTGTTCTTGCCACAGTTGTGCCTCACATACATCTTTCATATTTACGAAAGAAATTAGTGAAGTCTTTAACTTGGACGTACTACACTTGGGGAGTATCTGATAATTTCCTGATTCCTAGAATTACTGTATCCACAAGATACTAATAAACCCCTGTAGCAAATGTCTTCGTAACTCTGTTGCATAGATTTTATAGACTGTCTGAGTGATTATTTCATAAGAGAAAATCTGAATAAAATTTGAAACACTTCTTTTCTGAAAAGCATCAACTGAATGTCAGGGTCATGCGGGAAGTTATACAATTTGAGAACAGGCTCCTGCAATGTTCATTTATAGTATCATTAAATTAAAATGAAATTGCAAATTTTTGTCGGGTTCCTTGTTTTTATTTCTTTCTGCATTCCAAAATACCAATCTTAATATCTTTTTTATTTTTTAATACATAAAATTCTCGTGTTACAGTGTCAGTTGCCATACCCCTCCGAAACGGCCCGATCGATTCTGGTGAAATTTTGCATGTATATTCGGTAGGTCTGAGAATCGGTCGTAATCTATTTCCATACCCCTAAGTGATAAGGGTGGTCCACCCCAAAATTTTTTAATTTTTTTGGGCAGAACTTTTTATTTTTATTTTTTCATCATGTAGCAATAAAAATTCAAACAACCAAAATTTTCACCCTTCTACTACCAACCGCTATTTCGTAATAGCGATTTTAGTAATTTAATAATTTTCAACCCCGGTCGCTAACTGATCAATATCACTTGATCAGTTATCCCCGCCAGGGGTCTACCGGTGATACTCTTCCACTATTCGATAGATAGGTAATTGAAGAAAACGTATCAAAAGCAACGACTCGAATATCTCTCTTTGAATCGACGTAACTTAACCGAGAATTTTAACTAGGTAGCACGCGTCATTCACCAAACCGACATTTAGGCCTAGCGCACATGCATCGATTTTTAACGTACGGAAATATATCGTATTATCAAATTCTTTTACTGGAACGAAGAAGTTCCTATGCTCTCCTTTGTTCCTCTAAAAGAATTAATTCTTACAGTATTTTTACGTATCTTATTCATAATGCTGGCGAACACGTTTCGACACGAAATTTCCGGTATGTTTGTATGCTCATGGACGAGCCGTGTATCGGATGCAATTGTTAAATCCGCGCTATCCACCGTGCTGATACACACCGTTCTAAATATTCCCTAGAGATAATTTATATGGCAAAACAACGTTTGCCGGGTCAGCTATAACATATAAAGATTTTAAGAGGCGGAACGAAGTTCGCTGGGTATAGCTAGTTGCTATATAAGCATTGATTAAGAACATCTGGTACTGAATTAATATGACACTAATCATAACTAAAATAAAGGTGAAAGAAATGGAAATGTTCACTAGAATAACAAGAGAGAAAATTTTAGACTAGAGTGATCAACTGGCGCACCTTTGTTTATTGATGCATTAACCAATGAAATACATCGAAAATTAGGCCCATAACTGAAGTAAGCCAGTTCTATTAACAATACGGCACGACGAGCATATGTCACATTTTGATGAATAAATCTTCTGTCAGTAGTTCGTGTTACTGTAACCTTTGTCTTACACCAAAGTTCTATTACAGCTGCTGCTACGTCGTTCTGTAGAAGAACGAGCCATATATACTGCAGTACAGGACCGACGTCACTCGGGCGACTGCATTCAGCTCTGAGAGAGCTAAAAGAAAGTTATGACCCTATTATTCTCGGAAATGTCCCCATTTCGAAGATAATGGACAATCTGTCGCCTAAGCCAGTTCCATTAAGAAGATCAGTGTGACAAAGTACGATGGTAATATCTTGAGAGAAATATATAAGATAGTATTAAAAAGAGACAGCCACTTCTGTGGTAGTAATGTTAAGCTCAAACACAGCAGAAAAAATTAACTGCACATATCGCTGTGAAAGTAGTGGTTGAAGAATTTTACCACATTTTCTTACAACATCCAGGGCAAGCTTTGGTCATGTACTACACACTTCTGTTACTAATCATGGCATTAGACTTACGAAAATGCAGATTATATTAAAATCTTAATGGATAATACGTGGACTAATGACCACTAACATTGCCTCACACCGAAATAACACTTGCTGAGCCATTGCTGACAAGGGAAAAGGCATTAATCAAGACAGTCTGGACACTCTCCCATGATCATAATTAATAAGTCTTAACACTGCAGGTAGTACTCAAATAATAAAATTTTTGTTTCTTGTGACTAATACAACCTTTGGAAACGTGTTTTCCGAACAGACTGGACATATTGTACGGATCTATGGAAATAGCAGGAAATTCTTACTCCCAGCCCGTAATGGGAAGGATGGCCACGAACTACCTTTATCTGGCTACTTCAAACGATAAGTCTAAAAGAATACGAGGCGAACGGCTGCCAGCAGTAAATGTTGCCTACTTAAAGACTTGTAAAGTAATTAATTGACCAACTTTGTTAAAGAATGGTGGGGTGCTCGAGGACTCTGTAGATTAAACAACTTCCACATGAGAATACTGTAAAGTATCTCTATCTTTTGCTTGCAAGCGTCTCTACACCGGCAATATACAAAATCTCCCTTCTTAAATTACCGAAGAGGCGCCTGGACAAGTGATAGTTTGTTACGAAACTGGCTTAAAACTGTGACAAGGGAGGTGAATAACAAATATATCCAACAACGTTAGTAACGGTGACGGAGTTTTCAAGCAGATGAACAAGAAGAGGGTAGACCACTAGCCAAACTGCGCTTGCTCTTAGATGGAGTATCGCTACTGGACTGCGTGTTCTTCACATAATAAACAACGATGTGGTGTGGTCAAATTGCACAGCAGAGCGGCGAGACGTTTATAAAGATACTATTATGGACTTGTTCAACACCTCGCAAGAGGCATTAATTGCACTTTAGCGAAAAAACGAAGGAAGATTGGGTTTAAAGTCCTGTCGATAGCAAGGTCATTAGAGACGGAGCACAAGGTCAGATTGTGTCAAGGATGGGGAAGGAAACCGGCCGTGCCCCTTCAAAGGAACCATCTCAGCATTTGATTGGAGCGAATCACGGGAAACCTAAATCTGGATGGCCGGACGCGCGTAGAACCGTCGCCCTCCAGAACGGAAGTCCATTGTGCTAACCACTGAAGTACCTCGCTCGGTGTTAGCGAAGGAAGAACATTCTTCACGTTACAGTTACAAACTTTAGTCAGCACACTATACAAAGTCAGCACAATCAACTGTCATAGCAGCACCAGAGAGTCGAATGGGCAATATATTTTCCCGGTATATGGTAGTTTTAGTATACAGCGAACACTCTGACTGACAAATTACGTTGGGAGAGTGTTTTGGACTATGTTTGCCTGAGATAACGGTAGAGGTCGGGCAGTTGTGATAGCGGTTGCAGCCGGCACAGTGGATCAGCGTGTCGGTCAGAGAGCTGGCTGCTCTCTATAGTGAAAAAACTGAGTAAAAGGATCAACAACGAACTTCGACGAATGTCATGTGACATCCGCTACGAGTAAATGCAACGAACCACAACGGAAAAACAAGGCTAACGTTCTGTCTCTTGATCCCGGGTTCAATTCCTTTCCGGATTGGGGATTTTCTCTGCCCGTGTAAAAAAAAATTGGACAGTGTAAAAATTGGGACTTTGCATGGGCGCTGATGACGGCGCAGTTGAGCGCCCCACAAACTGAACATGATCATCATTGTGCACTCCGCTTTCTCCAGTTTGCTTTGCGTTGGGTTTTCGTATTTTGGGCATACTATTCTCGGCCCGTCACAGGGTTCGTGTTTGAGTCCCAGGACCCCGAGAAGGTTAGGCGAGTGCTGTGACCACGTGTTCCTTCTACTTCCACAGAAGCGCAAATTGTGCGTGAAGGGCACGAACGAGAAGTGATCGCCCCTACCTCTCCTCTCGCCTCGGCAGCCTCTCGTTTGTTTACTCTCGCGGCCAAAGTCCACTTTAGCGGATTTATTTGTTTATCATATGGTACTCGTGAAGAGTTCTTGAATAACAAGAGCCGGCCCGTGTGGCCGAGTGGTTCTAGGAGCTTCAGTCTGGAACCGCGCGACCGCTACGGTCGCAGGTTCGTATCCTGCCTCGGGCATGAATGTGAGTAATGTCCTTAGGTTAGTTAGGTTTAAGTAGTTCGAAGTTCTAGGTGACTGATGACCTCAGACGTTAAGTCCCATAGTGCTCAGAGCCATTTGAACCATTTCAATAACAGGAATACCTATTCACATACGAAGATTAATAAAGTGCGTACAACATTTGAGAACAGCTCTCCAGCGTAATATACGCTGGTGTGTAAAACTTAAGGACATAGCTCGACGAAACTTGGACCTTACGAAGAAATAACTAGTACAGTATTGTACAGAAGGCAACTGAAAAAATGTGCAATAAGACGAATAGAAATCACACTTTTATTCAAAGACTTTTGCTACATTGGTGTCACTGAGGAGCATCATGGCTCCCTGTATATTACAAGCGGTGGGACATTGTTCCTATTAGGGTGTGTGATCACCGTGCATGGTAATGCGGTCAGTGCGGCTGACAATTGATGGATGGTCGCTGTTGCATGTGGACGTGATGCAATACGTCACCCGAACGCATCTAATACGTGCTTAATGAGATTTAAGTCGGGGGAACGAATAGGCCAGTCCATTCCATAATATTGACTCGTTCCAGTAGTTCCCCCACTGTGCTGTTCGACTGAGTTGCGCATTGCCATCCATAAAAATGAAGTCAGGGCGGAATTAACACCAGAAAAGACGCACATCGGCAAGGACTACAGTATTAAAGTAACGTTCACCGGCGAGTGCGTTATATTCAAAATTAGAAGGCCATGCAGCTTTATCCCTCCTCACACCATATCACCTGCACCACCAAAACCATCGTGTTCGACAATGTTCCTGGGTGCATTACGCGTTCCCACACAAGCTATACGATGGTACGTCGAGCATTGCCGCTCACGATCATTTTGGTGCTCCAAGTGTTATGATGTGGGGACGTATGGTGTTTCATGGGTGTACCATCCTCCAAATCTTGGAACACTTAAACGGTCAACGTTATCGTAGCACTGTGTTCGTTCCTCATGTATCTTCAGGGGTGCATTTGGCCATGACTTTCTCTTACGGATAATAACGCGCGACCGTGTCAAGCAGCGCAGGTGGAGCAGCTTTTGGAACGATATTCGGTGAATCGACTAACTCGAACATTCCCCCGACTTCAATCCCATCGAGGAAGTTGAGATGCGGTGTTCAGAGGTACATCAACACTTCTGATGCACCAGTGACAATCCAGCAGTCGTCAACCGCTCTAATGGAGACAACTAACAGCCTGCCACGAGAACTCATTAACAGTCTTTTGGTTAGCATGGGAGCATGTTGCTGAGGAAGCATTCCACTTCGCGAGGATCATACACTCTATTAAGATCCATGTTCCACTTTAATTAATGTCCGCATTAGCTTGATCTATCGTACTGATTTCAATATATTTTTGCCTGTGACCAAAGAACTCATTTTTGATCGCCTCACTGAGGTTTTTTTTTTTTTTTTTTTTTTTTTTTTTTTTTTTTTTTTTTTTTTTTGCAGCTGCCTTCTGTAATGTACTGTAGCAGTTATTTACATCTGTAATATACTGTAGCAGTTCTTTCCATGTATTGTTCAAGTTTCATGGATCTACGTTACTTTGCAGTGACACTTTCGTAGCCACGCGGGATTAGCCGAGCGATGTAAGGCGCTGCAGTCATAGACTGTGCGGCTGGTCCTGGCGGAGATTCGAGTCCTCCCTCGGGCATGGGTGTGTGTGTTTGTCCTTAGGATAATTTAGGTTAAGTATTGTGTAAGCTTAGGGACTAATGATCTTAGCACTTAAGTCCCATAAGATTTCACACACATTTGAACATTTTGAACACTTTCGTACTTAGGTGTTGCACACCGGTCTAATATATATGACAACTGTTATAGGCCAACGTCGAGGCCTTTTATATAGTTTCACTTCACTCGCCACTACCATAAAATCTCCGAAAGAACGCTTGTAGACGCGTTCACGGCATTTTAAGACAACATGAGTGACTGTCTGTCGTTCAGCACCACAGTGATGATGATAATTGTGCCACTTGTGGAGAATGTCTGCACATCTTCCGTGGCTCATTCGGATACGATCCAGAGTAGTCCAAACTGTTCCAGTATGGTGACATGCGCGGAGTTTCTTCTGGAAGCATGGGAGCTCTAGGCATTGTGGAAATGCATTGATTGCTAGCAGCGTTTCCATCAAACGATGGCATTGTATTAAACTTCAGCATGAGCCCTGGCTGTGATAAGAGCGGGATGACATGATCTCAATCATTTCCGCTTGATAGAGAACACGGCATTCAATACTGGAAGGTCTGGCTTGTCAAAAGTCTTCTGATATTCACTTAGTAGAGTGTTGTTCCATCTAATACAAGGAGGTGCACTGTGATTCGAGGCTAGTAACCAATATGTGGGAGGACACTGTATTAAACCACTACCAGACGTGCATATATTCGTTAAGTATTACATCTATTGATTTACGTATAGGCTTTTCATTTTACTGGTTTTACTTTGCTATTGAATACAGTGAGTGCTGATGTTCCAAGAGTGAATGGTTTTTTTTTTTTTAATCGAAAATGGATGCAGCTGAACTCCGTGACTATTCTCTTGTAGAGTACAGAATTGTAACTGCTACCAGTCACAACGGAAGATAATTTTATTTAACACGCGAGCGATTTCGAACTTCTGCTCATCTTGAGGTGAATTTCAATTTATGTACATGTTTCCATACTCAGTGTTGAAGATTACTGTTTAAATCAAAATAAAACAATGAGATACTGACTAAATAGACTCAAATGAAACATTTGGAAGTGGCTGAGCGACATATGTTGTAAAATATTATAGTACTTACATACAGATGCTGTATCCACATCACTTTCACATTACATTTACCACATCTTTTTTTACAAAAATATTTCGTTTTTACGCATTAACTGTACATTAGTCGATATGCTAATTACTGGTGCTTCCATTTTACAGTATTTATTCGATTAAGTAAAGACACTTTAGACGTTAGTAACTTCAGGAGCACAACCACTCACAGTACATATATCTCAGACACTGCCAAATGTTTCATATATGTCTATTTAGTCGTCAACACGCTATTTGCTTTTGATTTAAACAGTGATCTCCGGCACTGAGTATGGAAACATGCACATGAATTTCAACCACCTGAAGACGGGCACAAACCTGAAACCTTTTGTGTGTTACATAAAATCACCTGCTATTGTGACAGGCAGTGGTTATTATTTTACACCCTATTCTAAGAGTGTCTGCTGACAATGCCCTACATGTGTCACAGAGGTTATGAAGAATGTTTGTTCTGCTACTGAGATTAGCAGAGGCAGCCACATAATTTCGGAGATCTCTGAGCTAGTAAAATTAATTTCTCACACAATGATCAAATTAAAGTACTCGCACTATGCGCGGGAAGGTGTTATTAAGGGATGTTGACGATGTAAACAACAACTTCGATGTCGATGTCATGCGGCTACAGGGATGTTAATCCGTGGATTACACGAAGAGATCCGCTGCAGGTATTGAATATGTCATTAAGGGGAAAAAATATCTTCGGAAACTCGAGTATAAATGAAGATGCAGCCGACTAAGTAGCTGAAAGTTTCCTGTGAATTTCGCAGAAATCACTGAGGATAGGCGACCACAACTCACAGGGAGGAAGACTGCAGAAGAGGTTATATTGGAAACCGAAGAAGTTTCTACTGACACGAGAACTGTAGCCTGCGTTTTATGCTAATTTTATTGCCAGTATTAAACATGATGAGATTTCGCAGTTAAGAAGTATTGTGGGAGTTGAAGCTATGTTTTTTTAACGTGAAAATGTCGGTAGTCACAATTTTTTTTGGGCTGAGACAAAGTCTGTGATGATATTTATCACAACTGAGTCTCCAAATTCTACAGAGTGACAATTATTAATCGACGAGGAGGAACTTAAATAGTGGCAATTATTTATTCACAACCGATACAAAAGAGTTACATGTTTGCACCTGCTACTGTCCTTCAAAGTAGCCACCAGCGTTGTGTTGAACCCGTTACAGCGATGTGGAAGGCGCAGTATACCGTTAGCAGAGCCTGGTCTGTTGATGGTGCGAATGGAGCGGTCTAAAGTTATGGTGATTCTCGTATACGACTGTGATGGTCTTATCCCAACGCATTACGTTCCTCCACGGCAGACCGTCAATGCACAGTATTACTGTTCGTTTTTGGAGCATCACCTGCGACCAGCTTTGCGAAAGAAGCGGCGACACTTTCTGCGCAACCCAACACACCATTTTGCACGACAATGCAGCTCTGTTCGGTCGAAGGGACTGGGAAGTACTGTACCATCCACCATACTCCTCGGACCTATGTCCTTGTGACTTTGATTTGACTCCGAAAATGAAGGAACTACATCGTGGCATTCAGAACTGTTCCAGAGATTCGACAGGCAGTAGACCGCTCCATTCGCACCATCAACAGAACAGGCTCTGCTAACGGTATACTACGCCTTCCACATCACTGGCAACGGATTCTACACAACGCTGGTGACTACTTTGAAGGACAGTAACAGCTGAAAACATGTAACTCTTTTGAGTCGGTTGTGGATAAATAGTTGCCGCTATTTAAGTTCCATCCCTCGTATATGAAATAAAATCGTCATATCGTCTGAACGGTTTGTGTTAGCACGTTCAAGCTGCACAGTTGGCCGCGGTGTATGATGCGTCTGCATTGTTTGGTTTACCGACGAAGCCCACTCTCATTTCGATAGGTTCGTCAGTAAGCCAAATTGGCGCATTTGGAAGACTGAGAATCCGCATTTCACTATCAAGAAGTCTCTTCACCCTGAGCAGATGACTGTGTGCTGTGTAATGTCCAATCACGAAATAATCGATGCGCTATTCCTTGATGCCATGTTGACTACCGAACTGTAAGTGAAGGTTTTGGGGGACTATTTCATCCCCATTATCCAAACTGACCCTTATTTCGACAAGATGCGGTTTACGCAAGACGGAGCTCGTTCGCATCGAAGCAGGAGAATATTTGATGTCCTGGTGGAGCAGCCTGAGACACCCAAAGGCCACACCCAAAGGCCACTGGCATGGGCCTCGATTGGGGCCATGTTCTCCGAATCCTGAAACATGCGACTCCTTTTTGTGGAGATATGTTAAAGACAAGGTGCACAGCATTAACCACAAAACCCTTGCTGGGCTGAAAACAGCCATTCAGGAGGTCATCGACAGCATCGATATTCCGACACTTCAGTGAGTCATGCAGAATTTCGCTATTCGTCTACGCCATATCATCGCCAATGACGGCAGTTATATCAAACATGTCATAACCTAAATCCGAATATATGAAGCCTCGTTTACATGTTGAATAATGTGTGTGCACGCCGTAGTTTGTAATTATCTTTTTTCCACGTAATTCACATGGTTCAAATGGCTGTGAGCAGTATGCGACTTAACTTCTGAGGTCATCAGTCTCCTAGAACTTAGAACTAATTAATCCTAACCAACCTAGGGACATCACACATATCCATGCTCGAGGCAGGATTCTAACCTGCGACCGTAGCGGTCGCTCGGTTCCAGAGTGTAGCGTCTAGAGCCGCACGGCTACTCCGGCCGGCTCCATATAATTCAATAATTGTCACCCTGTATGTGGCATTTTGTATAATATCCAGCCGAGATCATCTGTCTCTCGCTGTCTCACAGAGCAAAACTTTATCATCCAATCACCAGTTTCATTCTGATCACGGTTTCGTCGCCAGAACATACTCAGCACACCGGTATCAGTTGAACTTCGGACGGAATGATGTAAGTAATGTATTGCATTAACGCCTTGTAATTTTCAATCTACGGCTAGAGATATCATCATCACCAACTGACACACAAACTGATTGTCTAGATTATGTTTTATAGACATAGCGTTAACACGTTAGCAGGTTCTTCATTAGCCTAATGCTGCTGATGCAATGAAATATTATGACGTTTCTGTCATTCTTGGGAGCGGTAGATATCATGTCAGCATATTGTTGCTGTAGATTTCTGTCGTATAACAGGTAGCAGCAGTTCACTCGCGGGGAACATGAAATAAAACGTCGCACATCTTCAACTTTGTTTCTTTTCATTTTATTAGTTTTGATTTTTCATTTTTGCCAATGATATGTGTGGTCTCATTGCTAAGCAGAATGTCTACGACACCCGCATGACATGGCTTTGTATTCCGCAAACTTAAAGCAGTTAAGTAATCAATTGACATATTAAATGGGGCTCATTGTAACGAGATATTTCGTAACTATGAGGTAGGATATTGACTCGCAACAGACAAGGTGACTCTAAGGACTTGAAATTTCGATTTTCTTGGTGTTTATGGAATTTGAAGATAAGTGCTCATGCATCAATTGTAGTTCAAAAAATCAAAAATATTGAATTTGATGATTAGCACACTTCTCTGCTCAGTTAAGTAAAAACATATTTTAATTTTTTAACCGTCGCCGGTAGCTGAGTGTGTAGCGTTTGAATTTTATAATCGGCGAAATATATTCGCAAACTGCATAACTGGCTATCAGTACACGCACCCGGATCGATCAAAAACCTCCATACGTCACGGTGCATAATACATCTCATGCTCGCGTATATTCTTGGATTCCATGTTAGGGAGAGAGACTATCATTCTCGTCGCCGTTTGGCATTGCTATGGCATGAAAACAGTATGGCAGTGTCTGTTCATTGTATAGTCTAATGCAATGTCTTTCAGACATTCGCTGCCGACGATCAACACCCATAGTAAAATAACGATATGTATGAGCAAATTGCGAATACGGTTAAACATCACTTGCACAAATGATTAGTTGACAGATTAAAATCTGTGTCGGACCGGAAATCGGAACGTATTTTCCGCTTAACAGGAGCAGTCGCCCAAACCACTTCGCTACAGGCGCAAGCCCCGCCTGCCCCCTCCCCCCCCCCCCCCCCGCCCCCCTCTCCGCCCGACCGACCCAAACTTCCATATGTCACAGTGAATCTTACAATCATTAGTTGAAAACTGACTATTAATAATTCCTTTTTTGTTTCATCGATTAACAAACACTGAATCATAATTATTAATAACAATAACATACTTTTGTCTTAAATTATACATTGTATGAGATAAATTAAAACTTTCTGTGGAGATACAAAATGCCTTAAGGTTGAATAAAAAATAAAAAAAACATAAAATCTGTGTTAGACAGGGTCATGGAACAGTAAGGCCTGCTTAACGGTAGCAGTCGCCCAAAACCACTTTCGCTATTCGTGCTCATTTCCGTACCGACACATATTCCATACGTCACAGTGAATCTTGTAATCGTAAGATGACTAGTTCGAAACTATCAATAATTCCTTTTTTGTGTTGTTGGTTAAGAAACAATGAATCATAATTATTAACAAAAATAATATAATTTTATTTTTATTTATGCATTGTATGAAATCAGTTAATAATTTCTATAGGCGTATAAAATGCCTAAATGTTAAATCGAAACAAATATAAAAGCTGTGCCAGAATGGAACTCGGAACCGCACTTCTCGCTATTCGTGCACGTCCCACAGACCGACCCAAACTTTTATACGTCGCAGTGATCTTGTAATCGTAAGATCACTAGTTCGAAACTGAGGGTTAAGAATAACTTTGTTTATTTAGTTGATTAATAAACACTGAATTAATTATATGTAAAAAATAACGATCTATTATTTTTAATTAGACGTCGTATGAAAGAAATTGACCCGCCAGGTTAGCCGAGAGCTGGATGTGGTTTTTAGGCGGTTTTCCACACCCCACTAGGTGAGTACCGGGCTGGTCCCCACGTCCCGCCTCAGTTACACGGCTCGCAGATATCGGAACACATTAGCACTATTCCATGGATTACACTGCGCACAGACATTTGGGGTACACTAATTCCGTCCCGGGGGGTACGGGATGGCGGCAGGAAGAGCATCCGGCCACCCCTTCTAT
Source organism: Schistocerca americana (assembly GCF_021461395.2). NCBI lineage: Eukaryota > Metazoa > Arthropoda > Insecta > Orthoptera > Acrididae > Schistocerca > Schistocerca americana. Next base: position 479,128,941 of record NC_060121.1, read on the forward strand.
TAACCTTGCCAAATCCGATTAACCATGCCGACCCTGTATCCTTGTGGGAAAAGGCACAAGCAAAAGAAAGAAAGAATGATAGAAAGAAAGTCGTATGAAAGAAATTAAGAAATATTACAGACATTTAAAATGCGTTAAGGTTAAATCGAAAAAAAAATATGTTTACACATCAATAATACTGTTCAGTCTCTAGAGGTAAAGCGAAATGTGTTAATTTCTACTTAATATTTTTCGTTATTGTACCGAATTTCAATTAATTGTGAATAGTCGTTTTCTAATGTGAATAGTGATTAAGAATAATATGTGTTATTCTTAATTTAAAAGAGTGATAAGTATTTGTCAGTTCACATTTCCAGTTGTTAATTAACAAGCATTTTAAATAAAGGTAAAAAAAAGGTATTGCTTGCTTGTTTCGAGTAGATGACTTAAAGAAAGCAAGTCTCTTACGGTACATACCCAGCTAAGAAATAAAATATTAATAAATAGAAATATGTTGTATTTCGAAAGAGCTACTAAGAATTCTAACGTTCAAAATTGTTCCTTACCGATTTTTTTTAATGTACTGCTTTAGGTGATTGATATCTGGTCACTGAGCTTTAACGCCTACCAAGTATGAAGAAAATCGAGGAGAGCCAGTGCAGAACGTAGCCTTGTTATATAAACTGCAGTGTCCGCCCCAGTAGCTGAGTGGTCAGCGTGACGGATTGCCGTCCTCTGGGCCCGGGTTCGATTCCCGGCTGGGTCGGAGATTTTCTCCGCTCAGGGACTGGGTGTTGTGTTGTGTTCATCATCCTTTCATCCCCATCCGGCGTGCAGGTCGCCCAATGTGGCGCCGAATGTAATAAGACCTGCGATATGGCGGCCTGACCTGCCCCGCGAGGGGCCTCCCGGCCAATGACGCCAAACGCTCATTTCCATCAACTGCAGTTGGGGACTATTCAGACACACACCAAATGCGATGTTTGAAAATTACTTACACGCTTGTACTTGTAACGCTGATTGAAATTCAAAAAACTACTTGCTATTTAAGGGGGGTAGGACGTCAAACGGGCCGACTTGGAGCAGGAGAGTCACCACAAGACATTTTAATTTCTACTGTCTATACTTTTACAAATAAATTCACAAAACTTTGTCACCATGACCAGGAAGGATTGAGGACTCACACTCATCGCAGTGGAAGTTCAAAAACGTAGCCAAATACCTTTTCTTACATGCGAAATTTCATCATTTTTTCACTTATTACTGGCTGCATTTGTTGTTACAGGTACACTCTTCTTCATAAGTAAGCGAGATTCTTCGATGAATTTTTCATAGGATACAAAGAGTAGTTACAGGTGTATGAAACTCTAGAATTTTCCAAATCTATTAAAAAACTGGAAAAATTGAGATAATCAACTATAAAACTTAAATTTTTTCTAAACATGAAGTTTAAAATGTAACAGTTCATTCATTTTTTCATAAATGAAATAACTTCTAGAGTTTCATACACCTGTAACTATGGTTTGTATGCTGTGCAAAATTCATCGAAGAATCTCTCTTACTTATGAAGAAGAGTGTACCTACAGCAACAAATGCTGCCATTAGTAAGTGAAAAAATGATGAAATTTCACATGTAAAGAAAATTATTTCGTTATTTTTTCGAACTTCCACTGCTATGAGTGTGAATTCTGAATCCTTCCTGGTCATGCTGACAAAGTTTTATGAATTTATTTGCAAAACTATAGACAGTGGAAATTAAAATGTCGTGTGGTGCCTCTCCTGCTCCAAATCTGCCCGTTTGACGTCCTACCACCCTTAATTCAATTAAAGTCTGAAATGATTTTGACGTATTCAGTTCAAGTAATCGGTCGCAATCAACACCTACAGGTTTAGTCTCCATTAAGGACGAAGTGTAAGACAACATATGTATCAGCCTCTGCACAGATACCTGTTTCTGACCTGAAAGACATTAAAAAAAATCTTTTCCAAAGAGCAGCTTCAGCAATTGCACGAAGTACCGTACGCCACTGCGTTGTCCGTCCGTGGAAAATCGAAGTGCGGCTTTGCTCCCAGTGGACGATATTGAGACCTCAGCCCGCCACTAGGCAGGCGTCTGCATGAAGTTATTGGCTGGAATCTCCGATGACGTGGACAGCTCCACGTCCAGAAAATAGAGGGAAAAAAATGGCGGCAGCCTGGCGGTGGCAGTGGCGGCGGCCGCGGGCGCTCTCGCGTCACGTCACGCCGCGGCACGCCTGCCAGGGTCGCGCGCCAGATAGCGACCGCGTGCCGTGATGGATGGCCCTGCGTGGCCAACCAGCCCTGCTGCCTGCCGCCTACCGCCCTTATGCATATCCAGCGGCCACGCACACCGTGACAAATGTGTCCGCATTTTCCGCTCCGTTAGCACAAAAATAAAACGGAACACTCTGATCGTCTCTGGACTCCAATCGCGGCAATCGAGGCGCACGGTGGCTCGCATTCCCTGAGCTCGTTTCAGTCCACTGCGTCAGTCTCAGAACGTATGCCCCTTCCAGAGGAAATGACGTTGCACGATTATTTTTCCTAGCCCATAACTTTCCTCTTGTCGTGTGCATTTCTTAGAATTTCTTTGGGTTCCCTCCGAGTCCACATTGTCACAAGCAGCCCTTTGTGTGAGATGTAGCACTTGAACTGTGTTGGCGCCTATCGATATTTCACAGCGGTGACAAAAGTCATGAGACAACGCTATAAAGATGGCGGTAGTATTGCACGTATAAGGTTGTGATATTCCTGGCTGTGGCCGCCAGTATTATATCTTGCTAGAAGCTCGCCCTCATGCAGCTTGATACACATGAAGTAGCATATGGTACAAAAGTGGAGTGAGGTACAAGCAGCAGATGGTACAGTACGTACTATTCCCGTGGGCGAGTCCGTCAATTGTACTGAACTTGCTTCTGATTGGTCGGCACATTCGTGTGTTAGGCGCCAAAACTCGTAACTTCTCTTATTAATTATTTATATACTTCTCATTGTATTTAACCCAGTTTTCAGTATGAAGTCTCTCATCGTTGCCCTAAGATGTTACCGATTTTGTTTATTAATTTTCACTAGTTTTGAGAAACATAGCCGTCAGCTGTGGCCGAGTGGTACTGGCGTTTCAATCTGGAACCGCGTGACTGCTACGGTCGCAGGTTCGAATCCAGCCTCGCGCATGGATTTGTGTGATGTCCTTAGGTTGGTTACGTTTAAGTAGTTCTAAGTATAGGGTAATAATGACCTCAGATGTTAAGTCCCATAGTGTTCAGAGCCATATGAAGCCATTTTTGAGAAACATAACAGTAATGATATTACAACAGAAGTGGAACTTAGCGTCGCTTCGACTGCGGTTGTCACTCTGTTTCGGGTGTTATTCAGAGCCGGATGTGCATCTCTGTTTCGAACTCTATATCGGAAGTTGTCAGAAAAGTTACCGTACTATTAAGAAAGCAATGTCGAATGTTGTAGAAGAGTGTGTAAAAAGTGATATTGTAAAATATAAACTAACAGGATACACTAACGTGAGGTGCCCCCTACCGTCATTCTCAGTACTACACATCTTGCCCTCTGTAGATACAGAAACTAGCCTGGGCAAGTGGAATCCACAAAAAAAGCACAAACACAGGTTCAGGTTCGAGATGATAACATAGCAGCCTCCGCCGTAGAAGATCCAACGACCGACAAGCTGTCTTATGCGCTGGGGACACAAATTTAGAATACGACAGGTTGGTGGAAAGAATGGTTCGGGACCCTTATTGAGTGTGCACAGATCTGACTTTCAAAGGACATATATAATTTATAATGTATGAAAGGGCAGTGCATAGATGGGCGCTGTCATATGAGTTCAGGTGATTCATGTGGAAAGGAGTCCGATGTGTTACGGCCTTACGACAGGCATTAAAAGACTCTGAACACTGGCAGTTGCCGTTAGATGCATGGGACGTTCCATTTCCGAAATCGTTAAGGAATTCAGTATCCCCAGACCCATAGTGTCAAGGGCGGGCCGAGAATACCAAATCTGAGTCGTTACCTTTCACTGCTGACAACGCCTTCACTTCGACACAGAGCAGTGGCGTTTGCGTTGAATTGTCAGTGCTAACAGAGAAGAAGAACTGATCGAACTGTTCGCAGAAATCAGTGCCGGACGTACGATGAACGCATCCGTTCCTATAGTGCGACGAAATTTGGGGTCAATTGGCTATGCCAGCAGACGACCGACACAAGTGCCTTTGCTAACAGCACGATATCGTCTGCAGCACCGTTTCTGGCCTCGTGTCGATATCGGCTGGACCCTAGACGACCGGATAACCGTGGCCTGGTCAGATGATTCCCGGTTTCAGTTGGGAATAGCTGATGGTAGGGTTCGAGTGTGATGCATACCCCACGGAGCCATGGACCCAATGTGTTAACTAGGTAGTGTGCAAGCTGAATGTGGCTCCACAACGGTGTGGGCTGCGGTTACATGAAATCAACTGTGTCCACCGTTCGTTAACCATTAGCAGCCATTCATGCACTGCATGTTCCCATACAACGATGAACTTTTGATTGATGACACTGTGCCGTATGACCGGGCAGACTTATTCGCTACTGATCTGAGGAACATTCTGGACAGTTCGAGCGAATGATTTGGCCATCCAGATCGCACGACGTGAACCCATCGAACATCTTTGGGGCATAATCGAGAGGTCTGTGTGTGCAAAAAAACATCTACAGATGTAGCATGGATCAATATTTCAGAAATGACTTGTTGATTCCGTTCCACGTGGAGTTGCTGCATTACTCTGGGAAGACGGATGTCCTACACTTTATTAAGAGGTACGCCATGACATCTGTTACCTCAATGTGTGTGTGGTTACACTGTTATTAAGTAACGGCTTCCCGCGTGGCTCTACAGAGAGTGTGTGCGTTGAATGGCGAGTCTTTTCCGGGCGCCCAGGCCTCATAAACAGGAGTCTGGCTGTCAAGAGGCAGAATTGCGACTAACAACGAGAGCGCTGTCCCCGTTCTTGACAGACAAGCTTTGCGGGCGCTTTCAGAGAAGGGCGTGGCTGAATCCGTGAGGTCGACGCCAGCAGCTGCGGTGCCAGCGAGGGCAGGATGCAAAATGGCAGCCTTACATCGGGCGAAGAAATTGTCGGGTCGTGGGAGGCGGCCAGAAGAATACTGGTGTATCTGTGTCCGCCTGGGGCAGCCCCTGTTCAACCGAAAGAGCCATGCTCCGTGAGCTCGTTTCAGATCTTTGCCATCGCGGTGAACTTGTACCGCGAACCGGACTCCAAAATTCAGTACAATGTCATCAGCATTATTTGCCGGACGATGTTTCTAATAAGTACAGTCATCTGTTACTTGGTGGCTAGTTCTTATCGACAGGCTTGATCGTACTGGACTACTTTTCGTGTTAAAAGGTTCCCGCCTGTTATTTGTTCTTATCATTACAAGTTGGAAGAACATATTTGTAGAGTTTGAGAATAATATGTGTGATACAGGTAGTCGGAACGTGCTCAGCGTGTGGGTTCGGTCTTAAGGCTTTTGTAAAGTGATTTCTTACAATATTTCTTATTTGTTGCCCAGACTTGGTAAATTTTATTTGCTTAGCATCTGTTCATTTGCTTAGAACTTAGAACTACTTAAACCTAATTAACCTAAGGACATCACACACATACATGAATGAGGTAGAATTCGAACCTGCCACCGTAGCGGTCTCGCGCTTTCAGACTGTAGCGCCTAGGACCGCTCGGCCACGAATATTCACAGGACAGATGTTGTTGTTGTTGTCTTCAGTCCTGAGACTGGTTTGATGCAGCTCTCCATGCTACTCTATCCTGCGCAAGCTTCTTCATCCCCAAGTACCTACTGCAGCCTACATCCTTCTGAATCTGCTTAGTGTATTCATCTCATGGTCTCCCTCTACGATTTCTACCCTCCACGCTGCCCTCCAATACTAAATTGGTGATCCCTCGATGTCTCAGAACATGTCTTACCAACCGATCCCTTCTTCTAGTCAAGTTGTGCCACAAGCTCCTCTTCTCCCCAATTCTGTTCAATACCTCCTAGTCCGCAGCTCGTGGTCGTGCGGTAGCGTTCTCGCTTCCCGCGCCCGGGTTCCCGGGTTCGATTCCCGGCGGGATAAGGGATTTTTCTGCCTCGTGATGACTGGGTGTTGTGTGCTGTCGTTAAGTTAGTTAGGTTTAAGTAGTTCTAAGTTCTAGGCGACTGATGACCATAGATGTTAAGTCCCATAGTGCTCGGAGCCATTTCAACCATTTCTACCGGCGGCACACACATACCTGCTAATTAGTTATGTGATCTACCTATCTAATCTTCAGCATTCTTCTGTAGCACCACATTTCGAAAGCTTCTAGTCTCTTCGAATCTAAACTATTTATCGTCCACGTTTCACTTCCATACATGGCTACACTCCATACAAATACTTTCAGAAACGACTTCCTGACATTTAAATCTATACTCGATGTTAACAAATTTTTCTTCTTCATAAACACTTTCGTTGCCATTGCCAGTCTACATTTTATATCCTCTCTACTTCGACCATCATCAGTTATTTTGCTCCCCAAATAGCAAAACTCCTTTACTACTTTAAGTGTCTCATTTCCTAATCTAATTCCCTCAGCGTCACCTGACTTAATTCGACCACATTCCATTATCCTCGTTTTGCTTATGTTGATGTTCATCTTATACCCTCCTTTCAAGACACTGTCCATTCCGTTCAACTGCTCTTCCAAGTCCTTTGCTGTCTTTGACAGATTTTCAATGTCATCGGCGAACCGCAAAGTTTTTATTTCTTCTCCATGGATATTAATACCTACTCCGAATTTTTCTTTTGTTTCCTTTACTGCTTGCTCAATATACAGATTGAATAACATCGGGGAGAGGCTACAACAATGTCTCACTCGCTTCCAAACCATTGCTTCCCTTTCATACCCCTCGACTCTTATAACTGACACCTGGTTTCTGTGCAAATTGTAAATAGCCTTTCGCTCCCTGTATTTTACCCCTGCCACCTTGAAAGAGAGTATTCCAATCAACATTGTCAAAAGCTTTCTCTAAGTCTACAAATGCTAGAAACGTAGGTTTGCCTTTCCTTAATCTTTCTGCTAGGATAAGTCGTAGGGTCAGTATTGCCTCATGTGTTCCAACATTTCTACGGAATCCAAACTGATCTTCCCCGAGGTCGGCTTCTATCAGTATTTCAATTCCTCTGTAAAGAATTCGCGTTAGTATTTTGCAGCTGTGACTTATTAAACTGATAGTTCGGTAATTTTCACATCTGTCAACACCTGTTTCATTGGGATTGGAATTATTATATTCTTCTTGAAGTCTGCGGGTATTTCGCCTGTCTCATACATCTTGCTCACCAGATGGTAGAGTTCTGTCAGGACTGACTCTCCCAAGGCTGTCAGTAGTTCTAATGGAATGTTGACTACTCTGGGGGCCTTGTTTCGACTCAGGTCTTTCAGTGCTCTGTCAAACTCTTCACGCAGTATCGTATCTCGCATTTCATCTTCATCTACATCCTCTTCCATTTCCATAATATTGTTCTCATGTACATCGCCCTTGTATAGGTCCTCTATATACTCCTTCCACCTTTCTGCCTTCCCTTCTTTGCTTAGAACTGGATTTCCATCAAAGCTCTTGATATTCATGCAAGTGGTTCTCCTTTCTCCAAAAGTCTCTTTAATTTTTCTGTAGGCAGTATCTATCTTACCCATAGTGAGATAAACCTCTACATCCTTACATTTGTCCTCTAGCCATCCCTGTTTAGCCATTTTGCACTTCCTGTCGATATCATTTTTGAGACGTTTGTATTCCATTTTGCCTGCTTCATTTACTGCATTTTTATATTTTCTCCTTTCATCAATTAAATTCAATATTTCTTCCTTTACCCAAGGGTTTCTACTAGCCCTTCTCTTTTTGCTTATTTGATCCTCTGCTGCCTTCACTATTTCATCCCTCAAAGCTACCTATTCTTCTTCTACTGTATTTCTTTCCCCCATTCCTGTCAATTGTTCCCTTATGCTCTCCCTGAAACTCTGTACAACCTCTGATTCTTTCAGTTTATCCAGGTCCCATCTCCTTAAATTCTCACCTTTTTGCAGTTTCTTCAGTTTTAATCTACAGTTCATAACCAATACATTGTGGTCAGAGTCCACATCTGCCCAGGAAATGTCTTACAATTCAAAACCTGGTTCCTCAATCTCTGTCTTACCATTATATAATCTATCTCAGACCTTCCAGTATCTCCAGGGTTCTTCCATGTATACCACCTTCTTTCATCATTCTTGAACCAAGTGTTAGCTATGATTAAGTTATGCTCTGCGCAAAATTCTACCAGACGGCTTCCTCTTTCATTTCATAGCCCCAATCCATATTCACCTACTATGTTTCCTTCTCTCCCTTTTCCTACTCTCGAATTCCAGTCACCCATGACTATTAAATTTTCGCCTCTCTTCACTATCTGAATAATATCTTTTATCTCATCATACATTTCATCAATTTCTTCATCATCTGCAGAGCTAGTTGGCATATAAACTTGTACTACTGTAGTAGGCGTGGGCTTCGTGTCTATCTTGGCCACAATAATGCGTTCACTATGCTGTTTGTAGTAGCTTATCCGTACTCCTATTTTTTATTCATTATTACACCTACTCCTGCATTAACCCTATTTGATATTGTATTTATAACCCTGTATTCACCTGACCAAAAGTCTTGTTCCTCCTGCTACCGAACTTCACTTATTCCTACTATATCTAACTTTAACCTATCCATTTCCCTTTTTAAATTTTCTAACCTACCTACCCGATTAAGGGATCTGACATTCCACGCTCCGATCAACTACTGAAAAGGCTACTGCCCCTCTTCAGGAACCACAAGTTTCGCTGGCCTCTCAACAGATACCCCTCCGTTGTGGTTGCACCTACGGTACGGCTATCTGTATCTTTGAGGCACGCAAGCCTCCCCACCAACGGCAAGGTCCATGGTTCATGGGGGGGACAGGACAGATATAATTAGTTAAACACAATAACAAATAAAATTAACGCACTAAAGAGAAAAATAGTAGCGTACGGCAGGAACAAGTGTGACTGAGATAAGAAAACTGGGATCTAATGTAATCAAAGGTTTAAAAGTAATGACAGAAGTGAATACTAATTGGAATGACCGCCCTTTAATTGGTTGCTTCTTCTTAAAATGTGTTGACAGAAGAACGTGCTTTCTCTCTCTCTTTCCTGGAAGACACGGTAAAGTTCACAGAAGTGGGAGTCTTGGTGGTTTCTCATGTAAGCCTGCCGCAATGGAGAAGGTGGGGTTGTATGGGATGCCTAGAAAGCCGATGGCGCTGTTGAGATTCATTTCCGCTCTCAATACTTAAGACTCATTTTTCTTTCTGTTAGTTGTGTCACTTAATTTGGACAGAATTGTGACGAGTCATGTTTTAAAACCAGCAGAGTATTGGCAATATTGATATTTGCAATGCTATGCTGAAGCATTCTAAAGACCTTAACAATGTAATAAGCGCTAATTACGCAATTACTTGTTCTAATGGAGTGCTCTTACTATTGATGACGCGGTCGTGATACGATTTTAAAAATAACTTTAATATTTTCAGTCATCTTCCTATCGTTGTGTAGTGGCCGTTGTGTACTTAGCTAAGAGGGGCGTTCAATAATTAATGCAACATGTTTTAACTCTCGGCCAATTTCCATTGAAAAAAATGCCGAATTTTTGTGAGACATCGTAGAATACTCTCGCTTTAGTCAACTGTTAGCGACGCTATACGTAGCCTTCAAAAACACGTCTGTGATGGAGGTGCGTTACAATCAGAGAGCTTTCATTAAGTTTCTTTTGGCGAAAAATAGCAGCATCGCAGAAATTCGTAAGTGGTTGCAGGAAGTGTAGGAGTCCTGGCAGTGAACACAAGCACGGTGAGTCATTGGGCGAAGCATCTATCATCAGCGCGACAGGGTTACACAAACTTGTCTGACTTCCCACGTGCAGGCGGCCACGCTCAGCAGTGAGCCCTGCAACGTTGAAACTTGAGGACACTTTCATTCGAGGTGATCGACGGATCAGTGTCAAACACCTCGCTGCTCAGTTGGACGTCTCTATTTGTTGTGCTGACCCACCCTTCTACCATTTGGGTTGCTCAAAGGTGTGTGCCGGCTGGGTCCCTCACCGCCTAACAGAATACCATTAAGAACAACGAAGGAACATCTGTGTGGAATTGATTGCGCATTACGAGCCTGATAGCGACAGTTTTTTGTCGATCATTGTCACAGGCGATACAAAGTGTAGTCATTACTTCGAAATGGAAACAAAACGGCAATCCATGCGTTGTTACCACACCACCTGTTGTCCGAAGAAAAAGATATAAGGCGCACCCTCATCTAATAAAGTCTTCATAAGGGGTTATTCTGTTTGATGTCCTGCCTCATGTTACAACGACCATTTCTGAAGTGTATTGTTCCCCCCCCCCCCCGCCCCCCCCCCCCCCCGCCCCCCTCCCTTATGACGCAGATTTGTAAGGTTAAAGTTGAGTAAGAGTAGTTGGTATTTACGTTCGCAGGTGCCGGGACTGTTTTTTCACACAGCGTTATTGTTGCTTATTTGCTAGATATTGTACTATGCAAAGAAAGAGTGAGGAAAGTTTTGTGGTGATTCGAACGTCGGCGCTCGTCCGCCGCGTGAGCGCAGAGGTCGCCGCCCTCCAGCAGGCCCGGCGCGTGTCGGTCTCTCGCGTCAGCCAGTCGGTTCTCACGCGTCAGCCCGCCGCGGCGCGCAGTATAACTGCTCCTACTTCGACGTCTGCACCAACGGTAAGCAACCCATTACCAGCCGGCAGCTGTTCTCCATCCTCGCTGCGCGCATCTAGACGGCTGTCTCAGCGAGAGGAATCAAACGATGACTTTGCAAACGGCGCACCTTCGTACGACTGCTGTGTGGGTAATGAATATTTTTCTGTGAGCTAAGTAGACCTTAAAAGCCTGTTTGGACGAATTAATTGAAGACTTAAGTCATTGCAAAGACGACTCCAGCTTTAAATACTCGTACTTCGTACAGTGAAGAATCTAAGACGTGTACGTAGCATTTCTTTGACTTTGCCGTCTCCGTCTCCAGGTTGAAGCGTAGACACTGGAGAAACTACGTGGTTTAAACTGGTGGCAACCACAGCGAGTCCCAGTACTGGCAGCACCACAACCTCAGAGAGTAGAAATTGCACATGTAATACTGGTACTGTGAGACGACGTAATTCTGCTGATATGGCACCACCACTTAGACACTTAGATGTGTCAACTGCAGACAAGATCTCTGTAGTGCCGCGCGGGATTAGCCGCGCAGGATTAGCCGCGCGGTCTCAGGCGCTGCATTCATGGACTGTGTGGCTGGTCCCGGCGGAGGTTCGAGTCCTCCCTCCGGCATGGGTGTGTGTGTTTGTCCTTAGGATAGTTTTGGTTAAGTAGTGTGTAAGCTTAGGGACTGATGACCTTAGCAGTTAAGTCCCATAAGATTTCACACACACATACACTTGAATCTCTGTGGTTGATGACAGTCGTACGGCGAAGTTTGTTCTGGCGCCTTTTTGTTTGTCCAGGTTGCATACATTAAGGGAAAACATACAGTGAGAGGCAAATTACCCCCTTCCCTCACCTTAGCCTATTGTTATGCTAACTGACTTACGACCCCCTGGGGATAATCCATTCTGCTGAGAAACCTCCCACACCGCCCCCCTTCCGCTTCCCTCCGCCACTCCTCTGAGAAATCACTAACCACCTCCCCATCGCTGTTAGAAGCACACTTTTCATATCAAATTAATTTACTAATTGAGTAAATCGATCAATTAATTCTCTCCCTCTGGGAAATCCCCAGCCCATCCTCCCACCACTTCCTGGTCCCATTATCTGGAAATTGGTGGGAAAAAGACTTGGTCTGTGCTGAGATGCTGGAGAGGAGTGACATAGGGTAGTATATTTCATTTATTTTGGGTGCTATCCTATTGAAAATTGTCGAGAAAAGCTCAGTCCCTCCCACCTCCTCCCCTACCACCACCTGCAGAAATGGCGGGAAATGCTCGATTTGTGCTGAGCTGTTGATGCATAAGGTGCAAGTATTACTTTGCCCAGTATTACGAAATTACACTGATTGGATATGTTGTCTTGGACAATTTTCGTGTGTGTGCGCTCACCTCGATGTGTAGCGATCGACTGAGCTAGTGCACAATGCCACCACCAGAAGACGTCTGACAAGCTACCCATTGACCCTACCTCCAAAACCCTCCTACAAAAAATTCGTGGGAGAAATAACTCAGTCTGTGCTGAGCTCATGGACTGGAAGGATACCACAACAGAAAATTCGACTAAATTGCAAAGGGCATAATAATACATTGTTCATTTATAAAATAAAGTTTGCATAGCAATTCAAAGGGTTTTGCTCTATTTGGTGAGAAAAGCTTATCATTCTCTGCTCTTTATTTCATTTTGGACGATGCAGGTCTTGTAAAATACATTTAAAAAAGTAATTAAATATGTAAATATTCGTTTTTTGTTTTCAATCACTCAAGGAATATAGTCGCAAAATCAAGGTAACATAAAACACTTGTCACACGTAATTACTCTGTTACAAATCGTGCTAAACGTAACCGGCAAAAAACCTCCGCCGCGCGGGATTAGCCGAGCGGTCAGGGGCGCTGCAGTCATGGACTGTGCGGTTGGTCCCGGCGGAGGTTCGAGTCCTCCGTCGGGCATGGGTGTGTGTGTTTGCCCTTAGGATAATTTAGGTTAAGTGGTGTGTAAGCTTATGGACTGATGACCTTAGCGGTAAAGTCCCGTAAGATTTCACAAACATTTGAACATATTTGAAAAAAACTCCCGATCGCGTCTTTGTGTGCGCCACACCGCACCGTACGCACCAGACCAATGGCAACACCTTGAGTTTTGTGTACAGAGCACAGCACTTGACTCGGAGGCGCCTCTCGCCTGCGAAGGAGTGCGTGATACCGCATGTCGGCTTCCTTTGAAATTTGGTATCAGACTCACTTCCTAATTTATTCCCAAACAAACACCTTCTACACCATGTCTGTGGAAGCAGCCGCTCTATGTGCTCGCTCTGCTGTGCAGATACTGACGGAGATAGTTCACAATACCAACGGCAGAGAACGCTGGGAGAATCAACCACTCCTACTCCCTCCAGTCACCTCCTCCCATATTGCCCTCGCCCTTCCGGTTACTTCTTGTCAGACAAAGCGTCAGGTGGCAGCAATACTTTGATATTGATACCTGGAAAATTTCTGTTGAAACGCGTGCTCTGTCTGTCTATCTGTCTGCCTGTCTTTCTCTCTCTCTCTCCCCCCCCCCCCCTCTCTCTCTCTCTCTCTCTCTCTCTCACTCTCCCTCCCTTCCTCCCTCCCCCCGTCTCTCTCTCTCTCTCCCCCCCCCCCAATCTCGCTCTCTCTCTCTCTCTCTCTCTCTCTCTCTCTCTCTCTCTCTCACCCCCTCCCTCTTTCTCTCTCGCCACTTTTCTGCTTAACGAAATAGTGGATACCTGGTAAATCGCCAGCCCTTCCCAAAATTCTGGGCAGTGGATGTCTTGGAAACAGACTATTTGCGCTTCCCCACTTAATGAAATTGATTAACTAATTCATTAAATTGATACGCTCTGTGTGGGACACATTTTCCTTGCTTCCTACTGGTGGACACTAGGATTGGCATATTTGACAGGAAATTCTGAAGCTATCCGGGTTTCTCTACCCTACGTTTGCCCCTTCCTGAATCTCATTGCATCCTGTTGGTGGACATTGGCACAGTTAGACCTTTTGGCAGGAAATCCATTACATTGGAGGTAGCTGAAAATGGTAGAAAGAGTTTCAGATGTCAGCTCAGTTGCACCCTGTCCTAAAACCATCTGTAGGAGACAGAGCAGGGATTTGACTGGAGTATGACTGCAATTCTTACGACCGGAAACAATGAACTGCTCACTTGGGTATTTGTTGCCATGGCTGAAAGGGGTGCTGTATAATTTCGTCAGGTTGTGTGATTCACCACCATCTTCAGGTCTAACAGTAACTTCTAAAGTGCTATAGACTTTCTAATTTGGTTCCCTCTGCTACACCAGGAAGAAGAAAGAGGGGAAAGGTCTACTGCATGATAGGATGGTAACAACAACAAATCCGGTTCTAGGCGCTCAGGCCGGAACCGCGCGACTGCTACGGTCGCAGGTTCGAATCCTGCTTCGGGCATGGATGTGTGTGATGTCCTTAGGTTAGTTAGGTTTAAGTAGTTCTATGTTCTAGGGGACTGATGACCACAGACGTTAAGTCCCTTAGAGCTCAGAGCCATTTGAACCATTTTGAACGACAAATCCATATTTATTGAAACAAGTACCACTCCACCTTTCCGCTGAAAGACAGAGTCCACGTGAATGTATTGAGAAGTACCCACAGAATTTTATAAAGCATATGGATATGTGACTACGATAAACTTTAGGTCCTCCTTAGTTAAAGACCATTGTATTACCATCTTGTGGATTGCAATATGCAACTACCGAATGGGACGTGTGTTTGATCTTGTGCAAGGCTGTTCAAGTGTTTTAAATTCTAGCAAACTGTATTTACAATGTGCGTTTCTGTGCTCTCTACCAATCACAACCATGCAATGTTAGCTACCAAATACCTTACAGAACAGTTGGTGCGTGTTTATTAATAACATTCTGCTGTGTGTCTACTGAGGTAATAGGAACATATGCAAGTTGACCGCTGCCTTGGATGCTTCCCCAGAAAAGAGTACCGTCTGCCTCTAAATTGACATGGATCTGCGCTTTAGGATGATAGAAAGTAGATAGAATAATTGGTTGAGAGGAGTTGTAATAAGGTATGATTTAATGGTAGACTGATGATGCATTCCAGAGAGAGGGAGATGTTGTGGCCAGTTATTCATCGCGTAGTCAAAAATTTTTTTCCGATTCTTCTCTTGGGCTGTTTCAGTTGTGTGGTATAACCTGCATTTGACTCATATGTAAGTGCGTGTTCTGTGTGTGACTTAGAGCGCCATCTACCTGCAGTCGTTAACTGGAAACCTCCCGATATCACACTTATCAGATGACTTCCAACGTATACGTGACGAATCATGTCCACCAAACTGATGGAAAACCTTTTTTCGTACCCTCTTCTAGACGAGTGAAGACGTACGCGAAGTAGTCCACTTCCCTGCCGCATCTTGGACAAAACTGAGTCTTCAGTTTCATAACTGCAGTGATTCTAAGTCAGTGATATTGGTTTGTGAAGTGCTGCAACCTCTGTGCATACATTTGCTTGGGAGATTTTGTGTGTGGAAGAGACTGTGTTCTGTTCACGTAGTTAGTGCAGCATGGCATGTGATTTCATATGTCAAACACCGCTGCTATGCTTTTGTCTATTCCCTCATAAAGATGTCGTTGTTTCATGCATTTTTCGTTGATGACGAACACTTTAGAGGACTCATGTGAGAACGGCATAATTTCCGAATTGTAATAGGACGTGAACAGTGGGCGCTATACACCTCCAGAAATCTATATAGCGTGTGTATCACAAAGAATCTATATCTTTGTCTTCTTTGGTGTAGAAGGTAGTAGTTTTATTGTCTTAAAGTTTCTCACCATAGTGAGTGGGTTAGAAAACTTGTAGGGCGAAAGTTTGTCTGGTGTTGGAAATATATTTCCTGCATGGGAGTATTAACAGCATTTCATTCCATGCAACTAATATATCAGAAACCACACTGCCTTAACATTATAGGATGTTTAAGCGCAGAACCGTGCAGTCTCAGGAGTGTATGTTTACGTTCTATGATCATTTCTGTCTTTCCATTACCTTCTTGGTACGGAAGTCAAACACTACAACGTTCTACAATATTGATAGCACATGTGATTCACATAAAATGTTTCAACACCTTCCGTCTGGAGCTCCATCGTGCATAAATCATACATTTCTTCTTCTTCTTAACCATCACCACGACACTCTCAAATGTATCAGGCCATTATCTGCTATACACCAATATAGGGTGCTAACCTCCTCAACACGCTTGCATCTAGAGAGATCACGTGTTATTGGACGGGTGATATAAGTACTATTGGTATACACTATTCTTCATAGAAAGACAGTTACAGTATTGGAATAAGATTACCGATCTATATCACTAGCGTTGGTCGCTTTTACAAGTTCGTAACACGTGTTACATTCTCTCCAATAGCAAAATATCAGAGTGTATTAATTACGTGGAAACTCAGCTCGTTCTGGTCCTTCACAAGACATCGAATGTAGCAGGAATAGTACCCGCCTACTTCTGGTCACTTTCAGGTTAAATCTGTTACATCGGAGACAATGTTACAGAGAGCGTTGGTCGAAGACGGAGGAAAAGTTACGAGATGCGCAGAGAGAGACCGTCAAAAATTTTGCTCAGGACCGTTAGCCAAAAGGTTCAGCGAAGGGGTAGCTCGTTTTAAAATAGAGGACAGAATGCTGACATGGATATGATTCGTTTGTTGGGGTGGTAGTCATCAAAGGTGATGGTGAAATCCTTCGATCCCCGACTTTATCCCACGAATGTGAGAATACTTTGAGACTCCTATGCACAGACGGAGATAAGGTCATCACAATAAAATCTTACCGAATTTATGTCTTTCGATTAAGGAACGTAGTTTTTGTGTGTCCTCTCTGCTGATGGCTATTTCCCACACTATGAAACAATATTTAGGCCATGTGGTGCAGGCTGGGTTAACAGGGTTCACGTGATGTCCATGTGTATATAGCACCCCCAAAGTAATTGAGGTGGTGGTTTAGAAAAGATACAGAAATTAAGAACCTTGCTGCAATGTCATTGGGTGATAGCATCAGGAGATCGACGGGATGAGACATTTTGTTTATGAGAGAAGTCGTAGAGAGCAGTGGTTTTGAATTCGAGTAAATGGGTAAAATGCGTTGAAACTACGGAGGAATCTGGTAAAATTGCGAAACTGAGAGAAGTATGTAAAACTGAGGAAAAAGACAACAAAAACGATTGTTATAGAGCTCCAACCGTGCCAGTTTGCTCATCTCTCATCGACAAGAGTATCATAGACCAAGTTCATAGTTTTACTGGACTCAAACATACGCAGCATTCATTGAACTGTGGGTCATTCCAGCGACACCGCAAAGGCAGTGTGTGGGTGAGAATATACTAATAGCCACTACCTATCACATCAGTGTATGATGAAGTTGCACTCATGGTGAAATCTGGAGACCAATCCATTTATTTACGGCATCCGAAGAGCAAAATACCTACAGTCTTCTGTCAATTCTGATTGGCTGGAAGGACTCTACGTTGAGTAATTTCGTGGAAGTGAAGAAATCGGAACATCTCGTGGGGATGAGGCGTCAAGTGGGCTGAGGTGACGTTTTGGTAGAAGTTGTCTGGACCCTTCCAGGTTACTCTTTCTGTATTAAGTGCGTAAGCTGTTCTTACTGTGGCATACGCCGACTGTCGTACAAGAAGGTATCTAACATAAGTGAAAGATGCAAGGGCATTTTAATTGTAGTTACGACCTTTATCCTTCAACAAATATATGATAACGAAGATGTGGCGGGAGGGTGTTGCTACTAGGAAGCTATGGTAGTCCGTACAAAACGACACCCAGCTGGTGTGTGAGTGTGTGTATGTGTTTGTGTGTGTGGACGTACCATAATTTTTCAGACGCTATACACCTATAAATGACAATCACGCTACTTGTCGGGAATGTCATGCTTTTGGAACGTAACGTTACTGTGGACACCTTTCTGACATGTTACCAAACATGTGTGGGAAGTGATCAGACTACTAATACTATACAAAATTATGTACGTCTAGCCGTAAAGGGAGGATTGATTTGACGCCGGGAACTGTGATTTCAACGCATTGGTTAGTATATTCGACTGTAACGCATGATAGATTCATTTCCTAAACAGCAATGCGAGGGTTCAGCTGGATCTGCTATGGTGTACAAACAGGGCACACCGTACGTCAGTAACATCATGGGTACACAGAATGTCCTCTTATCAACTCCCATGAGCTGATGTGCCTATTTTCTTTGTCTCACTATCGACTGCGATGTTTAGTTCAATGCACTAACCCATACCAGTGATGTCTTTCCAACCATTTCATCTGCAGAGGTGCAGATGTTTTTCGCATAGTGTCAGACGTCTGTGCTTTACAATGCTTCCGGAAATGCTGAGGAGAATCCAGACACCTAGTCAGTGTGTGTGTGTGTGTGTGTGTGTGTGTGTGTGTGTGTTTGTGTGTGCGGATATACCATAATGTTTTATTTTTAGACGCAATAAGCATGTAAACGATAATCGCACTGCTTGTCTGAAATATGCATGTGTAGGGGTCTAAAGTTACTGTGGTCAGTGTTCTGACATGTACAAAGGATATGGTGTGGATGGTGCTTTGTCTGGTCGTAATAGGGTACGGATTTGACATGGAAAATTGCGATTTCAATTCATCAATTACTGTAACTGGATGAAAGATTTTACATGTAAAATTATGTCCAGCCACAAGGAAGGTATAGATTTATGTGGGAAACTGATATTTCAAAAGCCACAATCGACAGTAGAAGTTATTTGCGAAACTTCGGTCATTGTCGGATGTTATCAGACTGGCGCAGCAATAGTAAAATTTACTTTAAATTGACAAATATATGTCGCGGGATTTTCATGATGACGTGCCTTGGCGTCAGGGCGCGTGGCAGAGATAGCCAGTGGCCTGGATGAACAGACATTTCTGGCTTGAAGCACGAGCCGCTGCTGAGCCTCTTGAATCGGTCAGGTGGGGTACTAGAGTGCTATTGACCTAGCCGTGTTGCCCTCTGTATGACTGAACAGAGAATTAATATTCAGTATCTGTCGTGCAGCTTTCGCGATCGTACGTGTTGCGAGTATTTTCCAATTTTTACATGGAAATTTGACTAGATTCAACATTGCAAGTGTATGCACTGAATGATTATCCTCCGGTGCAAAATGAACGGTTGTCGGCAGGTCAGTCACGGTGGCACTCTCTCCGACCTCTGGGCATCTGGTATGGCTGGCATGTGGATGCCGGGAAACGTGCGTGCAGCTGCTGGCATGGTCAACGGGCGGTGGTGGCCTTCGTACGTTCCCATGATTATTGACATCTTACTGTGACCGCTACTCTGGACTGGATCACGATTTAAATGTATGTGTGCCCTGTCCATGCAACGACGGCTGCTGTGTGAGTTTTGAGTGCTTCTCATTACATCACAGTGAACTCTGTCTTGCAGTGGAAATGTGGAGTGGTATTTGCTTACAGAAAGATGAATTTGTTGTCGTTACTATCCTCTGATATGGTAGACTCTTTCCCCTCCATCTTCTTCCTGGTCTAGCAGACAGAAACAACTTGGAATTCTGTGCCGCTTTAAAAAATACAGTTAGCAGATCTGTAGGTGGTGGGAAATCACATAACGGTGACGGCATAAATCCCCCCGAAATTTGAAATTACAACTATCATTTTGTACAACACTGCTGTCAATCGCAACGACAAATCCGAAATGATCAATTTATTTTTTCCGATAGTAGAATTGCGAGCACACTCCAGTCAAACCCCGTACTGTTTCCTGTAAATTGTTTAAGGACATAGCACAATTCAGCTGAAACTGGAAATTCTCACTACCATTTTCAGCCACCTCCAACGTAATGGATTTCCCGCCAAGCGGCCTAACTGTAACAGTATCCACCAACAGCATGCAAGGGAAGTTCAGAAGAGGGGAAAAGTGGGGTTTCGAAACCAGGCAGTTGCAGGGTCCAATCCCGGATAGCCCAAGAATCTCTTGCCAAATATTGCAGTCCAAGTGTCCACCATTACGAAGCAAGGAAAAATTGTCCCACACAGAGCATATCAATTTATTTAATTAGTCAATCAATTTAACTGAGTGGAGGTAGCGCAAATGGACTATTTCCAAGACATTCACAGTTCAGCATTTTGTGAACGGCTGGGAATTTATCAGTTATCCATTACTTTCTTTAGGACAAAAGGAGGGTTTGTGTGGTTTCTGTTGGCATGCGATACGTGCTCGCTGGGCAGGAACAACAGCAATTTTCCAGGTACCAATTTCAATGAGTTGCCGCCACTTGATGCTTTGTCTGCCCCAGAAAACTTAGACCCCTTCTGGCTGTCTATGAGTTACCTTTTACACTAAAAGATAAGGACTTCTTAGAAGAGTTCTACGAGATTAAACTCAGTGAACATATTTCAGAGGAAGAATTTAACGAAGGATTGGCAATAAAATTCGAGGCAGGACTACAGTGGAAGCGTACAGTTTACAACATACTTGACTTCTCCTCCAAGAGTTCGCCTACTCCTGCTCCAAGGAGACAGTGTTTATATATAGTTTGAAGCACTGAACGCTTAAGGATATGTAGCTGTACAAAAATGTCTCAGCTGCTGGGGCCCTAGACATTTACCTAAACGTTGTGCAAAGCCAAGACACAAAAGTAGACTGTTGGAGGCGGTAACAACTGGCTGCATCCCAAATAAATACCGAAATTGAGTCTGCGATACAGGAGGGGGACCAGAATCGCAGATATACACTGAAGAGCCAAAGAAACTGGTACACCTGCCTAAAATCGTCTAGGGCCCTCTCGAGCACGCCGAAGTGCCTCAACATGACGTGTCAGGGACGCCAAATAGTGTCTGAAGTAGTGCTGGAGGGAACTGACACTATGAATCATGCAGGGCTGTCCATAAATCCGTAAGAGTAAGAGGGGTTGGAGATCTCTTCTGAATAGCATGTTGTAATGCATCCCAGATACGCTCAATGATGTTCATGTCTGGGGAATTTGGTGGCCTGCGTAAGTGTTTATACTGAGAAGAGTGTTCCTGGAGCCACTCTGTAGAAATTCTGGACGTTTGAGGTGTCGCATTACCCAGTTGGAATTGCCCAAGTCCGTCGGAATGCACAGTGGACGTGAATGGATGCAAGTGATGAGACAGGATGCTTACGTATGTGTCAGAGTCGTATCTAGACATATCAGGGGTCCCATATCACTCCAACTGCACACGTCCCACACTATTACAAAGCCTCCGCCAGCTTGAACCATCCCCTGGCATGCAGGGTCCATGGATTCATGAGGCTGTCTCCATACCCGCGTACGTCTATCCGCTCCACACAGTCTGAAACGAGTATAGTCCGACCAGACAACATGTTTCCACTCATTAACAGTCCAATTTCGGAGCTGACGGGCCCAGGCGAGGCGTAAAGCTTTGTGTCGTGCAGTCATCAAGGGTACACAAGAGGGCCTTCGGGTCCGAAAACCCGTAACCATGATGTTTCGTTGAATTGTTCGCACGCTGATACTTGTTGATGGCCCAGCATTGAAATATGCAGCAATTTGAGGAAGGGCTGCACTTCTGTTACACTGAACGATTGTCTTCAGTCGTCGTAGGTCCCGTTCCTGCAGGTCTCTGTGATGTCGGAAATCTGGAAATCTGATGTTTTACCAGATTCCTGATATTCACGAGACACTCTTTAAGTGGTCGTAGGCAAAATCCCCACTTCATCGCTTCCTCGGAGATGCTGTGTCCTATCGCTCAGGCGCCGACTACAACATCACGTTCAAACTCACTTAAATCTTGATAACCTGCCACTGTAGCCGCAGTAACCGATACAACAACTGCGCCAGATACTTGTCCTATATATGCGTCGCCGACCGCTGCGCCGTATTCTGCCTGTTTACATATATCTGTATTTGAATACCATTGACCCAGATATCGAGACAGTGCCATCAGTATCATTACGTGCAACAGTGCAGAACAAATACCTTCGTATTGCAGGCTACATTGATGACGCACGTACACAAGGTGCCATTGACTACTCTGTAGCTAGGCAGCTTAAACATGATGTGTTTCAGTGGGCGTCCTTCCAGTCTGTGATTCATCTAAGAATGGAGGAGCCCAACACGAAGCGTCTGCAGGGAGAACGAAAAATCAGCGAAATTACATAAATCAGACAAGCATGCAGATACGTCAAGGCATCTGGGAGATACTGAGAGATGTTAATACACACTTACAGCATGACTATGAAACGCACCAGTCTTCAGACCAACAAACAGCACAAGATGATTCAAAACAAACAAATACAACAACGACAAGCGTACAAAACAGAACAACATCGTCAACAACCACACTCGAATACGACACCACAAAGTCCATACTATATGTAAAACCAGTGCTCTTAGTTCGTTGAGGAATTACCCATGACACAAAGAGACAAGAATCTGAAACTAAAACAACAGAAATAACAAACAGGAATGTGACATCACAACGACAGGAACTATAAAAGGCAAAGAACATATCGAAAACATACATGTATCAGATAAACTAAGAACTCTTGCACGGCATACCCATAAACAAGCAGAAAAGGATAAACAAAACAGCTGAAGAGAGACCAATCGCAAACAGAGACAACAAGCATGACCTATTACAAGTCACAAACAGCAGAGAACAAATAACAAAGACAAACATGACTAACACATAAGCACTAACGACAAACAGAAATGAGTAAACCAACACATCACAAGATTCAAACAATAAACAGGAACACGATAAAGGAACAAAAATTGACTACAGGGACCTTCACGAGAGATTACGTTTAAGTAGGCTTGAAAACAGAGATCTATTTCTAACTGCCGAAAAGTTAGTAACACGACTTAATTACCCAGAAGAAAATAGAATATGTTACCCTACTACGGAACAGACGTACTGCATAGTACTAAGAACAGAAAACCTCCCAACCGACGAAGGAAAGCTCGGTAGACTCACTAGGGTAGTATGCACACGAAGAGGAGAGGGTTTGGACCTAAATCGCGTCTTAGTCAGAGCATATCGACGCGTTTCCTTTGAATATAAAGAGCTAAGCATCCACAAGTTATCCCCCGTCATGAAGATCGTACAACTGAATTGTATGACGAATAGATTGGCAAATACAGGACTAAGCAAGCTTATGGACGAACTACAGGCGGATGTGGCTTATTTACCGGAACGCTGCATACGTGAGGTAAAATACCAGGTGTCCCAATACAATGTATGGCAGTCAGAGGGGTAAAGCACGGCAAAACAGCAATCAAGGTAACAAACATGAATTGCAGCGAACAAAACTCTATTATTTGCAGAAACCTTGTGACAGCAGAAATTACACTCAGTAGGAAATCTTCGATATCGCGTCATTAAGCGCACGGTGCTCATATGACATCGAACCCTTTGCAGACGCAATTACGGAAATAGCACTTTTTTCCATGGGCAAAAGACTGCTCATCTTCGGAGACATCAACGCACACTCAGCACTCTGTCATGTTGACAGGACAGATGCGAAAGGACAAGTAATAATTGACATGATAAATGAGCACAATCTTTTTGCGCTGAGTAAGGCAAGGCTAGCCCCAGCATACCGTGGAAATGAAGGAGGTATCAGTTGCATAGACATTTCATTGGCAAACGGAACATCTGTATCACACATCACTGTGTACTTCAGAGAGCAACACATAGCGATCACAATGCAATAATTATACACATTGCTACATACATAAACATAAACACATTCACTCAACTACAATCGCGATTGCTGCTGAACATGTCACACTGGCAAACACTAAAAAATACTATAGCAGAGGTCCCCCTGTGCACCACCCAAGGAAGTATTGACTGCAGAGCACACATATAATTGACATAATACAGTGAGCTCAAATCACTGCAGTTTCAGAAATCAATGACATATGTAAGTAAAGTATACCGTGGTCGACATTATTAAAAAACTGAGGAAGGACTCACGAGATAAAAGACGATACTATCAACGATCAAAGACAACACAAGAAAAAGAATCCAGGATGCAACAACATCTTGAAGCCAAACGACGATACAAAGACGAATTACAAAAAACAATGCAAGACCACTGAGACAGTTTTGTCAGGACCAACTTATAGAATAATATATGGGGAGAGCTCTTCCAAATACAAACTGAGGGAATAAAAACACCAACGGTAATGTCAAAATTAAAGCGGCAAAATGTACAATGACAAAAAATGGTTCAAAGGGCTCTGAGCAATATGGGACTTAACTGCTGAGGTCATCAGTACCCTAGAACCTAGAACTACTTAAACCTAACTAACCTAAGGACATCACACACATCCATGCCCGAGGCAGGATTCGAACCTGCGACAAATATGTGGTGGCTATATTGATTGATATATCTGGCACTTTTGACAACCGTTGGTGGCCTGCTCTATTTGCGTAGTTACGATAACTGCAATTCCCAACATCTCACTCTAATAGCTTCCTCGATTATTGCAGAGCCAGGAGTTGTAGAATGGCGAGCGGCCAACCGAAGAGTTGTCAAGAAAATCACCAAAGGATGCTAACAGGGGTCCATATGTGGACCCATATTCTCGGATATTGCTATTGGGCCGCTGATAGACAGTCTAGACAGAGCTGACAGAGTAAAGGGAATAGTAGCATATGCTGACGATTTGCTCGGAGTAGTATCGGGAAAATCCAGAAGACTCTTAAGAACAGAAGACTATGCAGCTCCTCGTAGACATCAATGAATGGTGTAATACCAATAAAATTACAGCTGTAGCTAATAAAATGGTGAACTTACTATTAAAAGGTGAACTTCAAAGAAATGCTACCATCAAGCTAAATAACATAGCCTTGAAAGGTCCGGGTTCCCGGGTTCGATTCCCGGCGGGGTCAGGGATTTTCTCTGCCTCGTGATGACTGGGTGTTGTGTGCTATCCTTAGTTAGGTTTAAGTAGTTCTAAGTTCTAGGGGACTGACGACCATAGATGTTAAGTCCCATAGTGCTCAGAGGCATTGAACCTGGAAAGGCGAAGGAGTGACACGATATCTAGGTTTACAGATTGATAATAAACTGATGTTCACTGAACATATCAGACTTTCAACCGACAAAACAAAGAAAATAATGTATAAATTAGCAAGACCAAATACTACAGACTGCCCATAAACACAATATGTACATATACCACACCATTCGAATCTATACTACGCTATGCAGCGAGCTCCTAGGCGCATCGATTGAAACTTGCAGCACATAAAATCATTGTGAAACGTGGCCAAAGCAGTGTTCTGCTCAGGATGTCGGGAGCCTAAGGCACAACATCGGAGGAGGCACTATGCGTGGTGATAGGACTACACCCCATTGATAAGACCATCCGTCAAAGAGCAGCTGCGTATTAGTTGAAGAAAGCCAGACGGAACAAGTTATTTGAAGTTATAGGAGAGGACATCAGAGAAAGGCGCCAACTAATCTTGATACTTAGAAGACAGAATGGGATTCGGCAAAAAAGAAGCGTAGCATCTCCACATTTTTCCCAAATATCAAGGCACAAATGAAACTAAAACATATATATTCCACAGGTGGCATGGTCCGTTTCCTCACGGTCCAGGGTCCATATCCAGAACACCTGCATCGGTTTGGCCTCAGCCGAATACCCACGTGCAGTTCGGAGAACTAGGCACACCTGAACATGTCACTTTACACTGTGGCAGACTTACACACATACGAACCCGAACTGACTATGACAATGTAGGGTAAATTTTACGGCACAAGGGCAATTGGAGCATTCTGAATGACACACCCGATAAAGTGGCACGAACGTTACACGAATTATACAAACAAGAACAAACACATACACAACTAAGAGCAAAAACACAAACACGAGAAAAGGATACTTGGAATCAACACAGAAACAGACCCAGACGCTGAAACAGATGCGCACAATGACATTAATATACAAACCTAGATGTAAGGTAAGGCTAAATTACGGAATATAGAAATGGATCAACTGTCATTTCAACATATCTAGAAACGTCTTGAATAATAACTGTAATTTAAATGATATAATTGTTTATTAAGCTTAGGTAAAACAATACCTTTAATGAAAACAACGTAAGGATGTAATATAAGAGTAATACAGCAAATGTCTGTAAACATAAATTATTGGTTCAAATGGCTCTGAGTACTGTGGGACTTAACTTCTGAGGTAATCAGTCCCCTAGACTTAGAACTACTTAAATCTAACTAACCTAAGGACATCACTCACATCCATTCCCGAGGCAGGATTCGAACCTGCGACCGTAGCGGTCGCCCGGCTCCAGACTGAAGCGCCTAGAACCGCTCGGCCACTACGGCCGGCCATAAATTATTAAATCAGAATTAAAGATCTATTTTGTTCACTACCTGGAATGTCATAGGCTCGGTGGTTTTTTATTTCTCCTTCTTACATCCAAGATCATTGTTATTTCAGAAACTTTTCAGAACATATAATATGTCAAAAGTGTTCGTATAACATAAACTCTTTCCATCTTCCTAAATTTCTATCTTCTATTTATAAATATTAATTTCAATATTTTTATTTCTAAAGTATTTGGCCGGCCGGTGTGGCCGTGCGGTTCTAGGCGCTTCAGTCTGGAACCGCGTGACCGCTACGGTCGCAGGTTCGAATCCTGCCTCGGGCATGGATGTGTGTGATGTCCTTAGGTTAGTTAGGTTTAAGTAGTTCTAAGTTCTAGGGGACTGATGACCTCAGATGTTAAGTCCCATAGTGCTCAGAGCCATTTGAACCATTTTTGTAGAAGTATTTTAAACTGGTTTGAACCGTCTTCCTCTCGAATGCGAGTCCAGTGTGCTAACCACAGCGCCACCTCGCTCGGTCTCAATGAAAACGCAAGGCTTCACACAAATATGCGCAGCCGAGAGGAGCTGAGAAAACTTCACTGGACTGCTCTTCCTCATCCACCCTACAGCCTGCATCCCTCACCTTCCGAGTTGCATCCGTCTTTCCCAACAAAATATGGCCCCCGCGGGAAAGCATTACGTGGATGTTGGGCTTATTGACACAGCACGGCGTTGGCTCCGATGTCGAGCAGAAGAGTGGTACCATGTATGAGGAGAATAAGGGCGTCGCATTGAAACGAGAGGGTAATAATTTAGTGTATTGGAACCCTGTATAAAACCAACCTCCCAGAAAAATATACTGCATTACCTACTGAACACATCTCGTATTAACTGCACCTCGCCTTTTACTTGCTCTGGTCTCACCGTGCAAAGTGAGTGCGTTCGGTCTTATGATTTTTGTTGAGTGATTTCTTGTAACTTTTCATATTTCATGCTCTACCTTGTTTACGTTTATTTACTCATTTGCACTGTCCTTCCAAATTTCAAGGTAGAGGCTCAGCCCTTGCACCAGGCATACTACGACTCAATTTTTAACTATTCAAGTATTCACTGCCATTCCCATAACTTATAGCTGTTAGTGTTATAACTTGCTCTTGTTTAATTTTAATGTGTGTGGTTTACATTATCTAAGGAATTGATGTCCGATGCAAGCATTGTGTCAATGTATTCTTGTTTTTAACTGTGCAATTTAAATTATTCAAACACTTTGTAAGTAGACTGTTTAGGTTTATATGTTGGTAACGCCACGTAGTGCTCTGTATGAAAATCGCTGACTGCGCTGTGTGCAGTCTGTGGCTGGTTGGACTCATTGTTGGAATATTCCCTTGGGTAGTGTTGGGTAGTTGGATGCGAACAGCGCATAGCGTTGGGCAGTTGGAGGTGAGCCGCCAGCAGTGGTGGATGTGGGGAGAGAGATGCCAGAGTTTAGAAATGTTGCTATGAGTGGACGATCTGAAAGCGTGTCCGTCATGAACTGATATATACACTCCTGGAAATGGAAAAAAGAACACATTGACACCGGTGTGTCAAACCCACCATACTTGCTCCGGACACTGCGAGAGGGCTGTACAAGCAATGATCACACGCACGGCAAAGCGGACACACCAGGAACCGCGGTGTTGGCCGTCGAATGGCGCTAGCTGCGCAGCATTTGTGCACCGCCGCCGTCAGTGTCAGCCAGTTTGCCGTGGCATACGGAGCTCCACCGCAGTCTTTAACACTGGTAGCATGCCGCGACAGCGTGGACGTGAACCGTATGTGCAGTTGACGGACTTTGAGCGAGGGCGTATAGTGGGCATGCGGGAGGCCGGGTGGACGTACCGCCGAATTACTCAACACGTGGGGCGTGAGGTCTCCACAGTACATCGATGTTGTCGCCAGTGGTCGGCGGAAGGTGCACGTGCCCGTCGACCTGGGACCGGACAGCAGCGACGCACGGATGCACGCCAAGACCGTAGGATCCTACGCAGTGCCGTAGGGGACCGCACCGCCACTTCCCAGCAAATTAGGGACACTGTTGCTCCTGGGGTATCGGCGAGGACCATTCGCAACCGTCTCCATGAAGCTGGGCTACGGTCCCGCACACCGTTAGGCCGTCTTCCGCTCACGCCCCAACATCGTGCAGCCCGCCTCCAGTGGTGTCGCGACAGGCGTGAATGGAGGGACGAATGGAGACGTGTCGTCTTCAGCGATGAGAGTCGCTTCTGCCTTGGTGCCAATGATGATCGTATGCGTGTTTGGCGCCGTGCAGGTGAGCGCCACAATCAGGACTGCATACGACCGAGGCACACAGGGCCAACACCCGGCATCATGGTGTGGGGAGCGATCTCCTACACTGGCCGTACACCACTGGTGATCGTCGAGGGGACACTGAATAGTGCACGGTACATCCAAACCGTCATCGAACCCATCGTTCTACCATTCCTAGACCGGCAAGGGAACTTGCTGTTCCAACAGGACAATGCACGTCCGCATGTATCCCGTGCCACCCAACGTGCTCTAGAAGGTGTAAGTCAACTACCCTGGCCAGCAAGATCTCCGGACCTGTCCCCCATTGAGCATGTTTGGGACTGGATGAAGCGTCGTCTCACGCGGTCTGCACGTCCAGCACGAACGCTGGTCCAACTGAGGCGCCAGGTGGAAATGGCATGGCAAGCCGTTCCACAGGACTACATCCAGCATCTCTACGATCGTCTCCATGGGAGAATAGCAGCCTGCATTGCTGCGAAAGGTGGATATACACTGTACTAGTGCCGACATTGTGCATGCTCTGTTGCCTGTGTCTATGTGCCTGTGGTTCTATCAGTGTGATCATGTGATGAATCTGACCCCAGGAATGTGTCAATAAAGTTTCCCCTTCCTGGGACAATGAATTCACGGTGTGCTTATTTCAATTTCCAGGAGTATATATATATATATATATATATATATATATATATATATATATATATAGAAAATGACTTTTGAGCACTATTAAGGCAAATACATTGTTTGTTCTCTACCAAAATCTTTCATTTGCTAACAATGCCTATCAGTAGTTAATGCCTTCAGTAGTTAGGATATTTTATTTAGCTGGCAGTATTGGCGCTCGCTTTATTGCAGTAGTTCGAGTAACGAAGATTTTTGTGAGATAAGTGATTCATGAAAGGTATAGGTTATTATTAGTCATAGCCATTCTTTTGTAGGGATTACTGAAAGTCAGACTGCGTTGTGCTAAAAATATTGTGTGTCAGTTTAGTTTTGCTCAGCTGTTTGAAAATCAAATAACGTAAGAGTTTTTCCGGCACTGTCATTCTTTACACACGAAGAGGAAGTTTCATAACTAGTTTGAGTTTGGTTATTCAAGAGCTAACCGCTGTCGTCGTAACACATAGACACTGTTATTTAAGAGTTAACAGCTATCGTCGTAACACACAGGCACTATTGTTTTAACTTGTTTGTTTTATTCGTGGGGTTTAAATTATTTATTACTATCCTGAATAAGTACCATAAAATATTTTTGGCTAGAGGCAATTAGGGATAATTTGCAATTTTTGCGAACATAAAAGAACTACTGTGTGTTTGTTAAGTGCATTTATATTTTATGTTTTAGAAGTACAAGTCAATGCTCTACTTCGCCCGATCCTGTAGTACGGTGCCGGTTTTGTATCATGTCCACATTTACATTACTATGAAAGCTAATTTATTGGGCATTTTTGTGCATAGTGCTGGAGAACTTAAATAAAGATTTCTTTTATTGTACGAATGATGTTTATTTGAGGGCCTCATCCTACCACTCCACAAGCACCTTATTCTATGCCCATTTCAGCACTGATTAAAAAGACGGACAACAGATAGATGCCTTAGCATACACATTGTAGTTATACAGTCCTCTTAAAAAGGTATGAAAATAAATTAAACAAGTCATTCACTCCCAGAACATCGGCGCAGGTGGATTTCAGAGAGCAGTAGGGCCATCTAACGGTCCTACCAGAGGGTCGCTAGCAAAGACGGAGCGCCCATTACTATCTCAAGAAATACGTGAACGGATATAGTTAGAGACATAGAATAATAGTTGAAACTAACATTTTGAAGAGAGAGATAGTAGCTTACGACTGAGACAAAGCTGACTGAGACAAGAAAACTGGAATCAAATATAATCAAAGGTTTAAAAGTAATAACTAAAGTGGACAGTGATGGAGGATATCCACCCTGTTATTGGCTGGCGCTTCTCAAGGAGTGTTGATGGCAGAAAGTGCATCCTGTCCAAGATACTCTCTCACTGCCC
The DNA here is from genome assembly GCF_021461395.2 of Schistocerca americana. Lineage (NCBI taxonomy): Eukaryota > Metazoa > Arthropoda > Insecta > Orthoptera > Acrididae > Schistocerca > Schistocerca americana. The sequence goes on from NC_060121.1 coordinate 479,159,461, forward strand.
TGGTAGATGTGGTACAGCTCGCAGATGGCGGAGACATCGTAGCTTCTCATGTAATCTTGACACACTGAAGAAGGTGGAATGATATGCGCCTTCTTTATTTGCTGGTAGCAGGGTTGAAACTCATCTGTCATCTCAAAACGTAAAACTCATTTCTCTTTCTGTTAATATTGTCGCATATTTTTGGATAGAGTTACTACGAGTCATATCTTAAAACCATTTAGACTTGATATTTCCGATGCTAAAGGCCTTACTAATGTTGATAGAATAAACAATAATCTACTAAGTCCCACATTTAATGGCGTGCTGAGTGAAGTCACTGTATTGGCTATGTTGTTGTTGTTGTGGTCTTCACTCCTGAGACTAGTTTGATGCAGCTCTCCATGCTACTCTATCCTGTGCAAGCTTATTCATCTCCCAGTACTTACTGCAACCTACATCCTTCTGAATCTCCTTAGTGTATTCATCTCTTGGTCTCCCTCTATGATTTTTACCCTCCACGCTGCCCTCCAATGCTAAATTTGTGATCCCTTGAGGCCTCAGAACATGTCCTACTAACCGGTCCCTTCTTTTTGTCAAGTTGTGCCACATACTCCTCTTCTCCCCAATTCTATTCAATACTTCATCATTAGTTGTGTGACCTACCCATTTAATCTTCAGCATTCTTCTGTAGACCACATTTCGAAAGCTTCTATTCTCTTCTTGTCCAAACTATTTATCGTCCATGTTTCACTTCCATACAAGGCTACACTCCATACAAATACTTTCAGAAGCGACTTCCTGAAACTTAAATCTATACTCGATGTTAACGAATTTCTCTTCTTCAGAAACGCTTTCCTTGCCATTGCCAGTGTACATTTTATATCTTCTCTACTTCGACCATAATCAGTTATTTTGCTCCCCAAATAGCAAAACTCCTTTACTACTTTAAGTGTCTCATTTCCTACTCTAATTCCCTCAGCATCACCCGACTTAATTCAACTACATTCCATTATCCTCGTCTTGCTTTTGTTGATTTTCATCTAATATCCTCCTTTCAAGAAACTGTCCATTCAGTTCAACTGCTCTTCCAAGTCCTTTGCTGTCTCTGACAGAATTACAATGTCATCGGCGAACGTCAAAGTTTTTATTTCTTCTCCATGATTTTAATAGCTGCGTCGAGTTTTTCTTTTGTTTCCTTTACTGCTTGCTCAATATGCAGATTGAATAAAATCGGGGAGAGGCTACAACGTTGTCTCACTCCCTTCTCAACCACTGCTTCCCTTTCATGGCCCTCGACTCTTATAACTGCCATCTGGTTTCTGTACAAATTGTAAATAGCCTTTCGCTCCCTGTATTTTACCCCTGACACCTTTAGAATTTGAAAGAGAGTATTTCAGTCAACATTGTCAAAAGCTTTCTCTAAATCTACAAATGCTAGAAACGTAGGTTTGCCTTTCCTTAACCTTTCTTCTAAGATAAGTCGTAAGGCCAGTATTGCCTCACGTGTTCCAATATTTTTACGGAATCGAAAGTGATCTTCCGCGAGGTCGGCTTCTACCAGTTTTTCCATTCTTCTGTAAAGAATTCGCGTTAGTTTTTTGCAGCTGTGACTTATTAAACTGATAGTTCGGTAATTTTCACATCTGTCAACACCTGCTTTCCTTGGGATTCGAAATATTATATTCTTCTCGAAGTCTGATGGTATTTCGCCTGTCTCGTAAATCTTGCTCACCAGATGGTAGAGTTCTGTCAGGACTGGCTCTCCCAAGGCTGTCAGTTGTTCTAATGGAATGTTGTCTACTCCAGGGGCCTTGTTTCGACTCAGGTCTTTCATTGCTCTGTCAAACCCTTCACGCAGTGTCGTATCTCCCATTTCATCTTCATCTACATCCTCTTCCCTTTCCATAATATTGTCCTCAATCACATCGCCCTTGTATAGACCCTCAATATACTCCTTCCACCTTTCTGCTTTACCTTCTTGGCTAATAACTTGGTTTCCATCTGAGCTCTTGATATTCATACAAGTGGCTCTCTTTTCTCCAAAGGTCTCTTTAATTTTCCTGTAGGCAGTATCTATCTGACCCCTAGTGAGATAAACCTCTACATCCTTACATTTGTCCTCGAGCCATCCCTGCTTAGCCATTTTGCACTTCCTGTGGATCTCATTTTTGAGACGTCTGTATTCCTTTTTGCCTGCTTCATTTACTGCATTTTTATATTTTCTCCTTTCGTCAGTTAAGTTCAATATTTCTTCTGTTGCCCAAGGAGTTCTACTAGTCCTCGTCTTTTTACCTACTTGATCCTCTGCTGCCTTCACTACTTCATCCCTCAAAGCTACTCATTCTTCTTCTACTGTACTTCTTTCGCCCATTCCTGTCAATTGTTCCCTTATGCTCTCCCTGAAACTCTGTACAACCTCTGGTTCTTTCAGTTTATCCAGGTCCCATCTCCTTTAATTCCCACCTTTTTGCAGTTTCTTCTGTTTTAATCTACAGTTGATAACCATTTGATTGTGGTCAGAGTCCACATCTGCCCCTGGAAATGTCTGACAATTTAAAACCTGGTTCCTAAATCTCTGTCTTACCATTATATAATCTATCTGATACCTTCTAGTACCTCCAGGATTCTTCCATGTATACAACCTTAAAGCTGCATGCCCTCGGGAAAAATTACGGCCGTAGTTTCCCCTTGCTTTCAGGCTCAGAAGAAAGGGGAGGAGTCAACTTTCGCGAGTAAAGATTTAATCTTATTAGAAGTCGTGATGTACGTGACAGACAGAGGGAGTTGGCCCCATGGTGAGACACTGCACTCCGAATCGGGAGAACAGCGTCTCAAGTCCCTGTTCCGCCATCCAGGTTCAGGTTTTCTTTCGTTTCCTTAAATTATCGGTATATAATCGCGTTGTTGTATAAGCTGTTCTCGGCAAAGTTATTAATTCTCTGTGAAAATCACACCTTTCGGCAATAACCACCATTGAAACTTCCTGGCAAATTGAAACTATTTGCCGGCCTGGAACTTGAACGTAGGACGTTCACCTTTCGCGAGCAGACAGTCCCCTAGCCTGCGGCTGTTTTCAGGCAGTAGCAGTGCTGCCCCAGAAATTTTGCGGGAGAACTTTTGTGAAGTATGGAAGGTAGCAAATCAGACGGGATCCTGGCGGAAGTAAAGCTATGAGAGACGGTCGAGGCTTGATTCGCTTAGTAGGTAGAGCACTCGCTCGTAAAAAGCAAGGGTCACACGTTCGAGTCCCGGTCTAGAAAAGACTTAACCTGACAGATAGTTACAAATTAGCACACACTCAGCTGCCAAGCGAAAATGTAATTCCGATTCCTACTGTAGTCTTCGGCAAGGAAGAAACTTATTGTCGAAGAAGTAATGGAGTGACACAGGTTAAAATATCTACTAATGTCCACCGCTACCAGAAATTACTTTCACTGGTGCCAGAGATTGCCTCGACATTAAGGATGAAATGTCACTAACAACGTAATGGAAACAAACACGCTAGGAGCGACGTTTCCTGTTTGGTGTCAATTTAATCTCTGGTCAGTTCGGAACAACTATGTCAGTTATTATCCGTGTGATTCCGTTACCTCTTCGGTAGTCAGTTGCTTTCCTGGCGATGACAAGGGGGGCTGTCGTTGAAATCTCGGATTTTCGTGGGGTATTCACGCGACAAGACCAACGAGTGCAGTGTATACAAATGTTGGGCTGCTTTTTGAAAGGGACACTGCCGATTTCAGTCTTTATCCTTCGCTACGGTCGTAGGTTCGAATCCTGCGTCGGGCATGGATGTGTGTGATGTCCTTAGATTAGTTAGGTTTAATTAGTTCTAAGTTCTAGTCGACTGATGACCTCAGAAGTTAAGTCGCATAGTGCTGAGAGCCATTTGAACCATTTTTGAAGTCTTCATCCTTCCTCAGTCCTTGCTGTCTTCCGCCTATAATGACCTCCTCTTTTATGGAATATTAAATATACTTTACCTCCTCTGTACTTCAGAGAGAGAGAAGGTTGTTATGGTTGCTGGTGGATGATTCTAACGATTTTGGATGTAGGGTGCTCAACAGCATGGTAGTCAGCGCCCTTACGAAGATTCTGCTCGCAATTCTTGTGTGTGTGTGTGTGTGTGTGTGTGGGTATGTGAAAGAGGGCGTGGGGGGCAAAGGCTGCCGTACTAGGTGGAGTTGTTTTGCAATGGAGGAGAGAGCTAACCAGTACTCGCTGACCTTCGGACTGTTAGTTGGAATACACATCTAGCGGTCAACGTTTTGCCAGTATGCTTGGAGTGAGCAAACCGTCCTGGGCAAGGTGATAGTTAAACAAAAACTACGGCTGGTAAGAATGAAAAAGCAGCGGGTGAACTGAATGCCAGATAAGACGTTTGTGATGTTTAGTGTAGACACGACAAGAGCCGAACAGGAACCATTTCCACTCCTGCGTTGTAGAGGCCGTATGCCTTATCTCCAGACTTTTGCCTTGATTCTTCACAAAAAGGCTATCAGCTGTTCTTCACGTTAGTTACTGTAGAGCATATTCTAGCTTAGAATATGATAACCAGCATGGGTTCTGAAAGCACTGCACGTGTGAAACTCGCCTTGTGTTTTATCCACACAACATCCCCTAACTACGGACGCAGGGCAACTGGCAGATTCCATATTCAAAGATTCCCGTAAAATGTTTAGACATAGTGCCACACAGCACAGTGTTAATGAAGGTCCGAGCATACAGAAGATGTTCCCAGAAATGAGTGTCACGAAGACATTTTAAGTAAGAGAAAACGGCGAGTGATCATCACAGGCAGGCCAGTATTGCCCCAGGAGAGTTTGAAAGTAACATTCTTCTTATTTAGATAACAACGGATAGAACAAGCACAAGTCTACGATTACCTGCTGATGACATTATAATTAACAGGAAGTTTATGAGGACAGAAGGTGACTTAGACCGAATTTCTATCTGGCATGATTAATAACAGCTTGCTCTAAATGTAAAAAAATTTAAGATAACTTAGATGAGTAGGAAAACGATCCTGTAATATTGGAATATAGTATTATTGGGACACTGATTAATACAGTCACTTTGATTAAATATCTTAGTGTAACAGTGAAAAGCGAAATGTAACGGAACGAGAAAGTAAGGTTGTTAGTAATGGAGGCTGATTGTCGAATTAGATTTATCGGGAAAATTCTTGGAAACTGTAGCTCATCGACAAAGGAGACAGGGTACAAAACACTTGTGCGAACCAATGCTGAGTATTGCCTCACTGTTTGGCATTCCCACTGGTTCGGATTAAAGGAAGGCATCGAAGCAAATCAGGGAGAGCTGCTACATTTCTTAGGTTCGTAGGCTCGATTATTATACGAGTGTTCCGGAAATGATCAGTGAACTGAAGGATCGAGAAGGAACGATAAGAGAAGTGAGGGCTCATATGGAAGCATATAGAGGACTCAGTTCGCGCATGGAATGGGAAAGGGTATGATCAGCAGTGCTGCAATTTACTTTCCACCATGCACTGTATGCTGGGTTGCGGGGTATATTTGTAGACGTCAGAAAGTCCAGTTGGGGCCTCGTGAGCTGACAACGGCAGCAATGCTCTAAAGCATTGTTCCTGTCTCGACGTAGTTTTTCACACTGGGGAAATCTTCCGCACCTACCCTCGCCCCTCAGCCTATCTCCCTCCCCCCCAACCCCCAGTCCCCCTTCCTGCCACCCCTGCCCCACAATGAAAGTAGCAGACTTGAAGAAAGATTATCAGCTATCCTGATTTATCTGAAGAAAAAGATATGAAACTGAAGAAAAAGTACCCAGAGATAATAAATTCAATAGATCTTTCATTACATACTAGTTTACTATGAGCAAATAGAAGGTCATTGAAGATTATCAATGTGCCTATGAGCGGGTGCGGTGTGGAAATAGTAAAATTTAGCCTTAGCCTAAAACCAGCAACTAAAGAAAAATAAATGTTTAGAGTAATCGTGCAGTTCATTCCTGCAGCTGGCACACTTGCTGTTCGTATACTCTGGCTGCTACGCTTAAATGCGTGTATTTAATTAGGTAGTAATTAATTAACATCTAACTCGAGTGTCCTGTGTTTACCCACTGAATCACACAGTTCAGCAGCAGGTAATTAGCTCCTAAACTGGCATAAATGTTTTGCCAGCATGACGCATAACATAACTGACGCATACAGCATCTTCGTGGAATGACAGATTCTAGAGAGACTGATCACAACGCGAGATCCCTACTTACTGATCGGTATAAAGCCAAGTGAAATCAACTCATACAGTCAGGTAGCAACAATCACGTCAAGACTCTCCCGATGTTACTCTTTGTTAGTGCTGAATCTCTTACCATTATGCTGAATTTTGTTATACGGTGACACTTTCTTACCGCAAGTTTATTCAACGTATTTAACTTACCCAGGGAGTCTTTGCTTATTCTTCTTTGTCGAGTGAGTTAATTTTATTAACATGTTACATTACTTGCAAGACTACCTTGTTTTTGTAACTGAAAATACGAGTACAATAGCGTGCAAAACTTAACGGCGGAAATAATTTTTCCATGATGTGTCACTGCCAAATAACATGGCTCCATGAAACTTGGACCGTACGTACAACTGCTAAAGTATAATACAGCAGCTAACTGAGAGAAATACACAGCGACCAAAAACGACTCTTTTATTCAAACACAATAATTACACTGATGTCATCGTAATTCATGATGTTCTTATGGACATTAAAATTGTGGGTTTGTGATTCCCACCGACAGCAATGCATCCTCCACAACGTGCTCCCACGCTGGCTACAAGATTGGTAATTTTCAAGAACGGTTGCAAGCGATGTATATCGAACGCACGACTGTTGTGGAGCAATATATCTACTTTGATAACAGCGGTGACACGTAATCTGCGCCAATAATCTCGGTTTTAGTGAGAGCACTGACACATAAGAAGTGGTGAAGACTATTTATTTTCAGTAGTCTCGCATAGATGACAGAAGCAGCTACATTTTCTAGCGTTACCTGATTCCCAGGTTGAGTACCGTTGAAAACTGTTTAGCCTTCTCTTTGGAGTACCATGTGCTGCCGAAATACGATATTAGAAATTTCGTGAATTGTCATGGAGAGAACTGCGTCAAACTTGGTTCAGAAACTATCGATTGTGAGTTCCCGTTACGGGTCTATTGTAGCAAACGTCGGAAAAGAAGAAGTATAAGGAAAAACACATTGTTTGATAATTCTAAACTGACAGTACAGCAGAGCATCATCTCGATTTCCTGGTGGATTAGAGATTATATACTGGACAACAGCGTCGGAAACCGGACTGTCGATTAATACTGTTTCTGACTAAGTTTTCTGTAGAGAAGTGTGTTACGTTATTTTGATTAACGACAGTGGTCCACTAGGAGGTATCAACAAGATTGTGGCAATAGATCAGTCGCGCACTCGAAAATACTGCAAAGGACGACTTCTCAAGAACGAAAGTGATCAGATTTTGGTATTAGGAGACATAGAAAGAGATTCAAGAAAAATTTTTCACTGTGAAGGTCTATTCCATTACGAAAGAAACGTTAGCGCCTCTTATTAAGAACTTCGTCTTGTCCAGCACCAAAGTCATTAGAGATAGATGGAAATCGTGTAACATTCTGAGGGAAGAGAGATTTCACCACGAATTTGTAAACCATTCGATCGGATTAGAGTTTTCTGATGATCCGTCTGTGCACACACAAAATATCGGGCGATTATGAAAATACCTGAAATCATCCATCAAAAGAGCTAGACGAGCGGGAGACTGTATTTTTTCAACACATCTACTTCCACAGTTTGAACTTACATGGCATAAACTTCACTATGACACATCGTCAGTTTCTGTAAGAGAGATTGCTAGGGTGTACTCCGGCTATGGTAAATAAGGACTTCTACCGGCGGGCCGGCCGGAGTGGCCGAGCGGTTCTAGACGCTTCAGCCTGGAACCGCGCGACCGCAACGGTCGCAGGTTCGAATCCTGCCTCGGGCATAGATGTGTGTGATGTCCTTAGGTTAGTTAGGTTTAAGTAGTTCTAAGTTCTAGGGGACTGATGACCTCAGATGTTACGTCCCATAGTGCTGAGAGCCATTTCAACCATTTCTACCGGCGGCACACACATCGCACGGAATTGTTGACGAGGAGGGTTTCAGTGACGTGTAAGGTAAGTGAAATTACATTTAATGGCGTCATTGCGCCGTTTTCATTTTTTTGTCGTTTTTTCGTTCCCAACGCCATAAACGAAATCCACATCGTTCGTCTTTTGCCGTTCCGAGCGTTATACACCATATTGATATATTATTCCGCCACAGTCGCGCGTTCGATATATGTCGCTTGCAAGCGTTCTTGGGCTAGGGCTAGGGTGTTCCATTTCTCCACAAGCGCAGTTGTGATCGTGCTGCGATATGTCTCCCTAGCGCATCCTACAGATACCCCATGGGAAGTCGGGGGAATGTGCAGGCCAGTCCAATCGCCGAACATCATATCACCTTAACAGTTCCTCCATTACGGCAGTTCGATGCCGTCGAGCATTGTCATCAGTTTATATGTAGTGACAACCGGATGCACCCTTGAAGAGACGCAGATGGGGAAAGAGTACAGTTACATAATAGCGTTGACTGCTGATTGTACCGTGTTCAATGATTTGAAGGTCAGTACGTCTTGCAACATTATACCTCCCACTCTGAAACTCCTGGACCAATAAAACGATCATGTTCGACAATGTTTCTGGATGCATTATGTTTTCACACATCGCGTCGTACGAGTTTAGATCCGGGATCACTACTCAAACTGAATCTGCCCCCATCCGAGAACAGCGCTGGACACCGCTGCTCGTTGGTCTGGTGCCTATGCTCTTGACACCATCGCACACGGTTCCGTCGATGTGCGGGTGTCAACGGAAAACGACGTACTGGTCATCGATAAAAGAGACCACTCCCATGCAGTCGCCCTGCCCCTGTAGAGCGTGAGACTGCGTGCCCTGCAGTGCTGTTAAATGTGGTTGTAATTGTACCCGCTCCTTCATGTCGGTCCCTTGTTGCCTGTTACTCATATAGTGGTGATCTGCATAAGTAGCTGCCTGTGGTTGGCCACCTTTTCCAACGTCGAGCAGCATTGCCTATGGTTCGGTGCTCCTCCTATGCACGTGAAACAATGCTGTGAGCTATTCCAAACTCCTCGGGTACACTCGTTACATGTCGCCGTTCTTCCATTTTCCCGATTATTCTTCCCTGTATGAAGTCATCCCACTACAGTGCTCCGTTGAGGCTCGCTGATTGACACACGCTATCTTTTCTGCTCCTTCAACTGCCTTGGTTTGCGGGATCAGCATCATCTAGTTCTATAGTCACTCCAATCTCATGCAGTGTGACGTCCAGCTTTCTACGCACGACTGGAGACCTCTGGAAACATCTTCTCTCACTTTCATTCATATCTTCCAAATAGTTAATGTTATATTAATTCAACTACCACTTCCTTAGATTTTCCAGAGCAGCATATTTTTTTTTAAGCTGTGTGGAATATTTTTGTCATTTCGAAAACTGTGCCTTATTGTTTCGTGTGTTTATAATCTTTAACGATTTTACCAACCATTGTTGTTTTCGTAACAAAACGCAGTCTTACACAACTTTCTGTCCAATTCGCGAGAATAAAAACCATGTGTCAGTCTCTGATTTTATTTGCCTTTTCGTGAGATATAATAGGTCCTGAACCTCACTTCTCGTGTATACAATTTCTAACATAATTTTCGACAGTCTGAGCTGCATATTCAAATGCTTTTAGACATTCTAAATCGTAAATTCGAATTATACCTATATAGAACCCTTCCCTTCGCATACACACGCAATACGAGCGCGCACGTGCGCATACACCCATAAATTGATACAGTATTGAAGAAAGTCACAGAACTCTTCCTTTTTGTGCCATTACATTTCATATGAAGGCAGCCTGATACTGAAAATATGGGTTTTCAGCTCTAGACGTAATTGTATAAATTAGTCTATCCTTGCAAGTAATTTGCACTATATTCTGATTAGTCAGCACTAAGTAATATAGTACTAGAGAAATAAGTATACGCGAGGATTACTTACAAAATTTGTTATATTTTGAATAGTAGTAGCAAATATTGGTCTCTGTGTAAAAACTGTACAATTTGATTAACTTTAAAATGCATAAAATATAGATATTGCCTTCGTAAGATAAATTTTATTTTCTAAAAATTCCTTATTTTACAAATATTCTGTGAAAGAATGTTAACAGTTATCGTGTGACTACCGTTTAGCCTTCGGCTGTATGAGTGAATGTGCGGACGTGCGTGTAACTACCCACGCGGAAAAACAGGTTCTAGTGATTGCATTTTTGCCCTTTTAAGCGTCTGATTTTGTGATTTATTAATGGTCATAGTGAAGGCTCCTTTTATTGGGAATTACCATCGTATCATTTGGAAAGCCATGGTTGGAGCAGAAGGTGTGAGGTTCATGTGGAACCGTGTACAGTTTCATTGGAGTGAAAGGATTTAGCAGTGATAATGTAGTCGCTTAAAGGGGATAACACTAATTGTGTAACATTAATTAATACTAGATTAGCTTTAATGTTTCTAATTAATACAATTACAGTATTTTTCTCTTAAACCAAATGATAATGTTGTTAGCCGGACGAATTTAAAGAGTTCAAGAATTCTACGGGTTACAACTAAACATTGTTTATTTCTTCAAGATCAACAGAATCAGAACTCAGGTAAACCTTTGCATCTCGAAGTAACAAATTGGAAATGACGTGTTCATTAATTGTCCTAAACCATTTTTTGGGCATAAAATCGCCGTTGAATAGAATTGCGAAACATTTGGTTAATTGATTTCTACGGTATTCAGTATAGTGGTAATAAAATTATCGTAATTACAATAACAATATTTAGGAATTTTGATTACTTCATTGAAATAATCTGTCTGATTTTATAAATCGCCGTCGCCCAATTTAAGTAACCATAATTTTAACATGAGGCCACATAGGTGATCGTTTAACTGTAACCTCAGCAACGTCTCTTCTATTTGCAAGTCTAACGAGGGCTAGTAATTGACGGAAATCTCCAACTAACAGAATTATTTTGCCTCCATAAGGGACATTATTATTCATGATGCCCCTTAGAAGTCGACTGACAACACCCAGCGCGTCTTTGAAAGTAAACAACTCCAAACACTGTTGTACATAATAATAAAATTATATTGTCAAGAGATAGTGCCCTCTAAATTGTTTTCATCGTCGTGTATGACAGAAATCGCGTAATAGACTAAGCTTGCGTAGCGAATCCAAACCACTGTAAGAGCTGTGGTGAATGTTAGTTGATCAGAATATCAATAGATGGCACCTTTTACATTGCTTTAAACTATATGTACTTTTTTCGTCATTAGTAATGAAGATACCTTGAAGATGCTGACTCAATCATTAATTTTGGTTAAGTAATATGGAAGATATGCCGTACCGACGAAAAACATCGTTCACAAATAATATCTACTATTACTCCAGTTTTCCGTCTGAGTAGTTATATGAACGAAATGAAATGTTGAAGCAATAAAGTGAGCAAAAATCGTTCTGCTAAAATTTTTAATTATGATTTATTATTTTGTAGACATTAGTTTTTCTGAAAAGTGCTTAGTCACGTATATCATTTATCCAAGATTTAATAAAGACAGAGCATTATTCGTTATTGCATGAAATCTGAACTGCTGATCACTTTTGTAGTACTTGTCGTATAAACATATACTACTCAGATCATCTTTTGTCTTGTATTACCCCGTGCTTTCATGGATTCGGCATGTAAATTTGGATTTGCCAATTTTAGTGGTAGAGGGTGGACGAGTACTCTTCCTGTTGCCACTCCTTCCCCCTGGGGATGGAATTTGTTCACCTCAACTGTCTATGTCTAGTTATCCTAATTGAAAGTCTGAGAACGTATTTTCCAAACGTTTTCGAATCGTGTAAATGAGGCGAGACATGGGTACCATCTAGTCAGATGTGGGAAATATTCTTAAAACCAATCCCACGGTCGCCGTTACATCTACCTTCGTCGTTAACCCACCGGCCGGATTCGATCCGAGGCCAACACGCCTCCCCGAATACTTGAAGCGGCGTTCTAAGGCCCATGACTGTCTGAGCGGTCATCTTCAGCCTCACATAAAGCATATTAATCAAATGCACCCCAAATAAGTGGGCAACCCATTTGAATGGAACATCATGAGAATCTCACACCTACCACCAACGTGACGCATTACTGTAATGTAGTATTAAAAGTTATTGGTCAATCTGTAGAGTGAATTTTCAGTGAAAATCCCTTATTTCGTCAATATCCACCATTATCTTCGACAAAAAAACAGCTGACTGTGGAAGAACTAGCGGAAATGACGTAGTCGCACCCTCTGCGATGACCGTTTACACTGGCGTCAACGGTGAAACTCACTCGCAGCGTCTGCATTTGCATTACGACATACACTGAAGAACGAAAGCATTATGACCTCAGCACCTAGATTGAATACCAAGTGGTGGCGTCTCGGAAACGTCGACACTGTAAGAAATGTATAGAAGTGGAGTAGAGACAAATTGGAAACCATTCTGGTTGCACACGGAATTCAAATCTGGAAATCCACTGATGTAAGTGATTCAGACAAAGGACAGATTCTTATAGCCCACGCCTGGGAACAACCATTTTGGAAATTACGAAGCTGGTCGGGTGCTCCTGTTTTAGTGTCGCCGGCATCTATGGACAGTAGTTGAAGGATGGTGGAACCACGAATAGGTGACAAGATGTAGGACGTTCACCACTCACCACAGAATGTGGAGGTCGGTGGCTTGTCCGCCCTTTAAGCAGGATAGGCAGCGATATGTGGCAGATATGAATGCCAAGTACAATGATAGTTCAGTCACAAGTGTTTAGGAGTATCCCTTTCAGCGCACATTGGGCAAAATGGGGCTCCGCAGCAGACAATTACCACAGATCCCGCGTTGAGCCAACGACATCGGCAGTTACGGTCGAAGGGCCACGGGATCACAGAGATTGAATCTCTTCTCTGTCCATCCATGTCGCTCAGTCGAAAGAATAACGTTTCTTGTTATACCAGGTCGATGGGCGTGTCCAGATATGCCGTCATCCAGGCGAACGACTGCTGGAAACATGTACCGCATCGCACTGCAGGTCGGTGGAGGAAGTATTACGCTTTGGAGGAAAAAATTTTGAAATTAGTGGTAAGATCTTATGGGACCTACTGCTGAGGTAATCGGTCCCTAAGTCTACACATTACTTAATGTAACTTAAACTAACTTAGGCTAAGGACAACAAACACACCCATGCCCATGTGAGGACTCGAACCTCCGAGAGAGAGAGCCGTGACAAGGCGTCCTAGACCGCGCGGCTACCCCGCGCAGCGTTTGGAGGAGATTCAGCTTGGTAGTAATCGAAGGCTGCCTAAATGCTATAATCTAAAAGGAGGTTCTCATGGACCACCTGCAACTTTTTATTCCTGATGTCTTCCCCCATAGCAGTCGCACCTTCCAGCAGCTTAACTGTCCGTATCGCAAGGCCAGAATCGTGCTATAGTTTCTGAGGAGCACAGGAGTGAAGTCACGCTGATGTCTTGTTCATCAGATTCGCCTGATCTGAACACATTGGATAGAATCTGGGACGCCATCTGGCGTCAGCTTTGTGTCCGCAAATCATCGGCCCGTAATTTACTCAATATCGTGAACTATGCATAGACATACGGTGCCACATAACTCAGCCAAATGTGAGCGAAAACACTATTAAGTAGTTGACCACGCTTTGGCTCATGAATGTACAATACGGGGCAGCTTTTGCTTCCATATTTTGCTGAGTGTGAGTGCTGTATATCTACTGTAGTTGTTGACACACATCCTAATGTTTACAGACACTTTCATAACCTAGTTCCAGTAGGAAGCTACAATCCGTGTCTGCTCAAGTAAGGTTTCTTAGCCATTCATAGGGCTGTCATTCTATAATACCCGATTTTTCTGTGCTCGATGTGACGTTCTTGTTTGGTTCCAAGCTAGTAAACTTTTCGGTTAGACCAGTGGTCGTCAAAAATCTTTCCTCAAGAACCAGTACTGTAGAGTGGCACCTAGGGCCACACATGCACTGATGTAATTATTAATTTGTAACGTGTATAAATTAGCATGAAATGATCCCCATCTAAACTAGCCATAGTAAGGGCGCAGTAAGTTTGCCGCGGCACCAAATATCGATCGTTAGAACTCTGCACGATTCGAAGTACTTTATGTCGACTCTCCTCGGTTCAGAGTGTCCGCCTGGTTAGCTGAGTGGTAACGTGCTTGCCTAGCATGCAGCGGACCTGGGTTTGATTCCGGGCCGGGTTGGAGATTTTCTCCGCCCGTGGGCTGGGTGTTGTGCCCTCTTCGTCATTATCTTGTCACCATCGACCCGCCCAATGTGGCGTTACCAGAAATAAGACTGGCACCCACGGCCGAGCTTCCCTAGACGGGATCTGCCTGCCAGCCATGCCACACGATCATTTCATTTCATTTCTGTTTCAGACTCCGGTTACACTCAGCGACCCAAAAGTTGTGACACTATAATTTCCGGATGAAGTTTTTTGTGTTGTCTGTGTGAGAGGATGATTAATTGAATAATAACAGTAACTGAACTTATATTGAAATGCATTATGCAATAGCTGGCCGGGGTGGCCGAGTGGTTCTAGGCGCTACAGTCTGGAACAGCGCGACCGCTACGGCCGCAGGTTCGAATCGTGCCTCGGGCAGGGATGTGTGTGATGTCCTTAGGTTAGTTAGGTATAAGTAGTTCTAAGTTATAGGGAACTGATGACCTCAGAAGTTAAGTCCCATAGTGCTCAGAGCCATTTGAACTATTATGCAATATGTAACATGATTCCTAATGTTTACTAGATGTTTCCTTCTACTCATTGCTTTGTATCATAACGGCCTTAATTTAATTTCGTATTCCCTGCTACAAATATGTACCACATTTGAAGATTTCCGTCCCTGGAGTGCTTATTCGCGAATCTATGTTACTTCCGTTTGAAATATTTACCACAGAAGGAGATCCGTACGTGTCGCGCACGCCCGTGAGTTGTCAGTGCGGGAAGACAGACAAAAAAACATACTCCCATCTCACATCCTCATAGACCACAGTGGCCGTGCTATTTACTCCTTTGTCCCTGACGTAAGCAGCCAAGTTCTACTGGAACATGACCGGAGTCACCAATGTCAGTTAAAATTAAGTAAGTCTTAAAAAATTAGATCTATTGTCCGAGAAAGTATTTTTATTCGTTACTAAGCAGAAAAAATTATACTCTTAAGAAGATCTTAACGTTATATGCCGTTTTTGGATTCGGCTGTTAATTTCTGTAAGCATATACGACTGAGAACCGCTTCGGCGCACAAATACTTGACTCGTGCCGTATGCAGCCCACGGGCCGCAGTTTGACGGCACTTCGTTAGGTTGTCTCACATAACTACTCCCATATTTACATGAAGTACTGTAAATTACTGAGGGTCTGAGACCCTGAGCATTGTTAACAAGGTACAACATCTCGTTCATTTCCCTAGGCAACAAAAAAACGAACGTCTAACATTAGTCAAATTTTACTTCATGTTTCTCTAGATAACGGATGGACCATCATGTGCTGATCTTGTGTTGCCTGAATAGACCAAGTTTTGCATTTTCTGAGATAGACGACTGGATTTCAGTGTCCGATAGCCACTTCGTCTAAACACGGGAATTCGATGCTTAATTTCAGCTCTGAGATGTTTCTCATCCAGTATCCTTCAACCATTATCAGTATGCTCAGCATATTTGTCATTTCGGTTGTATGACGAAAACTTTTCTCGGTGAGAGAGCGGTCTTCATGTGTCGGTTTAGGATAGACGGCATGTCCAAGCCGCCAATCTAACATCCGCCCAACTAGAAGGTTAGCTTCACTTGCTTTTGCATTTTCGCTGTGAAATCTATGTTAGGATTTATGCAGTTCAAGAAATGAATGAACAGTTGCAATGTTTCCTTTCCATGACGTGAAATAAGAAGATTTCACAAACTCAACGATAAGCAATAACGTTCAAAGCATGCTCTTCAAAATTTCGTACAAAACAATTAGAAACTGTCGGTGGCGAAAGTGAACCCCTAACCATTCCACAGGTTATTTCGTAATATCTGTCACTACGCAAAAAGTAAGTGGTCGTCAATTTGAGACGGAATAATCTGACGAATCCTGGAGTGAAGTTGTTGGCGAGCAAACTCAATGTATCTTCAAAACATTCAGAAAAGGAGATACAGCGTCGAGACTGGCCATAACCGTGTCTGTGTCTACCCTTACTTTCTTTCTAATGTCAAAGCATGAGTGATGCAGTTTCCACAGCGACCATACATTAATTTCGTTAGATGCTTTGCGAGTTTGAATGTTGAGAGCTAGTTGTGCTAACGATGGTTCTTAGCCGTAGATCTCTTCTGTGAAGTTTTTTGACTGCCGTACAATCCTGAATGCCTCTGAATACACCACGTATGGTTTTAGGAATTTCCTTAATACAGGTAACTTTGCTGATAAACAATTTGTGGTGCAGACAGTTCACTGAAGATAATAAGAGGCTGCAGAAACTCAGAAGTCGTAGTTACGTGGGTAATTAAAAAGGTGCTTGGAATTCGCATAGGAGGGCGGGCCGGACTCTGAGCCAACCTGCAACTCTAGATGCGTCAGCGAAAGCGAGTGGCCAGTGTTCTCCGGGTGGCGCACGGGTCAGCGGACGCGCCTCAGTTGTGAGAACTCTGAGGGGCAGTTTGCTCAGGAGTTGGCGGTAAACTTTGCAGGGAATTCACCGGAAGCCGCTGGCTACGAGGGACCAAATTGGGAGTGGGAATGGCTCATTCCCACTGACCGAGCAGTTACGCACAGACACTTGTTTGTTTTGTGAAGCACTCACAGGATGCTGTTAGTCACCATTGATGTATACATTCAAAACAAGCGCTTTTCTGCCACTACATTATTTCGTATCGTAGTCGTTCTGAAATATGACGGTGCGAGTGGTGCGGTCGAAAGGAACGTTACTCGCATAATATGTCTAAAAAATATTACCACATTTTTTAATAAAAAATTATGTCTGTCGCCAAACGCTTCATTCAAGACTACGTAGAGTTTGAAAGAACAATAGGAAAAACTGACAGAAGTGTAAGTATACTACGCTAATAGAAGTAAAAGTGTTACGGTGTACATGGATCAGCAAACGAACCGTTCGTGAGATAACTGCGAATGTGTAATTGAGAGCTGCCATGACTTCAGTGTGAAGTCCTATCCCATTTAGGACAATTGTATCCAGCTAATTGTCGGCATTCGTAGGTGAGCAGTCAGCGCGGCTGACTGACATGTGCAGGACTCGGTTTAGATTCCTGGTGCTGCCAGGGATTTTGCCTTGGTGGGAGACTTGTACGACGTCCTCTCTGCCTCATAAGGCCATCCGAGGAGCTACTCCACCGATTAATAGCGGTTCCAAGGTCAAGAAACCTGTCAACGAACTGGATAACGGTGTGCTGACCACATGCCTCTTTCTACCGCTTTCATCGACGCCAATGATTCAGGATGACACTACGGTTGCTCCGACACCGTTGGCCCACCTGGGACCGTTACGCGAAACTTTTACTTTAACCATCTGATTAGGTTCAAATGTCACCCATGCCACATGTAATATGCCACGTGCATGTTGGGGCACTGTGACATTCAGTTGATGATGTAAGACATTTGATGTACGAATATGCTGAAAGATGGGTACGTGAGGCAGGGCCATATCTTGGCTGGCCTCGCCACCTCAGCCACCTGGACTCTTCTAATGGGGTAAACTCAGAAAGCGATGTGTACAGCACTCTAGTTGACCAGGTTAAGGAACTCATGCAACGAATTGTGAATTAAGTTAAGAGTTTCATGATAACCCGGGGATGTGTGACGGAATTCTTGATCAACCGCAGATGTGTGTGCTATATTGCATAGAATGCATGGGCGACACCTGGTACATCTCCTTCAGCGGGAATGAGCGTACAGTAAATGGTAACATGTAACGGGGTGAAGCAGAGCTGTGTCCCTTGTTACGACACGACATGGGGAAATTTTAATACCAGTTAGATGCGTGATTAGTCAGATAGTTTACATGTCATATAGACTTGAACTAGCTACGACAATATTTCATGCTTACGTCATTGGTGGATGATACCCACAAATCTGCAATTGCCACGCAAACGAACAGTTTACGGATCCATGTTTACTGGGACATTTTTGTTTCTGTTATCGTATATTTTCACCAGTGCCGGTTACCGCTACTATTTACGATGTGCGTTGTACACATGTATTTGCTCCACGAAGCTCAAAGTTTGATTTCATTAGGTGAAGAACGTAGGTTCCGTGATACGCTGCAAAATGATGTTCGATGGCAAGTACCTCATTTGATACAAATTTCTACCCACCAAACGAAATTGTCACATTGCTGAATTGTAACAACGTTCATGGGTTTACTGTGGATGTATGAAGATTATAGTGACCTATAACGGATGTCATATTGTCTGACAGATCCCGCAACTGTTCAGAATTCTTTTAAAATATTTATTATTATAGTCTCAGTTGCAAATGTTCACACCTTATTACTAGTTAATTACTAGTTTTGTTCATAAATAATATTAATCTTCAGATCTGATTGTTCACGAGTACCGAAAAGTCATAATTCATCAGAAAGAAAAACGTAGGCAAAATGGTACAGTGAAGGTAGCAGCGGAAAAGTACGTTTGTAAGAACATTGAAGAGGGTCCAGCATTATAGTATGCTAATGCTTTATGCCATGGAGTGTTTACATTTAGCTTCTACCAAATAATCAGCAAGTGATGAGGGTGGAACAGCTTCCTTTTTTCACAAACAATATGTTACAAATAGCTGAAGATGAACAGGTAGCATCCGTCTTTTTTTATTTCCAGAAGGTTTTGAGTTGTAGACAGATCGACAAAGCCGATCCTATCGATTACCTGTGCAGATATGTCGTTACTCGAAGTGTGGTTCATAATATCTACTATGCTGTACCTGGCTGTGAGTGTTCTACAGAAATGGAGGTGACATCGCACATACCTAATTTAAACGCAACAGTATCTTCAGTGAATTCAATTTCGGAATGCGATTTATCAGCCAGCAACAGTAACAACAGATTTTACCCGATATTGCTGATGTCTACGGAAGGGTATCGTTTTTGGAAAATCGTAAGAAAATGCTGCAATATTTGGAGAGAAATTTCCACTTGGTGTAATTAACGGAGACCCCCTTCAATGTGGGAAAATGCAAGACTTGCCCAAAACAAAGAGAAAAACTAGATGATATCGGATAACTTGATTAGACGTATATTTCTGTAGCCTACCTTATGGAATAAAAATTTAGACTTAATAATAGGAACTGGTGTGGAATGTAACGTCACATTTGGTCAGATAGGGAGGCGAATGATAGACTTAATTGTAGGAATTTTTGGAAAGATTCTGTAAATGTGCAGATCTACAGCAACGTATATTACAAGAAAAGGTAAGACGGTAATGAGGAGAGCCCCAGAGTACTTCTCCAGCGCATGCAGAGCTCATCACGTACGTACCACCAATACAAATCAAATATATTCAGAGGCTCTTTAGTAGTTTCATAGGTTCGTATAGACCACACCAGGATGTAATATACGTTTTCATAGACCTTAAATTTGAATCTTCGGAAGAAACGTGTTGTTGACATGAAAACCTGATGGAGAAGTTCAAACGGTTCAAACGGCTCTGAGTACTACGGGACTTAACATCTGAGGTCATCAGTCCCCTAGAACTTAGGACTACTTAAACCTAACTGACCTAAGGACATCACACACATCCATGCCAGAGGCAGGATTCGAACCTGCGACCGTAGCGGTCGCGATGTTCCAGACTGAAGCGCCTAGAACAGCTCGGTCACAATGGTCGGCGATGGATACGTATAGTGGACGAGCACTCGAGAAAGAACGGTGTGGTGTCACCGCCAGACACCACACTTGCTAGGTGGTAGCTTAAATCGGCCGCGGTCCATTTAGTACATGTCGGACCTGCGTGTCGCCACTGTGTGATAGCAGACCTAGCGCCATCACAAGGCAGGTCTCGTGATACGAACAAGCACTCGTCCCAGTTGTACGGACGACCTAGCTAGCGACTAGATGTACCAAGCCTTTCTCTCTCATTAGCCGAGAGACAGAATAGCCTTCAGCTAAGTTAATGGCTACGAATTAGCAAGGCGCCATTAGCCTTACAGTGATTGTAATTAAAGTCTCCTGTGTATAGTCAAGAGCGATGTACCACAATGATTGATTAAAGATAAGTATTAATCCAGCTACGTACTTTTCTTCATAGCATTAATTACGTAGCCTGTTCCAGTACTTCACGCCCGTCTGCGTTAGTCTAGCGTGCATTTTCAGCCATCTCGAACTACAAGGTGTCGGCCCAGCTGCCGACACATCAAACGGTGCAGTATTCTGTTCCCTGCGTTGCGTATAGACATGGAAATCACCGCTTCTGTTGTAACGCTTTTACCTTTAAATTCACAACCGCTTTCGGGTTAACCTATGCCCATCATCATGTGCTATTAGTCAAGTTATTTACATGCCTGTTTCATCTCATTACTTTTGTCTTTCACCGATTTGTCTTAATTCATACTCAGCACTCGTTAGGATGTACACTTGATCCAAGATATCCTGTAATACTTCATCGCATTCACTGAGGGTAGCAATATCATTAACAAACTGATATCCTTTCACCCAAATTTTTAATCCCACTCTTGAAAATTTCTTGTATTTCCATCATTACTTCTTCGATTTACAGACTAAACAGTAGGGGCTAAGGCTTGTGTCCCTGTCTTACACCCTTTTTAATCCGAGCGATCCTTTCTATAGATTCCATTGTGCCTGTTCCCTCTTGGTTCACTTACATACCGTACATTACCCGGCTTCCCCTATAGCTTAATCGTATTTTATTCAGAATATCGAACGTCTTGCACCATATTACATTGTCAAACGCTTTTTCTAGATCGACCAGTCCTATGAGCGTGTCTTGATATTCCTTGAGACATGCTTCCATTATCAAGCAGAACGAGAGAACTGTCTCTCTGGTGCCTTTATCTTTCCTAAAGCCCTGAACATCATCTATCTGTTCCTCAATTTTTCTCCACACTTGTGTATATTATTTTTGTCAGCAGCTTAGATGCAAGAGCTGTCAAAATGGTTGTACGATATTTTTCACATTAGTCTGCCCTTGCTTTGTTCGGAATTGCGTAGATGATATTCTTCCGAAAGTGCAGAGTCAACACACCAACACGAATAGTCGTTTGGTTGCCGCTTCCCGCAAATGATTTTGAAACTGCCGTTGGAATGTTATCCATCCCTTCCGCATTGTTTTATCTCAGGTCTGCCAGAGCTCTTTTAAATTCTGACTCTAATTATGGATTCCCTATGTCTTCCCTATGGACTCCAATTTCTACTCCTAATACCTAATCAGACAAGTCCCCCCCTCAAGGAGGCCTTCCGTGTCCTCTTTCCATATACCTCCTCTCTCTGCTGCGTTTAACAGCGGAACTCTTTTGCACTCTTAATGTTACCTCTCTTGCTTTTAATTTAACCGAAGGTTGTTTTAACGTTTCTAAGTGAAGAGTCATTCCGCCCGACGATCATTTCTTTTTCGATTTCTTCACATCTTTCCTGCACACGTTTCGATTTGGCTGGTCCGTTTGCGCTATTTACTTCATTCCTAAGGTGTTTAAATTGTTGTCTTTCCATGTACATTTTTGTACTTCCGTCTTTCGTCGATCAATTGAAGTAGTCAGTGTGGTACGCAGGGTTTTTTCGCAGTTACCTTCCTTGATGACTTTACAGCATCTGTGATTGTCCTTTTTAGAGATGTTCATTCCTCTTCAGCTGAAAAGCCTGCTCTGATGTTCCTTAACGCAGTATCCAAATCCTCAGAACTTTAAAACCGTCTAGTGATTCTTCAGTACTTAAGTATTCCGTTTTCTTTCACATTGATTCTTTCTGGCGTTTCTCTTAAAATTCAGTCCACTCTTCATCAATACTCTACTGTGGTCTGAGATTATATCTGTACCTGATTACGCTTTTCAGTCTTATATCTGGTTTCGAGATCTCTGTCTGACCATCATGTAATCCAGCTGGAACGTTCCTGTGTTTATCGCCCTTTTGCGAGTATACCTCCACCTCTTGTGATTCTCGAAGGTTGTATTAGCTATTACCATGTGAAAGTTATTCCAAAACTCAAATATTCCTTCTCCTCTCTCGTTTCTACTGCCAAGGCCTTATTTTCCCGTAGCACTTTCTTCTATTTCTTCCTGAATGTTTGGGCGCACCTTTTTGTAACATCCTGTATATCTTTCCCCAAGCAAAACATATTTTGTTAAATTATTTCATGATTTACTGGAACAGTCAAAGCTGCCATATAAATTCGGCAGGAAGAATAATTCCGCAGGCTATAAAATGTTTCGATGTTCCATGCAGCAGCATAGTGAATTTTCCTTGCGTTGTGTCCATGGTTCAATGGAGAACAACGATTTGTTATTCTCAATGCATTTAACAACATTAATGCTTTTATTTTTGTATTCCGATTTGCAATGTTTTGTTCCTCATACAGTGTGCGTGGTGTTGGTAACAGCTAAAGTTTTTCAAATGTAATTAACGATATTACAGGTGAATTATTTTTATTTCCTTTTGTGTGTTTTTTATTATTAATGTCGTATACTGCCCCAAGGAACACTTTTAATTCTTTCATAAAATCGTTTTAAAATTTAGAAAATGCCACTGGGGCACATTCCGTAAAAGGGTCAAATATCATCTGCTGGAACAGACAGAGCTGTTCTGTAGCTATCAACGCGTTATACTAAACGTACTCAAGGGAAGTGGTTATTTTTAAGCATCTTCTTCAACACAAGAGGGTATCACTTAAAAATCTGATTCATACGGAGGAAATGAGCGTTGCAGTCAGTGTTAATGCGAAAAGTCCACCCTGTTCTTCGTAGCAAAGGTGGTTTGACATTTTCGTCCTCTTATATGATGTACCAATACAAAAATATATACACCGTGGGGATGATTAAAACCTGTATGTGTGCATTGTGTGGTTGTCATTCTGTCTGTATCGATGACTACGTCACGATTTTCTCGGAAAGAAAAATTCTGCGCTGTGGATTTACTAAATTCAGCCAAACATTTTGGAAAAGTTGACACAATCCCCTTGGAGTTTGTGACTGATTACACAAAGCGGTATTTTTAAAAATGTTATGAGGTAATTTCTGAAAAATAGATGTTATAGAATCACTTTGTAATGCTGATCTTAATATTATTTTAATTTTGTTACATGATGGCAGGATTTCTTTTTTCAAAATAAGCTGCCATATCTCAAAGATTTTAATAATTTCAGTACAAACATTAAAATAAAATTTCAATCAACTTCTCATCTTTTACTAACTATTGCTTTACTTTGGTTCTATATACTAAAAGTCTATATTACTGAAAACAGAATTCACCATAATAACGGCTCATACAAGATGTTTTTAGTCCCAAGCACTAAATGTTCTTTTACATTGCTCAGCTGTCTCATTCACATAGAAAACAGGACAATTCCATGCGCCCATCTTGCTGTCAAAATAAAAATACTATAACTAAAAACAAACTAAACATTAAATCGTGAAAAACTGTACGCTTGTACGCTTAAAACCACCACCAAAGACTTTGCTAGGTCCTTTCTAGGAAGCCTTTCCTATGAGATAGCTAATCTCTTCAAACGTTTTGAGGAGTACAAGTATCAGAATTTCTTCAGAAACAGTAATCTGCAACATCAGCCCGTTCGTAATAAAGATTTTTCTATCCATCCTCATAAGAAATGTAGTATATACAAAGTAGTATGTGAACCCTGCTCAAACATTGCATTGGCCAGACAGTCATAAGCTTCGAGATACGATTTAAGGATAATTCTGCTATACAACTTAATCAAGTCTACCCTTGCTTCTCTTAATGCTGAAGAGAAGCGTTCTGTATAAAGCATTGGCCACAACCTACAGATCCTTCGCAGTGCAGAGAAGGGCAATATTATGAACATCCGTGCAGAAATAGAAAGATTTATAAATTAAATATCATCGCGCAACGTCCTCAACGAACGAACAGAACAAGCTAACAATGTTTTCCGGATCTCTCAGACAAAAAGTAAATTCTGCTAGTTCGTGACAAAAATATATGCCTCATATGTTTCTAATAAATTATGTTGGGTCTATGTAACACACGTTAAGTATAATAAGTATTTATATTAAAAAAATTATTTCACATTATTTTTAATCAATAAATGTATTTAAAAGTTTGCTGCTGCACATCTATTATTTATCTAATATTTTCGAAAACGTATAGATGTTAAAGTCGTATCAGTCACCTCATCTCTGATACCGTTGTAAACAATGTATACCTTAGTTTCATAGCATCTTTCTAAGTTATGAGTACATGTACATGTGGAATATATGTGGAATATATGTGGAATCAGACTGTTCGTTGTAAGAATGTTAATGGTGGTGACTTAACTCTTACTTTGTGCTTACGTGGATGTGTTTATAAGACTGGAACACGTTTGCTATGATGCAAATGCATGGTGCACGGACAATAACGAAACTCAAGCCTTCAAAGCTCTCAAGACATGTTCACTGTATGTACATACGCGAAACAGCCGCTATGCAATTTACAAATTTAATTTGTCTTCATTTCTTTTGTGGATAAGTATCAGTTTGAAAGGGGACTGTCCTATTAGCCACGACGGTTATCAGAAAATTCTGGCCGTAAATGGGAATGAAGTTGTGAATTTTATAAATGTACTCAACCTCTGTAATATTATATTCCTTGGTCAGAGAGGCTATTTCTTTTGAAGAATATTAGCAGTATGTGTTAACAGTCTTGCAATGTACTTGGTTTGAAAAGAATGGAAGCTGACCTGGCATGTATTGGAGGCAGCATTATTTAAAAAAGGGATTTTGTAAGAATATGTTTTAAGGAGTGTTACTGATGAGACTGTGTCAGTGAAAAGTGATAAAACCAATTCTTAAGGTAACCCAACTATGATTTGTCGCCTTGTAAGCACTGTACTTTAATTAGCTACTTAAAACTGCCTTCAGCAACTGTAGACTGCTTTAGTATGCATTGATATTACAGTTGGCAGCCATTGTGAGTGAGTGAAGCAGTTTTAATGAGCTCATTATTGGGCATAATTATTGCTCGCTGCTGGTTTACAGTTTCGTTTTTGTCATTACACATAAATTATTAATATATTTTGGGAAAAAAATCTAGCTAATACATCAAGCCGTAAAATGGAGTCTTTCCTGCCTACTTAAATATAATTTTCTGTTTTATTTGCCTTTCTGAATTTCAAGATGGTTGTGTCACTAATATGGAACGCTGGCATTCCATATTTTTACGCTAGTTTTCCATATTTGTATCGTATGCTTCAAAAACGACTTCAAGGGCTCAAAAGCCCTGGGATGACTCTGCCACGCAAATAACAAATACGAATGTCAGAGAAAAGAAAATGGGCCACTCCAGGGATCTGTATCTGACAAATCTCGCACACGAAACCATTTCAAAACCTTGCGTCCACCTCCTCATGCCTGTCACAAGATGCAGCTACTGGAAAAAAAACTTTCATGAGGCCTCCGAGTCGGTACACGTATGGGTGAGGAAAACTGCAGGTCCAGTAATAAACATGAACATCGCCGAACTGAATGGGAAGGTCTACCGCAAGTGCCAGACAGGGGAGATAACAGCCAGTGAGTTTAGGGTGACAGTAATATACCCGTTAGAGCATAATATTTTCACGTGTGCATATTTCATGCCAGCAATAAAGGAATAATTAAGTATCTGCTTAATGATCCAGTCGATGAACCATCTGAAGGAGCTGAGGCTTCTAAAAGTGGAAGGGCTAATGCTGAACTCAAGGGAGAAACATAAGCTGCTACATTTGAAATTACACTTGACAAATCTCACACATTGCACAAATAAAGAAGATGTTGATGTTTGATTTGTGGGGCGCTCAACTGCGCGGTTATGAGCTCAGTCAAATCTCACCAATTTCATGAATGATGAAATGATGACTGCACAAACACCCAGTCATCTAGAGTCTGGTGAAAATCCCTGACCCCACCGAGAATCGAACCCGGGACCCCGTGCTCGGGAAGTGAGAAAGCGACCGCGAGGCCACGAGCTGCGCACAAATAAAGGAGAGGTGCGGAATGAAGGATAGAAAAGCAAGCCATTCCGCAGGCCTAACCCAGTCTCCAAACAAGAAATCTCTTGAAGTATCGACGACAGCAACAAAGAAACCGGAGACAAACAAGCAGAGGCCATCAATGACTAGGGACCAAGAATCATCTGATTATGGAGATGACTTCTATAGTGCGAGAGATGATTTGTCTAACCTGAGTAGCCTTCTGTACAAAAGTGTTCCCACTAATGAAGATGCCAATTGTCTTTTTCGCTTAGCTAAATTTTTGCAGAACGAGGCAAGAGAAGAATGTGTAATGTGTCTAATGTGCGAAATGTGGACGCACACTGAATGTGCATCTTACGGTAAACGACGAAGTGTGTATGGCTTCTGCAAGTGAAATTACTTAGAGTAAGGAATTCAGTAACTGAAAATGATATATTTCTTGTGTTTTCTATTGTGTTATTATGTTTTATAATGTTTTCTTTGACAGTGAATTATTAGATTTTCCATTATTTGTTTTAACTTTAGAAAATTTCTAAGGAATGGAGTATTCCATATTTGTACACCATAACCTGAAGTGCCAAAAATGTCAAACTTTGTATTAAGCTTAACTTAGAAATGTTCCTAATGTAGTATATCTTCGAAAATATAGGAAGCATTAAAATATATCGCAAAGTATAAGCTGCAGACTTTTTTTTTCTTAATACGAAAAGCTGAGAAATTTATAAACCAAAAACAAAATGGTATTCCATATTTGCACCACTTTCTCTATATATTTGTATAGTTTCTTATTGTTAGAATATTGCTTATAATTAAAGTTTGCTGTAGAAATCTTATAATGCAACATATGGTTTTGTCTTACAGTTAAACAGTCGTCAAGGAAAGAAGTGTTACACAGAAAAGTTATTAAGAAAGTTTTGTTAACTTGTCTACGTGTGAGAGCATTATGAGAAGGGTGAACTGTTATCGTTACTTAATTAATTGTACTTGAACTTGGAGTCTTGTCTCATTTATCATTCGTAAAATTAGTTTCCAATTTTCATTCCGTTTCATGACTATGTTTGCATACTCGGATTGCACTTCGCGAGTTGTGTACTGAGAAACATTTTTATGAAAATTGGTATGATACCGTATTGCAGTGCACATCGCAAGTACGGCAAATGAAATTTGGTTTTGGGCACTCAGATCAGTATTCCTAATAGTGAGCTGCAGAGGAGACGAGCGATCCGTGCGCACAGATATGCCAATAAATTTGATTATCATCAAAGTTCGCGTCCTTTGGAAGGCACAGTGCACAGTGATTGTGAGAGTGTTTTTTCGAGAATATCAATATCAGTTCGGAGGCTTAATACCAGTAAAAGGTTTCAGTAAAGTGCTATCTTGTGAATTTTCATGCAGTTTTATCAGAAAGACATTCGTTAATTTGTATTTTTATTTGCTGTGTAATTACAATAACAGTTCTGTTTCAGTAATTGTTTACAAGACTAAGATAAAAATTAGCTACATTCAGGGTCAACATTTTAATCTGAGTCGTTTGTTTTGCAGTCATAGCATACGCAAATTTCATTAAAAACCGATAGCTTCCGGCAGGCGAATTGTTTGATGTACCGGCTAGTCTGGGCGTGGCATCGTGTAGCATGAGCTCGACATATATCCGTTCAAAATTAAATTTTACATAGTTCTCTTGCCCTGCACCGAGATTTAAATATTTCGATATCAAAAAAAGTTTCACACTTTTCTCAGATACCAGCCTTGACACTTACAAACACGAGTTATGAAATACAACAACAAACTTCCAGGTTAACATACTTTCACAGCAGAGTGCAGTGGCAAGGAAAACAACCCTCGTCTGATTAGCAGTTCATCCTGTAATGCGACCACCAGGCAATAAACAAAAGCTCTTACTAGTAAGAGCTTGGAAAAATAAAATGTGTTGAACGAAAAAGTCTTTAAATTAGTATTTGGTAGCTGTTTTTATAACGTGTTTTTCATTTTAGGATGACACAATCACAAAAGCATTTCACAGTATAGTAACCAGTTTCAATTAGCCATTGCTCATCATCAGCGTAAAATCACACGTTGTAAGCGAAATCGTAAGATTCCAGTTTTTGTGTTAACAAACGAGGTGTGAACAAAAACTGACGGGAATTTTTGTTTTTCTTAAAGAATTTCTATCTATTCTTCAAAATAAAGTTTTTTACCTTCAAAGAAATCCCTCTGAAATACAATACACTTTTGCCAGCGCCTTTTCCAATCTTGGACGCACTTCTGGAACTCACTTTCCGTTATGGTGTTCAGCTCCTATAGCGATTCTGATTTTATCTCACTAGTGATGGCAAAACGCGCCCCTTCATTGTTCTCTTTTGCCTTGCGAACAGAAAGAAGTCGCAGGGGGGCCATGTCCGACGAATATAGTAGCTGAGCCAACAGAACGGTTTTGTTTTTTGCCAAAAAATCACGAACAACCATGGACGTGTGAGTAGGAGGGTTATTGTGACACATTATCCACGAGTGGTTTTGCCACGTTTCTGGTCGTCTTCTCCACACTACTTCACACAGATGGCGTACAGCTTCCAGGTAGCAATTCTTATTGATAGAACGACCATAAGGCAGGAACTCATGATGCACTACCTCATTGGAGTCGAAGGAACTAGTGAGAAGAACCTTCACATGTGATAGAACTTGCCAAATTTTTTTTTGGTCTTGCCTTTTCAGACATTTTTCTTTGAAATGATTGGACCTTGATTTCGATGCCATTACCCTATACCCATGTTTTGCCACTTATTATAACCATCTTTAGAAGTTGTGGATCGGTGTCGACTTTTCAGTTCAGCAATTTCTGAACGATGTCTACGCAGCGTTGTTTTTGGTCAAAATTCAACAATTTCGGAACAATCTTTGCTGCTACACGTATCATGTTCAAAACATCTGGAAAAAAATTGCTTGGCATGAGCCAAAGGATATGCCAACATCAGCAGCCTCTCTCATGGTGATCCGGCGACTTTCCAGAACTATTTTCCTTACTTCTTCCACATTATCGTTAGCACTTTGATGTGGTGGAGCATCCATGGCTGTGGTCGTCTTCAACGTCTTCGTGGACGTCTTTGAATAGTTTATACTACTTGTAAACTCATGTCTTACTCACAGTAGATTCGCCAAAAGTCACAGCCCACATTCCCAGTGCAATGTTGCACTTTATACCATTTTAGAAGCTAAATTTAATGCAAATTCCTTAACCTATCTTTTTGGAAGCAAAAATTCGCCGCGCACTCACCATCAGGTATAACCTTTTCGACTGTCAACAAAAAACTAAACATTCAAAACAGCTGAAAATGCAGACATCGGGATCGTGTGTACCAACAAGATAAAACAGTGTTTTAAAATCGAATACATAAACCCCCCGAAATTAATAAATTCCCATCACTTCTTGCTCACTCATAATTACAGTCTTTTGTGAACTGCTTTCGAGAGTGTGTCATAAGAAATGAAAATATCGGTAAAATAGTGGCAGTTGTACTTTCTCCTGTATTGTTATTTTAAAGATGACCGTCAGGATGGAAGAGGCATCGATATCTCTCGAGCGCAGGGCAGAGAAATACCATCTATCGCCAGAGTCCTGCCTATACTGGAGACGCCTGCAGAAGAGTTCCGGCAGCCCCTTGGCGTGCGGCTACCCGCCTTTCTGCCGATAACCGGACCAACCGCGCCCCGTGGCTAGCGGACACAAAGGGCCCGCAAGCCAATTGTACGCCAGGCCATGCCTCCTGAGAGCCTTCCTTGCGGTCTGGGTACGCATCCAACATAAGCCCGTCTGCGTGGGGAACTCCGGCGTACTTCGCGAAGCGCTGAGCCGACCTTTATAACGCCACGAGCGCAGCACGCGCGGGACGTACTGCTTCGAAACTGTAGCTTAGTTAGGAGTTTCTGCTGAAATCCGTCCGTGGGTGATTATGTGAGAGAATCTCCTACCTCAACGATGCCTATATTAGTACAATGGGTAGCCAACACAGAATTACCTTACCCTCCGTGACTCTGGAAAAGCTTTTGACATTATGAACCGTAAACTGCTCTTCAGAAGACTGGAAGGATAGAGGAATTATTAATCAAGAGAATGAGAACCAAATTAGAGGAAGAGGCTGGGACTAGAAAAAAAGAGTCAACGTTGTCCCGTATGTCCATACTTATTTAATGTGTTCATTGGGGAATCTATTCATATCATGAATGAGACGACAAGGAAAATAAAAGCAAATGGTGAAAGGATGCACTGTGTTAGATTTGTTGATAATATAATTATGATGATAATGAATAGATTGCTGCAACTTTTGTTAGACACTCGCAAACTAAGGAAACTGAAAGTGAGGAAACGGGAAAAAGTTTTGGTAATACAGAAAAATAAGGGAGAAATTGAAACCAATATAAAAACTGATGATGTCAGAATTGATCAGGTAAAACAGTTTTGTTATCTTGGTGGTTTAATCACAGAGGGCAATACCTACTAAATGGAAGTGAGGCATTTTGTTGGGAAGATAGGCATGTATGATTAAGAAAAACATTTTGATCAGCAAACATATGAATGAAGATACGAGAAAATGCGTTGCAAAATCATTTGTATGGAGTATACAGCTATGTGGAAGTAAAATTGAACTCGAAGCTGCTGACATGAGGATATGACAAAAAATTACAAGAACTAGTTGGAAGGGAAAAAAACCAACCTGGGGGTTTTAAGGGAAGTACACGAAGATAGAAAATTATTAAAGGAAATGAAAGAGAAAAACAAAATTTATTCGACATACCATCAGATACAACACCTCCCTCATTAAAATTCTTGAAGGGTAAGTGCAGAGAAAGAAAGGAAGAGGCTGGCCGAGGGTGAATTGTTTGGAAGACATCGAGAAGAGGGTAGGCAGTGACAATTACACGAAACTGAGGCGAACAGCCAATAACAAAAGACACTGGTGGCATCGACAAAACATCAGCCTATTGAACATATGTGTGTATGTAGCAGCGTCTGAGTACGTTCATACTTCAAGCGTTTCTCTGTAAACAGACGTAGTAAATTTGATGATTAGCTGATAGAGTACTTCCAGTTGTACAGCCGAGCTGCCGTTTCCATTTCTGGGAACTGGAAACAATAACCGGGCTATACACACTGAAGTACACAATTAATCAGACATGGCGAAGAAACGTGAGAGACCACTTCATGTTTGGTAGCTTTGAAACACATATAACACAATGCTATACGTACAAACATATAATCTATATAATTTCTTCGTATTTCTTTGACATGAAAAATTAGTGCTATTATAATTAAATATGGAAATTGTTATTTCTGTTTATGGTTGCAAGGGTTGTTATCCCAACAACAATGCAGGACAATGCATGCACTCATTGTAACATCATTGTTGCTGTTTAGCGGTTAGGTAAAACAACAGTTACGTATAATGAACTTAATAAACTATCTGAAATTAAAATCCTAAGCTAGGACAAGAACCTTGATTGGGGCACCTGACAAGGTGTCGCGAGTGAGTTGCGTGAAATTGGCGGTGGCGGAAGTTTGTAAACGCAGTTTTCCGGGCTCGGAGCTTTATTTTATGCTTCAGTTAAACATTTCTTTCTGCAAAAATTTATTTTTGCACACATATCTTTATTAACAAATAAAAATACTATGTAAATAACTTTTGGTTTGTAAATTCGTGAATCTATGCAGCACAAAACGGCGGCCAAAATACGTTTCCACAGATTGCGAACTTGACGCTTCGCAAGATTGAGGGTATAGTACTGGTCTGCAAACAAAATTAAACATGAGTACATTATCAGAATGAAATTCTCTATGGCGTGAACATTGAAAACTAAATTTCTTGAGCCGCATTTGAAACTGGTGGCCACTTGAAAAATTGGGTGCTGAAATTCGACACCTCTTGTTGCTTTCAAATGTAAATAAATAACTGACATTATGAACTATGTATTATTTTTTGAGGTCACACCAAAATTACAAGTGTCTATTTTATTATATTTTAAACGATATCCAATATCTTTCTTTTTAATCATTCGAAACGGTTCAAGAAACGTTGTCTCAAGAGCTACGCATTTAAAGTTTTTGAGTTCGATTTTTATGTATATAACTCAAAATTTTTCTAGTTATTGTTAATGTTCTATTCCTTCCTTCGAAGATCTCATTCTGCAAAGCACGAGTCTGTGTAGCCGCAATTCTAGCCTCGACGCTGCTGTGGAACGAGCGCTGATCCGAACGCTTTAGGCGATTCTCGTCCCCTTTCCGTAGCGAATGAACAAGCCGTAGTACCGACAACGACTCCCATGACTTATGTTGTACAGGACACCATTAAATCCGTCTCTCAAAATGACGTACGCCTGATTGTTAGCAAATCTGGATGAGATTTGCTCTCGAAAACGTGTGTTTTCGAACATATATCCAAATTCATGAATTCAGTGCTTCGTTTTGGTTCTGAGTGTAGGCTCCCTGGCATCCCTCCCTCAAACTGATGTCAATCAGATGTCTGCTCACATCATCAAGAGCTTCAATAATTTCACTCCTCAGTGGTGGCTTATGATCAAAAGTATTCAGCGTCCACTGAGCGAGGTGGCGCAGTGGTTAGCACGCTAGACTCGCATTCGGGAGGACGACGGTCGACACCCGCGGCCGGCCATCCACATTGAGGTTTTCCGTGATTTCCCTAAATCTCTTCAGGCAAATGTCGGGATGGTTCCTTTGAAAGGGCACGGCCGGTTTCTTTCCCCATACTTCCCTATTCCGAGCTTACGCTCCGTCTCTAATGACCTCGTTGTCGACGGGACGTTGAACACTAATCTCCTCCTGATATCGAGCGTCCCATTCATCTCAGCTTACTTCCATTTACACCATATTTCGGAACAGTAATCGATGTCATTCCGTAAACTCCTTAGATAAAGTCGAAAGCATGTATTTGAGACTTATCGATATTATCTTAGGCCTAGTATATTACAATAGCTTTGCAGATAAAGGGATATCGATCGGAATCACAAATGGCCGAAGCGCCACGAGCGGCTCGAGTGGGCGTATCCGCGTTTCCATTGAGACGTTGATTTTCCAATATAAAAAACAATCTCCTGACAAAATTCTTTTGTTCACATATTCTTTAGGCTATATGGAAGCAATATATATATAAAAAAAGGATTTTTTGAAACCTTGAGACCGGAAAACCCTCTTAAAAACTGTCTGACCAAGCGGCTACGAACGCATCGCGTCGCACGACACAGCATTCCGGAAAATTGCCGACCTCGGCTGTAAACAGTGGTAAGGGACAGTCTACGTGAAACGGAGGTTTCGCATGGAGAACTTTGTTAGTGGTTTATTTTATTCACAATAGCTGTAGTTCCACGATAATCGGAGAAATGGCAGCACAGTTCATATTTTCAGATTCTCGCTGACGACGACGTGGATAACTATGACTGAGATAAATATCCTGCAGATGATTGGGAACGCAATATCCTACAAAAGTTATTGTTAATCAGATAAATAGGAATATTTATTTAAAAAAGAAAACAATGTTGAGATGTGTTCCTTACCACTGTTTACGTGAATTTACAGGGCAGGGTGATGGGACATACGTTAAGGGTCGCCCTTAGTGTCGTTTACGTGCTGTATTAAGGTGCTAGCTCAAATTAGTTTTATATTATTCTGAACCATAGATTAATTTTTAAGGATTTGTTCTTTGTTACTATAAAATTGTTAACGATAATATTAATATCAAAAACAGAAGGAACTCAGACTTTTTAAAATTGCATTTTTGAGAGGTTTCGGAGTAATGTTTCTTTAATTCTCCAGCAAGTAAGCAGTGGTTAGCCATTGCTAATCCATGTTAAGTGCACGCACTTTGAGAGTAAATAATGTTAAGTACCTATAACGAATGTTTAAAACTACTATTATAATATTACTTTTATCGGAGCGTATTTGAAACAAGATTCATCTGAACAAAATATCACATTCTGTGTCTCAACAGAATCTCATAAATAAGGTATTTCAAGTGAAATAAGTTATTTATGCGATTTTATTGAAACCTTACATTGCAGTACTTCGAAACAAACAACCTGTCGCTTAGCATTGTTTATAGCCGAGGATTTCAACTGGCACCGCTGAAAACTGGCTCAATGAATTCGGTAAGAACGTTCATGCAAAGGGAGCCTCGAACCAAAACCTTCCTTTGTAACATATTGGACAGTAATAATGGCGCAAATTCACGACTGACTGAAATTGTGTTCGTCCTACCACGGCACCGCAATCTGCTGGCCATTAAAAGTACAAAATCACGAAGAATAGGAAATAACTAAATTTTTTTTATTTCAAGAATACAGTACAGTAGAAAGAATATACGATTAAATTTTTAGAGCTTGTGTAATGTCGTATACAGGAGTGCCATCTCTGGCAGTAAGAGTCAAACTAACCTGATTGGGTATCGAGCCCGGATGACAAACTCGGGTACATCGTTCCTTGTTGCTTCAAGTCTGTGTCAGACTTCATAAATTACAGTGTCTGGTAAGTTGTGGTGTGAAGTCTGTGAGGAAAGCATGACCAGGTTTTCTAAGTGTGTGAGTGATTTGGAGAACAGTCGAATATCCTCTGTATTCAGACGTCAATAGGACAAGAAACATGCAGTTTTGCGTTACCGTGTGAAGACCGATAAAATCGTGGAGGCCTCAAAGATGGGGAACGGCCACCAGCTATAGTACTTCAGAATTGCATCGGCTGCATTACAAATTACTGACTATGCCTGTTAGTTACCCAATGGCATACATACCAGAAGTCCAGGTTCTGGGACCATGTGACTACGATGAATGCATTCAGCAAACGCCCATTCTCCTCGAACACTCCAAACCAAGATAAAGCCTTCGTGATCTTGCATAGGGCACCAGCACTTGTCTACAATGACGATGTGCCACCACTCTTCTGTCCGCTGTTGTTGCCGCACTCCTGTCGACGTGCCTCTCACTGCTGCCTTATCAAGGGAAGCCGTAAAAAAGGACAGCGTGTATTGAGTCCCTAGAACTGCAGATATCGTCGCACAGTCCGGCCAAAGGGTCGCATGCAGGTGCTTTTACATGCAGATATTTCATGTAGATTTTTTAAATGTATATTTTTATGTAGATGTAATTGCTGCATTTGCGTCTTGAAAATTACTGCATGTGCAACAGTAGAAGTACCCACTGGTAGTGAAGACGCCACCTAGCCCGTAAATTACACTGACACAAAAATATCACAACACGAAGAAGGAATTGTGTGACATAAACGAACATTGGTAGACGTGATTCTACATCTGAAAGATTATGTCTATTCAATTATCGCGTAAGTAGCTTGAGAGTGGCTACTAGCGCCACTATAAGGATTCAAACCATTTTTGCTGTAAATACACACTGCAACAGTCGTGAGCATTAGTTACCTCTGAGATTGGACGTGGTTGATAGGAATGTAGCCACCGTACATGATTGCTGGCAGCGGTGGTCACGGGAATGTACGATAGCAAGAAGACCGAGGTCCAAATGGGGCCTCGTGATGTTAACGAGAGGAAAGACCATCCTGTTCGGCGTATGGCTCTGGTGTATCGTACTGCATCTGCAGCAGCAATATGAGCAGCAGTTGGCACCACACTGAGACAACGAACTGTTACAAATCGGATACTTCAAGGACAGCTTCGACTCACTGTATCGTGCATTCCAGTGACCCAAGTGATCATCATTATCGACATGAGTGGTGTCAAGTGAGAGCTCACAGGTAGGGAAAAAATAAGAGCTATTATTCAACAACAAAACCGGTAAGATAAGAAATTACACAAGTCTTCAGGCGTTCGTACCCATTGTCGTTGGAAACAGAATCTCCCAGGTCGTTGACCACGTCATGTTCATCTCCAAATATCGGATGATGCCTACGATGGAAAGGCATAAAAGGTATCGTAAACACATTGCGATCTAATAAACTCTATGTGTAAATGGAAACGTAAATTTAGTTAACTTTTTGTTCCTTGCGAACGTGTGCTCCTAGTGTTGCCAGAATAATGCACTCTAATATTCCTTTCCATATTCGGATGTGTTATGGCCTCCTGGCTCATAGTGTAACTAACAGTGCACGAGCTTGTGTGACAGGCAGATCAGACAGGTTCGGATCGACCCACAGAAAGGTTAAGTGACCGTTGATACACTCCTGGAAATGGAAAAAAGAACACATTGACACCGGTGTGTCAGACCCATCATACTTGCTCTGGACACTGCGAGAGGGCTGTACAAGCAATGATCACACGCACGGCACAGCGGACACACCAGGAACCGCGGTGTTGGCCGTCGAATGGCGCTAGCTGCGCAGCATTTGTGCACCGCCGCCGTCAGTGGCAGCCAGTTTGCCGTGGCATACGGAGCTCCATCGCAGTCTTTAACACTGGTAGCATGCCGCGACAGCGTGGACGTGAACCGTATGTGCAGTTGACGGACTTTGAGCGAGGGCGTATAGTGGGCATGCGGGAGGCCGGGTGGACGTACCGCCGAATTGCTCAACACGTGGGGCGTGAGGTCTCCACAGTATATCGATGTTGTCGCCAGTGGTCGGCGGAAGGTGCACGTGCCCGTCGACCTGGGACCGGACCGCAGCGACGCACGGATGCACGCCAAGACCGTAGGATCCTACGCAGTGCCGTAGGGGACCGCACCGCCACTTCCCAGCAAATTAGGGACACTGTTGCTCCTGGGGTATCGGCGAGGACCATTCGCAACCGTCTCCATGAAGCTGGGCTACGGTCCCGCACACCGTTAGGCCGTCTTCCGCTCACGCCCCAACATCGTGCAGCCCGCCTCCAGTGGTGTCGCGACAGGCGTGAATGGAGGGACGAATGGAGACGAGTCGTTTTCAGCGATGAGAGTCGCTTCTGCCTTGGTGCCAATGATGGTCGTATGCGTGTTTGGCGCCGTGCAGGTGAGCGCCACAATCTGGACTGCATACGACCGAGGCACACAGGGCCAACACCCGGCACCATGGTGTGGGGAGCGATCTCCTACACTGGCCGTACACCACTGGTGATCGTCGAGGGGACACTGAATAGTGCACGGTACATCCAAACCGTCATCGAACCCATCGTTCTACCATTCCTAGACCGGCAAGGGAACTTGCTGTTCCAACAGGACAATGCACGTCCGCATGTATCCCGTGCCACCCAACGTGCTCTAGAAGGTGTAAGTCAACTACCCTGGCCAGCAAGATCTCCGGATCTGTCCCCCATTGAGCATGTTTGGGACTGGATGAAGCGTCGTCTCACGCGGTCTGCACGTCCAGCACGAACGCTGGTCCAACTGAGGCGCCAGGTGGAAATGGCATGGCAAGCCGTTCCACAGGACTACATCCAGCATCTCTACGATCGTCTCCATGGGAGAATAGCAGCCTGCATTGCTGCGAAAGGTGGATATACACTGTACTAGTGCCGACATTGTGCATGCTCTGTTGCCTGTGTCTATGTGCCTGTGGTTCTGTCAGTGTGATCATGTGATGTATCTGACTCCAGGAATGTGCCAATAAAGTTTCCCCTTCCTGGGACAATGAAATCACGGTGTTCTTAATTCAATTTCCAGGAGTGTATGAAGCAGGGACCAACTTATGACGTGTTCAGGCTGCTTGTCGCACTTCTTTAATCAAATGTCTGTCTTCTCCCTTATTTCCTTCTCAGGAAAATGATACACAGCTAAAATACGATGACACACACAAAAGAATTTACAAGATTCACATACAGATGACGAACACAACATCAAATCCTTAAATTAAATTGCGACAGATAGGTCATCAGATCGAAAAGTTAAATAAAATGCAGTTTGCCCTATTATGAAGACAGTAGACCTGTTGCGATAGGATAAAATCTACAAAGTAGTCATCCTGCGTTCGTTTGACGATACATGCAGAAATGGGTAAATTTAGTTAACTTTCTGATATGAAACGCTTATCCCCTCTGTATTAGGAGCCACTGTTAAGTCGTCACAGCCTGTGGATACCGAGGACCATTATCGATGTTGAAAGCAGGAACAGGCTAAGCGCTCAAGGGAGTCTTGAGACCATAGATTTGCCGTGTCAGCAAAAATTTTTGCCGATTCTGTGGAACGTAGCACCGCATCATTGTAGACGTCATAGGCAGCCAGCGAGTGCAGGATGTCAGCATGGTGGTTACAGGAACGAAGCTGTTTACGCATTGCGAGATAGACGAAGCCCGCCACCGCTAACCTGCGACAGCAGCGGTAAGGCAGAAAAAATGATGTCAATAACATGACTGGTAGAGGCGCATCTTCACTACAAATGAACCGCAGTCTCGTAAATTAGCTGTGAGGTTTTAGCAGAGATTTTCACGGTCCAGAAGACCTACTACAACATGGGGTCAATCCTAGGCACCGCCACACCGTGGGTTAACCAGCAGCCACAGCCAGCAGTTACCGACACACGATCTTCTAGCACCGAGTGCTCCTTCCGGGTCTTGATGCCTCAGTAGTGGCGGGCTACTTCGAGGCTCACTCCACCTCCAGTTCTGCCCAGGGGCCATCAGGTTGACTGGGGCGGTACAGCCACTCTCCCATCTATATAGGTGCTGGCTCCGAGGCGCCTCGCACCTTTGCTCGTAAAGTGGAACATCCCACTTGTTAGTGCCTTCAGTAGTTAGAATATATTATTTAGCTGGCAGTATTGGCGCTCGTTGTATTGCAAGTAATTCGAGTAAAGAAGATTTTTATGAGGTAAGTGATTCATGAAACGTGTAGGTTGTTCGTCAGGGAAATTCGTTTGTAGTGATTATTGAAAGTGTGATTGTGTTGCGCTAAAAATATTGTGTGTCATTTTAGTGATGATCAGAATAAGTAAAGAGAGAACTGTCTGAGTACGTTCAGTTCTGCTCAGTTGTTTGAAAGTCAAATTACGTAAGAGTTTTTCCAGCACTGTCATTCTTTAAATACAAAGGGGAAGTTTCAGTTAGTGTATCAACAGAGACTTTCCAACGTGTCTATTAGTAACGGTATACCACTTGCAGCAGTGTAAAACATCGTGAGAACAGTGATCAGAGCGTTGCCGATAGGGAGAACAGACAACCGTTATGCTTTATCAATTACAATCAGTTTCAAACCGTTAGGAATCGCAGTTGATATAAAGTACAGGAACGCCTAAACTTATTTCCAAACAACATTGCGAACTGCAGTCAATGCTGTGGCAAAACGCCGTTGTTCACAGCTCAGATAAAATTATTCGTCTCCACTTGGCCACTCAACACAGGCTCACAGTTGTGTGGAGGGTTTCGTTCAGGAGCAGAGGTGAGTGTGTGATGTTTTGTTGATAGACTGGGGAGGGGGTGGGAGGATGGATTCCATCACGTGCTGCACACCCATTCATGGTATCGTGAACATTAAAGATTTTTATGTCACCATTCCTGGTGACCAAACATTAGCATTTGTACAGTGCACGCGCATATCTTTGCTGGTATAGATTCTACTTGTGACAGCTTTGCCTCTGGCTGTAGCTGGGCGACGAAAGGACGCTCAGCCTCGAGAATGCGTTCGTGAGCAGCCGTGGATGGGATGTATTCCCATGCTCGTCATGTTATAGAGGTGACTGGCTAGCAACAGTGGCAGTTCGAGGACCCTGCTGACTGAGATGTGAGTGCTCCGTGTTTGCCGATCAGAGCTACCGGCGCCATCACACTGGCTGAGAACTTGAATTTCTTCTACCAGACCGCCGAAGGACCGTGTGGAGTTGCTAGCGTCCCATAAGGCGCCTCCCAAGGTGGCGGATAGGGGAACATTCATCAGATCTGGTGGACACCGGGGAAATAAAATACCCAGGACGGACCACATCTAGGAAACTGCTGCCTTACAGCTGGGAGTTGGATCTCCAAAGGCTAAGGGAAGGAAACCCGGAATAAAAACTACCCATTCTCCAGTGAAGGTGGGACGTAGGGTTGACAGCCCACTCTGTAAAAAACACCTGTTACGCAACTTCAACAAAGAAAATCCGGATGAATAAAGGATAACGGACATGGCACGGACAAGGTTATGGAGGACGGTCAACCACACGATGGGCACAAGAAATGCAAGAAAAGAAAAAAAAAATCTATATAAGTTGTAAAGGACATTTATTCATCGGTACTTGAAATGTAAGATCACTATAACGCCCAGGCGCCCTGAAAGTGATGCTAGACCGAATAATGAACCTGAAGCAACGCATCATAGCATTACAAGAAGCAAGATGGACCAGGTGCGGAATTCTAGGAAAGACAGAAGAAAACGTATTTTATAGCTGGAGCGAAGGGAACCATGAGTTCGGGACAGGATATATGGTGCATCACCAACTAAAGCGCTTAGTAGCTGGATTGATCCCCATAAACCCAAGACTATCGACACTTAGAGTAAGAGGGAAATTGTTTAATTACTCCATAATTAATCCCCACACGCCGACTGAAGTATCAGAGGATGAGGAGAAAGAAGCTTTCTACGAATCTCTGGGAAGAGCGTATGATGAATGCCCAGTTCGGGATATAAAAATACTAGTCGGAGAGCTACGTGCCCAGCAGGGAAGAGAACAGATCTATAGACCAACAATAGGTGTCTATAGTAAACATGCCGTAAGTAAAGACAACGGGACAAGGCTGATACTATTTGCAACATCCAGAAACATTGTGGTAGGCTCCACATTGTTTCCACACACGGAAACAGATAACGCAACATAGACAGCATCAAACAGAAATACAATAAATCAGATCGAGCGTGTACTAAATTATGAAAGGCACAAGTCAGTCTTACCGGATGCAAGGCGTTTAAGAGGTCCAAATATACACATGGCTAACTTCCTATGTTGGGCACGGATGAGGGTAAGTATATCTAACTCAGTGTAAGGAACGCGGCCCAGGACACAGAAATATAACATAACAGCATCAAAGAAAGCAGGGGAATTATAGCAGATACGAAGAGAGAATAATTCGGGCCCTTAACGCTGGAGAATAAAACAACATTAAAGATCAATGGGAAAAGATAAAGAAGACAGTGCAGACAGCAGCATGCGAGATACTGGGGAACAGCGTAAGCAAACAAGAACCTCGTGGTTCGATACTGAAAGTGAAATTGTAACAAATGAAAAAATGAAGCATACAGAGAAACATTACAACCACTTTGTACTAGGAGGATAATGGAAGAATATGAACCATGGACCTTGCCGTTGGTGGTGAAGCTTCCGTGCCACAGCGATACAGATGGCCGCACCGTAGGTGCAACCACAACGGAGGGGTATCTGTTGAGAGGCCAGACAAACATGAGGTTCCTGAAGAGAGGCAGCAGCCTATTCAGTACTTGCAGGGGCAACAGTCTGGTTGATTGACTGATCTGGCCTTGTAACACTAACCAAAACGGCCATGCTGTGCTGATACTGCGAACGGATGAAGGCAAGGGGAAACTATAGCCGTGATTTTACCCGAGGGCATGAAGCTTTACTGTATGGTTAAATGATGATGGCGTCCTCTTGGGTAAAATATTCCCGAGGTAAAATAGTCCCACATTCGGAACTCCGGGCGGGGACTACTCAGGAGAACGTCGTTATCAGGAGAAAGAAAACTAGCATTCTGCCGATCGGAGCGTGGAATGTCAGATCCCTTAATCGGGCAGGAAGGTTAGAAACTTTAAAAGGGGAAATGGATAGGTTAAAGATAGATATAGTGGGAATTAGCGAAGTTCGGTGGCAGGAGTAACAAGACTTTTGGTCAGTTGAATGCAGGGTTATAAATACAGAATCAAAGAGGGGTAATGCAGGAGTAGGTTTAATAATAAATAAAGAAATAAGAGTGCGGGTAAGCTACTACAAACAACAAAGTGAACGCATTATCGTGGCCAAGATAGACACGAAGCCCACGCATACTACAGTAGTAGAAGTTTATATGCCAACTAGCTTTACAGATGATGAAGAAATTGGTTAAATGTATGGTGAGACAAAAGAAATTATTCAGGTAGTAAAGGGAGACGAAAATTTAATACTCATGGGTGACTGAAATTCTAGATTAGGAAAAGGGAGTGAAGGAAACATAGTAGGTGAATATGGATTGCGGGTAAGAAATGAAACAGGAAGCCGTCTGGTAGAATTTTGCACAGAGCACAACTTAATCATAGCTAACACTTGGTTCAAGAATCATGAAAGAAGGTTGAATACATGGAAGAATGCTGGAGATACTAGAAGGTATCATATAGATTACATAATGGTAAGACAGAGATTTAGGAACCAGGTTTTAAATTGTAAGACATTTCCAGAGGCAGATGGGGACTCTGACCACAATCTACTAGTTATGAACTGTAGATTAAAACTGAAGAAACTACAAAAAGGTGGGAATTTTTTAGGAGATGGGACCTGGATAAACTGACTAAACCAGAGGTAGCACAGAGTTTCAGGGAGAGCATAAGGGAACAATTGCCAGGAATGGAGGAAAGAAGTACAGTAGAAGAGCAATGGAAAGCTCTTTGGGATGAAGTAGTGAAGGCAGGAGAGGATTAAGCAAGTAAAAAGATGTGGGCTAGCAGAAATCCTTGGGTAACAGAAGAAATATTGAATTTAATTGATGAAAGGAGAAAATATAGAAATGCAGTAAGTGAAACAGGAGAAAAGGAACACAAATGACTGAAAAATGAGATCGACAGGAAGTGCAAAATGTCTAAGTAGGGATGGCTACAGGACAAATGTAAGGATGTAGAGGCTTATCTCACTAGGGGTAAGATAGATACTGCCGACAGGAAAATTAAAAAGACCTTTGGAAAGAAGAGAACCACTTGTAAGAATATCAAGAGCTTAGATGGAAACCCAGTTCTAAGCAAAGAAGGTAAAGCAGGAAGGTGGAAGGAGTATATAGAGCGTCTATACAAGGGCGATATACTTGAGACAATTTTATGGAAATGGAATAGGATGTAGATGAAGATTAAATGGGAGATACGATACTGCGGGAAGAGTTTGACAGAGCACTGAAAAACCTGAGTCGAAACACGGCCCCGGGAGTAGACAACATTCCATTAGAACTACTGACGGCTTTGGGAGAGACAGTCCTGACAAAACTGTACCATCTGGTGAGCAAAATGTATGAGACAGGCGAAATACCCTCAGACTTCAAGAAGAATATAATAATTCCAATCCAAAAGAAACCAGGTGTTGACAGATGTGAAAAATTACCGAACTATCAGTTTAATAAGTCACAGCTGCAAAATACTAACACGAATTCTTTACAGACGAATGGAAAAACTGGTAGAAGCCGATCTCGGGGAAGATCAGTTTGGATTATGTAGAAATATTCGAACACGTGAGGCAATACTGACCTTACGACTTATCTTAGAAGAAAGATTAAGGAATGGCAAACCTACGTTTCTAGCATTGGTAGACTTAGAGAAAGTGTTTGACAATGTTGACTGGAATACTCTCTTTCAAATTCTAAAGGTGGCAGGGGTAAAATACAGGGAGCGAAAGGCTATTTGCAATT
The DNA here is from genome assembly GCF_021461395.2 of Schistocerca americana. Classification (NCBI taxonomy): domain Eukaryota; kingdom Metazoa; phylum Arthropoda; class Insecta; order Orthoptera; family Acrididae; genus Schistocerca; species Schistocerca americana. The sequence goes on from NC_060121.1 coordinate 479,203,241, forward strand.
TGTACAGAAACCAGATGGCAGTTATGAGTCGAGGGACATGAAAGGGAAGCAGTGGTTGGGAAGGCACTGAGACAGGGTTGTAGCCTCTCCCCGATGTTATTCAATCTGTATACTGAGCAAGCAGTAAAGGAAACAAAAGGAAAATTCAGAGTAGGAATTAAAATCCATGGAGAAGAAATAAAAACTTTGAGGTTCACCGATGACATCGTAATTCTGTCAGAGACAGCAAAGGACTTGGAAGAGCAGTTGAACGGAATCGACAGTGTCTTGAAAGGAGGATATACGATGAACATCAACAAAAGCAAAACGAGGATAATGGAATGTAGTGGAAGTAAGTCGGGGGATGCTCAGAGAATTAGGTATGGAAATGAGACACTTAACGTAGTAAAGGAATTATGCTATTTGGGGAAAAAATAACTGATGATGGTGGAAGTTAAGAAGATATAAAATATAGACTGGCAATGGCAAGGGAAGCGTTTTTTGAAGAAGAGAAATTTGTTAACATCGAGTATAGATTTAAGTGTCAGGATGTCGTTTCTGAAAGTATTTGTGTGGTCTGTAGCCATGTATGGATTTTAAACATGGATGTTAAATAGTTTGGACGAGAAGAGAATAGAAACTTTCGAAATGTGGTGCTACAGAAGAATGCAGAAGATTAGATGGGTAGATCACATAACTAATGAGGAGGTATTGAATAGAGTTGGGGAGAAGAGGAGTATGTGGCACATCTTGACAAGAAGAAGGGACCAGTTGGTAGGACACGTTGTTCTGAGGCATGAAGGGCTCACCAATTTAGTATTGGAGGGCAGCGTGGAGGGTAAAAATCGTAGACGGAGACCAAAAGATGTATACACTAAGCAGATTCAGAAGGGTGTAGGTTGCAGTAATTACTGGGAGATGAAGTAGCTTGCACAGGATAGGGTAGCATGGAGAGCTGATTCAAACCAGTCCCAGGACTGAAGACCACAACAGCAACACATAAAGAAAAACGTAGAATTGAAAAAAAAGAAAAGAGAGGGAGTGGATGAAGGAAAATATTGAAGAAATGGAGCTTCTGAAAAGTGCAAATGGGGCAAGGATATTTTGTAGAGAGGTGAATAATGCACAGAAACGTTTCAGGAGCACAACTAGTTCAATAAAATATGAGCATGGCGAAATTAGAAGCGAACAGAAGGAGATCTGCGAGTAGTGGCGTCGCTACATCGATACTTTGATAAACTCCTAATTACAGGACCAATTGTACTAAGGAACCTAACAGAAGAACAGGAGGAAGAGGACCAAGAGGACTCCACTTAAGTTAGAAGAGGTGAGAACTGCAATGACGAATTTAAAGGACAACAAGGTACAGAAACGGACGGCATTCCAGCAGAACGTTTCAAGCAAAGTGGCTCTGAATTGGACAGGATCATCCCAAAACTGGTTAATCTAGTACGGGAAGAAGAGGAAAGCCTCAAACAAGGAAAGCGGAAATTATGTGCTGTATACGTAAGAAAGGAGACCAGATGGAATGTGGTGATTATAGACGGTTCACACAGCATAATCTGGGATATAAAATCCTCCCCCACATATTGTTCGATCGGCTCTCTTCAATAATACAGATGGAAACATGTTCGTACCAATGTGGATTTATTCCCGGTAAGTTAACAATCAACCAGATATTTATCTTAAGACAAACGAATATGTTTCGGAACGTATCACATTTTTGTTGATTTTAAAGCGCGTACGTTAGTATAGACAGAGAGTAACTATATCAAGCTGAAGTTGAATTGGTTATTCGAAATAAAGGATAGTAAAAATGACCATGAGAAAAACTCAAGTGCGGGTAAGCTATTGCAAACAGCATAGTGAACGCATTATTGTGGCGAAGGTAGACACGAAGCCCACGCCTACCACAGTAGTAAAAATTTATATGCCAACTAACTCCGCAGATGACGAAGAAATTGGTAAAATGTATGATGAGATAAAAGAAATTATTCAAATAGTGAGGAGGAAAAGGAAGAGAAGGAAACCTAGTTGGTGAATATGGAGTGGGGGCAAGAGATGAAAGAGGAAGAGGCCTGGTAGAATTTGCACAGAGCATAACTTAAACATAGCGAACACTTGGTTCAAGAATCATGAAAAAAGGTTGTCTACATGGAAGAGGCCTGGAGATATTGGACGGTTTCAGATAGATTATGTAATGGTAAGACAGAGATTTAGGAACCAGGTTTTATATTCTAAGACATTTCCAGGGGCAGATGTGGACTCTGACCACAATCTATTGCTTATGAATTGTAGATTAAAACTGAAGAAAATGCAAAAAGGTGGGAATTTAAGGAGACGGGATATGGATAAACTGACAGAACCAAAGGTTATAGAGAGTTTCAGGGAAAGCATTAGGAAACGATTGACTGGAATGGGGGACAGAGATACAGTACAAAAAGAATGGGTAGCTTTGAGGGATTAAAACGTGAAGGCAACAGAGGATGAAGTAGGTAAAAACAAAAGGGCTAGTAGAAATCGTTGAGTAATTGATGAAAGAAGAAAATATAAAAAATAAGTAAATGAAGCAGACAAAATGGAATACAAACGTCTCAGAAATGAGATTGACAGGAAGTGCATAATGGCTAAGCAGAGATGGGTGGAGGACAAATGTAAAGGTGTAGAGGCATATCTCACTAGGGGTAAGACAGATACTGCCTACAGGAAAATTAAAGAGACCTTTGGAGGAAAGAGAACCACTTGTATGCATGTCAAGAGCTCATATGGAAGAGGGGAAAGCACAAAGGAGTATGTACAGGTCTATACAAGGGCGATGTATTTGATTACAATATTATGGAACTGAAAGATGTTGTTGATGAAGATGAAATGGGAGATATGACACTGCGTGACCTAAGTCGAAACAAGGCCGCGGGAGTAGACAACATTCTATTAGAATTACTGACAGCTTTGGCAGGGCCATCAATGACAAAACTCTACCATCCGGTGAGCAAGATGTATGAGACAGGCTAAATATCCTCAGACTTCAAGAAGAATATAATAATTCCAATACCAAAGAAAGCAGGTGTTGACAGATGTGAAAATTTCCGAACTATCAGTTTAATAACTAACTGCTGCAAAATACTAAAGCGAATTATCTACAGACGAATGGAAAAACTAGTAGAAACCGACCTCGGGGGAGATCAGTTTGGATCCCGTAGAAATGGTGGAACACGTGAGGCAGTACTGACCCTACGACATAACTTAGAAGATAGATTAAGGAAAGGCAAACCTAGGTTTCTAGCATTTGTAGACTTAGAGAAAGTTTTTGACAATATTAACCGGAATACACTCTTTCAAATTCTAAATGTGGCAGGGGTAAAATACAGGGAGCGAAAGGCTATTTACAATTTGTAGAGAAACCAGACGGCAGCTATAAGAGCCGTGCGGCGTGAAACGGAAGCAGTGGTTGAGAAAGGAGTGACACAGGGTAGTAGCCCATCCCCGATGTTATTCAATCTGTATATTGAGCAAGCAGTAAACTAAACAAAAGAAAAACTGGGAGTAGGAATGAAAATCCATGGAGAAGAAATAAGAACTTCGAGGTTCGCCGATGACATTGTAATTCTGTCAGAGACAGCAAAGGACCTCGAAGAGCAGTTGAACAAAGTGGACAGTATCTCGAAAGGAGAATATAAGATGATCATCAAGTAAAGCAAAACGAGAATAAAGGAATGCAGTCGAATTAAGTCGGATGATGCTGAGGGAATTAGATTAGGAAATGAGACACTTAAAGCAGCAGATGAGTTTTGCTGTTTTGGGGAAAAAAATAACTAATGATGGTCGAAGTAGAGAGGATGTAAAATCTAGACAGGCAATGGCAAGAAAAGTGTTTCTGAAGAAGAGAAATTTGTGAACATCGAGTATTGATTGAAGTGTCAGAAAGTCGTTTCTGAAAGTACACTCCTGGAAATTGAAATAAGAACACCGTGAATTCATTGTCCCAGGAAGGGGAAACTTTATTGACACATTCCTGGGGTCAGATACATCACATGATCACACTGACAGAACCACAGGCACATAGACACAGGCAACAGAGCATGCACAATGTCGGCACTAGTACAGTGTATATCCACCTTTCGCAGCAATGCAGGCTGCTATTCTCCCATGGAGACGATCTTAGAGATGCTGGATGTAGTCCTGTGGAACGGCTTGCCATGCCATTTCCACCTGGCGCCTCAGTTGGACCAGCGTTCGTGCTGGACGTGCAGACCGCGTGAGACGACGCTTCATCCAGTCCCAAACATGCTCAATGGGGGACAGATCCGGAGATCTTGCTGGCCAGGGTAGTTGACTTACACCTTCTAGAGCACGTTGGGTGGCACGGGATACATGCAGACGTGCATTGTCCTGTTGGAACAGCAAGTTCCCTTGCCGGTCTAGGAATGGTAGAACGATGGGTGTGATGACGGTTTGGATGTACCGTGCACTATTCAGTGTCCCCTCGATGATCACCAGTGGTGTACGGCCAGTGTAGGAGATCGCTCCCCACACCATGATGCCGGGTGTTGGCCCTGTGTGCCTCGGTCGTATGCAGTCCTGATTGTGGTGCTCACCTGCACGGCGCCAAACACGCATACGACCATCATTGGCACCAAGGCAGAAGCGACTCTCATCGCTGAAGACGACACGTCTCCATTCGTCCCTCCATTCACGCCTGTCGCGACACCACTGGAGGCGGGCTGCACGATGTTGGGGCGTGAGCGGAAGACGGCCTAACGGCGTGCGGGACCGTAGCCCAGCTTCATGGAGACGGTTGCGAATGGTCCTCGCCGATACCCCAGGAGCAACAGTGTCCCTAATTTGCTGGGAAGTGGCGGTGCGGTCCCCTACGGCACTGCGTAGGATCCTACGGTCTTGGCGTGCATCCGTGCGTCGCTGCGGTCCGGTCCCAGGTCGACGGGCACGTGCACCTTCCGCCGACCACTGGCGACAACATCGATGTACTGTGGAGACCTCACGCCCCACGTGTTGAGCAATTCGGCGGTACGTCCACCCGGCCTCCCGCATGCCCACTATACGCCCTCGCTCAAAGTCCGTCAACTGCACATACGGTTCACGTCCACGCTGTCGCGGCATGCTACCAGTGTTAAAGACTGCGATGGAGCTCCGTATGCTACGGCAAACTGGCTGACACTGACGGCGGCGGTGCACAAATGCTGCGCAGCTAGCGCCATTCTACGGCCAACACCGCGGTTCCTGGTGTGTCCGCTGTGCCGTGCGTATGATCATTGCTTGTACAGCCCTCTCGCAGTGTCCGGAGCAAGTATGGTGGGTCTGACACACCGGTGTCAATGTGTTCTTTTTTCCATTTCCAGGAGTGTATTTGTATGGAGTGTAGCCATGCGTGGAAGTAAAACATGGACGATAAATAGTTCGGACATGAAGAGAATAAAAGCTTTCGAAATGTGGTGCTACAGGAGAATGATGAAGATTAGATGGGTAGATCACATAACTAATGATGAAGTATTGAATAGAATTGGGGAGACGAGAAATTTGTGGCACAACTTGACTAGAAGAAGTGATCGGTTGGTAAGACACGTTTTGAGGCATCAAGGGATACCAATTTAGTGTTGGAGGGCAGTGTGGAGGGTAAAAATCGTAGAAGGAGGCAAGAGATGAATACATTAAGCAGAGTCAGAAGGATGTTAGTTGCAGTAGGTACTGGGAGATGAAGAAGCTTGCACAGGATAGAGTAGTATCGAGTGCTGCATCAAACTACTCTTTAGACTGAAGACCACAACAACAATAACACAAAAGACCGAATATAGAGTGTATAGTAAATTGTGAGACGGGACAATGTCGTGACAGAGCAGATGATCATGTGCAAGCGCGTAATTATGGTGTTCTGGCTTCAAGTATAGCGCACCGCGAAGAGCCTTGCTCGCTATAGTATGGGAACAGGATGTGAGGATCGCAGGGAAACGTCGGCCACACCCAGTAGTGAGCACTGCATAGCAAGTAACAGGTAGGGAGCGCGCAGTTATAACAGCAGGCATACTCTCAGCGGCCTTGAATACCTAAGTTCAGCAAGACTTAGAAGTACTTAAACATCTCTAACCTAAGGACATCACACACATCCATGCCCGAGGCAGGATTCAAACCAGCGTCCGTAGTAGCAGCGCGGTTCCGGACTGAATCTCCGAGAACCGCTCGGCCACAACGGCCGGCTTTATGGTGCTGCTGGCCACAGCTTTTTGAGAGAGTAAAGCAGGTGTTCTGATGTTACGAGATGGTGCTGCACTTCTTCTATGTGCTGGGACCGTTGTGGACTGTGTAGGTGAGACTCTTCCTGAAAGTTGTCACTGCACAAGGAGGCGATAATGCTTAAGGACAGAACGTTCTTCAGTGATCAACTCTTGGCAGAACTGAATAACAACAAAGCCTCCCTTAGTATCATGTCAACAGTAACGCAAAACTTCAAACCCTAATAGTGTTATCAATCAATCAACGTCAGAAAGACAAATGAAGACGCTGTGGACAGGGAACGCCACACTGCGTCAGTAAACAGGGGTTCTCCAGGGGCTAAGCTCAGAGATGAAACAGCAGACTCACAAAATGCAAAGTTACGGAGATGTAACAACTCAGAGAAACCTATCAGATCATTGCTGCACGGGGAAAAAAAACCTAGAAAAAGCAACACCAATCTCATCTGAAACCATGACACAAATCAGTATGTGTAAAAAATATTTCAGGTTCATTTCAGTTCCAATAACTTCGAATGTGGAACTATAAACCCATAAAGACTCTAGTAAACAATGAGCAAAGTGCAAAAAGTAAGGAGATACGTTTATTAATTTCCCAGACGTTAGGCAGAGAGAAGAAGAAACATGGAATGCGAGTTAAAATCAGTCAAGAGACTCTACATAGCAAAATACGTTCTCGCGTGGTAAACTAAAGACTCTAATGTTCCTGTCTGTAGTGTTTCAAGCCTTGAAAATCGGAGATAAATGATATTTTCCATAGTGGTTTAAGGAATACGGTAACTGTGTCGTATATTACTGAGACATGATTCATTTTATGACAACTTCCGTTACCACGTCCGAACTGAGAAGCTCTGGTTGATGTTTAAAACTGTTTACCAACATTCTGACCCCACCTGCAGAAGAGATCTTCAGAGACAAAGTAGTAGCTGTACCAAAAGCTAGAGGAACCACTGATCTGTAGTGGCTGTATGAGCTTACAGAGAGTACATGACTTCGAATGCAAGAATAATTCCGGCAATTGACATTATTCACAACTAAACGTCTTGTAGGTAAGCTGGCTTCCATACTTGGCTTAACTCCCCCAATACTTTCTGTTAGTCTCAGAAATATTTCTTTCGTTGTCTCCACAGTTTAAACATAAAAAAACTTCAGCCATGAAAACCAACAAGGTTTTATTTTGACTACCATTTGCCAATTTCGGGTGATCGATACCTATCTGCGGAAGGTGCGTATTTCTGTCACTAAATAAATCAAATGGCACATCTACTATTGACCTTCAACACGTCTACACTCTACTTGTTTTTCATTATCAAGCTGTTGAAATACTAACACCATGCATTCCAATCGCAGTTTGTATGTCTATACTCGTGAGGTTGTATTGCAGTAACTTTTCTTACCTTCCATTAAAGTCACTCCAACTTGATTTTCAGGACTACTTGTAACTGCAGAAGACCACTGTTTGTAGAATTTAGAATTTTTCTTCTTGAATGTTATCGAACAAATATCCGAAGGGTGAAATGGGGGGTGGGGAATGTTATAAACTAGAAACTACATTTAGTCTCCCACCAGACTCTTGCAATGGTACAACGAATCAAGTTACTTGGAAAAGGAGGAATAGCAGTCGTGATAATCATAGTGATACATTCCTGGAGAGGTAGAATCGAGGTACAACAAAGTATATTGACATGCTTACATTGCTCGATACGTTCAAAAAGGAACAAGAGGCGATTAAAGTTAAACGTCCCGTCAGCAAAGAGGTCATTACAGACGGAGCAGAAGCTCTAACTTCCGGTTTTTAACTGGAGCGATCTAGGGAAAAAAAGAAAAACTTATATGTGAATGGCCGGACGGGGATTTCAACTGTCGTCGTCCCGAAAGCGAATTCATTGCTCCACCTTTCTCGAATCGACTCATTCAAGTGCGTATCGCAGTGTGGCCGTACCACATTCTGCCTGCTACGAATAAGGTACACTGCATTTGCGTTGCTTTTGGTGCGTTACTAGATAGAAGGTGTGTTCCTTATTCTTAGAATAGTCTGGAGTTTCTTACTTTCCTACCTGTCGTGTTGCAGATCCCTTCCATGTCAGAAGTGCTAGATTTCTTATTCAAATGGTTCAAATGGCTCTGCGCACTAATGGGACTTAACTTCTGAGGTCATCAGCCCCCTAGAACTTAGAACTGCTTAAACCTAACTAACCTAAGGACGTCACACACATCCATGCCCGAGGCAGGATTCGAACCTGCGACCGTAGCGGTCGCGCGGTTCCAGACTGAAGCGCCTAGAACCGCTCGGCCACCTAGGCAAGCAATTTTTATTCAAGATGTCAGAGTTGGCAAAGTAGCCTGTTTGTCACCATGTAGTCACCAAAGATATCTTTCAAATGGATCTGTTACCAATACCGTAAACGGTGACTGAAAAATATTCTGTTACGGGTAACTGGACGGTGTACGATGTACCACAAACTTAAAAGGCGAGTTAACGAACACACGTGAACGTGGTGAGAGGTTTATAATCTAATTACACACGAACCGTATGACTATCGTTTCTTGCTGAAGAAATATGATTTGTTGTGTCGATATCAGTTTTTGAAGGAAGATAAAAAACGACGATACCGGAACGCAGTGCAGGCGGACTTCTGACGCGGCACCTGACCTGGTAGCCGGTTTGATAAGCGCCAATGATCGGCGACTGGCATTCTGGCATGGCATCCATGACTCTCATATAACACTGAGCCTTGATAAGTCTAAAGTATTTGGGAACGTTATGCTACTAGAGCAGGGTTTGTTACATCTACATCTGTACTTCGCAAGCAACCTTCCAGTCTGTGGCGGAGAGCACTTAGAGGAACGAGTGTTTTTTAAGCTACATTCTTTGCTGATGGAGTACATTTCCTGAGGCTTCTTCGAATGAATCTCAGTCTGGCATCTGTATTAACCGCAGTTAATTTTATGAAGTCGATCCACTTCAGATCGCTCCGTACCCACACTCCTATATATTTTACGGAAGTAACTGTTAACGGTGATTCTTCAAAAATGTGTGTATGTATGTATATTCCGCCTCTCATCGTAAACCACGGAACCGATTTCAAAAATATTTGGTAGACATATCACTTACTGTTTGGAAAGAATCGCTGTGAGGTTAATAATCACCTACCTATCAAAGAAGTGGGAGTGGCGGAGAAAAAGAAGTGCAGCCCATGGCATGCGAATACCCAGACTTTATTCATCCATTATTTCAGAAAAAGAGCACATAGTGACGTGTATTACACGACCCGACAGGTTAGCCGAGAGCACTAATGCACTGATTCCTGTACAGCGCCAGCCCTGGGTGGAGTCCGCCCGTCGAATTACCGACGATGGCCGGTGTGCTGGTCAGCCTTGATGTGGTTTTAGGCGGTTTTCCACATCCCACTAGGTGAATACCAGGCTGGTCCCCACGTCCTAACTCAGTTACACGACTCGCAGACATCTGAACACTTTCGCACTGTTCCATGGATTGCACTAGACGCAGAAAGCTGGGGTCCACTCATTCAGTCCCAGCGGGTACGGGGTGGCGACAGGAAGGGCATCTGGCCACCCCTTAACATTAACCTTGCCAAATCCTATCCCAACAATGCCGAACCTGCGAAACTGCGGGATAAAGGCACAAGCAAAAGAACAAGAAGTGACTTGCATTACACATAATTCCAACCCCTTAGTAACGTTTTCTCGCTGAAACCTCCATAAAATGACGAACCTAAAAAACTTATCACTTGGTACATTTTCGCTATTTATGCAGTAAAACTGCACAGGCACGACTTTTTAATTTAATTTCATTCATGACACAGTCAGCAGACAGTATTTACATATGCTGCTGAACATACTATCAACATTATATCGTTTTATGACTCACAGTTCAGGTGGCATAAGGTCATAAACACGGAGATGCATGAAAAACTACCACACCATGCATGACGTCTAAAGTTATTCCTTCTTTGCCACTAACTTTAGTCGCAAATATTATTCAAATACACCGCTGAATGTATGTACAAAATTATATCACTGTACGACACATAGTTCAGGACGAGACCCACAAGAATGACAGGCCGCGGTGCGTGCGTCACGAAGGTAGGCCTGAGCTCGCTCGCTCGCTCAATTCAGCAGACAAAATGCGTTTCTAAACCTGTTAACTTGCAACTGGGTGTGTACGAACTAACGGGAATAGCATCTTCTACTGGAACGTGCTATTATGTAGTCTTACTGATTACTAGTCGTACAACTAAATTTAAAACCAATTCTCAACCTAAATGGTATAACGGTTTGTTGATAGCATTTAGTCTCTTCTGCATAACGGTCTTCATTTCATAGAAGATACGTTGCCTCATGCAACTGATAATAATTTTGGTACGATTTCAATTGTATTGTACCCCAGTACAGACATAACATATTATTAGTATGCCTGTGGACTTCCTATCATTGTAGTAATAACAGCAGTAAGATTCCATAATAGTGGATTCCAATAAAAGATGCCATTCTCGTTTTTTTTATATACACTCCTAGTTACGAGTTATCAGGTGTAGAAACGCTGTTGATCTGCTGAGTTGAGCGAGCATGGCCTACCTCCGTGACGTATGCCCTGCGGCCTGCGTTTCTCGTAGGCCTTGGTCCAGGAGATACGACGTAATAAACACCGAGTTGCATGAAAATGAAACTGCAAGGCGCAGTTCGCTGAATATACAGCTGAACTATGTGTGAAATACGTTAATTGCATGTGCAAAATACGTGACATGTGAGTACACTGGCAAAGCCACTGGTAGAAAGTTTCTCCTCAGACCACGGATCGATTTCAACTAACTTTGGTGTACATACTATTTACTATCTGGAAAGAAGCATTTTGGGGGCGAGAACGAGCAAGCTTCTGTTGGGATAGGACCGATAACACGGAGAGAGAGAGAGATAGGAGGTGATGTGCAGAGAGAGAGGTAAGGAGGAAGTGGGTAGAGACGAGGGGAATGAGGAAATGGACAGAACGGGAAGCGGAGGGCAACGGGGAAATGGACTGAAAGGGAAGAGGAGCACGTGGACGAAGAGGGAAGTAGGAGATGGACTTAGATTGGGTAAGAGCAAACAGAGGGGGGAAGACAGATGAATGGTGAATGAAAAAAGGTGTAAGTGGTCACAAGAGTGGAGAGAAGGAGATCGGTAGTGAAAGGGAAAGAGAGGAGATGGGTATAGAGAGGGAAGAGAGAGAGGGTGGGGAAGAGATGTTCAAAGAAATAGTGGGGGAAGAGATGGAGAGAGTGAGGGGTGAAGGAGATGGAGGAAGTGAGAAGTAGATAGAGGGGAAGGAAGATGTTGTCTTAAATGGAGGGAGAAAGAGATGGATGAGTGGAAGGAACACATGAGCAGGGAGGGTGGAGGAGGAGATGGAGAGTAATGGAGGGGGAGGAGGAGTAGGATGGAGAGAAGGAGCAGAACATAAGAAAAAGTACATACCCAGGCAATGAAAGGTGCTCAGTTAGTCATGCAATAAAGGATCTTTATGTATTCGCAGTTTTTTGCATTTGTTTATGGCTGTAGTCAATTGCCACTCCTTGCACCACATGTCTATCCTCTGCAGATCTCCCCACATTTCGCTACAATTTCCGATGGTTGCGAATTCTCTGTGTACAACAGCTCCGTCAGCGAAAAGCGTAAGTGACGTGCAAGTGTTATCTGCTAGCTCACACTTACTAAGTTATATCTAAGTGATAACTACAACTGTGCGAAAGATGAGCAAACTCGGTGAGGCTTTCCTTGTGAAGGTAAGCGCATCTCGGTTCTCGCCTGTAAAACAGTCAGTAAATGGCTCGCACTGACGGTTCCTGTACCACTCGGCTCTCAAGTGTGCACGCACCGCAAGGTAGCTGTACTTACCGATGATGGTGGCGAGGATGAGTAGGCCCAGGACGAGGGAGGTGACGCCCATGACGATGACGTCGGATATGGGCTCGGCGGCTGTCGGCGCGCCGGTGCGCAAGCTGCCGTTAGCGGCCGCGCTGCCGTTGGCCGTCGCATTCTCGCCGTCGACGCTGTAGGCGCCGTAGAGCGGGTCTAGCGGCTGCAGCGAGTCGTTGGCGCCGGAGAGGGCCAGCAGCGTGGTGTTGCCCGCCAGCAGCAGCAGAGCGGCCACCTCGCCTTCCGGGCCGCCCCCGCCGTCGCCGCCGTCGCCGCTGCTGGCATTGAGCGGCCACGCCGAGCCGCCCAGCGCCGCCCCCCTCACTGCCTCCATGGCAGCCTCGCCCCCACACAGTGCGGCGCCGCAGCCATCCAGTCGCGTGGGCGCTCAGCGGGGAAACACCTGTGCGCGAGAAACAGTGGTGTCAACAGGTTTTGGGAAATGTGTCGTAAGCTCCAGGTGCCATTCAGTACATCTTCGAAGTGCAGCCCTGAGAGAAACTACGCTATTGGCTAATATTTTATGACACTCTACGAAATGTAGCACAAATCAACCCAAGTTTTGCATCGGCCCATTGTTTTGAAATACACGGCTGAGAAAACAAAAATTGCTTTCGAGGCAGCCTACACATTATCAGCAATGTTCCTGATCACAAAAAAGGAAGAAAAGTGTAATGACAAAATAGTCTGTGTTCCGTTGGGGGGTTTATCACAGCAGTCTTGAGCAACATTATACGTGGTTGAAAGCTCCCTTGCTCGGATGCGGACTTCACTCGTTCTAATACTGCCCACCGTAAGGACCGGACGTAGTACTTGGTGGTGGGGTGATCGTATTTAGTATACATCCACATATATTATGAACACAATCAACAGCAACGTATGTTGCATTTCAAGGTCCCATCATCTGACGCTCTAGTTAATCCTACACAAAATGCATCCAAAAGCACTAAAAGTCAAAATATAAAAACAAATAATATTATTTGTTCATGAAGTCCTCGTCTTACTCTAAAAACGGCAACAGCGGATTCGCTTCTCCGCTTATCCACGGTACCGCACATCCACCAAAGTGTTCCTTATGTATGGCGATAAAAACCTAGTTCGTAAGCGTGTTTACGGCTCTGACAAACTGCACTGAGACATCGTCTGCTGCAAAATATTCCAAAAGTGTGAGAGGTTCCATGCCCTCTTTTACATGTATAATAGTTCAGTATACCCTATCGTTTAACCTACTGTTTGTGCTGATACTCATGTGCCTTTATGTTCTGATGTATAATGAATCTCATTGTAATATATAATCCGCATATCATTTCGTAGATATATGCCGACTCCCCTTTCCTCTTGTTTATTATGACAAAGTTCTCCTTTTTTCTGTGAGTAGATTATGAGTTTTATTAAATTATTTTGAGTGTGCACTCCTTATTTTACCAACTAGCAGGGTCCACCATCATTTCCTTTCGTTACCATTGTGCGCATGATTAATTAGGTGGTAGATAAGGAGGGGGTCAAGTGCATGTCTCGTTCTCATGCAAATATCGTCAGAATTATAAAGGTACAAACTCTTCTCCACCCCGGCACTTCTCAGGTGTTACAAAAGACATGGAGAGACTCCGTAGCAATGATTATATGTGCAAAATTTTTCACATGTATTGGACTAACGCCACCCTTAAAAAGATCTAATGAGAATATTAAAGAAGGCATTACTATGGTCGCCAGTTCGTATATTAAGTACATCATCAAATTTTAAACTGTGGACTTCTACACTGAAGCGCCAAAGAAACTGGCACAGGCATGCGTATTCAAATACAGAGATATGTAAACAGGAAGAGTACGGCGCTGCGGTCGGCAACGCCTATATAAGACAACAAGTGTCTGTTGCAGTTGTTAGATCAGTTACTGCTGCTACAAAGGCAGGTTATCAAGAGTCTAAACGTGCTGTTATAGTCGGCGCACGAGCGAAGGGGCACAGCATCTCCAAAGTAGCGATGAAGTGGGCTTTTTCCGTACGACCATTTCACGAGTGTACCGTGAATACCAGGAATCCGGTGAAACATCAAATCTCCGACATCGCTGCGGCGGGGAAAAGAGCCTGCAAGAAGGGGACCAACGAGGACTAAATGGAAATTTGGGAAATTTGTGGTAAGGTCCTATGGGACGAAATTGCTTAGGTCATCAGTCCCCAAGCCTACGCACTGCTTAATCCAACTTAAACCAACTGACGCTAAGGACAAGACACACACCCATGCCCGAGGGAGGACTCGAACCTCCGACGGTGGGAGCCGCGCGGAGCGTGCAAGACGTCCTGGACCGCGCGGCTACCTTACGCGGAACTCAACAGAATTGTTCAACGTCACAGAAGTGCAACCCTTCCGCAAAATACTGCAGATTTCAATGCTGGGCCATCAACAAGTGTCTGCGTGCGAACCATTCAACAAAACATTACTAATATGTGCTTTCGGAGCAAAAGGTCCACTCGTGTACCCTTAATGACTGCACGACACAAATCTTGAAGCCCCGCCTGAGCCCGTCGACACCAACATTGGACTGTTGATGACTGGAAACATGTTTCCTGATCGAACGAGTCTCATTTCAAGTTGCATCCAGCGGATGGACGTGTAAGCGTATGGAGACAACCTCATGAATCCATAGAGCCTGCATGTTAGCGGGGGACTGGTCAAGCTGGTGGAGGTTCTGTAATGGTGTGGGGCGTGTGCAGTTGGAATGATATGGGACCCCTGATACGTCTAGATATGACTCTGTCAGGTGACAGATACGTAAGAATCCTGTCTGATCACCTGCATCCATTCATGTCCATTGTGCATTCCGACGGACGTGGGTAATTCCAGCTAGGCAATGCGACACGCCATACGTCCGGAATCGCTATAGAGTGGTTCCAGCGACACTGTTCTGAGTTTAAACACTTTCGCTGGCCACCAAATTCCCAGGTATGAACAGTATTGAGCATAATTGAGATGTCTTGCTACGTGCTGTTCTGAAGAGATTTCCACCCCTCGTACTCTTACGGATTTATGGACAGCCCTGCAGGATTCATGGTGTCAATTCTCTCCAGCGCTACTTCAGACATTAGTCGAGCCCATGCCATGTCGTATAGCGGCACTTCTGCGTGCTCGCGGGGGCGTGTACCAGTTTCTTTGGCTCTTCAGTGTATTTCACGTTCCTCAAGCAAGTCGCGTTTCTTTCCTTTAAGTCTTCCTCTATGCCTTTCAGGAGGTAGTTAGTGTCATATAAAGGGTGTCTTTGCGCAAGCGTGCAAAAATTTAACTGGACATAGAGGACGCTCCATTGAACCATTTGAGGTAGAGAATCTGGGGTCGGAGAACCCATGTTAAGGAGATAATAAGAGTAAACTCACATTACTGTGTACTTTTTTATTTGCATTAGTTGCGCTTAACTGCAAATAGCGTCACTGACACAATGAACGTATTATTTGTACTTTATCTTACCAAATGTGCTGAATCCAACGGCCAGCAACCTCAGTGCGAGCATGAAAGTTCTGACACACCGTCACAAATGTCCCTGAAGTGTTTCGAATCACATCAGAGGCAGCTACAATTCTGGCAAATAATTCCCTCTCCGTCTCAACTGGGATCCCATACATGAGCGACTTTACATATCCCAGTAATAAATAATGAAGAGGGTTCAGGTCAGGTGACCTCTCAGGCCGTGGAATAGGACCACCCTTTCTAATCGAACGACAAAGATATACTATATTTAGATAGTGGCGGACATACACACTGAAGTAAGGCGGTGCACCGTCATGTTGTATCCACATACAATTCAGGTAGAACTCTTTGCACGAATCTCAAATACAGGTTGCCATTCAGATGGTCAGCTAAAAGTATGGCTCGTCCTCCTCGTTTCCTTGCAGACTATATTGAAAGTACATATAAACACGGAGAACAGTATGTGTAAACTTGTACGCATGTCAGTTGAAAATAATCTGGAAAACAGTAATGCTGAACAAAGCGGTAAACGAGTTTACTTCCATATCTCATTAAGCTGGCCTCTCCGACCCAAAGGTTCCCTACCTCAAATTGTTCAGTGGAGCATCCTCTCTGTCCTGTTAAATTTTTGCATGCTCTTACGGAAACACCCTGTATATGTTTGGTAACCACTGAACTGTCATAGTTGGCAGTCCAAAACGGACTGCGTGTTTCCTGTATTTTGTCGATCACTTTCTACGTGTTTTTCCGATATGAGAAGAGAAATACGTAGGACAATCAGGTGGTAAATTTTTGACAAGATACAGGGAACACGCAGATGGTTTTAGTATGGTTAACTATCACCTGAAAGGCATTGAAGAACACTTAGAGGTGATACATGCAGATAGCAAAGGAAAAAACGTCTACATGCTTGAGGAACTTGAAATAGCAATCCACCGGCATAAGTGCATCTCCAAGCCCTTTGCAACACCTTTGGAACGTTGTGGAACGGATGATATCTCAGTGCTGTTTGTCAGAGCCGTATCCATACACCCGTACTTCTGGTGCGTGGAGAGCTATCTGATGTTTACCACCTTAAGGAAGGAAAGCTTCGGCGGATATGCGGTAATATGGATAAGCTAAGCAGGAATCTGGTGTTTCCAGTTTCAATATAGGGCAAGGAATTCATGTCCAAATAACTTTTTTGCTACTATGTTTTGGTGTCGAGTAACTCTGAAGAGCATTTTATATAGGACTGACTGGGACAGCAAGATGAGGAGAACTTGACTTCCGAAATGCGTTATATTCCTACTATTAGACGCAGTATTTTAAATATATATAAATACTTCAATTGGCCGTGACATACCACTGATGAGATCATCAAAGAAGCCCTGGTCAGAATGGTCCCACTGATCAATGGTGACTCTGCCCACGTCTCACAGAAAACGCAGTCGTTATCGATGTCCAAAAACATCTCGTTTTAATCGATCCCGCACATACTCGATTGGTTTGCTGTCCGGGAACAGGCAAGCGACTCCATTCTGATGATAGTAACTTGATGAAGGATCGTGTTCACGAGAACAGCACGATGAGGACTCCAATCATCATCCATCAAGATAGAAATGTCACCAGAATGATGGCGATACTGTCCCACTATTGTTGCAGAATCTCGTTCCTACGTCGTACGGCAATGAGACTGCCTCAACACCCACGACAGGTGTACGGTGGTTAGATGTAATATCAGCCCAGTATGATAGGACACATCACGTCCTACAGTCTCAACGGCTGTTGCCTCGCCTCCGATGTTGCCTGGCCGAATAAAATAGATGAGTGAGCGGTGCCCACAGCCACGCGTACTTGCTCACTTGCAGACAGGGTGCAAATGTGCAGTTAGCTCATGCACGATGCATCTCCTCTGCTCCTACACACCTAGCCCTTCCTCCCTCTTTTTCAGTGCTGTTGGTATTCAACTGTAACGAGTCGCATGAGTTCGATTACTGGTCTTATTCTCTAGATACTAACATGTAACTCCACTGAAGATTTTTGGCTAATTATAAACAAAGCTATTATTATCGGTTGTCACTTTCCTCAACACAAATATTTTTCATTTGTTCTGCCCAAAATTAGTCTCCACCTAAGTGCGACTAACTGCATAATGAATAGTACCATCATTTCATCAGCCATTCATTCACGCTTATTTACAGTTCCACAGCTAAATCAATGACTTTCAGTAACATTTGGTATTCGCATATTAGATTCAATTGTCGTTTTACGTAATATTAGCCGCTTTGGTAACACTTGGTAAAATCCAGGTATACAGCATGCAGTTCCTCCAGCAGAGCCGAGCTGGATCAAACTTTGAACTACTCGGATATCTTCATACACGAAGAATAGGATGACAAGGTAATATCATGGTGGCTCCTCAACAGAAAGAAGTCAAAGGAGATTAACAGAATTTTTGCGGCATATGGCAGTTAAGGTTGTTTTAACATTTTGACTAACTGGCATCTCTTAAGTAATGTTACCGAAATCATACTTTATTTTAGGTTATTTTGCAGCTTACAGAAAAAAAAGGGCAACCTGTTCAAGGACCCCATCAATGTAACTGAAAAACTCACAATGTGTCTAATTTTCTTCGTGTAATAGACAAATTTTTGGCTAAAGTTTTTAAAATAATTTTGCACATCATGGAACACGTTAAGTAATTCATCATTTTTTATCTACAGCGAATGTTTTCAGACGGTAATTGAATTCCTTCCAGTTTCATGCTGTCATATTTCTCCTTTAATGTTAAGACAGTGAAATGTTTGGAAAATAGCTGTTTATTAACCCTCTTGCGTAATAAGTTCTGCATAGTACTGAATCACTGTGATAAAAGTCCTTATTTACGCTCCCTCCATCGACAAGTTTACACTAACAAAGAGGGAGAGAGAAATATAAATGTAGTCATTAAAATGACCAGCTCCTTTTGCGAAATTTACAAATGTAGTGAAAAATTAAAAAACACTTTCATATTGAAAGGAAATGCATCATGCCACTAAGATCAATAGTTTTGAATAATGTCAGTCCGTTCTGACACACTCTTAAACTTCGCATTTGTGAGTTTTACATCTATCAAATCAAATGGCTCTGAGCACTATGCGACTTAACATCTGTGGTCATCAGTCCCCTAGAACTTAGAACTACTTAAACCTAACTAACCTAAGGACATCACACACATCCATGCCCGAGGCAGGATTCGAACCTGCGACCGTAGCAGTCACGCGGTTCCGGACTGAGCGCCTAGAACCGCTGGACCACCGCGGCCGGCCTTTACATATATCACTTAGTTTCTAAATTCCGTATGCTTTTATTACCCAACCGAACAAGTGGAGTGATTCTGTCAGTTTTATCAGGCATGAGATACATCTTGTTCTTAACATTCACCTTCTCACTCTATGGCAAATTTGTGACACTGGGAACATGACCTATTTCTGTCTGCACGGAAGATGTATGTTGATCTGAAACACTTAACGGAGGTTGTATCTCTGTCTCATTTCAAGCTGCTCTACATAAAGTGATCTGGATACAATTTCTGTATTGTCCCTGGAATCAGTTATAATGTTTGAAACAGTATTGTCAGTCATTTCTTCTGACTGAAAGAGTTCGACAAATGTATCAATATAGCGTCTGCAAAAATTTTGGGGGCATATCTAAATTTCGTTGAATCCACGTGTGCGTCTTAAGTAACATCATTTCAGTCAATATTTTATATGATGACATTAGAGATCTGAATTACGAGTTTAGCGTTCAACTTTCACTGCTCTCTCTCTAATACTTTTAGAGATTTAAATTTTTTTCCGTTTTGTACCCAGAGATACAAAAATTCTGCTTCTCCGATTAAAACGTTTGTCTCGCTCTAAGACTGATAGTTCTACTGCTATGATATTTTAATGCCACTTCAGGCCGTAGCAGTCACAAAATTAATAATTCAGAATGGGAAAAATTACTACTGGCTTGGTTACCTCTCAAACAAGCTTATTTTGCCCCGGAAAATTCGGTGGAAACATTGGTCAGTTTAGATCCGCGATGACTACCGACTGTCAACATTTACATGAATTCAGACCATGCAGTTGTTTTCTCCGTGTCTTGTTTGTGACGGATCAGCAGTCAAACTGGATCTAATTGTTGGTAATCGGGAGTTATCGCGAAACGAAATTGACCAACTTTTCCACAGAATGTATCGGGGAATAATTTTGTTTGAGAGGTGACGAAATGATTGAGAACTTTCTTTCCCATGTAGTATTAGTACTCGTATGATTTCTATGCTGTAATAAACAGCAGTAAAACTTTCATGGGTATAGGAGCAGCAGTTTTCGAGAAAGGAAACATTTTAGTCATAAAAACAGGATTTTTTAGGCTCTGTTTACGAAAGGGTATAATATTCCATCTCCCAAGGTATTAGAGCTACAGCAGTGAAACTTAAATGAAAATCCGTAATTAAGATGTATAATGACATCATGTAAAACACTGACTGAAATGCTGTTACTTTAGAGACACATGAGGATTCAACGAAATTTAGGCCTGTCCTTAACTCTTGTGCATCAGCAGTAACAGTTCAGTTTCTTTTCCCAGAGGCAGAGAAACGGAAACTAGAAGCAGATGCAAGGAGTATGCTTAAAATCAAGAAATTTGCTTATTGCCTTCTACGTTAAACTACCCCCACTAAAACCTAGTGATCACACACAATCCATTTCTTTTGTTTTGCTTACGCATTTGATGCTTTTCCAAGCATTCTTTCCCTTCTATTTCTCCGACATGAGTCCTTAATGTTTCTCCATACGTTCTCAAAAATGTCACTTAAAATGCCATGATATATACATTTAGAAAAAAGCATACTAGCTTAGTTATCTCTTTTTCAGGTTTTTACCAACAGTGAATCTTACCCGTCTCTGGTATTGTCTTTCCGAATCTCTGCAGAGTACGTCAGCAAAATTATGGAAGAAGTACTATCCGCATATTTCTACAAACTGAACTGACCCCTATTAGTTTCCCACGTTCTTGAACAGAAAAACTTGGGAACAAGCAAATGAATTTTCGACCAAATGGCAGTTTTCCAGCTGTGATGGTGCTGGAACAAAGCGCCGACGTACTTATACTTACGATGCTTTGAATCTAAAGACGCTGATGCTGAGGGACTAACTCAGAGCATTACTTTCTGTGAAAGTCTCATTGCAGATTTCTTTGACTAGATATGCGACTACACCAGGCAGAACACCTTCAGTCGCACAACATCCGTCGTAGCACAGGTCACTGGTGCAGTGCTGCGGCCGGTGTCTGCACGAGCCGTGAGTCGCAGCCCAAATTCTAGCTCCGCAAGCGTGAGCAGGCAGCTCGTTTCATTGGACAACGCACCTTAAAACGCGTGTAAAATTTCGTAACTCACAGACTCCACGATTAGCGATGTCGCAAGAACTCTCAGTCTCATAGTAGCTGTTCCTGACGCCATGAGTATCAGTATCTTCGGGGTCATCCATTTAAAGACGAAACTACCGTATCATATACTCTTTGTGAGTCGCTTACCAAGCGTTGATACTGTGTCTGCGACAGAGGAAAAACGGCCACTGACGCGATGAGGTTCTAAGACGCTAAATACAGAGGTTTCAGCATGTATCCAGGGTGGTGCCTGCGATGCTACACTCTCGTGAAATATCCGCCATTGTGAGCAACATCGTTTACGTGGGTGCAGCTCAGCGTGTGACAGATCGGCTCCATGCAGGCGCCATTGAGACGGATGACTGCCATTTCCATTTGCCTCTGTCAGACCTGGCCGCCACAGGACGTCAGGGATTACGCGACAAGCAATCACCCATGTCCACAATTTCTTGGTGATATCAGTGCATGCTGATGCTACAGTAACCATACAAGATACAGAAAATCACTATTCTAAAGAATTCAGTGCGCCAATATGATAATAATGATAATGTGATGATACCGGATAGGATGAGCAGCAATCTGCGACTGTTTGCTGACGACATTACTACAATTGAACCTTGTCATTGAGTGGAGTGTATGACAATGCAGGATGACTTTGACAGAAATTCAGTTTGATGTAATGAATGACTGCTTGCTCTAAATGCAGAAAAATGTAAGTTAATGTGGACGAGTAGGAAAACAATCGCATAGTGTTCCATTACAGTATTGGCGGTACGTTCCTTGGAACAGTTACGTCGAATAAATATCTAAGCGTAACGTTGCACAGCCGTATGAAATGCAACGAGCGCGTGAGGTCAGCTGTAAGGAATGTGAATAGTCGACTTCGTTTGATTGGGAAATTTCTAGGAAAGTATAGCTCATTTATAAAGGAGACCGTGTGTGAAATACTGGTACGACCCATTGTTGAGTGTTGCTCCAGTGTTTGGGATCCCCACAAGGTCGGGTTAAAAGAAGATATCGAAGCAATTCAGAGGTGAATTGCTCTATATTTCGTATTGGTCGGTTCATCAACGTGCGGGCCTCACGGAGATGTAAGCTGAACTCAGATGTGAGCTGCTGGAGAGAAAACGACGTTTTTTCCTCGAAATGCTGTTGAGAAAATTAAGAGAATCGATATTTGGAGCTAACCGCACAACGATTCTGCTGTCACAAACGTACATTTGCCGTAAGCTCCACGATGACAAAATAAGAGCAATCGGAGGTTGTACAGAGGCAATTAGACAATCATTTACCCTCGCTCTTTTGTGAGCGCAACAGGAAAGGCAACGGTTAGCAGTGGTACAAGGTACCCTCCGCCAAGCACTGTGTGGTAGCGTGAGGAGTAAGCATGTAGATGGAGATGTATCAGTGACAAATCAATTAAGTGTAATATAGAAGAACAAAGAAATATGTAACAGACAAATATTTCCAAACTGGCATCTGTTTAATCAGAGGAAAGACGATAATTGTATCTTATTACAAAAAAACTGTCGGGACGAAACTACTGAAAAACTTGGCTACATTAGTTTTTATCCATAAATGTTAACTAAAAACGAATGTAATTAAATGGAAAAAAACAGCTACTGACAACAGCAGTGCAGCATCTGCTAGAAACCGTTACATACACAATAAACAATTCTTATAATCTTATTTTATATTACGTATGTGACTATTTTAAGACAACAAATGATTGGAAGATTAAAGTCGCCCACTTCTTAATTTCTGCTCCAGTTTTTAGAAAAATCATTGGATCAGCTGAGAGGGAAGGAAATCTTCCACAAGTATTTGATTTAATAAACCTTAAGCTGTATTATTATCAAAGTAATACTCGAAAATTTTGGTAAATATATTTTTATGCAACTTAGAGCTCAGTGCAACATCGCAGATTAAATAGCAGAAAAGTTTATACATTCGTGTGTAATCAGAAGGTACCAGTTCTTAATGGTATTGAAACTGTAGATTGATGCGAGACGAAGAGTAATTACGTGCAGCCTGATTTTGTAAAAGAACCAACAAGAGCCACTCGTACCGCAGTGGACACCGGACACGCGACCGCTTTACGTACTAACTAAATTGTTGGATTACAGTACCTTCAAAACTGAAAAATTTTCCTAGATATATCGCGATTATGTACCCTCAAAACTAAAAAACTTTCCTAGCTATGTCACGATTAGACTCTGCTCTATTTCACACAAACTTTCTGCGCACAGCTTCGGCCGGATACATTTACGTCAGATACAGGATGTTAAAGGTCTTTGTGCAGATCTTTCTGTTGATGACTGCAGACAGTGTACTAAACAACGTTACATCAGTATTTCCTCCATTTGCAGACCAACACTTATAGCTATTACGAGTAGTTAGTTTTTAGTTTTAAGTACCTCCAAGTATGCACGGCAGAAGCTTATTATTAATGTTTATTAATTCCATCGCAGAAAGTCTTGTACTGAAGATAGTCTATAGAGACAGGCGTAGTCCATTCTGTGGTGCAGTTACGACCGTGCGGATACATCAGGTAATAAATTATGTAATGTGTTTGCGGGAGGACTGTTCTTCGCAGAGAAAAAACTATTTACAGAAGTTGGTACTTATTAAGGTACCAAATATCACAATATCAGTATCTGCACCCCCGACACCCTGTATGTTCCACACAAACAGGTCCTGGTTCAAATGGTTCTGACCACCATGGGACTTAACTTCTGAGGTCATCAGTCCCCTAGAACTTAGAACTACGTAAACCTAAATAACCTAAGGACATCACACACATCCATGCCCGAGACAGGATTCGAACCTGCGACCGTAGCGGTCGCACGGTTCCAGACTGTAGCGCCTAGAACCGCTCGGTCACCCCGACCGGCAAAAATAGGTCTTATTCTCTGCTGTTTTATATCATAAGACACCAGATAGGATGTTAAATTTAGCTGTGTCGTTCATCCGTGTAGCGTGATATTACGTCCCAAAACACGTAGACAAAATTCTTGGCTGGCCGCAGTGTTCATCGATGGACACACTGAACAGCACAAATAAGAGACAAAGTGCAATTCGTAGTTTTAAAGTACTTCAATTCAGCTAAATACGAGAAAGAAATAACAACAGGTCGTTTTAAAATGTTATTATGTATCGCACTGTTCTCACCCCATCCCCGTCCCTAGAGATAGTAGGGGTCTGTTATTCACACAGCACTTTTATAAAAAGAAAAATATGAGCTACGTAAACAATACATTTGTTTAAAGTTGCTCCAGATGTTCCTGAATTGAATTATGCTTTTACGTCATCTCTTTCCAGCCCCTCTAAGCTCAGATGTTCTACGGCGCTTTTATTGTCACAGAATTTTTTTTCAAGTTGCAAGTGATATGTGCGTCCAGATTGGTAGAAATCACTTCTGGCGGTACAGAGATGAGATGATATGTCTTTGCACCTCAATACTCCTCTCCTCCCCCTCACCCTGTCCACCAAACACATAACTAGGTTTGGAACATCATTAAAACTGTCAGCAATAAACCGAGAGACCAAGAGAGTAAAAAACGTATGGATTCGATACCTGTATTGGTCATTAACTAATATTTTTTACATGTCACGGCTTCTCATCCCCACTCCCAGCACTAGGAGTGGAAGGAAGAGGCATATTATCCACACAGTACTTTCATACAAATAATGCGAATAATAAATCACGTGTATATACAATTTGTTTGTAATTGCTCCACATATTCCTGAGCCGTGCTTCTATGTCACCTCTTTTTCACTCCCACCCCCGATCTTATGTGAGGTAGGTGGTTCTTACATTGTGAAAATAAATGATCAAGTTCGACTGAAATTGATCCAGTAGTTAAGGAGGGGATTTGATACATACGTACATACCCTAACTGATCAAAAGTATAGGAAACACCCCTATATAACTGACCAATAGGCCATACACGGGGCGGAGCCGCTAGTATAAAAGGAGAGAAAGAGCAACAAGAGAATAGCTCGGTCATGAGGGCTCAGTGATTGCGAATGTCGCTGGATGTCGCCTGAGTAACACATCCATCAGGGACATTTCAATGTTTCTAAAGTAGCCTAAGCTGACTGATGGTGATGGGACCACGAACTGTAAACGCGAGGTAATAATCACAGCTAAACCAAGACCAGCTAGACCTCGTGAACTGGCAGACAACAACTATCGCCCTTTGTGGAGGGCGACTGTAAAAAACTCATGAAATCAGCGTAATGATTCCCTCGTGAGTACCAAAGTGCTAACAGCAGTCCATCTAGTTAAATGATTGTCTATAGGGACTTAAAAATAACGGGTGGAGGGGGGGGGGGGAAGCATCGGTCAAATAACTCGTCACAGTCAACAAATATCTGCAGTCAGTATTAAGCGACGTTTGGATGGCATAAAGAGCGGCACCAATTTATAGAGTGAATGAGTGGATGACAAAAAGCTGGAGACAGCATCTGCCGTAAAATATCTAGCGTAACTATCCAGAGCTATTTCAAATGGAATGACCACTTAAAACAGATAGCGGGAAAAGCAACAACAGACTCAAATTCATCGGAAGAATCTTAAGGAAATGTAACTCATCCGCGAAAGAAGTGGCTTATATGGAGCTTGTTCGAGCTATCTATCTGGAATTCCTATCAGGTAAGACTGATAGAGCAGATAGAGAAGATACAACGAAGAGCGACGCGTTTCGGCACTGGATCGTTTAGCTGGCGAGATAGCGTTACGGAGATGCTAAACAAACTCCACTGGCAGGTGTTAGAAGAGAGGCGTTGTGCATCACGGAGAGATTTACGGTTGAAATTTCGGGACAGCACTTTTCAGGAGGAGTCGGACAACATATTACCTCCTCCCCACAACATCTCGCGTATTAACTACGAGGAGAAAATTGGAGAAATTAGAGTCAATACAGAGGCTTACCGACCATCATTCTTCCCACGCACTATTCGCAAGTGGAACAGGTTTGGACCGATCACGATGTATATGTAGATGAAACGAGCGACTGGCAGTGATGGACCGCGTTATACCCGGTGCAGTTCTGTGGATGGCTTTGGGTTTTCGAGTGCTTAAAGAACTTAATCTGCCGCCATGGGTAGTGCCAATAGTGAAGCACGTAGCAGGTGGTGTTATGTTATGGAGATGTTTTTAGTGGTTAGTGTGTGGCTCCCTTACTGCGCCTGGGCAAATGCTGAATGCGGAAGGATATGAATACATTTTACATCGCTGTGTACTACGTACTGTAGAGGTACGACTCAGAGGCGACGATTGTTCTTGTCAGCATGACAATGTACCTTCTCATAAAGCAGCGTCTCTGACGCTTTGTTATGTGGACAGTAACATTCCATAGTTTTGACCTGAATCGCGGTCCACCTTTAGGATGAGTTACAAAAGTCGATTTCACTCAAGACCTCAGCGTCGAACGTCCCTGCCTTCTCCGGTTTTTGATCTTGAAGAATGGGCTGCCATCCCTGAACAGGCATTCAGACACCTCATTGAATGTTCCCCCAGCGGACTTCAAGTCGTCTTAAAGTCGAAAGCTGGACACGACCCATAATAATGTCAGCCAACATATTTTATCTGTTGTAGTCTGTGGAACTATTGAGATCTCTCTTCGTTTGTGACTGGAGAAACTTGTAAATTAACGGAGTGTTGAACGCTGGTTTACTTTGAAGAGGTTAAAAATACTTCTTTCAAAGGACACCTGATGCTGGACTTTGCGGATAGTCCCAAAACAGAAACCAGTAAATGCTCACAGTATTTGTTGGTGACTAGTTAACGTGGTATATTCATTAATTTGTCTTGTTACCGCTTCTTACAAAGGCTCTGTTACTACAATGGGATTGTGCTGCAGTTCCAGATTACTAGATGGAACTAATTTACTAACTGATCTGACAGCGACGGCTGCGAACATCGTCACTTGGAACCGAAAAGTTTAGAGCAGTTATTGTGCTTTGTAGTTCTGACGGTGGTGTTCATTGCACGTACTGAAATTTTAATTACTCGAAGCAAGCAGTTTTTTTATATCGGGTGCCTACTCCAGTACATGTAATTTTATTGTAATAAAAGCAGAAATTGCGCCACAACGTATCCTATCCTAATTGTGCACCTCTAACGTCGTTAGATACCACGTATCTTTGAAGTTAGTGTTTCGGTTCCTGTTACTACGATCAGTGATTATTGGAGGCAAAGTTTGTAGCTAAAATGGCGCTAAGAATAGACAACTATAACCGCCATTCTTAGCGTATGACCTGTAATGACAAAACAGGTGTCAGCAAATCTTCTACCGCTTAATCCAACACAGTAAGCATTCGCACATTACTTATATTTTAGTAAGGGTGTTTCGTTTTAATATTAGGGAAAACGCCCACAGTAATGAACAGAACAAAATTATGTCTCCTCCAGAACGATTAGAAATTTTTATCATATGTCAAAACAGACTTTGGGCACTTGTTTACGTCCACAGGGCTAAAAAACAAAACAGCAGAATCAAAACTTGAATGCAGTATTCGGCTTCCTCATATATTTCCTCTGTAAAACCGAAATAATTAATAACAGTGGTGCTGAAATACTGTAGATTTCTCTAAGCCTAGTGGTTGTGTGATTGAAGGGACCAGACTGCTACAGTCATCGGTCTCTCTAAGCGTAGGCTACACGTTTTATACCTACTTTGCTTCGCTTTATACAGCAGTTTACCACCAGTCTATTGTTGGTTAGCTGCAGAATAAATAGGTGTCAGTGCTGCAGGGGGGCACTGGTCAACGACAATGCGAGGAGATATTTCGGTCTCTAGCTTTATCCTAAGAATGCAAGAAAAGCCCTGTGACTCCCAACCGTTTAGAGAGAGATAGTAAATTATGAACTATTCTCGAAGTGCTGTAAATATTTCGATCGCTGTCTGATATACTTTGAAGTATATATCCGAGAATTAACAATGAATGGACGTACTGCACAGATCTTTATATACATTTGCAATGGTACTCACAAAGTAGAGGAGGGTCAGTATATCGATGATACTGAAAATGGGAAGCATGCTGCTGAATCTTTGGTCGGTGTTGAAATTGCGGTAAAATTGCTAAAATTGTTCACACTATCAACTGTGACGCTTGTTATTACAGTATATCGGTGGTGTCTTTTCCATCCCGTCGGTTCACTGGTACACTGGAGATTACCACATAATGACTGACTGAGATCGCTTGTTTGAGATGGAGAAATAGTCTTGGTGGAGGAGCAATACCTGTGTGATGTTGACAGTTCCTGTATGACATTGAGCCTCCCTAATTTTCCCTGTAAGAAACACTGCCGTAACTGTTCGTACTGTCTTTTAAACTACCTAGTGTTGCAGGAGTAGGCTCCGTTTGGCGCTGACCTTCCACATTGTACTTGGTTGGTGAGCTACGACAACATGTTCCCATTTCCACCGAGTGGTCAAAACACAGTCCTGTCTCATTAATTTAGGCCACTCTGTTTCTACACAGGTTGCATAATATGGTAGATGTAGCTCTCTGTGACTTCTCTTCACTACTGACTTAAATTGGAACGATCACATACGCAAAGGTGCAGGGAAGGCAGGGCAGTATCTGAGGAGCAGTCACAAGATGCATAGGGACTACGTAAAGCCACGTTGGCATTTTACTGCAACACATAGGTTCGAAAAAGTTGACTAGTTTCGAGATATGAAAGTGCCGCAAATATGATTTACTGTAATCTTTAAAAGACATCGCCACAGAATCCAACGCTGGTATGTGGCTGAATAGAAAAACTTGATTCCAAGTCGCAGACAGCATTTCTACCAGAAAGCGTAACACTAGAGATCTGAAAAGCCAGTGAACATTCTTACGATCTCAATCAGCCCACCATGTACCGTATGGGATCATTGTCAATCAACCATCGCCTATAACCCAGCGGATATATAGCAAACCTCTGGCGTGCCATCGAGGCAGAATGTGTTACATACACTGGAGAAATAACTAGCGGCTTCATGAGTGAGTTGTAGATACTGGCTTCATACCACGTTCCTTATCCGAATCACATTCTAAATTCGGTGATTTTGTTATAAGCCTACGTCGTCGGCGACGTGTAATTGCACTTTCGGCCTGTTAGCACACATTCCGGCAATCACCGCCTATATTTTGTGTCGCGATATTTGTGTGGAAAACCACTCCATTCGGAGCTAACGCCATATCTCGATTTATAAGGGTTATGTAGTTTTAAACGTGGATACCGTTAGTGATAATTGTGAGCACCTGTAGAACCAAGAACGCCTGAGACAGTAACCTGGCTGCTGCAAACGTCTTTCGACTTTTGACATCTGGCGGGTTGTGCGACGATTACGCCTCCCTTTCTAAGACACGGTTGTACCGCTTGTTATGCCGGAGCCAAGGTAGCCCTTGAGGGCCGGCAATCCATATTACAGCACAGAGGGCGCAGTTGTCTAAGTCCAAGACGTACCAAAAGCACCATGGTGAACACTGGCTATTTGCATACAAGGTAATGGAAACAGACGTTCCGAGCACTACTTCCTGCAGGGGAGCTCGAGCCACGGCCTGCAGGAAGAATCACTGCGCCAAAATCTGAGTGGCTGGAGACAGCTATTTAGGGGCTAGAACCAGCCCCGAAGTTCACTTCATTCTAGATGCCGACCTACTGGACTTCGACCGCTGGAGATTACGTCTTCATATCTGCATTGTACTTTTACTAGTGTGTGTATGTTACCACAAATTTTTGTGGAAAATTAGAAGTGAACTTTTGTTTGCCTCAATTAGGAGACTTTTACTGGCATCGTTATTGTTGTTCTGTCATCAGACTTGTTGTTGTTGTTGTGGTCTTCAGTCCTGAGACTGGTTTGATGCAGCTCTCCATGTTACTCTATGCTGTACAAGCCTCTTCATCTCCCAGTACCTACCGCAAACTACATCCTTCTGAATCTGCTTAGTGTATTCATCTCTTGGTCTCCCTCTATGATTTTTACCCTCCACGCTGCCCTCCAATACTAAATTGGCGATCCCTTGATGCCTCAGAACATATCCTACAAACCGATCCCTTCTTCTAGTCAAGTTGTGCCACAAACTTCTCTTCTCGCATCCTATTCAACACTTCCTCACTAGTTATGTGATCTACCCATCTAATCTTCAGCATTCTTCTGTAGCAACACATTTCAAAAGCTTCTATTCTCTTCTTGTCCAAACTATTTATCGTCCACGTTTCACTTCCATACATGGCAACACTCCATACAAATACTTTCAGAAATGACTTCCCGACACTTGTAAACTTACATAAATAAAAGTTGTGTTCTGAAAAATTGCGAATTGTTAGTCACAACACAGCTCATAAGAAAAACTTAAGTGACATGACCACCCATCGCTGATTTTCGCTCAGTATTGTTTCGTATCGCCAGCATTCAGTTATCAGTGAAGTATCATACATAGTAAGAGGAGATGCGTGAAAAATTCCCATTCAGCAGCAGGCGTATAAAGTATTTGTGTGTTGCGGCATACGCAAAGAAAATGACTATGTCCTGTTGTAAGGAAGGTATGGATTTGACGTGAAATACTGCGACAGTCGCAAAGTGAATAAAAGGTTTTTTACTAGGAAAATTACATCCTGTCATAAGAGTAGTACACATATTTCTGTTTCCAGAGCCACAGCAATCAGCAGGGAGTATTTCCGATACTTCACTCATTGTCGAGTGTCGACAATCTGAGACCGCAATCGTAATACTTAATTGTAAGTACACTGATAAAATATACGTGGTCTGTTTCCTAGGACCATTCTGCCTGATGTCCGAGGAGTACGTGGCACCTGTGAACTGTGGTGGGAACATACATACATACATACATACATACATTAATCCTTGTTCCATAGACCACGAATACGACATCTCGCAATGATTTGGAACGTGTCACTTTAACATAAGTTTTCTTTACACAAAATAATTAATTAATAATTTTTTAAAGTTACTAATTCATATCTAAGAATTCATCTCTTGAGTAGAAGGAGTTGTCATTCAGAAATTCCTTTATTTGCTTTTAAATGTTGGTTGGCTATCTGTCAGACTTTTAATACTATC
Organism: Schistocerca americana; assembly: GCF_021461395.2. NCBI lineage: Eukaryota > Metazoa > Arthropoda > Insecta > Orthoptera > Acrididae > Schistocerca > Schistocerca americana. Next base: position 479,234,318 of record NC_060121.1, read on the forward strand.
TGGCAAATGACCAAAGGTTTTTGTGGCAGCATAATTCACCCCTTTGTGTGCTACAGTAAGATTTAACCCAAAATAGTGAATATCATCCTTTCTTGTAGGATTGTAGCTATGCACTTCGCTATTATTTTTTAATTGGGATGGTTTATTAATGACAAATTTCATTAGTGAATGTATGTATTGTGAAGGTACTGTAATTATCACGAGTTTCTTAAATAAATGTCTGCAAGGTGATCTTGGGTGGGCTGCAGCTATTATTCTGATTGCACGCTTTTGTACAATGAATACTTTCTCTTTTAATCGCCCCAAAATATGATGCCATGTGGAAGCAGTGAATGAAAAAGGCGAAGGTGTCTAATTTACTTATATGCTTATCACCAAAATTTGCAATAGCCCTAACAGCGTACGTAGCTGAACCTAACTGTTTCAACAAATCATCAATGTGTTTCTTCCAATTCAATTTTTCATAAGCGCATACACCCAGAAATTTTGAGTATTCTCCCCTAGCGACAGACTTCCGATCAGAGTCTATATTTATCAATGGTGTTATGCCATTTACTGTACAGAATAGTATAAACTGTGTTTTGTCAAAATTTAGTGAGAGTCCATCTGCAGAGAACCACTTAATAATTTAAGAAAGACATTATTTTCAATTTCCTCAGCTGATTCTCTCTTATTGAGTGTAAGTACTATACTTGTATCATAAGTAAAATGAAGTAGCTTTGCATCAACATGAATACAGAGTGGAAGTCGTTAATATATATAAGAATAATAAGGGACCCGAGACTGAATGCTGTGGGACACCATTAGAGGACTCTGCTGTTTTTTGCAAACTATCAGTACTGTTAATTTCAGCTTCCTGCATTCTTCCAGTTAAGAATGAATTAAACCATTTGTGCACCGTCCCACTCATACCACAATACATAAGCTTGTCTAGAAGAATTTCATGGTTCGCACAATCAAAAGCCTTTGAGAGATCACAAAATATCCCAATGGGTTATGTTAGGTTATTCATTGCATTTAATATTTGATCAGTCAAAACATATATAGCATTTTCTGTTGAAAAGCCTTTCTGAAAACCAAACTGACATTTTGTTAGTACTTCATTTTTATAAATAAGTGATGCTGCTCTTGAGTATATTACTTTTTCGTGAATTTTGGATAAAGCTGTCAGAACTGAGATTGGGTGGTAGTTGTTAGCATCGGATCTATCCTCTTTTTTATGTAATGGTTTAACAATAGCGTATTTCAGTCTATCTGGAAAAATGCCCCGTTTCAGTGAGCTACGACATATGTGGCTGAGAATTCTACTTATTTGTTGGCAACAAGCTTGTAGTACTCTGTTGGAAATGCCATCAATTCCATGTGAGCTTTTACTTTTGCGTGAATTATTATTTTCCTAATTTCAGTAGGAGAGGTAGGTTGACTTTCAATTTTATCAAATTGCGTAGGTGCTGCCTCTTCCATATACTTCCTTGCATTTTCTAATGAATAGCTGGATCCTATTTTTTCAAGAACACTTAAAAATGATTATTAAAAGTGTTTTCTACTTCTGACTTCTTGTTAACAAAATTTTCAGTGTGTTTGATAGAAATACAGTCTTCCTTTGCTCTCGGTTGCCCTGTTTCCCTTTACACAATATTCAAAATCTTGTTATCAGATGTGCTAATCTAAGACATAATTCACATACTTCTGGGCTTTTTAATAACTTTTCCTAATATAGTGCAGTAGTTTTTATAATGTTTCACAGTTTTGGGTTCATTTCTCCTCCTAGCTATAAGATACATTTCCCTTTTCTGTTTACAAGCTATTTTATCCCATTAGTAAGCCATAGGTTTTTACATGGTTTATTACAATTATATTTCATGGTTTTCTTAGAGAAAGTGTTTTCAAATATCCTCACAAAGGTGTCATGAAATAGGTTAAATTTTAAATTAGCATCATGTTCCCTGTACAACTCATCTCAGTCTAACTGTTGCAAGCTTTCCCTAAAATTTTGAATTGTTAATTCGTTAATCGAATGCACTATTTTGGAGGACTGTTTTGTATGACTGTATGGAGCTATATCATACACTTTAACAATCTGTATATTGAGCAAGCAGTAAAGCAAACAAAAGAAAAGTTTGGAGTATGTATTGCAATCCATGGAGAAGAAATAAAAACTTTGAGGTTCGCCGATGACATTGTAATTCTGTCAGAGACAGAAAAGGACTTGGAAGAGCAGCTGAACGGAATGGACAGTGTCTTGAAAGGAGGGTATAAGATGAACATCAACAAAAGCAAAACGAGGATAATGGAGTATAGTCGAATTAAGTCGGGTGATGCTGAGGGAATTAGATTATTAGGAAATGAGATACTTAAAGTAGTAAAGGAGTTTTGCTGTTTGGGGGGCAAAATAACTGATGATGGTCGAAGTAGAGAGGATATAAAATGTAGACTGGCAATGACAAGGAAAGCGCTTCTGAAGAAGAAAAATTTGTTAACTTCGAGTATAGATTTAAGTGTAAGAAAGTCGTTTCTGAAAGCATTTGTACGGAGTTTGCGGCACAACTTGACAAAAAGAATAGACCGGTTGGTAGGACATGTTCTGAGGCATCAAGGGATTACAAATTTAGCATTGGAGGGCAGCGTGGAGGGTAAAAATCGTAGAGAGAGACCAAGAGGTGAATACACTAAGCAGATTCAGAAGGATGTAGGCTGCAGTAGGTACTGGGGGATGAAGAAGCTTGCACAGGATAGAGTAGCATGGAGAGCTGCATCAAACCAGTCTCAGGACGAAAAACCACAACAACAACAACTAGCTGGGCATCACAATCAGACAGACCATTCTTAACAGGAAAAGTTTTTATTTGATTAAATTTATCTTGATGTATGGAAACATTGTCTATCAGTTTTCTGCTTTCCTGTACCACCCGAGTAGGAAAAAAAATAACTGATATCAAAATTGAAAGAATTAAGTAATACATCAAGGTCAAGTTTTCTATCAGACATTGAAATCCCCACAAACAATAATTTGCTTTCATTTGTCTGACAGATAGCATAACAAAGAATCCAAGTTTTTCAAAAATATTTGAATATTTCCCATTGAGGACCTATACACGTCTACAATTATGAAAGTGCCATTATTTAGTTGAAGCTCACATGCACACGCTTCTATATGTTGCTCTATGCAAAATCTTTTGCTTTCCATATTTTTCACACTGTGACTGATTTTAACATATATGACAACTCCTCCTCTCTCCATAATATCTCTACAGAAAGTTTATATCCACCTATATTTACCATTTCCATACCTGTCACTATATGATGTTCAAACAGGCATAGTACATCTGTTCCACCTTCAGTTTCTAAATCTTCTAAACAAACAAGAAGCCCATCTATTTTGTTTTTTAATACCCTGATATTCTGATATAATATATTAGCATTATGTTTCTTTGTGCTTTTATGTGAATCTTGTGACATACTAACATTATTTTTCACTGTACTGTTATGAGAATCTTGTGATATTTTCACATTTCTAGTACCTGACTGAACTTCTCATTAAGCTTAATTTCAATCAATATAGGACGATTGGACACTGATCTTATCCTAAAAAAAGTACTCCAATGAGTTTCAGTGCCCCCTTAAAGATTTTGCTATCATCCCAGCCATTTAACCCTTCCCTTTCCTATTGAGATGGAGGCCATGTCTTAGACGTCCCATCTACCAATACCACCAATAGGAACCAAACCCATGCCTGAGAAAGTAGCCGCCTGAAGCAGCTGATCTAGCTCCATATTGACCCTCCTGACAGAACTGTTCAATTGGGGCCGGTCATACCGTACGAACTACCTGGAAACTACCTTGAACATTTAAACAGAGAACCGACTCATGGCGATAACATATTAGGCCTTCTGGTGACAAACAGACCCGAACTATTTGAAACAGTTAACGCAGAACAGGGAATCAGCGATCATAAAGCGGTTACTGCACCGATGATTTCTGTCGTAAATAGAAATATTAAAAAAGGTAGGAAGATTTTTCCGTTTAGCAAAAGTGACAAAAAGCAGATTTCAGAGTACTTGACAGTTCAACACAAAAGTTTTGTCTCAAGTACAGATAGTGTTGACGATCAGTGGACAAAGCTCAAAACCATCGTACAATATGCATTAGATGAGAATGTGCCAAGCAAGATCGTAAGAGATGGAAAAGAGCCACCGTGGTACAACAGCCGAGTTAGAAAACTGCTGCGAAAGCAAAGGGAGCTTCACAGCAAACATAAATATAGTCAAAGCCTTGCAGACAAACAAAAATTACGCGAAGCGAAATGTAGTGTGAGGAGAGCTATGCGAGAGGCGTTCAATGAATTCGAAAGTACAGTACTATGTACTGACTTGGCAGAAAATCGTAAGAAATTTTGGTCTTATGTCAAAGCGGTAGGTGGATCAAAACAAATGTTCAGACACTCTGTGACGAAAATGGTTCTGAAAGAGAGGATGACAGACTAAAGGCCGAAATACTAAATGTCTTTTTCCAAAGCTATCGAAATAGACGACAGAGGGATAGAGAAACAATTAAGATCGCTCAAAAGAGGAAAGGCCGCTGGACCTGATGGAATACCTGTTCGATTTTACGCAAAATACGCGAAGGAACTTGCCCCCCTTCTTGCAGCGGGGTAACGTAGGTCTCTAGAAGAGCGTAGTGTTCCAAAGGATTGGAAAAGGGCACAGGTCATCCCCGTTTTCAGGAATGGACGTCGAACAGACGTGCAGAACTATAGACCTATATCTCTAACGTCGATCAGTTGTAGAATTTTGGTACACGTATTATGTTCAAGTATAATGACTTTTCTGGAGACTAGAAATCTACTCTGTAGGAATCAGCATGGGTTTCGAAAAAGACGATCGTGTGAAACCCAGCTCGCGCTATTCGTCCTTGAGACTCAGAGGGCCATAGACACGGATTCCCAGGTAGATGCCGTGTTTCTCGACTTTCGCAAGGCGTTCGATACAGTTCCCCACAGTCGTCTAATGAACAAAGTAAGAGCATATGGCTATCACACCAATTGTGTGATTGCATTGAAGAGTTCCTAGATAACAGAACGCAGCATGTCATTCTCGATGGAGAGAAGACTTCCGAAGTAAGAGTGATTTCAGGTGTGCCGCATGGGAGTGTCGTAGGACCGTTGCTATTCAAAATATACATAAATGACCTTGTGGATAACATCGGAAGTTCACTGAGGCTTCTTGCGGATGATGCTGTGGTACATCGAGATGTTGTAACAATGGTAAATTGTACTGAAATGCAGGAGGATCTGCAGCGAATTGACGCATGGTGCAGGGAATGGCAACTGAATATCAATGTAGACAAGTGTAATGTGCTGCGGATACACAGAAAGAAAGATCCCTTATCATTTAGCTACAATATAGCAGGGCAGCAACTGGAAGCAGTTAATTCCATAAATTATCTGGGAGTGAACATTAGGAGTGATTTAAAACGGAATGATCATATAAAGTTGATCGTCGATAAAGCAGATGCCAGACTGAGATTCAGTGAAAGAACCCTAAGGAAATGCAATCCGAAAACAAAGGAAGTAGGTTACAGTACACTTGTTCGGCCACTGCTTGAATACTGCTCACCAGTGTGGGATCCATACCAGATAGGGTTGATAGAAGAGATAGAGAAGATCCAACGGAGAGCAGCGCGCTTCGTTACAGGATCATTTAGTAAACGCGAAAGCGTTACAGAGATGATAGATAAACTCCAGTGGAAGACTCTGCAGGAGAGACGCTCAATAGCTCGGTACGTGCTTTTGTTGAAGTTTCGAGAACATACCTTTACCGAGGAGTCATGCAGTATATTGCTCCCTCATACGTATATCTCGCCAAGAGACCATGAGGATAAAATCAGCGAGATTAGGGCCCACACAGAGATATACCGACAATCCTTCTTTCCACGAACAATACGAGACTGGAATAGAAGGGAGAACCGATAGAGGTACTCAAGGTACCCTCCGCCATACGCCGTCAGGTGGCTTGTGGAGTATGGATGTTGATGTAGATGTAGAAATCAGGAACCGAGCCAGCATTTGTATGGTTCGTTTCAGATGCAATTTTTACCAGGTCACACGCAATATTGTATCCCTGATCCCTATCAATTTGTTTCCCGCTCCACCCACTACCGCAACATGCTTTGTAAAACCCTTGCACAATGATCCCTACATCCTCTATCGCTCGGCTAAGATATGCACTGCGCTTGAAACCACTTGTGACCTGGTACCAGTCACCTAATTTTTCCTGCCAGATCTGGCCCACGCCTCTTCCATAGCTATTACGTAACGACAGAACATTCCTCCTACTTTCAGCTTTTTTTGCAACAGTTGGTTTCCTAGTGAAAGTCTGACCGAGCGGTTCTAGGAGCTTCAATCTGGAACCGCGCGACTGCTACAGTCGGAGGTACGAATCCTGCCTCGAGCGTGTATGTGTGTGATGTCCTTAGGGTGGTTGGGTTTAAGTAGTTCTAAGTTGTAGGGGACTGATGACCTCCGCTGTTATGTCCCATACTGCTCAGAGCCATCTGTGCCATTTTTTTGAGTGAAAGTCTGTTGAGTGCTGACTACACTTACATCTACTTGAGCCTCTTCCTTAGCTGACTGATGTATCAAGGCAAATCTGTTGTTTGTGGTAATGATGAAACTGTCTGATAGTGTTCTGTTTCGATGGATCCTGTTCCTTGCTACTACTTCCCACCTGTCTTCACCCTCCTCCCCCCTTAATCTCTTCAGTTCTTCCCTAGCGCTATCCAGTTCAACCTGAAGGTATCTAATCCTCCCTTCCTATACCGCTATTTTCCTATCCCTTGAACATAATCTGCAATACTATGGAAGAGTCCCATTTACTTCCCGGATTCCCATGCCACTACATTCACCCCAATGTAACTATCAGCCACAACTGCTGCACATAACCTCAGAACTGACTTCCCTACGGCAGCTCAAACACTTCTCGCTCACCGTTTTTTAAAAATATTTTTTACAAAATTTATCTAGACAATAACAGTAATATTCTATTAATTATAGTTCACAAAAGTCACTAAAGTTATGTGGAACACTAATATGCGTGTATACTATTAATATGGTCTGCCCCTGGTAGATGAGTGGTCAGAATGTCAATCCAAAGGGCCCGGGTTCCATTCCCGGCTGGGTCGGAAATTTTCTCCAATCAGGGGCTGGGTGTTGTCCTAATCATCATCATTTCATCCCCATCGACGCGCAGGTCGCCGAAGTGGCGTCAAATCGAAAGACTGCACCAGGCAAATGGTCTGCCCGACGGGAGCCCCTAGTCACACGACATTTACATTTATTATTAATATTGTAACGTAAAGCAATTAAACTAACGTTAAAAAGGAAAATTTATATACCCGAAAAATTAGGCCTAAAATCGTGTATGCACGTTACGTACTTTACGCGTTTAGAAAGGAAATGAAAGATAGAACTTAAAACCTTTAATTCCCCGAGTAGATATGGCACTACTAAACGTATGTGTAATGAAAACAACCTAATTCGTCACTTATTACTTAAAGAAATGCTTTAAATTTGTATGTAAACCTAGGTCTAAAGTACGCGGAAACCGGCCCGTACGTTTCTGTGGTTTTATTTTATTTTATTTTATTCGAGAAATACTTTGAAACGAGTGAAACCGACAGCAGATAATACAAAACAGACTCTAATTAGCTTCGTTACTGTGAATATTAATTTAATTGACAGTAATTATAGAACTGATTACTTATCTTCACGAGCTTAATATTCAACCGTTTGCGATCTGCGTCAGTGCTGCCAACGATTGACGTTTCCGGCTTACAACGGGAGCCGTCCAAATGGAAAGGCTGACTGAGGTGCAGGAATGTAGCTGACGTAACCGTGTAGCCCTCTAGACGGCTGAAAACTGAACTAATACTCAGTATGTGTTAGACGACCTTCCTGATCACCTGTGTTCTTCGTGGAAATTTGAGCAGATTCAATGTGGACGTGTTTTTGCGCTTGACCATTATTCCATCCCATGTAAACTGTCCGGCTGACTGCTTTTGCACATGTCCTGTCTTCATTTGGTTGAGAACACATTTACTGTGGTGTATTGTGGGCATCTAGTAGGTGAAGGACGGGTGTAAGACACATATACTGATTCCCTGACAGGAGAACACCACAGTTGACTTTGTAAATTATAAGGATGAATTGGAATCTGTTATATCACCGCCATTGGTATTCACTAGAGGAAATCAGTTTCCTCTACTTTTACGAGTTTTCACATTAAGATCTCCGCATACGAGACAGTGGTTTACAGCACTTTCCACCTTGATGGTCCTCACTGAAGTTTCAGATCTCTAGAGAAATATTTTCAAGTCTTTATCTCCGGAATTATTCTGTGCATCGACACTGCTTTGTAAGCGAATTGCTATGTTCTTGATATCGAGAAGTATTGCGAAAAGCCGGCCGGTGTGGCCGTGCGGTTAAAGGCGCTTCAGTCTGGAATCGCGTGCCCGCTACGGTCGCAGGTTCGAATCCTGCTTCGGGCATGGATGTGTGTGATGTCCTTAGGTTAGTTCGGTTTAAGTAGTTCTAAGTTCTAGGGGACTGATGACCACAGAAGTTAAGTCCCATAGTGCTCAGATCCATTTGAACCATTTTTATTGCGAAAATGATATGATATTCCGGTAAATCATGTGAAAATACATGTGCTCTTGTAATTCAAAAGTCTGGAGTGTAGAAAGCAAGCAAGCAGGTCGGGAACAGAAACAGTAACGCCCTTGTGCCTAGGGGTACCGGCCCAGCCTTTGTACAACTGTTCAGAGAGTGACTTCGGTCCACTGAGGGCACTCTGGTCATGCGTCAGACCAGTCCTTGTGAGGAGGCAGATGACCTGTGACATTCGACTGTAGTAGATGACCTACCATTCTCGTGGGAAATATCTAGTGCCACAAGGATTATATATGGTGCGTGTACTTATTATGTTTCTACGCTATTTATGTACGACTGTCTTGATGGTCAATAGAATTCAGAAGTGATGATTTTGTATGGTGCAGGATATGATTTGTGTGTTTACTACATCGATGTGGTATGTGGTGATGTACATCTGGAGATCCGTTTCACGCTGAAATATTTAAATTGTCGTCGACAGTGGCAGAGCAGTGTAACCGAGGAAGTGTCTTCCCCTGTTTTATGATCTGTAGATCACTTTTTCAGGGTCTAACTGTCAGCGTGATATGGCGATCTCTACAAAATGGTTTTGCAGTCTGCAGAAAATGGCAGACTGTGCTCCCACACTTGCAGCATCAGTAGTTTGGCAAACACCAGACTGACAAAAAATTCAAGCTTTACTCAACAATGCCAGAGCACTGTAGCTGAGGAAGTGTCTTTCCGTACTTCACGATCTGTATACCACTTTTGCAGGGTTTAACTGTAAGTGCAAAGTGGCCACTGTAGGTTTTTATCGATCTGTACAAAATAGTTTTACTGATGAAAGTCGTGTAATTTGTCTGCGTGCAGAAAAAATTGGCTGACAGTGATCCCACAACGACAGCAGCTGCAGTGTGGTAGTCAAATTCAGTAAGACCCAATCAGATTGCTCCATTCCATTGTGCGGAGCATACTGGACTCTGCAGACTGGATCCAACAAGATGCGGGAGAGGTATCTACGGAAACTTCTGAGAGGAACGTGATGTCTTCAGAGACATGTTCAAGCAGACCCTCCATCTCTGGCGGGTAGCTGTCTTTCCAAACAACAAGAACGCTTTTATGATTAATGGTGTTTTTGCAAGCATACATTGACATGATGAAGGCTTTTATCAGTGATAACAATAGCAAACGTTTACCGTTTCTGAGATGTTTTTTTGAATGTAGGACATCTCGATATCCAGGAAGGATAACACGTGATGGGTGGGATGCTCATTTGGAGCATAAGGAAGAAAGGATACGGTGTTATTCTGAGATATTTTAATAAGCAGTTACTGAAATCAGTGCAAAAGATTTATATAGTGTGCGTCTGTCCTGAGGGAGGTTTGCCTGACAGATAAATACGACATGAGATGTCTGCATAACATTGACAACCCCTTTGTGTGTTCGTAGATTTTCCCGGTGAATGAGGTGCTTGAAGGTCTCATCAGGCCTGATGATGATGGCACGTTACGCCGTCGGAAATTCGTTCTGCAACGACCAGTCAACCCGGCTGCATGCCCGAGAGACCTTCAAGCATTGTCAACCTTCTTTGCTGTACCATGCTTTTGTTCCTCGAAGGCAGTTCGCCACAGATGTTAATACCGTGTGCTGACATATGTTTTGAACAAGCAGTTCTGCTGGGTTACGAATTTCAATGCAGACAAGCTGAGACACCACGAAAGCTCCTACAGCAAAAGCGAATGTCAACTATTTCTGTGGCACTTTATGCTTTCCAGGAGGGGACTGACATGTATTGGATGGGCTGTGTCGTTAGGATCTCTAGCAAAAATGCATCCTGCATTATTCTGGTATATTTTCGTAAACAGATTCTGAAAGCAGTGCAAAAGATTCCTATAGTGTGTCCAGGGGTTGCCTTGACTGTCATTTACACAAACATGAGATATCAGTATAACACTGCCTGCAAGAGTGGGTCGGTAGGAAAACATCTCGCTCAGCAGTTAGGCCAGCGCTGGACCCACAGGTAAAAAGGCGACTCATCAGCACACCACCATGGTGGCCAGGTAAACACCATACTGTCCTCTCCAGGCGTTCGCGCGCCACTCTGGCGTGGGCGTTTTGTACCTCTGTAGGAAAAAGACAGATGACACATCGCTGTCGAATTTCTTAACGATAGCTCGAAAGCATTTACACATGCAATGAGTGTTTGTGCACTGTGGTGTCACCGCCAGACACCACACTTGCTAGGTGGTAGCCTTTAAATCGGCCGCGGTCCATTAGTATACGCCGGACCCGCGTGTCGCCACTGTCAGTAATTGCAGACCGAGCGCCACCACACGGCAGGTCTAGAGAGACGTCCTGGCACTCGCCCCAGTTGTACGGACGACTTAGCTAGCGATGCAACACTGACGAAGCCTCGCTTATTTGCAGAGAAAATAGTTAGAATAGACTTCAGCTAAGTTAATGGCTACGACCTAGCAAGGCGCCTTAATCCTTTGCTATATATATAGTGGTTATAACATGTATCATCAAGAGCGATGTTCTACAAATGTGGATTAAAGTTAAGTATTCCAGAAGCTACGTACTTTTCTTTATAGCATTCATTCCGTATCCAATTTCAGACCTCACGCCAGCCTGCGTGAGTTTAAACGCGTGCCTTTCGGTTACCCGTCAGTGTGGACTGGCTGTCTTGTCAGTCCACAACATGCACTACATTATTTCGGCTGTTTACGCGTTGTGAGCGTGTTTGCAGGGCGTTAGACATGTGTTATTTTAACAGTTTTACGCGTAGTGAACGTGTCAGGAGATCAGTGTATTCCATTATTCTGTGAACATACCTGTAGGCTGTGCAATGCATTATTTCGATAGTTTACAATTAATGAGCATGTTTGTAGGGCGTTCAGCATGCATTATTTTGACAATTTACGAGTTGTTTGGTCGTCTGTACATCAGTGCACCGCATCATTTCGGTACTTTACAAATAGTTTGCACGTCTGTAGGCTATGCATTGTGACCACAAGCATGTTAAGGCGAGTGTTTAGTACCAGTGTAATAAATAAACTACGTGGATCCCATCCCTAAATAAACTGTTCCATGTTCCCACTGAAAATATATAAAGTACATTCTTTCCCCTCCAGCAGCTGGATGGAAACTGACCGTTTCCTGCCAATTCAGAAGAAGATATAGTTGTTGGATGTCTTAGGTTAGTGTAAGTGGCCCAATTGACCTATTTTCCTGCCAAAATTTGAACTGTTTGCAATTTCCTTGGGTAGGGGAGCGGGAAGGGCAGGGAAGGGGTTAGGTTAGTGGAGGTAGTCCAACCGACCTATTTCCCCGCCAAAATTTTAACTTCCCACCATGACGTCACTGCGACATTGCCACATCTATCGTCACTGTCTTGAATCTACCATCTGCAATAAATTAGTCAGCAATGTAACGTGGGGTGGTTTTCTCTTTGCCTTACTACTCATGATGTCATAAAGAATGAGATGCTGCATCATTCGTGACATTTAAATGTATTTGCAATAAATTTTGCAGACATTATCCACATATTCCGTTAAATGCAGCCACAAAATTATACTAAGGTACCACACATAGATCAGGAGATATGATGTCTCAAACACTGAGCTACATGAAAAAATCCCGCATCATGCATGAAGTTTTGATACATTTATTCATCACTATTAAGAAACTCCTCAATTCGTCTCAACTTCAGGAAATCCCTAACACCTGGCAGCACTTTCGAGAGCTTTCAACTGTGAAGCGCTGTAGGTAAAACATAGCCGTCTATGGAGCTATGATAAGGCGTTGCCACAGACATGATTCCTAAATGTCCTTGTAGACACCCGAAGCAACAGCGCCCATCGTACAGAAACTGTCCGGGATCATGTTTCTTAATTTAGACACTGTAGTTACATTTGTGAATATTATATTTCTTGATACGACTGTTTTATGATTTAAAAGGTTTTGTCGCGAATACGTGGAAGTGAAATTACTTCGATTCATTAGAAACTCAGTTAATTTTTGGTTTTGCTTGCAACAGAAAATTGTTAAAATGAATTTCGAGTAACGCATAGTTTGCCAGATAGTTATCTCAGTAATAGCTCGCAGAGAGACGTGCAAATGGTTACCATTCTCACACTCTATAAATGAAAGAATGAAAACGGTGAAATGAGAAATGCCATACTTTCTGACGTACATGTAGAACGATATTGACCCGAAAGACTCCATTTTGCCTCTCATTCTAACTTAACTACAGCCAAAGCATCTGGTACTACAGACGCGGAGAGCCCTACGAAATTTGTAGTCTGCCAGGAGATCTGAAAGGTAGCGCCATTTCATCACCTGAAGAGCACTCAGACTCATTGCGCAGAGTGAAAACAGAAGTCTTTTCTTTTCATCTCTTGTTTTAGACTTCAGAGCGCTCAATTAATCGATACATTGTCCGTAAGCTTGGAAAAAGACAACTTTCCTATTTTACATATTTGAACTAGTTTTTTCTTCCCTCTTGATTTCCTTCGCACTGAATCCCAACTTCGCTTTTTTAACAAAGTGCATGCTGTACCGCATCATCTGTGTAACGGCGAACCAGGTAAACTGATGGATGTTGGGTTCGTTTCTATTGAATGAAAAACAGCGTCCGGCCATCCAGATTCAGGTTTTACCGTGATTTACTCCAGGGAAATGCCGTGGTGGTTCCTTTGTTATAGAACGGCCGATATCCTTCCCTATCCTTGGAGCAATCCGAGGTTGTGCTCCGTCTGTAATGGCATCGCTGTCGAAAGGGCATAAAATTCTAAACTTCGTTCCTCCCTTCCTTCTTCCTGTTGAATGAGTACAAGTTCTAACGACAAGTTTCTAGTACGTAATTTTAAGCAGTAGCCATAGCGAAGGAAGTAAACCATTAGCTGCGGATAAGGTTTCACTAAGTTCTGCATTACTATAACTACATGCCCCTTGGTAGTCTCGGATGTAGTGAATTCATTCAAATCGCGGAGATGTGAATTTCAATGAAAACAGCAGACAACTACAGTGTTTTGATGTGATTGTGTTTCTATGGAACCTCCTCTGTTGCTTGCTCTAGGTTGCAAAGCGCGGTGATCACCAAATATCAAGATATATCAACAGTTGTGTAAAAGCCCCGCGTGATCCATAACGGTAAAGTAAACTACGAGAAACAGCAGAGTATTGCAACATAACCAAGTTCTGTAAACCTCGAACATTAATGGCAGTAGTGAATAAAAAAGAGGTAGTATAATATAGTTTGTTACTGTTAAACAAGAACTGAAAATTATTTAAATTTTTATACACATTCCATAGCTTTAGTCACAGCCGTATTGTACTCCAAGGCTTCTTCATAAACGAATGTGTGGTCACGTTTCATCAACCACCAATGACTTTCGATTGGCAATAAATGAGTTTTTCGATATTTGCAGTGTGATCCCGAAGTTTCGGAGATTAGTCATGGATATCTGTCGAATCTTTCAGTATAAGGAATCTGGGGGTACTGGTGGAATTATATTTTACCCCGTTTGTTACCCATTTACATCTTTTTCTTTGGAAGTACACCAACAATATTAAAATAACTTGCAATATGAAATTACCAAAAGATAGAACAAAAACAATAAAGCGATAACCTTCTAGCACTTTAAAAGGTATTATTTGTCAGCGACATTCTGACGGAATTCTCAGCGGAGTGCATGGAGAGGACGAAAGCTCCGCCTATATGAGCTCAACACACCAAAGACTGTGTGGAGAGTGAAGGTCCGGGGACAACAAGCTGCGCTTTCCTAAAGAAGCGTTGACATCACTTATACACTTACTGCTTCTAAACGGAAATCGCTTCGTAATGGGTACTGTATTTTAAGTTCGCCAATGCTGGCAGCCAGAACGAAACACTCGTGGCTCGACGTCGACCGATCTGCAACGACCTCAGCCGACCCAAAACTAGTGAACCCTCGGTCAAGGCGCTTTGAATAAACCATTCTGTGACGGCGCTCATGGAACTACTCAGCTTGGTGCTGTTAAGCCGGTTTCCAATGAATCCAAATTCGTATCGTCTAGCTCTTCATCAGTACAAGCACCTACATCGCTGTGTATCAGTGTTGACGTAGTGGTACACACGCCTCCCCCCCCCCCCACTCAAGAAAAAGAAAAAGAAAAAAAAAACGCGTAATGACATACACAAAGACGCGAAAAAAATCGCAGCAATAAGAAGGGATGTTCCAAACAAACGAAAGTTGGTAGGCGTGTTCCTATTTCTGGAAGATGATGTCTCTTCATCTTTCGTGCCGGTGTCGTGACAGTGGCCGGCCGCGTGTGGCCGAGCGGTTCTAGGTGCTTCAGTCCGGAACCGCACGAATGCAACGGTCGCACGTTCGAATCCTGCCTCGGGCATGGATGTGTGTGATGTCCTTAGGTTCCTTAGGTTTAAGTAGTTCTAAGTTCTAGGGGACTGATGACCACAGATGTTAAGTCCCATATTGCTCAGACCCATTTGAACCATCTCGTAACAGTGGTGTTAACACTGGCGCTAGTACCGCCACTTTTGGGGTATAGATCAGGTTTGCTGTAAATACACACTTAACGATCGTGAGCTTGACGATAGTCAAGAAAACCTTTAAGGAAACAAAGACGCAATCATCAGAACCTCACAGAGTTTCAAATGGTTCAAATGGCTCTGAGCACTATGTGACTTAACTTCTGAAGTCATCAGTCACCTAGAACTTAGAACTAGTTAAACCTAAGTAACCTAAGGACATCACACCCATCCCCGCCCGAGGCAGGATTCGAACCTGCGACCGTAGCGATCGCTCGGCTCCTGACTGTAGCGCCTAGAACCACACGGCCACTCCGGCCGGCCTCACCGAGTTTGAGCGAGGTCGTGTAACACGACTAGGAGAAGCTGGATGTTCCTTCTGCGATACTCCACAAAGTCTTGGCAGGGATGTAGCCACTGTACGTGGCAGTTGGCATCGGTATGTACGAGAATGTAGAGTCGCAAGAAGACCGGTCTCCAGACGGCTAGGAGGCACTACCGAGAGGGAAGACCATCATGTTCGGCTTGGGGCTCTGGGGCATCGAACTGCGTCTGCGGCAACAATTTGAGCAGCAGTTGGAACCGCCGTGACAAAACGAACTGTTGCAAATCAGTTACTCCAGGAACAGCTTCGAGCCAGAGCCCTGTAGCGTGCTTTCCATTGACCCCAAACTACCGCCATTTGCTACTCCAGATGTATCAAGCGAGGGTTCACTGGAGGGCAGAGTGAAGGCCTGATATGTTTTCTGAAGACAGCTGATTCTGCCTCGGTGGCAGTGATAGCCGCGTGTTGATTAGGAGACCAGCTTCTCTGGACTTACACCTGGAGTTATCGTCTGAGGTACGACTGATGATATTTTGAAAAGTACCGAATACCGATACATCAATATTTAAAAAATATAGCTTTCGGCCCTCGATACATCGAAAAATTGTATCGACATGCCGACTGTACTGACGGACCTGCCTATAATAATATCGTCAGCACATTGTAAACATACTGCCAGTTTTAGAGCTGTATATTTGTGTACTGATTTATTACTACACATTCTGTACGTCAAAAAGCCAGCAGCCTGCTTATCCCCCTTAGAGCAAGAGTTGAAAGGAAGGCGATGCACGTTCACGCTTGACGATAACCACTTTGCTAACAATGATAACTCTATTTGGCGCAATAAACCGTCTTTCGGTTTCGTCAATTATCAGATTTGTCCGGAACACTTCATGTCGACTTCCCTGTTTTATTCACTTCTATCAACGCCAGTAAAATAGCATTTGTAGTGTCAAAATAGTATGGTAAAGATCAACGCTGCAGCTTCTCTTGGTAACGTCGAGCATCGATTACATCAGCATTTCGCCCCACAAGTCCCCAACCACTGAAAAGATCAATCTTGTTATTTGCATTTTTGTTCATAATTTTTCAGCAACATGTCTTCGAAGAATGGCGGTGTGAAGAAATGGTACACTAGTTGCGTTAAAGATTGTTTTTCTAACGCCACTGTTATTCTATTTCTTCACATCTTAGATCTTTTTATTCCATTCACACACCCCTCCCCAGTGCAACAGGACTACTTCTTTTGTGCCACATACACTTGTTTCACACAGCCGAAGTGAAAAGTAAAATTATGGTTCAAATGGCTCTGAGCATAACATAATAGGGACGCAAGAAACTGGATGTTACTTATATATATATATATATATATATATATATATATATATATATATATATATATATATATATATATATATAACTAAGAGTTACGACGGTGGAAGCATTACTTTTCAGTTAATCCAACAGCGACAATTACCTCGGACGCAGTGAAATATTATCGGTGTTTTACCTATAAAACGTGGGATAGTGGAATACTTTGGTCAAAATATTGTTTAAGTATCAAGAAAAATATATTAAGTGTCAGATCATTATCTGAATAGATTCCTCTACATTTGAGAGCGATCCATGTGATGCTTTTCGTATGTTATGTGCGTTTGCCGTGGCTGGTGCAGCCAGTAAATAAGATGTGTCACAGGACTGCGTCCTGTTTGTCTCATTTATTTTACTTTCTACTTTTTCAGACAGTCCAATTACGTTGCCTCGCTATCAGTCCAATCGGTTCCGAAAAATTTGAAAAGGCTATCATACTTCTTCGCTCCGGACGAGGATATATGGAAGCTGACATAGAACTGAACAAAAGCGAATTGCTGCATCAAGAGAGACATTAACGAACAATAATTGTGTTACGCGCGGGCGGCAACCGAACGGAGTTGTGTTCGGCCGTCACCGCCTCTGAAAAATTGGAGTCCCACGCGAAGTGACAGCTGCATATGGTTCTTCACTCTGTTTTTCCAGTCCAGTTACCCTTTTCAAGCGAACACTGCACGTCCATAGGCAGAATATTTGATGCATCAGATGTTGCATGCAATACAGGATTAAGCCCGTTAGCTCTCCTGGAAAGGTTAAATTTCTTTGCAATAGGGTAGACTAGATCATAAAATAAAAATAGTAACTGATGCAAAAAATTTTCCTCTAAATTAATTGTAGATTTTCTTCATATTATAGAGGAGTCATTCAGGAAGTGTAAGATACGCTCATTTAATCTGTTAGACCAGTGGACAAAACTGAAACACTTTTACAAGAACAATAATAAATAATGGATACGTACAGTAAATTTAGGAAGACAGTAGGTTTGGAATCCAGAGTTAACGTCACAATGTAAAAGTATAAAAACGATATTTATCAAACTTTCTATAATATTTACCCCCGATTACTTTTAAATATGTGTATAAGTTAATGCAGCATACCTATTTTCCATCGACGAAAGCTCCCTCTCTCAACAAGTATAACTCAGTTACACCAGAAGGATAAGTTAAATATTATGTATAATTGACCGCTACTAACTGACCTTACGTAGTAAAAAATTTACAACAGTACAGAAAAGTATTTCGGAGGGTATGTTACGTTCTTTAGTAAGTATCTATCCGTCATGTAGGGAGCACAAAGCTTATGAAGACTGTTGATCATATGCTAGAAAAGGATCAGTTTGACTAGGGAAGGTGAAGATACATAACAGCCAGTTCTAGCAATGCATTTGATCATGGAAGCCTTGTGTAAGAAAAATCAAGAAATCTTCGTAAGATGTTTTGACCTACAGACAGCAATCCTCACTGTTAAGCGTTGCAAGATGCTAGAAATTTTCAGAATTACAGAAACACTACAAAGAAAGAAGGATGAAAGGCAATATGTCCACGTATCAAGACAAGTCCATAACAACGGAAGACGGAAAGCAAAGTGCTGCGTTTCCGTTTCAGTCATACGGCAGTGGAGAAATCACTCACCAACCTGGGTAACATCGGAAAATACTCTACTTTCAAGACGGCATTTCAGCTTTGCCTGTCCTCGACGAAGTATTCTCGCGCTCACAAGGAACCCCCTGCGTACGAGGTAATAAAAGGCCCATGATGTTCACACTATTCGACGCACCACATATCGTCTACCACGCAACAATACTGGCTGCTATTGCCAACAGGAGATGTGACTAGACATATCCAATGGTGAACACAACATGACGCTACGGTCCGTAGTTGAAGAGCGTAATCGACGAGTAACTCGCCACGGTGCTACAATGGAGTTGATACAAAGCAAAGCAATGGCAATGACAAACAAAGCAAAAATTGCATTATATCTACAGCAACAGTTGCCAAAGTTGACCTTTCGTGAGAAAGGAACCTAAGGAATTTCGCACAGTGAGAAAGAAGTATCAGATGAAAGACCAGCGTTTCAGCAAGATGGGTTGTGGAATGTGTATTGCCGTATACGCACAGACTGTGTGGACAATGCACAAGAGGAGCACTCGTATAATGAGTTGATTCGCGCTTAACAATGAAAGTGAGACTGAAACAGATGTAGTTCATTATCCTTGTCAGACAGGAAGCCACAAATCTTGTCCCCAGCAAAACGTAATAGAGAACAATCGTTGTCCACGGGCGGGTACTAAAAATAATTACATCCACGCAAAGTCGTCCACGGCTTAGTAAAACAAAACAAAAAAGAAACAGTTACAAACAGATTTCAAATCAATCCGCATCAATATTATCGTGTACTCCATAAGAAAAACTACAGATACTCAACGGAGGACAAGTAGCACTTGCTACAAAAACTAGTCTGTGCGCAGTTACAAGGATTCTCGATACAATTTACAGGATGTGCCCGATTGTGACCTATCACGTTGTGCACATCAAATTGCGCGCGACATAGATTACAGTGATTTCAGGAGAAGCAGTGGATAATTACATAATTTCAAGCAGTGCCACAGAATTGGAAGACGTGAGATAGCGAAACTTTACGACAAAGTGTCGACGATGCACTGCAAACTGCGGAATCGGCCTGGCAGTTTGTAGAGGATATGAACAGACTTATCGCATAGTTCAGTAACCAATTTGTTTTCAACACGGAGTAACCGAGATTTGAAGAGGAAATGCATGTGAAAGGAATGCTGGACATTCGGGGTCCCAAGAGAATTGTATGAAAATCAAATAACATTAACGCCTTAACGTATTGGTACACAATTGTGCCGATTGTTAAGCTAGATGGTAAATGGGCTGGCAGGTTATTTACTGTGTTGCGAGAAATTGGGAGCGCTCTGCCCTCTACGATTCTTTCTCGTGAGCGTGATCATGCAACGGCAGTGGGGAATATTTACGCCACAGCAAGCAATAGTGAGCAAATGGGCGTCAGATAACTACAGCTATGGTACAAGCACTGTTTTTGGCCAGTAGCTGGTCAAAATTACTTGCTTTTACTTGATTCATGCTCTACTTATAAAAATTCTACTTCTTTAGAGCAAACTGTCCCTCCTCAAAAGTGTGTAATATTGCAGTTTATACCACCTGGAATGAACTGACAATGTCAGCCTCTTCAATTTTTATCCGTGCCTTTTGTTGTCGTTGTTGTGGTCTTCAGTCTAGAGTCTGGTTTGATGCAGCACTCCTTGCTGCTCTATCCTGTGCAAGCTTCTTTATCTCCGACGAACAACTGCAACCTACATTCTTCTGAGTCTGCTTAGTATATTCTTCTCTTGGCCTGCCTCTACGATTTTTAACCTCCACGTTTCCCTGCAATACTAAACTGGTGATCCTTTGACGCTTCAGAATGTGTCCTACGAACCGCTCCCTTCATTTAGTCAAGATGCGCCACAAATTCTTCCTCTCCCCAATTTTATTCAGTATCTCCTCATTAGTTACGTTATCTACCCATGTAATCTTCAGCATACTTATGTAGCACCACATTTCGAAAGCTTCTATATCTGCTTGTCAAAGCTATTAGTCGTCCATGTTTCAGTTCCATACATGGCTGCACTCCATACAAAAACTTTCAGAAAATGCTTCCTGACACTAGAATCTATATTCTATGTTAACATATTTCTCTTCTTCACAAACTCTTTCCTTGCCATAGCCAGTCTACATTTTATATCCTCCCTACTTCGACCATCATCAGTTATTTTGCTGCCCAAATAGCAAAACTCTTCTACTACTTGAAGTATCTCATTTCCTAACCTAATTCTCTCAGCATCACCTGCTTTAATTCGACTACATTTCGATATTCTCGATTTGCTTTTGTTGATGTTCATCTTATATCCTCCTTTCAAGATATTTTCCAATCCGTTAAACTGCTCTTCCAGGTCCTTTGCTGCTTCTGACAGAATTACAACGTCATCGCAACCTCTAAAGCTTTATATCTTCTCCATGGATTTTAACTCCTACTCCAACTTTGAGCACTACTATAAAATTCATACCTCTTGTACCAATCGATATTTAGTAAGGTTTGCGTCAACTAGGTTCTTCATGTAGCGATATTGTCATGTATGAGTTCTGTGTGTTGAGAAACAGTTCATCTGAACACATTGTTTAGTCTGTTGTGGTTTTGATATGACTTTTTGTATACATGGCGAAGGGAATTATAAGGCAAGTTGCAACACAACGCTTTACTTTCTGGTACATATACACGGCCCATTCACATTAATGTGACGACCGCCTATATTCGAAGTCCACGTGCAATAACCACTCACAGACGCCAGGTGGCAGCCCTAGCAGTGCAGGGTATATGAAGCGTCTCGGGAGTACAAGGAAAAACAGTGCGGTTGTTGTAATGCGGAAACGGAGCGATTTCTCTCACGTCCAAAAGGGCAAGTTTATTGGCTTTCGGGCTATGGGTGGAAACATTTCCGAAACAGCTAAGTTCGCAGACCGTGCCTCCGTGATTAAAGTAAAACGTGCATGGCAGAATAGCGATATCCAAAACTGGCGCCAAGGCAACCGTAGTGAACCAAGAGCCAGAGATGATAGGGTTCAACAACGATTGCGGAGATATGTGCGGGCGAATGGACGGGCAGCTGTAGTGGAACTGACTGCCCAGACGAACCACAGGGCTACCACCAATGTTTCATTAACCACCGTTCAGCGAAAAAATGGTTCAAATGGCTGAGGCCATCAGTCCCCTGGACTTAAAACTACTTAAACCTAACTAACCTAAAGACATCACACACACCCATGCCCGAGGCAGGATTCGAACCTGCGACGGTAGCAGCCGCGTGGTTCCGGGCTGAAGCGCCTAGAACCGCTCGGCCTCAGCCGCCTGGTTCATGCACCCATGAGGACTGCTGTTCAGAGGCGATGAAGGCTGGAATTTGCACGCCAGTGCCGCAACTGGACGTCCATTGTGTGATGACAGGTGACCTATTCAGATGAATCACGTTTTGTGCCCCATCGGACAGATGTCCGTTGTCGCTTACGGCGTTAAACGCTTGAAAGCAAATGGTCTAAGTCGCAGGAGGCAGCGTTATGATCTGCGCATGTTTTGTGGCATTTCCTGGGTAATCTCTTCATTCAGGAAGGCACAGTAGTTCAACACACGTATGAATCTATCCTTGGGTATCATGTCCATCTCTACATAGTTTGCTTTCTTCAGGTATCTATCAGCAGACAATGCCTCATGTCATACATATCGCAGTGCACGTGAGTGGATCGAACAGGTCAAGGATGTGATGACCGTCGTCCCCTGACCACCAAGCTCCCTGGATTCAAACCCAGATGATAATCTCTGGGACCACGTAGTTCGAACTGTTAGCGTCTAGGGTCCTCAACCGAGAAACCTAGCCCAGCTGTCCAAGGCAGTGGAGTCGGAATCGCTCCAAACCTTGTTCGTAGCTTCCAGAACCTCATGGACTCTCTTTCTGCATGTCTAGCAGCGGTTCGTGCTGCAAAACGTGGTTGTTCGGCTTCTGACAAGTAGTAACATAAATGTACTCGTAGCTGTACAATGGATATGAAACAATCATGGGTTTCAGACAGTCATGAACCTGATGAACCTGTTGTATTCGTTGTAGTTCATTCGTAGGAAAATGACAAAGAGACAGCAGCGACATTGCCTATAATGCACCACTGTTGTTGTTGTTGTTGTGGTCTTCAGTCCTGAGACTGGTTTGATGCAGCTCTCCATGCTACTCTATCCTGTGCAAGCTGCTTCATCTCCCAGTACGTACTGCAGCCTACATCCCTCCGAATCTGCTTAGTGTATTCATCTCTTGGTCTCCCTCTACGATTTTTACCCTCCACGCTGCCCTCCAATACTAAATTGGTGATCGCTCGATGTCTCAGAACATGTCCTACCAACCGACCCCTTCTTCTGTACCATTTGAAAACTTGTACAGTTATCTTTCATAAATAAGTTTAGCATTATTAGTGCGACATAATGTTTAGAAATTATGTGTTGAATTTTCTAATGTGTTCTTTATTCTAGGTTATTACTTAAACAATTAATATGGATAAAATGTGGTACAGAAAGGCATTATGGAAAGAGGAGCACAGGTGAACTGCGTTTAGCTTTTATAGCATATCTAAATGGAGAACATGGATTAAATGAACATGTACGAATGTAAACTGTGTCTAAGCCGGGAGTTAAGAGGCAACCTAAAGACAAAAACATAAATGGAAACTGGGATGTATAATTTTTGGGTACAGTAAAGTATTTCCCAACGAAGTTAAAGAGGGAATTAAAAAAAGGAATATTCCTACTTTCGGAGACATACTGTTCGGTTTAAGTATGTCGGACGTAAAAAGCTTGCGTTCGACACTGCAGAAAGAAAGCGGCTGCCTAAGAAAAAAAACACTTAGCCAATCAAAGGAGGAGAAATCTAAAACTATCTAAAGTGTTTTGATGGTTGTGAGGGGAAGCCACCACAAAAACCCATTCGCAGAGCAGAGGAAACGATACATTGAGTGCTGTGAGCAAGATCGAATGGAAAAAAATGCAAAATGTGGCTTCATGTAAAGTGTGCAGGGGTGAGGAAAAGTGGGAAAAAGTTGTATTGCAATGCCCACAGGTAACGATGTAAGAACTAAAATATGTAATATTTCGTTAAACTTCGACTAGTACAAAAGACCCAAAGAATGACATCAGAAAGACGAGAAGATTTCAAATAATAATTTACAGATGTCGTCGCACGCTAAGACCACTGAGCAACTAGAGTGACACCTTGTCACAAGAGAGTGAATGTTCTGCATCGCCTGCTGACAAAGTCCTACTGCGGAACGGATAACAGGTGCATCATAGAGTGGGTGAGAAAGGACGCGGCAACTGGAAAGGTAATTCAGAGTTGAAATTCACGATACAGTACCGCTCTTATGGTAAATAATTGTCTAAATTGCTCACGGATTCACTGGCAGTGTATGGACTAGGTAAAACGTCATATCCAGTCGTAGTGAAATGGTGCCAACAGCGCTTTGAAATTCTGGCGGTGTGATGACCAATGCCGCTCCATACCGCATCCAGTGACGCCATTGGCGGAGGTTGAAACGGCGGATGGTCAAGCCACATAGACCCGTTGAAAGGTGGCTGCACTGAGTCACAGCGCCAGAGATTGCGCCAAAGAGTATTATTCAGCCGCCTCCACTGGCAGTGCTTGTCGTGAAGTCGTGGTGGAGAGTGCTTATTGAGAAGTGGGCAGTAGGAGTTCCGATGTAGCCGTGACTAGTTGTGAGCATGTTGTATGCAGTTGTTCTGATGGGCTAGACAGCCGATGCTGTTCGATTGCGGATGTTGTAATGATCAGAGTGTATGTTTCGTCAATATATATGAGGGTAATAAATTTTTTTTATTTTTATTTCAAATGTCTTAAACAATAATGCCTCTTGGTCACAGGTTCAGTCAACAAAGCATCTGGCTTGTGTTCATGAATTAGAGTGTAATTCTGGTTTCTATGTGCAAGTATAGTATTTCAGTTTTATTTAATTAATTCAGTGTAAATGGTATTTAAAATATCTTGTCTTTTTGAGGAAGAACCGTGCCAGATGTGTACGTTGAATCACACTTCCACACACAGAACAGTTACATTTGTGTTTTGTTGTTTCGTAGGTTTTATAGTTGCTGGGGACTTAATTAATTAATTGTGTTAACGGAAATTTTCTTTCATTCTTTGTTGTTATTATATGCGTAACCGGACAGACAGCGACTAAAAAACTAAAATTATTTGCATTATATATAATTAAGCCCCCATACACGTGGCGACCGCTGCTTCGGATCGTCCCTTGGAATTCTTCTGATAGTAAAAATAGCAGACAGTAGTATTGTTGAAGTAATTTGTAGTTTAGTAATTGTAGTCTATATTGCATGTGTAGATTTGGTAATTGAACATTTGTAGTTGTCTTATCATTCTTCTAATGGTATTTTTGCAGAATTTAATTTTTGATGTCTTGTAAACGCGTTTGACAATTTTGTGCAATTATGAAGATTTCAATTGTTCGCTAATCGTGTTCGAGGGAAGCATTTCGTGTGAATGGTATTGTTGGTGATAAAGTGTCATATTGTGTGTAATTATCGTATAGTGACGAGTTTTGTATGTTTTGTAAATGATTACGTGATCGATGAAAAAGGCAAAAATGATGGATAGTCAGAATGACGAAATTGTTAACATGGCGAACTCGCCAACACAGGAGAATAGTATGATGAATAATGAAGTAGAAAGCAATTTAGTGAGTCGGGAAAATAGTCCGGAACCAGTTCAAAATCTTTCACAATCAAAAAATTTTCAGAATTCGATATTAACGACAGAAGATTCTGGAATAGTATCGAACACAGATAGCTTTACGGCTATGTCGAAGGAAGTTAGTTTTACGGGAAATTTTAGGGGGGAAAAGAATTTAGAACAAGTTAACATGGAGCAGTTGATGAGTGCAATATTAAATTTGGGATCTCGGTTAGACTCACAAATAGGAACAATTAAAACAGATATGGGAACAATGGAAACACGGTTACACTCACTGGGATCACAGATGGGAACTTTGGCAACACGGTTAGAAACTGATATGGTAACAATGGAAACACGGTTAGACTCACTGGGATCACAGTTAGGATCTGAATTAAAAACAGAGATGGGAACTTTGGCAACACGGTTAGAAACTGATATGGGAACAATGGAAATACGGTTAGACTCACGAATAGGGACATGATCAAAAACATGAAGGATGAATTAAAGAAAGAAATTAGAGAAGAAGTACAACCGACCTTGAATGCTCACAATAACAGATTAATTTCAATAGAAATCAGACAAAAGGAATAGGATAGAGAACAGGAAGAAAGAGATCACGTGATAGTACAAAAATTTTCAGAGTTTAATTTACAACGTGCACACGATAAGGAAGAAATATTTGAAAGAATCGAGGAATCCGTACCAAATGACAGAATAAATAACCTAACACAACAGTATGAACAGTTAACTACTAAATGTGTCAATACTGAAACCCGAGTCGCGACACTTACGGAAGACGTAAATAAACAAAAAGAACAAATAGGTGACTTATCGGAAAGAGTTGAGGAGATTGCAGATAAATTGACAAGTCTTAGTTTAAATGGGGACAGAGATTCAGATGATACAGCTCCATTGCCATTTGCAGAAACCGAAGAGTACCAGAACATAAATAAACATGTTAAAAATCAGGGAAAATTTAATGAACACGTTAAAAGGGAATTTGAGGCATTACGGAAGCAAGTCAAACAAATTGAAGGTGAAATCGTAGAAAAAGACAGCAGATGAAATTTAGAATAACAGATAGCAAAGGGGTTTGAAGAAAATAATTTGTTTCATTTACGAGATGCAACAAGAGAGCGCCAGGCGCGCGAACTTGACAATAATCGACATTGGGACAGGGACAGACGCGGTAGGTCTTTGTCGCCACGAGGAGAAAACTTTGACTATAAACACTTCTTAACTGTTCGGAAATTTAAGATCTTTCGCAATTCTAAGAATGACATACATCCATGTTCATAGTTAGATCAATTTATGTACGCACTTCCACCAAATTGGCCACTAATTCACAAACTGGAATTTATGTGTTCATATTTAGAAAACGAACCGGCGACGCGCATGCGCGCACTTATTAGAGATTGTAATAATCTAAATGATTTTTATCATGCGTTTCTATCGGCATATTGGTCCAAAAACACGCAAGACAGAGTCAAACATAGCCTTATTACGCAGCGTAATTTTAAACAGTCTGAGTTCCGCACGCCGGCAGAATACTTTGAAGACATGATTCGAAAGAATCAATTCCTGTCCAACCCCGTATAGCCTGACTGAATTAATTCGTATTTGTTTAACTAAGCTGCCACAATCGATACGACAAATTGCTTTAACCGGAAGATGTAAAGACGACATTGAGACTTTTAAGACGTTGCTACAAGAACTTGAGTATGACAACGACGACGGGACTTCTTGCACTTTTTCAGTAACAGTAATTACAATAGATTTTCAGAGAAAAAGGATAATGATCGGAAAGGACGTTATATGGGTAATTTTGAGAATGACAGACGAGACAGACAGGATAATAGATACCAGCCTTATGACAATAACAGACGGTCTAACAGAAATTACACGGACAATTATAATAACGGAAATTCCTACTGGAATGATCAATCTTACGGAAACAGTAATCGGTATCATCAAGACTGTCCTCAGGGGATTCACTACACTAAGTGAATATGTGCCGCAGCGTGCACAGGGCCCCGAGCTGTAGTAGTGCTATTTCCCTTTTAGTTTCCTGCACTGCTGCCTACTCTTTTACTATTCTTTGAATCTATCAAAACAACTCTTCGACTATCAATCTATCTAGAGAGTCGGTAAAGAATAACCGGATATGACTATTTTACCCAAAAGTGATTTCGAAAATTACCGTTTGGACTTACTATATCTTCTGCAGCATTCATTCGTAGTTTAAACGAAATTTTACCCTTTTTATCTTCGTGATAATATTACTTCATATGTTGACGATATACTTATTGCTAAATGTTCTTGGAGTGAGCATAACAAAATTTTGGATTCATTATTACGTATTTTTGCAAGAGTTGGAATTACAGTGAACTTGGAAAAATCTGAATTTGGTCGTTCTCAGGTGAAATTTCTTGGTCATATTATTTCTACAGAAGGTATTATTCCTGATCCAGAGAAACTAGATGCTATTCGTAATTATGCTGTTCCTACCACAAAACGTGATGTTCGTAGTTTCCTTGGTGTCTGTAATTTTCTTAGACGCTTTGTTAAATTGGACGATTTGGCCACACCTTGTTTTTGCGAACTATCTAGAAAGTTCTTTTTAAATGAAAATCGGTTGACAACTCTATTTGGATAGTTCTCATTCCTGATGAGTGGGTTAATAAATTGATTTGGTACACACATTTCAGTTATGCACACTTTGGTCCCAGAAAACGCTTTCATAAATTACGAGAAAATAGCTACTTCAGTAATATGGAAAATCGTATTCGATCTGTTCTTGCCAAATGCAAATTATGTCAAAAGGCTAAGCTGCCAACTATTTCTCACAGAGCACCATTGTTTCCTATCATTCCAGCGAAATTAAAGGACATGGCTGCAGTCGATTTGTTCGGTCCAGTGGTTCGTTATACTAATGGTTTTGCGTGCATTTTGGTAGCAGTGGAATTGACATCAAAATATGTGTGTTTTACACCTTTATGCAAAGCAACAGCTCGTTCAGTATCTAATGCTTTCATCAAACATTTTCTTAAAGAAGTGGGTCATGTTGGTAAGGTTATTTCAGATAATGGATCACAGTTTCGTTCTAAAATTTGGCTTCGTACTCTACGGCGTCGTAAGATTAAACCAATTTTCATTTCACTTTTTCACCCTCAATCTAACGCTTCAGAGAGATGGATGAAGGAAATCAATAAATTGTGTCGACTTTATTGTCATCAGAATCATAGAACTTGGGATCAGTACTTCATATTTTTCAAATCATTCTGAATGAACTCCCTAATGATTCAACTTCTTTAGCGCCTATATTGATATTAAAAAATAAAGCAACGACAAACCGCATTTCTGACATCGTTCCTTTTCCGCCTACACGGAAACTGCGGCATTCTGAAGTTGTGAATCTGGCTCTACAAAATATTGCATCTGCGGCTGCTAGAAGGGAGAAATCAGCTAAACGTCCTGGTCGTTTAAAAACCTTGTCAGTTGGTCAAAAGGTGTTAATTAAGTATCATCGTTTGTCTCATAAAGGAAAAGGCTTGTGTCGCAAATTTTTTCTGCTTTATAACGGTCCATATAGGGTTCGCAAAATTATTCATGATAACACTGTCGAAGTAGAAACTCTTAAATTTCGGCGCTCTAAGGGAGTACATCATATATCGAACGTTAAAATTTTTGTGGAATGACATACTTTTGAGAGACTAACAGTTACATGTCATCACGCAGAGAATACAAGGATACCGCGCCGTGTTCTGGCGGCGGCACGTACTCAAAGCAACAGTCAAGTCTGCGCGCCGCACAAGGCCGTCGTTGACCGCAAACAATTACTTCCTACGTCACGCGTACCTACAGCTGATCGAGCGCTCAGTAAAATACACTGACAGCCGTAAACAAATACACAGTGTAATTTCTCCGAATAAATTCAGTATAAAGCTATAGTGAGTTGATATATTATGTTATTAACGTTCAGTATTTTTCAGGATACAGTTGCATAAAATATTTAAGAACTTCAGGTAAATTCTGTTTGTGTCCGACGTTCAGAGGACTTGCTATCGAGAAAATTTCAGGAAGAATGTAATTTCGAAGAAGAAAGTAATAAACTAAAAAGGTAACTATTAATTGAGTTTATTTTTCAGGTAACATATTCCCCCTTAGGTACGTACTTTAGACGTAATTTGCTGCTCGCGATTACGTGATTTATACTTTGTGTTAACAGATTTTGATAATGATTGATTAAAGAACAGGGTTGTTAATTATGTGTATTATGCATCGCTTGGCTGCACTGCTTTTTCACTGATGTCACATTATTTTTTATTATGTGCCTGCTGCGCTTATTTATTTAAATTTTAATTGTCACCTGATTAGTTGTGCTGATATGGTTATGTATGTAGGCGATACTTTGTGATGTATCTGCTTGCGCCTTCATGTTTACTTATTAAGATTACATATGAACATTTATATGCTTACGCTGATTTGATGCTAATGACCTGTTTATTATGTAAGATACATATTAGCTGATTTGCGTATGGATTGCATATTTACACATTTCTGTTTTGTTGTCATAACTACTATTTAATTTGGTATGTAGAAATGCTGATGTACTGTGTACGAACATTGAGTTTAGGTCACACTATGGTATTAATTATAGATTGTTCGCTTGGCAGAGCTTCGTTATAGGGATTGTGCTGCATCCACTTGTTGACATTCTGTTCTCTACTGGTATATTTACTCGCTATTGCATGTTTTGCTTACACTCAGTGCCTTATATTTGTAAGATAAGAAAATGAACTGCTATAATTCGACGAACGACATTAGTACAAGAAACGTCATAGGAGTCACATGAGCTGGAGGTTTTATGGAAGCTGTAAAAATTTATGCTAATAGGAAGGGAGCTAACGACATGACATACCAACACTAGGTTTAGACCATTGACAGTTATTACACTGCATTCTTCGTGAGCAATTGAAATAGTAAGTGACATTTGACACAAGAAATACTCCACATGTTTGCTTCTGTTTTGCTGTGATTCTTGAAGTGGTGTGCACACTGTGAAATATCACGATTTATTCATTCAAAGTCTTATGTGATATTTCGTACTACAAACTCGCACCTACTTACTGAAAGTTATTCAAACTGAAGGCTGTTAGAGGTCGTGTATGCATTTCTTTTATTTTATGATGGACAAGGTAACCAAAATGTATTTTATAATTCATAATGAGTAGAAGATTTGGCTCAGGTGGACTACACAGAGGTTGTGTGTGGACATTGTGTCTTCGGATTGCATGGGATGATAAATTGAAGTTTGCACTAGGATTTTGTCTGTACTTGTTCGAGGAGACTGACTAGAGGAAAGAGATGTTACGGAAGTGAAATGATATTGGGGATAAGGTTTATATGTGTCGACGTACTGAAGAGGTATTATTGAGGTATTGAGATTGTGTGAACTTGATGATTATTGGAGTTTTGGTGGATAAGAGGTAAGGTAAATGATATTGATGATAAGGTTTATATGTATCGACGTAAGAGGTATTATTGAAGTATTAAGTTTATGTGATGCTGATGATTATTGGAGTTTTGGTGGATAAGAGGTAAAGTAAGTGAGGAGCATATTTTTTTTTTTCGTTTATATGGAACAAGGAGGATGAAGATAGCAGACTAGAACACTCAAGTGGAAAGAAGATTGTCTACACGCACACTTTGTTAAATCAATAAGCAGTATATACTTTTTTGTGGAGAGAGGAAGTATTTGCATATCTTGGCACACTGACAGTTGTTCAGCAACTGTACATTTGATTTGGCTTGGCAAACATTGGTCTTGACATGATGACTACGACGTTGACAAACTATTATTGACTGTTATACGTTGCTGCCACTACTACTTGATACACAAGTTGAACATAAAATTTTGGACAGAACTGCATTTACACAGTTAACGCTATTCAATTACACAGTAGTACTTAATGTGGATGAAAGATGAGTGAGTGTGTTTTGTGTGTTTTCCTTTCCTAATCCCAAATAATTGGTACCGAACTATCTCATAAATATTATTTTACTTGTTTGTTGTGGCTTGCACTGACACCCATAAATATTATAGGTTTACTCATATTTGTGTATTTGTAATATTTAATATGACAATTATCTGATATCATTTGTGTGTTTATTATTATTTTTATGTTTAGTGTAAGAGCATTGATGATAATTTTGTAAAAGCAGTTGTGTGTGCATTCAAACTGTTGTTCGTGCTTGCACCTGTTCAACATTGATGGGTGCCACTGATGGAACTGCTTCTACTGAAATGATGTCACATGTTGCTGTCTGCACCTGTTCAACATTACTGGGTGCCACTGATGGACTGCTTCTACTGAAATGATGTCACTTGTTGCTGTCTGCACCTGTTCAACATTACTGGGTGCCACTGATGGACTGCTTCTACTGAAATGATGTCACTTGTTGATATCTGCACCTGCTCATCATTGCTGGGTGCCACTGGTGGAACTGCTTCTACTGAAATAATGTCACTTGTTGGTGTCTGCACCTGCTCAACATTGCTGGGTGCCACTGGTGGAACTGCTTCTACTGAAATGATGTCACTTGTTGGTGTCTGCAACTGCTCGCCATTTTTGGGTGCCACTGTTGAAGCTGTTTAACTACTCTGATGAAATGTTATGAGACTGCTATTTGCACCTGTTGACCATTGCTGGGTGCTACTGTTGGAACTGTCAACTACTCTGAGGAGTTCTACTTGTTTATTGAACTATTGAAAGGATTTTATGTGAATATTTGTATAAACTGATTTTTTGTGTGTTTACTGTTTATGAGATGTTATGAGACTCTTACCTGCACCTATTCGTCATTGCTGACGCTATTGATTGAATTGTTTAACCACATGATACTTGTGTAAACTATTATGTAAAATCATATGTATGAAAGCATTTGTATTCCTTACTGTATTTTATGTATTAGGTTATTGAAGGGTCAGTGCAAAGCCAAAATTTATTTAGTTATGTGATATTTACTTATTAATATTACTTTTTAATTTTTGTTTGTATTTTTTGGACAAATTTAGTGGTATTTTCACCACCAATGCTGGCAAAAATACCATCAAATTCTAGCCCGTGGAGGAGGGGCATATGAAAGGTGGCTACACTGAGTCACAGCGCCAGAGATTGCGCCAAAGAGTATTATTCAGCCGCCTCCACTGGCAGTGCTTGTCGTGAAGTCGTGGTGGAGAGTGCTTATTGAGAAGTGGGCAGTAGGAGTTCCGATGTAGCCGTGACTAGTTGTGAGCATGTTGTATGCAGTTGTTCTGATGGGCTAGACAGCCGATGCTGTTCGATTGCGGATGTTGTAATGATCAGAGTGCATGTTTCGTCAATATATATGAGGGTAATAAATTTTTTTATTTTTATTTCAAATGTCTTAAACAATAATGCCTCTTGGTCACAGGTTCAGTCAACAAAGCATCTGGCTTGTGTTCATGTATTAGAGTGTAATTCTGGTTTCTATGTGCAAGTATAGTATTTCAGTTTTATTTAATTAATTCGGTGTAAATGGTATTTAAAATATCTTGTCTTTTTGAGAAAGAACCGTGCCAGATGTGTACGTTGAATCACACTTCCACACACAGAACAGTTACATTTGTGTTTTGTTGTTTCGTAGGTTTTATAGTTGCTGGGGACTTAATTAATTAATTGTGTTAACGGAAATTTTCTTTCATTCTTTGTTGTTATTCTATGCAGTCAGATTGCGTAGTAATACCAGTCAGGGCCAACCGGTTACGAGACTGCGTAACCGGACAGACAGCGACTAAAAAACTAAAATTATTTGCATTATATATAATTAAGCCCCTATGCACCGTCTAGGGCCAAAACGCTGAAATTTACCTTTTTACCTTCCTTTTCAAGGATGTCGTAGTGGACACTCAAGTAATATGTATTATCTATTGCTTTTAGTACCTCTCAATTCATCCTTCATTTCTCCACCTTTACATCCCTTCTGCAGGAGCGTACTTCAGACAGAGTCTGGTCTTGTCTAGTTCCGCCTCTGCCGTTGTCTTAGTTCTGTAGAACGTTGTCTTATGGGCATTTAGCTTCTGAAAGATGTTTATCTATTCTGTATCAATTTTTTTGGTGGTAAAGCTATTCTGTTGGAGAACCATCACGGTCACCGGTGCCATTCGCCTTCTGACGCATTCCTTGCTTTGAACGTCATTTATAATGTGCACCATTATTTTTTCATCACTTCTAGTTCATGCGCAGATTGCAAGGCTGCTAATTCGATATTTCTGAATACTTCCCGCCTATTTATGTTTTGGTAATGTTATAATACTGTAAGATAGGAAATTGAATGGTTTCTCAAGTATCATGGTAAGCATACCGTCCATTGAAACTCCAAAGTTGACATTACGCGTCCTGTTCATTTGATGAATGCTAATAATGAAGTTTTGTAGTGTAGGTCCATCCATGAATTAAGACAGCTTCGCTGTGAAGGAAAGTTAAGTGGAATAAAGATGGTAGGGCAAAATGCATTTTCGCAGAGACAAGGACGGAAGTACCAGACAGGGTGTGGACTGACAAAATGCCAACTAGGTGATTCATACAAAATGGTTCCATGTAAATTGCCCTGTTTTCTGGAATCATTCCTTTAAGAAATAAAATGGTGGCTGTGTTATGTTTTTCGTAGCTGAGTTACTTCCTCGCGTCCAGTAAACGCCTCCACGATCTGAATCTCACAGTACTTTGAAATTAACGTGTTATTCACGTAATTTTTTTATTTTTAAATTCTTTGTTGACCTAAGTCTGCCATGTGCAGTTTCACGTATTATCTCCTTTTCATTATTTTCTTGTTAACTGTTTTAGCAACATTCTTTACTTCCATATGGTATAATTTCCTTTTTTCCGTCTGTAAAGCTGCAGATTTTGTTTTCTTTTTTTCTTCACGATTGTCTTCACGATTGTTGCTTCATAGCTGAAGGCACTTCTCCCACATATTGTACATCTGTGATTATAATTTCTTCTTTAAGTATGTATCAATTTATATCGTTTATGCTAATGCTCACTTTTTTATGAAAAATACTGGAAAGTTTGTCTCATTTATATTTTATTTATTTCGTAGACGCGTTAATCTTGGCTTTACTAATAAATTCAGTTTTTTGTATACACGTTTGTAAATGTCCTCATCATTTCTCATTTTTCTTTCAGTTTCCCATATTACATCGGCCATGTTTTTATGCAGTCTTTTTGTATGGTGTATCTGGACAACTACAGATTATTTTGAAGCATTGCCACTTTTCTAAGCATTCCATCCTGATCACAATACTGTACCTCCTTATTGTGGTATTACCAAAGATATATTCATTGGTTTAGACATTCATAGTTAAATTATATGCGCTTTACGTGTTACTCATACAGTTATACATGACCGATTATTCCATTTCACTTTCCGTTCCGTTATTTAATATTTCTTATTTGTGCTTTTCTCTGTCGATATCTGTAAGGAATACATTTACTTCTAACTTTTGTATTGTGCTACAATTACCATACCTTCGTTCTTATTATTTATTCCTTGTTCCTGTGTGCTGTTTCTTAATTATTACTCGGTCAGTATAACGGGTTATTACTCAATTGTGTGTGACAATGTTCAATTAATACAGCGGTCCAGAAAATAATATACACTATGTGATCAAAAGTACTCGGACATCCCCAGAAACACCTTTTTCATATTAAGTGCATTGTGTTGCCATATACTGCCACGTACTCCACATCAGCGACCCCAGTAGTCAGTAGACATCGTAGAGAGCAGAATGTGGCGCTCCGCGGAACTCACGGACATCGAATGTGGTCTGGTGGTTGTGTGTCACTTGTCTAACACGTCTGTAAGCGATATTTTTACACTCCTAAACATCCCTAGGTCCACTGTTTCCGACATGATAGTGAAGTTGAAACGTGAAGGGACACGTACAGCAAAAAAGCGTACAGGTCGACCTCGTCTGTTGACTGAAAGAGACCGCCGACAATTGAAGAGAGTCGTAATAACACAGGATACCCGAAATGCATCAGGGTCCACTGCAAGCACTATGACAGTTAGGCGGGATGTGCGAAAACTTGAATTTCATGGTCGAGCTGCTGCTCATAAGCCACACATCACGCCGGTAGATGCCAAACGACGCCTCGCTTGGTATAAGGAGCGTAAACAAGGGACAATTGAACACTGGAAAAACGTTGTGTGGAGTGACGAATCACGGTTCACAATATGGCGATCCGATGGCGGGGTGTGGGTATGGCGAATGCCCGGTGAACGTCATCTGCCAGCGTGTGTAGTGTCAACAGAAAAATTCGGAGGCGGTGGTGTTATGGTGTGGTCGTGTTTTTCATGGAGGGAGTTTGCACCCCTTGTTGTTTTGCGTTCGCTATCACGGGATGTTTTGGAACGCCAACTTTGTGCCAGGTCTCACCGACCGACTTCGATACCTCTCCTCAGTGCAGCACTCCGTGAAGAATGGTCTGCCATTCTTCAAGAAACCTTCCAGCACCTGATTAAACGTATGCCTGCGAGAGTGGAGGCTGTCATCGAAGCGAACACCATATTGAATTCCAGCATTACACACGGAGAGCACCACGAACTTGTAAGTCACTTTCAGCCAGGTGTCCGGATACTTTTGATCACATAGTGTAAATGAGAGGAGGAGGCACTAATGTAGAGCTCTCACGCGTTGAAACAGATGATTATCACCTCTGAAGCAATTTTAAAGTGTTTTAAACGTAAAAATAAGAATTGCAATGACGAAACGTATTAATTCCTTTCTCTATCACAAACCAGACTGACGAGTAAACACAAAAAACTTGCCAGTTATTCACCACATATGGACGCAGCTGAACGGAGAAGAAATGTGCGATATTTGATGTTTATAGGCATTTCAATTACGGTCAGGTACTATAAATTGGACCCTAGTATTCGCTGGCCGCGTTTCTGGGAACTTCCCATCACGAGAGAAGAACCATATTTATCTTTGCCCTGACAACACTCACCTAATACTATGTTTATACTAGTTCCCAGCCGAAGAAATCAAATTTTATTCACGACTCTCTTTCTTACTCTGTATCTGGTGTGCTGAAAGCTATGGGCAAAGTTCCGCGAGCAGCTTTTAGCCACTGCGAGGAGTTCGTGAATTCATGCTGAGAGAGGAGGCCAGCCGAGAATACATGTGCATACACTCAGTCACACACACACACACACACACACACACACACACACATACACACACACACACACCCGCGCGTGCGCAAACACACACGCGCACACGTTATATGAACCCACCTACAATGCGATGTTTACACGTATCTCCACTCTACGTAAGTACTCTGAGTGCATAAACAGACTTCATTCAGGTATTCGACAGTAGCGCGGAGGGTAGTAAAACGAGACGCATTAATACTGTGGATCCGCCTCCCAGCACCTGCGCGTTCATTCACGCCTCCAGATACACAGCCCAACGCTCGATAAACGCCCTGGGAAATAGCCAGTGCCTTTACGACAATACACTGGATTATAACAGTGCAGAGATACATACAAGGTATAGTTGGCTGTCATAAAACGAGAGTATTAAATGTCGAATGCAAACTGTGATGCCTTTGAAAGTCATTGTTTCTCTTAGTGAGTGTAAATGTAATCAGGACCTTTTAAGCGGCCAATGCATTCTAAATGTTCAGAGCCCATAATCTGGGACGAACGCGTATTGTCTGGAGCTACACGTGAATAGGCTATTAGGATCAAAATACTCTGGCTAGTACATGGGAAGCGTTAAGTTCTCATACTCCAAGTACTGACCGTTTTATGATCGTTTTCCTTCAACCCAGACACTTGTAGACAGATTCCACCTCGACATTAAATAATGCGGTATCAGTCTTCTACAGTATGTTAGTTATTTTTTAGTATTCTATCAATCTGTAATTTTTTCACGTGCTCCGTAAGACATACGAAGTGGCTTAACTAACATATCCTTGTCGTTGGACCATAATCTCGCAGAGCCTGAGAATAGTTTGTAATTTTCTGGCAGATTAAAATACGAGGTTGAACCGTGAATGAAATGCGGAATCTTGACGTTCATAAGGAACGGGCCGAGAGTCGTGCCTAGCTGGCTCAGTTGAGTAGTGCAAGCCAAAAGTTTCGAGTTCGAATCCCAGAGCACCACATAATTTTGACAGTAATTTAATTTATTTAATGGCGGCTCTCGCATTACTGACCATTCTATTTAAAATGTTTAAAAAATACAGTTTCATATTTGGTGAGGTAAGTCGTAAAATAGTAGATTTACTGCGAAGAGCAAGCGTTACAACAAATCTGTAGTCACAGGGCAGATAAATACCCTTCGAAAATGATGTATACATCTGACATGAACCATTCTCTGTTGTCACGGTTCTAGTGCGTAAAGATGAAGTTATATGCACATCTTCAGCCGCGGAAAAAACTAAAGTTGGCTGACCGGTCTGGGATATCGACTGCCTGAATGGATGTCCAATGTCAATCCACTCTTCCAATTCGCAAGGTTTTACAGTTCGGCTTTAATTGTGTTTGAAACTGTTCTTCCGCTGGCCCTGAAACGATAGCGTTTTATTTGTTTCTAAGGATGAAGATGTACTTCCAATTTCTCTGAAATAATGACAAGGTTTCGAACATATTACTAAGAGTATTCGTGGCTCATAAAATCTTTTTCATATTGTTTGCAGATGTAAAAAAACTGTCCTTGTTTTGCGTGCCAGAGTTACACGTGCTTTAAAGGAATTGGTTGTATCCTGGTTTGACAGAAAAGCCAAAGAATCAACAGATTCGTCTAAGAGCGCCTGCTTTAGTATATTTACTGAGGAAGACAGCTGTTCGGGACTTTGAAGGGATTTAACTTCCTAGAGTCTGTCGGTAACTAATAACGGCGCTCACAAGACGAACGCTTTCATCTTTCCAGACAATGTGAGCACGAGACAAAAGTTTAGATTCGTTAACCTGGAGTGGCGTATCTTCGACTAATTACGGAAACCTGTATCGTACAGGCAAAGTAGAAATAGTAAACTGCATAATTTTGATAAAACTTTCTCCCGCAAGAAACTAGCTCCTGTACTTAGTTGATTCTGCTTACAAAGTCATTCCATTCTTTTCCACGTTTAGAACACATTTTTGATAAAATTCTGATAAAGTTATCGCAGATACTATCTATGAACAATTATTTCATGGATATATTTTAGTATTCCTCTAGAGAGTTTTAGAATAACAGAACAGTTCTAACGCTTGATCTAAGATATCCTTTTAGCTCCTTTTTCCCGCTTTTTTCGTTGTAACCACGTTCATTTATACTCATTGTGTTCGGGCGCAGACAAACTCGTTAAAAATAAGCGTGAACGAACCTTTGCAGATGAGTTCAGTAGAGACAGATATCTTACTCGGTTTTGGGAAGAATAAGGAATAAAAATTACCGTACCTGACTACCCTGGAATTTGTCTTACGACTTTTACAGAAACCACTGAAAACCAAAATCTAGTTAAGCAGACTTAACGTTTCACCACGGTCTTTATCAATGGTAATCTAGTGTCCTACTACTGCCTCACTTCCCTCGGCGGGGGAAAAGTAGTCGTTCACAAGGACACAAAAAATTCCATCATGCTTGACTGTTTGAGAGCTTAGGAACTAAGGAGCCTCCAGATGTGAAAGAAACAAAACTGCTACCCCATGAGTTAAAACGACAATCTTACTTACGGCAGTGTTATTCAGAACGCTGACAGGAGGCCCTACCTTAAAGTAGTACCTCACATGCGGGAAGCAAGATCACTGAGCAACGGAAGATTCAGCATAAATATGGATGATATCTACAACAGAGAAGATATTGTGGACATTACGATAACCTGGGCCAGTCATGTCGCTGAGGTGGACAAATATTGATGGCCTTTGATGTCCATGAATTTTACTACCCAAGGCAGAGGACCATTAGGTAGTTGAAAGAAATTGTAGAGAGACAGAATTCATCAGGATATGCTGCAGATCGGCATAGAGGGTGAATGGCGGCAGAGATCAGTAAACAGAAACCAGAGGGAGAGGAACCTTGTAGCTGCACGTGATACTACGGCTCTAATCTCGAAATGCAAGTAGGCTAAGTAAGTAAGTAACTGTTGTTGTTGTTGTGGTCCTCAGTCCTGAGACTGGTTTGATGCAGCTCTCCATGCTACTCTATCCTGTGCAAGCTTCTTCATCTCCCAGTGCCTGCTGCAACCTACAGCCTTCTGAATCTGATTAGTGTATTCATCTCTTGGTCTCCCTCTACTATATTTACCCTACACGTTGCCCTCCAATACTAAATTGGTGATCCCTTGAGGCCTCAGAACATGTCCTATCAACCGATCCCAGGTAAGTAACTAAGGAATGTTATGTAGAAGTATTACCCAACAATCATAAAAAACTGCAAGGAGTGGAGGGGACTGTGAGGAAACCTTGTCCCTGCAAAGGGATCCCGTGTCTACATAAATTAACATCTTACATTTCTTCAAAATGTGTACCGATGAACCAGTGACAAATCTGCAGAAAAATAATCAATGAGTCTTAGAAACTAGACTAAAAATCACCCAGACGTTTGTGTTGCCGCTAGAACGTGCAGGTCGCTGTGTCGACTATCGCAGGGGAAGCCCTGTGTCCAGTCGTTGTCCCGCTGC
Organism: Schistocerca americana; assembly: GCF_021461395.2. Taxonomy (NCBI): domain Eukaryota; kingdom Metazoa; phylum Arthropoda; class Insecta; order Orthoptera; family Acrididae; genus Schistocerca; species Schistocerca americana. The sequence goes on from NC_060121.1 coordinate 479,274,212, forward strand.
AAGCACGCCAGTAACGTCCACGCTTCCGCTGTGCCCCTCTCATAAACACGCGAACTATTACCGTTCAGCCGCTCATAACGATGTCCGGGTATATGTTCTCGTATGCTATCACTAACTGAGAACATCTCTAAGAGATTGGACAGAAACTCGTTATGCTTATGTGGTTCCTCTCGCTGACAAATGTATATCACTAGCTTCTCAAAAACATTTAGTTAGCTGCCTTTCAGGACATTGTATCACTACCTGTTCATTAATTTCTCCTAATTCGTTAATGAAATGAAAGTCGAACGCCAGCTACTTACTCGGATTTGCTTGCTCCGTAGAAAGAACTTCAAAGCTGCTACCTGTCTGTCTAACAAATGGTTCAAATGGTTCTGAGCACTATGCGACTCAACTTCTGGGGTCATCAGTCGCCTAGAACTTACAACCAATTAAACCTAACCAACCTAAGGACATCACAAACATCCATGCCCGAGGCAGGATTCGAACCTGCGACCGTAGGGGTCGCCCGGTTCCAGACTGTAGCCCCTAGAACCACACGTCTGTCTAACACAATATTTTTTTACAGCCTTCACAACTGACGTTATGAGCTGTAGAATTTCCATACTTTCTAGCTGTATTGCATAATTCAAGTCATAGCTGTCGTTTAAGATGACCTGTCATTAGAAATACGACTGCTGTATTTGTCAGAAAGCCGTCGCAATGTCTTAGAAAGCACGATAAATACAGGATCAAGCAAAACGCCACCGGCTAACTTGCGATGTTGTTCAGGCACGTATTGGTACTAGGGACCCATGGACTGCTGTGGCTCATTTCACGGTAATTATATTTCGTCTGATTTTATACTTCATCTTTGAATCCATATTGCACTGAAAATATCTGCGCAACAGTGCACATAAAGACGGTATGCACTGATTGTCTTGTTTGAAATAAACTTCTTCCAGTCACGCGCGGTATTTGCTTTTGACAACAGTAATTCTAGCTTTGCCTCCGTACTCAGACTTGCATTAAATACTGGTCCGTTGTGCTTCGGATTTATTTTTTCAGCAGCGTTAGCACTAACGTCATTTTACAGTGATATATAGTCACGTAGTTACAATTACCAACGAAGACTTAGCCCACATGCCCCTAGCGTAGAGGTTCTGTTGTGTATGACTTCGTACACAATGGTAAGGTCAGGTGAGTCACACAGTGGTGCAACAACTGTCGTCATAGGAAAACAGGACCAGAGCAGAAATGATTAGCGAACAAGTTAACACAGTAACCAGAAGATTTACTTAACTTGCAGTTCTCCAAGCGTACCAATAATGCAGCAACAAACGAAGTCCAGCTCACACAATAGCAACTAGGGTGATGCTCGCTGTACTAAGCACGAACGGTGGTGTCGTAGCGAAGAGGCTCAAAGTGCACGTGGGCTGAGTGGCTGCCATAGGCTATCAAACATCGCAGTGGCAGAGGGCGTTCATGGTACAGAATCGCTGGTTGTGTGGCTCAGCAAGTGCGCGTCACTGGGTCCGCAATATTCTGCGCGACCGCTATCGGCGTCTGATGGAAACTCGTGATTAAATTGCCAACTTCGCGACGACTGTGTGTTGGTATCGATCATTATTAACTACAATGGAAGAGCAGCACAACGAGGCTATACTGAACAGAACCTGCAGCGTCAGCAATCACATCAGAATGCTTTTGCGTCTGTACAATTGAGCCTACGATAAACCTGATACTTCCATGCTAGAACGAAATTATTTTACAAATTTTTGTACTATCATTAAGGTGCTTTTCTCAGGTATATTTAGGTCATCCGCCTTCTAACGAGATAGATATGGCGTGCCACAAACTCATCTTCTGTGCAAACATCTTTATTTGAGAAAAGCACTTGAACCAAATGTCCTTTTTTGTGTGTGTGTATTACAATCTCTGTCTTTCCTCGCAGTTTCTACATTCTACAGCTCCCTCTAAGACCATGGAAGTTATTCCATTGCGTCTTAACAGCCTATTGTAATGCAACCAAATGTGTCATGCATCCTTTACACAAACACAGACAAAAAAAATTTTTATATGACTGGCGTCTGTAAAATAATTTTGTAAATATTTATTTTGTGTAAATTATTGCTATGTCCCATTCATGAAGTTTTGTAACTAATCCAAAATGTTAGTGATCTATGCACGGGGTTTATAAGCAGTACTTGTAATGTTAGAGAAGGAAACCACGGGGGAAATGCCTCTGTTTTAATCACACAAGGTGGGTAACAGGTGGGAATGCATGCCAAGAGAGTATCAGTGAGTGAGTCTAGTCGAGTGTAATCTTGCGAACAGTTTAGTGGCGTTCTGGGCGTATGGCAGTAAAAGTTGTTTTGTATGATGATTGTCTGTAATTGAACGATGCTATGGATCACTAAAGAGGAAAATGTGGTTTTAGACTTCTTAATTTGCCTTGGATGGATTCTTTTGTGTGCCGAAAGAAGAAGACACCCTGAAAATCATAGTAAAGATGTTAGACTAGAGATAAGGACTGGTGTCATGCGGAACAAACGTACCATGTGGGAACTACAAATAGAAAATGACTTAACTGAAATTATGATGAACCAAAGTGGTTTCGGTGACGTCTAATAACTTCAGGCTAAGTAATAAATAGACTTGCACAGCGTGCTGCAGAATCAGCCAAGCAGTTTCGATGGATAACTGCTCGGGTGGTGGTATGGGGAGTCAGTTGCACGTGGTCTCCCTTTGTTCCGTCCGTGACCTCATTTCGGTAGCGAACATGGTTTGGACCGGAGCACATCTACACCTCCAAGTGAGGATTAACCTACTTCGAATTACTTGGAATAGGTTCCTCGTCCGCATCGTAAGCTCAGTAACGTAGGAACGAAGTCATAAAGTTATTTAGAGTATTTATTAATGTACCATAAATAATTGACGGCTTTTAATAAAATAACGCCATGTGCTTTCCAGCAGCGAAAGAGACCTACATTTGCTTCCGTATAGTAAACCAGTATGATTAGCAACCTAAGTAAGGAATAATTAATTTGGCACGTAAATCTCATTCATTACCTCAACAAAGTTATAAAAGAAATGTCTTTCTACAGCTGTGATAGCAAGTGTGTGTTTACTAGATCCGCTAACGCCGTTGCCACCGACATTGCGATGTTCCATTTCTACATGTTCGTTCTTATATATATAAAAAAAACTTTACAACTGAAATGACAGGGCAATAAATACGAGGGCATCGTGAAAAGTAATACCTCCGAATTTTTATATGAAAACTCTTAAAGGTTTTTCAATCAAACCAACGTCAGTAACATTCTACATCTTTATTCATCACGCCTACATATTTGTTTCTTAACATAGTCACCGTGATGAGGAATACATTTCTCCTGCCGAGAGACCAGTTTGTTGATACTTTCACTGAACAATGTTTGACTTTGTTGACGGAGACGCTATCTCAATCTCTCTGCTTCCACCGCTTCATCACTATCAAACTGAAGTCCTCGAAGGACAAGGAAAAGGATAAAATCGAATGTGGCCATATCGGGACTGTATAGAGGATGACTGATGACAGGGAGCCCCAAGACATCGCATTGTTGCAGATATCACAGCCTTTCTATGTGACCTGTCATTGTCACACTGAAGGAGAGGGTGCTTCACGAGTGGACGAACTCTTCGAATTTGCAACTCGATTATAGCACAGTGTTTCTCACGCACCAACGTAGTTAACTTACACATCACCATGTTAAAAGCTACCGTTCGGAGCCCTTTAGCGGCAGAGGGCTGTTAACATGTGGACTTGGAGAGAAAAGATGTAGAGTGTTAATAAAGTTTGTTGTAAGCAAAAAGCTTTAATAGTTTTCACATAATAAATTCTGAGGAATTACTTTTCAGCACGCCACCATAACCCATGTTACTTTTGGACGGTAGGTTCCATTTTGTAGTTTTACTGAATTTCTAATTGGTTCAATAGTGATCTTTCATGGGAATGTCTAGACTATTATCTTTAATTGTGTAAATGAGAGCCCAAAAATAGGGTTATTATTATTATTATTGTTTTTATTATTATTACTATTATGCTGAAATATTGCATTTATTTGATATTGTACACGTCAGAAAGATATTATGGGCAAGTGCAAAATTTTCTTACAGACCTATTCAGCCAGTAAGCGAAGTCTAACGACGCCATTGCGCAATGAACCAGTCAGAACGACAACAGGCAGAGCGCAGCTAATGCAAACAATACTGCTCACCCCAGATCCTACTGCTTCACCTCACTCTAGCGAGAAGTGTGAATCGTTAATTCACCGACATGACCTCATTGAGAAGGGATGACAATGCCGCAGTAATGAGTAGATGTTCCATCAGCCCACTGACATGACGCGAAAGCACCGAACTGAAGGACTGAAAGCCACTCCTGCAATACCGAAGAGCGGCTAAAAATGCTGATCAACCCAGAAAACGAGGATACACGTGGCCATTATCAGCAAGACAGAACGTCATTACCTTAGACGCACAGTAACGAAAACTCAAGCTTCCTAGCCCATATCCTGTTCGCCAGCCGAGTTCTACCTTCTAGATTATTATCCTTCTGGTCTGCACAACCTGCCGACATCTTGTCAACTGATGTGAAGTCTTCGAGGCTTCTACATTCCGGCTTGCTGACAGCCAGACCGGTATTGTTAGGTGCACCATCTACTCGTCACTGTATCCGGGAGACACGCTCAAAGCTACTGCCCTTGACTTGTATCTGTGAACAGACAGTGGAGTCCACAGCCTACTTCTGGTAGAGAGATCGTGCCAGAACTCTGCACTAGCATCTAGATCATGTGCAGAGCTGTTGGAGTTTTCTGGGTCGCATCCCTTTGATGTTAACAAGAGTGCTCTGTAAAAGAAGCAGTCTGGTGTTTGACACCACTGTATGAGCTACGCCTGCCGCCCATTATCCTGCAGGGCATCACATTATGACATGTGTGGCCACTACAAAGACCACAGACTCGAGAATCTGCTGAAAGTCAGCATGTCCAAGGCTTCGTGTAGAGTCTACTGCCCTCGCCATGGCCGTGGAGAAGATGACTGAACTGTAACACTTAACTTGAATAAAATTATATCTTACTATGCTATTTGCTTAGTGCAGAAAATGCCAACTGGCCTTCACCACCATCATCTTTGGTGTGACGTCATAAGCGAGTGACTGCGTGAGAGATCGCTCTCCAAGTTTTTATATATTTTTAGGTTTCAGATACATATTTTAACGGTTTTTGTGATAATATTTATTATATAAGTGACGTGATAGTGGTTTCTTCATTCACCTCTGCCTTTCTTGTGTTGTGATCTGATATTTGTGAGTGTTTCGTATCGAGCAACGTAACCTCTTACCTGTGTTTACATTCTCTTTCTGCATTAGTCTTGTTATATTCACATTTGCTGTTTATTAATACTGTTAATAATAGTAGTTACTTCCCTTGTAGAGTAAGTTTGTGATTATTGTAGTCAGGTTTTTAACATCTTCTTATTGTAGTAGCGGAACTTAGAAAAAGTAAAATTTTACCATGAGTGAGAAGTGTGGGCTTCGCCGTAGGTTCGTGAGTAGTGGATTGCGGTGTGAGACTTGTTCGAAGTATTTTCACTGGGGAGAATGCAGTGGGGAAGCCAGTGGGCATTCTGGTGAGATCCTCTCCTGGAACTGCAGGTTACGTAGCAAGAGTAAGTTGATAGAGGAGCAGGAGCGTAGGATCTGTGCCCTTCAGGTGCAGTTGAAAAACGCTTAGGAGGAGCTAGATAGGATGAGGAGGGAGAAGGGGCTTGGGGAATGGGAGCTGGCTGTTGGCAAGAGATCTGCTAAGAGAAGAAGATTTTCAGACAGTTTTACTATTGGTGTTTACAATAGATATGACCAACTGTCAGAGTCCAGTGGAGAAGAATCTCTAGTAGCTGTAGATGTAGGAAGTATGCAGCAGACCTCAGTAGTTAAGGTGGCTAGAACAGTTGCAAAGTCGAAGAGGAAGAAGAAGGTTCCGCTGTTAGGTAGTTCTCATGGCAGAGGTGTAGGCCAGCAGTTGCAGGAAGTACTGGGGAGTGAGTACCAGGTCACCAGCACTGTGAAGCCTAATGCAGGATTGGCTCAGGTGACTGTTAACATAGGGGGGGGCTATGTATGGATTTTACTAAAGAGGATCAGGTAGTGATTGTGCGTGGGGCTGGTAATACTGTTGATAGGGATGGGGAGTATAACATAGATGGTGACCTGTAAAAGATAGCCACTCAGACTGGCAACACGAACGTGCATTTCGTGGAACTGTTTCAGCGTCACGATCGGCCTAATCTCAATACAGCCGTCAGGCGTAATAACATGAGACTTGCGGGTGCGCTGATTACAGAAAGTGTGGGTCACATTTGAGTGATGTCGGTGGAGTCTATCAGCAGGACGGGTTTCACTGGACATGGCCTGCACCTCAACAGGTATGGGAAGGGGAGGTTGGCAAAACTTACAGCTGAGAGCATAGGTTGGGTTGGTGGGATCACTCATGGGAAAATTCCTGCAGTATTGGGTGTTAGAGCTGCATCTTTTTTAGATTGAAGTCAGCTGATAGGTATTCCTGCTTAAGGGAAGTCTCTCTAGCAAAGGAACGGCTTTTGACAAAGTTTAGGTATCCGAGTAATGAGGGAATTAGTATATTTCATCAAAATATACAAGGTATTAGAGATAAAATTAGTGAACTGCTTATAGATGTTGACTCTGAAATTATTGGTATATCTGAACACTTCTTAAATAAGGAGATAATTCAGAGGCTGCCTTTACCAGGATACAGGTTGGCTGGCAGCTTTTCGAGGAGCTCTTTGCGGTGTGGGGGAGCAGCCATGTATGTGAAAAACGATATGCCATTTGAGTCAATTGATGTTTCAAAGTACTGCACTGAAAAGGTGTTTGAAAGTTGTGCCGGTGTGGTTAAATTTAACGGAGCTAAACTTCTAACTGTTGTTATTTATAGATCCCCAGACTCCGATTTCACAACATTTTTGCTAAAGCTAGAGAAGGTTCTTGGTTCACTTTATAGGAAATACAAAAAGTTAGTTATATGTGGTGACTTCAATATTAATTGTATAAGTGACTGTGCAAGGAAGAGGATGCTGGTAGACCTCTTTAATTGATATAATCTTATGCAAACCGTATTCTTTCCAACGAGAGCGCAAGGGAACAGTAGAACAACCACAGACAACATTTTTGTTCATTCCACATTACTAGAAGGGCATTCTGTTAGCAAAAAGGTGAATGGCCTTTCAGATCATGATGCACAAATTTTAACTCTTAAAGATTTTTGTGCTGCAACACGTGTTAAATATAGTCATCAGCTGTTTAGGAAAGCAGATCTAGTTGCTGTAGAGACCTTTGTAAACCTTATAAAGGAACAAGACTGGCAAGCTGTTTATAGCGCTGATACAGTAGACGATAAATATAATGCTTTTCTCAAGACTTTTCTCATGCTCTTTGAAAGTTGCTTTCCGTTAGAACGTTCAAAACAGGGCACTAGCACAAGCAAGCAGCCTGGGTAGCTGACTAGAGGGATAAGAATATCTTGTAGAACAAAGTGGCAATTATATCAAAACGTTACAAACAGTAAAAATCTAAATGCAGCAGCCCATTACAGACAGTATTGTAAGGTGCTTAAAAATGTTATTAGGAAGGCAAAAAGTATGTGGTATGCAGATAGAATAGCTAAGTCTCAGGATAAAATTAAAACCATATGGTCAGTCGTAAAGGAAGTGGTTGGTCTGCAGAGACAGGTCGAGGATATAAAATCAGTGCGTAGTGGGAATGTCCGTGTTATTGATAAGTCGCATATATGTACAGTATTTAATAATCACTTTCTGAATATAGCAGGTGAACTAAATAGAAACCTAGTCCCAACAAGGAATCATATAGCGCTCTTAGAAAAAGTGTTCCGAGACTGTTACCTGAAATACTCCTCCATGATACCGACAAGATGGAGATTGAGTTAATAATTAAATCACTAAAGACCAAGAACTCTCATGGATATGACGGGGTGTCTAGCAGAATACTGAAGTATTGTTCAATGTATGTTAGCCCAGTACTTAGCCATATCTGCAACTTTTCCTTTACGAGTGGTCGGTTTCCTGACCGATTAAAGTACTCGGTAGTGAAGCCACTTTTTAAAAAGGGGGATATTGATAATGTTGACAATTTTAGACCTATTTCTATGCCATCGGTGTTTGCTAAAGTTATCGAGAAGGTTGTATATACAAGGTTACTGGAGCATTTAAATTCACATAATTTGCTGTCAAATGTTCAGTTTGGTTTTAGAAATGGTTTAACAACTGAAAATGCTATATTCTCTTTTCTCTGTGAGGTTTTGGACGGATTAAATAAAAAGTTGCGAACGCTAGGTGTTTTCTTTGATTGAACGAAGGCTTTTGACTGTGTTGACCACAAAATATTACTGCAGAAGTTGGACCATTATGGAGTAAGGGGAGTAGGTTACAATTGGTTCGCCTCTTACTTTAAGAACAGAAAGCAGAAGGTAATTCTCCGCAATATTGAGAGTGGTAGTGATGTTCAGTCCCAATGGGGCACTGTTAAGTGGGGCATTCCCCAAGGGTCGGTGCTGGGGCCACTGCTGTTTCTTATTTATATAAATGATATGCCTTGTAGTATTACAGGTGATTCAAAAATATTTCTGTTTGCTGATGACACCAGCTTGATAGGGAAGGATCTTGTGTGTAATATTGGAACAGTAACAAATAATGTAGTTCATGAAATAAGTTCGTGGCTTGTGGAAAATAATTTGATGTTAAATCACATTACGACTCAGTTTTTACAGTTTCTAACTCACTATTCAACAAGAACCGATATATTGATCAGACAGAATTGGCATATTATAAGCGAGACGGAACAGTTCAAGTTCCTAGGCGTTCGGATAGATAGTAAGCTGTTGTGGAAAGCCCATGAACAGAATCTTGTTCAGAAATTAAATGCTGCTTTATTTACCATAAGAACAGTATCTGAAATAAGTGACACTTCAACATGAAAAGTAGTCTACTTCGCACATTTTCATACGCTTATGTCGTATGGTATTATTTTTTGGGGTAATTCTTCTGATTCAAAAAGGGTATTTTTGGCTCAAAAACGGTCTGTTCGAGCTATATGTGGTGTAAGTTCGAGAACCTCTTGTCGACCCCTATTCAATAGTCTGGGAATTCTGACATTGCCCTCACAGTATATATTTTCTTTAATGCCGTTTGTTGTTAGCAACATTAGCCTATTCCCAAGAGTTAGAAGCTTTCACTCAGTTAATACTAGGCAGAAATCAAATCTGCATGTGGAATGCACTTCCTTGACTCTTGTGCAGAAGGGAGTACAGTATTCTGCTGCATCCATTTTCAATAAGCTACCACAAGAACTCAAAAATCTTAGCAGTAGCCCAAACTCTTTTAAGTCTAAACTGAAGAGTTTCCTCATGGCTCACTCATTCTATTCTGTCGAGGAACTCCTGGAAGAGCAAAAAAATTAAGCAAATTCTAGTGTTAGATTGTTGAGTTTCTTTATTTAAACTTACGATTTGTCACCTGAATATGTTTTTTTATATATATTTCATTTTATCTGTTTCTAATATCGTGTTATAATTGCATGTATTAACTAGTTCCATGACCATGGAGACTTCTCATTAATTTGGTCTCACGGAACAATAAATAAATAAGCAAATGAACTCCATGCTTCGCCGTCCTGCAACCATAAAGATCTCAGTACAGGCCCCTTTAAAAAGGTGTCAGAAGTGTTTACATCTGCTGCCGCCATCATTGTGGTACCATTTCTGTAACATCATTGTCGTTGGCATCCGGACTTCCCTCATAGCATAATGTTGTGTGGTGAGTGAGCATATTTTTGTTGGTCTTTCTGGATGTTTTTTTGTATGTGTAGCCATGTTGAGTGGAATGAACATTATTACCACTCTCAAAGTAGGGTTTGTTGAACTGATCGAACCGGTTGACTTGGCATTGGAGAAATACCAGGAAAATGTATTTAATGCCAGTGATGTGCTAATTTTGTAATTTATCATGGTATGAGTTGTCATACACTACGTAATTGCCAACTACATGTGACATTTGTAGGTGGTAGGTAATTTAGTACAGTACCATTCCGAATCACACTGGACCATGATCCTTCAACATCCTCTGAGTGGGAAAATATTTTATTGCTACCAGCCTACTTAGAGAGGAATGATCATCATATTAAAATAAGAGAAATTAGAGTTCGTACAAAGAGATTTAACTGTTCATTTTTCTGACGTGAACGGAACGGTAGTGGGTGGTTTGAAGAACCCTCTGCCAGTTACTTATGTGTGGATTATAGAGTAGCATGTGGACGTAGCAACTAATTAATTCATTATTATGTCTATCGATTTATACTGTTTTTAATGGGTACTGTATTTTGTTGAGAGCAAGGCCATCACACATTTTATTTATGTATGGGATGCTGCTATTCCTGAGGAGCCATGCTGGCGGAAGTTCAAGTTGTAATAAGTTTACGATGGGAGTGTATTTAAGTATCTGCATCATCGTTTTGGGTTTTGTATAATTGTTAATGGGTCAACCGTGTCGTTGCCGATTCCACAGGAGGCTATCCTGGACGAAACATTGAGAATATTATCAGCAGCAGTATGTCGTTTTTCAGGAGAGCAGTGCAAAGAAAGTTGCAAACGATAGGAATATGCTTAAAACAGTAAACGCTACTTTAGAGGAGAAAAAGAGGGCACAAAAAAAGGAAACAGAGAAAGAAGAGAAAGAATGGGATATTTGGTGGGAGAAAAACGGTGATGGTGTTAGTCCAACAGTAAAACAAACTGGCATTATCAAGAGGCAAAAATCTTACGGTTATATTACGGTTGAAAAGTGCTCGACTGAGACTTGACGATGTGAATAGGTGTCAAGATTCAAAATATGTGGGAGTTTTTGTAAGTTTACTTGCGACGCAAGGTACTCTCGTTGTGGAAGTAATGGATAGAAAATTATCACACCCAACATCTTGTGAAAATGCGGAGCTTGAAGTATCTGTAGTGCCGAAAGAAATGTGGTTGTGCAGACGCAGTTGGGGTAACAACATGGGTGATACTGATTAAGGTGCGGTAGATCTGTCCCAATAGGTGACAATGGTTGATGCTTTAAGGCTGTGGAGCCTGGGCCAGATCTACAGGGAAGTACATGTGCCACATATTCTTGCTTCGTACACCAGGTATACAGGAAGAACACTCACACGGATCTATACCTCCACAAGTAATCTAACCATCATCCTAGGCAAAAAAGAGGTGTCATGAAAACCTTGGTGGACAGAGCCAACAAAACCTGGGAGCCGGATTACTTACAAGATGAACTAAATCACTTACGGTCAGCCTTTATTAAAAACTTATATACCAGCAAGGAAATTGATCGAGCCCTCCATCAAAGAAAAAAAGAAGCCAGAAGTCCAGAGCAACAACGGTCACCTACTGGAAAAGTTTTCCTACCGTTCATTAATAAAGTCACGGACCGTATCGGGAAAGTTCTGGCCAAGTATGGGATCGAAACAATCTTCAGACCCACCAAGAAGATTAAGGAATATTTAAGAACTGCAAAAGACGCCGGACACCCCCTAGCAACACCTGAGGTATAGAAAATTCCATGCAGTTGTGGACAAGTATATATTGGAACAACTAGAAGAAGTGTAAACACCCGATTAGAAGAACATAAAAGAAACTGTCGAAAAATCTGCCTTAGCTGAGCATATTTTTAGAGATGGGAACCACGCAATTAAATTTAATGAGACAAGCGCTCTAGCACGAACATCCCATTATCATGCGCGCATATATAGAGAAGCAATAGGGATTCGCAAACACGATAACAATTTTAATAGAGAAGAGGAAGTTTTAAAGTTAGACAAATTATGGATGTGGACGTTGCGCCAGCAGAATGACAACCGATTACTCTTAAACGAGAATGATGACGCCTTCCAAAGATAGGCATACCATCGGCATCACGTGACGAATGGTGTTGCCCTCTATGCGCTCTATAAATGCGATGTACCCAGAGGCTCAGTGGTCCATCCAATCCAAAGCCCACAACCGCCTCTGACTCCTCAAACTCCTCTCTGGCCGGACATGGGGGTTGCACCCCTCTACCATCCTCCACACCTACAAATCCTTAATCCGTCCCATCCTCTGTTCTGCCAGTCCTGCCTGGATATCTGCCCCCCCCCCAAATTCTATCAGTCCCTCCAGATCCTTGAGCGTCATGCACTCCGCCTCGCCTTCCGTATCCGCCTCCCGTCCACCACGCGGATCCTCTATGATCTCATTCCTTTCCCCCATCTGCTCCTATTCCTCGAACATATCCGCATCCTCTACACCTCCCGCCATCTTGAACCCCCTCACCCCCTGGTTGCTCCTCTCCTCTCCCATCCCCGCCCCCTGCCACGTCTTCACCGTTGTGTCCCCCCTACCCTCCATCTCTACACCCTCCATCTCCTTTCCCGAGGTGGCTTCCGTCAACTCCCCCTCCCGGATGATGCCCTCTCTCCCTCCATTTATCCTTCCTATCAACTCTGATCCTCAATCCCCCTCCTTTCCTCTGTCCTTTCCCTGGGCTCCCTCTTCCCCCCCCCCCCCCCTTCCGTCCTGTTTTTCTCCCCACTAAACCTCTCCCTACCTCCCTTCTCCCCCCCAGTCCTTTTGTATTCCCCTCCTCTGCCTACCCCACTCCCTGTCGCGTCTGGCCCCCACCCCTCTTATGGGTCCTCATCCTCCTTCAGCTCCCTTCCCGGCTCCCCCCTTCGCTTTTACTCTCCTTTCCCCCCTTTTTTGTTTTCCCATCTTCTGTCCAGTTTCCCCCCACCTGCTCTCGACTGTGGTGTCACATTTGCCAACTTTTTAGTGCAGTGTTCCAGTGACTATTCAGTGTTGTTTGTCTTTCTCGTGTTGCGAACAGAAACCATGCTGTCGCTAGGTGTGAATTTTATGTCCTTTGCGAACAGAATCCAGACTGTCGCCGTGTTTTTTTTAATTGTCTATTGTTTTCCCTGTCTGCTTCGTATGTATTTTTATTAGCGTCATCATCCCTGTGTTGTTGTTTTAAGTTCCACGATTTCTTTTCGCCTTGTTACTCTCTAAGTCTCCGACTTTATCGCCTGTTTTTTATTATTTGTTCTCTTGATCTTTGTCACAAAATCTGTCGGCTGAAGAGCGGCATACTCAGCTGCTGCCAGCCCGCCCCCTTCGGGGGGAATTGAAATTCAATAAATGAAAAAAAAAAAAAAAGCCTCAGTGGCAGTAGCCGGACGACATCAGAAGATGTCTCCTGCAGATGGGGACGAAACATAAGATAGAAATTTTATACATCGTCTACGGCCTCTCAGCCCGGAAGTTTCAACTGAAGACATCATAATTCCTGCTGCAAATTATTCTGTGTTTTATTTTCTATGGTCTATCTTCTTCCTTATAGTCTAACATCTTCCTCTGCGCACAAATAGAACAATATTTGGACAACACCTGCAAATCCTAAACTTCCCCTGTGCCAACACTTATAACTGATGAAACACCGTGTCAGGAGGTGTGGCCCCTTTTCATCCATGTGCTGTCACATGAAACACATAGATCTGTAGAAGACAAAGGGTATTTTACTTCTGTCTGAATGCCTTTGTTAAATAAAACTGCCTCTTTCACTGCTTCTGACAAACTGCTATTACATTCTGTTTTCAAGACGTCCAGAAGATGATTGTTTAGTGTTGAGTGCGGGGTGGACGGAGATGGCATGTTCTTTATTGCACAAAACAAATTGCTACTTTCCCTTCCAACACCAACACATCTCATCCCACAGCAGAATCCTATGTTGGCTTCATACACCAAATTCTTAGCAGCTGATGTTTCGAATTGAATGTCAGTTTGACAGCTGTCACAAAACAAGTGCATATTATATACAATACCATCTCTGCATTGCTCTCATATAATTCAAAAATTTAATGCCACAGTTACCACATGGACACGAATTTCTAATAATAGAACACATAATTTCTAAATCAGTCATCCTGAAACCACTATTCACATCGTCTTTAGTGGACTGAAACTCTACACCAGTTCATTTTTTTCTTTTCTGAACTGCTGGACGTCTTAGCTTCACAATCATTTACCGCTGAATTATGTTGACTCACACGTAAATGGCAAGCTTTAGCCACTTTATTAAACACTTTACCACTAAATCTTGGCATTCTAAACGGTAAATCATACAGCAAAAGGTTGAAAACAGTCGTCATTCTCACACTAACAGCATAACTGAAATGTTTATATTTCTGCACCACGGACAACAATAGCCGCCAAAGATAGCTAGCGGAAGGCAAAGATAACACGACGTAAACGGGTCCACAGCGTTCTATACTCTTCCGATGCTTTTATGACAGCAGGAAGTAATAAAACATAGCAAACAACAAGAGTGTCTTCTAGAAAAGTGGGCGTGGTGCTGCGCAGTGGTTCAAACAAGACAGCTTTTTTATCATCTTAGTTCGAATCTGTGAAAACTGGAGACAGTATTTTTAACATGCTACAGAACTATCTGGTGACAATTTTTTTAAAATCATTTTTGACCAATTTTGCCTACGTCCCCCTTTAAGCTTTGGGAGAATTCCGAACTCTGTCACCCATGGTGATATTACTACCGCCGTTTCCTTCATTACGAGCACGAACAACCCAGTTTGCACGTTACTAATGTCGATACAATTATCACCATACACAGCTTTCTTTCTTCTATGGATTTCATTGGGGGACGTGTTTATTGCTGTTAGAAACTCGGTTAAGCAGGCTGTCTGTCTCTCATCCAGACTTGCAGGATTCATGGCGTCAATTCTCTCCAATAGTAGTTCAGTCATTAGTCGAGTCCATGCTATATCGTGTTGCGGCACTTCTGCGTGCTCGTGGAGGCCCTACACGATATTAGGCAAGTATTCCAGTTCCTTTGGCTCTTCAGTGTAGAACACTTAACAAAGGAAAGTCTTCCGGTTCAGGTAGCAAACCAACAAGGTTCCTTTCAGAGAATAATGATCCACTAGCCCTGTACTTAGCAATCATCTACAGCCGCTCGCTCAATGAAAGATTGGCATCAAAAGACTGAAAAGTTATGAAGGTCGCACCAATAGTCTAGAAAGGACATCGGGGAAATCATTTCAATTACAGAACCATATCGCTAACGTCGAACTGCAGTAGACCTTAGAACGTATGTGTTTTCGAACATTATGAATCACCTTGAACGTTACGGTCTCTTGACACACACAGCCGGCCGGAGTGGCCGTGCGGTTCTAGGCGCTACAGTCTGGAACCGAGCGACCGCTACGGTCGCAGGTTCGAATCCTGCCTCGGGCATGGATGTGTGTGATGTCCTTAGGTTAGTTAGGTTTAATTAGTTCTAAGTTCTAGGCGACTGATGACCTCAGAAGTTAAGTCGCATAGTGCTCACAGCCATTTGAACCATTTGACACACACAGTCAGCACTGATTCAGAAAATATCCTTCTTGTGAAACACAAATAGCTCTTAATTCGCACGAAGTGACGAGTGCATTATTTGTACGAAGTAATGAGTGCAGTCAACAGGGGATCACAAATTGATTCCATATTTCTAGATTTCCGGGAGGCTTTTTACAGAGTTCCTTGCAGGAGACTTCTAAGCAAATTTCGTGCCTATGAAGAATCGCTTCGTTGTGCGACTGGACCCATGATTTCCTCTCAGAAAGAACAGAGTGCCTAATAATCGACGGAAAGTTATGAAGTAAAACAGAAGTGATATCTGGTATTCGCTAAGGAAGTGTTATCGGCCCACTGCTGCTCCTAATATGCATAAACGATTTAGAAGATAATGCTGTCAATTGCCGTCTAGTAAAGTCTGTGGTGGACCAAACCCAATTGCAAAATGACTTACAAACAATCCCTTGAGTCTAGAATGAAATTTTCACTTTACAGCGGAGTATGCGCTGATATGAAACTTCCTGGCAGATTAAAACTATGTGCCGGACCGAGACTCGAACTCGGGACCTCTGCCTTTCGCGGGCAAGTGCCCTACCAACTGAGCTACCCAAGCACGACTCACGTCCCGACCTCGCAGCTTCAATTCCGCCGGTACCTCGTCTCCTACCTTCCAAACTTCACATAATCTCTCCTGCGAACCTTGCACACAGTTTTAATCTGCAAGGAAGTTTCATATCAGCGCACACTCCGCTGTAGAATGAAAATTTCATTCTAGAAACATCCCCCAGGCTATGGCTAAGCCATGGTTCCGCAATATCCTTTCTTCCAGGAGTGCTAGTTCGCAGGAGAGCTTCTGTGAAGTTTGGAAGGTAGGAGACGAGGTACTGGCGGAATTGAAGCTGTGAGGACGGGGCGTGAGTCGTGCTTGGGTAGCTCAGTTGGCAGAGTACTTTCCCGCGAAAGGAAAAGGTCCCGAGGTCGAGTCTCGGTCCGGCACACAGTTTCAATCTGCCAGAAAGTTTCAATCCCTTGAGTGTCAGATTACCACATCAATCTTTAGTAACGCTCATTTTAAAGTGTTGTCTTATCAGTTATGAAAGGAACAATATTATCTGTTAATGGCTCACTGTGACAGAAAATAGGTGTTCTGGAGGTGCAGAGATCAACCTTTTATGGGGTGGATGTATCTCACTTCGACATTCGCGAAATGTTCAAAGGAAACCATTAACCTACACAATGAACACCGAATGAAAAAAGGCGTGCCACAATGATCAGAAAGCTACACAACCTCAAGATCGAAGATGAACACCTTGTGAGTTGTTTAGGACCTTCAACTAGGTACCCATTCTTAAAAGATGACTATAGAATCATATTGGTGTGATAGGGCGATGAGAACTGTTGGAATGTGATGGCATGCAGCCGAATCCGAAACAGCCTGTCGTGGAGCTTATCGTGAAACTGGGTAGCCTTTAACTCATAGCTGCAGACAGTGCGGTAATGTGTATGTGTTTTATAGGCATCGGGAAAAAATCCAGAGGTTGAATGTGTCCAGTGATTCCTGATGGTATGAACTGCAATGTAAAACACTTTTGGAAGAGACAGTTTTGCTCCAAAGGATTGCGATTTTTATATGCAGAGCAGGAATCAAGTAAAAGCAAGTTATTTTGATCAGCTATCGGCCGAAAGCAGTGCTCATACCATAGTTGTGTTTCTCTTACGCCCATTTTCTCACTCGCGCTTTCTGTGACGTAAATATTCGCTACTAACCTAGCTAGATCACGCGCACGAGGAAGTATCGTAGGGGCACTGCACCTCCAACTTCTCGCAACACAATGAATAACTTGCCAGACGATTTACTATCTAGATTTACAGTTGGCAGCCGGCCGTGGTGACCGAGCGGTTCTAGGCGCTACAGTCTGGAACCGCGCTACCGCTACCGTCGCAGGTTCAAATCTTGCCTCGGGCATGGGTGTGTGTGATGTCCTTAGGTTAGTTAGGTTTAAGTAGTTCTAAGTTCTAGGGGACTGATGATCTCAGATGTTAAGTCCCATAGTGCTCAGAGCCATTTGAACCATTTTGACAGTCGGCATAATTGTATACGAATGCGTTAAGACACTGATATTAGTTGATTTTTATTCAACTCTCTTGGTACCTCTATTTTTCAGGATTCTTTTCACACGTATTTACTCTTCAAATCCCGGTTACTCTGTGTTGAAAACGAATTCACTTCTGAGCGATGAGATAATTTTGTTCATCTCATCTATAAATTTTCGAGCCGATTCCGCAATTTGCTGTGTATCGTCAAGTTGACGCTCTGCTTGATGTTTCGTTATCTTAGGTTCAAATGGCTGTGAGCACTATGGGACTTAACTTGTAACCTCCCAACAAAATATAAAAATAAAATTAAATATCATTCACATTCAGCGTAACTACCCAAAAGTAAAAAATAATATGTATAGCTTTGACATTTTGTATAACCTCGCAACAGTGAAAAAATGTATAACATTCACTTTTGGTATAAGCTACCAACAGATAAGTTCCGTAACCTACCAATAATAAAATGTGACTAACCTCTCAATAAAGTTGTGACTCATATATAACCTTTCAATAATTAACTGACTGTAAATTTAAACTGGTAAATTTTGGACGTCAGCAGTGCTGCTTCATGGCCCTGAAAGATCATACTGAATAAATGGAAAATTCTTACCTCAATAATGTCGCCGGATAACGTGTATGTATCTGCTCCTATAAGAAATTTTTCTGGCACAGCCCAGTGCAATGCTGGCCGTTAGATTTGTCATGTATAAAAAAAAAAAAAAACTGATTTTTCTTTACAATAATCGGGATGACCATGGATTGGAGAAATTACTAAATTCTTTAAATTGAGATGAATGTTTGGCAAAAGTTAATTTTTATAAGAAAGATTATTAATAAGAGAATTTTTAAAACATTTACATGGGACTTGATATAACAATAATACATACGCGCGACGCTGCTTTTACCTTATACTACAACTCTCAGGCACGCCATCGCTCCCCACGACCGGCACAGCCAACTCCATACACACGACTGCTAGCTACTACTACTGCTACTACTACTACTACTACAACTGCTACATAGTTCCTACTGCTGACAACACTGCTCTCTGGTCTGATATTCTCTTATAGCTTACATATCGCAGGCAGCGCGTGAGAAATCCATCGAAATTACATCTGCTCGAGTGCGCTAGAACTTAGAACTACTTAAACGTAACTAACCCAAGGACATCACACACATCCATGCCCGAGGCAGGATTCGAACCTGCGAACGTAACGGTAGCGCGGTTTCAGGCTGTAGCGCCTAGAACCGCTCGGCGACTTTGGCCGGCTTATCTTAGGTCTTCCAACTCTGTAGCACTGCTTCAAGTAATGCAACCAGCCACTGCCTCCAATGAAATCACTGTAATATACGTCACGCGCAATTTGATGTGCAGGACGTGGTAGGTCACCGTCATGCACATCCTCTAAATTGTATCGAGAATCCTTGAAACGCACAAACACCAGTTTTTGAAACAAGTACGCCTTGTCCTCCCTTCAATATCTATATATTTTCTTAACGCACTGCGCGGTCCTATCACATTATTACGGACATATTCGAAATCTCTTCGCAACTGGTTTGTTAGCCTGCTGTGGATGACTTTGCCTGTACGTAATTATGTTTAGTACCCTCTCCTTGGACAACGATTGTCTTTTACTAAGTTTCATTGGAGAGAAGGATGACGAACTACATGGTTCTAAACTTGTTTCAATATCACTTTCACTCGTAAAGCACGTATCTTTATCATTGTACTCCTCATACGACACCACGCATTCCGCTGACTCATCTTGCAGAAACGCTAATATTCCATCTACGAAATGTCAGTTTCGGCAGCTGCTATAGATATTATGCAACATTTACTTTATTTATCGTTGCCATCCCCCCCCCCCCCCCGCCCCCATGAACCATGGACCTTGCCGTTCATGGGGAGGCTTGCGTACCTCAGCGATACAGATAGTCGTACCGTAGGTGCAACCACAACGGAGGGGTATCTATTGAGAGGCCAGACAAACGTGTGGTTCCTGAAGAGGGGCAACAGTATGGGCAATTGACTGATCTGGACTTGTAACATTAACCAAAACGGCCTTTCTGTGCTGGTACTGCGAACGGCTGATAGCAAGAGGAAACTACAGCCGTAGTTTTTCCCGAGAGCATGCAGATTTACTGTATGTTTACATGATGATGGCGTCCTCTTCGGTAAAATACTCCAGAGGTAAAATAGTCCCCCAATCGGATCTCCGGGCGGGGACTACTCAGGAGGACATCGTTATCAGGAGAAAGAAAACAGGTGTTAGATAGAGTGGTAATTAGTGAAGTGCGGTGAAAGGAGGAACAAGACTTCTTGTCAGGTGAGTACAGGCTTATAAATACAGAATAAAATAGGGGTAATGCAGGAGTAGGTATAATAATGAATAAAAAAATAGGAGTGCGGGTAAGCTACTACAAACAGCATAGTGAGCGCATTATTGTGGCCAAGACAGACACGAAGCCCACGCCTACCACAGTACTACAAGTTCACATGCCAACTAGCTCCGTAGATGAAGAGATTGATGAAATGTATGATGAGATGAAAGAAATTATTCAGATAATGAAGGAGACGAAAATTTAATAGTCACAGGTGACTGGAATTCGATAGTAGGAGAAGGAAGAGAAGGAAATGTAGTAGTAGGTGAATATGGAATGGGGGAATGAAATTAAAGAGGAAGCCGCCTGGTAGAATTTTGCACGGAGCATTACTTAATCACAGCTAACACTTTGTTCAAGAATTATAAAAGAGGGTTGTATACGTGGAAGAGGCCTGGAGACACTCGAATGTTTCAGATAGATTATATAATGGTAAGACAGAGATTTAAGAACCAGATTTTCAATTGTAAAACATTTTCAAGGGCAGATGTGGACTCCGGCCACAATCTATTGATTATAAACTGTAGATTAAAACTGAAGAAACTGCAAAAAGGTGGGAATTTAAGGAGATGGGATCTGGATAAACTGATGGAACCAGAGGTCGTAAAGAGTTTCAGGCAGAACATAAGGGAAAGATTGACGGGAATGGGGGAAAGAAATACAGTAGAAGAAGAATGGTTAGCTGTGAGGGATGAAATAGTGAAGGCATCAGAGGATCATGTAGGTAAAAAGACGAGGGCTAGTAGAAATCCTTGGGTAACTCAAGAAATATTGAATTTAACTGATGAAAGAAGAAAATATAAAAATGCATTAAATGAAGCAGGCAAAAACGAATTCGAACGTCTCAAAAATGGGATCGACAGGAAGTGCAAAATGGCTAAGCAGGGATGGCTAGAGGGCAAATACACTCCTGGAAATTGAAATAAGAACACCGTGAATTCATTGTCACAGGAAGGGGAAACTTTATTGACACATTCCTGGGGTCAGATACATCACATGATCACACTGACAGAACCACAGGCACATAGACACAGGCAACAGAGCATGCACAATATCGGCACTAGTACAGTGTATATCCACCTTTCGCAGCAATGCAGGCTGCTATTCTCCCATGGAGACGATCGTAGAGATGCTGGATGTAGTCCTGTGGAACGGCTTGCCATGCCATTTCCACCTGGCGCCTCAGTTGGACCAGCGTTCGTGCTGGACGTGCAGACCGCGTGAGACGACGCTTCATCCAGTCCCAAACATGCTCAATGGGGGACAGATCCGGAGATCTTGCTGGCCAGGGTAGTTGACTTACACCTTCTAGAGCACGTTGGGTGGCACGGGATACATGCGGACGTGCATTGTCTTGCTGGAACAGCAAGTTCCCTTGCCGGTCTAGGAATGGTAGAACGATGGGTTCGATGACGGTTTGGATGTACCGTGCACTATTCAGTGTCCCCTCGACGATCACCAGTGGTGTACGGCCAGTGTAGGAGATCGCTCCCCACATCATGATGCCGGGTGTTGGCCCTGTGTGCCTCGGTCGTATGCAGTCCTGATTGTGGCGCTCACCTGCACGGCGCCAAACACGCATACGACCATCATTGGCACCAAGGCAGAAGCGACTCTCATCGCTGAAGACGACACGTCTCCATTCGTCCCTCCATTCACGCCTGTCGCGACACCACTGGAGGCGGGCTGCACGATGTTGGGGCGTGAGCGGAAGACGGCCTAACGGTGTGCGGGACCGTAGCCCAGCTTCATGGAGACGGTTGCGAATGGTCCTCGCCGATACCCCAGGAGCAACAGTGTCCCTAATTTGCTGGGAAGTGGCGGTGCGGTCCCCTACGGCACTGCGTAGGATCCTACGGTCTTGGCGTGCATCCGTGCGTCGCTGCGGTCCGGTCCCAGGTCGACGGGCACGTGCACCTTCCGCCGACCAATGGCGACAACGTCGATGTACTGTGGAGACCTCACGCCCCACGTGTTGAGCAATTCGGCGGTACGTCCACCCGGCCTCCCGCATGCCCACTATACGTCCTCGCTCAAAGTCCGTCAACTGCACATACGGTTCACGTCCACGCTGTCGCGGCATGCTACCAGTGTTAAAGACTGCGATGGAGCTCCGTATGCCACGGCAAACTGGCTGACACTGACGGCGGCGGTGCACAAATGCTGCGCAGCTAGCGCCATTCGACGGCCAACACCGCGGTTCCTGGTGTGTCCGCTGTGCCGTGCGTGTGATCATTGCTTGTACAGTCCTCTCGCAGTGTCCGGAGCAAGTATGGTGGGTCTGACACACCGGTGTCAATGTGTTCTTTTTTCCATTTCCAGGAGTGTATAAGGATGCAGAGGCGTATCTCACTAGGGGTAAGATAGACACTGCCTACAGGAAGATTAAAGAGAATTTTGGAGAAAAGAGTACCACTTGATGAATATCTAGAGCTCAGATGGAAACCCAGTTCTACGCAAAGAAGAGAAAGCAGAAAGGTGGAAGGAGTGTATAGAGGGTCTGTACAAGGGTGATGTACTTGAGGACAGTATTATGGAAATGGAAGAGGATGTATATGAAGAAGAAATGGGAGATGTGATACTGTGTGAAGAGTTTGACAGAGCTCTGAAACACCTAAGCCGAAACAAGGCCCCGGGAGTAGACAACATTCCATTAGAACTACTGATAGCCTTGGGAGGGCCAGCCCCGACAAAACTACCATCTGGTGAGCAAGATGTATGAGACAGGCGAAATACCCTCAGACTTCAAGAAAAATATAGTAATTCCAATCCCAAAGAAAGCTGGTGTTGACAGATGTGAAAATTACCTAATTATCAGTTTAATAAACCACGGCTGCAAAATACTAACACGAATTCTACACAGACGAATGGAACAACTGGTATAAGCCGAGCTTGAGGAAGATCAGTTTGGATTTACAATTTGTAGAAAAACCAGATGGCGGTTATAAAAGTGGAGGGGCATGAAAGGGAAGCAGTGGTTGGGAAGGGAGTGAGACAGGGTTGTAGCCTATACCCGACGTTATTCAATCTGTATATTGAGCATGCAGTAAATGAAACAAAAGAAAATTTCGGAGTAGGTATTAAAATCCATGGAGAAGAAATGACAGTTTTGAGGTTCGCCGATGACATTGTAATTCTCTCAGAGACGCCAAAGGACCTGGAAGAGCAGCTGAACGGAATGGACAGTGTCTTGAAAGGAGGATATAAGATGAACATCAACAAAACCACAACGAGGGTAATGGAATGTAGTCGAATTAAATTGGGTGATGCTGAGGGAATTAGATTAGGAAATGAGACACTTAAAGTAGCAAAGGAGATTTGCTATTTGGGGAGCGTAATAACTGATGATGGTCGAAGTAGAGAGGATATAAAATGTAGACTGGCAATGGCAAGGAAAGCGTTTCTGAAGAAGAGAAATTTGTTACCATCGAGTATAGATTTAAGTGACAGGAAGTCATTACTGATAGTATTTGTATGGAGTGTGGTAATGTATGGAAGTGAAACGTGGACGATATATAGTATGGACAAGAAGAGAATAGAAGCTTTCGAAATGTGATGCTACGGAAGAATGCTGAAGATTAGATGGGTAGATCACATAACCAACGAGGAGATATTGAATAGAATTAGGGAGAAGAGAAATTTGTGGCACACCTTGATAGGAAGAAGGGATCGGTTGGTAGGACATGTTCTGAGGCATCAAGGGATCACCAGTTTAGTATTGGAGGGCAGCGTGGAGGGTAAAAAATCGTAGAAGAAGACCAAGAGATGAATACGCTAAGCAGATTCAGAAGGATGTAGGTTGCAGTACGTACTGGGAGATGAAGCAGCTTGCACAGGATAGAGTAGCATGGAGACCACAACAACAACAACATCGGTGCCATTGCTCTGCTTTGTTATCAACACCACTAGCACTGTAACGCTGTTGTGAGTTAATCGCCGACTAAGCAGTTTACTACGCTCCGTATCCTCAAGATGCACTCACTACTGGTTACATCCAGCCCCGCCCTCTGTTGCCATAAGCAGCGAATATTATGGCTGCATGGAGGACGATATATGGGGCGTCGAATGCTGTAAACGTCATTGGCCGCTTGCGACTTGCACTCAAGGAGTTCCTTGTTACACACGATATCTGAATGGCGCAATGGCATTAGCCGAGCGGTCTGGGGCGCTGCGGTCATGGACTGTACGTCTGGTCCCGGCGGAGGTTCGAGTCCTCCCTCGGGCATGGGTGTGTGTGTTTGTCAAAAAATGGCTCTGAGCACTATGGGACTTAACATCTATGGTCATCAGTCGCCTAGAACTTAGGACTACTTAAACCTAACTAAGCTAAGGACATCACACAACACCCAGTCATCACGAGGCAGAGAAAATCCCTGACCCCGCCGGGAATCGAACCCGGGAAATCGGGCGTGGGAAGCGAGAGCGCTATCGCACACCACGAGCTGCGGACTGTGTTTGTCGTTAGGATAATTTAGGTTAAGTAGTGTAAAAGCTTAGGGACTGATGACCTTAGCAGTTAAGTCCCATAAGATTTCACAGACATTTAACATTTGAATGGCGCAAAGGCCAGAATAGTGCTACACGCTTTTGACGAGCATGGTACAGCTTTCATTGATGCTTTAGCCACAAAATTAAGACGTATTTTTTCTTAATTTTTCAACTAATGCTGTAGATCTGTACATTGCCCTTTAAAAGCTTTCAGTTTCTGAGTCGCAACTCGTTGAACATAGCCACGAGAGTGGATTTTGCGATAGGATTAATTGCCTAAGTGCTGCATCCCTTTTCGGCACTTTATGTCACAGAAAATAGAGGACAAGAGTGGCTGTGTTTGTGGTTGTCGGTAGTGGTCGTCCTGTATTTAGGCGGCCACGGCAAAGTAGGCGAGCAAACAGCGCGGCCGCGGCAGCTGCGGGCCGTGGCGTCTAATGCGCTGTTTTGATTGCGGCTGCTTGTTTGGACGTAGGCTGACGCCGACAGCGGCGGCGGCGGCTCTGCCTTTGATGTCCGCAACGACGTGGTCTCCCCCGCGGCCGACCCAGCGCTGCACGCGTCCTAGAGCCGGAATTCGCTTTGCAGGCGAAGCTGCCGGCACCGCCGCAGTGACGTCGACCGATGTAAAGGTCAATACTCCGCGACGATTCAAACGTCCGGCAGCCGAAAGTCGCTTCAGTATATTACCTTGGTGCTAATTTGTTCTTCTTGCCGTTCTGAGGAGTCGACAGAAGCTAATATCGTCTCTGTACCACCTTGTCACTCACATAAGTCATATAGCTTTGGTTATGTCAGATTTAAGATCACTGGCATAAGTTATGCCGAGTAAATACAGGAAGACGGGTCGAAATAGCAAGTTGTGAGGGATGGCAAGTACCGGTCGAGGTTCGATAGCTGTGTCAGAAATTTGCTACGAGAGCAAAGAGTACTTCATTGCAACAAAAAGAACGTTAGTGCAAGGAGGTTAATGCGTGATGCGTTTAAGGATTTGAGAGTAAAACTCTATCTACCAGCTCGACGGGAGAGGAGTTCCCAGAATTTTAACACGTAGATACGAAGGTCAGCTCGACGGGAGAAGAGTTCCCAGAATTTTAACACGTAGATACGAAGGTGGAAAGCGCTGACAGCTGTTTTGCCTGTAGCCAAATCCAAGCAAAACAGTAATCAGTGCTTTCCATCTCCTTAGCAAATATGCTAACTACAGGTTAAAAGTCTCATGGCTGGGAACTCCTCTTAATCACAGCTCTGTTCCAAAATATTTCAGAGTTATTCTTGATAGGAGTCTGACATTCAACGAACATTGTGATAGTGTCAGAATGAAGGTCGCAGCTGGAAACAATATCTTGAAAAAACTCAAAAGCGTAACTGGGGGAGCAAGCCTACATGTACTTCGGATGTCGGCTCTAGCCTTGTGCTACTCGGCAGAGGAGTATGCTCCCCCTGCTTGGTACAAATCTTGCCACTCGATACAGGTTGATATTGCTCTTCACCGAACTTGCCGTCTGGTGAAAGGGTGCTTGACACCAACCCCAGCCGATAAGTCCAGGTTCTGGCCGGAGTAGCTTCATCCGATATCAGGCGGATAATAACAGCGAAATACGAAAGAAGCAAGGTCAACATTGATGAGAGACACCCACTTTATGGACATGAATTTTGAAGTTTAAAAAAAATTTAAAATCCTTTAGTGTTAACGTGTACGGAAGTACCATTCCGGTTGCTAGTGTAATTACACCCTGTTAGATGTTATATGCTAAAGCACTCCGTCTCAGGCCACAATTGGCCCATCGGGACCATCCAACCGCCGTGTCATCCTCAGGTGAGGATGCGGATAGGAGGGGCGTGTGGTCAGCACACCGCTCTCCCGGTCGTTATGATGGTTTTCTTTGACCGGAGCCGCTACTATTCGGTCGAGTAGCTCCTCAATTGGCATCACGAGGCTGAGTGCACCCCGAAAAATGGCAACAGCGCATGGCGGCTGGATGGTCACCCATCCAAGCGCCGGCCACGCCCGACAGTGCTTAACTTCGGCGATCTCACGGGAACCGGTGTATCCACTGCGGCAAGGCCGTTGTCTTTGTTATATGGTAACTACATTATTACTAAATTACATGTGAACGAATGGAACACATGACCATGCAGCGCCCTCTACCGAGGGCGCTTCGCTGCTAGTTGACTTGTTTAATGTTAGTATACGCTCTGCTTCAAGACTGCTTGTGTCGCGTTTATAGTCATATGTCATTGGACACTTTCTTTGAGTTGTCAAGGCTGCACACCAGGTTGGTTAGGAAGGAGTTGAAGTTTGAGGTATGTAACTCATATGACACGATCTCATTTTCTTTAACGTTGAGACGTGTTGAGTGTGCTGTTCACTTACGTTTTGTACCTTTTTGTAACAGATGTCTGAAGATGGATCAAATCCCGAAGCACGGAACATGTTCTAATAAAAGAGTCAATTGAACATCTCATGACTTTATTGCGATTGCACAGCATTGGTTGCCAATTATTAGGACATGAACCAGTTGCTCGATGTCTTCGCAGCAGGAAAATCTTCATCTCAAGTACCTTCCTCTTACTGGAAGGCGGCAGTTAAGTGCTGAAAGCGATACGGCCAAAAGAGGAGCTGCTCTCAGGAAACAGCCTGTCTTGGCCAACATGGATATCACTTAATCATCTTCGCGTGGACACTGGACGAAGTAAAACACCATTGATAAAATGAGGACTCTACGATAACTAAGATGTATCTTGTACGCCTTGTGTTCAGCAGACGATGATCCACTTCCTTCACTGCCCTGATTACACCATCTCCTCAGGCATCGTGACGCGAGAGTATCTTGCATCTGGAAGCCCAAAAGCAGTGCACCTTGCTGAGGCACATTTAAATGGTTGTCACCGAACCTATAAGAAGACGAAGATTGTCACCGAACCTCTAAGAAGACGCAGACTTCACCGGAAACCATAAGAAGTTTTGATCATATGTTAAATCAGTTAACGAATCGAGCCCCACCGTCAAGCTACTTTGCGACCTTAATGGTATCGACAGAGACGATAATTGAGAGAAACTCAAAACGCTAAAATTCAACAAGAACATCAAAATGACACATAATCAAAAAAGGCACCATGGGATAGAAAGGCAAATGAAATCGCTCAACAGAGGAAAGACCACTGAACCTGACGCGGTGCCAGTACGATTCTCCATGGAGTATCCGCAAGAACGTGATCCTCTTCTAGCAGCTGTGTACTATAGGTCGATGGAGGACCGAAGCGTTCGTAATGACTGCAAAATAACTCAGGTCACTGCAGTTTTGAAAAAAGGTTTTCGAAAAGAGGCACAAGAATGTAGGCCAATATCTCTGATGTCGGTCTGTTGTAGAATTCTGAAATGTTTTATACTCAAGTATTACGACATTTTTGGAGGCTGCAACTCTCATCTGTAAATATCAGAATGAGTTCCGTAAGAAACAATGGTGTAAAACCCAGCACGCTCTGTTCGTCCACCAGAGACAAAAACAGTAGATAACGGACGGCGCCCAGATTGAAGCCGTATTCCCCGACTTCGTGGCAGCATTCCATACGGTTCCACAATGCCCCCTAATGAACAAAATACGAGTTTCTAGCAAACTTAACAGATCATGTCACTCGCAACGGAGAGAAATCTTCAGAACTAAAAACAACTTCAGACACGCCCAAAGAGAGTGTTATGGAAAACTATTTTTCACATATCCGTATATGTAAATGATTCAGTGCTCACTGTCAGTAGTCTCGTGAGGCTTTGAGTGGACGATAATACTGTACGCAGAGAAGTCACAACGCCAGAAAATTGTTCCGATATACAGGAAGGCCTGCCGTGGATCGACACTTCGTGCCGACATTGAAAGTTGACCCTGAACATTGTTGTTGTTGTCTTCAGTCCTGAGAATTGCTTGATGCAGCTCTCCATGCTACTCTATCCTATGCAAGCATCTTCATCTCCCAGTACCTACTGCAACCTACATCCTTCTGAATCTGCTTAATGTATTCATCACTTGGTCTACCTCTACGATATTTACACTCCACGCTGCCCTCCAATACTAAAATGGTGATCCCTTGATGCCTCAGAACATGTCCTACCAGCCGATCCCTTCTTCTAGTTAAGTTGTGCCACAAACTCCTCTTCTCCCCAATTCTATTCAATACACCCTCGTTAGTTATGTGATCTACTCATCTAATCTTCAGCATTCTTCTGCAGCACCACATTTCTAAAGCTTCTATTCTCTTCTTGTCCAAACTATTTATCGTCCATGTTTCACTTCTATACATGGCTACACTCCATACAAGCAAATTTAAACTGTACGCAAATACATGGAAAGACCCATTATTGTATGATTGCACGATTGCAGAGCAATCAGTGGAAGCAGTCACATCCATCATCGAGGAGTATGCATGCAGAACGATTTAAAGTGGAACGACCACATAAAACTAATCCTAAATAGGGCAGATGACGGATTGAGATTCATTGTAAGACCAGAGGAGTTAATTTAGAGTTAGTTTAGAAAACCCTCGTTCGACCAATACCTTGTCAGTTTGGGATTCGTGCCAAAGAGAGTACATTGAAGACACTGTGAAGATCCATAGAAGAACAACACGAATTGGAACAGGCTCGTTTAAGAAGTGAGAAAGCGTCATCGAGATCATCAATCATTTCCAGTGGCAGACGCTACAAGAGAAGTGTTCTGAGTCCTCGTCTGGTTACTGTTAAAATTCGGAAAGCGTATGTTCCTAGATGAGTAGACCAAAAATTGCTCCCACTTTTGTACATCTCGAAAAAGGAGCATGACCGTAGAATTAGAGAGATTTGACCTCACACAGAGGTTTACCAACAATCGTTCTTCCCGCAGGAGGAAATGACAGTGGTTCAAATGGCTCTGAGCACTGTGGGACTTAACTTCTGGGGTCATCAGTCTCCTAGAACGTAGAACTATTTAAACCTAACTAACCTAAGGATATCACACACATCCATGCCCGAGACAGGATTCGACCTGCGACCGTAGCGGTCGCGCGGTTACAGACTGTAGCGCCTAGAATCGCTCGGCCACTGCGGCCGGCGAAATGACCGTGGTCCGCAAAATACGCTCATCCAATCAACGTAAGGATTTTTCTAAGTATAGATGCAAATGTAGAGGCGTGATGGAATGATGAAACGGAGCTGCCGTATTTGGATGTGCCTCTGAACGCACTATCAATGAAACTGCCCGACATGTTAATGTATCAAGGCAGACTGTCCAGTGTGTCTAAACAGAAAGTTGCTAAAACATGCCAACCGACAGGGGTTGAGAGAGTGTCAACCATTGTCAATGATAGCCGGTTACAGCCCGCTAGAAATTGCTATTGTGAATGGATACCGACCTCGAACGAACATTGTGAATGTAACTGCATGCAATGGACAATGTTCGGTCTGGCAGCACACGAAAAGATATTCCTCACATTGGCACATAGAACTGCGCGTTTACTGCGCGTCAAGCAACACAGAAATTCGACGTCAGTAGCCAGAAGTGGTTCTGTGATATTTGTTGCTGTTTATTATACCATATCTTTGGCTCACTCACTTGGGGTACGATGGACATAAACCACGATATTTGTTTAACTATCTAACTATTACCTTTGAGCAAGTCTTCCTCTTTCTTTTACATCTTCAGAGAAAACACTCCCATCTTCCAAGATGACAATAGCCGGGTTCAGAGGTACCTGGTTTGACGAACACTCAGGTATCCTATCACACCGCGATTGTCCCAGCAGGAAAAGTCAGCGATTATTTGTAACACTTGGTGAAACGTAGCACTCCACATACCCGCAATTTGTTACTATACGGGATCTAATCATTAACGAGGAGCTTCAGCTGGATGTGGCACATCTGAAGAAAATTGTAGAGTCACTTCCTTGCCGGCCTGAGCCCATTATCGAACATATAGGTGGCGTTACGCGATATTAGTGTCATGTTTCCTGCGGATGACTAATGTTTGTGAGTTTACAGTTTACTGGCTGGGATCTTAACCAGATTCAGAGAGTTATTTCTCAGAATTAATACAAACGGTAATACATGTTAGAAACCAAAGTATTACACCACAGATAGAGAAGCTACAAATACGAGGGTAATCCCAAAAGTAAGGTCTCTTACTTTTTTTATAATTACATAGACCTGTTTGTTTCTACAATGGTGTACATCAGTTTACAGCTTGAACATTGAGCTATTTTTCGACATAATCAATTTCTGTCGACGCATTTTTGTAGACGCTGTGACAGTTTTTGTATGTCCATGTCATATCAGCTCGCCGCCATGCTGTTCAGAAAGTTATGAACCTCTTCTTTCACCTCGTCGTCGGAGGTGAATCGCTTTCCGACCAAATGTTCTTTTAACCTAGGGAACAGGTGATAATCACTGGGGGCCAAGTCTGCACTATAGGGTGGGTGGATGATTATGTTCCACTGAAACTGTTGCAGGAGAGCAACAGTTTGCCGAGCGATGTGTGAGCGAGCGTTGTCATGGAGAATGTGTATGCCCTTGCTCAACATTCCTCTTCTCCGGTTCTGAACTGCTTGTAATGTTGTAACTTTATTTTGGTATGCTGATATCGGTGCTAATTGACAATGAAAGTGGGTCAAAAGCCGTGATCTGTCTGGGGACGTTAACCGTGGATTACTGGGCAACTGTTTCATCAGATATTTAGTCTAGGTTTACCAAGCAGACTAACATTAATGATAATCTTTTAATAGTCATACAAAACCGGTAATATATATATATATAAAAAGAGAATTTAAATAAAAAGAAAGAAATCAGTTTATATTTGGAAATTTATTTTAAGATTGTTCATTGAAATCTCAGCATATTATACGTGAGTTATAACTCAGCTGGTGCCTTATTTACGATTGAAAAATGTGAGATTGTAATCTTACGGAACACATAAAATATGGAGCCAAGATTGGGAGACTGCATACGACACTGCATTCATAAAATAACTCACGAAGAACATTGAAACATAAGCAAGAAGAAATTAACCACAACCAACAGATTCAGTTTTTACCCAAAGAAATTACGTTCATACCACAATCCTGTCCGTCATGTAATTACCACACACTGGTATACTAAATTCATATTAACTCTTTGTGAAGTCTTCGCAAAAAGAATAGCTGAGGGCTACTTTGATGATTACACCACATGCTCCACGTGGTCAACTTGGTTTACAGAAAGCGTATAACTCCACAGTAATTTTGATAATTAACATAAATTCGATCGAAAAGCAATTGACAAAAGCAAAACCTTGAACTGGTTACTAACGTCTTACTATTAACCTGATGGGTCAAACAGTTATATAAGCACGTGGTACTGGTCTCGCAAAGTACACTCCACGTGGGTTGAACATAAAGAAAAGCATAAAGAAAAGTTGTTATATTGTAAAATATTGTCAAGACGAGACGTTATAATCACAAAAGCATTCTCATTTAAGATTGATGAACTTAGAGTTACTGATCAACACGTGGTTCCACTTTACTCGCAAAGTAATGACAAAGCAACTACCCCAAAATAATCTGAACTTCACACGAGAATTACACTACGCTGCAATTTAAGATAACCTTAGATATTTTAGAGCTAAACCCGAGATAAAGATGATTAAATTTTCAGTTAGGCTGAACTTAACAAATCCATTGTCCTATGGACTTAGCAGACACGCGCTTAGCCGGAGATCTTACCACTTCAGACGCTCGCCACCGCCAGACTGCAACTGCCTACTGCCGAGCGTGTTTCCTGAGGGTGGCTCACAAAGACAAACGGAAGTGGCCAGAGGGGCAGCTTCCTATACCAACATGACAACGGACGGACAGAACCATACTAAGGATAGAAACCTCTTTGCTTTTAGGAAGCGTAGCTACCTGTTCCGACGTTGGTCCTACTGTTCTCTAGCAGACAGGCTTGTCTGCTACCCTCAAGCATGCAACTACAAATACATTTGCTCATTCGTACTCTCACACAGAAGGGAAGGGGGATGACAGTATCTTATCATATACAGTATATAAAAGAAAGCGGATGTAGGTTCCGTATGAGACTGTGTGACATGAATTACATATAAACTGTGTTTTAAAGTGTAGTAGTGTGACAGATCGTTCTTGTTTATCTGTAAAAGTAACACGTTCCACTACTCAGTCTCCTCCCAGATAGTCAGAAACGCCACAGTACATTTAGAAGAGGAATTTATTCCATAAATGGCAACAGATTTAAGAAATTAAACATGAAAGGAATCCAACAGAGACCTTTCATGCTCGTTTGTGTTTTTTCAGAGTCTCACAGTATCTGTCAGCGTTAATTGTGGTCCCAGCGATTCAACTCCGACGACGAGGTGAAAGAAGAGGTTCAAAACTTTCTGAACAGAAGGGCGGCGAGCTGGTATGACATGGGCATACAAAAGCTGCCACAGCGTCTAGAAAAATGCATCGACAGAAATGGTGATTATGTCTAAATATACCCAAGTGTTCAAGCTGTAAACTGATGTAAACCATTGTAGAAATAAACAGGTCTATGTACTTATAGAAATAGGAGACCTTAGTTTTGGGATGACCCTCGTGCGTACGACGAAACGTCGTCTGATGACGACACTTTCACAGTGACCTCAGCGCTGAATGGGTTGGCACGATCGATTGCGAGATTAGATGTTGTTGTGACGTTTTCATTTCCGAGAGAAGGCATCACTAAAGGCTCATGAAAAGCGACAGACAATAGCTAACGATTACCAATGAATGCTACATTGCAATACAGTGATTAGCAGGAGACATTTATAATGGCGGAGGACCGAAGCAGCGCGGAAGAAATTACCTTTCAAGCTGCTGCGCTCATTGTCTAGAATCTGTCACAATCGTCAAAAAGAAAACTGTGTGAATGCCTCATAGGAAACAGCTAAAAATATGCTGAATGGCTGCAAATTTGTCTTTTTATTATACAGAATATTACCTTTAACTGTTCGTTAATCTGGAAGACGTTATTGTCTATATACTTTCCTGCCTGATTCACTGAAACATCTCAGCCCAAACAACTAAAGGTATTAACCTGAAACTTTGGAAAGAGTTATGATCTTACATTGGAGATGTCGATTAATAAAAGATTATTCGAAAATCTGTCTCTAAGGAAGTGAAGTAGAGGATGAAGGGTTTTTCGAAACTATATCGCAGCTAGCGAAATGTTGAAGCTAGAACTACGAAAATTGGTATTTGGTTTCTCGGTCTGAAATAAAAGAATACACGTTTCAACATTTTTGGAAGGGGTGAAGAAGTGAATGAAAAGGTTTATGAAAATAGTTATGTGAGCAGAATCGTTCTCTGATGAAAAGTACATTCGATAAAGACAATGCTTCTATGGCCTTAATTAGAGTGAAAAGTTTAGAAAGCTTTGCAATTTGTGAACTGTTTAAGAGAAAGCTATTTGACAGTCATCACGACGAATCGGCTTCCTCTGAATTGCTTAGGAAAAGAAACGTATCTTTAATTCCGGTATATTAACTTTTCAATAGGTCTAGTATATGTTCATAAAGTTATTTTTATTGTAATTACTATATAAACTTATGATTACTGATGACAAAGCAGATATCATGTTTAAATGCGATTCCATGTAGAGATATATCCGTTTGTCATGAGAGCGAGTTCAGTACCGGGTGTAAGACTGGCTCTAATAAGTCAGAAGTATTCATCCGATTTGTCTC
Organism: Schistocerca americana; assembly: GCF_021461395.2. Taxonomy (NCBI): domain Eukaryota; kingdom Metazoa; phylum Arthropoda; class Insecta; order Orthoptera; family Acrididae; genus Schistocerca; species Schistocerca americana. The sequence continues at coordinate 479,308,380 of NC_060121.1, forward strand.
TTTATTTTCTTAACTCGCTATGTGAAATGAAATTAACCGTCTGGTAGTCGCACGTATTGTTGACTCAAGAGTAGGCTCGCGTCGTAATGTCTACAACGTGGGAATTGGTACGTAGAAACTAGCCTGTGCTGAACAGACTATTAAATTTTTGTTTCTTTTTGAAGAAAGTGGTCAAATTCACTAACTTAAACATTTATAAGAAAGCTTTTGCTCTTTTTTTTCCTTTAGTCAGTTATTCTCACGTATGTTCACTTTTATAACATCTTTCATGGACAATTTGTTTCTTAGTGTGGCTGTTTACAAGGAAAGTTATTACTCCTGTTACACTTAACTGATGTGGATGAATTCTTTTGATGACGGCAAACAATACACATCGCGCGTTTTATCGCTGGAGGTTCAGGGTGTTTATCTTCAGCACGAAATTGCGAATTAAATACGGTGAGATCGGCTGGCGACGTTTTGAGTTTAGTTCTTGATATGAGTTGTTCTTTCAAAAGACTTTCTGCTAGCTTCTTGAGATACGTCTTCGTGAAGTAATCTTTGGCTCTGTGAAGAAAAACAATATTTGTGAATTGATTTCATCAGTGTTCAAAAAAATGAAAAAATAACCAATGGCCATCTCCCTATATTTCTTGAAATTGAGTAACGAGCATACATTTTACCTACAACGTCAACTCCACCCTTTGTCACATTGCAGTCAATTATGATCTCAGGTCTGTTGCCTTTTCATGCATAGTAGACAAAAGTATAACACCACGATTTTTAAGAGGAACGTACGAAACTGAGATCCTATCCTGCTGAAATCCATACATTTCACATTCAGTCTCTCTTGTTTTGTTTGTGTGATTTTCTGGAGGAATGCAACTTCTTTTCTTCTGGAGCAAATATTCAAGTAGGAAGCAGTTTGTGTACAAATTGTCAGTTGGAAGGCTCCTGTTAGAATTTTCTATAAGCACCAGAGGTGTTTTCTCTATGCCCTCAGAAGCGCTAGATACTCAATATTGCCCTTCTGGTTGTATGTCACAGTAAACATCCAGATTACTGCAGTAAAATGTTTTTGCATCACAGAGCGCAAACATTTTTATTCTATATTTAGCTGGATTGCTAAGCATGGTCTGAATCCATCCACAGCGGCCTCTGACAGGGTAAAGCATTTTTTTCAATTCAATGAGGCTGTAATAACGCTCACAGTTAGCAACAAAAGCATTAAATACCGTACCCAACTTACCAGTTTTCCTCCTCTCGTTCCTCGTTTCCATTTCATCAAACCGCATACAGCGTAGAAGAAATAATAACTTCTGTAACTCATTGTAACCCTACGCAGTTGCATTCCTGTTCCATTTGCCTCCCAGAGTTTCAGTACTTTATCATGATGGCCTTTTCCTGCTTCAACCAAAACACAATCCTGAACACAGCCATTATTTCGTGTCTTGATGTCACTTTTGCGCGGGGATATGTTAGTTGTTTGGTTGATTTTGGGGAGGGCACCAAACAGCGAGGTCATCGGTCTCATCGGATTAGGGAAGGTGGGAAAGGGAGTATGCCGTGCCCTTTCAAAGGAACCATCCCGGCATTTAGCTTAACCGATGTAGGGGACTCACGGAAAATCAAAATCAGGATAACCGGACGCGTGTTTTGAAACGTCTTCTTTCCGAATGCGAGTCTTGTGAGCTAACCATCGCGCCACCTCGCTCGGTAACTGATGTGTGTCTCGCTGTCTATTTATATACGTATTTGTATCGTTTCCGATTCCAACAATAATATGAAGGTCTCTTATTTTCAGAATAGCATTAACTTAATTTCCCCGTGGACTTGACAGTATTTGCACAATGTTTTTCTTCTCTTGGTTTTTAACTTTTTAGCACACACGCTTTTACACCGACAGGTAACTTTGTCTGGTCATACAAGTAATTCCCGCACATCTGCTGTCTCTTCGACATTATCACCATCTTCAACCTCAAGCTAATATTTACTCATCTGATACACCCTTTGAACTGAAACAAAACAGCTAAATAATGAAAGCAATAAATAAATTAAAATGCCACTATAGCCAAATTAACGTTTAACGTGCATCTATACAAAATAAAAAATGAATAAGAATAGTTATCTTTTTATTACACTTGTGTATTGGCTGTGGAACAAAGCCTGCAACTATCACACAAGCAGGCACATGTTGTACTTTTTACAACATTCGACAGCTCATTGCGTACAATTCAAAAAACAAACTGAGAAAGCTAACCAAAGGAACTCAAGCAAAGACTTCACCAGGATTTTGTCAAAGAGGGTTCCGATTTGTTAAAGAGGACCTTAAAACCCCCACGTTTTTAATTTACTTGCAAACTTCCATAAAGATCGATAAACTATTTTATTGCATAATGATCTCGGAGTTTTCACCAAGTGGAGATATAATCCCATTACTTTCGAGTGCTGCAGTTTTCAAACCACTAGGAAGCACTCATGCTAAAAGATCCCTTCACCCTCCAAGGTCATTTTACACTCTTCTTCTTTCAGTCTGGATTTAAGCTGAGGAAGTAATCACGAATGGGCGAGAGCTAACGTTTTGTGGCCCTATGATTATACTTGACAATCCATTTGCAATAAAACATCTGTTCGGCAGAGAAGCTAGAACAATTTTTGGTGGCGGAAATGCAAAGGACCTATAATTATTCAACTTTACACTTATCCAAATTTCCTCATTTAAGTATGCATCTGTCACTTCTTTCAATGTAATTGAGATCATTTTCTGCATTAAAGAAGTCCCCGTAGAGAAAAAGCATCAACCTAAATTAGGAGAATTTGCTTTATTATTTATTTACCATATGGATTTTAGTGATGGCTGTCTTCGAAGAGACGCTCGGTTCGCCCTCGGTGCAGCTTTTTTCATTTAAGGGGGGTAGGACGTCAAACGGGCTGCCTTGGAGCAGGAAAGAAACCACAGGACACTTTAATTTCCATTGTCTATACTTTTACGAATAAATTCATAAAACTTTGTCAGCATGACCAAGAAGGATTCCGGTTTCACAATCATAGCAGTGGAAGTTCAAAAACATAACAATAATTTTTTTTACGTGTGAAAGTTCATCTTTTTTCACTTCTATTGGTTGCGTTTGTTGCTATGGGTACACGTTTCTTCATAAGTAAGAGAGATTCTTCGATGAATTTTGCACAGCATACAAACCATACTTACAGGTGTATGAAACTATAGAAATTATTTAATTTATGAACAAATGAATGTGCTGTTATGTTTTAAACTTCATGTATAGAAAAAACTCAAATTTTATAGTTAATTATCTCAATTTTTACCACAGTTTTTAACAGATTTGGAAAATTCTAGAATTTTATACACCTGTATGTATGGATTGTATGCTGTGCAAAATTCATCGAAGAATCTCTCTTACTTATGAATAAAAGTGTACCTATAGCAACAAATGCAGCCAATGATAAGTTAAAAAAAGGTGAAATACAAATGTAAAAAAATAAATTGTTTCATTATATTTTTGAAATTTCGCCACTATAAGTGTAAATCCTGATTCCTTTCTGGTCATTCTGACAAAGTTTTATGAATTTATTTTTAAAATTATAGACAGTGGAAATTAAAATGTCCTCTCCTGCTCCAAGTCGTCCCATTTGACGTCCCACCCCCCCTTAAGCGGAGGGGTTGCACCTTTAAGGTAATCGGAATCTGACAGTAAAGAATGGTATTCAGAAAGAATTGACTGTGGTCTGTAGTAAGGGACCAAACTCGGCATTTGCCTAAATTGAAAGTAGGGAAGAGCAGAAAACCATCTTCAAGGTCGCAGGCAGACTGGCTTAGACCACCTCGCCTCCCGAATCCAAAGACTGAGAGGTAGTTGCACATTGTTTTAGAATAAAGTAAAATGCTTTTGAACAAAATATTGAATTCTGACCTTACGTGTGTTTCTTTAATTGTGACGTTCAGTCATTTGATAGTGCATGGAAGGGTGCGTAATTTAAGATTTAATTGTACATTGCTGACTTCCGTTATTATAGTATTACAAGAGCGTAAACAAATTTGGACAAAGGGGGGTGGGAGTGATGGTGGCCGCAGTCGTTTCGGACAAATTAGAGCAGCTTCCTGATAAAATCTTTTAGAAACGAATGAACTATAGAATAACGCTGTCATCACATATTCCTTCCGCTCTCCAGAAACGCTTCCATATTGTTTCGTATCGGAGCTGGTTTTTACAGCTGAATTATGCCCTCGTGACCGGACTGGACGATATTTTGTCTTTTGGGCTATAATGATAGAACATTTGGCAATTTTTTTAAAGAAATGGAGCCTTCACCATTTGGGCGATATTTTTGCTGATCGTCGTGATTTTTGGGCGATACAGACAAATCCAAGTGTATTTTTATGCACTGATTTTAACGTAATGTTATTTGTAACGATATTTACCTCTCCGCTGATTTGTGAAATACTGGAATATTCCAGTGCCAGAGTTCTACCAGCCTCCAAATAGCGACTCCAATGCCAACATTAAACTGGTGTGCATAGGCTGTTATAGTAATGCGTACATATGTTTAACTTAAAATAATGCTCGCGAACGACTGAAAATCAGTGTTCCTCTTCCTTCTCGTTACAAACTTATCTGTAATTAGACACTATCACAGCAGCACACAGCACAAAAACAATAAACGGTGGCACTTACGTTAAATTCAACTGCAAGTAAGAACTGAGCTAATTAACAAAACAACCTAGCTCAACCACGACCAGCAATTGGTCCTGGATAAAGTAGGATTGGGACATAGCCGATAGTGCAATAGATGTTTAGATACAGTTGAACTTTCTAATATCGACATCGATTACAACATCGTGATTTGTGTGGTACGACCATATTCCTCGTAAGGAAGATACTTCTCATCCTTGCTTAATACGACAAATGTATATGCGTGTTTCTCGTATATAAAGTCATTTTCAGCCCAGTTAGCCACAAGATTTTCCACGAATCAGTGTACTAGAGAAAGAAATCTGTTGCTGTAATACTGTAACCTGGCATATTCTTCTCTCTGCAATTCAGTCAACAATAGGTCATTGTTACCCTAGCGCCAGGGCAGCTGAGAGCCAGTTCTGGGCCTGAAGCAGAATGTGTGGTTGGGCCTAATCTCCAAATATAGCTACCCAGTTTTATTGTTATTTTAAAGAAGGTTTGATATGATTTAAACATAGCGTAGTTCAACTACCGTAATACTAGAAATATACAAAAAATACACTTTGAAATGAAAAACTGAATAAATATAATTCCTTATTAAACAGTAAACATTATGTTCATAAATGCAATTTGCACTATAGCACTTTACTTTGCATGAGATATTACGGGTGGAATTCAAGAGACATAACCGTCGTTTACAGCGCCAAAGGTAAAATCGGAGTTCACGGCAGTATACGCACGTGTATTGGTGAAACCATTATTAATGGCAATAAGTTCCGTTGCATGCTGGATGCTGTGTTATCCTGTAGCACAGAGCCTATAAACATTCGAGGAAACTGTATGGACAATGACATGTCATTGCACTCTATTTAGAAGCCAGATATCCACGAAGAAACAGCGCTATGTGTTCCGACGCACAGCAGAAAGTTTTTCAAAATAACTGTTCATAATTTTCTGATGTCGTAGGAGACATGAACGTAAACGTTATATCAGTAACACAGTCTGTGCAAATGCTTAGTTTTCTATACACAAGCCAGTGCTCATCACTCAGATTTTACAAACTTTTATTTCAGCTGTTATCCTTACTATGGAAACAGTGAACTACAGAAGTTAGTTATTAGAAGTCAAAGAATTCGTCCGTGAAATTTGTTTAGTTAGTTTCGGGTTTTAAAATTAATAACATTGTTTCTCTACGACAGTGCAAAAAGATAGGCTTCCCAATAACAGAACTGACACTGAAAGTTCAATTTCCTGCCTATAATAGGTAATTTTTTACGAGCACATATTGCATTCACATTTCTGATTTCCACTCATATTCTGTCAGAATTAGCAAAGACAGCTGTAGCTACAAATGTAAATAACATTTATAAACATATTTCTAATTTTCATTATACTTAATCTGTAGTACACTTGCGATGTGCCATTACTACACCGGTGCTCTAAATTTCACTCTCGTTTTGCTAATATGTCCTTCCAGCCCTTTTGTTACAATACACTGTTTCCTTCATCCCAGAACAAGTTCAGAACGACCCGTTTCTGGACATGGCTTTATTAAGAAAAATGTTAAATTCATGCCCTCTAGTATGTCAGAAAAATAGGAATATTTCTTATGATACATCTTGCATAATTTTCTATTACAATCAGAATCACTTGGTATGTACTAATACAAAAAATTGTTGGAAACCGAGCCTCCAATTTCCTACCGCGAACTTCAAAGAACTAACACACCAATCGGATGTACCATGAACGAGTGCGCAAGGGTTAAATATTATATAGAGAAAGAACACCAGTGCCAAGATGATTTCAGGGAAAAAGAGACTGAAAGAACAGTAATAAGTAGTCGCTCGTAAAGTAGTTATGAAGACAGTTAGCAAGAACCAAAGACCACCCCAACTATGGAACTTGATGACAGCTCGACCGGGACGTATAGTACACAGCTAGAGATAAAACTGATACGACTGATGAACGTACGAATTAGCCTATAACATCGTTAATGGCGCTTTGTGAGCGTTTCGTTCAACAAACTTCTGAATGACATTTCCAGATTCTAGTTTCCTTGCCAAATCAGATTCAGTTGTCAAGGTCTGCAAGTCTGTGAGAAATTGTTGATGCATAGTTAATCTGAGACAATTTTTAACACGATCCAGAGTAGTCAATAATCTTTCTGCTTCAGATAGTCACTGGAAAATACAAAAGAGGCACAGAACTACAGATATTCGGAAATAAGCTTGAAATTTTAAGCTCGTGGATCTTATCAAAAGGTCTGCTGATTCCAAAGTAATGTCTCCAAAGTTTGAAGTATGAATTGCTTCTTCAAATATTTCACATTTTAAATCTATTCTGATATCATTATGGTATTCACTGGTAAATAGCTTGCATGCCTCAGCGACCTGAAGTCATCTAATATTTGCATAAAGACCGAAATGTTTCATCTAAAAATTGTAACTGCTTCATACTGGATTTCAAATTATTAGAGTTTTAATAATGACATAAAAAACATTTATGCTGAATAAATCTTCTGAATCACATTGTGAGACGACGGCCTGTTTAAGGGTCTTTATCCTCACATTTTGTCCTATTTTCATACCGAATATGCCAGCAAAAGTCTCTCGTTTAATTCACTTTTCGATTCGCTCTTTATTTGTGGACATTCCACTCGTGTTGCCCTTTGATTTCATGATTCGTCAGGGCATCTCTTCTAATAGCGTAGACAACTCATCTTTCTGTAAATAATCTACTATTTCATCCTGGTAGGACCTTTTCCTTGAATGTATCTGGTCTGGATCATGAGAACTCCTCTTCGCTCGAGATAGAAACAGGTGGAAGGTTTCGCATGCCCTTGAGTTGCTGCCTGTTACTCAAACTATAGCTTGTCACGATAACAGATCACACTGACAGCTGAGCAAGGCGTTTAATGATTATACTGTAGGTACCTCAAACTGTGGGGTGGTCCTGTATAGCAAAATCAGAAACCAGAGATAAAAGGGGGAGAACTCCGCTTGCTAGCAAACTTTCAGTGGAGTCCTCAGCTGTCCACTTGTTGTTATTCCGCTGTGTTATGGTATTCATACTTGGTTTCCCGAAACTAAATATGTGGTTGCACGTGTTACGGCAAAATCTTCAAACTGTGCCCTTTCTGTGGCAACACTCTGCGTAGGTCCTACAAAATCTCCAGAATTTCCAACAAAAAAGTGTCACCTTGGGAACGGGGGGACAGTCGTTTCTCGTTTCTATGAACAGGAATCTCATTGGCGAATACAATTTTACGTGATGGTGGGAGCTAGTGAGCGGACTTTCAGATAGCTCATTGGAGGAGCACTTGGACCCATTCTGCGACTACCTAGAAAGTTTTACCCCGTGCCTTTCCGAGTTCTGAAGGAAGCATTCTAGATCTAAGCCTCAGTGTGGTTCTGATTCTCACTCTCCTACTCTCCTTTTGTTTCTAATTTCGAGCATGTGCGCGTTTTTCTTGGCTTCGGCGCTCTACCCAGTTTTTCGAAATTCTACTTTGAACTTATGGGCATCCGCTGTTGATAACCGCCGGCCGCTGTGGCCGTGCGGTTCTAGGCGCTTCAGTCTGGAACCGTGTGGTTCGAATCCTGCCTCGGGCATGGGTGTGTGTGATGTCCTTAGGTTAGTTAGGTTTAAGTAGTTCCAAGTTCTAGGGGACTGATGACCACAGATGTTAAGTCCCATAGTGCTCAGAGCCATTTGAACCATTTTTGTTGATAACCAGGAAAATGATGAGATTCACTACTCGCAATCACAGTTTGCAGACACTGCAACGCGGCCCATGATGACTCGTCTGAATTATCTCAGCCGCAGTCACGGTAAGGCCAAATCTGCGCCGGGCGGCGTGGGCGAGCGGTTCAAGGCGCTTCAGTCTAGAACTGCGCGACCACTGCGGTCGCAGCCTCGAATCCTGCCTCGGGCATGGATGTGTGTGATGTACTTAGGTTAGTCAGGTTTAAGTAGTTCTAAGTTAAAGGGAACTGATAACCTCAGATAATAAGACCCATAGTGCTCAGAGCCATTTGAACCATTTGAGCCACATCTGTAATTCGCACTCCCGATTTCGATGATCGCGATATAATGAAGGCAAAGGAGTTTAACCCCGTCTTTCACTTTAAGTTTCCATGATTATATCTACACACTTTACGCACTTATATCTAAGTGCTGTGCAATAAAAATCATGTTTGTAAGGGGATCTTTTTCCGTAACCTCTCACATTTCGATTCGTTATTGAATTAGTTCACTGATGTTTGTAAATCTAGTGACTATTCTTCCTACTCCTTCCTTTATATATTGATCTGTCGTTTGCTTTGTTCAAGTTCATACTCTTCTTTTTTATTTTTTTGATAATTATGAAGTTTTACGATTACGGTTGGAAATGTATTCCTTGTCCTATATGTGTCCAGCATCATGCTGGTGCCGACCCTAATAACATATCACTTTTCTGATAATTCATAATCATTGTTATGGAAAAGTGGAAAAGTCGTTTTCAAATTTGGTGTCCGGCGTAGACTGCATACTGTTTCAATAGATCTTACGTTTAGCAAATCAGACCCTATCATCCAGCAACAGTTAAAGTAAAACGTTTAGCCGGCCGTTGTGGCCGCGCGGTTCTAGTGGCTTCAGCCCGGAACCGCGCTGCTGCTACGGTCGCAGGTTCGAATCCTGCCTCGGGCATGGATGTGTGTGATGTCCTTAGGTTGGTTAGTCTTAAGTAGTTTCTACGTCTAGGGGACTGATGACCTCAGATGTTAAGTCCCACAATGCTTAGAGCCATTTGAGCCATTTGAAAACGTTTAAGTCAAATGCCCAGGTCCTTCAACCATTAGCAATAAGCAGAGCCCCTAAAAAGTTCAATATATTATCAAATACCGTTTCCATACTGCGCAGCAGTTGATTTTTTATGTAGCCTTTTAACTTAATGGGGGTGATCTACCAGTTTACTCGATCTGGGGTGATATAATTAGCATCAGTCTAATCTGCAACATAAACAGCACGTGATGAACAAACAGCCAGTTTCTGGCAACATCGGTGACCTCATTCTTTGTTTCATGATGAAACGGTATTCTCTTCTTAATGCGGACTTCCAAAAGGTCAAGACCGATATCAATTCCATTGGCAACAACTTTACACTCAAAAGGAATTGCGTCCCAATTTTTGAGAAGATATTGGAAGTCATTTAATAAGTTGTCAATGTTTCGTATCTCATCAGTAGTAGTATTTCGAACTCGCAGTTATTTGTTCTGGAGTCTAGTGGTACCATCAACTTAGCCAAGTTGATGCTATGATTAAATACTTCAAAGATCTCACATAATCCAAGGCACCGCATACCACAGAAAGTGTTTCAGCTGAGAGATTTACCTTACTGTGAATTTCATCAACAATGGCAGTCTTATAGCGTCAACCATAGCAACCCGACGGGTATCACATATGAAATATAAATAACTTTCAACACATTTCCAGAAATTCCCATCGTTCTGGACTGAAATTCCAAAGGCTGTGAAGCTATCGAAAAATTCCGAAAGAAGCATCTGCTTTATGATAGCTCTAAGGTGGAAGTACTCCACAGTGGTGCTGAAATTAGCAGTTTGTAAATGAAATGCTTTTATTGGTAAAATTTCATTGGTTTCAAGTCCTGGCCTGTTAAAAAGAAAGTTTAATTACAACCCCCAAGTGACAGCCACATAACACTGAAAGTGCTACAGCTAATAGTGTGGTTTTCGTCATGTGGCGTTCTTGTACTTACATTAGCTATTAGAGAACACGCTCGTAGAATAGCAAACGTAAAAGTGAACTGCCACACACAAGCTTTTGTTGGTGGAGGAGTAACTATAATAGTGCTAACCTATCAATTATCAATTGCCGACTGATGCATGTTGGTATCTTTGGACGTGTTCTAAAACCCAACAGGATACAAAATGTACACTACTGGCCATTAAAATTGCTACACCAAGAAGAAATGCAGATGATAAACGGGTATTCATTGGACAGATATATTCTAGAACTGACAAGTGATTACATTTTCACGCCGTTTGGGTGCATAGATCCTGAGAAATCAGTACCCAGAACAACCACTTCTGGCCGTAATAACGGCCTTGATACGTCAGCGCATTGAGTCAAACAGAGCTTGAATGGCGTGTACATGTACAGCTGCCCATGCAGCTAGAACACGATACCACAGTTCATCCAGAGTAGTGACTGGCGTATTGTGATGAGCCAGTTGCTCGCCCACCATTGACCAGACGATAAAATTGGTGAGAGATCTGGAGAATGTGCTGGCCAGGGCAGCAGTCGAACATTTTCTGTATCCAGAAAGACCCGTACAAGACCTGCAACATGCGGTCGTGCATTATCCTGCTGAAATGTAGGGTTTCGCAGGGATCGAATGAAGGGTAGAGCCACGGGTGGTAACACATCTGAAATGTAACGTCCACTGTTCAAAGTGCCGTCAATGCGAACAAGAGGTGACCGAGACGTGTAGCCAATGGCACCCCATACCATGACCCCGGGTGATACGCCAGTATTGCGATGACGAGTACACGCTTCCATTGTGCGTTCACCGCGATGTCGCCAAACACGGATGCGACCACCATAATACTCTAAACAGAACCTGGATTCATCCGAAAAAGTTTCGCTATTCGTACAACCAGGTTCGTCGTTAAGTGCACTATCGCGGGTGCTCCTGTCTGTGATGCAGCGTCAAGGGTAACCGCATCCATGGTCTCCGAGCGGATAGTCGATGCTGCTGCAAACGCCGTCGAACTGATCGTGCAGATGGTTGTTGTCTTGCAAACGTCCCCATCTGTTGACTCATGGATCGAGACGTGGCGGCACGATCCGTTACAGCCACTCGGATAAGATGTCTGTCATCTCGACTGCTAGTGATACGAGGCCGTTGGTATCCAGCACGGGGTTCCTTATTACCCTCCTGAACCCACTGATTCCATATTCTGCTAACAGTCATTGGATCTCGACCAACGCGAGCAGGAGTGTCGCGATACGATAAACCGCAATCGCGATAGGCTACAATCCGACCTGTATCAAAGTCGGAAACGTGATGGTACGCGTTTCTCCTCCTTACACGAGGCATCACAACAACGTTTCACCAGGCAACGCCGGTCAACTGCTGTTTGTGTATGAGATATCGGTTGGAAACTTTCCTCATGTCAGCACGTTGTAGGTGTCGCCACCGGCGCCAACCTTGTGTGAGTGCTCTGAAAAGCTAATGATTGCATATCACAGCATCTTTTTCCTATTGGTTAAATTTCGCGTATGTTGCACGTCACCTTCGTGGTGTAGCAATCTTAATGGCCAGTGGTGTATTTTGCAATACCAGTCTGATATTTGACAACCGAGCACCCCTAGAGATCTGAAACCTGAGAGTCTTGGCTCCGACATGAGGCTTGGGACCCGGGAATTTTGCGTCCCTTGCCCTCCCTCTCTTCGGGCCAGCCTGTACTCCGTAGGTCGAGAGAAGAGCTCTGACAGCTGGCAGCGTAGTTGCCAGTATTCGACACGGTCGGCAGCGAGCCAGCGGTGGGGGGAGTGTGGTGACAGATCTTCCCGTATCACCCTTTGGCTCCCGGGAACACTCGGCTCCTTCAGAACCTAACAGTGCCCATCATTCATAGCAACATTGGTGTAGGGGCAGCATTCTGCTGACCGACGTGTTCCTTGATGGAATATTTTTTCACGTGCACTATCAGTGTTTGTCACCTTACACAAACACACACATAAATATTTTCTTTAATGATGTTGCAATCATTTGACTTCAAAAATTTCTGTTTTATTGTTATACGGTGCAGATTTCACTGTATTTCATACCAGTCTGGTATCTTATGACAAAAAAATAAGTTACTGTACTTGAAAATGGCCTAATGCCGAACGCTGGATCGCGTAACAATAAAATAAAAATTATTACCTTCAAACAGAGGAAACACCATTAAAAAAATTACCATGACTATGGTTCCAGCCAAAATAAAAATTACACACAATCAGATTTTCAACACTAACAAGGTAAAGCAAATTGCACAAATGTTACATGTAAAATATCGAATAGGGACGTTACCTCTATTTTTCGTGCGGAAGAACGGAAACCCCAAGATCATCATCATCTGATTGGTCGTCTCTCGTCCCGACCACGTACTTTTCGATATCATCGCTGATGCTGTCCTCAGCGTCTGATAAAAAATTGACAATATTATAAATGGATTCTTCTCTTACACCTTCTTCTATGTTTGACCTTGTAATCTCTTTTCACACGTGGTTCGCGACATTCTTCCAATTTCCTGCCGTTATTCGTGTGGTAGCCTCATTTACCAGCCTCTCTGTGTCTCGCAACGTAAAGGTTTTGTTTCGCTCCGTAATGTCTGCTTTTATTTGAGCCCAGGTGAGTTCAATTGCGTTGTAATGGCAGTGGTACAGTGGAAGATGTATAATTTTGTGACCGTTGCTCTCTGCTAATCTATCAATCACATAGCGCGTCTTCTGTGGCTCGTATCGTTTCACTAATTCCAGAAGTTCCGCTTGCCGCATATTCTGTTCAAAGCCTATTTTACTATCTTTCAACCAGCTGACTATTTCGTCTATCCTTGCAGCAGCCGTTGGTGCCTTATTTAATTGTACAGATTGGTACGGTGCATTGTCCGTTACAAAAACACTACTAGAACTGACCTTTGGTAGCAAACAAGTAACGAAGCAGTCTTTGAATGTATCTGCATTCATCTCCTCGTGGTAGTCGACATTTTTTTGACTGAAACATCATCATAGCACCGGGCACAAAATCGTTCATAGCTATAAGCTATAATTAGTCGCCCTCCCTTACTAGTTGGCACACTCATAGTTCCGTGGCGCGTGTCGTCTGTCCATGCGACAGAACGTGCATGACGCACATTGACCCATGTTTCGTCAATGCATATTACACTTTCCGGGATCACTGCTAGTAACTAGAGCAGGAAACATTTCCATGCTACGATGTCTCCGCATTCTATTAATACCCTTCGTCCTGAGAACTTTTTTCCAATGGAAGACAACTTTTTCAAAACAATGGAGAGAGTTTTCGTTCTGCCTCTGAAAAAACCACTGTCCGACAGTGATGCCATCAACTTTTTAAGTGTCTGATACTCCTTGCTGCTGTAGTACGAAAATATGTGTTGCCTGATAGCACTTTTGTCAATGTTGTCTGTTTCAGTCACACGACACGATCTTTCCCTTAACTTTCCAGACGTCACAATAATAGGGCTCAAAGCTAAATTGGCTCAGCCTCTTTATCATATGTGACTCTCTTCACTGTCGCTGTAGAGATGTTCAATGCTTCTGCTACACTGTCAACCACTTTACTCACTAATAACAAAGGTTCACCATCGTCCGTTTCCCTTTCAAAGTAAACACGCAATCTATATGTAAATTCGCGTGCTTGGGATTTCAGCATAGCTCCTTCCCCAAAAGTCCTGTTCGCTGCACTTCAGGCAGCCATTTTCTACTTATACACACTTTCCCACTGATACACACGGCAAGAATCTCACAGAAGTAGCGGAATGCACTCGATTACACACAAACCTGAACGTAGCACGTGGCGCAACTGACTGAAAGCAGCATTCGCTCAGCACTACGGCAGCACTGGGGCGTTGCCACGGTAAGATATACAAGAGCTCACGATCTGATTGGCGCGAAGCACGTGCACCAAGGTCGCGTCAACAGAGTTCTCTCACCGTATGGAGTATAGCGCATTCGTACTACAGCAGTGGTGACTATCACAGCGCTCGTCAACTGTACACGTGATGTCAGTTTCCATAACAGTTTCTTACGAAGTGCACGCATTTTAGAACAGTATGGCCACTAAAAGAAAAAGTGAAAGTGTTTAATGAAATCGAGAATAGAGCCAAAAGGTAAATTCCACACTCCAAACGATAAAATTGTTAATGCGATGTGAATGAAGCACTGCTTAAATGGTTTAAGCACAGAGATGCATCAGTGTACCCGTTACTTGCCTCTCCTTATGGTGCAAACAGAAGAATTTTCGAAGAAATTGAAAGCTGCGGAATTGTGTGCACCAGTGGCAGGATTGACAGATTCAAGCAACGCGGCATTACCTTTGACAAAGTGAGCGGTGAAGCCAACAGTGCGAATACTGTCACAGTCCAACAATGGTTCACTTCCGTGTGACCTACAATTCATGAAGAATGTGAATACTGACTGACATCTTTAATACAGATGAGACTGTCATTTTATTTAACATACCTGACAAAGCTCTGAAATTCAAGGGCGCAAAATGAGTTGGTGGCATGTTATCTAAAGAATGAATAACAGTTCTGATTTGTGCTGAGGAAGATGGAATTGAGAAAAAAAAATTGCTTGTGATGGTTGAATAAAAAAAATTCCAAGCGTTTTGAGCATGTAAAAAATCTTTCAGTGCTACAGAAGCTAATAAAAGTCCTGGATGACCTCCAAACTCTTCGAAGCTGAAATAGGGCCAAATCTGGAGCTTAGAAGTCAGAAATGGAAAATGCTCGTTCTTGTTGACAACCGTCCAGCACATCCTGCACTCTCTGGTCTGGAGAATATTAAGCTTGTTTTTCTTCCTGCAAATTCAACAAGATTATTGCATTCTATGGACCAAGCAGTAATTAGGAGCCTAAAATGCAACCGTCGTAAGCTCATATCCTTGAAAATGATACAATGCATTGAGAAACGACAGGATTATTCTTTTACATTGATGGATGCCGTCAGATGCATTACCAAACCGTGGAGCCGGGTCACAGCCCAAATCATCAAGAACTGTTTCCGTTGTGCGGGAATCACAACTGAAGGACTAAAAGCTGCCGAAACTGAATAAACGTTCGAAGACATTGACGATCTGCCGCTGACTACATTTCCTCCAGAAATCAACTGTGATGTTCATAAGTAGTGCGACTGCGAAATTTATGCAACAATAAATTGTGACCTTGTTACAACCTAAGCGCAAACTGTAGACGAAATTGCTAATGAAGTGAAGAACCAGGGTCACAGCGATTATGACGCGGACGAGGGAGATAAAGAAGAAGAGGACGACGGAAGAAATAAAGTGGCCATCCCTACGGTTAGTGTCGCTTTAGAAGCCATTAGAACTGTTAACATGTTACACGAAACTTGGGGAAGGAGCAGCGAAACTGCAAATGAAATAATGAACATAGAACGTAATTTAGAAAGTTTGTAATGGGCAAACAGAGAACACAGTAAAATGACTGATTGATTCACTCCTACGTGAGGAAGTTTGGTGAGTACTGCTTCATATACATACTGATTTATTTATTTATTTACACGTCAAATTACGTAGGACCAAGCTGAGGAGCAAATATCCATCGTCATGAACCATCTCTAGAGCTTGTAATTTTTTAATGTGCTTCAGGTTAATTGTCCAGGTCTCCGTTCCACACAGAACCACACTCTCTAATATAGATTTGTATATTATTTTTTTTGTTCTGCTTATTACATTCCGGCTCCAGAAGACTGAGTTAAGCGTCCCAATGATCTAGAGTCCGCTACTAATTCATTTATTGATTTCTGACTCTGATTTTCCCTCGACTTCAAAAATGGATCCCAAATAACAGAAAGTGTTTATCTTTCTGATTTTCTTTCCTTCAATGTATAGCTCATCTGAATCATTAGTCAAGTATTCTGTTTTTTAATAATCAATCTTCAAACCCCAAGTTTTGTATGCTACTGCTAGTTGATTGCACAGATAGTTAGCATCCTCCCATCTTGTGCAACGACTACTTGATCATCAGCAAACAATAAATGATGTAGGTAAACTCCATCTGTTATTTCTAATCCCATACTATTACATTTACGAGACCATGTTCTAAGGCTAAGATCTATATAGGTTTTAAATAATGATGGTGACATGGTACAAGTCTGAAATGCATATGTTAAAGTTAGATATAGTGGCAATTAGTGAAGTTCGGTGGCAGGAGGAGCAGACATCTGGTCAGGTGAATATAGGGTCATAAATACAAAATCAAGTAGGGGTAACGCAGGAGTAAGTTTAATAATGAATAAAAATAGCAACGCGGATAAGCTACTATGAACAGCATAATGAACACAATATTGTATCCAAGATCGATGCAAAGCCCACACGCACCACAGTAGCACAAGTTTGTCAGCTATCTCAGTAGATCATGAAGAGACCGAAGAAATGTATGACCAGATAAATGAAATTATTCAGATAGTTAATGGAGACGAAAATTTAATTATGATGAGGAACGGGAATTCTATAGAAGGTTCAAATGGCTCAAATGGCTCTGAGCACTATGGGACTAAACTTCTGAGGTCATCAGTCCCCAAGAACTTAGAACTACTTAAACCGAACTAACCTAAAGACATCACACACATCCATGCCCGAGGCAGGATTCGAACCTGCACCCGGAGCGGTGGCGCGGTTCCAGACAGTAGCGCCTAAGAACCGCTCGGCCATCCGGCCGGCTAGATAGAAGGAAAAGGAAGAGAAGGAAAACTAACAGCTGAATATCGACTGGGAGAAAGGAACGGAGAGGAAGCTGTCTGGTAGAATTTTGCACAGAGCAATTTAAACATAGCTAGCACTTGGTTTAAGAATCATGAAAGAAGGCTGTATGCGTGGAAGAGACCTAGAAACACCGGAAGGTTTCAAATTGATTGTATAATAGTAAGACGGAGATTTCGGACCCAGATTGTAAAGTGCAAGACGTTTCCAGGTGCAGATGTGGAGCCTGACAACAATTTATTGGTTATGAACTGTAGATTTAAACTGAAGAAACTTCAAAAAGGTAGGAATTTTTGGATGGGACCTGGATAAACTGAAAAAACTGGTGGTTGTAGAGAGTTTCAGAGAGAGCATTAGGGAAAGATTGACAAGAACAGGAGAAAAAAAATACAGTAGAAGAAGAATGGGTAGCTGTGAGAAAGTAGGTAATAAGACGAGAGTCAGTATAAGTCCTTGGGTAACGCAAGAGACACTGAATTTAAATTACGAAAGGAGAAAGTATAAAACTGCATCAAATGAAAAGGGTAGAAGGGAATACAAACGTCTAAAAAATCAGACTGACAGGAAGTGCAGAATGGCTAACCAGGAATGGCTAGAGGACAAATGTAAGGATTTAGAACCATATATCACTAGGTGAAAGATGGATGCCACCTAGGGGAAAATTAAATAGACCTTTGGAAAAAAGAGAAACACCTGTGTGAATATGTAAGTAGGCAGTTTATGTTTTCTTATTGGCAACGTTACGTAGCGCTCTGTATGAAAATCACTGACTGTGCTGTGTGCAGTCTGTGGCCAGTTTGCATTGTTGTCTGCCATTGTAGTGTTGGGCAGTTGGATGTTAACAGCGCGTAGCGCTGGGCAGTTGGAGGTGAGCCGCCAGCAGTGGTGGATGTGGGGAGAGAGATGGCGGAGTTCTGAAATTTGTAAGACTGGATGTCATGAACTGCTATGTATATTATGAGTTTTCAACACTATTAAGGTAAATACATTGTTTGTTCTCTATTAAAATCTTTCATTTGCTAACTATGCCTATCAGTTGTTAGTGCCTTCCGTAGTTTGAATCTTTTATTTAGCTGGCAGTAGTGGCGCTCGCTGTTTTGCAGTAGATCAAGTAACGAAGATTTTTGGTGAGGTAATTGATTTGTGAAAGGTATAGGTTAATGTTAGTCAGGGCCATTCTTTTGTAGGGAGTTTTGAAAGTCAGATTGCGTTGCGCTAAAACTATAGTGTGTTAGTTTAAGCACAGTCTTGTGTAATTGTTCAAAGGGTACGTTTCAAATATCAAGATCTCAGATAGAAAACCAGTCCTAAGCAAAGCAGGGAAAGCAGAAAGCTGGAAGGAGTATATAGAGAGTCTATACAAGGGAGATGTACTTGACTGCAATATGGTGAAAATGGGAGAGGACGTAGATGAAGAGGGTATGGAGGACTTTAACAGAGCACTGAAAGACCTAAGTCGAAATAAGGCCCCAGGAGTAGACAACATTTTGTTAGAACTACTGATAGCCTGGGAGAGCTAGCCATGACAAACCTCCTCCATCAGGTGAGCAAGATGTATGAGGCAGGCGGAATACTCTCAGACTTCAAGTAAAATATAATAATTCCAATTCCAAAGAAAGCAAGTGGTGACAGGTGTGAAAATTACCGTATTATCAGTTTAATAAGTCACTTTTGCCAAATATTAACACGAATTCTCTACAGAAGAATGGATGAACTGGTAGAAGCCGAACTCGAGGAAAATCAGTTTAATTCCAGAGAAATGTAAGAATCCGCAAGTCAATACTGACCCTACAATTTTTCACAGGAGATAGGTTAAGGAAAGGCAAACCTACTTTTACAGCATTTGTAGACTTAGAGAAAGCTTTTGACTATGTTGACTGGAACACTTCCTTTCAAATCTTAAAGGTGGCAGGGGTAAACTATAAAGAGCGAATCGTTATTTATAATTTGTACTGGAACCAAATGGCAATTCCAAGAGTAGAGGGGCATGGAAGGAAAGCAGTGACTCAGAAGGGAATGAGACAGGGTTGTAGCCTTTCTCCAATGTTATTTAATCTGTATATTGCGCAAGCAGTAGAGGAAATCGAAGAAAAATCTGGAGTAGGAATTAATGTCCAGGGAGAAGAAATGAAAACTTTGAGGTTTGCCAGTGACATTGTAATTCTGACAGAGACAGCAAAGGACCTGAAAAAGCAGTTGAACGGAATGGGCAGTGTCTTGGAAGGAGGGTGTAAGACGAACATCAACTAAAGCAAAACGAGAATAATGGAATGAAGTCGAAGTAAATCAGGTGGTGCTGAGGGAATTAGATTAGGAAATGAGACACTTAAAGTAGTAAATGAGTTTTTTTACTTTGGCTGATGCTAGTCGATGTAGAGAGGATGTAAAATGGGGACTGGCAATGGCAAGAAAAGCGTTGATGAAGTAAAAAAGTTTGTTAACATCGAGTATAAATTTAAGTGTTAGGAATGCTTTTCTGAAAGTGTTTGTATGGAGTGTAGCCATGTACGGAAGTGAAACATGGACGGTATAAAGTTGAGGCAGGAAGAGAATAGAAGCTTTTGAAAAGTGGTGATAACAGAAGTATGCTGAAGTTTGGATGGATCTATCACGTAACTAATAAGGAGATACGGAAAAGAATTGGGGAGAAAAGAAATTTGTGGCATTACCTGACTAGAAGAAGGGGATCGGTTTGCAGGACACGTTCTGAATAAAGGGATCACCAGTTTAGTACAGGATTGAAGACCACAACAACAACAATGACAGACGACTAGCCCAACGACTCACTATCCTTTTATTCACTATCACGTCTCCGTAGATATTCGGCAAGCGTCTATGAGTATCTATGAGGCTTTCGTTTTCCGCCCAAAGAAAGTCAGTGGCAGCTCTCAGCCTGCATCACTCCTCCGTTACAGATGCCATTTTGAATATTGCCCATAAAGCCGCAACCTCTCGGGACTACATAAAACGATAGGCACTGATCGGAAATAATTCACTATGTTCAACAACAAATTCTTCACTTTTCGACCGAAATCGGGCGAAAAGAAAAATGTGTAGCATTACTTATTGGACGGCCCTTTCAGCCGAAGTGATTTTGGGTAATGGATAAGAAGATGTAATAACAAGCAGCTTCTGTTCCAGAGTTCACCACTTGTAGAGGTTAGAAAGCGGTGGCGTGCCAGTTTCTTGGCTCCCTTGTCACGGTATTTCCAATGGGCGAGGCATCTGGAGAACATGGTGGCAATGGCACCAGTCGAAAACTATTTGTATCGAGGTTGGTTAGGACAGCATGGGCACTATAAAGTCTTGCATTATCTTGTTGAAGCATAACGTCACGGATACCTCGAAGAGAGGAAAAACCTGTGTTGCCTATTAGTGGAGGAGTGGTAGAGGCACGTTTAGCCCCTAAGTGCGTTTTACATCAGTTGAACAATACTGATCTCTGTGGAGAGTGAGTCTGTGGTATCAGCCAGAGATCACCGTGCCACACCAAAATCGGCAACATATATCGATACCATAGATATTTTTCAAGTCTCGCTGCAACCTGCAGCGCTACATGGGAGGCACTCCTGCAGATCGCGCCTCCCCCCTCAGCACAGCAGCGCCCTCGCAACGGAGGTCAAAACAGAGGCGAGCGCGGAAGCACTCTCCCCAGTTTGTGACCTCAGCAGTAGCAGTCAACGTCATCAAGCACGTATGACTAATGAAGTATTCAAAGTTTTTAGATGGAGTTGCACTTTCGTAAATGTGGACTATCGTACCTCAAGAGAACAGTTTGTATAGTAGTGCATCACGTGAAGCTTTACTAGACACTTGCAGTTGTAAAATAACACTCATGTGACAAAGGACTGCGCTGAGTTAGGTAAATACTTTTGTAATATATGTAAGAAAGTAAATTAGTATTTCATGTGTTCTAGTTTCTATATACCACGTCACCGAGCAAAGAACCCACAACTATGACTGTACGATTGCAGTTTTATCTGGTCAGAACAGAGCCATGCGAGCGCTCGTATCGGTACCTGTACTTACGGAAACTCTTTGATTATAGTGGCTTACCTACCATTTCTTATGGTGTCTTGTGAGGTGGCACCTTCGCGGCGCCTTGAGCAGAATTCAAGCGCACTCGCCGTTCACACTTAGGCCTGTCTGCTGGGGGTTGAGCGGATCGGAACGAATACTGCTGAATCGAGGCCGGGGCTGGCTAACTGTTATCGTCCACTCACCGGATTTGAATGGCGCGTGTTTACTTTGGGTAGCGTGTGTACAATCTACTGGTGATTCGGCACTTCCCTCTGTTCGTGCGGCGCCGAACCATACTCTAGAGCTCGGCTAGCTCTCTCTCCTGCTGCCTTGGATGGCTGACGCGGCCACATACTCCGTTTCTTATTCTCCTGGGCCTGACGCACGAACAACGGTTGAGTACCATGCAGTTACGTAACGCCGCGGTTCGTGATAGCCCCTGTGCTTTGCTACTGAATTTCCTTTGGTATACTTCCCATATGCTGACTTGGCTTACACTGCTTGCCCGAAACTCTTAGCGTGGGTGGGTATCCCGGTAATAAAGACATATTCAAATTATGCATTCATTCGAATTAAGGAAAACTTGCATTTTATAGTGTTTTGTTTGAAAAATCTTAGTTTTTTTCCTGCGCTACAGGCACATGTGTTTTGTAGATTTAAGTTTTATCTTAATTTTTTTTGTTTCTATTGCCTATTAGCTTTAATATTTGCGTGCATTACTGGTGCGTGAACTTCACGGTTTTAATATTTTCTTAATATTTTTCATTGCCAGTTACGGTCAAAAGGTTCAAGTCTGTGTTGTAATCTACGTCGTTACGTAAATTCTACTCTGTCAACAAGTACTTGTACGCGAAGTAAACTCATTTGTCTGTCCTCATATCCTATACCATTTCTGGGGCCCATATGCTATTTGGCATATATGTAATTTAAATTGAATGTATTCTCCGTGTGTACATTTTAAAATGTATTCCGAACAGAGCAAGTATCTGGGGCATGGGCGTAACTCGAGCCGGTCACCATGGTTCTCCTAATTCGTATGCTTCAGCCCGTGTTTGACTTGAATTTTGTTGCGGCTATTAGTGCTTCGTAGCACTTAATAATTTGTTAACACTCCCTTTTGTAATTTTAGAAGTCACGTATTCTATTATCTTAAGAACTCTGACGTTTTATTCACGTTATGAAAATCTTGTTAACGCAGTAAGTACCTCTGGAACGATTTTATAATGTTTACAAAGTTTAAAATATTTGTTTGAGGTCGATTTAAAAATTAAATCTGTTCTCTTATAGAAAACGTTCTTTAAATACTTGCTAATTTATTTAGAGCATTCCCCCAAGGTCTATGGTTCGTAGTTATTGTTTTTAACTTGGTTTCTGTGGTGAATAAGTGTTGTTTGTCTTTGTAAATTAAAATCTGGTCTCTGTGTTAAACACATCAATATGTATACAGATTATCTTTTTTATGCTCAGCACCTTACCACTCCCTGATACCAGCTCCCTAACATTGCACACACATTATCTGGACTGGAGTGCTTGTTTCCGTGAGCACTGACTCTCAGGACACTGCAGTTTTCGATGTGACAATAAAACGTTCTACAGTTTACTTTCCGTGAAACTCTTCAAGGATTTCGAATCGTAGTGTTTTTGTTATGATCCAATTATGAAAACAAATTTTCTACTGAGAGGATAGGTCTGTACGGGTGACTGTGCTCCAACCGATTGAAAAGTATGTAGTAGAGACAGCTTCCGGAAGAAACTGAAAACAATTCAACTCTGCGATTAGGTCCAGAGGAGCGCACGATGCCTACCAGCCGCTGTGTCATCCTCTGCCACGAAGTGTTATTCACTTGTGTTATGGAGGGTCATGGGGCTAACACACTGCGCTGCCGGTATCTTGTAAGCTTCCTAGAGTTACAAGCCGCTACTTCTCAGTTAAGCAGCTCTTCAACTGTCATTACAAGGATGAGTAGGCGCCGATCCAGTCTTCACAACAAGGAAAGAAGTACCTAGCAATACCTGTAATTTAACCCATATTCTCCAAGTAGCAGTTGGACACGCTGAACGCTCGCAAGGAGAGGCCCCCAATTGTGGCATCGACTTCTTGAAACAATTATAGGTTAAAGTCCCAGGTATCAAGTCCTGCAAGCATTCATCCTGGTCGGCCCCCATTTGCGAGAAACCAACGAAAAATTTTGGCGTTACACGTGATGCCCTACAGCTTGAAAAATAAAGGTAAATCAGATAGGTTGCGTATTGTAATGGTTATAATGGAAGCCTATAGGCAAGAGCTTCTGTGCTATAATCTCGTCCGCTACATGGAACTTTCTCATTTTTAAATTCTTATGCAAATGACATTGATCATTATTTTTATTCCTTTAATGAATATAAATCTATTTTGTTATATTTCTATCCCTTTGTCACTTCATTTTCATCACCGCATTAACTGTCTCAATTGCTTACATCTACCTTTTTCCAGATGGAATCTTTATGCCTGTGAAATAAATTATTTTCGTTTCTCTTTTATAATATTTAAACATTTGAAAGTGTCCATCTATCGATCAACAAACAAAAAATAAATAATCTATTAACATGTGCAGTAGTGCCAAAAATGTAATTATCATTACAAGATGTACACCTTGTTGGATGGTAATTATGGACACACCAACATTAAAACATAAATTCTTGCAGCACTATTGACAAGATTCAACGAAAGAAGGTATTACACACGAAATGAAATTCAAGCAAAATATGGAATAGAAATAGTGATTACAATAATGTGAACGACTATGTAGGATGAGACATTAAATCGATGTTAATACATCGAAATTTTTAAAATCACATGTACCATGATCTGAAGTGGGATAAGAATTGTGGGAAGAAAAAAAAGAAAGCAATATTGAAAAAGTTAATAATGACAAGGGAATATAAATAAAAAGTTACATTTAAATCAAATAACTAAATAAAATAATGATTTCAATAACGATTCAAAAATAAAAATTTTCAAAGCACTTGATGAAATTCGAACTCAAAACTTTTTGCACATAAAGCCTGTACTTCGATCATTGCACTACCCAACCGGTGTGCTTCATATCTCTTTAAAACGAAATCCGAAATTATTTTCGTCAGTTACTTGTAACGTGGGCTCAACAGTGTGAATAGCTGCTGAGTGTAATACCAGGGACCTTAACCTACATCACCGCATAGATGGGTTCAAAAAATTGAGGCGCACCACCCAGCGGAAGAAGCCGACACTGTTATCCTCTGCTACGCATGCTTGCCGCTCGGAATAGATGTTACCTGTGTTTCAAAGATAAATAAAGTTAACTTAATGTCTATAACAGTTTACTGATTCTTCAACGTCCAGTCATAAGTTCTTCTTGAAAGCCGCATCACATCCAGCATTTTGCATATTGAATTATAGTTAATAGTGTGGCTCTTCCTCGATTTACGGAAACCAGCTGAAAATATTTTCTTGGCATCAAGGTTTCTTGCCACATTGATTCCCGCAATAGATGAGGCACATCTGTACCCACCCACCTACCTTACGTCTCAACAGTACCCAATAAGTATTGGTGTGTGCAGCACTCGTTCCGCGGCTCCTGCTACTGGTGTCTCGAGCTATTGTTCCAGCGGTAGGTTCGACGTCGATAAATTCGACGCCGGCATGTATAGAAATCCAATAACAGCCGGGGCGGCAGACAAAGGCTGCGCCCCTTTGCACGCTACTGGAGGGAGGCGGTGAGGGTCGCGTCAAACTTTGCCGAGGTCATCTCTCTTCGCGTGGAATTATGGGACTTGGAGAAAACGGCGACCTTGTGTGTTTCATTTTACACTGTTTTCAGAAAACTTTCGGTATGGCTATCTGTTACCTTCAGCCACGAAACAAAAGAAAACTTCGCATCAAGAGAAATACGACAATGTGACGCAGCGGAAGTAAGGAACAATGTTAGTCGATGACGACTTCCTATATAGTTCCAAAGGAACTGAGCCATCAAATTGTATGTACAAGTTGTTTCTAGCATGGAGCAACGTTTGTGTCCGGGGTTGCATTACCAATATTTTTTTGGAATGTGCGGTGGCGCCTGCCATAAAAAAATCTGGTATTACTTTTAAAAAAATGGTGATGTTTTAGAAACACCAAAAGGTGCTGATGAAATAAAACTTCATTCTCTACCAGTTTAAGTCATAGGGTCAGTAAGACCCGGCAATAAATTATTAATTTAAATATAACTTATGGTGCTTATAAATTTACGCTTTTCTTTCTCTTCATTACTACTTCCAATAAAAGAATCGTTATTCAATTTCTTTTGTAGCTGAAATTGTTACACTTAGATTCCTTGGATCACAGTGGCCCGATTGCTTTTCAAACTCACTTCTACACTTCTTTAATTGAGTATCCCGTTTCACTATATCGAAATCCATGTTCATATCAATGTACACAACAATGGAGGTAACTAATTCCTTTCGCAAAAATAAACACTGTATTGTTGCAGATGTAGATGCTGGAGAGTAAGAAATCAGCGAGCGCTTAATTGTTGAAGGAATACATTACATTTTTAACTATAGCAGAAAATACGATATTGCAGTGCCTGTGTTATTCCGAATTACACTACACTGCAGCGACTCAGCCGTCATGAAATACATGAAGCATAGTTGCGGATGAGGACAATCATCAGCTCTAGAGTGGAATGACAGTGGAAATTTTGGCCGGTCGTGGAGACGAACCCCAATTTTCCACCAGCACGAGAGGTCGCCTTACCATTTGAATATCCCAGCACAACTCACGGCCAGACCCAACTTCCGTATGTCGTCGGCCACGTGTCCACAAGCTGTACTTGTAGATCCATTGTGTATATTTCCGTATAGGGGAGACATTTTACTTGAAAGTCGTTTCCCCGTTGTCGGCGAATATTTACGATATTGCATTCACTTTGTAGCTCCGAACTACGATGCATTGTTCCTTTGGACACGCATGCATGTCCGAAAGACGTTAAAAGTAAACAGCAGGGCGACATTCGCTGCAATACAGGTGCAATATGTGTACAAATATGTGAGAAATAACATACAAGTCAAATATATGTTACACATGCGAACCCAGAGAGAACTGTGAGTAAAAGGCTCCTCCAGAGCTCCTGGATCGGTTCCAACCAAACGTGATACACATGTTGTCCGTAATTTGGAAAGCAATTCTTTGGGAGGGGATGAGAACCACTAACTTTCCATTTGGTTGTGGATGATAATGTGGCTATGGAGAGAGAAGGAGAGATGAGGAGATGGACGGAAAGAGAGGGAAGACGGAGATACTAGAGATACGGAGGACGAATTGCTAGTCCGACGGGAGAGAGGAGCAGATGGACAGAGAAAAGAGGGAGGAGGAGGTGTACAGAGAGAGGGGGGGAGCACGAGATATAGAAGAGAGAGAGAGGACAAGGGGGAGATTGAATAATAGACGATTGGAATAAATTCATACCCGAGCAACGCTTGGTACTTAGCCAGTTACTTACAGAAAATTGGGAGACGACATACATACGCGGCTAATCGCTGAGACTTCAAGAGACAGTCGTAGCTGGGCGCACGATCTATTGTCTCAGCTGAATGGGCGCGGACGCTGTGTTCACAGTCGCACATTTGACCAGGAGATGTCGACTTCGCGTGCGGACGCTGGTCGTAGCAGACTAGAATCTCAGATTCCGCTATTAGTGGAAACGAGAATCCCAGAAATAACACGGCTAGCAAAACGGCAGCATGTGGTGGTGTATTACTGACAAATCTTACTGCGTGACAGAACTCGGATCACTCGACGATTGGGAGTCTATGGTGGGAGTGCTACAGCTATGGGAGGAACTCGAAACCTGAAATACTCATTTCACAGGTGCAAAATTAATTAAAATCAAATTACTGCAGCTAGAGATTAAGAAAGTATTAAAAAAAGTGAACATCTTACTTAGATGAGAATGTGCTTCTAAACGAGCTATCGATAAGACGGATAGTTTATAAGTTACTCATGATGAAACATTTGTAAACATCTGTAAATACTGAAAATTAGAAGCGAGTTTAACAAACTAAGGATCCACAGATAGTGCTGAGGAGTTCTATCTCAATACAGAAACAAGGAGCAAGGAGCGTAACTGAGTGAAAGTGTGGCTCCACTAGTTCAGTACTGGCAGAACACCTCCGACTTGAACGCTATCAGCCATGAAAGTAACAAGGTCCAGTAACAAAAAAATCTACTACAAGAAAATTTCCAAATAAAAAAGTCATTCACAGAAGTATAGATATACTAGCTTAGCACCCGCTGCTTCGCTAGTGTAGACTGTATGGCCTGCACAGAGCGTTTTGTTTTTCTTTAATCGAATTTTTGTATTGTTCATAAGTTGCAACACCTTCTACAATTTTCACTCCAATTAAGGCCGTAGAAGCATAGTATTTTCCGAATGTATTTCTGACCAGAAAGTGATACTAGTAGCTGAAGTCCCAAGTTTTTGTTCATCTTTCCTTGTGGAGATATTTCCGGAGGAACTTTCATCCCGTAACACACATTTCATTATATATAACGGAGAAGTAAACACCAATTTTTATACTTTCAGCTTCAAAATTTTTAATATAAATTAATATTTTCTTAAAAATCTCATCCTCTATTTTACCGTCTAAGGGATTGAATTTCCGAAAGCAATGAAACACATACTTTTTTATTTCTAACTTAGACGCTAAATGCAAATTTTCATAGATTTAACTTTGAAAGTACTTTAATGACGAAATAATTTCATAAGACTTTTCATCCCCTATTTCATACCCTAAGGGGACTGAATTTCCAAAAACTTCGAAACATATATTTACTAAATTTTCTAACCGACAAATAACATACCAACTTTTATAGATGTAGCTTTAAAAACAATTTATTAGATTCTTTAATAATGATTTATTTTCATAAAACTTTCACCCAGTATTTTATCCCCTTAGTGGCCAACTTTCCAAACATGCTGAAACACGTATTCTTTTACCTCTGACTGAAATATCAAATAATAGTTTTCATAGTTCTAGTTTGAAAATTGTCTTCATAGTGACATATTTCCAAAAGCCCGTCTTCCCCTATTTCACCCTCGCAGTGTTGGAATTTCAAACTATTGCTTCTTAAACGATGCCTACAGTATAAGATCCATGCCCTCTCCTAATTTCAAGTTCCTATCCTTAGTGGTTTACGCTGTACGATGATAACTCAATGAATCACCCCTTACGGGTTGAATTTCCAAAAACAGTTCAACACATATTTCTTTCATTTCTAACAGAGACGCCAAACACAAATTTTCAAAGATTTAGCTTTAAAAATGCTTTCATAATTAAATATTTTCATTAAACATTTCATCCTCTATTTCATCCCCTTATGGGATGAATTTTCAGAAACACTTAAACACGTACTTTATTTTTAATTTACAAGCGAGAAGTCAAATACCAGTTTTCCTAGGTGTTAGCTTTAAAAAAATACATTAGTAGTTCTCTACTAACGATTTACTTAAAAGAAAGCTTCCCACCATTTCACTCCCCATAGGGGTTAAATTTCCAAAAACATTGAACGCGTATTTCTTTATTTCTGACCGAGAAACCAAAACCAATTTTCGTAGATCTAGCTTCAAAATTGCCCTAATAGCGACATATTTTCAGCAAACTTTTCATTTACAGCGCTTACAGTATAAGATCAACGCCTCTTCCAAATTTCAAGTTTCTATCCTTAGCGGATTGAGCTGGGCAATGATGAGTCGGTGAGTGAGTCTGTCAGTGGGAACACTGCCTTTTCTACGTAAATATGGTCACCTGGTGTCCGTCCTAACAGTTAGTTTGTCAGGTACATTTTCTCTGGTGTTTCGGCATTGTGTGGCTGGAGGCAGTCCAAACGCTTCTACTCATTCTGTATTTCATGCGACGTCCAGTATCAGTAAAACTCGAAGTATAACCGGGTGTCCAGCAGCCACTAAGCACCGCTGCGTCATGGCGGTAGCAGTCAGTGGGGGTCAATTCGGTGGTGTCACTGTGGGGTACTGGTAATACTTCCAGTTTTATTGCACTGTTAATAAATATAGAGAAAACAAATATTTCACTACACCAATTTTGGACCGTTCCGTCGAATGGGCACGTAAAATTCCGCACTGAAAATAATTTTGTTTGCAACGGTATTTAACCGACGCATTCCGTCGACACTGGGCGTCTCGTAACATGCATGATGAGTAGCTGCACATTGAAACAACGAAACTGGAAATATCTGACGAAACACCAAAGAATATGCTCCTGCCGGCTCAGATGAGGGGCACTCTGTATGTATACCAGAACGGAAGAACCACACAGCCACAAAAACAAAACTAAAGGAAAACATAGTAACCGAGGTGGACATGTATTTATGAAACATAAAAACGAAAATATATCCTACCCATTCAGTCAAAAATGTTTCAAGACCGGATTAATAACTAATAGGTAAAGGTTAAGGTGGTGGTTTTAAAGCTTCAGATGTTCCATAAAGTCTTCCCCAACTCAAGTACAATACACAAACGTTCATACAACCACGTGATATTGTCACGAAAGCCCTTCTTTGGGACTGTGCTGTACTCGCACGTCACACTGACTTCAGTGTCAGTTATTTCATCAAAATGTTGGCATTTAATACGAAGTTCTGTACTTTGTCGTTTTGTGGTAGGCCGTATTGATGACACGAAGTAATTATTTTCTCCAGAAAAGAACTATCCGGTAATCAAGGTCTTCGGGAGAAACGCAGAAAGCACTTTTCTCCTCTTCAAAACGTTGTTGAGAGTCTTGAACAACTGATTCGGCAATGTTGCTCCAGGGCGATTTGTGTGACGCAACAACGTTTACACAGTGCGACTGCTCGTCCGCCAGTCGCAACTGACTGGTCAAATGCGTGTCTGTCGTTTACAGTTGTTGATTGATGCTGCTGCCATATATACTTTGCTCAAGTCGCTTGTGCTCTAGGAACGTAATCTCTAGGGTTCGGGTAAATATATATTAAAAATTACAAAATATGTAAATATAATATGGGCTTAAAATATAAAATATGAAAAAACTATGGACACAAGAAACTACTATTTTCAAATATACCACACTTTATTATACCAAAAACAAACAGTTTTATGCTTCTTCTGTCTCAATGGCATTGTTTCTATGGTTACACTACACAGTCACATGCTTTCTTTTACTTTTCAAAATTAAAACTATTTCTGTTTGAGCGGAACAACGCCTTGTACTGACTGAAAGGTCTTTCAACGTTGTACTAAGTGACTGGGGCAAACTTAAATTTGCACGGTTCTGTTGAGTGAGGGGCGTCAAATTTGTCATCTATTGTCCGCACAGCGTACTGTTTATTTCTGTCAGCAGTTTAAAGCCTTTATTTTTCTCAAGTACGTAGTTTACTTTTTGCTTTAACAACTCATCTGATTCTCTAATTTTCATTTTTATGCCTTCGATAATCTTTACACTGTCTTTCGATGATGTTGAAGGATTTTCCAGTTCTTAACCTGACGCGATAGAAAATAATAATTGCTTTTTATGTACACTAAATCACTCCGTACATTAGGTATCATTTTCAGAAAGTATTTTTGCATTCAAAATACAACTAGACTCATGTTCAAACTGAAAAATAATTGCTTTTTGTCACTGAAATACTCACAGTAGTATTCAACAGCTTCTAGCCATGTTCCCCAAAGTGTCAGTACTGGTTGCGGTGCCAAAATAATATCGGGATACAGCTCTTAAAATTTTTAGCTCCTACTAGGAGCTTTCAAAAATATTTTTTTCACGTTTGATAGTAATCTAGCAACATTTTTGTAATTTGGCCTTATGCATTCACTTAATCTATTAATTCCATGTGCCAAGCACGTTACATGGATCATTTTCGGATATGAAACATTCAGGACATCTGCAGCATTAAGCATATAAGGAGCAGCTTCGGTCACTGGCGAGAAAAGTTGTTCGTGTCTTACGCCACTAGGCAGTAAAACACTCATAGCATGATTAAAGAGCTTTGCTGACGTTTGATGGCTACATTTAGGAAGTTCTTCATACGCCAATAGAAAGGATTTGTTCTATTTATCTTCAGTCTTCCAGTCACTACAATGCCATTGCATCACCCTTGGGGGGCCCACACTTGCATAAATTGCGGCCCATATGGTGCCGTCTCGAACTGACGCCAAACAATCCTCGTAAATGCTGCTGACGTAGTTTTCTAAGAGTATATTCGTCAGGAATATGTTTGCCTGAATACTTCTCTAGGAAGCTTTAAACACTGGGTTATTTAATTTCCATAAAGGCATATTTGCACAAATCATGGCGTAACATAAAACTTTGCGAGCCACTGGCTGTTACACCAGAAAAAAACTGTTGTCTGAATTTATTCTTCCTTATAACCTTAACCTTATGTTTTGTGGTGGATATGTGCTATGACGTTAGAAAGTGTTGCTCAGTCGACACGGATTACAAAGAATTGCTTTACTATCTGTACTCAAAGACTGCTTTGGGAAACCTTCACTGTATTTTTGCAATTTGAAAGACAACATATGCTTATCATTCGCCATTTTTATGTTTATGTAAAAGACCACACGCGCGCAGATTGAGATACGCAACTTTTGTACTTGGAAGAAAATATATGTAAATAACACAATGACGCGTAGCGGGGAACCGCTTTGTTAGCAACAATGAATGATACGGACGTGGAGTTACACATACGGCTAGCGTACTACTTGTGGAGGTGCGCGTCAGACGTTGCGCGTTGAACCAAACAGTCGAATACAACAATGAGGAAACGTTTAAAGCTGCAGCCTTGTTGTTCTCATCGCCTCCATGAACGAGCCCGCTTGATTGTAAGGTCTAATTGTTTTGAGTTCACGTGGACAGTTGGATGACGAAACAGAAAAACTGGAGGAATAGAAATAATGTAGCATATCTACGACGAAGACTTCTTAGTGAGCCCTTGCATCCTAGTTTCGACTGGTATATTTCACGGACGCCGAGGATACTGACAACCTTTCTTATTAAAAGAAATTGCGTTTTAGCTGCCTTAATTTAATATCATGTTCATTACTACAAACAAGTACCACGTTTGATAATAGTGTGTTTATTAATGTGCTTTCACGAATTTTTGTAACTATGCTGAGGCATTTGCATAGCAGGAAATGACTGGTGGGGAAGGGTATGCTGACAGCAGTGCACAATGTTCAGCCTTGCCGTCAAAAACCTCATTGCAATGCTTCAATCTCCGGAAGAGATTATGCTTCTTCCCTCTTCCCATAATCCCTGGGAAGCAACACTAATGGCCTGCAGGCTGAAAGACTAGGCTGCTTCAGATGGTGAGATTCGTGTTTTCGGCTTGTCCATTCCGAGGCTATGAATCGCGCTTTGAAGTGTCATTCAAAGAACTTCTTAATTCTGTTATGACTGAAAAGATCGGCATATATAAAATCACGTAACACTGAAAATTTGGATTTATGAAATTTTGATGTAAAAATATGGACTAAACTTTGAAATATGAGCAAATATGGACTTAATTTTGAAATATGGAAAGTGAAAGTCACATTATCAGACTCCAAATGTCATGACTGGTGTGGAAAACTTTAAGAGTGAAAATTACTTGAAATGAAAATATGTGTTTACATATTAATCCGGGCCCTAATAATCTATGGAACACTTTGGACCGACAGTACATGTCAATGAATTGCTGTATGCAAGAAAATCGAAGCACCAGCATGTAGAGGGCCGTGGGTTATGTTGTTGTTGTTGTTGTGGTCTTCAGTCCTGAGACTGGTTTGATGCAGCTCTCCATGCTACTCTATCCTGTGCAAGCTTCATCTCCCAGTACCTACTGCAACCTACATCCTTCTGAATCTGCTTAGTGTATCCATCTCTTGGTCTCCCTCTACGATTTTTACCCTCCACGCTGCCCTCCAATGCTAAATTTGTGATCCCTTGATGCCTCAAAACATGTCCTACCAACCGATCCCTTCTTCTAGTCAAGTTGTGCCACAAACTTCTCTTCTCCCCAATCCTATTCAATACCTCCTCATTAGTTACGTGATCTACCCACCTTATCTTCAGCATTCTTCTGTAGCACCACATTTCGAAAGCTTCTAGTCTCTTCTTGTCCAAACTGGTTATCGTCCATGTTTCACTTCCATACATGGCTACACTCCGTACAAATACTTTCAGAAACGACTTCCTGACATTTAAATCTATACTCGATGTTAACAAATTTCTCTTCTTCAGAAACGATTTCCTTGCCATTGCCAGTCTACATTTTATATCCTCTCTACTTCGACCATCATCAGTTATTTTACTCCCTAAATAGCAAAATTCCTTTACTACTTTAAGTGTCTCATTTCCTAATTAGTCCCCTCAGCATCACCCGATTTAATTTGACTGCATTCCATTATCCTCGTTTTGCTTTTATTGATGTTTATCTTATATCCTCCTTTCAAGACACTGTCCATTCCGTTCAACTGCTCTTCCAAGTCCTTTGCTGTCTCTGACAGAATTACAATGTCATCGGTGAACCTCAAAGTTTTTACTTCTTCTCCATGAATTTTAATACCTACTCCGAATTTTTCTTTTGTTTCCTTTACTGCTTGCTCAATATACAGATTGAATAACATCGGGGAGAGGCTACAACCCTGTCTCACTCCTTTCCCAACCACTGCTTCCCTTTCATGCCCCTCGACTCTTATAACTGCCATCTGGTTTCTGTACAAATTGTAAGTAGCCTTTCGCTCCCTGTATTTCACCCCTGCCACCTTCAGAATTTGAAAGAGAGTATTTCAGTTAACGTTGTCAAAAGCTTTCTCTAAGTCTACAAATGCTAGAAACGTAGGTTTGCCTTTTCTTAATCTTTCTTCTAAGATAAGTCGTAAGGTTAGTATTGCCTCACGCGTTCCAGCATTTCTACGGAATCCAAACTGATCTTCCCCGAGGTCCGCTTCTACCAGTTTTTCCATTCGTCTGTAAAGAATTCGTGTTAGTATTTTACAGCTGTGACTTATGAAACTGATAGTTCGGTAATTTTCACATCTGTCAACACCTGCTTTCTTTGGGATTGGAATTATTATATTCTTCTTGAAGTCTGTGGGTATTTCGCCTGTCTCATACATCTTGCTCCCCAGATGGTAGAGTTTTGTCATGACTGGCTCTCCCAAGGCCATCAGTAGTTCTAATGGAATGTTGTCTACTCCCGGGGCCTTGTTTCGACTCAGGTCTTTCAGTGCTCTGTCAAACTCTTCACACAGTATCTTATCTCCCATTTCATCTTCATCTACATCTTCTTCCATTTCCATAATATTGTCCTCAAGTACATCGCCCTTGTATAAACCCTCTATGTACTCCTTCCACCTTCCTGCCTTCCCTTCTTTGCTTAGAACTGGGTTGCCATCTGAGCTCTTGATATTCATACAAGTGGTTCTCTTCTCTCCAAAGGTCTCTTTAATTTTCCTGTCGGCAGTACATATCTTACCCCTAGTGAGACAAGCCTCTACATCCTTACATTTGTCCTCTAGCCATCCCTGCTTAGCCATTTTGCACTTCCTGTCGATCTCATTTTTGAGACGTTTGTATTCCTTTTTGCCTGCTTCATTTACTGCATTTTTATATTTTCTCCTTTCATCAATTAAATTCAATATTTCTTCTGTTACCCAAGGATTTCTATTAGCCCTCGTCTTTTTACCTACTTGATCCTCTGCTGCCTTCACTACTTCATACCTCAGAGCTACCCATTCTTCTTCTACTGTATTTCTTTGCCCCATTCCTGTCAATTGTTCCCTTATGCTCTCGCTGAAACTCTGTACAACCTCTGGTTCTTTCAGTTTATCCAGGTCCCATCTCCTTAAATTCCCACCTTTTTGCAGTTTCTTCAGTTTCAATCTGCAGTTCATAACCAATAGATTGTGGTCAGAATCCACATCTGCCCCTGGAAATGTCTTACAATTTAAAACCAGGTTCCTAAATCTCTGTCTTACCATTATATAATCTATCTGATACCTTTTAGTATCTCCAGGATTCTTCCAGGTATACAACCTTCTTTCATGGTTCTTGAACCAAGTGTTAGCTATGATTAAGTTATGCTCTGTGCAAAATTCTACAAGGCGGCTTCCTCTTTCATTTCTTCCCCCCAATCCATATTCACCTACTATGTTTCCTTCTCTCCCTTTTCCTACTGACGAATTCCAGTCACCCATGACTGTTAAATTTACGTCTCCCTTCACTACCTGAATAATTTCTTTTATCTCGTCATACATTTCATCAATTTCTTCATCATCTGCAGAGCTAGTTGGCATATAAACTTGTACTACTGTAGTAGGCATGGTCTTTGTGTCTATCTTGGCCACAATAATGCGTTCACTATGCTGTTTGTAGTAGCTAACCCGCACTCCTATTTTTTTATTCATTATTAAACCTACTCCTGCATTACCCCTATTTGATTTTGTATTTATAACCCTGTAATCACCTGACCAAAAGTCTTGTTCCTCCTGCCACCGAACTTCACTAATTCCCACTATATCTAACTTTAACCTATCCATTTCCCTTTTCAAATTTTCTAACCTACCTGCCCGATTAAGGGATCTGACATTCCACGCTCCGATCCGTAGAATGCCAGATTTCTTTCTCCATCTAACGACGTCCTCTTGAGTAGTCCCCACCCGGAGATCCGAATGGGGGACTATTTTACCTCCGGAATATTTTACCCAAGAGGACGCCATCATCATTTAATCATACAGTAAAGCTGCATGTCCTCGGGAAAAATTACGGCTGTAGCTTCCCCTTGCTTTCAGCCGTTCGCAGTACCAGCACAGCAAGGCCGTTTTGGTTAATGTTACAAGGCCAGATCAGTCAATCATCCAGACTGTTGCCCCTGCAACTACTGAAAAGGCTGCTGCCCCTCTTCAGGAACCACATGTTTGTCTGGCCTCTCAATAGATACCCCTCCGTTGTGGTTGCACCTAGGTACGGCCATCTGTATCGCTGAGGCACGCAAGCCTCCCCACCAACGGCAAGGTCCATGGTTCATGGGGGGGGGGGGGGGGGGGTTATAGTACTAGTTTAAAACATGAGATCTGTTTGTGATCTCGGCAAACAGATTTTTTAAGAAAAACGGTAACTGTGACCACTGAAGATACTTTGAAATGGAGTGAAATGTATCTGTTCTAAATATGATTTTTGTTACAGTTGCAAAGGACAGAATATATCTCATATGACTTAAAGCTTGGAATGCGGAAGAGAGGCTGAAACACAGAAAACAGCATTAAAATAGATATTTTGGTGTCCATGTAAAACTTATTTTATAATGTATATCGTGTAACTATTTGTAATGGTTGCAAGCTCACGTCTTAGTGAAATTTATGCAAACCATGTACAACTGACACCGAATAGAATTTTGGTAGCACCCTTCTTTTCTTTTGGAAATGTGTTTTCGAAGTGGAATTTTCCTTTGTAGCCTATTAGTGAATATAAGTATGTAAAATTAAAATCTTTTTTACTTTTAAATCATCTCTAAAAGTAGATACCTTCAGGGAAACTGTATTTTGCAGAATTGTTTGCGTACACAGAATTCACTCCGCTGCAAGAACCGCGTTCTTTGGGTAGAAGAAACCAGCGCGGAGCAGAAGCTGCCTGCGTAATAACGTTAATTGAAAGAGAAGCCTGCCACGCTCGTCATAATGAGCAGGAATACTCACCTGAGAACAGCGCGGCAAACTCGCTGGAAGCAGATTAATTAACTCCCCGGCAGTCCAATATCGCGAGGCGGCTCACCGAGCGAAGAGGCTGCTGATGAGATTTCTTGCGTCTATCGCTCCCGCACTTCGGCAACCTGGAGGGAAGCGAAAACAAGAGAGAAAAAACGGGGTAAAAACGGGAAGCTGAAGTTGATATGAAGGTGTTTTGACTAAGATTAATGTTCGACAGTGAAAAATGGCCCGGAATGTGTGAGTGTGTGTGTGTGTGTGTGTGTGTGTGAGTGTGTGTGTGTGTGTGCGTGAGGCTGCGGAGCATCTGGGATAATTCGGCAGTCAACAGGTGGCGAGAGACGGGCGAACACGACCGTAATCCCCCGCTCTCTTGAGCCACAATTTCTCTTTAGCTCCGTTTCCTTCTTCATTTCCTGCGCCTTCTGGAAACACTGAGCTGCGCAGATATGTTAATCTCCTGAACGAAAGCGCATCGTGCTTACACTAATCTCCATATTTTCAGTGTTTTTAGGAGAAGCCAAATTAATTTTGAGGAATAAAATAGAGCAATGTCGTAAATATACGGTGCAACCGTGTAGATTAATTCGTTTATCATTTATTTTTCGCACAAATTTTGAGAGTCTGACTGTTGGGATTCTATAATGTGTAACAGCTTTTGTATATTTTCACAAAATTCCTTTGGGAGAAACTCTGTCGGCAGACGCTTTACGCTGAGGCGCTCAAATAGTGGTTTTAATGCTTCACTGATCTTATTTTGTGAGCCAAGAAGCAAATGAGAATTTTCTTACTCTTTGCTGAATGTGCTCACAAGGGGAACGCCCCTACTCGTCATCGCTATTTTGTTGACATTTATGGTATATGCTTGGTTGTGGCACAAATGAATGTGACAGCGGTGTGAGCTTCGAAGTGTCAGACCTTCAGAACAAAATAGCAATTTCGGTGCGTGAAATTTATGTTAGTATTGTTTCCAGGCAGCGGCTGGAGCAGCGAGAAGAAAACAATCATAATCCGATGATCGTGCGATCGAGTCCTTTTACGGATACATTCTTGTTTTCAATTTCTACGTTACTTGCACCACATAGAAACTAAAACACTTCTAAGCATATTCGATTTATTAATATTTTCCTATAAGGTATGAAAAAGAAAGCCAAAGGAAATTTTAATGGCTGAATATGTGGCAATATAAAGGAATGTCTTCATTACTTCATCAAAATGTGCGGAAACTAACAGCCTCATACGAAAAGTGACAGATGTGACGAAGCCTTACACGCAGAATAATTAATTTTTCTGTAAAGTGAATTCTGGAAAGGACAAACAAATCTACATCTGTACGACGACAATTACCAAACTGAAAAAGGATCGCCATAATGTAGTATCAAAGTGATTCCCCACCCAAATGCACTCGCAGGTGGAACGCTGCAACGTCTCTCTTTATAGTCAGGTAATGGGTTTGTTGGATGAGAACTTACGTCGGTAATAGAGGTACTAATTTTTTTTGAAATTTGGGAAATCTGCATAAAAATACTTTTAATTTTCAATACATGGTGAAACGGTTTGATAGGCGTGGTTTGCCACCACACCGCGCGATAAGACTAAAGCATTTACAGGTGTAAATAAAATCTGCTTTTGTATAAGTACCCAAAAACTATTCTGCATTTGTAAAAATACGTCGTTATAACGTGTGTGAGCTGCCAAAAAGTTATTGCTTTCTCTGTTTTGACAACGAAAATCGTAAATCACCAACTGTATTATTTTATTATACGGTGTTCTCTTCTTCTTCCTTCTTCGAGTCTTCTATATCTTGCGGCGTCCCTCGCATCCAAGTTTCCATCTCCTTCTATTTTGTCACATCTCTTCTTGCGTGCCTGTGCCCTGGACCACACACCTCAATAAATGGTTCCAGTGTAGCTGTGGTATTCTTCTTTTTCTGTGTCGTGTAGGTCTTCAGAGCCGTATTTTAGAAGGCCACGTTTTCTCTGGCGTATTTCTAAGATGTCCGTACCATGTTAGTCTGTTTCCAATTGGTCGACAATATCCTTAATAACTCCCATCTGTTCTCGTACGTCTTCATTTCTTATTATGTCTCTTCTTATTACTTCACAATTTCGTTCCCTAGTTCTCTTGTACGCCTTGAATCTCTTACTGGAAATTTATTTGCGATTACGGCTTTTCGCTGACCATCCCTTATCGTGGCTTTTATGAAATTATTAATTAATGCAGTATATTGAGTATTGTTTTGGTTTATTAGTAGCGTCAAGTAACCGAAAAACTGAAAAAAGTTCATCCGTGGAGAATCAACGCCACGGGTATGGGATTACCATTTTGTGCTCTTTCCGCTGCGCCGACGTCTGTCGGCACAATACGTTATCATAAATGGCTCAGGGCTCGCCCGGCAGGCGCCTGAAATGCTGTTTCTTTTTGTAAAAGCTTGGTCATCTGGAGCTCTCACTTCTACCATTTTCATGTCTGGCCAAGCCCGGCACATATCAAAATTGCCATCAAATCGGTGATGACGAATTAATGCGGAACCCTTGTCAGCTATGACTCATATTTCACAATGTGATGTTGTATACCTGGAAGAAACTGGCATCGGCGTATTGCGGTGCGAATACCGTAGTCCATGAACGTCTCTTCGACCGACTTAAGGTTCCAGCTTACTGCTGGACTAGCATTTTTGGGAGAAAACAGTGGAGAGTCACACTGAGATTACGATTATTCCAGCTGTATCGAAGTTCTATGATAAGAGATATTTGAGACAGTTTCTAGTTGTCACCGAATTTCGACTCAAACGCTGATCACAGTTTTTTACAGGCAGTGTGCTGCCCATTAGGATACCCGAATACGTCTGGTGGAGCGTTTCTTCGAGTTCTTTGTTTCACTTCTTTACTCCCATATGTCACATCTCAAACTCTGCAGCTTCTCCGCTGAAGTTATCTGTTAAGATTATATGCTACTCCAGGAGTTTAGTAACAGAACCTAAATGGAGCTCGATGGGAATTAGGGTTGAGAGAAATTAGGGGATGAAGACTATTATCAATTTGAACTCTTTAATCAGGCTGTACGACATGCACCGATAATACTAGTACCAGATCATCTTCGAGTGTATGCAAACGCTACCAAATACACTGATCAGCCAAAATATTACGAATACTGCCCACTTCAGGGTTGAGTGCCTCATGGTCAGTTTGCGGCCAGGTGACGTAGTAACAAATATTATGGAAACCGAGCAGAGACGTATTGGAGGTTATCCTAGAAACGATATGTGCTGAAAATGGAGAAATACACTGAGACAATCAACTTTGCCAGAGGGCAATACAAAGAACCTGCGAGCATCTCGAAAACGGGACTTGGGAGGCTTGTCTGCTCTGTAAAGCAAGATACACTACTGGCCATTGAAATTGCAACACCACGAAGATGACGTGCTACAGACGCGAAATTTAACCGACAAGAAGAAGATGCTGTGATATGCAAATGATTAGCTTTTCAGAGCATTCACACAAGGTTGGCGCCGGTGGCGACACCTACAACGTGCTGACAGGAGGAAAGTTTCCAACCGATTTCTCATACACAAACTGCAGTTGACCGGCGTTGCCTGGTGAAAAGTTGTTGTGATGCCTCGTGTAAGGAGGAGAAATGCGTACCATCAGTTTCCGACTTTGATAAATGTCGGATTGTAGCCTATCGCGATTGCGGTTTATCGTATCGCGACATTGCTGCTCGTGTTGGTCGAGATCCAATGACTGTTAGAATATGGAATCGGTGGGTTCAGGAGGGTAATAAGGAAAGGCGTGCTAGATCCCAGCGGCCCCGTATCACTAGCAGTCGAGATGACAGGCATCTTATCGGCATGGCTGTAACGGATCGTGCAGCCACGTCTCGATCCCCGAGTCAACAGATGGGGACGTTTGCAAGACAACAATCATCTGCACGAACAGTTCGACGACGTTTGCAGCAGCATGGACTATCAGTTCGGAGACCATGGCTGTGGTTACCCTTGACGCTGCATCACAGACAGGAGCGCCTGCGATGGTGTACTCAACGACGAACCTGGGTGCACGAATGGCAAAACGTCATTTTTCGGATGAATCCAGGTTCTGTTTGGAGCATCATGACATCGCGGTGAACGCACATTGGAAGCGTGTATTCGTCATCGCCATACTGGCGTATCACTCGGCGTGATGGTATGGAGTGCCATTGGTTACACGTCTCGGTCACCTCTTGTTCGCAGTGACGGCAATTTGAACAGTGGACGTTACATTTCAGATGTGTTACGACCCGTGGCTCTACCCTTCATTCGATCCCTGCGAAACCCTACATTTCAGCAGGATAATGCACGACAGCATGTTGCAGGTCCTGTACGGACCTTTCTGGATACAGAAAATGTTCGACTGCTGCCCTGGCCAGCACATTCTACAGATCTATCACCAATTGAAAACGTCTTTTCAGTGGTGGCCGAGCAACTGGTTCGTCACAATATGCACCCAAATTGCGTGAAAATGTAATCACATGTGAGTTCTAGTACAATATATTTGTCCAATGAATACCCGTTTATCATCTGCATTTCTTTTTTGTTTAGCAATTTTAATGGCCATTAGGGTACATGGCGATTTCTGGCACCTCTGGCGAAAGAGCACAATGCCAGTGGACGGACATGTGTTCTGGAGCACAGCATTCAGCGCACATTTTAGGGGCTCCGCAGCAGACGACCGCACGTTGGATATGTTGGCCCAATGACATCGATTGTAGTGGGCTCGCTATCATCGAGAATGGAGAATGTATCACTGGAAACGTGTCGGCTCCTCGGATGAATCACGTTTTCGCTACACCAGGTCGATGGTCGTCTCCACAAACGCCGTCATCCGAGCCAACGTCTGCTCGAAACGTGCACCGCGCCACGCAAGCAGGCTGGTGGGAGTATTATTAGGCTGAGAGTGACAATCTCCTGCGCTTGCATGGGAACTAAGGTAGTAATCGAATAAACGATATTAGCTGCGGACCACCTGCATCCTGTCGTGCTTGATGTCTTCCCTGATGACGATGCCATCTTTCAGCAGTGTAATTGTCCCTGTCTCGGAGCCAGAATCGCTCAATGGTGGTACGAGGAGCATGATAGGGAAACCACGTTAATGTCTTGGCC
Source organism: Schistocerca americana (assembly GCF_021461395.2). Classification (NCBI taxonomy): domain Eukaryota; kingdom Metazoa; phylum Arthropoda; class Insecta; order Orthoptera; family Acrididae; genus Schistocerca; species Schistocerca americana. The sequence continues at coordinate 479,350,440 of NC_060121.1, forward strand.
ACCAAATTCGTATGATGTGAATGCAATTTTTCCCATCAGGGTCGCTATCGAGCGCCACCACCTAGTACACAAATCAGATATTTACAGGAATTTTATGACTTGTGCGTAGACACCTGCTGCCACATAGCGCTACAAATCTACCAGCCACACGCCAGCGCCTCCATTCCATCTATCTCACTGACAACCCTTTGTATTCGCACTGTGCTGTCGCCGATTCAGATGCGCACCGCCTCACATGTGCTGTGACAGGCAGATGCTGGGATCTTGTACAATGTATGCTGACGCTCCTTTTCCGAAGACAGCCAGAGTCTATCACGCCCGACGAACTCCTACACCCAGATACCACTTACGTTCCCACTGTAAGAACGATGGCCGTCAACTGGCTGAAGGGCTTACATTTTGCAGGCCGCTCCCGAAAAGGCTCTAGACTTTTGAGGCCAACTGACTACGACTCATGAGGCGTTCCACCACCATGCACTGTACCGCACACGACTATCAAACTATTTAGGCGCATTATTCGAGAATCCTCGTGCTCATTAGGGCGTTCCGTGTACTAGAAGGCACACTTATAAATGATTCACGACACACGATTGATCCTCAGAAGCAAGTGTTTTAGAGGAAGTCCCCCTTACATTCATTACGCGAAGACGACTCGGAAGCGTCTGGTGGCGGTAGTAGGATGTAATGTGTGTATATATGTATTTGTATGTGTGTATATGTATCTATAAAACTAAATTAATACATATATGTAGATGTATACTTATAAATAAGTAAATTTGATCCAATAAAGTTCTCTAGATCCTATCGAACCCCTTTCCTTTCCCTGGCGCTTGGAGGGCGGGAACGGGACATTGAGGCCAAGCTTCGGAAGACCACCCCTGCCCTCTTTGCCCCCGACCCTTCTCTCAGTGATTAAAAAAAAAAAAGTGGGAGAGAGAGAGAGAGAGAGAGAGAGAGAGAGAGAACCGTAGAAGCGGTGTTACGCAGAATCGGTGATATATTGCGTTACAAAGATGACCCAACAAGCTATTATGTGGGCAGTAGTAATGTCTTGGCTCGTCACTATATTAGAAAGTCTGTAATGCGTTTTCTCATTTTGACAGAGTCAGTAATGGACTCCGGCTACAGTCTGGCAACGAGATGTAATTTGTTATTGTAATCTGTGGGTGGAGGCCTATTGCAGCTTTTATGTGGTTTCTTAGGGAGGAAAAAGTACGACTGGAACAAAGAAAAACGTGCGACTACGTAGCTTTTAAACACTGGCACTATGGTGTCACACCGCGGCGAAAGTCAGATACAAAGCATTGTTATTCACGTTACAGCCATTGGGATTATATTGTATCGTAAGAGATAACTGGAAGCGCTTGGAAGTGTTGTGAACGAAATTATATATGCACCGAACAAACATTTGTATATAATGTGGATGAAGTTTTAAAGTAGCTCGTCGTGAGTGTAGGTTTTATAAATTCCCTGAGGTACGTGATTGTATGACACTGGTTGTTGTACACTGGATACCTTATTTTGACTCGGCAAATCAACAACGTAGAATATTATCTGAAAGTTGAAATTTCACATTAATTTTCTAAAGGTGCCAAAATCTGTAAGTGTATCCATTGTAAACCAGATTCTGTGTTCATTTGCGTAGCTTTGTGAAACTGCAGACCTTAAGTTTTCAAAACTCGCTGGAGTTACCAGTAGAAACCCGAACACAGTAATTTCGAGGAACTGATGCAAGAATAGCACTGTACTGACACCGTGGAGCTGCGGTGAGTTTTAACCGCAGAAGCCACTGTGCCGCAAATGTTGGTACGGGCGGTGCTAATAAATGTTCTCTTAAACCCAAATAATCGTAATGTGGGACAATGATGTTATTGTTTCAAAAATTAACATAGCTAAATTAATAATTGCATGCCCATTACTTCAGTTTGTAAGGTACTTGAATTACGCAACCATTACGGCACCTCACCTGAACGTCTTGATACCAGCTATATTCTACTGTGTTTCTGCAAAGTAGTTGACATATTTCTGAGACAACATTCAGATTTGGTTTCATTTGTGATACATCGGAATATTTATATTGCAATGATATTATTCTTATGTGTATTCTTTCTTTTGTCACTATGATCTTTGACGTACTTGTAACTCTGAGTTTTGGGCGCGTAAGCGATTATTAGTTGGTTGTTGACTTGTTAGAGAGTCGGACCTTGAGAAAGTCAAGTGATGGACGTCATCTTGGAAAGACGCATAACGTAGTCCGCTTATAAAATGTGAACTTTAACAGTGACTGTGAGAAAGATGTTTTCAAGTATGTTTTGTATTGTGAAGTGATGTTTAGTGTGTCGCGTGATATTGCAGTAAAAGTAATTAAAAGGAGGTGTAACTTGATTTCGGAGTGCTGATTATTTTTTTACATCACCATTGTCCAGCAAAAGTGTAATCTCCCAGAATGGTGTGTGATGCGCATCTACATAACTTTTGAATATAGCAGGATAAAACCTAGGCCTCTTTACATTCGAGCTTGGAATCATAATCACCTAGATTTTCATCGATTGAGCCATGATAATACGAGACCAGCGTGGGAAACACAAAAAGATGAGTGCCTAGTTTTTATTATTATTACATGAAATGACTACTAACAGTGCTCTAATGACACCTGCCACATAATATGACTGATGTCCGAAAATGCAGTATTTAGCAGCGTGAGCAACGCCACAATCGTTATTAAAATTTTGACCTTTGTTGTGGTAGGGTTGTTAGAAGTTGAACCTTCGACCCCATCTGCATATTGGCAAACTTAGTACACTGATTTGGCTTTGTATTTAGATTTTTGGCGTGCGGTTTATTCCATACTCGTAAAATAAATCGTTTGTAGTGGACTTGCAATTTCATTATATTTAACAGGGTACGTGTTGCATAGTTTATGCTGTTTGGCAGCAGAAAATTTAATGACTCACAGTGGTTGGGCTGCATCCGTCGTGATGCAGTTGTTATACGTCACTGAGTGTATTTGCTCGTCTGTTCCAGCCAACGGGAGCCGTTGTTATTTGATTACCATATCCATAATTTTTGATGACCGAACACTGTCCAGTTTGCAGATTACGAGCAACGTCATAGATAGGTTATAGGTGACAAGTACACCAAATACATCGCAGAAACCCAACAGCATTGCTCAGACGCCCGAAGCCACTTGAATGCTAACCAACAAGGCTGAGCGAATTATTGACTGCTCATTACATGAGCGCGTGCCCCGGGTACGTTAACGACCACGGCCTCCGGCGATATTGGATAGCCTTACTGGGATTTGAAGCCCACCGCTGTCGTAAACGACAAAATGCTCCAACCCGCTATACGGCGGTAGGCATGATGAATGTTTGAATAAACACACTGATCTGCTGGAGTACACAGTGCACAGCTTTGAGATGAGCACCGCACCTTGTTTGAGGTGCCTTTGCAAGCGTTCTGACAAGAAAGAAACAGATTTTGCGGTGTGTGTGCTAAACATGCAGCTATTGTGACACTAGGGCTTGTAGTTGAATCAGAATGAGACACGAGTCACCAGAATAATTTTCACATTCTCATTTTAAAATTCGACAAACAAAAGAAAAGTGATTATACAGTCTGTTATATCGAGTTAACTTTTTTTTATTAGCTCAAATTTCACTCATTTAAGAGGCGAAGTACGGTTCACAGAAGTAAATAACATACTCTGTAAAGTTATTAAATGCACCAGTTTACACATAGTACTCATAATTGTGAGGACTCTGGTTACTTGATCCTCCGGTAGGAGGGAACACTGTTCAAAAGTATATAATTATCTCTGACATGTAATGCCAAAGCTTTCATGGTTCAAATTAGTAGCAGAATAATGTAAGACAGCAACTCTTGATAACAACGAACTGTTCCCACGATTGGGTGTTTTCTAATGTACAATGACTACAGGTAATTTAGTGGAAATGGTCCTTTCCGACAAGTCAAAACCTATCCTGAAATTCTCCACACAGGAAGAATACATCAAACGAAATGCAGCGTTAAACGTCTAGCTGCCAAGCCGCACTGCAAATATTTTTAAAAATATTAGTCATTTTTGCATTACGAAGAACGTATATAACAGCAGTTTGTACAACCCTTCTTTCCTAGCACGCCAATCTACGAATAAGCGGACGATGCTATGACAAGAGAACGTAGCGTCGCATATCGCGAAGTCCAAAGAGCACAAAAGCCAATTTTAGGAAGTGTAACCATATCAAAAATGTCTCAAACCATTAACTTTGGAATAAACACGATAATTTTTTGAATAACGTGTATGTCTATAACAGGAAACTGTTCCTTGTTTAGTGGCCGAGCGGTTCTAGGCGCTTCAGAGTGGAGCCGCGCGATCGCTACGGCCGCAGGTTCGAATCCTGTCTCGGGAATGGATTTGTGTGATGTCTTTAGGTTAGCTAGGTTTAAGTAGTTCTAATCTGTAGGGGACCGATGACCTCAGATGTTGAGTCCCATATGCTCAGAGCCATTAGAACCATTTTTTTGTTCCTTGTTTATTACCGGCAGTCATCATAAAACAGCAAAATGCCTTTTGCATGACGAAGACAAACATTTTCCTTAAACTGGGCACAAGTGATAAAAGAATAATTAATGCATTCAGACGCTTCACAGTAATTACTATTTTATTGAGACAGAAATGGAATGGAGTAATAAATTGCTGTGGCAGTCGTTCAGCATTTTGAGCCGCAAACCAGGCATACTTAATCAAATTGGTAAAATGTCGTGAGCGGCAATGCAGAAATGATTGAAGTTTAACAGTTCTGTTACGCTGATGAACCTAAAATGATAAAGAGGTAATGGAAATTATGTTTCCGACAATTACCTGAAAAATGCGTTAGATGGTTGAAAATATTTTTACTATCAGGCTTAATCGCACTATAAGTTCCGGATGGAATTAATGAAGTCTTTTTCTCATCCTCCTGAAGGCAGAGGTATTGTTGAGTACAAGCCAAGAGACGAACAAAAGCAATAAATTATTTTCTGCCACTGGTAAGAAGACGGTTCTAATGCAATACAGGAAATCATTCTTTCCTATTTTTCCACATTTTTATTCATCGATTGTTAGATTTTTGCGAGTAAACAGCTCTTTTTTTGGTACTAAGTTGTCTTGATGTTCCTCAAGATAGATGTTAAGCTGCGGAAACAATAATCCAGTGATACTTAGTACTGATCAACCATACAAGCGAATTTGTCTTTTTTTCGCTTGAAACGATGAAGTGTGGTTTCAACGAAACCTGACTGTTTGGCTTTATACGCAGCATTTTAGTGGATAGCAAGAAGCTTCGTCTTCCCGTCAGCTACGAATTTTTCTATAGTAATATATGTTACTAATGGTATTTCTTAATCGTGTTTAATTAGGGTAAATTACCTAGTTCTGCCACTTCCATTTCCGTAAAATTTTCAGAATCTCTTTAACCAGGTCGAAGAAGCCTGGAAGTGAGTAACGTTCATCTCACTTGCATTTCAGAGTGCTTAATCTCATAGATCGCCCATGGTAATGATGATTAACTCTTGCATGCAGTTCTAAGTATTTCGAATAGTTTTTGTTGCACGCTTTTTCGACTTTCAGTTTGGCATAGTTTTACACTTCGCGTAAAACTTTCTTTAATTTACACAAATCATGATCAGATTTTACGAAACAAAACCAGTTTTGCATAATGCTTATGTATAAGCGTTTTCTCCCTCCCTCAACATAAAAATGTATAGCCAATATTTTCTCACTTAAAGGTATTACTGTATATAATTTCTTTGGGCTTGGAAGGCATTCGGCTTTTGTTCTGGATTTTGATTAAGAGAACAGTCATCGTTCGAACCACAACTTACAGGATCGTCGATGTTACTTCGTTTCCACAATTTCTAACGATACGTCGTCATCGTTGGTATGAATGGCGAAGATATTAACTAATCATTCACACATAAGTAGGTCTTCAGGAGGAGTATACGATTTCGATTGCTTACAACATTCTTTATATTTAATCTTTGCACAGTTAGAAGTATTAATCGCTGCGAAATGATGGAAGGTGCTCAACGGCTGATGCTATTAGCAAGCATTTACGAAGAGATCGTAAAGAAAATCAGTTCGGTTTTATTTCCATTGTTAAGGATTTGCTTAGTGGCCCCAGTCACGAAAACTGACATACGGCCGGGAGAGCTGTGTGCTGACCAAATGCCCTTCCATATCCGCATCCCTTGACGCATGTAGTCTGAAGACGACACGGCGGCCGCCGGTCGGTACCGTTGGGCCTTCACAACCTGCTCGGGTGAAGTTTAGTTAAATTAACAATTAGCTGTACCGCAAAGACAACTGCTAATTATTAAGGATAGTAAACGTCCGCAGCTCGTGGTCTTGCGGTAGCGTTCTCGTTTCCCGTGCACGGGGTCCTGGGTTCGATTCCCGGCGCGGTCAGGGATTTTCTTTGCCTCCAGATGACCGAGTGTTGTGTGTGTCTTTCATCATCATTTCATCATCATTGACTCGCAAGTCGCCGAAGTGGCGTCAGCTAAAAAAAACTTGCAATTTCGGCGGCCGAACGCCCCGCCTGGGGTCTCCCGGCCAACAATGCCGTACGATCATTTCATTTTCATTTCAAGGATAGAAAATGAGTTGAAAGTGTGAGTGAATAGTAACTGCAAACAGTTGTGTCAGAGAAATTATTAACAGAAACTAAAATTCACTTTACAAAATGTGACCACGTTCTACCGTGTTACTGTTTACTGATGTGCCATCAACCAAGGATCTGCGTGTGCGTTGTTTGCTGCAGCTATGCGGCTCTGTACATTTCGCCAGCCGCTTAGCGAGCTACGAATATGGACAGTTACAACATTTTTTTATTTAAATATTTGTAGTGTGTCTTACAAGGAGACGGCACGATCGTGGGGTCCGGGATTTGTCCGAAACTTTGTGTGGTGAAAGAGGACCACTAACACCTCACGTGGTTGAAATATTAGGACGCACTACTCGGAAAATCCCGAGAAAAATCGATCCAAAGTTTCTTAGGTGCCTTATGAGTATAAAATGTTAGTCGACTGCTGAGCGGCCGTCTGGCCTACATGGTTAGCGGTCGGACGCTTACGCCAGAGGTCTCGGGTTCGATTTCTCCTGTGGCACTTTTTTTTTCTTCTGTTGCTTGCAAAATTGCAGCGCATTGTTACAGGAGAACCGTGAAATTAATTTCCAGGAAGACTGTATAAAAATTCATTCTATAATTCACCATCAGTTATCGTCACCAATATTCTGAGACATGATTCAATATTCCTGGTTTCCCTCAAAATTATCAGAAACTCAAAACATTTTCGTAAATGTTAATAGGGCATAGTTTTGTACAGACTTATTACAAACGCCCTGTGATTGTAAAAAATCCGCTTTTATATGTTGCGCAAGATGAGGAAAAGTTATTGCTTTGTTTGTTTTTACGATAATTACCACTGCAGTTCTTGTTTATAATTATTATGTGTATAAAAATTGAATGCCCCCCAATCTAATTTGTTATTCTGATTAAAAACCCAATGATTCTCCTTATATACTTTACAATGAAAAATGGAAAACCCACCGCCATGAATTGCGTTGTTGGACAAAAAGAAAGTAATTTTTATTCAATAATGTAACTAATTTGTTAAAGATAATGTAGGTTTGGGAAACTTTCTGAATAATTGGTGGAATAACAAAAGAAAATGAAACAGAAGAAAAAAAAAGTGCCAGAGGAGGAATAGTCCGAGCCCTAAACATCTACGCCAGACGTTGGCTCGGCAATGGACTAACATTTTATACTCATAAGGCTCCTAAGAAACTTTGAATCGACTTTTCCCGGCATTTTCCGGGTAGTGCTTCCTAATATTTTAACCACGTGAGGTGTTAGGGGTCCTCTTTCACCACACAAAATTTCGGTCAAATCCCCGACCCCACGCTCGTGCCTTCTCCTTGTTAGCAGCTAAAATTTTGTCACTGTTTTTTTTTTTTTTTTTTTTGGTGTTTTCTTCCTGCATAAAAAATTTCAGGACTTGTTTTGACTTGTTGCATAGGATAGCTACCTTGTTAGTTATTAGTGAAGATTGTTGATAAGTACATAACTGAGTAGGACTAGTGTAAAACAGTTGTAGCTTGATACTGTGTCACGAACATAAAATCCAGCCGGAGCCTGTAATGAATTTGGACTGCCTTTTTTTAATTCTTCAACTTTGAAACCTTTTCGTCAAAGTAAATGCTACTTGTTCTTCATGCGGTCTCAATATTTGAGCTTTTGAACTAAAAGACATATACATAACATATTACTTGGTAAATCCTCTGATATTTATTAATCTCTGAAACTAAGGCATCAGGAACAGCTATGTACGCATATTACCAAGACAAATATCGTCCGCAGTGGCCGAGCGGTTCTAGGGGCGTCAGTCCGGAGCCCCGCGCGACTGCTACGGTTGCAGGTTCGAATCCCGTCTCGGGCATGGATGTGTTCAAATGGTTCAAATGGCTCTGAGCGCTATGGGACTTAACTTCTGTGGTCATCTGTCCCCTAGAACTTAGAACTACTTAAACCTAACTAACCTAAGGACATCACACACATCCATGCCCGAAGCAGGATTCGAACCTGCGACCGTAGCGGTCACGCGGTTCCAGACTGAAGCGCCTTTAACCGCGCGGCCACACCGGCCGGCGCATGGATGTGTGTGATGTCCTTAGGTTAGTTAGGTTTAAATAGTTCTAACTTCTAGGGGTGTGAAGACCTCCGATTTTAAGTCCCATAGTGCTCAGAGCCATTTGAGTCTCAGAGTTGCTGAATAATTTGAATTAGCAGAAGCTTTGAAGAGCCAATTATCTCTCGAATGCCTCCTTACAAAGTTTCAATAACCAATATTAGGTGAAGAAGGAGAACTCAAACTTCTAGATATACCTTCCTTAGGGACAACGAAGAAGAGATGAGACTAATTACAGTTCACACAGATTCATTTAGCCGGCCGAAGTGGCCGTGCGGTTAAAGGCGCTGCAGTCTGGAACCGCAAGACCGCTACGGTCGCAGGTTCGAATCCTGCCTCGGGCATGGATATTTGTGATGTCCTTAGGTTAGTTAGGTTTAACTAGTTCTAAGTTCTAGGGGACTAATGACCTCAGCAGTTGAGTCCCATAGTGCTCAGAGCCATTTTGAACAGATTCATTTAAATAGTCATTTTTCCGGCGCTCCGCACTTAATGGGAACGGGAAGAGGCCATAGCACGTGGCCCAGTGCTACGTAGCGTCTACCTCGCCCTTCGCTAGTTTGCCGAATATATTTACTAGACGGAGAATTGTCTTCCAGTGAACTTACTTGTTGCTGTGTTGGCGAAGGCTCCGCAGCGAAGCAGTGGAGGCTGAAGACTATTCCTAGCTATAGGCATCAGAGCACAAGCAGAGAACACGCCTGCGTCACTAACGTATCCTCAACGGCATGTAAGCCGTCACCGCAACTCACCATCCAGCAGCAAGCTGAGTCCTGCTCCACTGATGGCTACTGGTTAGCGTTGCGTGCATTAGCGAACTTATAACAAGCCGAAGATAGCCTTACGACATAAAAATAAGCAGTTCGCTGAATGGAAGCGAGATACGAAGAAGTCGCGAAATGAACACCAAGGCCGCCGGAGCCGCTACCGCTGCCAGAATTGAAGGCTGCGCTGGATCTTTTCATCCGCGAGAGCGGAAGAGGGGCCGCATTCTCCCATCTAGACTGGGGCTCGCATCCGCGGCGCGCCTCGCGCTTCTAATAATAAGGCCAGCTCATCCTCGTCGTGGAGAGAGAGTTGGCCGCCGTTAGGGGAACGCTTCGAGTTGCGAGCGCAGCTTGTTTTCTGCCTGAGCGACGTCTGTGTATTTCCAGCGACGTTGCGCCCACGCAGTTATTAGGTGTATCTGCTGACAGGCGCAGGGGGCGGGTGAAGGCGGAGGGCGGGGGTGTGGGGCAGATGCCTGACGTGTCTCTGCCGGCTGCAAACCCTAGCTGGAGGGCTATCGAAACAACATAGATGTGTCGCCACTCTGCAAGTTCTATGAATTAGGACTTCATTCAAAAATTCGTACCCGAAGAACCATATGCCCGATATTGTCACTGTGCTACCTTCACAGTTCTTCTCAGAGACTAGTCATTAATTATTTGTCTGGCTTTATTTAAGCATTCGCAAGATCAAAGACGTTTTTGATTGTACGCCATGTAATATTGCGCGTTCGCTACACACGCCATGTTAGCATTTAAGTGGAGAGTATACATGGCATGAGTAATGAACGTTCAGCACGTCGTATATCCAAAAACGTTTTTGAGGATCTGAAGATGACAGCAGTACCTGTCGAATCCCCTCAATAAAAAATAGTTTTGAAAGCGATCTTGGCTATAAAAAATTTCTTTAAAATACGTACGAATCGCTCCTCCTTATTTACCGTTATGAGAAACTTCAATCGAGGTAGTTTATGCTGAAACTGTACAGTTTGTGAGAAATAAAAGAAAGAAGTAAAATTAGTGTTTAACAACGTGTTGCCAACGAGATCATTAATGATGGAGCACTAGCTCGGAGCAGGGATGGCTGGGAAAGTAAATCGGTCGTGCCTTTTCAGAGGAACCAATCCGACATTTGCTTAAACCATTCAGGAAAATGACGGGAAAAATAAATCTTGATGGCGGGATTCGGATTTGAACCGTTGTCCTCCAGAATGCTAGCTCGGTAACATTATTGTTGACTGGTCTCATCTGAACATGGTGGTGGTGATTGATACCGAACGCTCAACAGCAACGTCATCAGTGCCCCTACTAAGCAAGTTAGTTACAAAGATGTTTTTTTTTTTAAATTATGCGCTGTAAAGTAAAATATAAACTGTTATCCTCAGTCACCCTACCACACACATCAAAAAAGATTTTGCATCACCTCAGTTCCGAAAGTTCCGGAACCTGTACAGAAAACTGGAATAGAGATCAACATAAACACCATTTCCTTCTTTTTTATTGCTCATGAAAGCCACACATTGCATGTTGTACCACCATACAGCGAGACCTTCAGAGGTGGTGGTCCATATTGATGTACAGTACTCAGTAGCACGTCCCCTTGCATTGATGCATGCCTGTATTCGTCGTGGCATACTATCCTCGAGTTCATCAAGGCACTGATGGTGGATATTGTCCCACTTCTCAACGGCGATCCGACGTAGATCCCTCAGAATGGTTGGTGGGTCACGTCGTCCATAAACAGCCTTTTCCAGTCTATACCAGGCATATTCGATAGGGTTCTTGTCTGGGGAACCTGCTGGCCACTATAGTCGACCGATGTCGTTTTCCTGAAGGAAGTCATTCACAAGATGTGCACGATGGGGGCGCGAATTTTCGTCCACGAAGACGAATACCTCACCATTATTCTGCCGATATGGTTGCACTATCGGTTGGAGGATGGCATACACGTATCATACAGCCGTTAGCCGTAACCACCAGCGGCGCACGTCTGCCGCACACAATGCCACCCGAAAACAGCAGGGAACCTCCACCTTGTTGCACTCGCCGGATAGTGTGTCTAAGGCGTTCAGCCTGACCGGGTTGCCTCCAAACACGTCTCCGACGATTGTCTGGTTGAAGGGATATGCGACACTCATCGGTGAAGAGAATGTGATGCCAATCCTGAGCGGTTCAGTCGGCATATTGTTGGGCCCATCTGTACCGCGCTGCGTGGTGCTGTGATTGCAAAGATGGACCTCGCCATGGATGTCGGAGTGAAGTTGCGCATCATGCAGCCTATCGCGCACAGTTTGAGTCGTAACGCGACGTCCTGTGGCTGCACGAAAAGCATTATTCAACATAGTGGCGTTGCTGTCAGAGTTCCTCCGAGCCATAATCCGCAGGTAGCGGTCATCCACTGCAGTAGTAGCCCTTGGGCGGCCTGAGCGAGGCATTTCATCTAGAGTGCCTGTCTCTCTGTATCTCCTCCATGTCTGAAAAACATGGCTTTGGTTCACTTCGAGACTTCCCTTGTTGAGAGCCCTTCCTGGAACGAAGTAACAACGCGGACTAGATCGAACCGCAGTATTGACCGTCTAGGCATGGTTGAATTACAGACAACGCGAGGCTTGTACCTCCTTCGTGGTGGAATGACTGGAACCGATCGGCTGTCGGATCCCCTCCGTCTAATAGGCGCTGCTCATTCATGGTTGTTTACATGTTTGAGCGGGTTAAGTGATATCTCTGAACAGTCAAAGGGACTGTGCTTGTGATACACTAACCATAGTCAACGTCTATCTTCAAGAGTTCTGGGAACTGCGGTGATGCAAAATTTTTTTGATTTGTGTACATTCCCTCTCATCTGCGCTCACACTTTCAGACAGAAGACCAAAAGACGTATACCTCACGTCATCTTATGGTTAAAGTAGGCTATACTGTTATACAGCTAAAATAATGTAACAGGCAACAATGCTGCGTTGATGAATGGGAAGATAAAATCTGAAGCAGACACCCTGTAATCACATAAAATTTTCTACACATGATATTATGTAGGCTGGACACCACAGAGAATCTTAAAACACGAACCAAATTCGATTCATAGTCATGAGCATTATTCGGCTTGCTACAGTGTAACGTTCATTCTGGAGGACGACGGTTCAATCCCGTCTCCAGCCATCCTGATTTAGGTTTTCCGTGATTTCCCTAAATAGTTTCAGGCAAATGCCGGGATGGTTCCTTTGAGAGGGCACGGCCGATTTCCTTCCCAATGCTTCCCTAACCCGAGCTTGCGCTCCGTCTCTAATGACCTCGTTGTCGACGGGACGTTAAACACTACCCACCACCACCACCACAGTGTAACGTTTAACTGTAATGGTCACATAATAACTGCGACGCTTTATCCTCTAACAACCAGAGTAGATCTGGCGTTATCTTCTTAGAAATTGAAGCGTGTCCACATTTCTGCTAATTTCTGTGATAAATAAAATTTTTCTAAGAGATTTGCGAATGCTCGATAGCGTGCTCCATAGACAATTTCTAGGTTTATGAAACTACTGACTTTGTTCATTAGTGGAACATCTTTTATAGGGCTTTTTTCCACAACATATGGCACGTAAATTTGAGAATGAGCTGGACGGACTACTCACGTAACCAACATATTGAAATTTAGAAACCGTTCTCCATTACATACTTAACCCGTATAGTTTTACAAAGGTAGGATCGATATATGGCCGTGGAGTAATGGTAGGATCCATTCCAGCATTTTCCAGAAGCATTTACTGTAATCATGTTAAAGCTACAACAGGATAGCCAGACAGAGATTAAATGCAAGTATGTTTAGAACAGCGCAGTCTCATTCGGTTTATCGATCGTGTACGATACTGTTTTGATCACACATACTTCCAAACAAGGTAGTCCACAGAGTGAAAATCAAGCTTTACACGATTCATTATTAAAATCGATCACCGCGTATGCCACTCAGACTATGCACACATTATTTCGCAATGTAAGATTACATATATTGTCAGCTGACATCAGGACGATGATGACCGACTCTTGGTTTCCATTTTGTGTATCGGTGTTTCCTATTAGTCTGCAGCTTGCATAACAAACTGAGTCAGGATCGCTTTGTAACGAAGAAATGTTGAACTCAAAAAGAGCATAATTCTACCAATTTTAAACTACAATGGAACTGGTCAGTACTCCTATATCTTTCTCTTATAGTAGTACACAGTACATTTACGACAATATTCAACAGAAATAATTTTTGTTTATCTAAAAACCGAAATTCTCTTATTTTTCATAAACGATCTGCTACATAAAAAGTAACAGAAGATATATTACCAAATCAGTTTCAAATTATAATTCTAAACTGTTGTAATTTTTCGTATTTGTATGATTTATTCCGGAAAACACTTGACCAAAAGTTGTAAACTGTATTATACTCCTTGCATGCAAAGATCACTCTATTCCAGTATCTACGAGCAGCGGTCTGTGATATCACTGTTGTTGATTTTTGTGTACCAGTTATTCAGGTAGTTATGGAGCGTCAGCAGAAGCAGTGACGTTTCAGTGAGCTATGGAGGTAGTACAGTGGGAGTTGGTAGGTTATGGCGCAAAGTATTGTGAAGTATCTGTCAAGAAATTGTGATGTTAAGAACGGAATATTGGATTTGTTACATTTTACTGAAATAAAATGACACGAAGAAAATGAAAATTCAATACGAAGCAGAGTCCTTATTTGTCAAGAACCCAGCCATTGTTGCCTACTAAACAACGCCTATCGAACGAGCCATAATTTCGGCGAAGATCTACGAGAACTACATCAGTACACTTTTTTTAGTGATATTCCGAACTTCATTCTCTCTTAAAATGGATGCACACATTGATGATACTATACCTAAAAACTCGCACAAGAACAATTGATGATTTTTGTTAGTAACACGGGAGGGGTTTGTGATTAGAGATCTGGCGCAAAGTTTTCAAAAAGTGTTATAGTACGAACCTATATTAAAAAATGATAAACATTTTATTTTTATTATTATGTAATTTTTCCAAAAATCCTCCGATGTTATCTAAGTAATTTTCACTGCATTAAATGCATTGCCAAATACAGAATGTGGAAAACCAGTTATTTCTTTTAGGGTTTTCTGGTGTAGGAAATATCATATTTAAAAGATCAATGTAGACCTGTGCTGTGATAGCGCAGGCAAAACAACAAGCGGTGCAAGCCCCCTCCATGAAAAACACGACCACACCGCAACATCACCGCCTCCTAATTTTTCTGATGTCACTACAAACACTGGCAGATGACGTTCAACTGTGGCCGAGTGGTTCTAGGCTTTTCAGTCCGGAACGGCGCTGCTGCTACTGTCGCAGGTTCGAATCCTACCTCGGGCATGGATGTGTGTGATGTCCTTAGGTTAGTTAGGTTTAAGTAATTCAAGTATAGGGGACTGATGACCTCAGATGTTAAGTCCCGTAGTGGTTACAGCCATTTGAACCATTTTAAATGACGTTCAACGGCATTCGCCATACCCACACCCTGCCATTGGATCGCCACATTGTGTACCGTGATTTGTCACTCCACACATCGTTTTTCCACTGTCAAGTCGTTGAATGTTTACGGTCCTTACACCAAGCGAGTCGTCATTTGGTATTTACCGGCGTGTTGTGTGGCTTAAGAGCAGCTGCTGGACCATGGAATACAAGTTTTCTCACCTCCCGCCTAACTGTCATAGTGCTTGCAGTGGATCCTGATAGAGTTTGGAATTCCTGTGTGATGGTCTGGATAGATGTGTGCCTATTACACATTACGACGCTCGTCAACTGTCGGCGATCTCTGTCGGTCAATAGACGAGGATGGCCTGTACGCTTTTGTGCTGCACGTGTCCCTTCACGTATCCACTTCACTACCACATTGGAACAGTGGACCTGGTGATGTTTAGGAGTGTAGAAATCTCGCGTACAGACGTATGACAAGTGACACACAATCAGCTGACCACGTTCCGAGTCCGTGAGTTCCGCGGAGCGCCCCATTCTGGTCTCTCACGATGTCTAATGACTACTGAGCTCGCTGACATGGAGTACCTAGCAATAGGTGGCAGCACAGTGCACCTAATATGAAAAAAATATGTTTTTGGCGTGTCCGGATACTTTTGATCACATAATGTAAGATTGGACGTTCTAATTTCTGTTAGAGCTGGCCGATGTATTTGGGTTGTGTTCTTCAGCAACACAGCTGTTAAATTCAGAGTAAGAGTTAATCTGACCATGGGAGGATATTAGATTTGTTTCTGTGTGGCAGTGTTAATGGTCAACTCACAAACAGTACGTGTGTTACATGTTCGCTTACGTTTGGTACAGCATGGCAAGCTATAAGACATTTGTTAAGACATGAGGGAATAACTTCCATGGTACTAGGGGGAGCTGTAGAGGGTAAAAACTGTAGAGGAAGCCAGAGATTGGAGTACACCCAGAGAATAATTGAGGACGTATGTAGCAATTGCTACTCTGAGATGAGAGGTTGCCACAGGGGAAGAATACGTGGCAGCCCGCATAAAACCAGTCAGAAGACTGATGACTCATAAAAACGGCAGAGGTATCTATAAGTCTGCTATTGATGGTGGTACAGTGATTTGCGACGTGTTATCTCTTTAGTATTTGATAAAGTCCGACGTTGGTTACATCGATTCAGTCCTCTTCGAACCCCGATTGCAGTGCCACAGAAATAATACATAATTTCATCAAAAATAATCATGTGGTGTGACTCGGCAACTATTTACTTTATAAATTAATTGCTGACTTAACAAAGCTTGACATTGTGTCAACTATAATGTAGCGAAAACCATAACACCATATATTTACCCATTCTAACAATATTTATCGTGGATTCATTTAGCAGTCTCGCCCTGTATATTATCTTAATCCAATGGAGACGGTATCCATACCTTCACCTCAGTCATAATTTTCTTCTGTACTTATTGACATAATCCATCGAAGAATATGTGAGAGTATATGTGTCTCCTTATACTTGGATCAGTTTTTTATGAGTCTTCTTGCAAAGCTACGCTAACAAGACAGGATACTGTTTTTCTAAAACCATTCTGCTTTACCGTGACAAGAAATCCATCTTCGCAAGCACTGTACCAGTCATCAGACTGAAATAAAAATTGTAATGTGTTTAGAATACTACATCCTATCACCAGCCTTAATGTACTATCAACAAATTTTCTGTACACGTTAATTATATTCTAAAAATATGCTACAATACTGATTTAGATAAGTCGACTGCAAACCTCAAAAGCTTGAAATTTTGTTAATAGGGCCGCACTTCTTGCACGAATGTTCAGAAAGTGGGGAATAGTAATTATGTAACGAACCTCTAAAGCTTCGTATGAACTAAAAAAAGCCTGAGAATTATTTGCGCAGACAGCCAGAAAGCGATGGAGAACATGATGCCTATAATATTCAGTCTACAATTCCACAAATCAACTGGCCAAAATTGAAATAAAATGTTCTGACTATTTATAATCCAGAGGTGTCAGGAACCACGACGATAAATGGGTGTCTACTGGCGTTTCACAAATACGTACATTAATTAAAATTTCGCATGAGCAGCTCAATAGTCCCGGAATTCCATAAAGTTTTGTTATCGTACAACAGTCGACACAGTTCAGTGAATGTTTGTAGTCGAAGTTCGAAGAGTTACTAATTGTTGCCCAGTGTGTTAGTTAAGTACAGTTGTTATCCTTTAAAGTGGTGAATAAGGTACACCACCTACAACGCCGATTTCTAGAAGTACGGGCAACAAACAAAGTTAGAGACATGGAAACAAAAACACAGGTTATCCAGCAAATTATTTACCCTTGCGCGTTCACTTTTGCACATTTTCACAGAATCTGCGTGATAATCAATTCGATCAAAAAGCACTAGTGTCAGTCGTCTTTAACCCGATTCAAGGCGTTGTGCGCGCGGACGTGGTTACAAACACAGCACATTCTCAGTAGGATCGAGGACTGCACGTGCAGATGACTATGATGTGCGAATGGCTAACGAATCACTTGCAGATAGAACACATCCATCGTGTGTTGCAGGGCCCACGCAGCACTGCTTTTGAATACAAAATCTTTTATTGCATTGTTAGTTGAAGACTAACAACTTTCCCAAATTTTCTCTGAGCATAATTTTACTCAGCTCATGTTCTACAAAATTATCTGTTCGATAACAAATCAACTCTAATCTCCGGACATTTTCTGTTAGAACTAAGAGTAAATGGTCACATTTGAACTGTCTCTTTTCTACAATCTGTACGTTTTTTATTTTACGGTGTGTCTAGAAACGGGGTACAGCTTTCTCATTACGTATATAAAATATACTGCTGTAATTTCAGCACTGTATCTTAATTATAAAGGTCAGTTAATGTAACATGTTTTTACAAAGTTTAGCTAAAAATTCAGATTTTATTGAATAACTTGAAAATAATAAGAGGTAGTTCCACAGAAAACTTTATATTATGTTTTTATATTAAACTAAACTTAATTCTAAAAGTACAGATTTCTACCTTTTATGTTATGTGCTTTTGAAATTTGGTAAAAAGTGAATTTTTTTTAAACTAATCAGCGGGTCATTTTGAAACTCGTAACATGTGACATAGGGATAGCTTTAAATAAGGTAGTCAAGTCTAGTAACATTATTTTAACGTTTAATTTTACTGTGGATAGTCGGGATAGTCGTACAGTGCTTTATCTGAGTTACACTGACAAGCGTTCAGCTCTGCCAGCTCGACCGTGGCCGAGTGATGGGGAGAAGCCTCTCCCTTGCTTGCAGCTGTAGATAGGCAGCTACAGCGCTCGCTTTTCCACAGCTGGACTCAACTTGCTTAGATTGTCGTCCTTGCCTTTATTTCTTTTGTTTCAACATTTTATCAATATGATCTTGTTCAGGTTCGAAGCTCCTCTTGACTTTTTCCTTGTTTATGATTTAATTTTTTTTAATCTGCTTTATGCAACACTGTTTCATTTTGTTCACTGAGTCATATTTCGACACCTATGAGTCATTATCTTTGTTTCAAATCTGTTTCTGGTCAGTATAATACAGAATTCATAACCGTTTATTTATTGTCAAGCTAAGAACTATAACATGTGCGCATTGCTTGTTTTGTCTCGTTTGCTCAACTGAAAATTACTTTGCTAGAGAAAATGCATTTTTATGGCTTTATGTGCCTTTTTTGTTGTTTCAACATCACGTCAACTGCAAAGTTGTCAGCAACAAAATTTGTGTATTTTTGAAGGCAATTTTTTCGTGCGTGGGGCCCATGTATGACACTTATTTACATTTTACATGCTGTTCTATCTCTGGTGGATACCTCTTTCTACTGCTCTTGATTACATTGTTTTTAGGCCGTTTTTAATTGTAATTTCACTCTTATATTTCCTCCACACATGTTATCCATAAAACGTGATTTGAGCAGACAATTTTGTCTCTATCTACATCTACTTCCATACTCTTCAAGTCAGCGTACAGTGATTGGTTGAAGTTAGCGTGTACCACGCCTGTTCCATTCACAACTAGAGCGAGGGAGGAACTTGTATCCAGATGTCTCTATGTGAGCCCTAATATCTCGTGGTCCTTAAGCGAAATGTGTGTTGGTGGCAATAGAACGTTCAGCAACGAGCCTCAAATGCCAGTTCTCTAAATTTTCTCAGCTGTGGTCCTCGAAAAGAACGTCGCCTTCCCTCCAAGGATTCCCATTTGAATTTCCGAAGCGTCTCCGTAATGCGTGCGCATTGATCGAATCTACCGGTAATAATTCCGGTAACCCGCCTCTGAACTGCTTCGATTACTTTCTTCAATCCGGCCAGATACGGATCCCAAATACTCGAGCAGCACACAGGACTAGGTTGTTCTAACGTTTTCCTTTACAGATGAACCAGACTTTACTAAAATTCTCCCAATAAACTGAAGTAGAGAATTCACCATTCTTACCACAATCTTCACAAGCCCGTTCCGTTTCATATTGCTTTGCAATGTTACGCCCAGATATTTAAACGATGTGACAGGGCCAAGCGGGACACAGCCAACGCTACATCCGAACAGTATGGCTTTGTTGTTCCTACTCATCTGCATTAATTTACATTTTTCTACATTTAGAGCTAGCTGCTATTTATCATACCAACTACAGATTTTTTCGAAGCCATCTTGTCTCCTTCTACAGTCATTCAACTTCGACACCTTCCCATACAACAAAGCATCATCAGCGAACAACTCGCCAGAAGACACACAAACACACACACACACACACACACACACACACACACACACACACACACGCACTCGTCACGATACGCTTGTCTCATGAAATTTCGACACCGAGGGCAGTTTACGGGATTCTATTACTTAACAAGCCTCACATGCCTGGGAACCTACTCCTTATGCTCGTACCTTCGTTAAGAATCTGTAGCGCATATTAATTTAGAAGTGCTGCGTTGTTGTCGTTGCTCAGTTGTTCGTCATTTGACTTATGCTTAGTGTGGCGTTAATATTGAATGTTTCATTAAAACTATTGTAGTGTCTTTGCTGCAGGAAAACTTACGTGTGTGTGTGTGTGTGTGTGTGTGTGTGTGTGTGTGTGTGTGTGGTCTGTGTATTTAAAGAGACGGGGAGGGAGAGAGAGAGAGAGAGAGAGAGAGAGAGAGAGAGAGAGAGAGAGAGCGATAGCTGGGAGGAAAAGTGGAGTAGAGTTTGATTGAGAAAACAGGTGTTTTTTATGTTTTTAGATATTTGCGGGTTTTTAATTATTGTAATTTATGTGTAAAGGTGTCTTTATTTAGTCCACTGAGTGTTTAAAACAGCGTTGTTTTGCGTAGTGTTGAATTTTCATTCCACTTTTCTTTCCTTGTATTTTTGCTTTCTGTTTGTGATACTTATCCTTTATTGTGAGTTTCTGAGAGAGACTATTGTTTTCTTTGGGGATCTTAACATCATCCTCAATGATGTTTGTGTGGGTGTTTCCTTGTACGACATGATCTGCAAAAGCTGGATGTGAACTATTACTTTTTAAGACTCTGAAGTGTTCAGACTACCTCGTTCTGAAATTTCTGCGTATTTGGCCTATGTAGACAGATTGGCATGAATTACAGGTTAATGATAGACTCCAGCTTGGAGAATTTTTCCGTGGTGTTCTTAGTGCTCAGATTTTTCTACAGTGTGTTGTGTTTTCGGAATGATATTTGCAGTCTTTCTTTCTTCAGGATGTTCCCGGTCTTGTGGACGTTTTTATTGGCATATGTTAGTATGTGCCATGCTGTGCTCTTTGTAAGGTGTTTATCGCTCCCTGTATTTGTCAAGTGTTTGTCTTCCTGGTTCTCTTTTGTGGCTGGTGATTCGTGGTCTGTTCTTTTGAAATATTTTTTTTAATTTGTTGTTCAGTTTGTTTATTAGTTGCATGTTGCAGCCCTTCTCCTTGGCTAACTGGTGTGTTGTGTTTAGTTCCTGTATGTAGACGAGTTTTGCTGATTGGAGATTATTGAGCCTGTGTACCACGACCCACTAAAAATGAGTATTTGTGTGCCTGGGGGTTACTGGAATGGTTGCGAATGGTTGTGCTTGTGGTTGTAGGTTTTCTGTATATTCCAAAATTATGTTTGTGGTTGAGTCTGCATACAGTGAAGTCTAGTAAGTTAAATTACGTCTTCATCTGTCTGAACGATGAATTTTATTTCTGGGAGAACTGTGATTATGTCACTGTGTAGTCGTTTTATACTGATATCGGTTTCATATATCAGGCAAATGATATCATCCACATACCGGTGCTAATATAATTATAACCTTGTATTGTTTTGGATCCATAATTACACTGAATATTTTCTTTTCAGTGTAGTTCAGAAATAAGTCTGCAAGTAGGTTTCTGATGGGTGAGCCGATTGGTAGGCGATATTTTTGTAGATAGATCTCTTTGTTGAAAATGGAGGAGTTCTGCTCTTTTTAATATTCAGAATTGCTTCAATATCCTCTACATGTGGATTTGTTGTATTCCCTTGTTTCTGTAGTTGTTCATTAACAATGCTGATTGTTTTCTCTACCGGCATATTTTTGTACATGAATGTGATGCCAAATGATATCAGTTTTGCTGTGATGGTATATCTATGTCTTTTAATTTTTGTATCAAATTGTTGGAGTTTTATGGGTATCTGTTGTTTGTGATAGTGTACGATTTCTCTAGAGCTATGTGTATTTACCTAGCTATGTGGTGCATTTTGAACTAACTCTTGGTCTAATCGCACAGTTATTTCTGTGTACATCTGGTAAATTAGTTTAGTTGGATGCTTTGGGTTTTTTTTTGTGTCGTGTGTTTGGCTTGAGTTTTTACGATTCTAATTTTAAGTGATTTTGGATGTTTCTGTATGTTTTTTGGTATATCTTGGTAAGACTGTTTGGAATCCTTTCTGTCTTCTTTATTCATTGATGTGGTGGATTACATGAGGTGATTCAGTATTTTATTTTGTGTTCTTTCCTCCTTTTCATTAACAGTCATGTGTATGATACGATACCTCGTGTACTGTCATTGAAATGGGCTAATGTCTTTGTGCTATTAGCTAAATCATTATGTGTTTTACATAACTCAACACTGAGCTGCTGTCCTTTTTCATAAAGAAACGGAATTTCTTCTTCTAACCAAATATGTCCTGCTTTTCTTTTTGCTACTTGTGCTGCTTGTGACTTGCTGTTGTCATTGACTTTTTCAAAACCGGGAATATGTTATCACACATATTTTGTTAAACCTAATGTTGAGGACAATTTTGTGTAACTGTACTGTTGTATTCTTGAATATGTTATATGAGCTTGCTCAGTTTCGAAGGTGCTCTTGACCTTTTACTGTGTTTTTGATTATATTTTTTTAACCAGCCCAACACAAAACGCTACTTCCTTGCATAAGGCTGAGTTTCAAAACACAAATTTCTTTGCCATATTCCTAAAATTCCAAAGTACATCACTATATAAATGAAATTCAACAAACTATACCAAGGTACAATATGTTGTGGGCGATGCACCAGTCTTCAAATTCTAAAGTAACAGGTACCAAGTGCTAAAATGTATGTAATTACCGTGGTAAAGTTTGATGCGTTTGGCATGATTAAATAAATAAACCAAGGGAATCGACAGTGACCTGCTTTTTACTACATTAAATACTAGCCATTTCAAGGACTTGGCCACTGTCCCATTGCTTCAGGTGTTTACACGTAATCTCATGTACAAATGGTAAATTCCTCTTGGCTCCTGTCTGCTGTCACCAGAATGCTCGGAGGACACGATGTCGCCATTGTAGAGGTCATTACGCCACGTCACGCTGGAGACGTCTCACCCGGTAATCACGGTCACGCGTTCATTAATAAGAGGCGGTCAGCGTAGAGGCAACGGTGGCGTCATCCATCAGAGAAGTGTGACGTGGCAGCTTTCGAACTAATGGCGTGATCAGCAGGGGCCCTATGTATTCCCATTAATTAAACAGCAGATCCCCTTATTTCCTTAACCCCTCACTTGACCCCACAGACAGCAAACATGGCTGTAGTTTCGCCTGCCATGTTCGGATGAGCGGGTGAACACTGGTTTTTCGGCTGGTGCATTTCTGGAATGGCAGACGTCGAGCGACTGGCTTCGTGCTGGAGCAGCCCCAAACACAAACGCGCACATTTCAATTTCGTTCCCGATGAGGCAGCGATATTGGTTTTAATTAGTGAAACAATTAAAGGCGTACGCGAGCCAGCTATTCGTGAGTCCCTCCTGGGCACTCTCTCCAGTAAAGGCCTTTGAACCTGCATCCGTTGATAAGACAGAAACAGAAAATACAGCTTCTATATTTCCCAGAGGCAATTCATTTAAATCCAGTTAATTGACTCTTTTTATATTCTTGCTGAGAAGCGTTTTCCTCGAAAGCTGTTTCTGAAGCTCCTTTGAAACTGATGTCTCGACAGTCGAGAGTTGAATTATTAAACCCAAACTTTCAAATTTATTTGCCTTTAGGATCCTTGCTTGGAATGAAACACTGCTTACAATGTCACTATCTCGCTGTTTTGATGCTGTCTTGTTCTATAAAGTAAGGTGCAACATTTCATATGTTTCCCTAGAAATATATTGGAAATATAGAAAATTGTTTTCATTTTACAACAGCAAAAAAATATCAGAGAGTGATGTATAAGATTTAAAACACGAGTAAAAAGTACGGTACAAAATATATATATGGGGATGGAGATGAGTAACGTCTTCGACAAAGCTTATATCATTAGGTAACAAAATTTTACTCTTTTCTGTAACTGGCCTGAAAACAGCCAATCTTTAAGTATTCGGTTGTGCTGATAACGAAAAGTTATTGAAAATCCAGGATTACCTCTCGTTTTGAAGTTATGATGACTTTACGTTACCACTGCAACAAGATCCTTATAGAATGAGATTTTCACTCTGCAGCGGAGTGTGCGCTGATATGAAACTTCCTGCCAGATTAAAAGTGTGAGCCGGGCCGAGACTCAAACTCGGGACCTTTGCCTTTCGCGGACAAGTGCTCTACCAACTGAGCTACCCAAGCACGACTCACGCCCCCTCCTCACAGCTTTACTTCTGCCAGTACCTCGTCTCCTACCTTCAAAACTTTACAGAAGCTCTCCTGCGAACCTTGCAGAACTAGCACTCCTGAAAGAAAGGATATTGCGGAGACATGGCTTAGCCACAGCCTGAGAGATGTTTCCAGAACGAGATTTTCACTCTGCAGCGGAGTGTGCACTTGCCTGCGAAAGGCAAAGGTCCCGAGTTCGAGTCTCGGTCCGGCACACAGCTCTAATCTGCCAAGAAGTTTCATATCAGCGCACACTCCGCTGCAGAGTGAAAATCTCATTCTGGAAACATCCCCCAGGCTGTGGCTAAGCCATGTCTCCGCAATATCCTTTCTTTTAGGAGTGCTAGTTTTGCAAGGTTCGCAGGAGAGCTTCTGTGAAGTTTGGAAGGTAGGAGACAAGGTACTGGCAGAAGTAAAGCTGTGAGGACGGGGCGTGAGTAGTGCTTGGGTAGCTCAGTTGGTAGAGTACTTGCCCGCGAAAGGCAAAGGTCCCGAGTTCGAGTCTCGCTCCGGAACACAGTTTTAATCTGCCAGCAAGTTTCAAGGTCCTTATAGTTCTTTGCCTCGTATTTCCTAGGAAATTTGTTGACACTTCAACGAAGGCTACCCAAGGTAACTTTTCATCATGTGTCGGGATCGCGTTTAAATGTTCATCTTTGTTAAGTTTGCTTATATGGGGGACCCCGAAAATCTACTCATTTATTTTCGCCTCACTAAAACGTGGACATTTCCCGCGCAAATACACTCCTGGAAATTGAAATAAGAACACCGTGAATTCATTGTCCCAGGAAGGGGAAACTTTATTGACACATTCCTGGGGTCAGATACATCACATGATCACACTGACAGAACCACAGGCACATAGACACAGGCAACAGAGCATGCACAATGTCGGCACTAGTACAGTGTATATCCACCTTTCGCAGCAATGCAGGCTGCTATTCTCCCATGGAGACGATCGTAGAGATGCTGGATGTAGTCCTGTGGAACGGCTTGCCATGCCATTTCCACCTGGCGCCTCAGTTGCACCAGTGTTCGTGCTGGACGTGCAGACCGCGTGAGACGACGCTTCATCCAGTCCCAAACATGCTCAATGGGGGACAGATCCGGAGATCTTGCTGGCCATGGTAGTTGACTTACACCTTCTAGAGCACGTTGGGTGGCACGGGATACATCTACATCTACATCTACATTGATACTCCGCAAGCCACCCAACGGTGTGTGGCGGAGGGCACTTTACGTGCCACTGTCATTACCTCCCTTTCCTGTTCCAGTCGCGTATGGTTCGCGGGAAGAACGACTGCCGGAAAGCCTCCGTGCGCGCTCTAATCTCTCTAATTTTACATTCGTGATCTCCTCGGGAAGTATAAGTAGGGGGAAGCAATATATTCGATACCTCATCCAGAAACGCACCCTCTCGAAACCTGGCGAGCAAGCTACACCGCGATGCAGAGCGCCTCTCTTGCAGAGTCTGCCACTTGAGTTTGCTAAACATCTCCGTAACGCTATCACGGTTACCAAATAACCCAGTGACGAAACGCGCCGCTCTTCTTTGGATCTTCTCTATCTCCTCCGTCAACCCGACCTGGTACGGATCCCACACTGATGAGCAATACTCAAGTATAGGTCGAACGAGTGTTTTGTAAGCCACCTCCTTTGTTGATGGACTACATTTTCTAAGGACTCTCCCAATGAATCTCAACCTGGTACCCGCCTTACCAACAATTAATTTTATATGATCATTCCACTTCAAATCGTTCCGTACGCATACTCCCAGATATTTTACAGAAGTAACTGCTACCAGTGTTTGTTCCGCTATCATATAATCATACAATAAAGGATCCTTCTTTCTATGTATTCGCAATACATTACATTTGTCTATGTTAAGGGTCAGTTGCCACTCCCTGCACCAAGTGCCTATCCGCTGCAGATCTTCCTGTATTTCGCTACAATTTTTTAATGCAGCAACTTCTCTGTATACTACAGCATCATCCGCGAAAAGCCGCATGGAACTTCCGACACTATCTACTAAGTCATTTATATATATTGTGAAAAGCAATGGTCCCATAACACTCCCCTGTGGCACGCCAGAGGTTACTTTAACGTCTGTAGACGTCTCTCCATTGATAACAACGTGCTGTGTTCTGTTTGCTAAAAACTCTTCAATCCAGCCACACAGCTGGTCTGATATTCCGTAGGCTCTTACTTTGTTTATCAGGCGACAGTGCGGAACTGTATCGAACGCCTTCCGGAAGTCAAGAAAAATAGCATCTACCTGGGAGCCTGTATCTAATATTTTCTGGGTCTCATGAACAAATAAGGCGAGTTGGGTCTCACACGATCGCTGTTTCCGGAATCCATGTTGATTCCTACATAGTAGATTCTGGGTTTCCAGAAATGACATGATACGCGAGCAAAAAACATGTTCTAAAATTCTACAAGAGATCGACGTAAGAGATACAGGTCTATAGTTTTGCGCATCTGCTCGACGACCCTTCTTGAAGACTGGGACTATCTGTGCTCTTTTCCAATCATTTGGAACCCTCCGTTCCTCTAGAGACTTGCGGTACACGGCTGTTAGAAGGGGGGCAAGTTCTTTCGCGTACTCTGTGTAGAATCGAATTGGTATCCCGTCAGGTCCAGTGGACTTTCCTCTATTGAGTGATTCCAGTTGCTTTTCTATTCCTTGGACACTTATTTCGATGTCAGCCATTTTTTCGTTTGTGCGAGGATTTAGAGAAGGAACTGCAGTGCGGTCTTCCTCTGTGAAACAGCTTTGGAAAAAGGTGTTTAGTATTTCAGCTTTACGCGTGTCATCCTCTGTTTCAATGCCATCATCATCCCGTAGTGTCTGGATGTGCTGTTTCGAGCCACTTACTGATTTAACGTAAGACCAGAACTTCCTAGGATTTTCTGTCAAGTCGGTACATAGAATTTTACTTTCGAATTCAATGAACGCTTCACGCATAGCCCTCCTTACGCTAACTTTGACATCGTTTAGCTTCTGTTTGTCTGAGAGGTTTTGGCTGCGTTTAAACTTGGAGTGGAGCTCTCTTTGCTTTCGCAGTAGTTTCCTAACTTTGTTGTTGTACCACGGTGGGTTTTTCCCGTCCCTCACAGTTTTACTCGGCACGTACCTGTCTAAAACGCATTTTACGATTGCCTTGAACTTTTTCCATAAACACTCAACATTGTCAGTGTCGGAACAGAAATTTTCGTTTTGATCTGTTAGGTAGTCTGAAATCTGCCTTCTATTACTCTTGCTAAACAGATAAACCTTCCTCCCTTTTTTTATATTCCTATTAACTTCCATATTCAGGGATGCTGCAACGGCCTTATGATCACTGATTCCCTGTTCTGTACACACAGATTCGAAAAGTTCGGGTCTGTTTGTTATCAGTAGGTCCAATATGTTATCTCCACGAGTCGGTTCTCTGTTTAATTGCTCGAGGTAATTTTCGGATAGTGCACTCAGTATAATGTCACTCGATGCTCTGTCCCTACCACCCGTCCTAAACATCTGAGTGTCCCAGTCTATATCTGGTAAATTGAAATCTCCACCTAAGACTATAACATGCTGAGAAAATTTATGTGAAATGTATTCCAAATTTTCTCTCAGTTGTTCTGCCACTAATGCTGCTGAGTCGGGAGGTCGGTAAAAGGAGCCAATTATTAACCGAGTTCGGTTGTTTAGTGTAACCTCCACCCATAATAATTCACAGGAATTATCCACTTCTACTTCACTACAGGATAAACTACTACTAACAGCGATGAACACTCCACCACCGGTTGCATGCAATCTATCCTTTCTAAACACCGTCTGTACCTTTGTAAAAATTTCGGCAGAATTTATCTCTGGCTTAAGCCAGCTTTCTGTACCTATAACGATTTCAGCTTCGGTGCTTTCTATCAGCGCTTGAAGTTCCGGTACTTTACCAACGCAGCTTCGACAGTTGACAATTACAATACCGATTGCTGCTTGGTCCCCGCA